>NW_027361679.1:2825000-4305000 GCF_039654945.1 Dendrobates tinctorius
AACTTATCTAGATATGTGGTGAGAACTTTGAACCCACAAGGGCTTTACAGAAGTTTATAACGTACAGCGGTACAATTAAAAAATCATATTTTTTCCACAAAAATGATCTTTTCACCCCAATTTTTATTTTCCCAAGGGTAACAGGACCCTAAAAGTTATTGTGCAATTTGTCCTGAGTACGCTGATACCCCACATGTGGGGGTAAACCACTATTTGGGCGCATGGCAGAGCTCAGAAGGGAAGCAGCGCCATTTGACGTTTTTGGCTGGAATTGAGATCGGACACCATGTCGCGTTTGGAAAACCCCTGATGTACCAAAACAGTGGAAACCCCCCACAAATGACACCATTTTGGAAACTAGACCCCCTAAGGAACTTATCTAGATGTGTGGTGAGAACTTTGAACCCCCATGGGCTTCACAGAAGTTTATAACATAAAGCCATACAATTAAAAAATCATATTTTTTCCACAAAAATGATCTTTTCACCCTCAATTCTTATTTTTCCAAGGGTAACAGGACCGTAAAAGTTATTGTGCAATTTGTCCTGAGTACGCTGATACCCCACATGTGGGGGTAAACCACTATTTGGGCGCATGGCAGAGCTCGGAAGGGAAGCAGCGCCATTTGACGTTTTTGGCTGGAATTGAGATCGGACACCATGTCGCGTTTGGAGAACTCCTGATGTACCAAAACAGTGGAAACCCCCCACAAATGACACCATTTTGGAAACTAGACCCCCTAAGGAACTTATCTAGATGTGTGGTGAGCACTTTGAACCCCCCCAGTGCTTCACAGAAGTTTATAATGCCCGGGCGTGAAAATAAAAAATTCGTATTTTTTCCACAAACATGATCTTTTAGTCACCATTTTTTTATTTTCCCAAAGGTACCAGGAGAAATTGGACCCCAAAAGTTGTTGTTCAATTTGTCCTGAGTATGCTGATACCCCATATGTGGGAGAAAATTACTGTATGGGCACACGTCGGGGCTCGGAAGGGAAGTAGTGACGTTTTGGAATGCAGACTTTGATGGAATGGTCTGCGGGTGTCATGTTGCCTTTGGAGAGCCCCTAATGTACCTAAACAGTGGAAACCCCCCACAAATGACCCCAGTTTGAAAACTAGACCCACTAAGGAACTTATCTAGATGAGAGGTGAGCACTTTGAACCCCCAAGGGCTTCACAGAAGTTTATAATGCCAGGGCATGAAAATAAAAAAATCGTATTTTTTCCAGAAACATGATCAATTAGTCCCCAATTTTTTCATTTTCCCAAGGGTAACAGGAGAAATTGGACCCCCAAAAGTTGTCCAATTTGGCCTGAGTACGCTGACACCCCATATGTGGGAGAAAACTACTGTATGGACACACGTCGGGGCTCTGAAGGGAAGCAGTGACGTTTTGGAATGCAGACTTTGATGGGATGGTCTGCGGGTGTCATGTGCGTTTGGAGAGCCCCTGATGTACTTAAACTATTGAAACTCCCCACAAGTGACCCCATTTTGGACACTAGACCCCCCACGGAACTTATCTAGATGTGTGGTGAGCACTTTGAACCACCAAGTGCTTCACAGAAGTTTATAACACTCGGACGTGAAAATAAAAAAATCATTTTTTTCCACAAAAATGATATTTTTACCCCCAATTTTTTATTTTCCTAAGGGTAACAGGAGAAATTGGACCCCAAAAATTGTTTTGCAATTTGTCCTGAGTAGGCTGATACCCTACATGTGGGGGTAAAACACTGTTTGGGCGCATGGCAGAGCTTGGAAGGGAAAGAGCACCATTTGACTTTTTCAACTCAGAATTGGCTGGAATTGAGATCAGACGCCATGTTGCATTTGGAGAGCCCCTGATGTGCCCAAACAGTGGAAACCCCCCAATTATAACTCCAACCCTAACCCCAACACACCCCTAACCCTAGCCCTAACCCTAGCCCTAACCCTAACCCTAGCCCTAACCCTAGCCCTAGCCCTAACCCTGGCCCTAACCCTAACCCTAATGGGAAAATGGAGATAAATACTTTTTTCTTAATTTTATTATTTTTCCCTAACTAAGGGGGTGGTATCGGGGGGTTTGATTTACCATTTATGGCGGTTTTTATATTTGGCAGCTGTCGCACGCTAAAAGACGCTTTTTATTGTAAAAATAGTTTTTGCATCACCACATATTGAGAGCTCTAATTTTTCCGTATTTTGACCCACCGAGTCATGTGAGGTCTTATTTTTTGTGGGACGAGTTGACGTTTTTATTGGTACCATTTTCGGGCACGTGACATTTGTTGATCGCTTTTTATTCCTATTTTTGGGACGCAGAATGAACAAAAACCAGCGTTTCATGAATTTCTTTTGGGGGGGTGCGTTTACACCGTTCCGCGTGCGGTAAAATTGATAAAGCGGTTTTATTCTTCGGGTCAGTACGGTTACAGCGATACCTCATTTAGGTCGTTTTTTTATGTTTTTGTCGGTTTTATGCAATGAAAACTATTTTATATAAAAAATAATTATTTTTTCATCGCTTTATTCTGCGAGCTATAACTTTTTTTTATTTTTTCGCTGATGATGCTGTGTGGTGGCTCGTTTTTTGCGGGACAAGATGGCGTTTTCAGCGGTACCATGGATATTTATATGCGTCTTTTTGATCGCGCGTTATTACACTTTTTGTTTGGCGGTATGATAATAAATCATTATTTTTTGCTTCGTTTTTTATTTTTATTTTTTAAGGGGTTCGCTAAAGGGGTTAACTAATGGGACAGTTTTATAGGGCGGGTCATTACGGACGCGGCGATACCTAATATGTGTCCTTTTATTGTTTTTTTTTTTTTATTATTTCCAAAAAATGGATTTTTGGGGGGAATATTTTTTTTTTTTTCTAATTTATTTGGCGATTTTTTAAAAAAATTATTTTAAGTTTTTTTTATTTTTTTTTTACTTTATTACATAGTCCCAGGTGGGACATCACTGTCCTGTGACAGATCGCTGATCTGTCACATCACAGATCACTGTGACAGATCAGCAATCTGACACAGGCACTGCAGAAGGCTTCCTCATGCCTGCGCTTTGCAGGCACTGAGGAAGCCAGCTTCCTCAGGCCCCCGTCGCTATCTTGGATTCGGGGGCCTGGAGGAAAGGAGCCCCCCGCAGCAGCGCTGCACATTGCGCTGCCGTGGGGGGCTCAGGGAAGCACGGAGGGAGCCCCCTCCCTGCCGATGCTTCCCTTTAACCCCCGGTACACCGCGATCATGTTTGATCGCGGTGTGCAAGGGGTTAACGTGTCGGGGGCGGTCCGTGACCGCCCCTGACACATTGTGCCGGGTGTCAGCTGTGATAATCAGCTGACACCCGGCCGCGATCAGCGGCGCTCGCCACGTGGGTGCCGCTGATCGCGCTAGACGTACTATCCCGTCCATGGGCATAGGGGCCCAGGTCCCATGGACGGGATAGTAAGTCGGATGGCAGAAAGGGGTTAAAGTCCACATGAGACACCCAAAGAACCTAGATAACTTGGAGAAGATCTGCATGGAGGAGTGGGCCAAGATAACTCCAGAGACCTGTTCCGGCCTGATCAGGTCTTATAAAAGACGATTATTAGCTGTAATTGCAAACAAGGGTTATTCCACAAAATATTAAACCTAGGGGTTGAATAATAATTGACCCACACTTTTATGTTTAAAATTTATTAAAATTTAACTGAGCAACTTTTTGGTTTGTAAGATTTATGCATCTGTTAATAAATCCTGCTCTTGTGTGAAGTTTGAAGGCTCTAACTTATTGGCATCTTATCAAACCTGCTAAATCTGCAGGGGGTTGAATACTACTTGTAGGCACTGTGTGTGTGTATATATATATGTATATATATATATATATATATATATATATATCTATCTATCTCTATCTCTCTCTATATATCTCTCTCTCTCTCTCTCTCTCTCTCTCTCTCTCTCTCTATATATATATATATATATATATATATATATATATATATATATCTCTCTCTCTCTCTCTCTCTCTATATATATATATATATATATATATATATATATATATATATATATATATATATATATCTCTCTATATATATATATATATATATATATATATATATATATATATATCTCTCTCTATATATATATATATATCTCTCTCTCTCTCTCTCTCTCTCTCTCTATATATATATATATATATATATATATATATATATATCTCTCTATCTATCTCTCTATATATCTCTCTATCTCTCTCTATCTCTCTCTATATATATATCTCTCTCTCTATCTCTCTCTATCTCTCTATATATCTCTCTCTCTATCTCTCTCTCTCTATCTCTCTCTCTATCTCTCTATATATCTCTATCTCTCTCTCTCTATCTCTCTCTCTCTATATATCTCTATCTCTCTCTCTCTATCTCTCTCTCTCTATCTCTATCTATCTCTCTATCTCTATCTCTCTATCTATCTATCTCTCTCTCCTTCCCGGGCAGTGGTTCCTTTCAAATTCTTCATACGGCAGATACGTAAAAAAAACGGATCCCGTGGCATCCGTTCACATCAGTTAGGATGGGATCCGCTTTCCGCCTTTTTGGCGGATTTTAACTGACACAAAAAACTGAAGTGTGAAACAGGCCTAATGGAGAGGCATCTATAAGGCCTGTTTCACACTTCCGTTTTTTCAAATCCGTCAAAATCCGTTGTTTTCCGTAAAAAAACGGATCCGCCATTTTTTGCAGGATCCGTTTTTTTTGTCCCATAGACTTCCATTACGGTTACCGCGGATCCGTCAAAAAAACGGATCCGTTTTTAAAAAACCGGATCCGTTTGCATCAGTTTCCGTCAAAAAAACGGAAACGGATCCGTTTGGCGGACACAAAAACGGAAGTGTGAAACAGGCCTAAGACACCTATCCATTACTAATCCTATAGTTACATTGTAAATAAACACACAGCCAGAGTAAAGTCTTTTATTTGAAATTAAAACAAACCACACTTTACCTTTTTTATTTAACCCCTTCCTTACGGAATAGTATGTCATCGGTAAGGATCACCTGCTTTCAGGTGGGCTCCGGCGGTGAGCCCACCTCAAAGCCGCAACATGTCAGCTGTTATGAACATCTTCCGTGCCTATTACCCAGTTAAATCCCGCTGTCAAAGCTGACAGCGGGCATTTAAATAGCACTTCCGGTCGCCGGGCCAGAATTGAGCTCATTGCCGACCCCTGTCACGTGATCGGGGTCGGCGACGCGTTGCCCTGGCAACCAGAGGTCTCATAGAGACCTCTATGGTTGTTGCAGGTAGATCGCTTTGAGCGCCGCTCGGTGGCCGGCGCTCAAAGCACATCAGTAAATCTGCTCATCGCCCATATGTAGCAGAGCCAATCGGGTTGTGCATGCTTCAGGCCTCCTGTAAAGACTATTGAAGCATGCCAAAAGTAAAAAGAAAAAATGTTTAAAAATAAAAGTTCAAATCACCCCCCTTTCTCCCCAATCAAAGTAAAACAATAAAAAAAAATCACATTAGGTATCGCCACTTCAGAATTGCCCGATCTGTCAATAAAAAAGAGCATTAACCCGATCGCTAAACGGCATAGCGAGAAAAAAAGTCAAAACGCCAGAATTACGTTTTTTTGGTCGCCGCAACATTGCATTAAAATGCAATAACGGGCGATCAAAAGAACGTATTTGCACAAAAGTGGTATCATTAAAAACGTCAGCTCGGCACGCAAAAAATAAGCCCTCACCCGACCCAGATCACAAAAAATGGAGACGCTACGGGTCTCAGAAAATGGTGCAAATTTTTTTTGTTTTCTTTTTTAGCAAACTTTGGAATTTTTTTTCACCACTTAGATAAAAGAGAACATAGACATGTTTGGTGTCTATGAACTCATAATGTCCTGGAGAATCATAATGGTAGGTTAGATTTAGCATCTGGTGAACCTAACAAAAAAGCCAAGCAAAAAACAAGTGTGAGATTGCACTTTTTTTGCAATTTCACCGTACTTGGAATTTTTTTCCTGTTTTCCAGTACACAACATGGTAAAACCAATGGTGTTGTTTAAAAGTACATCTCGTCCCGCAAAAAATAAGCCCTCACATGGCCATATTGACGGAAAAAGAAAAAAGTTATGGCTCTGGAAAGAAGGGGAGCGAAAAAACGAAAAATCGAAAAAAGCTCCAGGAGTAAAGGGGTTAAAAATAACAAACACAGTTATACTCACCTGACGCCCATTCCATTGAATCCCTCGTCTCCTGTATTAAAACAAAAATAAAAAACAACAATATCCCTCACCTATTCGACATACTGTCCCACGCCATAATCTATGCCTGGGGATAAATAGTTTTCAACCTGGGCGGTGCCAAGATGCGACCACTGATAAATGAGCTGCTGGAAGCGCAGCATCAGTGAGCAGTGGTGACCTCATCGAAGTTACTGCCATTCACTGAGGCTGCAGTCAAAGCTGGGCCAATGTACTGCGGTGACCTCCCTCCAGAGAGATCACCGCTAGCATAGTGAGATAGTCTCATGGTGCAGAGGCAAGTTCACGGCAGTTACCCGGGAGAATTTCACAGCAGTGAACTCGCTTCTGCACCGGGAGAATATTTCTCACTGTGCTAGAGGTGATCTCACCAGCCTTGCTGAAGCTGACAGCTGAGAGTTGCAGCCCCCAGCTTTGAGTTTTGCCTGGCTGGTTATCAAAAATACAGGGGATCCTACGCAGGTTTTTTAAATTATTTATTTAGACCGCAGGCGCCGGTTGATGAATGTTCTCACCTGCACTCACTGTTAGCGGCAGCAGGCTTCGGTTGATGGGAGCAATAGTCCAATTATCTGACGCCAGTGACCATTTGACAGCGTAGGAACCTTGACTATCTGACCGACGGTAATAAATTTACTGCCGATCAGAAGTTGTGTTTACCGCGCTGTCATGCACATGACAACATGGCAAACACTGCATGTTCAGGCCCCCCATTCCACTGATTGGTGTCCGGGTACTGTTCTAGTACCCAAACCTGAACAGTTTTTTTTTAACTGTTTGGCCGAACCTGTCAGACCCGAACATCCAGGGGGGTCTGCCCATCTCTATTCATTTGTTCTCCCCACCCCCCAACCTTCAATTCATCATTTGTTCTCCAATTCATTGTTTTCTGTCCCCCGTCTCCCACCCCCAATTCATTATTTGCACTCCTCCATCTCAATACATAGTAACATAGTTGCACAGGTTGAAAAAAGATATAGGACCATCAAATTCAACCTTTCTCCACCAATTGTATATTTGTCACTAATTTAACTATAACCCACTATGTTATGTGTATCGAGGAAATCGTCCAGCCCTTTTTTTTGAAAGCTGTCATAGTGTCTGCCATTACTTCTTGTGGTAGGGCATTCCACAGTCTGACTGCTCTAACTTTAAAGAACCCTTTCCTATTTAGCTGCCAGAATAACCTTTCTTCCACCCGTAATGAGTTCCCATTGGTCCTTAGTATGGTCTTAGGAAGGAACAAGTCATGTGCCATTCCTCTGTACTGACCAGACACATATTTATACATGTAAATGAGATCTCTGAGGCGTCTTTTTTTTTCTAAGCTAAACAAGCCCAAAGGCATTATAGAATGTTGTAGATAAGCCCCTGATGGCTGTGGCCACACCTTATAGAGCAAAAATGGGGTGACAGATTCCCTTTAAAAAGTTGGTTAATGCTCGGAAACCCTCCAATGTGACTTAATTATAACAATTTTGCAAAGATGAGTGGGACAAAATTCCTACAGAGTGTTGTAAAAGACTCATTGCCAGTTATTGCAAAAGATTGATTTCAGTTGTTGCTGCTAAGGCCTGTTTCACATTTCAGTTGTGAACCATCAGTTACAAGCCGCCAGATCGTGGAAAAACGGATCCGTTTCTGTTTTGTAACAAATGGATGCCACCGGATCAGTTAGCTGGGCGGATCCGTTGCAGCCGCAAGTGCCTGGGAGAGAGAGAGATTTTCTTTCGCCGCCTCCAGAACGCTAGTTAGGGTTAAAATGCTTGTCAGAGAAATTCTTATGGGTGTACGCAGTCTAAAATAGCGGTCCGCTGCTGGAAAAAACGTTTCATTGTCCGTCTACCCACTAAAATTTTAACAGCCGTCAAAAAACTGATGCAACGGACGACCATCAGTCAAAATCCGCTGCTAATGCAAGTCTATGGGGGAAAAAAATGGATCCGCAAAAGAAGTGGCGGATCCGTTTTTTTTTTATAAAAACGGCAGATTTTGGCTGACGTAAAAAAAACTGAAGTGTGAAACAGGCCTAAGTGTGGCCCAACAGTTATTAGGTTTCAGGAGCAATCACTTTTCACACAGTTCCCTGTAGGTTTGGATTTCTTTTTCCCTTAATAATTAAGACCTTCATTTAAAAACTGCATTTTGTGATTGTGTAATGTTTGTCTAATATTTAAATTTGTTTTGTGATCCGAAACATTGAAGTGTGAGAAACATGCAAAAGAATAGGAAATCAGTAAGGAGGAAAACACTTTTTCACACAGCTTTATGTGCCCTATTAGAAACGGGCACGTTCTGGTCCAATAAAACATCACACAGATAATGATTTTCCAAAAAGCATCTGAAGGTGAAATCTGTGTTCAGAGCATGGAAACTATGGTAACGGGGGATTTGTGGTATTTAATCATTGTATTCTTATACCAAGCTTTTTAAAGGATCAAGGCTTCAACACATAAGTAACAGATCTCCAATTAGCCATTTCAGTGCTTAAAACCGTGCGAACAATGACAGGAGTAAAAGTGTATGCAAATTGGATTGCTATCATATAGGGCTTAAATGGTGAAATGCTAGAAATATTCTGTCATGAAGATGTCTCTTCCTGAGAATTGCTGCTCTATGTAGCATCAGTGTGGACTTCTCATTACTTGTTTTGTGTCAGAATTTGGGGACGCTGGTTGGGGGAGAGTCCACTAGACAGTACTGTTTATTTTTGCACTTTTTTGGAAAGTGATTGCTGATGATGGATCAGATCTTAAAGGCCCCGTCACACATAGTGATCTCGCTAGCGAGATCGCTGCTGAGTCACAAGTTTTGTGACACAACAGCGATCTCACCAGCGAGATCGCGGTGTGTGACAGCGATCGGCCCCCCTGCCGGTATTGCTGTAAGAAAGCCCAGGACTTTGCTTTGATCGCTAGTCTCCCGCTGGCCAGCACGCATCGCTGCGTGTGACAGGCGGGAGACCAGCAATCAGCTGGTAACTAACGTACACATCGGGTATCCAAGGGACGTGCGTCCCTTAGAAACCCGATGTGTACGTTATTTACCAGCTCCCTGCATCAGCGCGCTGGTAACTAACGAACACAGTGACGCCGTGCGCTCGGCGTCGCTGTGCTGATCGCTGGTGAAGCTGTCTGTTTGACAGCTCACCAGCGATCACATAGTGATTCACCAGCGATCCTGACACGCTGATATCGTTGTCGGGATCGTTGGGGAGTATTAACATCTAATAAGTGTGATTCAGATGTAAAGAGTTGTCACCGATTTTCACTTGTTCTTTGGGCAGGAGATAATTAGTAGATCGCTTAGGTTTGATTATTGAATGCTTGGTCCCCAATCTTTAGTGTAAATGTAACATTCAGACCCTCACTGATTTGCTTGTCCAGTGAATGGGTAAAAATTGGTGGTAATTTTTTACAACCTTAGAACTAGTCTTATAATTCATGTTAAATATTTATAGTTTTGTAGAGCGTTTATCTTTGCTTGAGTACCTCTCCAGTGCTTCTAAATGGCCTTTAACACTGCTAACATAGGCTTAGATACAGTTAAAATCTATTACTGCGAATATCCTACTTACATCAGAGCATACGGAGCTCTCACAAATCTAAGCAACTTCTCCTGTAGAATCTAAAATTCGGAATACCTGCCTGATGAATCACCTTCAGTAACCTTATGTGAATTGCACAAGTATTGGCTCATTATTGCTTGTCATCCTGTCCACTGAGCCTCATATGGTAACCCTATAACCCCTATTGTGGAGCTGGCCTGTATTCAATCACCCTGTGCCAGCTCCGTTGGTTCAGGGTGGAATTGCTCTCTGAATATTATAAGCCTCGGTAATTGGAAAATGTGTGCAATTCTCCCTTTAGAATTCCTCCCTTGTTCAAATGTAAGCCTTAGACACAGATTATGCTGCATTCAGTTAACTGATAATGGGTTTTTGAGTCATAGGAAGTAAATTACAATATAAATATAATCAAAAATAAATTGTAAATTTCTCATGTACAAATCGAGTTCTTCATTTTTGTTGTATATCCCGTCACTTTCCGTCTATTAGCTGTGACAAAAACATGCATTACATCGTCCTGGAACACCCCAGTGTAACAAGCTTACTATGACAGATGGTTTTCTTCATTTAGGAGTTTTTTTTTTAAGCAGGTGGAATTGAACTGTCCATCTGGCTGAATAAATATGCATTCCAGCCAATGTTTCCTTACCCTGTTGGGAGGCATGGGTGCTTTGTAAATTTCCTTCTTCACCTTCTGTGGCTTATACTATAGGTAGACATGATTGGGTTTTACCTGTATTCTTAAGACATCAAATCATCTTTAATCATCTTTATTAAGAAGCATCTTGAAAGTCAATGCTCTGGCTAATCTACTTTGGTTTTCAATTGGGAACAAAAGGTCAAAAGTTGCCACAAAAATCCTTAAAATGATTCTGCACTTTGGGTCTGATTTATCAAATCTTTTAAAGTCTGTGATAAAAAGTTTTGTAAAGATGCATAATTTTGGTTCAATTTGAGGTGTTGCTCAAATTTTGTACCTTTTGGCACTCTTAGGCTATGTGCACACGTTACGTAATTCCCGCGGAAATTTCCGCGGGAATTCCATTCCGTGGGAAAACCGCATTTTAAATTCCCGCGATTTTCCCATGGAAAAACTAGCGATTTGCAAGCGTA
Source organism: Dendrobates tinctorius (assembly GCF_039654945.1). Classification (NCBI taxonomy): domain Eukaryota; kingdom Metazoa; phylum Chordata; class Amphibia; order Anura; family Dendrobatidae; genus Dendrobates; species Dendrobates tinctorius. Next base: position 2,835,927 of record NW_027361679.1, read on the forward strand.
ATTAGCTTGCAGAATGCTAGCATTTTCCAAGCGATCTGTAGCATCGCTTGGAAAACTAATTGACAGGTTGGTCACAATCGTCAAACATAGTGTTTGACGAGTGTGACCAACTTTTTACTTTTGAGGCTGCCTATGCAGCATCAGTAGTAAAAAGATCTAATGTTAAAAATAATAAAAAAAAAAAATAAAAAATCGTGTTTTTCTCATCTTCCGACGTCCCGCGCAGCGTTCCCGATCATCGCGATAGTCCCGTTCTCAGTGATGCTTTGCGACAATGACCTTTGATGACGTCGAGACCGCGACGTTATCAAAGGTCATTGTCGCAAAGCATTACTGGGAACGGGACCTGCCGGGAGCATCGGTGAAGCCTGGTGACGCTGCGAGGGACATCAGAAGGTGAGAATATGACGATTTTTTTATTTTAATTCTATTTTTTATTTTTTTTACAGGGATATGGTACCCAGAGCCCAGAGAAGAATCTCCCCTCCTCCGGACTGTGGGTACCATCTGCAAATGGGTACCCAGATTGCACATTTTCTGTTAGTACAATAAACCTCATTTGAATCCAGAAATATAACTGAGTCCATCAGTTATTAGATATATGAAACTGAAATAGCTGTTGCAAAAACCAAAATTGTTATAAAGAAAAAAGGATAACATTAATAGGGGTGCCTAAACTTTAACATATGACTGTATTGTTTGCCTAAAATTCAATGGAAATATGTCATCTTTGACTTCAGTCCTTCTAGAGATCAGTTCATCTTCAACTTTAACTGTTCACAATAACATTAATTTTGACCAGTGGTGCCCAAACTGTTACATGCCACTGTAGATACAGTCAGGGCCAGCTCCAGGTTTTCGTGGGCCCCATTAACACATACCACAATACATGATGCACAGATACGGTAGAGAAATATAGGTATAATACAATGCCTAAGGTTTCACTTACTTCTTACATTACATGAGTGATAACTATTGTAAATTGTTCAATAGCTCAGAACGTATAGTCCTCTATACAGTATTATGGGCACCACATAGTGCTCCATACAGAATAATGAGTCCCATATAGTGCTCCATACAGTATTATGGGCATCGCATAGTGCTTCATACAGAATGAGCCCCATATATTGCTCCATACAGTATTATGGGCACCACATAGTGTTCCATACAGAATAACGAGCCCCACATATTGCTCCATACAGTATAATGGGCCCCATATAATTATCCATGAAGAATAATGAGCCCTATATAATGATCCATACAGTATAATGAGCCCCATATATTGCTCTGTACAGAATAGGCCCCATATAATACTCCATACAGAATAGACCCCATTATAATGGTCCATATACAGTGCCTACAAGTAGTATTCAACCCCCTGCAGATTTAGCAGGTTTACACATTCGGAATTAACTTGGCATTGTGACATTTGGACTGTAGATCAGCCTGGAAGTGTGAAATGCACTGCAGCAAAAAAGAATGTTATTTCTTTGTTTAATTTTTTTTTAAATTGTGAAAAGTTTATTCAGAGGGTCATTTATTATTCAACCCCTCAAACCACCAGAATTCTGTTTGGTTCCCCTAAAGTATTAAGAAGTATTTCAGGCACAAAGAACAATGAGCTTCACATGTTTGGATTAATTATCTCTTTTTCCAGCCTTTTCTGACTATTTAAGACCCTCCCCAAACTTGTGAACAGCACTCATACATGGTCAACATGGGAAAGACAAAGGAGCATTCCAAGGCCATCAGAGACAAGATCGTGGAGGGTCACAAGGCTGGCAAGGGGTACAAAACCCTTTCCAAGGAGTTGGGCCTACCTGTCTCCACTGTTGGGAGCATCATCCGGAAGTGGAAGGCTTATGGAACTACTGTTAGCCTTCCACGGCCTGGACAGCCTTTGAAAGTTTCCTCCCGTGTTGAGGCCAGGCTTGTCCGAAGAGTCAAGGCTAACCCAAGGACAACAAGGAAGGAGCTCCGCGAAGATCTCATGGCAGTGGGGACATTGGTTTCAGTCAATACCATAAGTAACGTACTCCACCGCAATGGTCTCCGTTCCAGACGAGCCCGTAATGTACCTTTACTTTCAAAGCGTCATGTCAAGGCTCGTCTACAGTTTGCTCATGATCACTTGGAGGACTCTGAGACAGACTGGTTCAAGGTTCTCTGGTCTGATGAGACCAAGATCGAGATCTTTGGTGCCAACCACACACGTGATGTTTGGAAACTGGATGGCACTGCATACGACCCCAAGAATACCATCCCTACAGTCAAGCATGGTGGTGGCAGCATCATGCTGTGGGGCTGTTTCTCAGCCAAGGGGCCTGGCCATCTGGTCTGCATCCATGGGAAGATGGATAGCACGGCCTACCTGGAGATTTTGGCCAAGAACCTCCGCTCCTCCATCAAGGATCTTAAGATGGGTCGTCATTTCATCTTCTAACAAGACAATGACCCAAAGCACACAGCCAACAAAACCAAGGCCTGGTTCTAGAGGCAAAAAATCAAGGTGTTGGAGTGGCCTAGTCAGTCTCCTGACCTTAACCCAATTGAAAACTTGTGGAAGGAGCTCAAGATTAAAGTCCACATGAGACACCCAAAGAACCTAGATAACTTGGAGAAGATCTGCATGGAGGAGTGGGCCAAGATAACTCCAGAGACCTGTGCCGGCCTGATCAGGTCTTATAAAAGACGATTATTAGCTGTAATTGCAAACAAGGGTTATTCCACAAAATATTAAACCTAGGGGTTGAATAATAATTGACCCACACTTGCATGTTTAAAATGTATTAAAATTTAACTGAGCAACATAACTTTTTGGTTTGTAAGATTTATGCATCTGTTAATAAATCCTGCTCTTGTGTGAAGTTTGAAGGCTCTAACTTATTTGCATCTTATCAAACCTGCTAAATCTGCAGGGGGTTGAATACTACTTGTTGGCACTGTATAATGGGCCCCATATGATGCTTTATGCTTTCTCCATATATAAGGGGCCCCATTTGATGTTCCATATATAATGGGCCCCATAAGATGCTCCAGTATATGATACACCCATATATGATGCTCCAGTGTATATGGTGGGCCTCAAATACTGCTCTATATAATCCTCCCCGTACCCATATGATGGGTCCCATGCATTGCTCCAAACATTAAAAAAAATTAAATGCCCAGGACTCCTCAGCGTCGGCGTCTTCTGCCTCTCTGCACTGACTGTTCAGGCAGAGGGTGCACAGATGTAACGTCATCGTGCCCTCTGACCTGGATGTCACAGTCAGAGGACACGAAAGACGCCACAGCGGTGGAGCAGGGAGAGGTAAGTATCACAAGTCCCGGGGCCCTGAGCAAGCGGGCACAGACACAGGCATCAGACTCCCATAGCATGCAGGTGTCCTCGACGGTGAACGGGTTCCCTGCCTGTTCAGGGCCCCGTCACTTGTCCGGGTCCGCCAGTTACTGATACTGGCCCTGGATACAGCGATTGAAATAAGATTGAACGCTTCACCAGTTTTGTAAGTAAATATATTTCTAAATGTGCTATTGGCATAAAATTCTCACCAGATGTCGGTTACAACCCATCCAATCCACACAGGAAAAGTAATCAAACTATAGATGTCCATAAAGTAAGTTATGTGTAATAATGAAAAATGACACAGGGAAAAAGTATTGAGCATGCTTACTGAAGTTTAATACTATGTATAAAAGCCTTTGTTGTTGACAAAGATACCTCCTGTATGGAGAAACTAGTCGCATGCATTTCTCAGGTGTGAGTTTGGCCCATTCTTCCACACAAACACTCTTCAAATCCTGAAGGTTCTGTGGTCTCCTTCTGTGGACTCTGACCTTTAGTTCCATCCATAAATTTTCTTTTGGCTGGGCAGTTCTAGCAGCTTTCTTTCTCTGAAACCAACTGAGAGTTTCCTTGGCTGTGTGTTTTGGATCATTGTCTTGCTGAAATGTTCACTCTCATTTCATCTTCATCATCCTTGTAAATGGCATAAGATATTTTTTCAATAATGTCATAGTACATTTGTCCACTCATCCTTCTCTCTATTATATGAAACTTGTCTGTGCCGTATGTTGAAAAACAGCCCCACATCCTGTTTCTACCTACAAATTTTACAAATTTAACTTTTGGAATGGTGTTCTAGGGGTGATATGCATAAACTTTGGCCTCCAAACATGGTGAGTATTATGGCATCCAAAGAGTTCAATTTTGGTTTCATCTGACCAGACTATATTCTCCTAGTATTTCACAGGCTTTTCTAAATGTGGTTGAGTAACATTTAAATGTGCTTGAACATGCTTTTTGTTCAGCTAAATTGTCTTGTATACTGCTTGCTTACCGGCTATGAAGTTTGACTGCATTTCTTTTATAGTTTTCTTTAAAACAATTGTACCTGCTGATTTCAGTTTTTTTCTGTATCTCTTCACAGGTGGTCCTTGGCTTTTTGAATAACTATTCTGATAATTGTTTTCACTCCTCTGTCTGAAATCTTGCAGGGATCATCTGGTCATTGCTGGTTAATGGTGAAATGGTGTTCTTTCCACTTTTGAATTATGGATCGCTGGTGCATCGCTAAGTGGTCGCTAGTGAGCCACACAGGCAGATCTCACCAGCGACATCGCTGGGGTCGGGGGTCGCTACTTACCTGTCAGATGTGGTGATCCTGACGTCCTCCCGCCCGCGTCCACGCGTCGCTCGTCGGTGCCACAGGAAGTGCCCGACGAGAAATGATCCAGGACCTTCTCGCGTGACCAGCGATAATCAGCGGGGGAGCCGGTCGGAGGTAAGTATCACATGTAGCGATATCGCTAGCAATATCGCTGCTATGTCACAAAATCGGTGACTTTACAGCGATATTGCTAGCAATATCGCAGTGTGTAACGGGGGCTTTAAGTAGTTTAGAAATTCTTTTGTAACCAATCCCTTTAGTATGTTTTGCAATAATAAGGTTGCAAAGGTCCTGAGACAGCTCACTTGTTTTGTTCATGATAAGGTGTTTCTTGTGTGGCTCCTTTTTTATAGGCCATCAGTTGAACCTTCTGGTGTTACTTAGAACGAAATGGCAGGATTGCATTCTAATCACTAATTTCAACTGGTGTCATGACTTTTCTTGGCTTTTTGCGCCGTTCTTTCCTCATGTGTTCAATACTTTTTCCTTGTGAAATTTCTTGAAAATACACAACTTAATTTATGAATATCTATGGTGTGATTTCTTTGCCTGTGTGGATTGGATGGGTTATTACTGACATCTGGTGAGAATGTCATGTCAAGACCACCTTTAGAAATGGATTTAAGGTACTTGGTGATCTGTTCAATACTTATTTCACCCGCTATATATTCCTTATTCCTGGTTGGTTCCAGTGGTGACCTGTACAAAGGACTGCCTGTACTAACTAGGTAAGTATGCTAAAAATGTTCAGGTGTTGGAAAATTTTGATGGTAAGTTTCGTGTGAACTAATTATATATGCATTTCCTCCATAATATCAGGATTGTGTTTTTAGGAAAAATCCCAAATAATTATTTTTCTACAAAGTATAAACAAGACTACTAAAGGTTTACTTTTAAAAGACTGGCTTTAATTTCTTATTTTCCAAGTAATTATCTGAGGTTAGAGCCCTTTTGTTTTCATCTTTTGCTCAATGTCTGTCATTTTGAAGGACAGACCTATCTATGTGCAATCATTACCGCCTCCTAGCATTTCATGAGAGCAGTGTGCTGACCTTGTAGGCAGTAACAGCAGAATGGCATAGGGTCAGGGACATGGTTTTGGTCTATTTTTTGTTAATCTATGTTGTTGCATTTGTTTTTTTGTCAATCCATCTTAAGTAACCTTCAACATGTTTCTCTGGGTTCACTGGTTCATCCCATGCGCCAAAGATCATGAACATACTGAGACTTTGATATTATGTGTAAAAAAATGCTAAAAAAGAAAAAAAATAGCACTTTATCTTTTTTTCTTAAATGACTCGTACGTTAATGGCTTGAAAGCCAAATTTGGCTGTTTTTTAAAGCCTTTAAGATTCATGAATTATGTCATTATTTCTATGCTGTATGTTTGATACTTTTGTTCTTTGATAAAGAACAAAAGGAGCCCCTCTATAGGATCAGTAGAAGTGCTATCAGTGCTCGCTTTTGAAAGGTTCTTGTTAATAATTCTGAAGCCTTTTTAAGTTTTCGCTTCTCTTATAATTAAGCTTTTTATCAAAGTACATTCATTATCTGGAGGAATCTCTTATTGCTCATTCTGTCAGTTTGCCTTTTCCTTTGTGCTGTCCGGTAACATGAGACTGCTTCATTTTATTTGACAAAGTCAAAACATTTGAGGATCTGCCAAATGTGATCATTCAGAAAGGAACACAATTGGACCCGAAAATGGTTTCCTTCTACTGTCAGCCTCCCTATAATCAGAATATAATGTATGCTAATTGTCTACGAGAGATAAACATTATGATTCACACTGCCTTCATCCAGCGTCCAGTCTTGTTCTCAGTGGCAGCCAGTCTTCACTACTGTCCCCAGTATGTATGCCCTGCTTACTTAGTAGGCCACAAGTGACATCACAACGTCACATAGCCTAGTAGGCGCCAGAAAAGCCAAGGATGCCGGGCGTAGAAGTGAAGACTGAAGTGGACTCTGTCCTCTGGACTCTGTGAATGTTCTGCTCTGTTGTATACTGTATGTCATAAAAATGGGAAATAAAATAGCATCTTATGTTATCTACCAATCAAGATATTTTTATAGGCCACTATGGAAGGTATTCCTTATTTTCCTTAGCATAAAGCCTTGTTGATGAAAATATACATACGGCAAGGTAGATCAGATAAAGAGCCTTGTTGGTAACGTGAAAGGTTCCTCTTCCCCATTGTTAGTGGTCAACTATCAAATTCTTTTAGAGTGTCCCATGACCCGTATTGAATTTCTACCTCGGTATCCTGTATGTGAAGCGCCCCAGGGGCAGTGGGTTACTCAGTACCGGTCCGGTATCTTAAAGGGATGTGTCACGGTGGCAGTGACCCGGTTCGTGGCCCCAGGCATTCATGTAAAAATAAGGAATTCAATAGGAATAAAGTTTATGTGAATAAGTTTGTGACGCCACCTGTGGTATTCTTGTCAGAGGTGACCAGCGCTGCACTTCAGATCCTGTGGGACAGATGGTATGAGGCAGCTAAGGTGTAATAGCTCTCCACAGGCAGAGCTGTAGTCCCATGGCAGTTGAGAGGAATTTAGAGATGATGATGTAGTGTGGAGTAAAGGATGTAGCATTGCTGGGTTGGTGACGCAGAAAGAAGGTAGATGACACAGTTGAGTGCTGTTCCAAGACTTTACTTACAGTTCTGGTGCACACAGATGCCCGCTTCATTGCCGTGTTCTTCAGGGTGAGGGGTCCAGCCAACTCCCAGGCTAAATGAAGTACACTCTTCCAGCACTCCCTGTCAGTATGTACCTTCCCTGGCGTCTCCAAAATGCTGCTTTTCCACTTTCCTTCCGTTTCAGCACCTCACAGTCAGTGTCCCAGGCCAGCAGCTGTGAATCCTGTCAGACAATGTGTACAATCCGCTTCCTATATAGCTGCCTTTCTGGTGAGAATAACTGTGGTAGTTTGCTGTGGCCCATAAAGTGACCACAACTGTCAGCTTGCTAGTTGAGTTCAATGTACACTCCACTAGGCTAGGGGCTGAGACCCTTTTGCGACCTGATTCATTCCTCCACCTGACGTCGGTCAGCGTAGAACGAGGCTCACGGGGAGCACATTTTGCCTCTGGAAGAACCACTTTCCCTTCAGGGAGCTTTCTGTCAAAGCCAATCCGTCCAGCAGCTTTTACTGCCAAGAGCTGCTCCACATGTCCTGTCTCCTTCCCTCCCTCTGAGGGAACTCTCCTCACACCCTACAATTCTACCTCTCTCCAACTACGCTCCGCCCACCTCCCAACACCCTTCGTGTTCCAAGCAGGGGCCATAAAGGGTGCTCTGCTATGCTACGTGTGTGTGGGATGCGGGTGTGGAATGTGGTCGGGTGTCTCCATCTTACCTGATCGTGGGATACCACACCTCTGTTGAGGTGCAGTATCTCTGTGGCGACTGGACCCTCAGGGGCGCCATATATGCACAGGTAGCACACTGCTATAGACTCTGCTCATTAAGTAGTCTGCACCTTAACTCCTTCATTTCTGTGTCATTTTTCTTTCCCTTCTTCCAAGAGTCATACCTCTTTTTTCTTTTGCATGTACATGGACATACAAAGGTTTGATTTTTTTTTTTCAGGACAAGATTACATTTTAAATTATGGTTATTAATTATGCTTTGCTTATATACCTCCATCTTATTCTGTAGTGCTTTACAAATATCTCTGTCCTCATTGGGGCTCACAATCTAAATTCCATATCGTTATGCCTTTGGAGTGTGGGAGGAAACCCATGGAAACACGGGGAGAACATACAAAATCCTTTCAAGCGTTGTCCTTGGTGGGATTGCAGCCACTGTGCAGCCAATTCTGTGTGTCTGTTCTTGAGCCCTCCTGGTGTCCTGAGCTCCTTGGGTGTTGCTTTTGGCAGAGCAGTATCTCTCCCTACCCCCCCTACTATACACAGTAGATGTCAGTCTGCTAACAGCTATCTGTCCCTACCCCCCTATTCACAGTAGATGTCAGTCTGCTATCGGAGATCTCTCCCTACTCCCTCATACATTGTAGATCTGTCTGGCAGCAACAATCTTTCCCTACATGTACTTATCTACACAGCTAGGTCAGTCAATGTGTGGATGAAGGACCACCACATCAAATCCCTGTCATAGCCAGCCCAATCTCCAGACCTGAAACCCATTAAAGACCTCTGGAATGTAATCAATAGGATGATGGATAGTCACAAGCCATCAAACAAAGAAGAACTGCTTACATTTTTGTACCAGAAGTGGCATAAGGTCACCCAAAAGCAGTGTGAAAGACTGGTGGCAAGCATGCCAAGACGCATGAAAGCTGTGATTAATAATCATGGTTATTCCATAAAATATTGATTTCAGAACTCTTCATGAGATAAAACCTTAGTATTGTTGTTTCTAAATGATTATGATCTTGTTTTCTTAGCATTATATGAGGTCTGCAAGCATTGCATTTTTTCGTTATTTTGACCATTTCTCTTTTTCTGAAGCTAAATACAAAATTTAGTGCTTGGAAATTCGAAGACATGTTTTCAGAAGTTTATAGAATAAAAGAGCAGTTTACATTTTACTCAAAAATATACCTATAAAGAGAAAAATCAAACAAACTGAAAATTTTGCACTGGGCTTTTAATTTTTGCCAGAGCAGTATATGTTGACTTCTGCAGGCATCTTTCCCCATTTTTGCATATTGTCTTAGGCCAATAGGTAAATCTGGCCTTACCCTTATGACTAATACCATAATCCAGTTTATTGACTTCCAGCATAGTTAGAATGAGGATTCACTATTGGCCACACTAGTTATCAATGGCAACCTGCAGAATGTTTAGGGGGAACCCCAGCAAGCCACAACTGTTCCAACAAGACGCTTTAAAGCATTAGGTCTTTTCAGGTTTTTTGATCTTTGTATGCACTGAATTACGGTAATACATTTCTACACTTTAGAGACCTCACCCTTGATAAAAGAAACTGAACCAGTTTTATTATGATCTGCTAAAACTTTATCTCATTCTGCAAAAGTATTTTGAGGTGCTTAGAATTTCTAGATATTCTTTAAGGGAAGTTCTTGCAACGCTGATGCTCATTTACAAACCACATCCCCAAAGGCTCAGAAAACAAGTTTTTGGTTTGAGGAATTAAAAGTGCCTTTGCGCTATTCCTATACTATATAAATGAGATCCCATCTTACTAGCTTGATGTTGGACACTTTGTTGAAAGGGCCCCTGTTAAACACAATGTGCTAAAAGAAATAGCTCCATTTTGCTGTATGACCTATTTTTGTAGCGCACAACTTTTAAATTATGTAAGAATGTTCTTTTATTGTGGCTCAGTCTACATGATCGCATGTAAGCGAAAGAGAACACGACACAGAAAAAGGAAGAAAGCTGACAAGCAAGAGGAAGGTCAGAATGGCGGTTTATTATCACAAGCCAGATAAAATGAGTGTGAATGTGCCAGACATCCGCTATGTTTTTCTGTGGCCTTTATGGAGAAGTCTCTTCCTATGGTACAGATGAACTCTAGCCTTTTAGTGGATGTATGCATTGGTTGCTTAGAGGGAGACAGTTTGGATATCTCCGAGATTCTTTAGAAATTGCTGAATTCCAAACCAGGCATATAACCAAAGAGAGAGGAATTCTATAGGGTGTGTTTTTTCTTGCCCAGCCTGTTATTTTATGGGTTTTTATTCATTTTACTTGTATTGCACTATAATTTTCCCTAATGCTTTACAGACATTTATATCAGCATTAGGCCACCTTCACACCTTCAGTATTTGGTCAGTATTTTACATCAGTATCAGCGGAAAAGTATAATAGAAACCGGTCCCAACTTGTGAATTTTTCACCCACTCCTGATTTTGGCTGACAAATACTGAAGGTGTGCACATGGCCTTAAAGAGAACCTGTCAGCAGGACTGTGCACAGTAACCTACAGACAGTGTCAGGGCGGCGCCGTTTTACTGATTAAAATTATAACTTTGTTAATGAAGTCCATCTTGTGGTTGTTGGTTAATCTTTATTTTCAGTTTTAAGTTAATGATATCCCCGTGCTTCACGATGGGGCTGTGGAGAGGGTCTTCATGTGGTGCTCTGCTTAGGTATTCATGTGTATGGCTTATGACAGGTCTCTGATCCCTCAGTGACTTGCCCCTTATTTTACATAATGAATATTAAATATATCCGATAGCTGCTGCTACTGTGCATGCACTGGCGGCACCATCTTGCTAGAGAGAAAAAAAATGGTCTCCACTAAGATGGCGCCGCTGGCGCCTGCGCTGTAGCATCTATCAGCTATCTTATATGAGGCTGTTTTATGATATGATTCTTCCACTCTTTTGACAGCTATGATTTGTAGCGTTATGCTTGAGGTCATTTTATGCACTTTCCTATGTATTCTCAAATTGACTTTCAGCTATATACTAAGGCTATATATGGGAGGTGTGTCTGGCTGAAAGTCATTCATGTCAGTGTCCAATCCCCTGGTGACGCTACACATGCAGTGAAACATGTTGGGAGCACGTGTGCTAGAAGCACTACTTATACTATTTTGCCATATAAATGGGCTGTCATCAAATGAATTCATACAAGTGGCAACTACCAAATCAAAACTCATAGGCAGATTAGGGACAGTATTTTAGTGCATCAATGTTAGATCACACCATCTATCGCTATCTTAGCCAAGGTGGACTTCATGACAGACTTGGCAAGTCACATTATAGCTCTATGTTGAAAAAATGAAGCATACGAAGAAAAAAAACATTGTACCTAATATGAAACATAAAGGAGGCTTGGTAATGTTTTGGCGCTGCTTTGCAGTATCTGGTACTGGGGTCTTGAATTTGTGTAGGGTACAATGCAAATAGTCTCTTCAGAGAGGAAGAAGACTAGAACTCTAGTGCCACCTATTCGAAGTAGCAATACTAAAAGTCAATGTCGACCCTTTAACGAGCCTTGTCACATGACTTAGGATAAAGGCCAAATGAGAATCTCAATTTGCAGACACTGTGTTTCGGGGTACTGCCTCAGGGACCGAGGTGCAGGGAAGACTAGTGGTACAGGTGAGCCCCCATTGGCTTGTCCCCGCCCGATGACTGTTACGGGCAAGTGTCTGCCTGTGTGCGCGTAAAGGCAGAGCCTGAGGAACCCCTGGACAAAGCATTTCATTGCGAAACGCACGTCGGGTGTGGTGGGTTCTTGGATACTTTTACTGCAGGTAACGTTACCTATATATTATATAGCTACCTTGAGGCTTAAAATTATCTGGTGTGGTATATGATTTGTTGTTATTGTCTTTACTAATATTTGATATATCTTAGTATTACAAACTATATTTATTGGTATATATTTCCTACCCTAATACCAGCAACACAGTTATGAGTTGCAGCTGTAGGGTTTCTGTAACATCATATTGTGCCATCATGTTATATTATTGTTTGCATATATGAGTTATATCATATACCAGGATTTCTTATTGAGGATTATATTGTATACAGGAATACCCATATTTTCTCTGTATTTGTACTGCCCTGTTTTACACATTTTCTATGGTTTTGTTTTATATGATGAATATCAATAAAGAATTTTTAGCGTCTTCTAAAAACCTCATTTCTAGGTGTTTAGTTTTCTTGTAACCAGAATACCCAAGGCCTTTCTCCTGTTTTGCACTCCTTAGTATATTCCCTTCAATGTCAATGCAGCAATATGATTACCCTGACCTAGGTGCATTAATGTTTCCTCTATTTGCTTTTACTAACATTTCTAGTTTACTTGATCTATTTTAGAACCATGTTCAATTCCCAATTTGCTTTTTCTTCATTGCAACAGTGTTGTAATCATTTGCAAACTGCAAGAAGTCGCCACGATTACTCCAGCGTCTGCAGATATCTCATTAGCAACCCCAGACCTGGGCTAACGAAAAGGAAAATGAATGTTACTTTCCTTTAATTTGTACACAATCATGCTGGTACATGCTCGGTTTTATACGCTGCAGTATAATAACTGCACGAGATATCATTTTTTTTAAGGGATTATAATAGAAAAGCATTGACCTGCAGTCTGAGATTACTCGGGGCCGTTTCACTGAAATAAAGCACCTTCGTTATCTTGGCTACCACATAGTCGGTGTGTTTTCCAGTAGTATGAATGTATTTGTAATATATCACAGATTCTCGCTAAGATTCACAGCTCGTTATGAAATCCATTGTTATATTCAAGTCTCAGTGAAATGCTTCATTTATCCAAAGAAATGAAAATCTTTATTTAAAAAAACCTTTATGTGTAGAATAAGTACAATATTGAAGATGGAATGTAAAATGAATTATTAATCTCAAGCGTTTTTTTTTACCATTTTGTATGCAATAAAGGATGAATAATAAATCCAGGTGATATCTTGACATTACATGTGGATGTAAAAAAACCCTCTAGATGGGAAAAAAAGGCAGTAATTGAAAATGTGATATTTTCTCTATGCTACCTGAAGATAATTGAAGAGTTCCATGTTAACATTTAAATCAGAAATCGAACTACATTAATTTTACTTTTTCATGTTCTCAATCTGATATGGTATGAAACGTAGTTGGTGAGGATCTGCCCTCCATGTAGGTCAATAGTGTAAAACGTTTTATGAGAGGACAATCCTGCTTCTAAAAAAGAATTATCCAATACATACAGCCCAGCTTCCAATGAAAACTGTAATAATGCATGCACCTGCATTATGATGGTCCTTCCTTGTGGGATAAAAATACAGATTAACAGCGTATAGACATTGTATACAACTCACAGAAACCACAATATGTGCATGTATAGTCAGTGTAATGTCACGTGTGACTGGATACACCGCCTCCAGCAGGGCGAATTTAAACAGAGTTAGGCTGTGTTCACACACAGCTTTTTTTTTAGCGTTTTTTTACAGCGGTTTTCACTATAAAACCGCTAAAAATTAGCTTCCCAGTCATTTCTTTGCATTTTGCACTTTTTGTGCACATTGATGCGTTTTTTTACCGCAAAAAAAACGCATCGCGGTAAAAAACGCAACATGCTCATTAGGCTAAGTTCACACGTAGCGGAATTCTCGCGGAAATTACCGCGAGAGTTCCGGAATTCCATTCCGCGGGAAAATCACATTTTAAATTCCCGCGATTTTCCCGCGGAAAAACTAGCATTTTGCAAGCGTAATTAGCTTGTAGAACTGATTGACAGGTTGGTCACACTCGTCAAACATAGTGTTTGACGAGTGTGACCAACTTTTTACTACTGAGGCTGCCTATGCAGCCTCAGTAGTAAAAGATAAAATGTAAAAAAATAATAAAAAAATAAAAAATGGTGTTATTCTTACCTTCCGACGTCCCGCGCAGCCTTCCCGCCTCTCTCCACGCTGCCGTTCCCAGTAATCCTTTGCGAAAATGCCCGCGATGACGTACATTCTCGCGGGATCGCGACGTCTCGCGGTAATTCGTGATGACGTCGCGCGAATGACCACGAGACTTCGCGATCCCGCGAGAACGGACGTCATCGCGGGCATTTTCGCAAAGGCTTACTGGGAACGGGAGCTTGGAGAGAGGCTGGAAGGCTGCGCGGGACGTCGGAAGATGATTTTTTATTCTAAATTCTATATTCTTTACAGGGATATGGTACCCAAAGCCCGGAGGACAGTCTCCTCTCCTCCGGACCGTGGGTACCATCCGCAATTGTTCTGCTTTCTTTTCGCATGGTGTGCACAGCCACATGTGGGAAGTAAGCAGAACAATGCATTCCTATGGGTGCGGGATCGCCGTGATTCCGCAAAATTAATGAGCATGCTGCGTTTTTTACCACAAAGCGATTCCGCTGCGGTGAAAACTGCAGCATTAGCACAGCATTGCGGAATCCCACAGGAATGCATGGGATGCTTATTTTTCGCGGCAAAATCGCGCGGTTAAAACAGTCGCGGAAACGCGGAAAAAACGCCACGTGTAAACTCAGCCTTAATTTTGCAGATTTTTCCGCGGTTTTGGCTTCTTCCATGCGGTTTGAAACTGCTGCTGAAAAAAACGCATCAAAACCGCGCAAAAAACGCCACGGAAAAATATGTGAGGTTTCTGGGAAGGGATTCAGGTTTTTGAGCAGAAATTTTCTGCAACGTGTGCACTTAGCCTTAAGGGAAACATCGGGGAAACCATTACAATGGAGGGCCCTGCAATCCTACACTCCCCTGAGTCAGTGTCCCTACACTCCTGACGATCCCTAGGCAGGTTCCACACCTGGCGACGAGCTGGATACCTCAAATCCCTAGCTCGCCCTGCACCTATCCCTTTCTAGTGAATTGGACGGTGCAGAAACTAATCCCACCACTGCACTAATACACACACAAGGAAAGTAACAAACAGGGAAAAACACCACTTAGCTTATCTCTGTTACTATTGTTCCCAGCAACAGAGTACGACACCAAAGATCAGCTTCACCCCTGAAGCTCGACACCTGAATTCAGCTTCCGCCTGAACCAATTACACCAGAGCTCCCTTGAGCTGCAAGGAACTCCTCTGTCACTCCTTCCTTCACCAGACTTGGTTGGAAATGAGCAATATCACCAACAGTGAGTGAGACCACCTGCTACTCCTTTATAGATAGGAGCCAGGGTATCACACCTGCTTCATTATCACGTGCAATAACACTAGCGGCCATCGGGGGCAACTAAACTAAAGTAACCAGAGTGCAATTACCCTAACGGCCACCGCAGGTAAAACTAGAACTAAAACAACCACAGTGTAATGACCCTAATGGCCACTGGGGGCAAAACTAACTTTAAGAAAACAGCTTAAAGGAAAAATAAAAGGTTACCGTATAAACTCGTGTATAAGTCGAGATTTTCAGCCCATTTTTTTGGCTGAAAGTCCCCCTCTCGACTTATACACGAGTCATATACCGGGGGGGATCGGCGGGGGAGGGGGAGCTGGGGTGTCAGATCATACTCGCCCTTCTCTGCAGCTCCACTGCTTGTTCCATGTTGTGGGCGCTGCTCTCTACCTGCTTCAGCTGTCAAATGGTACCCGCTCATTAAATATGCGCATATTTAGTGAGCGGGTACCACGTGACCGCTGAACCAGGAAGAGAGCAGCGTCGACAACATGGAACAAGCAGAGGAGCTGCAGAGACAAGCGCCAGGACCCGGTGAGTATGAAGGGGGGGTTGGGAGGCATATTCACCTGTCCCTGCGCTCTGCTGTCTTGCGTCCTCTGCAGTGACATTCAGGTCAGAGAGCGTTATCGCTCTCTGCCTGCACAGTCACTGCAGAGCGCAACGCCGATGAGCAGGGGGCAGCGACTCGGGAGTATACAGGTTTTTGGGTTTTTCTGTAAGAGAGGCAGCGGCAGCAGCAACATGATGGGGCCACTCACTGTGCATCATAACTGGGCCCACACACTGTGCATCATAACTGGGGCCACTCACTGTGCAGCGTAACTGGGGCCACACACTTTGCATCATAACTGGGGCCACACACTTTGCATCATAACTGGGGCCACTCACTGTGCAGCGTAACTGGGGCCAATCACTGTGCAGCGTAACTGGGGCCACACACTGTGCATCATAACTGGGGCCACACACTGTGCATCATAACTGGGGCCACTCACTGTGCATCATAACTGGGGCCACACACTGTGCAGCATAACTGGGGCCACTCACTGTGCATCATAACTGGGGCCACTCACTGTGCATCATAACTGGGGCCACACACTGTGCATCATAACTGGGGCCACTCACTGTGCATCATAACTGGGGCCACTCACTGTGCAGCATAACTGGGGCCACACACTGTGCATCATAACTGGGGCCACTCACTGTGCATCATAACTGGGGCCACTCACTGTGCATCATAACTGGGGCCACTCACTGTGCATCATAACTGGGGCCACTCACTGTGCATCATAACTGGGGCCACATACTATGCAGATGACTGAGGCCACTCACTGTGCACCCTCGACTTATACACGAGTCAATAAGTTTTCCCAGATTTTGTGGCAAAATTAGGGGGGTCGACTTATACTCGGGTCGACTTATACTCGAGTATATATGGTACTTGTGCAAAATCTGTCATAATCCAACCTGGATCATGACAGCCAGACATACTAAAGGGCTTGTCTAGGACTGATTACCTATCTATAGGATAGGTTATGAATAGCAGTTTGGTAGGGTTAGTTCATCTTTGAATGTTGCCAAGCTGTTTTAGGGGGAGCAAAAAAACTTTACTCAGCACTTCAGACTCTTTCCATATTAGGGTTACTTAATTATTATATCGAAAATTAAAATTATTGTATCTAAAATGCATTTTCCAGTCCTTTGGCAATAGTTATACAATTCCATTCATCATAGCTTTCAAGTCACAATTTTGACATAAAGTAAGTAAGGGAGAGAGGAGACCAAACAAATAATGGTGTGCACACCTAGCATAAGATTATCATAAAATAAGGTAAACTTTATTATAAGTTTTCAACACACACAAGAAATTGTGATAAAATCACTTAAAAAACATGTGACAACATGGAAAACAGATAACACCACTGCTCAAAGAATAACCATGTGGGACAATAAGTAAATAAATAGAGCTCCACTAATAAATAGACAAATAAAACAAAACAATAGGTCAGGCACACAAAGGGTAAATATACCTCAGTACGCAAATATGATACGCACGGATCAGAGTCACTTAATAATAAAGTGTACTCATCAAAACGTGTAGCCCCCCATGTACAGAGCAGCAATTCGGATTAGCCAGAAACTGAGTGTCCCCCTAGCTATGTGTGCAAAATGTTGTATTGCGCACATGCAAAATAACCAGCATGGCTAAAGAGGCTTATGAGCGAAATAAACTAGCGACCTGCTGTAAGATCAACTGCATAAAAGTGGCCTGTGCACATTTGGCAGCAAGACATCAATGCATAAAATAGAAATCAAGATGAGAGAAAAAAAAAGGATGATGCAAGAGCCAGGGGTGAAAACCCCATAGAAGTAACTACCTGACCGGTTTAAAGGTAGCTCATGAGAGGAGAAGCTGACAATAGACGTGCAGACCTCATGGAGCATTTATTTTCTTTCTATCCAGAACTTTGGTATACAATCTTTGAAAAGTGGCATAAAGTAGGTGCATCTTGGAGTTCCTACAAAATTCTGTGACTTTTGGTGTTTCGCAGATCTGCCTTTAATTTATGACGAACCATGGCGTTTCGTACACCATAAATATCACTCCAGTCTACTTTTCTGGTGTAGCATACACTACTCGTCAGATGCTTCAGATTCATGAAGAGTTCTGCAC
Organism: Dendrobates tinctorius; assembly: GCF_039654945.1. NCBI lineage: Eukaryota > Metazoa > Chordata > Amphibia > Anura > Dendrobatidae > Dendrobates > Dendrobates tinctorius. The sequence continues at coordinate 2,853,869 of NW_027361679.1, forward strand.
CACTTTATGAATCGGGAGTGTTTGAATCCAGGACCCCACTCATCTTGAGCAACCCTGGTCTTCATGAATCAGGCCAATTGCTGCCTCATGCACCACATGCTTGGCAATGTGACTAGCTAGATCACACACTGTCTTCTATGTGAACAAGAAGTCCCTTTCTCAGAGGGTCCGTGATGTGATTCCTATTTATTAAGAAATTGGTTTCTGTTCAATGGAGAAGACACTGTGTGTTCTGGCCAGTCACGTTGCTGGTCATGTGGTGCAAAAGAGGACTGGAACAATGCTGAGAAAAGGTAAAGGTGCCGATTGTTAAAAAATATTACATGTACTTTACACATAACTATTGCTAGTTGCCTAGAAAATAGAGAAAAAGGCTACTTTAATCTCTTTTAGCAATGAACTAAACATGACAAAATTACACACAGGACAAAATTTTATGGACGTCCTCCACACCCTTTTTCAAAGACCAGGTCTTCAAATCCTCAAAGTGCATTTGTATCTAATCCCCTTGAAGCACAAAGACCTTGAACTTAAGAGGGTTTACCAGCAGTAAATAAAATAATCGGCCAACAGCTTGCAGATACAGTTTTTTCTTTCTTGGCCTTTTTCAGAGAATATGAATGATAACACCAAAACTTTTTCTCCACTCATGGTTAGTGGTTGGGTGAAGTCATTTATTGTCAAACTACTGTGCTTTTTCTCTTTTTAGATCATAATGACAACCCAAAACATCTAAATGACCCTGATTGAAAGTTCATATACTCTGGTGATTTGGGCCTGATAACATGCACAGACATTGACACAAATGGGTTTGAATGGCTACTAAAGGTAACATCCTCACCTGTGACCTGTTTGCTTGTAATCAGTGTGTGTGCATAAAAGCTGAGTGGGTTTCTGGTATTCAGCCAGAATCTTGCGTCTTTCATCCAGCCACTGACGTTTCTATATTGTGAGTCATGGGGAAAGCAAAAGAATTGTCAATGGATCTACAGGAAAAGGTAGTTGAACTGTATAAAACAGGAAATGGATACAAAAGATATCCAAGGAATTGATAATGCCAGTCAGCCGCGTTCAAACTGTGATTAACAAATGGAAATATCAGGGGCTCCGTAAAAAAAAAACCACGGTTAGGTAGACTAACAAGGATTTCGTCCTGAGCATCCCGAAAATTGTTCAGGATGCAAAGAAAACCCTCAAATAACATCAGCTGAAATACAGGACTCTCTGAAAACTAGCTGTGTGGCTGTTTCAAGATGCACAATAAGGAGGCACATGAAGAAAAATGGGCTGCATGGTCAAGTTGCCATAAGAAAGCCATTACAGTGCAAATTCTACAAAGTATCTCGCCTACAATACACAAAACAGCACAGAGACAAGCTTCAAAACGTCTGGAATAAAGTAAATTGGAGTGATGAGACCAAAATTTAAGTTTTTGGCCACAACCATAAACATTACATTTGGAGAGAGGTCAACAAGGCCTATGATGAATGGATCACCATTCCTACTGTAAAGTATGGAGGTGGATCACTGATGTTTTTGGGATGTGTGAGCTACAAAGGCACAGGAAACTTGGTCAAAGGTGAAGGAAAGATGCAGCACATTATCAGCAAATACTAAAGGCAAATTTGCAATCATCAGCCCGGAAGCTGAGCATGGGACGTACTTGGACGTTCTAACATGACAGTGATCCATTACACAAGGCCAAGTCAACTTACCATTGGCTACAGGAGAACAAAGTGAAGGTTCTGGAGTGGCCATCTCAGTCTCCTGACATGAATATCCACTGAGCCACTCTGGGGAGATGTCAAGCGCGCAGTTCATGCTAGACAGCCCAGAAATTTACAGGAACTGGAGGCTCTTTGCCAAGAAGAGTGGGCAGCTTTACCATTTGAGAAAATAAAGAACCTCATCCACAACTACCACAAAAGACTTCAAGCTGTCTTTGATGTTAGAGGGGGTAATACACAGTATTAAGAAATGGGGTTTGTAAACTTTTGATCAGGTTCATTTGGATGTTTTCGTTTGTGAATATGATTTAAAAAGAGAAAACACAGTAGTTTGATAATAATTGGCTTCACCTAACCACTAACCATGAGTCCTGTTCACAGGAATTCACAGGAACGTTTTTTGACATGTGGTATGCTCATCTGTTTTTCTGATGAGACTTGCTTATTTTAATAGGTGCGCAAAAAAAAAAGATGTAATATTGACTCCCTCCCTATGGCACCCATTTTTAAGGGATCTCTTGCAATTGTTAACATAGGATTTTAGTGTGACATCGTATAGTTGGAAAAAAGACACATCCATCATTTTTTTAATTACTGATGTATTAAAACGGATGGCATGCAGGTGACAATATGGATGAAAAATCGTCTGTTCCGTGATGTAAAATATCTGAATCTAAATCCTATTAGAAGCAATGCCATATGGTTGAATTGTGGTGGCTTTCTCTCTAAATGGCTCTCACATATAGCACTCTCTACACATTTTAGTCTGATTGCCTGCTAAAGAAATTCCTCAGCTCTACAATGCAAGGCTGTGTGCCTGAGGCCATATGACAGTGCACGAAGCTGTCACATACTATACTGAGATCTTCTCCCTTTCAAACAGTGCATTGGCTCCATAGATATGGCATATAATGACTAATTATTTTTGTTGGATTAATATGAGCTACGAAAGAAAAGAATTGTGTATTGCTCCCAAGTAAAAATCCTATCCACAGCTATGGGTATCTGGTTATAGCTTGATACAGGGCTGACTGGGACTGAAATTCAGCCCTGACATTTGAAATTGCCTCATTGCACCCACATGGGAGTCTTTATTAGAAATATTCTCTTGCCTGACATTGGAGGAAATAAATATTTAACGTATTAGAATACCAATATTACTAGGTTAAATAATCCTGCCATAATATGTCCACATAATACCACCATATAGAGACTGAATAATGCTGCCATACTGATCATTAACAAACATGACTGTACCAAGACATTATCATCAATACTGCAATATTTGAGGCAAATTATACCACCAGCTCATAACCAAATATTTCCAGCATATACCGTAGTAATATCACCATTCCGATTATTACTCAAAACCACTGTACTCATATTACCACCATACAGTGACCATATGTTTATATCCGTTCTACACCAATGCATTGCAGACCATATGTGTGAACTGTACAGACAAATCAAGTGACTGACTAGTGATATTCTCACTGATTGTTACCCATTCACTTTCCCTTTTCATTCAGCCCAGACCACGATAACCACTTCCATGCATGGCTTGCCTCTGCAAAATATTACAAGTATTTAAGTCATCACTTGTACAGCACTCTCCTCAGATTTTCTCATCTTTACACAAACCATATAGTGTAATAACTACTACTCTGACAGTAAATGTCCCCTCTGTGTTCTGCACAGTAATTGCACCCTCCTTTTGTGTGCCACACAGTAACGGTGCCCTCTCTGACCTTACATTGTAATAAGGATCCCTCTCTGCATGGCAATCGTTCCTCCTGTGTTCCTCCTCAAGCTAATAATGCCTCCTTATAGTTATACAGACTGCTAATAATATCACCCCTGTGCCACCTTATACCGTGAACTCTGAATATAAGACAAGGTCTTTTATATTATTTTTTGCTCTGAAAGATGGGTTATGGCTTATTTTCAGGGGATGCCTGAATTTTTTTTTTTTTTCCATAAGCAATAATCCACATTTATTCTTCACCAAAAAAAAAAATCAACATTTACTAAAATGCTAAAATATTGCTATATATAGCAAAAATCACAGCCTTCAAGTTCTATGAACACCAGCCTGAAGCTGGCTCACACAGAAGTACCGTCATGACAGGCATGGGGATTTTCGCCCGGCTGTCATGGCAACTTGGCATCTTACAATTACTTCAAGGGGCGGCGCTGATGGGCTGATTGAATGACATGACCCCCCTGCTGGCTTTGCTGTGAATTCTGCTGTCAGAGATGGACAGTGGCATTTAATATATTAAAAGTCGCAGGGGATGGAGACATGATTGCTGAATATCTTGGCCATCATCTGTCGGGAAAGATATGGGCTCTAGTACCACATCAAAGTCAGGGATGCAATCGCACCGCCCAGCATTCCCTGCTTGGCAAAGACCTCCTGTTAGGCGTCGGATTTCTTTCGCTGCACAGCGAGAATCCCGAGCCTTACTTCCAGCGGTCTCCCATTCCTCTCCAGCCTCAGAGGAGGTTGCTCAGCAAACTCGTCGGTCCCGGCGCCCTGCCCAGACCAGCTCCGTGGGTTTGCTTGCTGCTACCACCTCTGGCGCAGCTATGACAATACATGCTGCTCAGCAGCGACTTTCTCCAGGGACTAAGTCCCCATGTCATAGAATCATAGAATCATAGAGTTAGAAGGGACCTCCTGGGCCATCTGGTCCAACCCCCCTGCTCAAAGCAGGATTCGCTAAATCATCCCAGTCAGATGTCTGTCCAGCCTCTGTTTGAAGACTTCCATTGAAGGAGAACTCACCACTTCTCGTGGCAGCTTGTTCCACTCATTGATCACTCTGTCAAAAAGTTTTTTCTAATATCTAATGTGTCTCCTCCCATTCAGTTTCATCCCATTGCTTCTAGTCTTTCCTTGTGCAAATGAGAATAAAGTTGATCCTTCTACAATGTGACAGCCCTTTAGATATTTGTAGACAGCTATTAAGTCTCCTCTGTTTTCTCTTTTGCAAACTAAACAATCCCAAATCCTGCAACCTTTCCTCATAAGACAGGGTTTGCAGTCCGGTCACCATTCTGGTTGCTCTTTTCTGAACTTGTTCCAGTTTGTTGATGTCTTTTTTTAAAATGTGGTGCCCAAAACTGGACACAATATTCCAGATGAGGTCTGACCAAAGAGGAGTAGAGGGAAATAATGACTTCATGTGATCTAGACTGTATGCTTCTGTTAATACATCCTAGAATTGCATTTGCCTTTTTTGCTGATGCATCACACTGTTGACTCATATTCAGTCTGTGATCTATTAGTATACCCAAGTCTTTTTCACATGTGCTGTTGCTTAGGCCTATTCCTCCCATTCTGTATATGCTTTTTTCATTTTTATTGCCCAGATGTAGTACTTTGCATTTTTGCCTGTTAAAAACCATTCTGTTAGTTGCTGCCCACTTCTCCAGTTTATTTAAATCTTTTTGAATCCTCTCTCTCTCTTCTCTAGTATTAGCTATCCCTCCTAGCTTTGTGTCATCAGCAAATTTATTCATTTTACCCTCAATTCCTTCATCTAAATAGTTGATAAAGATGTTGAACAATACAGGGCCCAGGACAGAGCCCTGTGGTACCCCACTTGAGACATTCTTCCAACTGGATGTGCAGCCATTTACGACCACTCTTTGGGTCCGATCACTAAGCCAGTTATGAATCCACCTAACCGTTGCCTTGTCCATTCCATACTTAGTCATTTTTTCAATAAGGATTGTATGAGATACTTTGTCAAATGCTTTGCTGAAGTCAAGATATACTATATCTGCAGCATTTCCTTGATCCACCCAATCAGTGATTCCGTCATAGAAGGAAATTAAGTTAGTCTGACATGACTTATTAGTTACAAACCCATGCTGACTCTGTTTAATCACTTCATTCTTATCCAGGTACTGACATACATGTTGTTTAATAATTTGTTCAAAGATCTTTCCTGGTATAGAAGTCAGACACACCGGCCTATAGTTGCCTGGGTCCACCTTCTTCCCCTTTTTGAAGATAGGAACAACATTTGCTCTTCTCCAGTCTTCTGGGACTTCTGTTCTCCAAGAATTTTCAAAGATTATGGAGAGGGGTTCAAAAATTTCTTCTGCTATCTCCTTCAGTACTCTGGGGTGTAATTCATCTGGACCTGGAGACTTGAATTCATTTAGGTTAGCTAAGTGTTTCCTTACTATCTTTCTGTTTATAGATATCCTGGATTCTTCTATTTCTTTAATAGGACAGTGAAGAACAGTTGATGTTACATTTCCTTTCTGAGAGAAAACAGATACAAAATAGGAATTTAAAAGTTCGGCCTTCTCAACATCCTGTCTTACCATTTCATCATTTTCATCCTGTAAAAATCCTATAGCATCTTTGACTTTTCTTTTACTTTTGACATATCCCCAAAATCCTTTATTATTGCTTTTGACATCTCTTGCAAGCCTCAATTCATTGTCAGCTTTAGATAATCTGATTTGTGCCCTGCAGGTTCTGCAGACAGCATTATATTCTTCTTTAGATATGCCTCCCTCTTTCCATTTTATAAACATTTTTTTCTTCCTTTTTAGCATGTGCTTAAGTTCTGTGTTCATCCATCCTGGCTTCCTTAAATGCTTCCTATTCTTCCCTCTTTTCGGAATTGTTAACAATTGTGCTTTGAGAATTTCATTTTTCAAGATTTCCCATCCTTCCTGGACATTTTTGTCTTTAAGGATATCCAGCCATTGGATCCCTCCAATTCTCTTTCTGTATCCCTTAAAATCTGCCTTTCTGAAATCTAACCTAGACGTCTGAGTCTTCACAGTTCTTCCTCCTCTAGTTATCCAAAATTCTAAAATAGCATGGTCGCTACCTCCTAGGGTCCAAGCCACTTTTACCTCCTCAACCATTTCCTCCCTGTTTATAAGGATTAGATCCAAGGTAGCAGTTCCCCTTGTTTTCTCCCCTACCTTTTGGAAGATAAAGTTGTCAGCAAGAGAGAATAAGAATTTCCTTGACCTGTTAGTTTTGCCTGAGAGAGATTCCCAACAAATGTCTGGATAGTTGAAATCTCCCATGACAACTATGTCATATTTTTTGGAGAACTTGGCCATTTGATGCATAAAGAGTTCATCCATATCTTCAGCTTGCACAGGCGGCCTGTAGTAAATGCCTACAATAGTGTCCTTTCCATTGTTCTGTCCTTGTATTCTTACCCAAACAGTTTCCACAGAACTCCCAGTCTCTGAAGCTTCAATCTCTGTGCAGATATACGCGTTTGTAACATACAATGCGACTCCTCCTCCTCGTTTATCAAGTCTGTTTCTTGCAAATAAGTTGTATCCTTCTTGTCTTGTATTCCAATCATGTGTATTGTCCCACCAAGTTTCAGTGATTCCAATGACATCATATTTCTTTTCCTGTGTTAGTAGTTCCAATTCTCCTAGTTTGTTGCCCATGCTTTGTGCATTAGTATAGAAACATTTTAGTTTGTGATTGGCTTCTTTCTCCAATATTTGTATTAATTATATTCTTTCGTCTTTGTTCTTCCTTTCCACTTATAATAGAGTTCTCAATAGCATTTGTCAGGTGTATGGCTTTTTCTGGTCTTTTGCTTCCCTTCCCATGTTGTTCTAGTTTAAAGCTTTCCTTACAAGTGTAGCAAGGCGACTTCCAAATACATGTTTTCCAGTCTTCGTAAGGTGCACCCCATCTCTAGCCAGTAGTCCATCGTAAAGGTAATTCACTCCGTGATCCATAAATCCAAACCGTTGCTGACGGCACCATCGACGTAGCCAGTTGTTCACCTGCAGAATCTTATTCCACCTCCTTGTTCCATGGCCATCCACTGGGAGGATGGAAGAGAAGACCACCTGCGCTCCCAGTTCTTTCACTTTCTTGCCTAAGTCTTCAAAGTCTCTACAGATTGTTTCCAGGTCTTTTCTTGCGGTGTCATTTGTCCCCACATGTAGTAGCAGGAATGGGTAGTCATCTGTAGGTCTGAAGAGTCCTGATATCCTGTCAGACACATATTTAATTTTTGCACCTGGAAGACAGCACATTTCTCTTGAAGTTATATCCGGTCTGCAGATAGCGGTCTCTGTTCCTCTCAACAGGGAATCCCCCATGACCACCACTCTCCGTTTCTTCACAACATTTTTCTTTCTCCATCCAGGAGGACTCAGAGGGCGTACAAGGTTGCTGAGCCACTGAGCATGCCAGTGGAGTGATCTCCCATTGGAGATCGAAGGTCACGTGCTCAGGTCCTGCTCCTGTTCGGATTGGCCCATCCGAAAAGCCAGGAAGGTCCCGGACGCTCGCGGCTATAAAAGGTTCGCATCGCCGCTCAGCCATGCGCTAGGATAAGACTGTATTTACAGACTATGTAGAGTGAGTGATGTATGCACGCATGAATGTCTCTGGTGAATGACTCATTAAGAAACCCCTACCCTTGGTACGCATGTGTTGTGCAGCCTAGCCTGCTAGCTCCCAGGCTTAGGCGTAGGTAGGACAGAGGTTGAGTCAGGCACCAGTCCTCACCAGGGACTCGGCACGCCTCAGTGCACGTGCTCCATAGCCAGCATCTATAGCGGTATTTGCGGCAGCGACGCTGCGCGTTCAGTGGGCCTAGAAGGACTCTAACCTCGTGTCCTTGGGGTAGAGTTCTGTGGCCGTACACTGCGCGCTCTTTTGGCCGGGCTCTGTGAGCTTAACAGGCTCCGGCATTTACGTTCAGCGGTTGTGCAGCTCTGTGCATTAACAGAGTTCGCCCCTGTTCACATTGGGTGACGTAACCCTCGTGTGACTGGTTTCACACCGCTTAATTCTTCCGCCATTACTTAGCAGCAGTGTACCACCTCTGCACGGTGGACCCCGGGCTGCGAACGCACCTACTATTATTTTATAATTTGGTGCGTTCCGCCAGCCCTAGCATTATCCTAGCACCAGGGTCTGGCTAGTAATGGCGGATGAACAGCGACTGCTGCAGTACATCCGGCAGCAGCAGGGCAGGTTGGCGGCTCTCGACCGTTCAGCCTCAGCTACGGATGTTACTGTGGTCGCTGTACAGGCAGCCATAGAGGCTGTCTCCCGTGTGACCACAGCCATCCCTGACCCGACTTTGTCCTGCCTCCCGCTGCCCGAGAAGTTCTCGGGTGATAGTACTTCTTGTAGGGGTTTCGTAAGCCAGTGCTCTATACAGCTGGAGCTGCTGGCCGCACGATTCCCCTCTGAGCGGGCTAAAGTGGGATTTATTATTTCCCACTTGTCGGGCAGTGCTTTGGAGTGGGCCACACCGCTGTGGGAGTGTGGTGCAGAGTGTCTCGCGGTTCTTGGACACTCGGAAGCAGGTCTTCCTGGGACCACGAGTCACCGATGACACTGCGCTCCGGCTGCTGGCATTGTCACAGGGCTCGTCCATGGTCAGCCACTTTGCCATCCAGTTCCGGACGCTGGCCTCTGAGTCAGAGTGGCCTGATAAGGTCCTCATTCTGGCATTCTGGAGAGGTTTGGCTGGCCATGTGAAGGACGCTCTGGCCACCAGGGAGATACCCGCTACACTGGGGGAGCTTATCACTGTCTCCACCCGTATTGACCTTCGCTTCGCCGAGCGAAGGTTGGAGCGGGACCAGTGTAGGCAGAGGTTTAGGTTGGCACCTAGTTTTACTAAACCTCTGGAATCTTCTGATCGGGCGTCCGAGCGTCAGGGGGCTTCCCGTGAGGGATCCAGGCCCCGGTCCGCTCGAGCTCCTGTGAACTGTCATGTTTGCCGGCAGTCCGGTCACCTTGCCAACCGGTGCCCACAGCAGCTAGTGGCTGTAGGAGGCGACACACTAGAATCAGCGACGTTTTCCTCCAAGCTGTCCTTTAAGGGGACACTTGAGTTTGATTCTTCCTCTCTGGCGGTGGAGGTTTGCATGGATTCCGGGGCAGAGGGCAATTTTATGTCGTCAGCCTTCGCTCAACGGCACGCTATACTCCTGGTTATGATGTCTACACCAGTCACCGTCAGAGTGGTGAACGGCGCCACTCTACCCTCACAGATAACCCACCAGACGGTCCCTTTGTTACTCTCAGTGGCTCCATCTCATCAGGAGACTATATCCCTCCTCGTCATGCCCAAGGGTATTGACCAGGTACTTCTAGGGGTCCCCTGGCTGCGGTACCACTCCCTCCATATAGAGTGGTCCTCAGGGAAGATTATTGGGTGGAGTAAATCATGTGAGGGTAGATGTCTAAGGTAGTGCGTTCAGGTTGCCTCTACCGAGGTTCCCGCTGATCTCTCCTCGCTCCCCAAACACTATTGACAGTATGCGGACATGTTCTCCAAAAAGGCGGCAGAGACCCTTCCACCGCATCGCCCCTATGACTGTCCTATTGACCTCTTGCCTGGTGCTGAGCCTCCCCGGGGTCGAGTCTATCCCTTATCTCTCCCGGAGACAGAGGCCATGTCTCAATACATCAGGGAGAATCTGGCAAGAGGATTCATTAGGAAGTCAGTGTCACCAGTGGGGGCGGGATTCTTCTTCGTCCAGAAGAAGAGTGGGGAACTACGTCCTTGCATTGATTACAGGGGTCTTAACGCCATCACCGTTAAGAATAAGTATCCTCTGCCCCTGATATCAGAGCTGTTTGATAGGCTACGGGGAGCGAGGGTGTTTTCCTAACTTGATCTGCAGGGGGCTTGCAACCTGATTCGCATCTGTGATGGGTACGAATGGAAGACGGCATTTAACACCAGGGATGGGCACTATGAATACCTGGTGATGCCCTTCGGCCTCTGTAATGCCCCGGCCGTCTTCAATGCCCTGGCCGTCTTCCAAGACTTTGTGAACGATATCTTTCGGGATATGCTTACCACCTCAGTTGTAGTCTATGTGGATGATATTCTCATCTTCTCTCCAGATATTGACTCCCACCGGAGAGATGTTTGCAGAGTTTTCGATTGCCTGTGTGCAAACTCCCTCTATGCCAAGTTGGAGAAGTGTGTGTTTGAGCAGGAGTCCTTGCCTTTCCTGGGCTATATCCTCTCCGTCCAGGGATTGGCCATGGATCCTGCCAAGCTACAGGCGGTGATGGATTGGCAGGAACCTCATTCTCTCAAAGCGGTGCAGCGCTTTACAGGGTTCATAAATTATTATCGCCAATTCATCCCCCACTTCTCGACTTTGGTAGCACCCTTGGTAGCCCTCACCAAGAAGGGTGAAAATCCCAAGTTGTAGTTGGAACCGGTCTCCAAGGCCTTCTCCTCCATTAAGTCCCATTTTGCTAGCGCTCCCATTCTACATCGCCCCGATGTAGATAAGCCCTTCATTCTGGAAGTGGATGCCTCTTCCGTCGGTGCTGGAGCAGTCCTGTTTCAGAAGGACACGCAAGGTTGGAAGCACCCATGCTTATTTTTCTCCAAGACCTTCACACCGGCGGAGAGGAATTATGCCATCGGGGACAGGGAGTTGCTAGCGATGAAGTTGGCTTTCTCGGAGTGGAGACACCTCCTGGAGGGGGCTCGCCACCCTTTCCAGGTGTTCACCGACCACAAAAGCTTGGTCTCTTTGCAAACAGCCCAGCGGCTAAACTCTCGCCAGGCCAGATGGTCTTTGTTCTTTTCCCAGTTCCACTTCACCCTCCATTTTTTCTCCGAGGAGAAGAACGTCCGGGCCGATGCTCTCTCCCGCTCCGTGGTGTCATCGGAGGAAGAGGAGGAGGAGCCTCGGCTGATCGTCCCATCCGAGAGCCTGAGGACTGTGGCTCCGGTTGCCCTTGAGTCAGTACCTCCGGGCAAGCCATTTGTCCCTGCCCATCTGCGACCGGAGGTCCTCTCTTGGACTCATTCGTCCAGGGTGGGTGGACATTTCGGGACAAAACGGACCTCTGAGCTTTTGGCGAGGACGTACTGGTGGCCGCATATGTCCCGTGACATCAGGGATTATATTCAAGCGTTCGTCTCTTGCGCCCAGAATAGGTCCTCTCGGCAGCGGCCCTCTGGGCTTCTTTTTCCTCTGCCGGTAGCGGACATGCCCTGGGAGATGGTCGGTATGGACTTTGTGGTGGGGCTACCCAAGTCCAGTGGTAGCACGGTCATTTGGGTTGTCACCGACCATTTCTCTAATGCACTTGATACCTCTCTCCCGGTTACCTTCTGCGCGGGGCCTGGCAGTGTTGTTCATTAAGCACGTTTTCCGCCTGCATGGCATGCCGGATAAGATTGTCAGTGACCGGGGTCCTCAGTTTGCATCCCGGTTTTGGAGAGAGCTGTGTTCCCTGCTGAGCATTGAGCTGAATCTCTACTAGGCCTATCATCCCGAGACGAACGGGTTGTGTTATGATTGAGTCACCGTAGGAGGCAAAAACAGAAATGCCAGCCAAGTCCAGAAAACCAGAGAAGTCGGCAGCCACCGGACCGCAGACCCCCGAACCCACCAACACAACCAGCAGCAGCCGCGGGGGGCCCCCACGATGCCCCAGACCCCTCGACCACAGCCGTAGAATCAAACAGGCCAAAAGAAAGAAAGAGGGGAAATCCAAACCGCCCCAGAGCAGACCCCAAAGCAACAGGCAGCCCCCCACACACAACGACGGTGAAGCAAGATGAAAACACCAACACAGACAGAAAGACAGACCGAGCAAAGACGGGGCCCAAGCCAACTAGATAGAAAAGGACAGGAAGGCTGCTGTCTGCAATCCGTGAAAAACCCTACGAAAATAAGAGCCAACAAACCGACAGCGAAAAAGGCCCTGAAGACGCCAGGCCCCAAAAAAGCCACACCAGCACCCAGGAACACTCCGAAGACAGAGCTACAGGCAAAAGGAGATTCAGCTCACCCCAGCAGGGAACGGCAGAATACAGAAAAGCAAGGAAAACAACAACCAAACACAAATGCTAACAGGCAAAGCAGAAAACCCAGCCCTAGAGGAGCAGGAATCAGACTGGTGTCCCAGAGGTCCAAAGAGAAATCACCCGCAGGGCAGAAGGGCGTCGGCTGCCTTATATCCAGTCCGTGACTCCACTCAGCCAGTCATCCTCATTAGGCTCAGGTGCCTGATAATCAGGCTCATTACCTTCCTTTACCAGAATAGGGAGTTCACCAGACCTCAGTGACGAAGGGGAAAATGAACTCACAACAGGGTTGGTAGAGAGAGCCAACCAGACCCTGATCACATATCTTCGACATTTTGTCTCAGCCAGGCAGGATGACTGTGCATCCTTGCTACCATGGGCAGAGTTCGCTTTGAACAATGCTGTGGCCGACTCCACCGGTCAGACCCCATTCCTCCTTAATTACTGTCAGCATCCACGCGTCCCTGTGCCCAAGCCCGTGTCATCCACCGACTCCAGGGTGGCAGACTGGGCGGTGGAGGCACGCGACATTTGGGATCACACCCAGGATGCTATCCGGGCTTCCAAGGAGAGAATGAGGACCTCCGCTGACGCACACCGGCGCCCTGCTCCGACTTTGTCCCTGGCGACTTGGTGTGGCTCTCTGCCCAAAACATCAGGCTGCGGGTAGAGTCCGCTAAGTTTGCACCACGCTACATTGGCCCCTTCAACGTCCTCGAGCAGATCAGCTCTGTGGTCTACCGTCTGGCCCTTCCACCACACTATCTCTGATATTCCACGTGTCCCTCCTTAAGCCTGTTCACTTGTCCCGGTTCTCCGAGTCATCTGCCGGGACATCAGACTTGTCTTCGGACGAGTTTGAGGTCAATGCCATCGGGGGATTGTAAGGTGATGCGGGGCGAAAAGTTTTATTTGGTGTATTGGAAGGGTCATGGTCCAGAGGCTCGGACCTGGGAGCCAGTGGAGAACATCTACGCTCCTCTTCTCATTGCGGAGTTTGAGCGCAGCGAGGCTCAGGGGAGGGGGCCCTAGGAGGGGGGTAATGTTAGGCGTCGGATTTCTGTTGCTGCACAGCAAGAATCCCGAGCCTTACTTCCAGCGGTCTCCCATTCCTCTCCAGAGGATGTTGCTCAGCAAACTCGTTAGTCCAGGCGCTCTGCCCAGACCAGCTCCGTGGGTTTGCTTGCTGCTGCCACCTCTGGCGCAGCTATGACAATACATGCTGCTCAGCAGCGAGTTTCTCCAGCGACTAAGTCCCCATGTCGGGCCACTGAGCATGCCCGTGGAGTGATCTCCCATTGGAGATCGAAGGTCATGTGCTCAGGTCCTGCTCCTGTTCGGATTGGCCCATCCGAGAAGCCAGGAAGGTCCCGGACGCTCGTGGCTATAAAAGGTTCGCATGGCCGCTCGGCCATGTGCTAGGATAAGACTGTATTTACAGACTATGTGGAGTGAGTGATGTATGCACGCATGAATGTCTCTGGTGAATGACTCATTAAGAAACCCCTACCCTTGGTACGCATGTGTTGTGCAGCCTAGCCTGCTCCCAGGCTTAGGCGTAGGTAGGACAGGGGTTGAGTCAGGCATCAATCCTCACCAGGGACTCGGCACGCCTCAGTGCACGTGCTCCATAGCCAGCGTCTATAGCGGCGTTTGCGGCAGTGACGCCACACGTTCAGTGGGCCTAGAAGGACTCTAACCCCGTGTCCTTGGGGTAGAGTTCTGTGGCCGTACAATGTGCGCTCTTTTTGCTGGGCTCTGTGAGCTTAACAGGCTCCGGCATTTACGTTCAGCGGTTGTGCAGCTCTGCATTAAGAGTTCACCCCTGTTCACATTGGGTGATGTAACCCACTTGTGATTGGTTTCACACTGCTTAATTCTTCCGCCATTACTTAGCAGCAGTGTACCACCTCTACACGGTGGACCCCGGGCTGCGAACGTACCTACTGTTATTTTATAATTTGGTGCGTTCCGCCAACCCTAACACCTCCTGCAGGCCACAGACTGCCTGAGTAAGCGGTCAACCACTATTTCAATGTAAGAGAGTAATGGATTAAACTAATTTCAATGGGTTTTCCATGTTTTCAAAAAAATGTGTGTGGATACAGTGGAGGGAAAAAGTATTTAGTCAGCCAACAATTGTGCAAGTTCTCCCACTTAAAAAGATGAGAGCGGTCTGTAATTGACATCATAAGTAGACCACAACTATGATAATCAGAATGAGAAAACAAATCCAGAAAATCACCTTGTTTGGTTTGGCAAGATTTATTTTTCAAATTATGGGGGATTTTAAGTATTTGCTGATTAACAAAAGTTCATCTCAATATTTTGTTATACATCCTTTTTCAGCAATGTCAGAGGTTAAATATTTTCTGTAAGTCTTCACAAAGTTGGCACACACTGTTCGTAGTATGTTGGCCCATTCCTCCATGCAGATCTCCTCTAGAGCAGTGATGTTTGGGACCTGTCACTGGGCAACATGGATTTTCAAATTCCTCCAAAGGTTTTCTGTGGGTCTGAGATCTGGAGACTGGCTAGGCCATTCCAGGACCTTCATATGCTTCTTACGAAGCCACTCCTTCATTGCCCTGGTGATGTGCTTGGGATCATTATGCTGAACGACCCAGACCCATCCACATTTCATCTTCAATGCCCTTGCTGATGGAAGGAGATTTGCACTCAAAATCTCACGATTCATGGCCCCATTCATCCTTTCATGTTCATGGATCATTCGTCCTGGTCCCTTTGCAGAGAAATAGCCCCAAAACATGATGTTGCCACCCCCATGCTTCACAGTAGGTATGGTGTTCTTTGGATGCAACCAAGCATTCTGTCTCCTCCAAACACGACGAGTTTTATTTCCACCAACACATCTACTTCATCAGACCATATGACATGCTCCCAATACTCCTCTGGATAATCCAAATGCTCGCTAACAAACTTCCGAAGGGCCTGGACATGTACTGGCTTAAGCAGGGGGACACGTCTGGCACTGTAGGATCTGCGTCCCTGGCGGTATAGTGTGTTACTGATGGTAGCCTTTGTTACGGAGGTCTCAGCTGTATGCAGGTCATTCACACAGGGGGGTTCTGGGATTTTTACTCACTGTTTTTGTGATAATTTTGACCCCACGGGATGAGATCTTGCGTGGAGCCCCAGATCGAGGGAGATTCAGTGGTCTTTTATGTTTTCCATTTTCTTGTTATTGCTCCCACAATTGATTGCATCACACTAAGCTGCTTGCCTATTGCAGATTCAGCCTTCCCAGCCTGGTGCAGGGCTACAATATTGTTTTTCGTGTCCCAGCCAAATCAGACAAGGTGATTTTCTGGATTTGATTTCTCATTTTGACTCTTATAGTTGTGGTGTACCTATGATGTCAATTACAGGCCCCGCTCTCATCTTTTTAAGTGGGAGAACTTGCACAATTGGTGGCTGACTAAATACTTTTTTCCCCACTGTATGGTTTTTGAACTGTAACCAGTGACTGACTGCCATGGGGTTGTGTTGAGATTATGACCTTTAACCCCTTTCTGACATCAGGGGGAGCGCAGATGTGTGTCATCTGATTCTAACAGCTGACAGCCGATACTAGGTGCCAGGAGTGGTCACAGACCGCTCCTGGCACTTCAAGCCCCGAAATGCTGCAATCTAACAAGATATCAGCATTCTGGAGCCGGCACAGGGGCTGACAGCCCCTCTGCCTTTGGTTCGGAGACCCCGCGGTGTGACGCGGGGTTCCGATTGTTGCCATGAGTCACCAGAGCTAAGTAAACTTGCTGATCATGCGCAGTGCAAGTCTCTGTCAGTGCGGCGCTGGCAGCTTATATGGCATTCAGATGCTGCTTCATCTGCATGCCATAGAAGCGATCAGCTTGCAAAAAAATTATTGCCCCATAGTGGGACAAAGTGTAAAAGTAAGAAAAAAGTAAAAAAAAATTTTTAACCCCTTTCTGCCATGAGACGTACTATCCCGTCCATGTGCCCTGCGACTTAATTCCCAAGGACGGGATAGTACGTCATAGCGATCAGCGGCGCTCACGTAGTGAGCGCCTGCTGATCGCAGCCGGGTGTCAGCTGATTATCACAGCTGACACACGGGACAATGTGTCAGGGGTGGTCACGGACCGCCCCCGACACGTTAACCCCTTGTACACCGCGATCAAACACGATCGCGGTGTATCGGGGGTTAAAGGGAAGCATCGGCAGGGAGGGGGTTCCCTCCGTTCTTCCCTGAGCCCCCCACGGCAGCGCAATGTGCAGCGCTGCTGCGGGGGCTCTTTCCCTACAGGCCCCCGGATCCAAGATGGCGACGGGGACCTTCGGGGGGCCTGTAGAGAGCTGACTTCCTCACTGCCTGCAAAGCGCAGGCATGAGGAAGTCTGCAGCAGTGCCTGTGACAGATCGCTGATCTGTCACAGTGATCTGTGATGTGACAGATCAGCGATCTGTCCCAGGACAGTGATGTCCCACCTGGGACAATGTAATAAAGTTTTAAAAAAAAGTATAAAAATAATTTTTAAAAAATCGCTAAATTAGTAAAAAAAAAAAAAAAAATATTCCCCAATATATTCATTTTTTGAAAATAAAAAAAACAATAAAAGTACACATATTTGGTATCGCCGCGTCTGTAACGACCCGCCCTATAAAACTGTCCCATTAGTTAACCCCTTTAGCGAACCCTTTAAAAATTAAAAATAAAAACGAAGCAAAAAATGATTTATTATCATACCACCGAACAAAGAGTGCAATAACGGGCAATCAAAAAGACGCATATAAATATCCATGGTACCGCTGAAAACGTCAGCTTGTCCCGCAAAAAACGAGCCGCCATACAGCGTCATCTGCAAAAAAAATAAAAAGTTATAGCTCACAGAATAAAGCGATGGAAAAATAATTATTTTTTATATAAAATAGTTTTCATTGCATAAAAGCGCCAAAACATAAAAAAAGACCCAAGTGAGGTATCGCTGTAACCGTACTGACCCAAAGAATAAAACCGCTTTATCAATTTTACCACACGCGGAACGGTGTAAACGCACCCCCAAAAGAAATTCATGAAACGCTGGTTTTTGTTCATTCTGCTTCCCAAAAATCGGAATATAAAGTGATAAAAAAAGTCACGTGCCCGAAAATGGTACCAATAAAAATGTCAACTCGTCCCGCAAAGAATACGACCTCACATGACTCTGTGGGTTAAAATACGGAAAAATTATAGCTCTCAATATGTGGTGATGCAATAACTATTTTTACAATAAAAAGCGTCTCTTAGCGTGTGACAGCTGCCAAGCATAAAAACCGCCATAAATAGTAAATCAAACCCCCCGTTATCACCCCCTTAGTTAGGGAAAAATAATAAAATAAAAAAAATGTATTTATTTCCATTTTCCCATTAGGGTTAGGGCTAGGGTTAGGGCTGAGATTAGGGTTAGGGGTGTTTTGAGGTTAAGGTTGGAGTTATAATTGGGGGGTTTCCACTGTTTGGGCACATCAGGGGCTCTCCAAATGCAACATGGTGTCTGATCTCAATTTCAGCCAATTCTGCGTTGAAAAAGTCAAATGGTGCTCCTTCCCTTCCACGCTCTGCCATGTGCCCAAACAGTGTTTTACCCCCACATATAGGGTATCAGCATACTCAGGACAGATTGCAAAACAACTTTTGGGGTCCAATTTCTCCTGTTACCATTGGGAAAATAAAAAAATTGGAGACTAATTGATCATGTTTGTTGAAAAAATACGATACTTTTATTTTCACGCCCGGTCGTTATAAACTTCTGTGAAGCACATCTAGATAAGTTCCTTAGGGGGTCTAGTTTCCAAAATGGGGTCACTTGAGGGGGGTTTCCACTGTTTAGGTACATCAGGGGCTCTCCAAAAGCATGACACCCGCAGACCATTCCATCAAAGTCTGCATTCCAAAACGTCACTACTTCCCTTCCGAGCCTCGACGTGTGCCCATACAGTAGTTTTCTCCCACATATGAGGTATCAGCGTACTCAGGACAAATTGGACAACAACTTTTGGGGTCCAATTTCTCCTTGTACCCTTGGGAAAATAAAAAAAAATTGGTGACTAAAAGATCATGTTTGTGGAAAAGATACGATTTTTTTAATTTCAATATAAACTTCTGTGAAGCCCTTGGGGGTTCAAAGTTCTCACCACACATCTAGATAAGTTCTGTGGGGGGTCTAGTTTCCAAAATGGTGTCATTTTTTGTGGGGGGTTTCTACTGTGTTGGTACATCAGGGGCTTTCCAAACCTGACATGGTGTCCGATCTCAATTCCAGCCAAAAACGTCAAATGGCGCTGCTTCCCTTCCGAGCTCTGCCATGCGCCCAAATAGTCATTTACACCCACATATGGCGTATCAGTGTACTCAGGACAAATTGCACAATAACTTTTAGGGTCCTGTTACCCTTGGAAAAATAAAAATTGTGGGTGAAAAGATCATTTTTGTGGAAAAAATATGATTTTTTAATTGTACCTCTGTACGTTATAAACTTCTGTGAAGCCCTTGTGGGTTCAAAGTTCTCACCACATATCTAGAACAGTTCCTTGGGGGGGTCTAGTTTCCAAAATGGTGTCACTTGTGGGGGGTTTCCACTGTTTAGGTACATCAGGGGCTCTCCAAACGCGACATGGCGTCCGATCTGAATTCCAGCCAATTTTGCATTGAAAAAGTCAAACGGTGCTCCTTCACTTCCAAGCTCAGCCCTGCACCCAAACAGTTCCCCCCCACATATGGGGTATCAGCGTATTCAGGACAAACTGCAAAATAACTTTTGGGGTCCATTTTCTCATATTACCATTGGGAAAATTAAAAAATTTGGATCTGAAGTAAATTTTTTGTGAAAAAGTTAAATGTTCATTTTTTTTTTTTTTTTTTAAACATTCCAATAATTCCTGTGAAGCTCCAGAAGGGTTGATAAACTTCTTGAATGTGGTTTTGAGCACCTTGAGGGGTGAAGTTTATAGAATGGGGTCTTTTTGGGGTATTTTCTATCATATAGACCCCTCAAAGTGACTTCAAATGTGATGTGGTCCCTAAAAATATATGGTGTTGTAGAAATGAGAAATCACTGTTTAACTTTTAACTCTTACAACTTCCTAACAAAAAGAAAAAATTTGGTTCCAAAATTGTACTGATATAAAGTAGACATGTGGGAAATGTTACTTATTAAGTATTTTGTGCGAAATAGCTGTTTGATTTAAGGTCACAAATATTCAAATTTGGAAAAATGACAAATTTTGAATTTTTTTTCCAAATTTCTGTTTTTTTCACAAACTCAAGTCACATCAAAATTTTTTACAATTATCATGACGTACAATATGTCATGAAAAAACATTGTCAGAATCACCGGGATCCATGGAAGCGTTCCAGAGTTTATTACCTCATAAAGTGACATTGGTCAGAATTGTAAAAATTGGCCCAGTCATTAACATGCAAACCACCCTCGGGGGTAAAGGGGTTAATGCAGCATTGTAAATGAATACAATCAGAGACCACCCAGTTGCTAACCTGTGTGAGTCCTTAACATTTTATTTTACTTTGTAAGGTTGGAAAATCCTTTCACAAACTGTTGATTCAACATGTTAATTTCACATTATATTTTGACAAAACTTGCATCCTTCCACTTGTGTTGCCCTTGTGACTTTCCCACATAATTCCCAGTTTACCTTTTTACAACTATAACAATTTGGAAGCACCATATTTTACAAATTATAAGATACACTTTTTCCCCCAAAATTTGTGGGGGAAATGGGGGTGCGGCTTATAATGCTCATATACCTTACCAGTACCGTTGCTGCAGGCTGGGATGAGGGGGTGTCCGGTGGTGCTGTTGGGGTCTCCGGCCATGCTGCTGGGGTCTCTGGTGGTGCGGGGGGCGCTGCCGACATTTTATAAAAGGCCAGAGCTCCCCGCAGTTCCGTGGTTTCCTTAGCGGTGGACTCCGTGAAAATGGCCTCCGGGAGGCGGCGCATGCACAGATAGAGATCTCGGCGTCAAGATCTCAGGAGATGATCTCCCGAGATCTTGATGCCGAAATCCACATCTGTGCATGCGCCGCCCCCTAGCGGCCATTTTCCTGGAGTCCTCCGCACAGGAAACCACGGAGCTGCGGTGGTCTGTGGCCCTTCACAATATGTTGGCAGAGCCCCCCGCAGCAGCATCGGAGATCCCTGCGGCACCGCCAGCACCGGACACCTGCAGCGGCACACTGCTCATCGGACAACCCCATCATCCCAGCCTGTGGCCTGCAGCATTACCGCACCCCTGCCTCCCGCAGCAGCGACCCTGGGACCCTGCTTCACTGCAGCCACCATCCCCGGTAAGCAATAAGATGCATGGATTATAAGAGGCACCAACTTTTTTATTTTTTTTATTTAAAATTCCTATTTTTCTCCTCAAAATTTGGGGTGCGTCTTATAATCCGAAAAACACAGAAATGCGCCAGATGTTCATATCAGCCAGGTTTTTGTAAAGTCTTCCAAACTGTGGGCTATGGGAAAATTTGGTATCACAAATACTATTTACCCTTCTATATTTTTCTTCATAGGCCCCCATCTATACCTCTATACTCCTAGAGCGATTGATGATCTTACCATATTTACAGTATATTGAACATGCTTGAAAAGTGATTTTGGACTCCAAGTTATTGTGTGTGTGTGTGTGTGTATGTATATATATAACATACATCTAAGTATAATAATATTTAATACTCTGCTCATTTTGCATGTTTTGCCACCTACAAAAGATGAAGAGGTCTGTAATTTTTTACCGTAGGTACACTTCAACTGTGAGAGACAGAATCTAAAAATAAAAAACAGAAAATCACATTGTATGACTTTTAAATAATTAAATTGCATTTTATTGCATGAAATACAGTTAGGTCCATATATATTTGGACAGAGACAACATTTTTCTAATTTTGGTTCTAGACATTACCACAATGAATTTTAAACAAAACAATTCAGATGCAGTTGAAGTTCAGACTTTCAGCTTTCATTTGAGGGTATCCACATTAAAATTGGATGAAGGGTTTAGGAGTTTCAGCTCCTTAACATGTGCCACCCTGTTTTTAAAGGGACCAAAAGTAATTGGACAGATTAAATAATTGTAAATAAAATATATCTATCCCCCTGACGAAGGAGATTTTATTTCCGAAACGCGCGTCGGGGCGCGTCATTATATTATCCACATTGCGGTCATTGGCTTACAGGTATTTTTTTGGTTTAATAGCACACGCCTTAGGGCGTTTTTTACTTATTTGCACAGCTGCACTTTTGGCACATCTATTAATGTATATTTATTTTTCTGTGTCACCATAATTATGCACTTTTTTACCTGTATTATTAATTAAGCCTTTCTTGTTATGGAACGGGTTTTCCAATATACATAAGTATACCGCATATGTGGTTTTATATTTTATTATTATTATTTTTTCTTTTTTATGATTATATATATATATATATATATATATATATATATATATATATATATATATATATATATATATATAATTTTAATGCACTTAATTGTTGTGCCAATATATTTTAATAAAGGCATTTTTTTCACAAAAAATTTTGCCATTTGTTATTATTATTTTCATTACTTTATCATTGTATCATCATTGTATCATCATTCATGCTGCACATTCTACTCTTATCTTGTGGCACTTTTTTATCCACCCTTGAGTAAATCTTTTTATACACACCGGATGGTCTGCCATTCTTTTCTTGGGAGATTGGTTCAATCACACTTTTTTATATATTTATATCTTTATTTATATTAATGTGATTATTACACTTTATATTAGTATTTTGTGTGTTTGTATTTTTTCTCCTTGTCTATTACAGTAGGCAAGCAGCTTGGTGAGAAGGCAACAACTGCCGGCACAGTTATTAGAAAATGGAAGAAACACAAGTTGACTGTCAATCTTCCTCAGTCTGGGGCTCCATGCAAGTACTCGCCCCATGAGGTTAGGATGATTCTGAGAAAGGTCAGGTATCAGCCCAGAACTAAATGGCAGGGATATGGTCAATAACCTGGAGAGAGCTGGGACCACAGCCTCAAACATTATTATTTGTAACACACTACGTCATCATGAATTAAATTCCTGCCGGGCACGCAACGTCCCCCTGTTCACGCCAGCACATATCCAGGCCTGTTTGGAGTTTGCTAATGACCATCTGGATGATCCTGAGGAGGCATGGGTCAGATAAGACCAAAATAGAGCTTTTAGTTGTCAACTCCACTCGCTGTGTTTGGAGGAGGAAGGATGAGTACAACTTCAAGAGCACCGTCCCAACCATGACGCATGGTGGGGGAAACATCATACTTTGGGGGTTCTTTTCTGCAGAGGGAACAGGACAACTGCACCTTATTGAAAGGATGATGGATGAGGTCATGCGTCGTGAGATTTTGGCTAACAACCTCCTTTCCTCAGTAAGAGCATTGAAGATGGGTTGTGGCTTGGTCTTTCAGCATGACAATGACCTGAAACACACAGTCAGGGCAACTGAGGAGTGGCTCCGTAAGAAGCATTTCAAGGTCCTGGAGTGGCCTAGCCTGTCTCCAGACCTGAACCCAATAGAAAATCTTTGGAGAGAGCCCAAACTCAATGTTGCCCAGCCACAGCCCCAAAACCTGAATGATCTGGAGAAGATCTGTATGGAGGAGTGGGCCAGAATCCCTGCTGCAGTGCTTGCAAACTTGGTCAAGAACTACAGGAAACGTCTGACCTCTGTAATTGCAAACAAAGGTTTAGTATTAAGTTGTGTTTTTCTATTGTATCAAATACAATGAGGATTACAGACCTCTCCATTCTTTGTAGGTGGGAAAACTTGCAACATCTGCAGTGTATCAAATACTTATTTTCCCCAGTGTACATATGGATTTCCGCTTATGTTCTTAAATCTTATTCACACCATGGATATTGATCCCTTTTAGAGTTATGGGATCCCCAGCAATCTGTAATTTTTCGCTTGTATTGTAGATAGACGGTTATATATTTGAAATTGGTTTTCCAAAGTCAACATTTAACACTTACATAAAGTGTGTACTTTGCAATTAGAAATAATTATAGGGAACCTGGCAACTGACAGTCACTTCTTAATCCACAGACATCATGTATCCGACACTGGCTGTGTGGTTAGGTTCATCCAAACTGGTATAATTATAGTACGCTATGAGCCATTGATATGGCTACCGTATGTAAGGAAGAAAAACTTGTAAGCAGAATATGGATCCTATAAGAAGATATGCAGTCAAAGTTTACTATCTTAAAGAGATAATAATTTTGTTTAATACATATCAAAAAGTTTCTCGGAACATACAGTAATAAAAACATGCTAGAAGACTCGGGAGACTGTGATATGGTCTGTACACATGGTATAGGAGTACAATAAACCAGATAATGTGAATATTATATATTATTGCTTCTGTATAAATTGCTGTGCATATGGCATTGCGCTTACTCTTTTAAATCTTATATTCTCCACGGGTAACGATGCCCTTTTAGAGGAGTTTGGGTTGTGGGGTCCCCAGCAATCTGGGAAACCCATTTCAAATATGTAATTATCCATCTACAAGATAGTGAAAAATCACAAAGACAACATCTAACACTGATATAAAGTGCAATTAGAAGTACTTAAAGGAAATCTGGCAACTGATTAATGCTTCCCAATCCACAGGCAGCATGTATCCGACACTGGCTGCGTGATTTCAGCCAGGTATATCTGACTCTGAAATGCTGTATACGCTCACGCAAAGATCTGTCACTCCAGGGCAGCGAGAGGGGAGAAGCCGCTGGTGACCAGCATTTCCGACTAGGTCCCAGCTTCAAAGCGTTTCAGAGTCAAACATACATGGGGGAAATCATGTAGCCAGTGCCTGACACCTGTTGCTTGTGGTTCAGGCTGCATGGATAAGCTGTCAGGTTCCCTTTTAATAAAAACCTTAGCAAGTTTTCAAGGGATTATCTGATGAAAACAGGTTATCTTCTATCAGCAGGATAGCTGAGAACTTCATTGATGGTGGTTGCACCGATGGAAAGAACTTATCACCATGAGAATGTAGTGGCAGTGCACATGCTCGACCACTGCTCCAGTCACTCCCTATGGAGTGCAATGCACTGCGTTCAGCTTTTTCGAGTAACCCCGTGGAGAATGAATGGAGCCACAGTCAGGTGATCAACCTGCTCACTATTTTGTCACTAGATTAAAAGTTCACCATTGGAAATAAAAATTCCCTGATGGAGAAGAGTAGAGACGTTTCTGGCCTTCTCAGTAGCTGTATACTATGGTCTGAGTGGTCACTTCTTTCCCTCATTAACATGGACGGTTTTTCATCTGACACATACCTGTCAAAACTGCATTTAGCCGCGTAATTATTGATGTGTTTTGACAGAAAATGGAGAGTCTGATAAATCCCGTAGTAGAGCATTGCTGCTATAGGAAGCCCTAGCATTGTAAATGGCCGCATACCAACCTCTGCTCAGTGTCCTCTATTCTTGGGGTTGCTGAATGTATACGTTGGATTATGTGCTTGACAGCTATTCCCTAGTACTTCACTGTGTTCTTTACGGTCATTCTCCAAAGGCGTTTTCTCTGCCATCACTTGAACCTATGAAATAACTGAGGACCTGCTTTTCATTTGCATATCGGAGATTTGTTAGCGAGGAGGTCGTCTTCTTTGCACATGTACAACTGTGTGCTTGGATCTAGGAGAGCTGTGTCTTTTATTTTGTGTCTAGTTTTACAAAGATACTAAGGTTGTAATTTATTTACATGAAAGATAAAAAACTTTATTTCCTTTTTTTGTGCAGATTTGTAGCCTCTCTGGAACATTTTCCCCACTTAAAAACAGCTGTTTTCAGCTTGTACTTTGCCTTGCTGTCAGCTATGACTTTAATAATAATAATAATAATAATCTTTATTTTTATATAGCGCTAACATATTCCGCAGTGCTTTGCACACATCATTACTGTCCCCGATGGGGCTCACAATCTAAATTCCCTATCAGTATGTCTTTGGAATGTGGGAGGAAACCGGAATACCAGGAGGAAACCCAGGCAAACACGGGGAGAACATACAAACTCCTTGCAGATGTTGTCCTTGGTGGGATTCGAACCCAGGGCTCCAGCGCTGCAAGGCTGCAGTGCTATCCACTGAGCCACCGTGCTTTACCACTTGGCTGTAACTGTATCAAATGGTATCCAAGCTCCCAAGTGCTCTTCACTTTGGTAGCAAAACAACAGAATTCTGAATACATCTTTAGATATAAAGACTTGAAAACCTTATGGAAAATGTTGCAATCAATATGAGTTAAACAAAGTATTTATAAAGTTTATTTACATTTTATTTCATGCTTAAAAAAGCACTCCTCCCATCAAAATTTTTATCCTCTTAATATTTTGCAATCATATTATATAGCACTGACTACTTAAAATTGCTCATTTTGCCTTTCTACCCAGTTAATTCTTCTGTTTTCTCTGCTTTATGTAGAAACAGGGAGTTGATTTCCTCCGCATTTGTCATTCCCCTCTTCAACTCCTAACTCAGCTGCTTCGACTTTTGCTGTAACCTATGAGTCATACAGAGAAAATTGACCTCCTGTTTCTACATTGAGCTTAGAAGGATTCAGCTAGTCCTTTTTTAATTATGTGATATAAACCTAGTGAAAAAGAAGACAAAATGAGCAATTGTAAGTACACAGTGCTATATAATGTGGTGATTGCAATTAAGAGAATAAAAAGTTTGATGGGAGGAGTGCCTCTTTAACTGACAGCTGATCATATACTTTTTGTATGCTTTCTACTTAATAACCAATCATGAACTATCACTTTTTACCACCCTTTCAACAAAAAAAAAACTGGTGTGGCACTCTGGCATCCAAATACTTTTTAACATTGATACATTTCACAGGTGCATTTTCCAATCAATGGGTGCCTTTTTTTCTGATTTTTTTTTGTATGAGTATATTAGAATAAATACATCCTGCATGTCTTATTACACACTTTCTTTGCTCTGTGTCACATTTAAGGGCAGCATTGATACTGTATATCTGTTACCTAGAAATACTGACTTGCATTACAGGGTCTCTACATAGTATATCTCATGTGTAATACAATTGTGCTCAAAAGTTTACATACCTCTGCAGAATTTTTGCTTTCTTGACCTTTTTTCAGATAATATGAATGATAACACGAAAACTTTTTCTCCACTCATGGCTAGCGGTTGGGTGAAGACATTTATTGTCAAACTACTGTGTTTTCTCTTTTTAAATCATAATGACAACCCAAAACATCCAAATGACCCTGATCAAAAGTTCACATACCCTGGTGATTTTGGCCTGATAACATGCATAGAAGTTGACACAAATGTGTGTGAATGGCTACTAAAGGTAACATCCTCACCTGTGACCTGTTTGCTTGTAATCAGTGCGTGTGCATAAAATCTGAGTGCGTTTCTGGGATCCAGACAGACTCTTCCATTTTTCATCCAGCCACTGACGTTTCTGGATTGTAAGTCATGGGGGAAAGCAAAAGAATTGTCAACGAATCTGCAAGAAAAGGTAGTTTAACTGTATAAAACAGGAAAGGGATACAAACAGATATCCAAGGAATTGATAATGCAAGTCAGCAACATTTAAACTGTGATTAACAAATGGAAAATCAGGGGCTCCGTATAAACAAAACCACAGTCGGGTAGACCCAACAAAAATTTTGTCCACAACTGCCAGGAAAATTGTTCAGGATGCAAAGAAAAACCCACAAATAACATCAGCCGAAATACTAGACTCTCTGAAAACTAGCTGTGTGGCTGTTTCAAGATGCACAATATGGAGGCACTTGGAAAAAAAAAATGGGCTGCATGGTCGAGTCGCCAGGAGAAAGCCATTACTGCGCAAATTCCACTAAGTATCTCACCTACAATGCGCAAAACAGCACAGAGGCAAGCCTCAAAAATTCTGGAACAAGGTAGTTTGGAGTGATGAAACCAAAATTTAAATTTTTGGCCACAATCATAAACATTACATTTGGAGAGAGGTCAACATGGCCTATGATGAAAGGAACACCATTCCTACTGTAAAGCACGGTGATGGATCACTGATGTTTTGGGGATGTGTGAGCTACAAAGGCACAGGAAACGTGGTCAAAGTTGAAGGAAAGATGAATGCAACACGTTATCAGAAAATACTGCACATGGGAAAAACTTGGATGTTCCATCATGACAACGATCTAAAACACAAGGCCAAGTCGACCTGTCATTGGCTACAGCAGAACCAAGTGAAGGTTCTGAAGTGGCCATCTCAGTCTCCTGACCTCAATATCATTGAGCCACCCTGGTGAGATCTCAAGATTGCAGTTCATGCTAGGCAGCCCAAGAATATACAGGAACTGGAAGCTTTTTTGCCAAGAAGAGTGGGCAGCTTTACCATCTAAGAAAATAAAGAGCCTCATCCACAACTACCACAAAAGACTTCAAGCTGCCATTGATGTTAGAGGGGGCAATACACGGTATTAAGAAATGGGGTATGTAAACTTTTGATCAGGGTCACTTGGATGTTTTGGGTTGGCATTATGATTTAAAAAGAGAAAACACAGTAGTTTGAAAAAAAATGGCTTCACCCAACCACTAACCATGAGTGGAGAAGAAGTTTTGGTGTTATCATTCATATTCTCTGGAAAAAGGCCAAGAAAGCAAAAATTCTGTCGGGGTATGTAAGCTTTTGAGCACAACTTTATACTGGACATTCTGCACTCAGCGTACAAAGTATTAATGGGGTTTCCAGGATTAATAATTTTTGCTCCCTCACTTTATCAGTGTAAAAATAAGCAAAGTAGGTGTACACTGCAGGCCCAGCATTGCTTCTCCCCCACTAGCCCACTCTTTTTTTTTTTTTTTTTTTTTTTTACATGATGCACTGGTGATGTCACAAGAACCATGCATGTGCCCCCTGCATTCAATTACCAGACTACCTTGGTACCAGCTCAAAGTCCTGTGGTCACTGCAGTTATGTCCCCACTGGAGCATGTCAACAAAGATTGAGAGCATTGGCGGAGAGGTAGTTCTGGACTGAGGACAGTTATTTTTTAAATGGACATGCCAGAGAATAAAAAATAATTATTCATGGAAAAACTCCTTTGATAAATGGTCTGATAAATGGGGTGACATAAATAGCTTTGGCAGAATCGGGTAGAAGTGATTAGGTAAGCTACTGTTTTCGTTACTCAATTATTATGTGTTCTATCCTATTACTTGGTATTCTAGTTGGTATTTTGGCATTTGCTGCTAATAATTATGGTGCCTAGATTTGATTTATTCTTATTGCTAATGCATTAATGTCATGCTGAGCCATCTGGTGGCTGTATAAATAAGGGTTGAGTTTCCCTGCCCCCTGCGGGGAACACACATCATCAAATTGTTACGTCCATTGTTTCATTTTGTTCGGCTTTGTAGCGCAACAAGAAAATGACAGTAATAGGGATTTCAATCAGAAGTATTTTCCTTCCCTTTCTTTATCCTGCATAGTAACAATGTGTAGTATACAATCATATGTTAAAGTTTGGGCACCCCTATTAATGTTAACCTTTTTTCTTTATAACAATTTTGGTTTTTGCAACAGCTATTTCAGTTTCATATATCTAATCACTGATGGACTCAGTTATATTTCTGGATTCAAATGAGGTTTATTGTACTAACAGAAAATGTGCAATCTGCATTTAAACAAAATTTGAACGGTGCAAAAGTATGGGCACCTCAACATAAAAGTGACATTAATATTTCGTAGATCCTCCTTTTGCAAAAATAACAGCCTCTAGTCGCTTCCTGTACTGATTAATAAGTTCCTGGATCCTGGATAAAGGTATTTGTGACCATTCCTGTTTACAAAACAATTCCAGTTCAGTTAAGTTTGATGGTCGCCGAGCATGGACAGCCCGCTTCAAATCATCCCACAGATGTTCAATGATATTCATGTCTGGGGACTGGGATGGCCATTCCAGAACATTGTAATTGTTCCTCTGCATGAATGCCTGAGCAGATTTGGAGCGGTGTTTTGGATCATTGTCTTCCTGAAATATCCATCCCCTGCGTAACTTCAACTTCGTCACTGATTCTTGCACATTATTATCAAGAATCTGCTGATACGGAGTTGAATCCATGCGACCCTCAACTTTAACAAGATTCCCGATGCCGGCATTGGCCACACAGCCCCAAAGCATGATGGAACCTCCACCAAATTTTACTGTGGGTAGCAAGTGTTTTTCTTGGAATGCTGTGTTTTTTAGCCTCCATGCATAACGCCTTTTTGTATGACCAAACAACTCAATCTTTGTTTCATCAGTCCACAGGACCTTCTTCCAAAATGTAACTGGCTTGTCCAAATGTGCTTTTGCATACCTCAGGCGACTCTGTTTGTGGCGTGCTTGCAGAAACGGCTTCTTTCGCATCACTCTCCCATACAGCTTCTCCTTGTGCAAAGTGCACTGTATTGTTGACCGATGCACAGTGACGCCATCTGCAGCAAGATGATGCTGCAGGTCTTTGGAGGTGGTCTGTGGATTGTCGTTGACTGTTCTCACCATTCTTCTCTGCCTTTCTGATATTTTTCTTGGCCTGCCACTTCTGGGCTTAACAAGAACTGTACCTGTGTTCTTCCATTTCCTTACTATGTTCCTCACAGTGGAAACTGACAGGTTAAATCTCTGAGACAACTTTTTGTATCCTGCCCCTGAAAAGCTACCGTATATACTCGAGTATAAGCCGACCCGAGTATAAGCCGACCCCCCCCTAATTTTGCCACAAAAAACTGGGAAAACTTATTGACTCGTGTATAAGCCGAGGATGCACAGTGTGTGGCCTCAGTTATCTGCACAGTGTGTGGCCCCAGTTATGATGCAAAGTATGTGGCCCCAGTTATGATGCAAAGTATGTGGCCCCAGTTATGATGCAAAGTATGTGGCCCCAGTTATGATGCACAGTGAGTGGCCCCAGTTATGATGCACAGTGAGTGGCCCCAGTTATGATGCACAGTGAGTGGCCCCAGTTATGATGCACAGTGAGTGGCCCCAGTTATGATGCACAGTGAGTGGCCCCAGTTATGATGCACAGTGAGTGTTCCCAGTTATGATGCACAGTGAGTGGCCCCAGTTATGATGCACAGTGAGTGGCCCCAGTTATGCTGCACAGTGAGTGGCCCTAGTTATCTGCACAGTGAGTGGCCCCAGTTATGCTGCACAGTGAGTGGCCCCAGTTATGCTGCACAGTGAGTGGCCCCAGTTATGCTGCACAGTGAGTGGCCCCAGTTATGATGCACAGTGAGTGGCCCCAGTTATGCTGCACAGTGAGTGGCCCCAGTTATGCTGCACAGTGAGTGGCCCCAGTTATGCTGCACAGTGAGTGGCCCCAGTTATGCTGCACAGTGAGTGGCCCCAGTTATGATGCACAGTGTGTGGCCCCAGTTATGATGCACAGTGAGTGGCCCCAGTTATGCTGCACAGTGAGTGGCCCCAGTTATGCTGCACAGTGAGTGGCCCCAGTTATGCTGCACAGTGAGTGGCCCCAGTTATGCTGCACAGTGTGTGACCCCAGTTATCTGCACAGTGAGTGGCCCCAGTTATCTGCACAGTGAGTGGCCCCAGTTATGATGCACAGTGAGTGGCCCCAGTTATGCTGCACAGTGAGTGGCCCGATCATGTTGCTGCTGCCGCTGACTCCCTTACAAAAAGAAACAAACTGTATACTCACCTCTGTCGCTGCCCCCTGCTCATCAGCGTTGCGGGCTCTGCAGTGACTGTGCAGGCAGAGAGCGATAGCGCTCTCTGACCTGAATGTCACTGTAGAGGACCCAAGGCAGCAGAGCGCAGGGACAGGTGAATATGCCGGGGAAGGGGGAGCGGGGGGTCGGCCGGGGAAGGGGGAGCGGGGGTGTCAGATCATACTCACCCTTCTCTGCAGCTCCCCTGCTTGTTCCATGTTTGTCGGCGCTGCTCTCTTCCTGGTTCAGCGGTCACGTGGTACCCGCTAATTATGCGCATATTTAATGAGCGGGTGCCATTTGACAGCTGAAGCAGGAAGAGAGCAGCGCCGACAAACATGGAACAAGCAGGGGAGCTGCAGAGAAGGGTGAGTATGATCTGACACCCCCGCTCCCCCTTCCCCGGCCGACCCCCGGTATATGACTCGTGTATAAGCCGAGAGGGGGGGGAGAGGACTTTCAACCCAAAAAAATGGGCTGAAAATCTCGGCTTATACACGAGTATATACGGTATGTTGAATAATCTTTGTTTTCAGATCATTTGAGAGTTGTTTTGAGGAGCCCATGATGCCACTCTTCATAGGAGAATCAAATAGGAGAACTACTTGCAAGTGACCACCTTAAATACCTTTTCTCATGATTTGATACACCTGGCTATGAAGTTCAATGCTCAATGAGGTTACAAAACCAATTTAGTGCTTCAGGAAGTCAGTAAAAAGCTAGGAGTGTTCAAATCAAGAAAATGATAAGGTTAACATTAATAGGGGTGCCCAAACTTTAACATATGACTGTAGAATATAGTTGTCAATGCTAGACATCAAATGACCAAATACCATTATTGGAAACTAAACAAACCATCAATCGCAGAAATTAACATTGTAACAATATTTACGACATACAGTACCAGTCAAAAGTGTACCTGTTCTTTTAGTGTTTTTTATTATTGCCATGTGCACCTTATAAATTCTGAAACAAACTTTTGTGAAACAAACCAGAAGGTGTGTTAAATCTTAGTCGTAACTTTTGCTTTACAAATGATGTTGCTTCACAGATGATGGTCAGGGCCGGTGTTATGGTCAGGCAGACTAGGCAGCCGCCTAGGGCCCCAGCTCCTCCAAGGGCCCCCCAGCCAGTGGCGTGCCACCACAGCCGCTATGGGGTTCCTTGAGTAAGAGGGAAATGCCCCCCACTCCTCACCCCGCATCGCGCATTCAACTTATCGGCATCATGCATGCCGATACAGTTGAAAGCAGTGATGGAGGAGAGAGCTTCAGATGACACATCCTCTCCCATCATTCCATCTCTGATTCACTCAGTGTGTGATGGCAGTGGAGCTGAGACGCTCTTCAGAAGCCTCAAGCCAGAATAGCAGGGGTACGAGGAGGAGAGGTAAGTATTTTGCGCGTGTGTGTATGCATTATAGTGAGTGTGTATATGCATTATAGTGTGTATGTATATATGTATTATAGTGTGTGTGTGCATATACATTATACTGTGTGTGTGTCTGCTGCATGATACTGTGTTGGTGGGACTGCACTACACTGTGTGTGGGGGGCTGGATTATACTGTGTGTGGGGCTGGATTGTACTGTGTGGGGTCTGCACTATACTGTGTGTGGGGGGCTGCATTAGATTGGGGGCTGGATTCTACTGTGTGTGGGGGGCTGCATTATACTGTGTATGTGTGGGGGGCTGCATTATACTGTGTGTGTGGGTGCTGCACTATACTGTGTGTGTGTTTGTGGGGGGTGCTGAATTATACTGTGTTTGTGGTGGGGCTGCATTTACTGTGTGGACAGCTGCTTTATATTGTGTGGAGCTGCATTATACTTTGGGGCTGCATTGTACTCTGAGAGAGAGGCATTATACTGTGTGTGGGGGCCTACATTATGTTCTGAGGATCTGCATTATGCTCTTGAGGGGACTGCATTCAATGAGTGGGGCTGCAGTGTACTCTATCAAGGACCATGGGGAGTGCATTTTACTATATATAATATATGGGACCTGCATTATACTGGTTCGAGGACTATCTGTACCAATCATTCCTTAGCCGCAGTAAGGGTGTGTGCACACGGTCAGTAAATGATGCGGGATGGATGCTGCATACTTGTGCAGCGTCCAGATGTTACAGCATAATGGATGGGATTTCATGAAATCCCATGTCTACTATTGCGTGCACAGATGCCCGCAGCTCACCCGCAGAGACATGTGGCGCGTCTTTCCAGACCACTGCATGTCTATTTATCTTGCAGAAACGCTCAGTCTCCGCCAGATAAATTTCACCCATACAATGTATTGGACGCGGTGAATCCGCACGGTTCAATGAAAACATGGGGAATCACCTGCATTCAATACCTGGCAGCCCTTTGGACGCAGCGGACATGTGCTGCTGCCAAAGATCTGCCAATTACTGAAAGTGTGCACATACCCTAAGGAGGCCAGGAAACGTGTTGAACGACTTCAATATTGTCGATCACTCTCGTTTAGCGGCCTGAACTTAGCATTTGTAAATACAACTGAAATGTTTCTGTGTGATGGTGCAATGTGTGAGCATTTGGGATCCCAGTTTAAACTTTTGCCCAGGGACCCACTTTGTCTAACCAGATGGGATTGCATGTGGTCACAAAATTCTGTGGTAGCCATGCTGGGTACGAATGCTTTGATTTTGGGATAAATCACCAATAGTATCACCAACAAAGCTGCCCTACATCATCACATATGCTTCACAGTTGGCACAAAATGTATAGAAACCATCTCCTCACCTTTTCTGTGTCTCACAAAGACATTACGTTTGGCACCAAAAATCTCAAATTTTGGCTTTTTACACCCAGTGCTTATTTCCACTGATCAAATGTTCAGTCCTTATGTTCCTTGACCCAAATTAGTGTCTTCTTTTTAGTTCTGAGTAGTTGTTTCTTTGCAGCAATTTGTAGCTTATTACAGTCTCTTTTGGACAATTGATGTCAAGATGTGTCTGCATTGCATTTGGTGATACCTTCAAGGTTCTAGTAATTTTCTGGATTGTCAGACCTTCATGTCTTAAAGTCATCATGGACTGCCATTCCTCTTGCACAGTTCAGTGGTTCTTCCCATATTGTGGCTTGGAACAGTTGTGGGAAAAGGGCTCAGCATGACATCTAACTGTGTACCAACAGTCCCTGTACCAAACACACCTTATGGTTGCAAGCACTTTCTGAAGCCCAAGGCCAGTGATTCCACAAATGAACTTTTGACAATACATACTTGTTCACTAGAAGTCATTCTAAGTGACTACCAGATGAAAGTGCTTGAGAGAATGCTGAACTGGCATCAGAGTAAAAGGGAGGCACTTTGAGGAATCTTAAATTTAGCACACATTCTGGTTTATTTCACACTTGTTTCTTTACTCCTCCATTCTGTATGTGTTCCTACGTGGGTTCACTGTAAAATTGTTGCATGAACAGGTGTGTCCACATATTTGAATATACTGAATTAGGTTTGGAAAAAGCTCTTAAAATCTGTCCTTAAAAGGTTTGTCCCACGAATGAATATTAATTTGCAGTGTTGGATTATACAAAGCGTAGCAAGTTTTTGAAGTGATTATTTTTTTTCTCTTTTGCTGCTCCATACTTGTTATGTTGACCCCTACTGTTCTTTTAATTTCCTCCTAGACATCCATTTAGTAAGCCCAGTGTCAGTGGTTGCACATGCTCAGGAGCTCCCTGTAACATCGGTTTCTGAATCCACATCTCTGGCACCACACTTTATACTTCGGAGGCTGCTGGGTGACAGTAGCTTGCTTCAGCTTGACTTTCCTGTAGCTGGGAGTTATCGTCTTTTCTACGGTTCATCTGTGTTTTGTAGAAGGGCCGGTAATCGGTGTTATGGGAACAATGTGTGGGGCTCCTCCATTTTTAAATCCCCAGCAATCAGTGTCTAGCTGCTAGTTATAGGTAGTACTTACAGTACTTTGATTCACACCTATTTCTTTGCTCTGACTCAGCCTAGTTCCATCCTTGACCTTGGCTTGTGTTTTGACTGGCTCTTGATTTTGTTCCTGACTGTGTCCTGATTTTGACTTTGTGCTCTGACTATATGTCCTTTTTAGAGATGCCAGTCTTCCACTGATAGTGCTCCCTTTTCATTCCCAGTAGTGGTCACATCATCTGGATCCCCTTGTACGTGCAACCAGATTCATTCTCGCTATTGTACAAGCCATTTAATGAGAATCTGTGTAAAATAAGCATCTTCTTGTCACCATGAAAAAGACATGGCCACACAAAACCCATTCATACAAATAAGGCGAAAGACAACTCAGTTTTTTGGAAGAAAAATTGCAGTGAAGTTTATTTTGGGTTACTTAAGACTCATAATCCTTAAATTACTGAGATAAAAGTCCAAAAACTCCAAAAATCAATCCAACCATAGACTGGCGATTTTCCCACAAATAAAACCACACGACATAAATACATTAATAAATAGAGGGAGGGTGGGATCTTCATTTCATCATAGACACCATGGAATGGGGAAAGAACGTCCAGTCAGGGCTTTATATAGTTTAAATCAGTCCACTAAGGTCTGTTTCACACTTCATTTTTTTTTTTTGTGTGTCAGTTAAAATCCGCCAAAATGGCGGAAAGCGGATCCATTGCTGACTGATGTGAACGGATGCCACCGGACCGTTTTTTTGACGGATCCGATGAATGAAGAATTTTAAAGGAACCGCAGCCCGGGGAGGAGAGAGAGAGACTTTTTTTTTTTCTCTCTCCAGGCGCCAGAACAGACTTTAGGGTTAAATTTCAGGCTGAGTGAAGTCTTTCGGGCATGCGGAGTGTGAAGTGCGGATCATGCCGCCCGAAAAAACGTTACATGCTCCGTTCGGACATGTCGGCGGATGGGAAAATTTTGTCGGATCCGCAAAGAAACGGATCCAACGGATGGCCGTCCTTCAAGATCCGCCGATAATGCAACTCAATGGGAAAAAAAACGGATCCGCCAAACAAAATAGCGGATCCGTTTTTTTTGCAAAACGGCGGATCTTGACTGATGGACAAAAACTGAAGTGTGAACAGGCCTAAGCCACCAATAGAAATCCTTTAAAAAGGCGCCAACAGAACTGGTCAGAACCAGTTTGAACTGCTCTTGAGGTGACCAGAGCTATCTTGCTGACCCTTGTTTGACCCCTAGGTTACAGACCTACTGAGGCACATATATAGAATGAAAAATGGAGGTTATTCAAGGTCTGTGTTGCCATGAGACCCCCCGAGAGAATCCAAATAAGGCACCATAACAAGTGTATATAACAGTAATATATACATATAGGACCCATGTAGTGTTTCTTATTCAAACACTATCGAAATGCAATTAACAATATAACTTGATGTGCCATTTACTAATCCATAATAGTAATATTAATTTGTCAAAATGTAGGATACTACTGTATGAAGTATGGAAGAGAGACCACTTTATTCCAGCGGTGGGGAGGTCCAAGAGCTGGAATCCCCTTCAAGTTCTTGTTCTCAGTGGCGAGAATGTTCTAGCAAGACCTGCTATCCGGCCTACACGAATGGGACCTCATTGTTGGCACACTATTTATCCTTTTGTTATTCCGTTTGATTGCAGACTTTTTGATCAGATTTTATTCCCTGTTGTATAGTATATTGTATTTCACTGAAGTGCAATTGACATTGTGCGACCATGAATCAGAGGATTAAGCTTTAGGTTTGGGTTAAAGACAACCTGTCAATTTTTGTAAATGCTTGTATTTACCTCACATTAAACTTTAATTTAGTTTTAGGAGAAAGCCAAGGATCTGCACAATGGAGAAAATGTGTGAGAAATGCAAGAAATTACTCCATTGCTGTTGGTTATGGAGAAGTCCACTCTCCTAAAGACCGACAGTAATAGAAATGAACCTAAAATATCCTGTAACCATTTTCTTGATGCATTCTTGTCCTTTTCATGCTTCATAGCAAAGTGTGTTTTTGCATCTCACTTTTAAGATTCCTTTCTTTTCTGAAAAATACTGAACAAGTAGTCCGAACATATATATCGATCTTTGTCTTGATTGTTGAGAGATTGGTAAATGCGAATTAATTTAAGAATACACTTGTTCAGAAAATTTCTGGCTGCAGATTAAACTTATAGTATTTTACATTATATGTATTTTACTGGATCCACTGGTGTGAATGAAAGGAAATCTGTCAGCAGATTTTTGCTATGTAATCTGACAACTGCATGATGTTGGGGCAGAGACCCTTGTTCCAGTGATGTGTAACTTATTAGGCCGTGTGTTCATGTTTCAATAAAATCAGCGTTTTATCAGCAGGAAATTATCACTAGAGGACTAGTTGTCACATGCCACCTAGTTTTTCTGATTTAAAAACCATGTCCCCCCCACTTTCTGTCTATGCACAGTGTGCACAGAAAGCTGCCAATCATTGATCTGGACGGGGTTATAGAGAACTCAGATTTACAGCAGAGAAAAAAGTCATTATCCAAACAAAAGCATGCAGACCAGTAAGTGATATATCGCTGGAATCGGGGTCTCTGTCTCTACATTATAATGCCTTTAAATGGAGTAGCAAAAACCTGGTTGCATATTCCCTTTAATATTGATGGCAAATGTGTCACTTTTTTAGATTGGCGTTTTGCAGATATTAACATTTTAGATCTGAGTCTTACTGTATCAGATCTTCAGTTACAATTATACATTGATACTGTTCTACTTAATATCACTCATGGAGCACAATTCGAAAATTATTTTTGCTTGTCCTATATACCGTGCAGAGAGAATGTGGCACTCTACTATAGTTGAAATTCATAGTGTATTTTTAATCCATTAAAGGTTCATGTGGAAGAGCTAGACACCAATGAATGCAGCTGTGTCTGTTAAACCAACGCCTCAAAAACCTCAGGATCTTTTCAGGGTGTTGCATGCTCATAGAATAATTGTAAATAGATCGCAAGGAATGAACGAATTGGAGCACTCACCCGATCCTTGGTGATGTATATCTTTAATCCACAATTAGGATGATATCAATAACGTCTTAAAGTTGTCAGGCTTTTACACCTGCAGAGCTTCCCTGCCACGTGCACACCTCACTTTAAGACGCTATTGATGTCGTCCTAATTGTGGATTAAAAATATATACGGTACATCACGAAGGATCGGGTGAGTGCTCCAATTCTTTCATTCCTTGCGATCTAATCCATTAAAGGGAGTCTGTCAGCATGCTTTGGTTAAATTTGAGCACAGCATGAGGTAGGGTCTAAAACACTAACTTCAGCGATGTGTCACTTATAAAGCTGTGTCCTGTTTTACTTAAACACTGAAGGTTTTAACCCTAGGAAATTATAATTGCTGTGACTAGCTGGCACACTAGCACTGGTCCGACTTCGCCCCTTCCTGTGATAAGCAGCTGTCAATAGACAATGCACATACAGAGCCAGTGCAACACCAGTGCTGAATCAGCCTCTTTTAACCCACCTGCAAAATAAATTACAGTATATACTCGAGTATAAGCCAACACGAGTATAAACCGAGACCCCTAATTTTGCCACAAAAAACTGGGAAAACTTAGTGACTCGAGTATAAGCCGAGGGTAATGCTGCACAAGGGTTAATGGTGATCCAAAAAGATGCTCCATAGATAAATACCCCCCCCTATAAAATTCTGCACAAGGGATGGTGGCCCAAGAAGATTCTCCGTAGATAAATACTCCCCATATATTGCTGCTGCTGCAATATAAAAAAAAAAATTACATGCCTCTTGTTGCTGAGGTCCAGGTGCCGTGTCCTGAGCGGGAGAGGTGCCGGTGTCGCCGCTGGCTCAGGCCCCCGCCACTGACAATATTCACCTGTCCCCGTTCCATCGCAGGGCACCGCTGTCTCCCGGGTCTCTGCAGTGACATCCAGCAGGGGGCGCGCACTGACTACTTCATCGCGCCCTCTGACTTCATCGCGCCCTCTGACCTGAACGTCACAGTCAGAGGACGCGGAGGACAGAGCAGCGTGCGGCGGTGGAATGGGGACAGGTGAATATTGCATTGCTCACTGTCCTCCCCCCATCATACCCCCTCGTGGCGCACGGTCTCTGCAGCCCCCTGCTTCTTCCATGGTCTCGGCGCCGCAGCTGTTCCAGGTTTCAGCAGTCACGTGGTACCGCTCATTAGAGTCATGAATATGCGCATATTCATGACTTTAATGAGCAGTACCACTTGACTGCTGAACGCAGGAAGAGCATGGGCGCCGAGACCATGGAACAAGCAGGGGGGCTGCAGAGACCGTGCAAGGAGGGGTTGAGTATGATCTCTGACACCCCCTGCTCCCCCGGTATATGACTCGAGTATAAGCTGAGAGGGGGTGGGGGGGACGACTTTCAGCCCCAAAAAACAGGCTGAAAATATCGGCTTATACTTGAGTATATACGGTTATTGCAGTTTTGTGCAACCTGTGTTTGTGGGTGATTAATAAAGAAATTATCTCACATTATCATCAATATTAGCATGTTTTATAACTGCAACTGATTGGATAGGTGATACTTTGTTTTTTTTTTTACAGTGTGTTTTTTTTTTTCTTCATTAAGTTTGTTGCTGTTGATACTAGTGTGTGAACACAATGTGAAATCCAAATGTGTCCCAATTTTTATTTTAGACTGTTTT
This sequence comes from Dendrobates tinctorius, assembly GCF_039654945.1. NCBI lineage: Eukaryota > Metazoa > Chordata > Amphibia > Anura > Dendrobatidae > Dendrobates > Dendrobates tinctorius. The sequence continues at coordinate 2,893,822 of NW_027361679.1, forward strand.
AATAAAGTAGAGTTGCACATTTAACTGGGAACTCTGACTTTTAATATTTCTTTCTTTTTAATCTTATGAGTAGAGTTGGGCTCTTCATGCATGTGCTGTGACTGTCACACAGCCATGACGCATGCAGCCGCAGCGCCGTTCAGCCAGCGCCATCCAGGAAGCCGGGTTCCCTCCCGAACAAATTGCTCAACTCTACTTATGAGATTCATCAGCTGATATCGCCACAGTAAGAAGTCAACAAGTCCTCATTTTACTCTTGGAGGCCCACACTACTACATCCAGTTGACGTTCTACTATATAAGCAAGGGGGGATCATCTAAAACATTTAATATTCTGAATATTATGAATTCTGCTGCTTTTTTGAGATTATGGGGAAAGTCTTAAGTTTGTGCTTCTTAAAATTCTAGCATAAAATACATATTCTGACTTTGCAGTATTACTCTGTAGTTTAATTTTGATGTGAATTTGACCCTTAGACTAACATTTCTATGCACAGTTCAGTGCACATCCTTATTCTGCTATGGGAAGTGACGGGACCACACATCTGGCTCCGAAATGTAGAGTAGCATTCATGAGATAGTGTAAGAAAGGATATAGATCCATCTATTGACAACGTATCTTTAGAACTACCAACTGCAGTAATCCTACTGAGGCTGACAAGGAGGAGAATCTTCATACTGAGCAGTTTTTCTTTCTTCTTCGCTATGCACTTGGCGTACAGTTTTTGGCTGTTAAGACATCAAGCTTGTTCACGTGCCAGAAAGTCGGAAGTATGTGTAGACAGATCTATAGAGGAGCAAAGTATGCCAAGGCATTTGAAATGTATCCTAAAAGCAAACCACAATAAAAGTTATTGTATTGCTAAGAAAAACAGCTTTTACAAGCTGAAGATGGCTGTAAAGTAAATCCATGAATTGCGTAGCTGGCGATATTAATGAGCGAGAGAGAGAGTGTGTGTGTGTGTGTGTGTGTGTGTGTGTGTGTGTGTGTGTGTGTGTGTGTGTGTCTGTATGTAAGTACACACGTGGTCAAAATTGTTGGTACCACTCGTTTAATGACAGAAAAACCCACAATGGTGACAGAAATAACTTGAATCTGACAAAAGTAATTAATCAAAAATCTATGAAAATGATCAAATGAAGGTCAGACATTGCTTTTCAACCATGCTTCCACAGACTTAAAAAAAAAACCAAAAAAAAAACTCATGAAATGTGGACAGTAATGATGATACCCCTGAAAATAATGTGACAAAAGGAACATGTTAAATCTAGGTGTGTCCATAATTAGCATCACAGGTGTCTACAATCTTGGAATCAGTGAGTGGGCCTGTATAACAGGCTACAGATACTGTGCTGTTTGCTGACATCGTGTGAATCACACTCAACATGGACCAGAGGAAGCGAAGGAAAGAGTTGTCAGGAGATTGCAAAGAAAATTATAGACAAACATATTAAAGGTAAAAGTTATAAGACTATCTCCAAGCAGCTTGATGTTCCTGTGACTACAGTTGCACACATTATTCAGAAATTTAAGCTCCAGGAAGAATATTGATGACAAATCAAAGAGACGGATAATACGAATGGTAACAAAAGAGACAGAAAAACTTCTAAACAGATTAAAGGTGAACTTCTGTTAGGAACGGTGGAACGCGCTAAATAAAAATAATAATAAAGTGCGTTCGCCGCTCGGGGTCCACCGTGCAGTAGGTGGTATAACTGCTGCCAAGTGGTGGCAGACAAGCAATATGGCGGTATGATGCACACGGGTTAAACTTCACCCGGAGTGCGCAGAGTGGCCTCTGTTCACACACAGAGGTGACGCAACAAAAAACATACAAAACGCTGAACCTGTTAGTGACACAGGCTTCAGGTAGATGCACACACGGTATCTGGTCACAGGAGCAGGACCCAAGACAGAGGAGCTGCGTCCCTCTAGACCTACCATGCGTGCGGCGTCGCTTCTGCGGACGCCAAGGAGGGCTGCAACTGCAGCGTGGCGTAGGACACTGCCGCTCAACGACAAAGCCAGAAAGCAAGCGCAATGTCGGACACTAGCGTAGCGGTGAGCACAGTGGCTTAAGGCTTGCCACTGACTGGCGCTGACTACTAAACTAATTCCCTAACCACATGCGTAATATCAGAGGGAAGGGGTTTCAAATGAGTCAGTCACCAGAATCATACATCCGTCACCATTCACACATAGCACGTAATGTCTATACTAGCGCATGGCGGAACGGCCACGCACGCTTTTTATAGTCGTGCGGGACCTTCCAGATCTCTGAGATGGACCAGTGAGATCTGGAACAGGACCTGAGCACATGACTCCCGATCTCCAATGGGAGATCGTCTCGTGAGCATGCCCAGAAGGAGCACAGAGGAACTTAGTCTCTGGAGCGGTCTGCTGCAAAGTCATCTTCTCTGCAGTAGATAGACAGCAGGAGACCACAGAATGTGAGGCTCTGGATTCCTGCAGAGCAGATGCAGAAACCAGACGCCTAACAACTTCAAGCTCAAGGAACATCAGTGTCAGATCGCACCATCCGTCGTTGTATGAGCCAAAGTGGACTTCATGCGAGACGACTTGGTCTCAGTCGCAGGTCTTGGGTCTTGCAACAGGATAATGACCCAAACCACACAGCTAAAAACACCCAGGAATGGCTAAGAGGAAAACATTGGACTATTCTGAAGTGGCCTTCTATGAGCCCTGACCTAAATCCTATTGAGCATCTTTGGAAAGAGCTGAAACATGCTGCCAGGAAAAGGCAACCTTCAAACACCAGACAACTGGAGCAGTTTGCTCTTGAGGAGTGGGCCAAAATACCTGTCAAAGTTCAGAAGTCTCATTGACAGTTAAAGAAGTCGCTTGATTGCAGTGATTGTCTCAAAAGGTTGTGCAACAAAATATTAATTTAAGGGTACTATCATTTCTGTCCAGGCCTATTTCATGAGTTTTATTTTTTTTAAACATTCTGTGGAAGCAATGTCTGACTTTCATTTGTTCATTATCATAGATTTTTGATTTATTATTACTTTTTTCAAATTCAAGTTCTCTGAAAATTGTGGGTTTTTCTGTTATTAAACGAGGGGTACCAACAATTTTGACCACGTGCGTATTTACTATTAGGACAATGCTGGATCTGATCCTAAGTGCTGTAACGGATCAGTGACTGAGCATGCTTTCATTTCTTTTGTCGGCTTTAGGCATTGCTGCAAACTGTAACTATGTTGAGATAACAAAACCTTCTCTCTGGCTAAATTAATAAATAATGGAGGTGTATTTGTTTGCACTAAGAACACATTCTTCCTGTACTTTTAGAATCTGAAGTACCTGAGGCAGTCACGTGTTTCACCTTCCAAACACATTGTTAGGCCACAGAAACATAGTGTTTACTGGTGGGTACAGTCCAGTCTAAATGAGTGTCATTTTCTGAAGTAAAGCATAACTATAACTATCATGCATCCTTTATGCATTACTAACGTACTCTTAAGTGCATTTGCATGCAACTTTATGTGTCTGGATTAAAACCAGGGCTCTGGACTCCTTAATTATGTAATAAATTTGGTGAAGTATTTAAATAGTATGTGCTGAATGTTTTTTTATTCGGACTCCCATGACAGCACCACGAGAGAGGGGATCCGCCCTATAGGAACAGGAAACCTACAGATACAAAAAGGGCGGCACCTCTCCCACGCATCAGTTGGTTTCCTGTTCCTGAGGGGACGGGATCCTACAGACCGGATCCCAGGCCGGCCAGCCGATACCGGTAGCGAGGGGGTCTCCTACCTCGGCCTGGTGCGGATCTCCTGGAGGACGCCACGGTGGCCCAGGATGGGTGTCACGGCGGTGGCGTGTGCAGCAGGGAGCGGCGTCCGGAGGATGTCCGTCTCCGGAATTAGGCCGCCGCCGGTAAGTATATTCCCCCCGGGGGTTCCCGGCTCCGGCAGCGCAGGTACGACGGCAGTGCTGTGCAGGGGGCTGCGACCGGGAGGCGCTGCTTCCGGGGCTCCCGGGCGTCCCACGTGACTTCCGGTGTTCCCCGGGGTAGCGGTGACGTCAGGGGGCGGGCGGAGGATGCGCTTCCGGGTCAGCGCGCCACTGCGCATGCGCGAGGATTCCAAAATGGCGGCGCCCATCGGAAACACCGATGGCGCCGGGTCCGGCGCCAGCTGGGGTAGGGAGCCCCGTTAAGAGGGGGGAGGGGCGCGGCATGGATACTGCTGACCGGAGGAGGGGTATTTAGGCGGGACCCTGGCAGGGTACCTTGCCTTGGCCACATTACTACATGCAGCAGTGTACAGCAGCAGCAGTGGTAATGGAGAGTGATCGAGAGCAGCAGCGGCAGAAGCAAGGGCGACAGCAGTGGCAAACATCACTGCCGCCCCTGGATGACCTTCGGCAGGTCAAACAGAAAAAGAAAGTGTCCCGTGACAGTAATACGGGACGAAGTGACCAGTCCACTCGTAAGAGCTCCTCCAGGCAGACAGGAGCATCGACCGAAAGAAATCCCCCTCGTTCTCCGGTACTTGAGTGTGGCACTGGTAAGTGATCTTCGTGAAAGTTCACTCAGTGACGGGACCCCCCTTCTGTGTTTTTTTTCTAGGGGAAAAAAGCTACAAGTAAAAATAAACATAGGGAATGCGCACTCTGTGCATGCCCATTACCGGACGCGTGCCTCAAAAGATTGTGCCCCCCCTGTATTCAGCAGACGGTGGCAGAAGAGTCGCCCGCAGTAGCGGCGAGTTTAAGGGACATTGTCAGGGCAGAAATGAGGGAAACCCTAAAGTCCTTGTCTCAGCCGCAAAGTCTAAAGGGCGAGGTCCCGGCGGAGTCTGATTCCTCGGTAGAGTGGAGAAAAAGCAGAGACTCCCAGGCTTCATCTCCCTCGTCCTCCTCAGGAGAAGAGGACTCGGGGCGATTTTGTCTGCCTCTTGACCGGGTAGACAAGCTGGTCAAAGCAGTCAGAGGGACAATGGAGGTAGAGGAGCCTAAGCCCCATTTGTCCATGCAGGATGTCATGTTCTGTGGGCTGGAACAGAGGAGGCGGAGAGTCTTTCCGTTAAATCAAAAGATACAGGATCTGATCCACAGAGAGTGGAAAAAAACGGACAAAAGAGGGTCGCTACCACCAGCCCTCAAACGAAGATACCCCTTTGATGATCCGACAGTAAGTTCTTGGGACAGAGCCCCCAAATTAGATGCAGCCATTGCAAAGGCATCAAAAAAATCCTCGCTCCCCTTTGAGGACATGGGATCCCTTAAAGATCCCCTAGACAGGAAGGCTGATACTTTCCTGAAAAACACCTGGGAGATGGCGGCCGGGTCCTTAAGACCAGCAGTGGCTTCAACGTGCACGGCCAGGTCCATGATGGTCTGGTTGGACCAGTTGGAGTCACAACTAAAACAGGGTACATCAAGACAGACAATTCTTGGGGCCCTACCGACCATCCAGGAGGGAGCAGCCTTCCTAGCAGATGCCTCAGCGGATGCAGTGAGAATGGCCGCCAGAGCAGCAGGTCTCTCTAATGCAGCTCGCAGAGCCCTGTGGCTAAAGTGCTGGCAGGGAGACATCCAGTCCAGAGCAAAGCTCTGTGCGATTCCATGTGAGGGCGAATATTTGTTTGGAACTGTCCTAGACGAGCTGCTTGAGAAGGCGGGGGACGACAAGAAAAGATTCCCAAATCTTTCGTCAGCGTCCTACCGTCGTCCATTTGGTAGAAGGAGATTTGGCCAGGGGAGAAGGCGCAACTCTTCGCCTGTTAGAGATCGGCCCAGATGGGAAGACAGAAGGAGACGAGGTACGGGCTATATGTTCACACGCTCGTCGAGAGATCAAAAGAGACCAAATCAATGACTAGCAGTTCCCGTGGGGGATAGACTGTCATCCTTCTTCCCGGCATGGTCACAGATTATGAATAGTGACTGGGTGCGTAAGGTAATATCCACCGGGCTTAGGTTGGAATTTACCCAGATCCCGCGGGACACCTTTAAACTAACCCCCTTAAGATCTTCTCATCTCGAACAAGCGGCTTTAGAAGCGGAAGTCTTGAGCCTATGCCAGAAAAATGTCCTGGTAGAGGTTCCAGAAGCTGAAAGGGGAAGAGGGTTTTACTCTCCCCTGTTTCTAATCCAGAAACCTGATAACACATTCAGAACGATTATAAACCTTCGTTCCCTTAACGAGTTTTTGATTAATCATACATTCAAAATGGAGTCCATTAATACAACAATAAAAATATTGTTTAAAGGTTGTTTTATGGCAGTCATAGATTTGAAAGACGCGTACTATCATGTACCTATCCATACAGACTTCCAGCAGTTCCTGAGGGTGGCAGTTTCAGTAGAGGGCACAGTGCGTCATTTTCAGTATAGAGCCCTTCCCTTTGGTCTCTCAGCAGCACCCAGGGTTTTTACAAAGATAGTGGCCGAAGTTATGGCTCACTTACGGGAGGTTGACGTCTTAAATCATTCCATATTTAGACGATTTCTTGATTGTAGGAAAATCGGTGGGTCATTGTAAATCCCAGATAGAAAAAGCTAGATCCAGGTTAGAAAACCTGGGATGGATTTTAAACTACGAGAAATCCCGACTCCAGCCCTTAAAAATACAGAAATTTTTAGGGTTAGTACTAAATTCAGAGACTCAGCGGTGCCTGCTGCCACTAGATAAATTACAAAAGATACAGGAGCAGGTTCTTTGGGCAATTGATAATCCATCTATGACCCTCAGACAGGCCATGTCCCTGTTAGGCTCTCTAACGTCGTGCATCCCAGCAGTAAGGTGGGCACAGTTCCATACCAGACCCCTTCAAGACGACATCTTGGTTAATAGCAGGGCCCTTGGAGGCTCCTTACAAGGTCGGATGTGGCTAAGCCCCTCAACTGTTACATCACTGAGATGGTGGCTTGATAGCGAGAACCTAGCGTCAGGGGTGCCCTGGATAACACAGATAACCCGTATTATAACCACAGACGCAAGTTCCTTCGGTTGGGGAGCCCATATGGGGGACATAGTGTTACAGGGACAGTGGGATTCTGATTCTGATATCTCATCCAACCAGAGAGAGCTATTGGCGATAGAACGGGCAGTCAAGAAACTCATTATCTACCTACAGGGCCATCATGTGAGGATACACTCGGACAACCAGGTAGCGGTAGCATATGTCAACCACCAAGGTGGGACCCGCTCCAGCGCTCTGATGCAGATAACAGAACGGCTCCTCCAGATAGCAGAGAAAAATTGTCTATCTTTAACCGCGCTCCACATCAGCGTAAAGGACAACGTAAGAGCAGACTTTTTAAGCCGCAAGGCTCTAAGACAAGGAGAATGGGCTTTGAACAAAGATATTTACCACCAGATTGTCCGCAGATGGGGTCAGCCAGAGGTAGACCTCTTTGCCACCAGAAAAAACAGAAAAGAAAGATTGTTCTGCTCTCTGAACCCCAGGGAAAATCCCCTGGCGGTGGATGCCCTCCTGATAAGATGGGACTTTTCTCTGGCATACGCCTTCCCACCATTGAATCTTCTTCCTCTGGTAGTCAGGAAGATCAGAGAGGATCGGGCAAAAGTCATACTGATTGCCCCCTTTTGGCCCAGGAGGACCTGGTTTGCATGGTTGAGGACCATGTCGGTAGGCGATCCCTGGGTTCTGCCGAACCTTCCGGATCTCCTCTACCAGGGGCCAGTCAGCCACCCACAAGTAGCGGGACTTCATTTGACTGCGTGGTATTTGAAAGGTCACTATTAAAAGATAGAGGGTTCTCCAAGAACTTAATTGACACCCTCCTAAAAAGCAGAAAATTAACTACCACTAATATCTATGCTAGGACCTGGAAACGCTTCCTGTCCACGTTTCACTTTGACATCAGAGACGGAATTCCCACGAAACATATTCTGGAATTTCTCCAGAAAGGTTTCGAATTGGGTCTCTCCACAAGTACGCTAAAAGTACAAGTTTCAGCCTTAGGGGCCCTGTTTGCAGGTGATATTGCAAAAGATTATTGGGTAGCAAGGTTCATCAGAGCAGCGGCCAGATCGAGACCTATACACAAAGACATGCGTACCGTGGGACTTAAACCTAGTCCTTACAGCCATGACGGAAAGTCCGTTTGAACCTTTAGATTCCGCCTCACTAAAGATTATATCTCTTAAGACAGCATTTCTGGTAGCAATAACATCCGCACGTAGGGTGAGCGATATACAGGCACTTTCCAGATTGCCCCCTTACACAGAGTTCTTACAGGATAGGGTAATCCTAAGGCCAGATCCAGCATACCTTCCCAAGGTAGCAACACAATTCCACAGGACACAGGAGATAGTTCTGCCTTCCTTCCTCCCTAATCCAACCAACCCTAAAGAGCAGAAACTCCAGGCGTTAGATATTAGGAGATGCTTACTGACATATTTAGCAGCCACGGATCCTTGGAAGAAGGAGAACGCATTATTCCTATCCTTCCAAGGTCCCAGGAAAGGATACAGAGTATCAAAACGCACATTAGCAAGGTGGATTAGGGAGGCTATCTCTCTTGCCTACACAGCAGGTGGCGGCCCAGCTCCACAGAATCTGAGGGCACATTCCACTCGGGCCATGGCATCATCCTGGGCGGAAAGAGCTGGAGTATCTATTGATCAAATATGTAAGGCGGCCACCTGGTCATCTTCCACCTTTTTTAACCACTATCGGTTAGACATGGGTGCCTCCTCAGACCTCACCTTCGGGCTAAGGGTGCTGCAGGCTGTAGTCCCTCCCTAAGTTAGGTTACATCTCTGCAATTCTCTCGTGGTGCTGTCATGGGAGTCCGAATAAAGTATTAAGTTACGTACCGGTAACGGTATTTTTCGGAAGCCCATGACAGCACCCTTAGTTCCCTCCCTTGTTCACGTATAACGGTGCACTCCTTTAGAAGATTGTTCATAAAATCACCTTATGTGGGAGATGGTATAAAATAATTCTGGTGAATAGGGTAGATAGGTTGTATATATCATATGTTGTGTACTAACCATGGTAGCCTCTCAAGCTCTGTAATCCAACTGATGCGTGGGAGAGGTGCCGCCCTTTTTGTATCTGTAGGTTTCCTGTTCCTATAGGGCGGATCCCCTCTCTCGTGGTGCTGTCATGGGCTTCCGAAAAATACCGTTACTGGTACGTAACTTAATACTTTCTGTTCCTGATTTATGGATCTTGTCTTTTAGTTGAGATGAAACTGTGCTGCACTTTATGTACATGCTCAGTAATGAGGCTTCTTCTCTACAGTTCAGACGAAAAAGAAACTGAGAAGGAATGCTTGCTCTCATCTCAGAACTGTTAGTGTGAACAGGAAAACAGAACTAAGGCAAATACTTCTTAAAGGGAACCTATCATTAGGATTATGCATAGTAACCTACACACAGTGTCAGATCGGCACCGTTATACTGAATAAAATGATACCTTGGTTGATTAAATCCATCTTGTGGATGTTTCTTAATCTTTATTTTCAGTTTTGTGTTAATGATATGTTTGTGTCCTAAGGTGGGGGTTCATGTATGTGTTGCTCTTGATTAGCTATTCGTAATGCAGCCTGCTGACAGGTCACTGATCCCTCACTGACATGCCTCCTAGTTTGCGTAATGAATACTTTCACATACTGAATAAAAAAAAAATGCTTCTGCAGGCAGGTGTCAGCCGTGGCACCTGCGCTCCAGCATAATCGCATGTGCACCTTGCACTTAATCCTTTTGCAGATTTACTTGAGCGAGAAAAGTCATTTTAGAAATGGCGCCCGCGCAGTAGCAGCTATCGGTCTGTATAGAGATTCGATAGCTGCTGTTGCACAGGCGCCGGTGGCGCCATCTTGCTGAAGAAGAAAAAAAAAATGTCCTCCACCGAGATGGTGCTGCCCGCGCATGCGCAATAACAGTTGTCGGCGATCTCCGAGAACTGATACTGTGCAGTTGGTGGAGGACATTTTTTATTTTCCAGCAAGATGGCTCCGCCGGCGCCTGCGAAACAAAAGCTATCGGATCGCTCTACAAACCGATAGCTGCTACTGCGCAGGCACCCCGGGTTCCTTTTTCAATATGACATATTTTGTCTCTTTCTTCAGTATGTCAGGTATTCATTATGCAAACTAGGGGGCAGGTCAATGAGGGATCAATGACCTGTCAGCAGTCTGCATTATGAATACCTAATCAGAGCACCACATACATTAACCCCGCCTTAGGTATCATTTTATTCAGTATAATGGCGCCGACATGACACTGTGTAGGTTACACACAATCCTGCTGACAGGTTCCCTTTAAAGCATATCTAAACTTTCAATAAACTGTGCATAAATCAATAGTCCTGTGTATGTTTTCTCTGTATGCTTAATGGTTTAGTTTGCTTTTCCTCTTAGCTCATGTTTGGAAAGGCTAGTTCATCTGATGCTCTTCATGTTATTAGCTCTGCTAGCAGTTTCGGTTTCTTTCTGGGGAATGATTCAGCACAAACTTGCTCCCTCCTTCATCCCCTCTATATATCTTCATAGACTTTGAAGTAACATGATGTGAAACATTTACTGAGCTGTACCCTGAGAAACGCCTGAGATTGAAAGTTTAGAAAAAAGCTGTCTAATAACATATTTGACAAACTTTTTATTTGTCATCATCTGTACTATTGATTTATGTAAAGTTTGTTTTATTTTTATCCAAAATTATACCTGATTCCCTGTACTTGCAGGAAATACAATATGCCTTATGTTTTTATAGGGCAAATTTACATGATTATAAGATGCTTAAGAAGCTTCCTATGAAATCAGCTGTATTTTAGCTTTTCACATTAAGGGTAAGTTCACACTGGGCGTTTTTGCTGCTTTTTTCTTTCTGCAGCAAAACCTGATTTCTTTGTAGGAAAGAAGCTGCGGCAAAAACGCAGGTTTAGGTGTGTTTTTTGGTGCGCTTTTGTGTCTCTGTTCATGCTAATGTTCATGACTTTTCTGCACAAAATGCGCAAATAATTTTTCAACACCCATTCAAGCCAATGGGTGAAAAGCGCTGCAAAAATGCTGAAAGAAGTGACATGCTCTATGTCCAAAAAAAGCAGGAAAGCACAAAATCCAGATGATACAAAAAACAATTCGTGTGCATCATGAGATTTTTGAAGTCTCGTAACCTTTGCTGGTACTGTAAAAAGCAGCAGAAAATTAGCATAAAATTCTAGCAAAAATGCCCAGTGTGAACATACCCTAACTCAAGATAAAAAATACTTTGTGTGTCAGTGTATGACAGATGAAAACAAATGTTCTGAGTTCAAAATCAGTGCATACTCAGACAGTGATAAAAATGTTTAAAAAAACACCAGAAAAAAGGCAGAGATGCTTAACTGCCCAGGCCTTCAAAGAAATGCACTTTCAGGGTGCAGTGGACCCGATTAAAGATGGCTACAACACAGGTGCAGCAATACCGATGAAACAACCACTCACAACCTATAAATCCATGGAGGGGGTGGTTGTTTGATATATTAGTGCACAAGTGGTAATCTGTATGTGGCGTTATTCACATACAGTTGATGCAGAGCATCTGGCTTACAGCATATTAGTGACGCCCATACTCTTAGATCAGGCAGGCTTGCCCAATGCTAAACAAAATGCATCATGTGTGAACAGAGGCCACAGTTTACAGTGCCATCTGGGCCAAACTGCACCCTGAAAAATAAAGTGCAAAAAGCACATATCAATATATGTGAGGTATTTTTTGATATTATGGCCAAAATATGGAAGCTTGCAACCCACGTCAAGGGTCCCCACGTTCTATCACTAAACATCAAAACAGAGCTCAGTAACACCAAAAGAAGACTTGGAAATGCTCCAAACATTTTTCCAAAAACACCAGAAAAAAGGCAGAGATGCGTACCTGCCTAGGCCTACAAACAAATGCACTAACAGGGTGCAGTGGACCCGATTAAGGCTGTGTGCCCACGTTGCGTTTTTGTAAGCATTTTGCAGCGTTTGTGCCGGCTCAGACGCTGCAGAAATGCTTACAAGATGCTTCTAATTCATTTGCATGCGTTTTTGGCTTGTTGTGCCAATGCATGCGTTTTTAACCGCTCAGGAATCGCTTAGCGGCTAAAAACGCAGCATGCACATTATTTTCCGCGTAGCTGAGCGTTTTTAGCCATCCCCAATGTTCCCAGAAATCGCGTGTCAAAAAACACGTCAAACGCGCAATAAATGCGCGTCTTTTTCCGCGCGTTTTCTGGGAAAGGGGATCCTTTTCCTGAGCGTTTAAAAATGCTAGCGTGGGCACATAGCCTAAAGATGGCAACAACACAAGTGAAGCAATATCGATGAAACAACCACTCACAACATACCAATCCATGGAGGGGGTGGTTGTTTGGTATATTAGGGGGTGGTTGTTTTGTGTCGGTGAGCTCAGTGATAAAAATGTACCTACGAGAGCTTCCAATCTAAAACGATACTTACAACGCTAACACCCAGGAGTTTTCAAGTCTGTGACTGAGAAAGGTGATTGAAGAAGCCTTTAACCAAAAGGAGGATCTTAAAGAGCCTCTCAGGAAACACTTTCTATTTCTTAAAATGGATACCTGCATACATCACAGAGTGAACTATTTTGCAACCAACGTTCGATATGTTTGTGACAACAAAAAAAGTCATCATCGCCGCGTCTGAAAGGTAACGACCGCTGCTGCGTCGCTACATCGCTGGTGAGATGTGCCTGTTTGGCAGCTCACTAGCGACCATTTAGCGATGCACCAGCGATCCTGACAGGGTCATGTCGTGGTCGGGATCGCTGGTGCATCGATAAATGTAAAGGGGCCTCAATAGATAATGTTTCAAACATAAGTACAATTAAACTGATGAATGAGAATAATGAAGGTGAATAGCAGCTTGAGCAAAACTTCAGAGTCAGTCTGTTTGAAATAAAAGGCCACAGTCCTGTAACTGAGGAACAAACAGATATTACTACAGAAGAACAGCAAAATGATTCTTTATAATTAGATGATCTTGTTGAAGCTTCTTCAAATCTTTCTCATATTCATCACATGCGCTGTGTTGTGCACATGCTGCAGCTGGCAGTAAGAGAGGGACATGCAAGAGGGACATGCTGGAACTCTAATTGGCAAAGTGAAAAAATTTGGTTATTTCTGCCAGAACCCCTAAAATTTATTCCATCTTGAAGAGACGTACTAGAAAAGGGGCAATTGTGGATCAAGCCACTTGATGGGGCATCAACTATTTAATGATTGAGCAATTGCTTGAGCCGAAACACTTTCTTTTAGAAATAGCGAACCCTCAGTTAACACTACATGAACGTAAATGGACACAGGTGGCTAAATTGAAGGATTTGCTTCATCACCCTTTTACAGTAACTAAAAAATTAGAAGCTGAGGATTTAACTCTCGGCATTTTCATAAAGCAGTGGAAGAACTTACTGTTTTGCTTTTTTACACTGTTTAATTGCAGATGGCATTGCTGCTTCAATGAAACAGAGACAATACTTTTAGAAAATAAATTTATTCTGGCAGCTGTTTTTGTGGACCCGTGTCATTGTATATTTCTGGATGAACAACAGCTTATTAAAGGAAAAGAAACCCTACTGAGGTAGGAGTTAGAATGAGTAGGCTACAGGACAGCCAAGAGCATGAGAACTTGGGTTTGGCCAGTGCTACTGCTACCATATCTTGAGCCTCATCAGATGATGAGTTTAATTTTGAAAAGTATTTGGATGACATGGAGCAGGGAAAATATTCCACTTCCATAGCGAACAGACTGACTATATTTTAGCAGCATTTTTCACTTGCTCTCAAAGAAGTAGAAGAGTTTAACCATTCATACAAGCTGACTGAGCATAAGGCAATTCCTTTATACCCTGAAATTGTTAGAGATGTTGCCCATGTGGTTACCGCTTTGCCACCAAAGCAAGTTTGTGTACAGAGGTTGTTCTCTAGCCTTAAAATAATTAGGTCAGATTTGACGTCATCTGTGAAAGATAATCCGATGGAGGCGATACTATTTCTCAGAACAATTCATAGACTGCACAAATGATATTCAGTACGTTTTTGTTGAAAACTGTTTTTTCCCACTTACTGCACAGTGTATTTTGTAAAGTTTTTTGTGTTCTAAAGTTGTATTCCAATAAATATATTTTATGTTCTATCTAAATAGCTTGATTTTTTTTTATCATAATGGTAATTAAAAGCCTGATATTACCATTTTACTACAGTAAATCTATCACTTAAACATGAGCTATGTATGAGGGAGACTGGAGTCGGAGTCAGAGAAATTGAGGAGTCTGAAGTTTGACTTACCGACTCCACAGCCCTTATAAAAACATCTACCATGTCAGTAACTACAACTTATTGCAATATTACTATTAAACTTGGAAATCATTCCAGGCAATTAGTCACTGACATCTTTACATTGCTGGTCTTGAAAGATTACTTATGCCTTTTGCTTGAGCGCTTGTTTGGTGGATGAAATTCTCTTCCAAAGCTTGACCATTAATTGGTGACAATAAAGTAGTAAGCCACTGCTAGACATTCTGATCTTCAGGGGGATGAAAAGATCAAGTATTTCAATTCAACATCATCTGTCTTTGGAGAGTTGTAAGCACATTAGTTTATTGTACTGTCCTCTAATAGTTTCATAGTTTTTAAGGTTGAGAGAAGACATCATGTTCAACCTATAGCCTAACAAGTTGATGGAGAGGAAGGTAAAAATGCCTGAAGGCAAATGCTAAGTGAATTTATTAGGGAACTGTCGGACAGCCGTATAACTCGGACTGGGATCGCAACACCATGCTTGGACTGGCTGTCAGCACTCCTGACCTGAGCGTGACCACATTTATTTCTATTCAGCTCTCATGATCTGGACTAGGGAGCCACCGGCCAGTCCGAGCATTGCAATATGATCACTGTCCGAGTGACAATACTGCCGTTTGACTCTTCCCTTAAGGGGAAAATTCCTTCCTTATCCCACACATAGCAATCAGACTAGTTCCCTAGATCAATGTCGCATCAGAGTCTAAACTAGCGTGAAAAGCCTGTAACATTGTTATCAAAGGCACCCAGGCCCTAGTTGAACTTGATGATTATTCCCTGTACAAAATGTTAGAGATTTTTATTTTTTGTGAGCTCTGCATATGCAAAAGCTAGCATGTTTAAAGTAAAATGCAGGAGCCGGTCTCTGATTCATGCTGCCTGTGGTTTGGGGATAATGATTCGGCTGAGTTTTTCCCTTTTAAAGGGAAGCTATGTATTTTAGAGATATCTGGTATAATTTATGGTTGTTTTTTGAGACCATGATGTTGCTGCTCTAACTGAGACTTCATGATCATGGCATTTTTTTTCCTTTCACATGAATAACATCCTTGTAGCACTGTTGAGCTTGTCTCTCTGAGCAGTAATAACTGATGAACGTATGACATTACATTAGTTTGATGTGACATATACAATGTCAAGTCAGCCATGCACACCGTGATTCAGACCTCCACATTGAGATGCTGCACTCCAGTCCAGTTTTGTTGCTTTTGTAAAATGGGTAAACTGAAAAATAAATGTGCCGTTAACCTCAATGTATTATTATCATGTTATCCTGACCAATTGTATTAATGTGGGCAGATTTTCTTACCAGTCTTATGTGTACGGTGGCCTCCCAAATTTTCCTTGATGGCAGATGTTGGGAATAATGAGGATCTGACATGTTGGAGATCCATTTTTTTTCTCTGCCAGGAGCTATGTCACTGCCAGAAGTATCTATCTTATGAATCTGGCAGGACTTCAGTAATTTCATTTACATTTAGATCAGTGGGCCTTTGACTCCCAGGGCTCTCGCCATTCAGCTTATTGAAGCCGCTACGGAACACTGGAACAGACACAGCTCTGTACATTGTGTTACAAGCCTGAATCATTCTACAGCTCTTTACCCTTAAGGCCATGTTCACATGTCCGCTAATCATCCTTTAGAACAGATCCAGCAGCAATCTTTAGGCAAAAAAGTTGTACAGATGCAACTTTTTTGTCTGCCTGAAAAAATTGATTTCAACGGGATCCACTTTTTTAAACATTGAAATCTATGGAAAATGTTTCCATTAAATAGCCATCCATTTTTCCACTACCAGACACTCATTTCATGTGGGAGCTAATGCTCAATGCTTTATTCATTTGACCTCGTTTATTTTAAGGAACTGGTCAGCCAAATCCTGCCAAAATTCCAAATTTGGTTTGCATTAATACAATTTGTTTATAGCGACTTTAGTAATATGGATTCAAGAAGATCTGAGGCTTTAAAGCATAAGAGGGGGGGTTAGATTTGTGCTGTAGCTGCAATATACAGTTGTGGCCAAAAGTATTGACACCCCTGAAATTCTGTCAGATAATACTCAGTTTCTTCCTGAAAATGATTGCAAACACAAATTCTTTGGTATTATTATCTTCGTTTAATTTGTCTTAAATGAAAAAACACAAAAGAGAATGAAGCAAATAGCAAAACATTGATCATTTCACACAAAACTCCAAAAATGGGCCAGACAAAAGTATTGGCACCCTCAGCCTAATACTTGGTTGCACAACCTTTAGCCAAAATAACTGCGACCAACCGCTTCCGGTAACCATCAAGTTTCTTACAATGCTCTGCTGGAATTTTAGACCATTCTTCTTTGGCAAACTGCTCCAGGTCCCTGATATTTGAAGTGTGCCTTCTCCAAACTGCCATTTTTAGATCTCTCCACAGGTGTTCTATGGGATTCAGGTATGGACTCATTGCTGGCCACCTTAGAAGTCTCCAGTGCTTTCTCTCAAACCATTTTCTAGTGCTTTTTGAAGTGTGTTTTTGGTTATTGTCCTACTGGAAGACCCATGACCTCTGAGGGAGACCCAGCTTTCTCACACTGGGCACTACATTATGCTGCAAAAGTTGTTGGTAGTCTTCAGACTTCATAATGCCATGCACACGGTCAAGCAGTCCAGTGCCAGAGGCAGCAAAGCAACCCCAAAACATCAGGGAACCTTCGCCATGTTTGACTGTAGGGACCGTGTTCTTTTCTTTGAGTGCCTCTTTTTTTCTCCTGTAAACTCTATGTTGATGTCTTTGCCCAAAAAGCTCTACTTTTGTCTCATCTGACCAGAGAATATTCTTCCAAAACGTTTTAGGCTTTTTCAGGTAAGTTTTGGCAAACTCCAGCCTGTCTTTTTTATGTCTCGGAGTAAGAAGTGGGGTCTTCCTGGGTCTCCTACCATACAGTCCCTTTTCATTCAGACGCCAACGAATAGTACGGGTTGACACTGTTGTACCCTCTGACTGCAGGGCAGCTTGAACTTGTTTGGATGTTAGTCGAGGTTCTTTATCCATCATCCACACAATCTTGCGTTGAAATCTCTTGTCAATTTTTCTTTTCCGTCCACATCTAGGGAAGTTAGCCACAGTGCCATTGGCTTTAAACTTCTTGATGACACTGCGCACGGTAGACACAGGAACATTCAGGTCTTTGGAGATGGACTTGTAGCCTTGAGATTGCTCATGCTTCCTCACAATTTGGTTTCTCATGTCCTCAGACAGTCCTTTGGTCTTCTTTCTTTTCTCCATGCTCAATGTGGTACACACAAGGACACAGGACAGAGGTTGAGTCAACTTTAATCCATGTCAACTGGCTGCAAGTGTGATTTAGTTATTGCCAACACCTGTTAGGTGCCACAGGTAAGTTACAGGTGCTGTTAATTACACAAATTAGAGAAGCATCACATGATTTTTCGAACAGTGCCAATACTTTTGTCCACCCTCTTTTTTATGTTTGGTGTGGAATTATATCCAATTTGGCTTTAGGACAATTTGTGTTTTTTCATTTAAGACAAATTAAATGAAGATAATAATACCAAAGAATTTGTGTTTGCAATCATTTTCAGGAAGAAACTGAGTATTATCTGACAGAATTGCAGGGGTGTCAATACTTTTGGCCACAACTTGTAATATGTATCTGTTTTTGAGGGACAAAGGGGTTCACATAGACTAAAACCTAAAGTGGTTCTCTAGGCATAGAAAAAATAGCTAATGCAAATGCCATTATAAAGAAACCGTCCTATATACATTTGTTACACTCCTAGGTGGCGCATGTGGTTTGTGGACCCACTGTGCCAAGGACTGGACTTTCCCTAGAGGGGCATGGCTAAGCAGCTACCTTGGTGTTCGCTGGAGCCTCTAGTGCTGAAGTCAGACTTGTGTGGCAGGTAGCTACCAGGCACCAGTCCAGGGCGACGTCTGGCCGTAGCTGCTGGCCCCAAAGGTTAGAGACGCTACTTCTGCTCAGACAGAGCAGGATAGCCACTTGGGATAAGTTCAAACAGGATGGCCTCTCGGGACAAGTTTACACAAGACGGCCTCTCAGGACAAGCAACAGGGATAAGTTCACAGTTCTTGCCTGGGTATTCAGCCCCCAGGGAGGCAAACATGTACCGCCGATGCTGCCACGGGGTACGGAAAATTCTGAAGAGGCAACTATGGCTGACTCACGGGTACTCCAGAATGAGGAGTTCAGAACACTGTCAGACTAGGGAAGGGGACCTGGCAACTTACAGTTACCACCAACCACCTAACAGAACTATAAGGGTTGCTGAGGCAACTCCCAGTAGAGGAGGGTGCCTTTTAAACAAGGGCTGGGAGAGACTTTGCAGGTGCAAGCACATTTTACTAATTGCTTCCCAGCACCTGCTGGGAGTATTTACCATATGCCTGCGCTGCACCTTTAAGAACAGTGGAGTGCGTGCTGCACCTTTTAAGAACGGGAGCGCGCTCACCCGCGCCCTAGTGACGCCGCCAGGACACAGCGCGGCGTGCACAGAGGAGGAAGAAGGCAGCGACTGGAGCACGCTAGGGATCACGCCATGGGCCGGTGGTGTTGAGTAAGCCAGAATCCTGGCATTGTGACAGACTAGGACACCGTGCAGGGGCGCCGAGCACAATTTAATTAGCAAACCATAATTGGTTTGTCTAGGGAGATAATCACAAAAGAATTAAAATTGCATTGTTAGGACAGGAGACTGAACATGTGTAGGAGGCAGATCCACTGAAGTGACCCGGAGATATCATGTACTGTCATTATAAATACACGTATATACTAAATGTTAGACTGGTGATTCACAGGAATGCTAAATCCACAAATAAAAGGACATATTGTGAGTTTGTAAAGACAAATGCAGACTCTGCTATTTTTTAGAACTGCCCAAAGTTCATTTTTTGTTATTTTCTGTAAAGTACAGTAGTTACAAATTATATTCATTTCTCTTCATGTTTTGAATTAGAACAGTGTGCAATGTTCCCATTGCTGGAAATAAAAACTGGTATAAAGATTTTGTGAATGACTTATGTTTTTGAACACACTGCTATTATTTTAAACACTACTTTATGTATATTGAACAGCAGTGTGAGAGCAGCCCCTTCTCATTTATTTATTTTACTTATATAGCCCTATTAGTTCCACAGCGCATTACAGCCATTATCATCGCTGTCCCTGATGGGTCTCACAATCTAAATTCTCTATCAGTATGTCTTTGGAATGAGGAAGGAAACCGGAGAACACCCACACAAACACAGAGAGAACATGCAAACATCATGCAGATGTAGTTCTTGGTGGGATTTGAACCCAGGACCCAAGCGCTGCAAGGCTGCAGTGCTAATCACTGAGCCACCGTGCTGCCCATCTCAGAATTCTTTGTATCTCCAGAAGTAGATCAGGAAGACAAGGTGGACTACAGTGTGAGCAGCTTCTTCTAGTTCTTACCTCAGAACCCCTGGTATCACCAGTATCAGACCAGAAACAGCTTTTTCTTCCCTCCTCACTCCTAGTATCTATATTATTAGATCAGAAAGACAGTCTGGACAGCAATATGCACTGTCTCTTTTTACCTGAGCACCACTGATATCCCCAGTATTAGATCAGAAACACATGGTGCACAGCAGTGTGAGCAGCCTCTTCTTACCGCACAACCCCTGGTATCACCAGTATCAGACCAGAAACACATGGTGCACAGCAGTGTGAGCAGCCTCTTCTTACCGCAGAACCCCTGGTATCACCCGTATCAGACCAGAAACGCATGCTGACAGCAGTGGGGTCTTCTTCCCTCAGCAAACCTGAGATCTTAAGTATTAGATTGCATCTTCCTACGGAGCTTCATATTGCTCATTCTCACAGGCACCTGTCCTAGTAGTGCTAACAGTCAATGTAACAAGGTGGCGACAAGTTTACTTTCATGATGATTAGCTCCCGACTCAAAACAATTGGGATTTGCTAATTAAAAGTATTAAGGGAATTCTCTATACTTGCACGTCGGCAGTGCCTTGCCAGTCACTGTCAGCAGGTAGGGAGAAGCCGCCGGGGGCTCGCCCGTATGACAAGTCACCCGCATGGCTCAGTCTCTAGCGGCTATTAAACGCTGCAGCGTTTCAGAGATAAACATACATGACTGTGATAGCACAGCCAGTGCCTGATACATGGCAGTTTGGGCAG
Organism: Dendrobates tinctorius; assembly: GCF_039654945.1. Lineage (NCBI taxonomy): Eukaryota > Metazoa > Chordata > Amphibia > Anura > Dendrobatidae > Dendrobates > Dendrobates tinctorius. The sequence goes on from NW_027361679.1 coordinate 2,914,292, forward strand.
CATGTAGCAGCTGACCGGTTCCCTGTAAAGCAACTATGCTTTTAGGATGGGCCATCTGGTGAAGAACATGGGCTGCTCATGTCTTTTCCTTGAGCTATGCTCCTTGTCTTCCTAGCGCTGCTTAAAGCAACCATGAACAATGTAATAATTTTCCACACTTCTACAGATTATACCCTTTCTTGCTGTCCTGCATGACACTGTCATTTCATAAGATTAGATCGAGGCGAAAGCTTTTTTTACATATTGCTAAAGATCATTTCAGACCATCTCTTGAGATGATTCTTCAACTTGCAGCTAAGGCCTCTTTCACACTTCGGTTTTTTACAATCAGTCACAATCCGCCAGGTTTTGAAAAAAACGGATCCTCACTTTTCTTTTGAGGATCCGTTTTTTTTCCCCATTGACTTCCATTAATGGCGGATTGTGACGGATTGCTGTCCGCTGCATCCATTTTTTTTGAGGATCCGCCAAAAGTTGCTGTCCGTCACCATCCTCAAAGATTTCAAAACGGAGCTTGCAACGTTTTTTTCTCTGGCGGATCCTCCAGACACTTATTTAACCCGAAATTCTCTCTCTCTCTCTCTCTCCCTCATTCCCGGCCAGCGGTTACTTTAAATTTCTTCATTTTCAGGATCCGTCTGAAAACGGATCCTGTGCCATCCGTTCACATCAGTTGAGAACGGATCCGCTTGTCTGACTTTTTGGCGGATTTGAACTGATGCAAAAAACTGAAGTGTGAAAGAGGCCTATGTTCCTCTGGGACAGATATTTGCCAATAGCTTCCTTTTGACTTCTTTGCTTGGTTTATATCAATACATCTGTTTTTTTACTGAATAGCATGAGCTTTTATATAAGTATTTGTAACTTTTCTTGGTGTACAGTTGAGTTATATTGAAAATTGTGTGGGTTTCCAGTCTGAAAATGATTTTCTGTCTTGTATTACATGGATACTTCCATTTTTTAGGTCTCGGGATGCTGATTCAGTGTTATGATCAGCGGAAGAAAACTACTGATGCAATGTTTGATGTTAGTGGTTTCATTGCGGATTGTCTTGTGTTGTATCGAGTGTTTTCAAGTGATAGACGTTCTCGTTTTTATAGTGGGTAGCTAGAATAAAACTTAAAAGTCCATACCTCAGCGTTGGCCACAGTTACACATCTGCAGAACTGTTGAAACTTGCATTTAATAGATAGCCATGCTTATTTATGTGGCTGCATTTGTTTGTTACTGATGGCTGATAGTTCAATAGGTCATGTTTTATATATATTTGTTCTTTCAGGATGTTTCAGATGGGGAGCAAATGAATTACTTTTAGAGATTGCACTTGTTTACACATATGACATTGTATGGTGTGAGATTATAGCAGTTATCTGGTCCTTTTTTTTCCCTATGGTGCTACGCACTTATTGGTATATAGTTTGTATACCAAGACCATGCTTTTATTTTTCCATGGACCGATCCTTAGCGGCTCACGGCAGTCGCAGAAGGGTCATGTGACTCCTAGCGGCGATTCTCCTACTTCCTGGGACGTCATGTCAGCAGACCAGCTCCTTCTCTACCACTCTGCTCTGTCGATAGGGCGTTACTGTTGACGTCGTGGTGATTGACAGCCTAACTTGGCATGGGTGCTCTGAGTTGGGGATCACTCACATGAGCATGTAACTCGGACAAGCACTATCCAGTTTTTCATCAGAGAGCACACTGATACGTGTTGTTCATCTGCCCTGCCTCATTGAATGATTTTTTCACTGACCGAATCTGTCTGTGAAAATAATTGCAGCATGCTGCGATTCACTCTGCATTCGGCTGAGTGCGAGAGAAAAATAGATACCATACCGGCCATCAGAGTGACATCCGCTTTTTACCCATGCATTACAATTCTGCAACATAGGAAACTGTAAATGGTCCTCTGAAAGATTACCAGGTGCTGAGTAATAAAAAAAATGATTGCACACGGATGACAAGTGTGAAAAAAATCATCACACTCTCCTGGGTGAGAATGAGGCCGATTTTTTTTTTTTTTTTTTTTTTTTTTTAATTTTTTTTAGACGCTCCTATAACCCCTACCTTAGGGCAATTTAGATTGCATGAGCAGTGTAAAAAGATTGGTCTGCTAGTGAATGTGATTTCCCGCTTGGGCCTGTAAATCAGAGTCAATTTCAGAGTTCTGTTCACTGTTCTTGTGCCAACTCGGCGATTCTGCGGCAGGCGGCTGTCAATAAACATGAAGTCTGCAGTGACACACCATTGATTGGGCAGGAAGGAAGAGAGAGAACTTCTCTTTGACGTGACATCACATGGAGTGGGAAAATCGCTTCCAGGAGTGGTCTCATGATGGCTCTGGGTGAGCAGAGATCGGCACATAGCGGGACAAGCAGGTAGTTAGCAGCTACTTACCCATAAGTGATTGGTCCCATAGAAGAAAAAATGTAAAAGTCCCAAATAAACACATTAAAGGGGTTGTCCATCCCTGGAGTACAAGTCTCCTGTCACACTCGGTGTATGCTGCGAGGATCCTCTGGTGTTGGGAGCGGGCAGTTATGTGACCGTTAGTATGCAATTTGCATATTTTCGGCCACATTCCGACTAGACATGTCCAGTCCCACTCAACACACTTGCATTGATCGAGGCCGTGCATGTCTAGTCTGCACGTTAGTGCATGTATGCAACGCGCATACCTGAGGTCTTGTGCCTGCACCAGCACCATCCCCACAGCTCCCAGGGTACGCGCTACCAGGATTCCCAAGTCTGCGGTCACATAAAGTCACTGCAGATTTGTACTTTAAGGCTTGAAGCATTGGCTTATTCCTGTATATATTGTACATATGATATCTAAACTCTAGTGGAATTGTAATAATAGACTTGTACTGAATGAATTTTAATGTTGCTTTGTATTTGTAAGTTGAATGTACCTTTTAGTTCTAGATGCTTACAGCTAAAACTCTGGTTTAGGAAAATGGCGATGTATTTAAAATTTGAGTTTTAAGCTTCTTAGGCATATATAGTAGTAGTTAATAGAATTTTAGATACTTACAGGATGGGAAATATTGGAAAAATCTGTCACTTATTTTATTTTTGAATAATTCATGAACACTATTTCTTTATTGGCGCATTATAACCACTTTCTGAAGTGTAATCCAGCCAAAGTGGTTGTCTGATGGCGTTCCCGCATGGCAAAGACTAATACCCACTCTGATAACGAGCGCAGCACGGATTGCAGATCGCTCCTTGTATGGCAATGACATTGAAATGTAGACCTGACATGCTTAGCAATGTATGCCAGGTAAGAATACTGCCGAGGGCAAGAGGAGAATCTTTTTGGCTATATGCTTTATGAAAGACATCGAACACTGACGAACAAGTTTCAATATCGCTGTGTTGAATTGTGGCCGGCACCGAGACATCTAGTATTTGTCTGCACCTTCTGTGGTCAGTGCCACGCTCTTGACGGGTATTGCCTTTATGCTAAAATGTTGGCGCTGATTTTTACATTACTACACTTCTTTCAGATAATGGAGGCTATGCAATTATAGCACTTCTAATGTAGACAAAATAAGCAGAAAAGGAAGTAAATGCTCTTTAGTAATGGGCCAAAACATCACATGTGTGTACAATATGGCAAGATAGATAAATGCTGACATTCTCTGGCAGTTTTCTGTATTGAGAAGATAATGACAAATATTGTAATTTTTTATTTTAATTATAGGTATAACTTCTGGGCTTGTAACCTCATCTGTCAACACGTTTGTGGCCATATGCAATTACGTGTCAGATTAGTTTTTCAAGTTTCATTTAAAGTGGTTCTCCGTTACCTCATTTTCATTAGCTAATCCTTTGGCTAGGTCAACAATGAAGGATCCCACCCCCAGAAACCCCAGCGATCCAGCGCAATGAGGCGGCAATCTGATTGCAGTGTCCCCTTCAATGTTTATATAGGCACCATTCTAAATTGTTTATATAGGCACCAGTGTCCCCTTCATTGTTTATATAGGCACCAGTGTCCCCTTCATTGTTTGTATAGTCACCATTCTTCATTGTTTGTATAGGCACCATACTTCATTGTTTCTATATACACCATTGTCCCCTTCATTGTATAGACACCAGTCTTCATTGTTTGTATATACACCATTGTCTCCTTCATTGTTTGTATAGGCACCATTCTTCATTGTTTGTATAGGCACCATTTTTCATTGTTTGTATCGGCACCATTTTTCATTGTTTGTATAGCCACCATTCTTCCTTGTTTGTATAGGCACCAGTCTTCATTGTTTGTATAGGCACCATACTTCATTGTTTGTATAGGCACCATCCTTCGTTGTTTGTATAGGCACCATTCTTCGTTGTTTGTATAGGCACCATACTTCATTGTTTGATAGGCACCATACTTCATTGTATATAAACCATTGTCCCCTTCATTGTATAGACACCAGTCTTCATTGTTTGTATATACACCATTGTCTCCTTCGTTGTTTGTATAGGCATCATTCTTCATTGTTTGTATAGGCACCATCCTTCATTGTTTGTATAGGCACCATCCTTCATTGCTTGTATAGGCACCATTCTTCGTTGTTTGTACAGGCACCATCCTTCATTGTTTGTATAGGCACCATCCTTCATTGTTTGTATAGGCACCATACGTCATTGTTTGTATAGGCACCATACTTCATTGTTTGTATATACACCATTGTCTCCTTCTTTGTTTGTATGGGCACCATTCTTCATTGTTTGTATAGGCACCATTCTTCATTGTTTGTATGGGCACCATTCTTCATTGTTTGTATAGGCACCATCCTTCATTGTTTGTATCAACACCATTCTTGATTGTTTGTATAGGCACCAAACTTCATTGTTTGTATAGGCACCATACTTCATTGTATATACACCATTGTCCCCTTCATTGTTTTTATAGGCACCATTGTTCATTTTTTGTATATACACCATTGTCCCCTTCATTGTTTGTATAGACACCATTCTTCATTGTTTGTATGTACACCATTGTCCCTTTCATTGTTTGTATAGGCACCATTCTTCATTGTTTGTATAGACACCATTCTTCATTGTTTGTATAGGCACCATACTTCATTGTTTCTATATACACCATTGTCCCCTTCATTGTATAGACACCAGTCTTCATTGTTCGTATAGGCACCATTGTCCCCTTCATTGTTTGTATAGACACCATTGTCCCCTTCATTGTTTGTATAGGCATCATTCTTCATTGTTTGTATAGGCACCATACCTCATTGTTTGTATAGGCACCATACCTCATTGTTTGTATAGGCACCATTCTTCGTTGTTTGCATAGGCATCATTCTTCATTGTTTGTATAGGCACCATTCTTCGTTGTTTGTATAAGCACCATTCTTTGTTGTTTGTATAGGCACCATTCTTCATTGTTTGTATAGGCACCATTCTTCATTGTTTGTATAGGCACCATCCTTCGTTGTTTGTATAGGCACCATTCTCCATTGTTTGTATAGGCACCATTCTTCGTTGCTTGTATAAGCACCATTCTTTGTTGTTTGTATAGGCACCATTCTTCATTGTTTGTATAGGCACCATTCTTCATTGTTTGTATAGGCACCATTCTTCATTGTTTGTATAGGCACCATTCTTCGTTGTTTGTATAGGCACCATTCTTCGTTGTTTGTATAGGCACCATTCTCCATTGTTTGTATAGGCACCATTCTTCATTGTTTGTATAGGTGTCATGCCTCGTCCATGAGATGAGCTGTGGCTGTTAAGCAGCTGATATTTAGACAGCACCAGCACAGCTGTTTGCATATATGAGCAGCTATGTCTGTGTACTCAAAGTAGACGTGACGTTTCCAGGGGCTCCAGAAGGAGACCCTACACGGATTTTCTTTGCTTTGGGCAGTAAAAACAGATTAATATGATTCCGGTGTAAAGGACTTGTTCAGCTTGAAAAGTAAGCATTTTTACATGTATTCAAAGGGAACCTAATGTCAGGATTTACCCTTAAAGGTGTTTGTAGCCTTGTATGCACTTCATAATACTGTTTTACTGATCCCTTTGTTATCACTAAATGCTAGTGTTTGTTCATGCACTGGACTAGACCTCCTAATATGTAGAAAAGGCATATACAGCACTCTTGGTGTGTGACTCTGGTGCCCCGGTAGGGTTCCAACCTGTAATCCAGTAGTAGCAATAAACCTGGCACTCAGGATAGTTTGAATGTGTAACAGATTTTTGGCAATCCACAATTTAACGTTTCCGTGTGTTTAGACCTTCATCAGAATGATTGCCGTATGAGAACTGTCAGGAAAGAGCGCTGACACCCTGCGATCCAAATCGCTGCACTATGGGCATGATACCAGTGTGTAGAGAGAGCAAGGCACTCAGGAATAGCTCGGTTATCGGTGCTCAAGTCGGGTGTCCAACCCATCAAATCAAAATGACAAAAATCATACCAGTGATCTGTCGCCCTGCTTGGCAGCGGTGGTGGACAGGTCAGGTACACCCGTACAGATAATTTTTAAACATTACAGAATTTAGGGATAATACCGGTATCATTAAAAACCTGTATTATGAGGCTGATGATGAGTTCCTAATACCTTCTAGAGGTATTCCGTTTAGAAAAAGAATGCACATGTCTTAAAATATGAATACACTTGAAATGAGACAGTTGATCCTGCTGCGGTTTGCCATCTCCTCCATTGAGGAGATGAAAAACCGCAGGGCAAAACCGCAGAGCAATCCGCACCTAAATCCGCAGCGTGTGCACACAGCTTTAAGGCATCCTGATAGGGAATTTAGATTGTGAGGCCCATCGGGGACAGTGCCGATAATGTCTGTAAATCTCTAATAATTATTGAGACGTTGAGTTTCCCCTTGATTTCAACAACAGAAATTACCCTATAAAAGTAAAATATTTATCTCCTTTTTCCTTGTTTTTGTTAGATAATGCATTGCTCTTGTTCCTGCTGTAAAGTCATATTGCTTAATGGTTCCTCGAAGTAAATACCAGCTAAACAGTGATGTCAATTCATTGTATCGTTTTTTTAGAAAGTGTGAATCACTGCATCAGTTGCTGTATACCGCGGTTAGGAGTGATGCCAGTACTGCAATTTTGTAATTGTACTGCAAATGCTGACAGAGGATTCCCCACAACAGCCTGCTGCCATGAATAATGTATTAGTAGGAGCAGATCCTGCTGGTAGCACATTGAATTCCTGCTGCCATCACAACCAGAGCATCTAAATCAGGGATGCCGCAGTGCCTCTCAGTAGCTTCTATAAGCCACCAGCGCCTGTCTGCCATTCAGTGCTCCCTTTCCAGATTACCACGGAATCAATTCAAATGGAAAATGAAGAAATGAACTCCTACATTGCATAGGGAGGTGGCTGCTATTGGCTTTTACTGGTGACCAGCTTCCCAAAACGACCTCCTGCTCACGTTGTGTGCCGAGCTGCACGGTATCAGTAGAACGCCTCTGCACAGATTCGCCCTGCAGTGGTCGTCTATGTGTAATGTTGCCGCATTCATTGGTGCAATGAAAGACTACATTTTTCCAACAGTGAAATGTGTAACACCCTGCCGCTTCTGTTGGCAATATTAGGTGATTTTGAGAGATTTTGGTGGGTTTTAGTGATGATTTTGCATGGCTCTTTTTTGGTATTAGACCCATCATTTGTTAAAGTTAATCACCTCTCCTGAGATTGTATGCCAGGAAAAGCTTCCAGCATGTCCATAGTGCAGTATTAATCCAATTGAGGCTGGTATACAGCGGTATACCACAATAATAATGTATGGAATTGTGTGGTGGAATGCTATATTCTATACAATGCCATCTACCGAAAAAAAAAGTGTAACAGAGAGATATATATAATTCATTTTTAAATTGGGACCCAATAGACGATGTGTTCCTCTGTATGAGCTCATGGAATCACATCTCTGGTTCAGACAGGTGCTTCAGGTACTCCAAGGCACAGTTCATATCAAACAATTTGGCTGCAACCAGTGTTACCGATTCAATATATGAATCAGTGAATGAAAATCCAAACTTTACTAAACATACTAGGCCTGCTGACCGCTAATTCTACATGTAAATCCTGACGCTCGAGCAAACAATTGCTTACTCAAAAATCTATTTATATAATTGCCTTGTAATGTTTTCATTTCCTGATCTGTCCAGATGTCACTGTATCCCAGAATTCCAAGCGGAGAAAGTTCACAGAGTGCCATATTGGGACACCCAAGTGATGGGTGTCTCAATATGGAAACTGCTGCTGGTACCAACCTATTGCGCGGTACCACCAGAGGAACACCATCACACCACACACTCTATACGCAGTACGCAACTCACACACTCACTCATTCACTCACACACATTCACACACTCACGCACACATTCACACACTCACTCACTCACACTTGCCTCTTGCACGGTACCACCAGCGGAACACCGTCGCACTGCGCCTGTGTGAATTCCGGTCGCATTAAAGGGGTTTTCCCATGAACGAAAGTTCGTTGTAAAAATTGTGTCTGACCGTGTACGGAGCATACCACATCTCCTGGGCAGGGTAGGAAGAAAAAGACAATACTGACATTACAGCAGGGGGTCACAGAGGATTCATTTTGTGAGGTAAAATAATTCACTGACTGTTTTTAAGCAATATATTACCTGACCAAAATGCATCCTCTGCGGTCTCTTGCTTTAATGTCAGTATTGTCTTTTGCTTCCTCCCCTGCCCAGGAGCTTTGGTATGTTCTGTACACGGTCAGACACAGGGGTGAGAGAGACAGAGCACAGGAGGGAGACAGCACATGAGGGGAGAACACAGCACAGGAAGGAGAGAGACAGCAGACAAGGTGGATAGCACATGGGGTAGACAGGTCAAAGAAGAGAGCACAGACGTGAGAATTCGGCACATGGGAAAGAGAGAGTGGATAGTTGGGTGAGCGCATGGGGGGGGAGAGATTCTCAACACTGCAAAGCCTGCCCCTATTGTAACATTACCGCCCTCCTGATGCGATTGCATCGGGCCTCCGCCTCCATCTAGTATATAATAATGCCATGACTACCTTGGTGCCACAAATTTCTAATAGGTTCTGTTGCCACCAACTGGTGTGGAGCCACATAGCGGAAGTCCGGGGACACTGGTGGGGAAATAGTATTTTTTATTTGTACTAGTATTTTGAATCGCTCCATGCCATCTATTCTGGATCTGATGTTTATGTGGATGCTGACAGATACCATTGACTTTATATAGAATCCATCTGAATTTAGGTATTTTTGACAGCAGTAAACCTTGATAAAGAGCACTTAATTGCAAATGTGAATATAGCCTTTTAATTAATCTCTCATTCTATGGCATGTTAATTAGCATGTTACTTTTGTCTTTCACACTTGACGTGGTGATCTTGTGCGCCAGCTAACAACGCAAATCGGTAAAGTATTCCTGTAAATAAGGTTGTCCTTCCATGAGTTAATGAGTAATGGAGATGTAAAGTGTGACTACAATAACTTTTCTGGCTTTATTTGCTCAGTACTGAAATATTTGCTCTCGGCTTTTGATCAATATACACTGGGCACAAGGATTTCTTCTTATCATTGCCTGTATCCTGCTGGGGAGCTAGGGAATACAAGGTAATAAGCAAAGCGGCCGCTAAGATTTTAGCAATATAAAACAAAGACAAGCAATATGTTTTTAATGGCGTAGCGATAAATTTATGTTTTAGACCCAAATGGAAAGAATGGCGTACATGCTGGATGTCATTATTCTGGTCTCTCTGAACCATGCAAAATGTCAGAAAAATAGGTATTGCTTGCAAGTCGCAGAAAAATGACCCTCGGCTTTTGTCTTTGTAGCCTGGCAGATGTCCGCTGCCACTCTGGATCCATCAAGCATTTTATCCATCCATGTTGGAGCTAGTGTGAAGTAGATCTGCCAAACTTTAATAGAAGATCTGTTTTGTGGTGGTCTTCCTCAAATCACCCACAGAGGGAAAAGAATGAGTCAAAGTTTGGGTGTGACGGTATGAATAAAACTGGAAGGAAATCTGTTTACAGCAGCAGGAATAATGCATTGGAAATTGTCGTACGTGTACTTTTCCAGTGTCTTTTTTTTTCCTTTGTTACCTCATTTGTCAACACTCACCTTAGTGTAAAAATAGAGTGCGTTTTAGCTATATATAAACGTAAGGTCTTACCCAGGAAATGGCCTGTAGGCGCTGGATAGTTACTTTTAGATTCTTTTACTTGTAGTTTTTTTTTCTGCTAAACATAAAACAAGGCTTTTCTACATCATATGGTGAAAATAGGTATTTGATACATGGCTGATTTTGCAAGTTTTCCCACCTACAAAGAATGGAGAGGTCTGTAATTTTTATCATAGGTACACTTCAACTGTGAGAGACAGAATCTAAAAATAAAAACTAGAAAATCACACTGTATAATTTTTAAATAAATAAATTGCATTTTATTGCGTGAAATAGCTATTTGATCACTTACCAACCAGCAAGAATTCTGACTCTAACAGACCTGTTAGTTTTTCTTTAAAAAGTCCTTCTACTCTGCACTCACTATCGCCTCGTGGGGTAAAAATGATTCTGACAAAGTTCAGGCATCAGCCCAGAACTACACGAGAGGACCTGGTCAATGACCTGAAGAGAGTTGGGACCACAGTCTCAAACAGTAACACACTACGCCGTCATGGATTAAACTCCTGCAGGGCACACAAGGTCCCCCTGCTCACGTCAGAACATGTCCAGGCCCGTTTGAATTTTGCCAATGACTATTTGGATGATCCAGAGGAGACATGGGAGAAGATCATGTGGACAGATGAGACCAAAATAGAATTTTTGGTATCAACTCCACTCGCCATGTTTGGAGGAAGAAGAAGAGTGAGTACAACCCCAAGAACACTGTCCCAAGTTCCCAACCGTGAAGCATGGTGAGGAAAACATCATACTTTGGGGGAGCTTTTCTGCAAAGAGGACAAGACAACTGCACCTTATTGAAGGGAGGATAGATAGTCATGTATTTCCAGATTTTGGCCAACAACCTCCTTCCCTCAGTAATAGCGTTAAGGATATTACTCACTTGAGTACGTCAGGAGGCAAAACTGGAAGCATTTCCAATTAAATGTCCATGCTGGTCTATTGCTGCTTTATAAACCAGTCATAAACAGAGCAAAAATAAACAGCCTCCAGTGCAGGCATAACAAAGTAATCAGTTCCTATGATAAAGTCTCTTGAGATCCAGCCCTGGTGACACATGCTGGATAACATCCAGTACTCCATTCAGTCTGGATATACCACACACCCTCATAACACAACCATGTGCCAAACAACGGACTCAATTTTACTATGTTAACCACACGCAGAGTTGAGGTATGTGGGCATCCAGACCCGCCCAGGCCCAGATACACCAACAATCCTCTTAGTTGCTGTGTGCACTAGAGCAATACTCCAGGATTATATCACAGATAACAACCATCGCTAAAGGGCCTGTCACACTAAGCGATATCTCTAGCAATATCGCTATAACGTCACTGGTTTTGTGACGTAGCAGCGATATTGCTAGTGATATTGCTATGTTTGATACTTACTTCCGACCGGCTCCCCTGCTGATTATCGCTGATCGCGTGTGAACGTCCTGGGCTGTTTCTCGTTGTCAGCTTCCTGCTGGGCTTCTTGTGGCGCCGACGAGCGACGCGTGGACGCGGGCGGGAGGATGCAGGATCGCCTCATCTGACAAGTAAGTAGCGACCCCCGACCGCTGCTATGTCGCTAGTGAGATCTGCCTGTGTGGCAGCTCACTAGCGACCACTTAGCGATGCACCAGCGATCCTGACCTCGTCATATCGCTGGACGGGATCGCTGGTGCATCGCTAAGTGTGACAGTACCTTTATACACACCTTCCATCAAATATGTGTCCGGTAGCTGCCTTACAGAGCATTGAAGATGGGTCGTGGCTGAGTCTTCCAGCATGACAATGACCCGAAATGCACTGCCAGGGCAACTAAGGAGTAGATTTATAAGAAGCATTTCAAGGTCCTGTAATGGCCTAGCTAGTCTCCAGACCTGGACCCAATAAAAAATCTTTGGAGGCAGCTGAAACTCTATGTTGCCCAGCGACAGCCCCAAAACCTGAAACATCTGGAGAAGATCTGTATGGAGGAGTGGGCCAAAATCCCTGCTGCAGTGTGTGCAAACTTGGTCAAGAACTAAAGGAAGCGTCTGACCTCTGTATTTGCAAACAAAGGTTTCTATACCAAATATTAAGTTCTGCCTTTCTATTGTGTCAAATACTTATTACATGCAAAAATTGCAAATTTAATCATGTAAAAATCATACAATGTCACTTTCATTTTTTTGTTTTTTTTTAAGATTCTGTCTTGCTAGTTTTCCCCACTCTACTATAAAAAACTGTCTATTTTGAGTACATTGATGTCAGTTTATGTGCTGTCAAACATAATTACACTAGGCTTGCACCATTTTTGCCTATCTTTGTATAATTTTTTTTGGAACATTTTTTATTATTTGCTTGCCATCATCAGGTGGTTTTCCCCAACACTACAGCCACCAGATTCAATGTCACTGCCAAGGTGGTTTCACATTTCACCAAATGATAGGTTTTTCCTACCATCCATAATTTTTTTATTTAGCGATTGCTGAAACGTTCTGGAAATCCCAGTTTTGAATAAGTCAAAATAAGATTGGTAGGTGGACACCTGTTGAGCTATAAGGGACATTAAAAAAACTACATGGCTACAGTACAGTGTGCATTTCAGTACCTTTTTTTCCAGTCAAAATATATTATAGATATATTATTATAAATGTTAAATGCCTAATGTGAGTAGTTGGGTATTTTGAAAAAAAAAATAAAATTTGTTTATCTGCATTGCGCTGCATTTAGTTTGTACTTTGCTTGCATTATTTGTACTGCTAGGATTCTTCATGGGTTTGAAAAAAAAAAATCGTATAATAAAAATAACCACTGATAGTGTAACAGATTGCGGTTCTAAAAACTTTAAAAATCTTTCCATACCTGCTTTTTTTTTCCCTCAAAGTTTCCGTTAATTTGTAATGTCATTCTCAAAAGGTTTTTTTTTATTATTTTTTATCCATATGACATAATTTCGAAGCTTGTTTTTGTTAAATACGCCAGTTACAAAGTATTGATAATCCATGGCTGGGTGGACTAGGTACCCATGACTATTAATTCAACTGATGTGCGTTCTTGTAAGTTTCTTTTTCTTTAAATCTTGAAATTTTTGGCTTAATTTCAAGTGTTAAACTACTTATTTATTCTTTCATTCTAAGTTTTTGGTATAACCGTGGCACACAAATAGCTAGGGTGAAGATACAACCAGTTCTCATATGCGCTTTGTACTGTATCTGTTTTTTATATTGAAGGACACTTCTTCCAGTTACTAAATATATATACGCCTTTTCACATTATGTACGGTACAGAGAGAACTTGTGCTGCTGCCTCTTTCCTTACTTTTTATGTGCTAATAATTTGACCTAGCTTGATCTAAGTACATAAACATCATTTTATAAAAATGTCCTCAAGATAAAACTGTGTTGATAATATTACTCTTGGCAAACCGTGAAGCACCAAGGTGTATTGTGTCTCCAGATAAGATGTGTACATTGTGGTTTCGTGCCATGTGGATAAACAGATCATGGTGACTATCATTAGCTGAATACATAGTACATCTGTTGACATCGTAGAAGAAGTGTAGTATTCAGCAAATAGTCACTTCTTGGAGGGCATAAGATTAGAGAAATGACTAATTAAAGGTGACATCATCTTTGACAGTCCAATTAAAGCTAAGGTCACGCCTAAGCTCAGGTCTTATGTTGATATGACATCAACAAACACATCTCGATATTGTACTGCCAGGCATTTGAAGTGGGGAATTAGGAGGATTATCTTGTTGAACCCTGCTGTGATGCTTCAGCTTCCTAGATCTTTATCCCTCCTGTTCATGATCTCTGGAACCTTATCTGCGTAAACGCAGATCCTCAAATTACTTTTCCTTAGGTGGTTACATGAAATATTTTTTGTAGATCACAAACACTTTACTGATGTTTTTTTTTTTTTTCCTGATCTTTCTACTGAATCCCCGATTATATTCAGCAGTAGCTCTCTGTTCCTCACGTAGGTTCTGTTCTTAACCACCTTGTGTACATAACTGTACTTTAAACCACTAGGCTAGCTTTGAAATGTCAGAGGAATATACAGACTTAAGTGCTTTCCACCTTTGTGTCTTTTTTATGCTATTACTTGCTTTATGTAGCAAAGCACATTTTTCACTAATAGACCTGTGTTCTGCTGCGCGAGCAATTCATTTAATTTACGTTCTGCAATCTGCTATGATCTGAAACTTTCTTACAACATGAAATATAAACTCTTAGGACTAAGGGCCACTTGAGACTCACATAAATATCATGTTAACCTAAAGTGCAGCCAGTGCTTAGAACAAGGTTGGACGGAGATATTGTCTCTGTGAAAATGGTTTGTTTGTTTGATTGAAGGTGGGCATGTTGTACGCACCCTGATCCTGCTGTGTGTTACATTTTTAGGACTCTATAACAATACACTGTTTCTCACGTGTCTCCCTTGTTTCAGTAAGCGTGGCATTCAACAGTTGATAAAACCTAATTTGATTCATACCACCCAAACATATAGCAAAATAGACACTTTTGGAAAACCGTTTATCTTTAAATAGTTAAGTCTGTAGATTATGAATGTAACATCTGTCAGAGGCCACAGGTTCAAAAAGGCTTCCTGAAACATATTTGGCACAAGCCACTACGTCTGACAGATTCCAGAGGAACCCCAACATTCATTCTTTAATCCCTGTGCAGGAATCTTGTCCTACAACAGGTCCACTGGGCTACCGTCTGGAGGAGCAAACCAGAGGCAGGAAGGGTTGTCAAGCAGGGTCAAATCCAAGAGGTATCGTCAAGGACAAAACTACAAACCTAGCCGGTAGTCATATATCACGCTGAGCACAGCACAGAGGACTATACTAGGACAGCAAAGCTATTGACTGGCAGTGGACATCTGCGCTACAGGAGTTTAAATAGCTGACTGCTACACCCAGGGATCTCAGGAAGGAGTGATCAAAACTTAGACAAAAAAGTCCCAGGAAAAAAATATTACTGTGATTGTCATGCATCACAAGCAATAAAGGCGTGCCGCTGTCCTGCAGCCAAAGGAGAAACAGAGGAAACATGGATCGGCACAGATGTTGAAATGAATTTCCCAGTATGCTTTGCACATATAAACCAAATGTAGTGTGAACAAAGCCATAACTGCAGGGTGTGTCAATCAGTTACACCCGATAAAGCAGACAGTATCCTAGCAGAAAAAATGATCTTGAATAAGTCTGCATTACTAGACTGCTGGCTATTGACATTGATTTTTGCTTACTGCTTAATAGCTGGTGGACTAAGGTTGTGTGCACATGCTGTGGATTCTACTGCGGGATTTTCCGCACGGATTTGTCCAAAACTGCAGTTTTTCTGCGGTTTAGCCTGCAGTTTTCCCCTGCGGTTTCACACCTGTCATGGAACAGGTGGCAAACCGCTGCGGAATCCGCACAAAGAAGTGACATGCTGTGGTTTTGAAACCGCAGAAAAACCGTGCGGAAAATGCCGCAGTGTCTGCACTGCGGTTTTCATTTTCCATAGGTTATAATGGTACTGTACACCGCAGCAAAAACTGCTACGGATCCGCAGGACCAAAACCGCTGCGGATCCGCAGCAGAATCCACAGCGTGTGCACACACCCTTAATGTCTAAAAAAAATAAAAAAAATGGTTGTATACGTAAAAGAAAAAGCTGTTAATCACATTACACAGTTTAAAGTAGCAACTTGTTTGTCCTGTTTTTGTCTTCTAGCTGTACCGTTTCCGCCAAATCATCGGCTTACAGCAAAAGAAGTATTCGATAATGATGGCAAGCCTCGGGTAGATGTATTAAAAGCCCACTTAATGAAAGAAGGAAGACTTGAAGAAAGTGTCGCTCTTCGAATAATCACTGAAGGAGCTTCAATTCTTCGCTTGGAAAAAAATTTGCTGGACATTGATGCGCCAGTCACAGGTGAGTGATGACTACAAGAGAATAGATTAATCTGTTTCATCTTCTGTTGGATGACTTCTACCCTGGTATTTCAGTAGTCAACGTTCAATAATTTAGGTTAAAAAAGTTTTTATTAACAGTTTTGTGAACATGAAGTAGGTGTACAGAAAGGGTAGAATAAAGATGAAGTTTATAGAAAGCTCTGAACTTGGACCAAAATGTGGCAGACTGTATTTCATTCTTATTTCTATTTGCCAGAGAAATAATGGTGCTACAGTGGAGAGACTTCTATAACGTATTCAACAGTTTGGCCTGTTTACTTTGACATTTTGTGTCTGATTTATCATCTGCAACTTTTCAAAAAGTTGCACATTTTTAGAGCAAATTTAGGCCAGTCTCCCTTTGCTGTGGTTTAATGTACACCAATTTTTTTGCAGCAAATTGCTTTATTTTTTTCTTTTAACTTTTTTAGCGCCCAAAGTTACACATTTTGAAATTTTTTTACTTGGCACAAAATTCATGCGCGCCATTTTGAGGCTCAAAAAACAGCAACGAGTACTATAAATTTAAAATAAAAAGCATGAATGATTAACTGGAGCCTATATTTTCACTCCTCTTTCTTTGTATCCATTGTGTTGGCCAATACTCTTCTTGGAGAACATGAATATTCTATCATTTATATGGAGATATTCTGTGATTGATTGCACTAATATTCTAAGTGTATCTTTTACTGAAGGTCATTTTTAGATTTGCCGTGCTGTGCTGTTGAAAAGTCTTGCTGCTCGCTGGGTTTTTTTTTCTTGTTCATGTTGTGGTTTTTCTACGGAAACTCAAGGAAGTAATTTTGCATCTTTGCTTTCAAATAGACATTTTTCTCTAGCTTCACGAAACGTATCCATATATAAATGAAATACCATCACATACGAGTTAACCATGAGCCTAAGGCTACTTTCACATTAGCGCCGTGCAACGCACGTCGCAATGCGTCGTTTTGGGGAAAAAACGCATCCTGCAACGTTGCCTGCAGGATGCGTTTTTTCTCCATTGACTTACATTAGCGACGCATTGCCACACGTCGCATCCGTCGTGTGACGTATGCGTCATGTCTTGGCGACCGCGACGCACACAAAAACGTTACATGTAACGGTTTTTTGTGCGTCGTCTCCGCCATTTTCTACCGCGCATGGGCGGCCAAAACTCCGCCCCCTCCTCCCCGGACATTACAATGGGGCAGCGGATGCGATGAAAAACTGCATCCGCTGCCCCCGTTGTGCACGCCTTTCACAGCGTGCGACGGTACGTTGCCCTGACGCAGGGCGACGGCCGTCGCATGACGCTAATGTGAAAGTAGCCTTAGAGAATATAGAGGAAACTTTGCAAATTCTAAAATGCAATTCCTAAAGAAATAATTTTAGTGTAAAGGATTGTTACCTCTGACCTTTTTCTTATTTTCATAAGATTATAAATTTGACCTCCATACCTAGTTGTCTTGGGTAATCCCAAGATAATAAGTTATCCCCTGTGCATAGGGATAACTACTGGCTTCTGGGTGTCGGACACTTGGCACCCCCAGTGCTCCAGACAACAGGGCTCTGGAACACGGCAACCAGACTCTGCTGAGCCCCAATCTTGGATGTAGTGGAGATGCACATGCCCGACCTCCGATCATTGAGTTTCTGTAGGACTGCCGACAAGCAAGACATTATTAATCTGACAAAGCAAATAACTTGTAGTCACTCTTCTCATTTCTAGTGAGTAACAGTTAATAGAAAATTGAATATTTGGTATTTTTATTTTTGCCATTATTCAAACATTACAGTTCTTGTTGGTTGTTAGGGGATTATGTAGGATTAGAAAAACATGACCCCTTTCTTCGAAAACAATGCCACTCCTGTTTACAGGTCTGTGTCTGGTATTACGGTTCCTTCCCAATTATATTAAAGGGGACTGAGCAATTATACCATACACAACCTGCATTTACCCCTTAATGACCAGGGGTATTGTGTTTTTCGCTCCCCTTCTTCCTTGAGCCATTACTTTTTTATTTTTTTTGTCAATATGGCCGTGTGAGGGCTTGTTTTTTGCGGGACAAGTCGTACTTTTGAACGACAACATTGGTATTAACATATCGTGTACTGGAAAATGGGAAAGTGCGGTGAAATTGCAAAAAAGATCACTCCCACAGTTGTTTTTTTAAAATTTTTTTACCATGTTCACTAAATACTAAAACTGACCACGTGGCGGCACTCAGGAATTTGGCAATGACAACCATAGAGGTCTGCTGCAGCCCTCTGGTTGTCATGCTGATGACCCATTGGTGACCTGCGATCATGTGACGGAGTCATCAATGGGTGGGATTAGCGACACACTTTCTGTAAGTGTGAGTTAATTGCTGCTTTCAGAAATTGACAGCAGCATTTAACTAGTTAAGAGCCACTGGTGGATCCCTATAATGATCTGTATAGATCAGGTGTCATGTGCCCGGAAAGGTGCAAGCTCATCAATGGCGCCTGCATCAAATGGGGAGTCCGACATGGGAGTACTATTACGCAACATGTCGGAAAGCGGTTAAAGGGAATCTGTCAGCAGGATTTCACCCTCCAAACCATTTATGTTCACATGTATCTCTTTCAAAGACAAGTCCAGCAACACCTTTACATGGTCAGTGCGCTCATCCGTTCCAGAGAAATCAGTGTTTGATTTTATTTAAAAATGAGGCTGTATACCTGAAGCCTCGGTCACTACAGCTCCATTACCCACACAGTGGAGCCTCCTCCTGCTTCAATAGAATAGAGCTGGAGTGACAGAGTCCACAGATCTAAAAATTACTCTTCAGTCTAAATTGCATATCTGTTCAAATGCTGACTTTTCTGTCACTGAGGTATGGACTGGCCTTGTAAAGGTATTGCTGAACTTGTCTGTGAAAGAACTACAGGCACGTATATTACAGGTGAAATCCTGCAGACCGATTCCCATTAAACCCCGTATCACATATCACATTAGTATGGCCTGAGTTTTAGATTTGTCAGCAGTTTGGGAAATGCAGACTTTATCGCTGTCTGAAGGCTACAAAGTTGTGGCTTTTGATATGAATCTGAAATTAACATGTCAGCCGGTATCTGAATGTAATGGAGACAGCCGTTGTCGATTATAAAGATATGGTGTTACTAAGTTAAAAAAAAAAGACACGTTCTACAGTTTGGTGTTTTTATGGTGTTTTTGTGAGTGTGGGTTTTATTTTCTGTTTTGTGCTTTGTTTTCCATATAATTGGATGAGCTCAGCAGTGAGTTCAGAATAATGAGATGAGTTGTGCTATTCTGATTTTATTTATTGTGAGTGCTTGAAGAGCCCAAGGCTTTCTGAGCGTATGCAGATAATAAGTTTATTTGTGGTAAACAATAGAAACCTAGTTTATTATATAGACTCATTTTGGGGAATCCAGTCATGAATACATGGGCAATATGTCATTGGTAAAGTAAGTGATTTGTGACTACTATAATAGACTCATAAATCTGACACTGATTTATAGCTGTATTATTTGTAAAAGGCATAATTATTTATATACTCTACTCTGATCAAAGTCATTTTTAACCCCTTTCCATCAAAGCTAGTCTTCTATTTCCTGTCCAGGTCACTTTTTTTTGTCAAATCTTACATGTCACTTTTTATGGTAATGGCTCTGGAACGCTTCTATATATCCCAGGGAATCTAAAATGTTTTTTTTTTACTTATGAAAATATTGGGAATTTGCTAATATTTCTAATTTGTTGCCAGTGTTTAAGCCAAACTCTCACCAGTGATTATGTGGGCACAGATCCTGTACCTGCATAATCACCATGATATACCTGTACAACATGATGTACGAGTTCTCTTCGCATTTTGATGTACATGTACGTTAAATGTCAGGAAGGGGTTAATATGTCATAAATTACTTTGGTCTGAGTTGAGTACACATATCATTCTACTATGTCAAGGATCTATCCCAATTCACATTAACCATTACTTTTTAAGCTTTCTGATGGCACCATATGTACTGCAACCTCCTTTTTTTACTTCCCATCATGCATTGTCCAATAACTTGCCTGGCCCAAACGAAAACCTCCGTCGCTATAATGTCTGCTTCAAGGTTGACAAAGAGAGGTGCCCACACTAATTCTTCGTGATGTCTCTACTGCTGGAGATGGATTGCACTTAATAACAATTATGGGAAAGCTAATTAGACAGAAGGTGACAGCACTTAGGAGGCATTTTTTGAGTAATACTACATATTTCTCCTTCGTCTCATTGGGGGACACAGGTACTGTGGGTGTATGCTACTGTCGCCTGGAGGCTGACACTAAGTATACAAAAAAAAGTTAGCTCCTCCGCCGCCGCATACACCCTCGCCTTGATTGCGGGCGGAAACCAGTTTTTGCTTAGTGTCCTATGGAGGCACACGCAGTCTGATTTCTCCAGACTATTTTTTTTTTTTGGTTTCTTGCTATGAAGAGGAGACAGGGGCGACGGATCCTGTTGAAAGGGTCCGATCTCCCCAAACCATCAACGGGCGAGCACGCGTTGAGTATCGCCTCCGCGTATCCTTTCCCGCACCGAGGGACATCTCTGGGACTTTTCCCCGAACATCTGTTTTTCTTTTTTATTTTAAGAAGATATGACAGGGGCAACGCATCCTATTGAAAGGATCCGATTGCCCCAAACCAGCAACGGGCGAGCACGTGCGAGTGTCCCTCCACGTATCCTTTCCCGCAACGTAGGACATTATGCCAGACGTAGCCCTGTCCACCCCTAGGTATTGAAACCATGGGCTTGCACAGAGGCAGAAGACTAGTCTGTGCGGCCCCCTCTGCTCCACCAACGCAAGACGGTGGTGCTGCATGGCGGCGGACGGTCCCTCTCCTCGCCTCTGTTTGGCGGATGGAGTTTAGGGTGCCTGCACCGTCCTAAAATGAAATGCCCCAGGTGTGGCTACCAGTGGCAAGTATGGAGCTGGGGAGGGCCCTGGGTAGTGTTTTTTGGAGCTCACACCATGAAGTCCCCTGAGGGTTTTCCGTGTGTATAATGAGGCCAGGGCTGCGATCTGCAGACGCATTACCCCCCACCCTCCCCCCGCCTCTCTATCTCACCTCTCTCTCTCCTCTCCTCCTCACCTCTTCGCCTCCCCTCCTCCCTCAAGGTACCTGCGCGTGGCTGTGTCCGGCATGAAGCTCAGCAGGGCCGCAGACCTGCACCACCAGCGGAGTGAGGAGAGCGGCATGACGGACCGGATTGCCGGCTTAGCGGGGCCGCCAGCGCACGTGTGGGCAGACGGTGTCTAATTTAGCCCGCGACTTCGGCCTAGGCCGCGGGCGGAAGTTCCGACGTCATATCCACCGCCCCCCGTGACTAGGGCGGGCGCCGGATAAAATTTAGGCCTCAGCTTCAGTGCAGGGTAGGCCACGATCAGGAGAGCATTCGCAGCCTACCCAGAGGTGAAGGAGCGCATTGGAGGCAGACCCAGGAGCGCGGGGGGGACACACAGGAGCAGGGTAAGTGCGACACTGTCCCGGAGCCACACTACGTGCATTAGAGGGTTACCCTCCTCCTCCTTTCCCCTCGAACTTTCATAAATTGGGCCTAATCAGCAATATGTCTGGGAAAGGAAAAACGCACACGTTCCTTTATGCCGCATGCGTATCCTGTGGGGTTATGTTCCCACGAGCGCAGACTAATAAATTATGTGAGAGACCAAAAAACGAGGTGTAAATCCCATATATATATATATAAAAGTACAATACTTTATTAGAAAATGTAATACAATATCACAAACATGATACGAGGGAAAGAGTAAGCAAAAGGATATGTCACACGAGGTCTGAAACAATGTATAAAATGGTGGGAGAGCGGCGACTACTACACATAAATCATAATAACCGTCAAAAGATTGTCCTGGGATTCTGAGAAGAGGGTTAAGAGTGGCACTACTTATAGTTTGTGGCTATTCTTTGTTATTTACCTGGTGATTACTTTTCCTATTGGTTTTTTCTAGCTATAAGGTTTTTCTATATTAAATTCCTAGTACTGGTCTCTTGTGACCTGAGTTTCTATTTGTTATTCTGATTCAATACAAATTTTGGCCTCATTTAATATGTGATTTTTCTGCAATCTTTTGACGGTTATTATGATTTATGTGTAGTAGTCGCCGCTCTCCCACCTTTTTATACATTCTTTCAGACCTGGTGTGACGTATCCTTTTGCTTACCCTTTCCCTCGTATCATGTATTTAATCATGTTTGTGATATTGTATTACATTTTCTAATAAAGTATTGTACTTTTATATATATGGGATTTACACCTTGTTTTTTGGTCTCTTAATATCTATGGGTGTTCCGATTGTTAGTTTTGGTCCTGTTTCGTCCCAGTATATTTGACTCTGGGAATTGGAAACATGTTTATATTATGGAGTCTGTTCTAATTTGTTTTTGTAATAAATTATGTGAGGCCTGTGACTCCGAACGCGCCCAGGAGCCCTCCCCTGCGACAGTGCCCAGGGGTCTGGATCCCCCAGGATGGGCGTTATCACTCTCTCGGTCCATGGTTTCGCTTATGAAGGCGATTGAGACCCTTCAGGCATCGGATTGGGGTAGAGACGACGGCTTGCCTGTTTGGGAGGGTTCATCCACCTCACAAGAGCCTCCGGCCTGCAGGGGCCGCACTCTCTCTAGACAGACACATAGAAAGAGAACCCACACTGCGTCTCCGGGCCCCTCCGGTGCTTCGGCATCCGTGAGTGCGGCGTCTCGCTCACCGTCACTTTTTTCTGGGAGCGAGCAGAGTTCAGGTTATGACGTGGAGGAATCCTTGGACCTGGATACTCCGGGGTGTCGGGAGACGGTAGACAGTCTCATTGAGGCTGTCAATCAAACTTTGGGTATTGAGGAGGACGTCTCCCTAACCGCAGGTCATAAGGTATCCTTTAAGAAGGCCAGACGACCGCATAGAGTGTTTAGCACTCATCCAGAGTTCGAGGACATAGTGCAGCGGCACAGGGAACGTCCAGACAAGCGTTTTTCGGGACAAAAAACACTAGAAGCGAGATATCCGTTTGCACCAGAGCTCTGTAAGGGATGGGCGGAATCGCCGGTTGTGGATCCCCCAGTGTGACGCCTGGCCTCAAGAACTTTGTTGTCAGTGCCTAGTGTTTCTTCCATTAAAGACCCCACGGATCGGCTCATAGAGAGTTTAGCCCGCTCGGTGTATGAGGCATCAGGATCAGCACTCTCTCCTTCATTTGCGGCAACATGGGTAGCCAAGGCCATGATGTCATGGTCAGATTCTTTAAATAAGGTCCTACAGGTTAGAGACCTGCCGACGGATGTGTCTGAGATATCGGGTCAGATCGCGATGGCAGATGACCATTTAATCAATGCGTCCTTGGATGCGGCTAATTGCGCAGCACTAGCGGCGGCGAATGCAATCGCCATTAGGAGAGCCCTGTGGTTAAGGCTATGGCGGGCTGATTCAATTTCCAAGAAATCCTTGACTTCCCTGCCTTATCAGGGTAGCCGCCTATTTGGGGAAAAATTGGACAAACTTATCTCAGATGCTACGGGGGGAAAAAGCAGCTTTCTCCCACAGCAGTCCTCGAGTCAGACGGTCACTTCAGTGGTGGACGCGTGACTCCTCTCTTCTTCAGGGGTGCCCTTTCCCCCAGATCAATGGTTGGTGATCACAACCAATGCGAGTCTTCTCGGTTGGGGAGCAGTTTTCCGCCATCACACGGCTCAGGGGCAATGGTCGCATCAGGAGGCACGCCTCCCAATCAACTTGTTGGAGATTCGAGCGGTGCGGTTGGCACTGCAACATTTCCAGTACTTTCTAGCAGGGCGTCCGGTCCGGGTTTAATCGGACAACGCCACGACGGTGGCGTACGTGAATCACCAGGGAGGCACGCACAGCAGGGCAACCATGCGCGAGATAGAGCATGTGCTACGCTGGGCCGAGGGGAGCCACTCGGTAATCTCAGCAGTCCACATACCAGGCGTGGAAAATTGGGCAGCAGATTTCCTAAGCCGGCAGGGTGTCGCGGCCGGGGAATGGTCCCTGCACCCCGAGGTCTTCCAGCAGATTTGCCAACGGTGGGGGACTTCGGACGTGGATCTGATGGCCTCCAGGGAAAACGCCAAAGTGGCCGTGTTTGTCGCTCGGTCTCAAGACCCACGAGCAATCGCAGTGGATGCGTTGGTCCTACCATGGAACCAGTTTCGACTCCCATACCTGTTTCCCCCGCTCCCACTACTTCCAAGGGTCATCAGGAAAATCAAGACACAGGGGGTTCCGGCAATTCTGCTGGCCCCGTCGGGCATGGTACGCGGATCTAGTGCAGCTCCTCGCAGACGTTCCTTGGCGTCTGCCGGAACGACCAGACTTGCTGTCTCAGGGTCGATCTGCCACCCGAACTCAGGGGCCCTGTGTTTGACGGCATGGCCGTTGAATTTTGGATTCTGACCCAGGCGAGGTTTGGGCATGAAGTGGTTGCTACAATGGTTAACGCCTGGAAGCCTACCTCGGCGAGAATTTACCATAACACTTTTCTTTCGTTGGTGTCGAGAGCACGGGGTTGCGCCACTGTCCTTCTCGGTTCCCAACATCCTGGCTTTTCTTCAGTCAGGCTTAGACGCAGGATTGGCCCCGAGTTCCCTTAGGAGGCAGATATCGGCCTTGTCTGTCCTCTTCCAGCATAGGATCGCTGCTAATATGCAGGTCAAGACGTTCGTTCAGGGGGTCTCTCATTTGGTGCCCCCCTTTAGAGCGCCTATAGACGCCTGGGACCTTAACCTGGTCCTGAGTGTCCTGCAGGAGGCTCCTTTTGAACCGTTGCAAGAAATTTCATTATCATATCTTTCCAGGAAGGTTGTATTCTTGGTAGCCATAACTTCCTTTAGGCGGGTCTCGGAGTTGGCATCCCTATCTTGTAGAGCACCGTTTCTGACTTTTTACAAGGATAAGGTAGTCCTTAGACCAGCTCCTCCCTTTCTGCTGAAGGTCGTGTCCTCTTTCCACATTAATGAGGACATTGTTCTGCCTTCATTTTGTTCAGCGCCAGTGCATAGGGTGGAAAGGGCGCTGCACACGTTGGACCTAGTGAGAGCGCTCAGGAGGTATGTGTCGAGGACGGCACCTTTTCGCCAGTCAGACTCGCTGTTTGTGATCCCCGAAGGGCGCAGGAAGGGGCTCGCAGCCTCAAGGTCGACCATAGCCAGATGGATTCGTCTAACTATTCAAGAGGCTTACCGTATTAGAGGCACACCAATTCCAACAGGGATAGGTGCGCACTCTACTCAGGCAGTGGGCGCCTCTTGGGCGCTTCGGCACCAGGCTTCGGCAGAGCAGGTATGCAAGGCGGCAACCTGGTCCAGCCTGCATACTTTTTCTATGCATTACAATGTGTATACTCAGGCTTCGTCAGATGCGAGCCTGGGTAGAAAAATTCTCCAAGCAGCAGTGGCGCACCTTTAGACAGGAGGGCATGCGGCTTGGATCGGTGTGTTGACTTCCCACCCAGGGACTTTTTAAGAGTAGGGTGGTCCTTTTTCAGACATATGGTATTTGTGCGTAAGGCTGATTTGTTCTGTGTTCTCCTACTGCTGTTGCACTAAACTGGTTTCCGCCCGCAATCGGGGCGAGGGTGTATGCGGCGGAGGAGCTCTTTTTTTTTGAATACTTAGTGTCAGCCTCCAGACGGCAGTAGCATACACCCGCAGTACCTGTGTCCCACAGTACCTGTGTCCCCCAATGAGCTTCTCGGAGAAAAGGATTTTACGGTGAGTACTCATAAAAATCCATGCTTTTTTAACAAATTAAATGGGTAAGAGGAGTTGCGGGGTATAAATCTGCGCTGCAGACGATACCAGTATCTTGGATCGAAGGTATTCAGAAGTTGATCCCATGATCAGCGGATTATTAATCAACGTATTTCGAAGTATACCACTTCTTCATCAGTAGTGGCCGATAGTAGCACTTCCAGTTGTGAAAGTACCACAGCCATTTGATGTCCTACTGTAAGGCTTCTTTTACACTTACCGATTTTTTGCGTCCTATTTTTGCTGCCCCAAAAACGGGCCGCAATAATTCCACGGAGCGCCGTGCGCCGTATGGCCATATTTACAGCCGTGAAAAAAGATCAAGCCTGCTTGAAAATCAATGGGGCCACAAAAACAACGGAAGTTTGTTTTTGCAGTGCTCCGTGACTTCCGGTTTTGCGGAACGCCGTTTTTTTTCCCAATGCTTTTTCAATAGTATTGGAAACCCGAAAAACTGCGATCCGCAAGTTTTTTGCGGTCCGTTATTGCGGCAGAACGTGATAAATGTGGCGATACAGCCCACAATAATGGGACGCAAAAAACCCGGTAAGTATAAAAGAAGCCTAAAACAAAGACTCAGTTAGTGAAACCACGGACTTTGTGTGATAGCAGAGGTTTTTATTGCGAGCAGGATTGAATTGAACATATTGGTAACAATTACACAACAAAGCTACAAATCTTTTTTTCCCTTCAGCTTTATTAAGAAGAAAGATGGAGGTATCTTCTGTTGCTTGTCATATCATACATAGAAATATAATAAGGTTAATATAAAGTGTTGTGGGGTTTCCGCTAATGCTTTTGTTCTAAAACTAGCATACACTACAACCACATAGAAGGCTGGATACAACCGCTTCTTCTCCATAGCTCACATCACCAGATTTTGCAGCATGGAGTTTGGTTTTTGCACTAGGGACAGCTAGCTCTACCGTACATCTGCTTGACTAATGTAGAAAAAAAAAGACATTTCTTGTAACTTGAAAAATTGTAAGGGTATGTGCAGAGATTTCTGCAAAAAAAAAAGTGCAGGAAAAATGCTGTATAGAAAACACGTTTTTATGGGTTTCCAATGCCTTAGCATGGGTTAAAAAAAAGCTGCAAAAACACTGAAAGAATTGACATTCTGCAGATATGAATCTGAATCGGATTCAAATCTGCAAAGAAAAAATAAGCAACATGTGCATGAGATTTCAGAAATCTCAATCACTTTGATGGAACCGTAAAACACTGCGCTTTTCACTGCAAAAATACATGGGGGAAAAAAAACTGTTAAAACGCTGCAAAAATGCACCATGTGAACATAGCCTTAGACAAAGCTGTATTGTTTTCTCTCAAAATTGGATCCACAAAATGTCTTCATTTTTAGAGGGGATGTTTATTGTATGAGCCGTTCCTCCACTGCACAGCTAATCATGGAGGTCCACTCAACAGCTGACTTACACATGCTAAGTTGGTCCAGAAGATCATTCTTATTCAATCACTGTTACGTGCTGCAGGTCCAGACACAGCTATCAAACTCTGTAAGCCACTGTAGCTATGTAAACCATGAAGATGTGCCCTCACTGGAGCACCATGGCCCCTTCGTTTTTCTGCGTTCCGAGGGTCGGATCCTCACAATCAAATATTAATTGCTTATCATAAGTATAGGCTCTAAATGTTTTAAGTCCTTCAAAACCCCTTTAATTTTTTCCTGATTTTATATATATTTTTTCTTTTGCGGACAAGTGAGGAGAATAAGTTAGGTGGCCATTATTGTTCCTGGTCTTTTTTTTGCAGGCCGTACATTGGGGGAGTTCTGCTCCTGTAGTCTTGCCTTAAAACCAACTATGTTTTTGATAACGAGGGGAAATTGCTCACCTGTTTTCATGGCTTGGAGGAATTTTTTGTAGATTTCTCCAAGTTCGGATTGCAATTGAGAACAGCTTTATAGATCTTGGACATTTTTTTTAACGTTTAGTACTTAAATGTACAACCGTAAACCTTTTTTGCATGTAACAACCAGTCGCAATTCAAGTTTACATTTTTCCAGATCGGTTTCAAAAATTTAAACTGAGCTTTGATTGGATGCAATAGGAAACAACAATGGTCTGAAGCCCCTCATACATCTTGTGTAGCTGTCAGAAAAAATGATGGTTCTGCCGTTTGTTCAGTGTTCAAAGAATAACATCCTTCTAACGCCGCCCACCCGCTGCCAGTGACTGGCTGGTCTCTCCTATATACTGACACAGGGAGAGACCTGACACTCCAGTAGAGCAGCTGCCGAGGACCAGCCTTTCCGACTAGTCTCCAGTGTGACTTTATCCCTTTCCGACTTTTAAAGTATGTTTTTTCTGAAACACTGCAGCAAATCAGAGTCAAACATCCATGGCTAAAATGATACAACCAATGTCTGATACATGTTGCCCGTGGATTAGGAAGAATATATCTACTGTCAGGATGCCCCTAAGGCCAGGTTCACATTGTGTTAACACAGCCCGTTCAACCCATAGCGTTGACGGTCTGCGTTAACGCTATAGCATAACACGATATGCGTTATGCTAATCCACTAGCGCAGAAGCTTAATCTGCGCTAGCGGTGACGGAGCCTCAGACGCTGCAGCCTGTGTCCGAGGCTCCGTCACGGAATGACGGCACATCGCGCTCCCGACAATAGATGGCAATGGAAGCGTTAACGGACTGCGTTACACCGCGTTATGCCGTGGTGTAACGCAGTCCGTTTAACGGACTGCTAAAATGCAATTTGAACCCGGCCTTAAGCTTATTTTTATGTTCAGCTCATAATGCTTTGAGAGGTTTGATCCCAAAGGCCGATTATATGTGATAATATAGTAACCTATTTTACTAGGTTTACTTACCGTAACTTCCTTTTTATAGCAGTTTAATTTGTGTATGGCATAAGGTATCTTTTGCGAGGCTATATTGCATCGTATTGCCAAGCCACAGTGAATCGACAAGAGATGTGCATTGGGCCTTATTGTTTTTTTAAGACAGCTGTTTTGGAGCTCTTGCCTCTTGTCAGTATAAAATGGCGTTTTGAGGGATAACCATTATCTTGTGAAGAACACTCTCCTAAATGAAAAATATTACCCATGGGTCTCCATAAAAAAATTCTCATTGAGCCAACCGTCTCCTATTTTACACTGATGAGTGGCAAGAATTCCGTAACAGCTGTCTGCAAATGGAGTTCTTTTCCTTTTGGAGAGGATTTTGGTTTGTTTCCATATCCTAAGTTATTTGGCAAAGCTTTGTAAAAGGTTAGCGATGACCACTAGAATTTCTACCACCAATTGTTGGCACTGGAGACCCCCTATTCTATTCCTTTTTGAAGAAGCTTTTTACAACCCAACCTGATTCATGAAGACGACTGATGAAGACGTCTGTGAGAAGTCCCAAAAATAACAAGATTGTTGTATTTTGTGAAAAAGCCGATCAGCTCTCATCTCGGCAGAAAGTGAATTCGGTTTTCTGCATACTAGGTCTTCTCTCCTAGCTTTGTAGTTTTAATAAGGTCATCATTTTGTATATTCTGTATGTCTATTAGATTTTGTTAATTGGATTGTAGGATCTCTTGAGGATTTGTATGAATGTCACTGATATTCACTGAAACCTTTACAATACAAGCAGTGAAAGCACAACAAAATCATTATAGATTTACTGTGGCATGGCAAGCTTGTCACACAATCCAGAGCTGTGTAACTGCAGGATTTTCTCATCTAGCGCTACTGAACTTCATTGATGTCCTCATTTGACTCTGCATTACATCTGCAGAAGGCTAAGCCATCCTTTCCCATGTCCTGGTTTTCACAATGTAAGCTAGCCTATGAAATGAGAAATTGGTTACTGGAAAAGAAATAAAGCAGAGATTGAACAGGCAGGAAGAAGAAGCCGAGAGGAGAAAATACAAGGTGAAAATGAAATCGTATTTTGCCTGGTCTCGTAAGTAGGTAGGTAATATAAATGGCATGCTTTTGTTACCAACATGCTGGAGATGTGAGTCCTTTAAATTATCTGTAAGGGATAATCGTCCACAGATAATGACGCGTGTCAATACGGCAGGCTGTAAACGCATAATATTTGGCAAGTTCCTTATGTTCTCGAAATTCCATTGTAAGCCCCGTCCAGTTTCTACTCCACATTCATCCCTAACAACCTCTGTTTATTAATCATTATCGAGGAATTGACTTTACCCGCAGCTGCATTTACAGCTATCTATATCTTGTGTAATGTAACAAATTTGTCACACATATTAGGGGATAATGCTAAATACATAAAACAATAATTACAATATTTTTGACAAACTACATTTATTGAATTCAGTACAATTTGTACATATCCATATCCAGTTGACCAAGTGCTTTACCTGTAACTGTAGAAAGTTTAGAGTTCCTTAAAGGACCAACCCTGGACCTTATGTTATCAATCTGTGGCATGTGTATCTCAAAATATACCTGTAATGTCTTTGGAAGGTAGCAATTCACTACTCAGTTTCTTAAGTGTGTCTCCAAAACTTAAGGGTGCTGTTTCACAGACCAATTCAATTGGAGTAAAAGACTCAAACTTAACCATTATTATTATGAAATTAAAACTAGGATGAAACAAAATTTTGTAATATAACTATTGGCTCCGTGGTCTCGGAACCAGCGATCTGCTAGGGTATTGGCATTAGAGAAGATCTCTCTCAGCATTTCCAATATGTCAGTGTTCTTATACCAGTGTCTATGATATTGCCACCGTTATTAATAAATTCATTGGTGTGCTTCAAAATTCAAGAACCAAACACCTGGCCATTCCAACCATTATTGAGTCAGTAAAGATAATTTTCTATTGTCTGCCCGGTAACACTATCAGTTTAGAAAAACTATTCTGAATTGATTGTGATGTACTTCAGAAATCATAAAGCAGACACCTGGCCTTTCTAGTCTCCTTTTTAACAGAGCCCAGTACGTGCTTAGTGTTAATATACATCTACAGCGCTTAATACACTGTGCTTATTCTTTTCTAAACTGATAATGTTACTGGACAGACAGTAGAAAATTATCTTTACTGACACAATAATACCTGTGGTTGCTATGGCCAGTTGTTTATTTCTTGAATTTTGAAGCACACCAGTAAATTTACAAATAGCTCTTCAAAATCCACGGTGCTACTATACAATACGGCGGCAATATCATAGACACTGATATAAGAGCACAGACATATTAAAAATGTTAAGAGAAATCTTCTCTAATGCCAATATCCTAGCAGATCACTGGTTCCGAGACCACGGAGCCAATAGTTATCTTATAAAATTTTGGTACATCCTAGTTTTAATTGTGTAATAATAATAAAGGTCAATTTTTTTTTTTTTTACTCCAATTGGATTGGTCTGTGAAATAGCAGTCTTTGGAAGGTATTCTTAAGGGGGTTTTACACATAGCGATATCGCTAGCAATATCGCTATAACGTCACCAATTTTGTGACGTTATAGCGATATTGCTAGCGATATTGCTATGTGTGATACTTACCTCCGACCGGCTCCCCCGCTGTCTGTCGCTGATCGCGCGAGATCGGCCGGCTCCATTTCTCGTCGGGCGCTTCCTGCTGGGCTTCCTGTTGCGCCGACGAGCAACGTGTGGAGGCGGGAGGATGTCTGGATCGCCGCGTCTGAAAGGTAAGTATCGTCCGCTGTATCGCTGTGAGATCTGCCTGTGTGGCAGCTCACTAGCGATCATTTAGCGATGCACCAGCGATCCTGACCGGGTCGAATCGTGGTCGGGATCGCTAGTGCATCGCTAAACGTAAAAGGGCCTTTACTGTCCTCGTTCTGTGCTTTTAGTCATGACCACAGCCTTTGAGATAATTTGATTAGGGATTTCTTTACTTTGACATGTTGCCATCAATGTTTGTTTGATGACTGCATGGCTACCTTGAACCCTGCTGACCATCAGAATGAAGTGGTTGAGGTGCACACTGGCACATCATAAACTGTAATAAATGGCTTATCTACAGTGGGTGCGGAAAGTATTCAGACCCCTTTAAATTTTTCACTTTTTGCTTCATTGCAGACGTTTGGTAAATTCAAAAAAGTCACTTTTTTTTCTCATTAATGTACACTCTGCACCCCATCTTGACTGAAAAAAAACAGAAATGTAGAATTTTTTGCAAATTTCTTAAAAAAGAAAAACTAAAATTTCACATGGTCAGAAGTATTCAGACCCTTTTTTCTCAGACACTGATATTTGTCACATTCTGTCCATTTCCTTGTGATCCTCCTTGAGATGCTTCTACTCCTTCATTGGAGTCCAGCTGTGTTTAATTGAACTGATAGGGCTTGATTTGTAAAAGGCACACACCTGTCTGTATAAGATCTCACAGTGCATGTCAGACTAAATGAGAATCATGAGGTCAAATGAACTGGCCAAGGAGCTCAGAGACAGAATTGTGTCAAGACACACATCTGGCCAAGGTTACAAAAGAATTTCTGCACTACTCAAGGTTCCTAAGAGCACAGTGGTCTCCATAATTCTTAAATGGAAGAAGTTTGGGACCACCAGAAGTCTTCCTAGACCTGGCCGTCCAGCCAAACTGAGCAATCATGGGAGAAGAGCCTTGGTGAGAGAGGTAAAGAAGAGAACCCCAAGATCACTGTGGTTGAGCTCCACGGATGCATTAGGGAGATCGGAGAAAGTTCCACAAAGTTAACCATAACTGCAGCCCTCCTCCATTCGGGCCTTTAAGGCAGAGTGGCCCAATGGAAGCCTCTCCTCAGTGCAAGACATATGAAAGCCCGCATAGAGTTTGCTAAAAAAAAAACACATGAAGGACTCCAGGACTATGAGAAATAAGATTCTCTGGTCTGATGAGACAAAGATAAAACTTTTTGGTGAAAATTCTAAGCGGTATGTGTGGAAAAAACAGGCACTGTCATCACCTGTCCAATACAATCCCAACAGTGAAACGTGGTGGCAGCATCATGCTATGGGGGTGTTTTTCAGCTCCAAGGGCAGGACAACTGGTTGCAATTGAAGGAAACATGAATGCGGTCAAGTGCAGAGATATCCTGGATGAAAACCTCTTCGAGTGCTCTGGACTCTGAACCAGGGGAAGAGTCTTGAGGAGATCAATTGCATATTCCCAGTGCCTTCTGGGATAAGTGAAGAGTCTCCGCGAGCTCAACGATCACTGGGTTTTGGCCGTTGCAGCTGAAAAGAGGAAATCGGAAAAACCGCGCGCCGATTTTGGCTCATCTTTCATCGTTTTTAAGAAATCTCAAGATGGAAGAGGCCAGGAGCCATTTGGTGAGCTGCATTTCTTGCTACATGTTCACAGATTTACCAGTGGAAAAGCCAAACTTCACATGCCACAAATGCAAGCTTGTGTCCCTGTTGGAGGAAAAGTTGCAAAATCTCGAAGAGAGGTTAGCTACGTTGAAGATCATTAAGGAAGGTGAAGAGTTCTTGGACAGAGCAGAATTATCTCTTCATGTTACAGAAAGAGAAGAAATTCGAAGTGCACCTGAAGAAACAGAGGAATGGAGACATGTGACCCAGAGAAGCAGGAGGATCAGGAGGCAGTCAGCACCCATACTGCTCAGGAACCAGTACCAGGCTCTCACGCAGGAAAATGATGAAGAAATACATCAGGATAAGACTTTGCCCACAAACAGCAACCTTGTACGCCTTCAGAGTCCTCCTGGATGGAGAAAGAAAAATGTTGTGAAGAAGAAACGGAGAGTGGTGGTCATGGGGGATTCCCTGTTGAGAGGAACAGAGGCCGCTATCTGCAGACCGGATATAACTTCAAGAGAAATGTGCTGTCTTCCAGGTGCAAAAATTAAAGATGTGTCTGACAGGATATCAGGACTCTTCAGACCTACAGATGACTACCCATTCCTGCTACTACATGTGGGGACAAATGACACAGCAAGGAACGACCTGGAAACCATCTGCAGAGACTTTGAAGACTTAGGCAAGAAAGTGAAAGAACTGGGAGCGCAGGTGGTCTTCTCTTCCATCCTCCCAGTGGATGGCCATGGAACAAGGAGGTGGAATAAGATTCTGCAGGTGAACAACTGGCTACGTCGATGGTGCCGTCAGCAACGATTTGGATTTCTGGATCACGGAGTGAACTACTTATACGATGGACTACTTGCTAGAGATGGGGTGCACCTTACGAAGACTGGAAAGCATGTATTTGGAAGTCGCCTTGCTACACTTGTAAGGAGAGCTTTAAACTAGAACAACATGGGAAGGGAAGCAAAAGACCAGAAAAAGCCATACACCTGACAAATGCTATTGAGAACTCTGCTATTAGAAGTGGAAAGGAAGAACAAAGACGAAAGAATCTAATTAATAAAAATATTGGAGAACGAGAAACCAATCACAAACTAAAATGTTTCTATACTAATGCACAAAGCATGGGCAACAAACAAGGAGAATTGGAACTACTAACACAGGAAAAGAAATATGATGTCATTGGAATCACTGAAACTTGGTGGGATGATACACATGATTGGAATACAAGACTAGAAGGATACAACTTATTTGCAAGAAACAGACTTGATAAACGAGGAGGGGGTGTCGCATTGTATGTTAGAAACGCATATATCTGCACAGAGATTGAAGCTTCAGAGACTGGGAGTTCTGTGGAAACTGTTTGGGTAAGAATACAAGGACAGAACAATGGAAAGGACACCATTGTAGGCATTTACTACAGGCCGCCTGTGCAAGCTGAAGATATGGATGAACTCTTTATGCATCAAATGGCCAAGTTCTCCAAAAAATATGACATAGTTGTCATGGGAGATTTCAACTATCCAGACATTTGTTGGGAATCTCTCTCAGGCAAAACTAACAGGTCAAGGAAATTCTTATCCTCTCTTGCTGACAACTTTATCTTCCAAAAGGTAGGGGAGAAAACAAGGGGAACTGCTACCTTGGATCTAATCCTTATAAACAGGGAGGAAATGGTTGAGGAGGTAAAAGTGGCTGGGACTCTAGGAGGTAGCGACCATGCTATTTTAGAATTTTGGATAACTAGAGGCGGAAGACCTGTGAAGACTCAGACGTCAAGGTTAGATTTCAGAAAGGCAGATTTTAAGGGATTCAGAAAGAGAATTGGAGGGATCCAATGGCTTGATATCCTTAAAGACAAAAATGTCCAGGAAGGATGGGAAATATTGAAAAATGAAATTCTCAAAGCACAGTTGTTAACAATTCCGAAAAGAGGGAAGAATAGGAACCATTTAAGGAAACCAGGATGGATGAACACAGAACTTAAGCATATGCTAAAAAGGAAGAAAAAAATGTTTATAAAATGGAAAGAGGGAGGCATATCTAAAGAATATAATGCTGTCTGCAGAACTTGCAGGGCACAAATCAGATTATCTAAGGCTGAAAATGAATTGAGGCTTGCAAGAGATGTCAAAAGCAATAATAAAGGATTTTGGGGATATGTCAAAAGTAAAAGAAAAGTCAAAGATGCTATAGGATTTTTACAGGATGAAAATGATGAAATGGTAAGACAGGATGTTGAGAAGGCTGAACTTTTAAATTCCTATTTTGCATCTGTTTTCTCTCAGAAAGGAAATGTAACATCAACTGTTATTCACTGTCCTATTAAGGGAATAGAAGAATCCAGGATATCTATAAACAGAAAGATAGTGAGGAAACACTTAGCTAACCTAAATGAATTCAAGTCTCCAGGTCCAGATGAATTACACCCCAGAGTACTGAAGGAGATAGCAGAAGAAATTTTTGAACCCCTCTCCATAATCTTTGAAAATTCTTGGAGAACAGGAGAAGTGCCAGAAGACTGGAGAAGAGCAAATGTTGTTCCTATCTTCAAAAAGGGGAAGAAGGTGGACCCAGGCAACTATAGGCCGGTGTGTCTGACTTCTATACCAGGAAAGATCTTTGAACAAATTATTAAACAACATGTATGTCAATACCTGGATAAGAATGAAGTGATTAAACAGAGTCAGCATGGGTTTGTAACCAATAAGTCATGTCAGACTAACTTAATTTCCTTCTATGACGGTATCACTGATTGGGTGGATCAAGGAAATGCTGTAGATATAGTATATCTTGACTTCAGCAAAGCATTTGACAAAGTCTCTCATACAATCCTTATTGAAAAAAATGACTAAGTATGGAATGGACAAGGCAACTGTTAGGTGGATTCATAACTGGCTTAGTGATCGGACCCAAAGAGTGGTCGTAAATGGCTGCACATCCAGTTGGAAGAATGTCTCAAGTGGGGTACCACAGGGCTCTGTCCTGGGCCCTGTATTGTTCAACATCTTTATCAACGATTTAGATGAAGGAATTGAGGGTAAACTGATTAAATTTGCTGATGACACAAAGCTAGGAGGGATAGCTAATACTAGAGAAGAGAGAGAGAGGATTCAAAAAGATTTAAATAAACTGGAGAAGTGGGCAGCAACTAACAGAATGGTTTTTAACAGGGAGAAATGCAAAGTACTACATCTGGGCAATAAAAATGAAAAAAGCATATATAGAATGGGAGGAATAGGGCTAAGTGACAGCACATGTGAAAAAGACTTGGGTATACTAATAGATCACAGACTGAATATGAGTCAACAGTGTGATGCAGCAGCAAAAAAGGCAAATGCAATTCTAGGATGTATTAACAGAAGCATACAGTCTAGATCACGTGAAGTCATTATTTCCCTCTACTCCTCTTTGGTCAGACCTCATCTGGAATATTGTGTCCAGTTTTGGGCACCACATTTTAAAAAAGACATCAACAAACTGGAGCAAGTTCAGAGAAGAGCGACCAGAATGGTGACCGGTCTGCAAACCCTGTCTTATGAGGAAAGGTTGCAGGATTTGGGAATGTTTAGTTTGCAAAAGAGAAGACTGAGAGGAGACTTAATAGCTGTCTACAAATATCTAAAGGGCTGTCACATTGTAGAAGGATCAACTTTATTCTCATTTGCACAAGGAAAGACTAGAAGCAATGGGATGAAACTGAATGGGAGGAGACACAGATTAGATATTAGAAAAAACTTTTTGACAGTTAGAGTGATCAATGAGTGGAACAGGCTGCCACGAGAAGTGGTGAGTTCTCCTTCAATGGAAGTCTTCAAACAGAGGCTGGACAGACATCTGACTGGGATGATTTAGCGAATCCTGCTTTGAGCAGGGGGTTGGACCAGATGGCCCAGGAGGTCCCTTCCAACTCTAGGATTCTATGATTCTATGACCTCAGACTTGGCCGAAGGTTCACCTTCCAACAAGACAATGACCCTAAGCACACAGCTAAAATAACAAAGAAGTGGCTTTAGAACAACTCTGTGACCATTCTTTACTGGCCCAGCCCTAAACCCAATTGAGCATCTCTGGAGAGACCTGAAAATGGTTGTCCACCAACATTCACCATCCAACCTGACTGAACTGGAGAGGATCTGCAAGGAAGAATGGCAGAGGATCCCCAAATTCAGGTGTGAAAAACTTGTTGCATCATTCCCAAGAAGACTCATGACTGTACTAGCTCAAAAGGGTGCTTCTACTCAATACTGAGCAAAAGGCCTGAATATTTATGACCATGTGATATTTCATTTTTTCTTTTTTAATAAATTTGCAAAAATTTCTACATTTGTTTTTTTTAATCATGATGGGGTACAGAGTGTACATTAAATGAGAAAAAAAATGAACTTTTTGGAATTTACCAAATGGCTGCAATGAAACAAAGAGTGAAAAATGTAAAGGAGTCTGAATACTTTCCGTACCAACTCTGCCCCAAAATGTGAGACTGACTTGTCAATGAGATTGCAAAATACACTTGCTTTCCTATCACTTATTGGTCCTGCTGGACCCAGGGGATGACCAATTTTAGCCTGTCAACTTTGATTTTTAGCTAAGGCCTCTTTCACACATCAGGTTTTCGCCGTCAGGCGCGATCCGGCGCTTTTGACAGAAACCGGATCCGGCGAAATGCAATGCCGGATCCGGTTTCCCCCCCCATTGACTTGCATTTGCGCCGGATCGCGCCGGATGGCCATGCGTTTCATCCGGTTTTCGCCGGATCCGGCAATGTGTCGCGATCTGGCGTCTGGAAAAAACGTCTACTGTAACGTTTTTTGTCTCCGGCGAAAAAGCCGGACACGCCGGATCCGGCGCGTCCGGCTTTTTCACACAATGAAAGCCTATGAGCGCCGTAATGCAACGGATCCGGTTTTTTGGTCTGAGCATGCTCAGTAGCTCTGCCCACAGGAGATATATAAAAGCAAGACAATGGGACCCTCAGCCACACCCAACATGCCACCCAAGCCAAGAACCAGGAGCAGGAGAAGGCAGCAGACATCTGCAGCAGCAGCACCATCAGCACCACCCCAAATGGAGCAGCAAATGGAACATGCTGAGGAGGGGAGTCCAGCAGCAGATGAGAGACGGTAATTATCAAATCCCCCATTCCTCCAAACTAGGGCCATGGAATATCAAGATATTCATTGGCCCTTTGTTTCTCTTTATTCAACAGCCGCCAAAGAGATGCAGCAGCAGCAGCAGCAGCAGCAGAAATGGCATCACTGGCAGCAGCAACAGCAGCAGCAATACCCACAGCCATGGAGTCTGGCCATCAACAGGACAGCACATCTTCTTCTGGGAGCCCTCCCTCGCATCGTCAGCGTTTGACGGTAAGTTTTTATTTCCAAAATCCATCATCTCTGTAATATATGTCTATTCATTGACTTTTATTTCAAAACAGGAATCACAAGATGAAGAGGAGCTCCCAGAAGAAGAAGGAAGGGGTGGACAGACACCTGGAGTGGGCTCACAATTGGTAAGTTTTTTGCATCAAACGCAGAAACACAACATCACACTACACACAACACATAGAAAACAATGTTCTGCAGACCACACACAGCAAACAAATGCCTACATCCAAAGACATAACATTTTTTGTTTTCTTCTCTAGTCTTCCCAATCTGGTGCTCGGCCAAGAGGTCCTCGCAGTGCCTCCCAGGGTCGTCGGCGACAGCAACGCGGCGGTCACCAGCGTGTAAGTATAAATATTTTTGCTTTGTTTTTTTGCACTTTTTATTTCATTTCTTTTGTGGAGGCTAATTATGTTATTTTTGTCTTTTTCTTTAACAGCCTTCACAGCGTGCTCCCGACTCTGACGGTGAGGATGGAGGGATTAATGTGGACCGCCTCATCGATCTCGTCAGAGAAAGGGAGCCGCTCTGGAATATGGCTGACCGCCGCCACGCTGACCTGATCGTTACCCGACGACTCTGGGAGGAAATCTGTTCTCTCCTTGTGGGCCGCTGGGAGGACCTCGAAGCTCGGACCCAGATTAAAGAGCATAAGTATATACAGTACCGGTTGCTTGATGTAAACCAGTGTTTCCCGAACTCCAGTCCTCGTGGTCCCCACGGATCATGTGTTCAGGATTTCTATTTACTATGGAAATCCTGAAAACATGACCCCTGGGGACCATGAGGACTGGAGTTTGTGAAACACTGATGTTGTATACTAACCACTCCATTCTCGTTTCAGGGAACAGAATTGTGAATCGGTGGCGGTCTGTGAGGGATCGTTTCAAGAAGGAGTTCAATAAAGAGATGCGGGCCCCGAGTGGATCTGGAGGACGCAGGAGCAAGTACAAGTACGCACAAGCCCTGTCGTTCCTCCGGGAAACAATGCTCACCAGAAGGTAAATATTACACACCACATGTGAAAAAAATGTTAGATGTAACTTTTTTTTTTCAGCCAGGGCCATACCATGTCAGTATTTTAATTGTTTTTTTTTCTCTTTATTACACAGCACGGTGAGCAGCACTCGGGAGCCTGCACGATTGGACCCTTCTGAGGCGATCCCTGAGGAGACCGGCACCGAGGGACACTTCGACCGCCCCGGTACATCTGCACCTTCCCAGCCTTCCCACACATTCGACCCATCTGTCCCATCCACCAGCACAGGAGCATCGTGGCCGCCTACATTACATGAAGCTGCTGGTGAGGAGATCGCTTTCCCTTTACCCCACCCTTCTGCCCCTGCCACCTCTAGTACACCTGCGGGTACTGGGCGGCAGCGGCAGAGGGGTCAGGAAAAGACTTATGCGCCAGAGTTCTTGCATCTGAATGCATCTTTCCAGAACTGTCTAAAAGTCTTGTCAGAGCAAATCTCCGCAGGCTTTCAGCAGATCAACTCCAGCATTCTGGAGGTGAAGACACTTCTGCAAACCATGCATTCAGAAGCAAGATCTTCGCCAAACCACACCTTTTTCAGGTCTGTTGTGGAGCGCATGGCAACACTATCTCCTACCCAGCAGATGCATGTAATGCATTCGTGCCACGGTGCTCTACAGCAGGTTACCTCCCAACCTCCACCTCCCACCACTGTAGTTCCTCCACCTGCACCCCCTCCAGCCACTTTCCATCCTCCCCCTCCTATTACATCTGCACCCCCTCCAGCGCCTTTCCATCCTCCCCCTCCTATTACATCTGCACCCCCTCCAGCCACTTTCCATCCTCCCCCTCCTATTACATACCAGCAACCTCACCAGTACCAGCAACCTCCCCAGTACCAGACATCTCCCCACTTCCAGCAACCTGCCCCGTACCAAACTCCTTCCCCGTACCAAACTCCTTCCCCATACAACTTTCCATCAACATCATCTGCTCCTACAGTCCCTGCCCAACCCTCCACTCCACCGCCCACCACCTCTTCTGCCTCCCACATGTCCACCCATTCTGTAGCTTTTTCCACACCTTCACCTCTAACTGTTCCTTCCCCACCACGATCCCAGTCCTCTCTCCACACACCCAGTGTCGAAGTGTCCCGCAGCCCCTCCAGCAGTATTTCCACCCCACAGTACACAGATTTGTAATGTGTGTTTTTTGTAATAAAAATGCCCATTGGGTTTAAAACCTTTATTAAAAAAGTTTTTTGCACTTTAAAAACATTTTACAAAAAAAAAAAAAATTTAAATAAAAGTTAAATTATCGTTTCACAATGGTTGTCTGTCATTTCTTTCTGCGGCGAACTATGTTTTAAAAAAAGGTTAAATACAGGGTATTTCAAAGGTAAAAAGGTATTCAAAACCAGGTATATAACTGTGGGTAAATTTTAGCTTTTTGCCACAGTTGTGTTCCTGGTTGTGTTTGAAGCAAAGTATTTCACCTAAAAAGTTGTGTTTATTGTTGGTGATTTCCTAACAATGTACACAACTTTTGTTACAAGGTGAAATACTTTGCATAAAACACAACCAGGTACACACCTGTGGCCTAAAGGTAAAAATAGTAAGACCATGACAAGATAGCCAACTTTGGTTGGCAAAGGTATATACTGTTGGTCCAGAAGGTACACAAGTTTAGGGCACAAATCTTTCACACTCTGTCATCCCAGTGTACTCTGCCTTGAGGTGACATAAAGTATAGTGGAAAATTGTCCCTGAAACCGTCACAGAACTTCTAGTGGTAATATTTCCAATGACAACATCCATCTTCGCCAGTAATTTGCTCTTCTCTCCAACCTGCACTTTCTTCTCTACAACCTGTCAAAGAAGGGCTGTAGGAACATGCTATATCTAGTTTTCCAGTAGCCAATCCCGTTCGGAAGGCCACAAGGGTCAATTTTAAAAACCGGATCCGGCGTAATCCGTCGAAAAACGGATAGAAAAACGGATGAACCGGATGAGACGGATCCGGTTTTGTCTGTCAAGAACAATACGGATCCGGCAGAAAACCGGATCCGGCACTTCAGGTTTTACAAAACATTTGCCGGATCCGGCATTCCGGCACGACGCCGGATCGCGCCTGACGCCGAAAACCTGATGTGTGAAAGTAGCCTAAAAGTAGCAAAACACTGCTTGATTGTTGCTTTCTGTTTGCTCACAGCAGGAGTAGAAATGTCATGAGTCCTGTGTGTTTGGCTGCAGCTGTCTGGTGATTTTGAATAGTGCCACTGAAGTCACCTGAACGCTGCAGCCGTCCTGCTTCTGGTGAATGGAGACCTCTCCACTTCTTGGGCCAGTGTTGACCATGGAGCAGCCTGTGCTTTATCCAGGTGCCCAGAAAATTCCTTTGATCATTCCAACTTGTTTAGCTGTGGATCTTTGGTATATACATGTTTTGTAAAATTAGGATTTTCTTTATTTGCCCTTTAAAATTCCCTACAGCCGGTATTAGTCAAATTATTTAGCCTAGAGCCGGTTGGAAAATCCAGTGAATTTATTAAAATGTACGTTCATATTGGTTATTTTCAGCTGACTTTAGAAAGCCCTCATCTACTTTGTGAAATGCATTTTATGTTGACTCGGCAAGTATTCCAGAAAACACAGTCCATCACATTAGTTCTGAAAGCATTTTAAAATGTCATTATCTTCTACTAACGATGATGAAATTCAGACACTAAAACTTCTTTCCCATTAAGTCTCGATGCGTATTCATCCATTAGAGCATTGTTCCTCGGCACCTAATAAACGTCTCATTGCTGATCATTAGAAGCTTTTCTCTTTGTTGTGATATCATCGTTCAAATGTTCGATTGTTGTAAATGGCTTCGGTTATATGTGTCATATCAAAATACAGCAGAAATCCCACCTCTGTGTCTCTGTAAGGAGAAAATAAAATCTTACCCCAAGATAGCAGTAATGAAATAACCTTCAAAGATTTTCATATACTTTTCCCAAAATATGTACGGTATAGCCTTCCTTTTTATGATAAAAAAATCCTTAGTTGGACCCTCCTCTCTAGGGGTTATTATACATTTTCTTAATACATCCCTCTGTTTTCGTGTATAGTACTGTATTTAGCCGAATATTGTAATTGGAAAAAAGACATTATAAGGCTCTAGCAAACATAATAAATATTCTTTCCCCATTACTAAATGCATTGTTCAATATTCTGCTTAAGGCTATGTGCCCACGTAGCGTTTAAAACCGGACTCCTTCCCAGAAAATGCGCGTTTTTTCCAAGCGTTTTCTGCGCGATTTTTTTCGCGGTTATTTTTGTGTTTTTGCCACGATTTTCGTGTGCGGAATTCAAGCTCTTTCCAAGCGATTTGAAGCATCGCTTGGAAAGTGATTGACAGGTTGGTCACACTTGTCAAACATAGTGTTTGACAAGTGTGACCAACTTTTTACTATTGAGGCTGCCTACCCGGCATCAATAGTAAAAGATAGAATGTTAAAAAAAATTAAAAATCGGGTTATATTCACCTTCCGGCATCCCGCACAGCCTTCTCGGGCCTCAGCGATGCTTCCGTTCCCAGTAATGCCTTGCTGCAGCGGCAAGGGCCTGTGATGACGTGAAGTCACACGAGACCGCTACAGTATCACGAGACCTTTGATGATGAGGTCTCGCGATACTGTAGCGGTCTCGCGTGACTCGCATCATGACAGGCCCTTGCGATAGAGGCCCTTGCCGCTACCGCAAGGCATTACTGGGAACGGAAGCATCGCTGAGGCCCGGGAAGGCTGCGCGGGACGTCGGAAGGTGAATATGACCCGATTTTTTTCTTTTTTTTTTTTTTACAGGGATATGGTACCCAGGGCCCGGAGGACAGTCTCCTCTCCTCCACACCGTGGGTACCATCCGCACATGAGACGCTCACTTTGCGCATGGTGGGCATAGCCACATGTGGGAAGTAAGCGAATCTCATGCATTCCTATGGGTGCGGAATCACGGCAATTCTTTGCAGAATCGCGGTGATTCCTCAAAATGAATGGGCATGCTGCGTTTTTTTCCGTGATGCGATTCCGCCGTGTAAAAAAACGCAGCCTTAGCACAGCATGTGCGGAATGCCATAGGACTGCATGGGATGCGTTCAGTATGAACTGAAAATCGCGGCAAAAACGCTTAAAAAAAAAAAAAACGCAATATGGGCACACAGCCTCAATGTTTATTAAAAAGTCTACACATCTGTGAAAAAATGTCATGTAAAAATCATACCAAGAATTAATTCAGAACTTTTGTCATCAATCCATTGAAAAACAAACTGAAATCATTTTGAAAAGGAAAATAAAAGTAACAAAACTAAAATAGTATGTTTGCATAATTGTGAACACCCTTTTATAATTGGATATGTGGTTGCGGTCCAATTTATCCAATCACAATTAAACTCAGGTTAAATAGAAAGAAA
This sequence comes from Dendrobates tinctorius, assembly GCF_039654945.1. Classification (NCBI taxonomy): domain Eukaryota; kingdom Metazoa; phylum Chordata; class Amphibia; order Anura; family Dendrobatidae; genus Dendrobates; species Dendrobates tinctorius. The sequence continues at coordinate 2,958,280 of NW_027361679.1, forward strand.
ATCCTCCAAGCCCAGCTATGTTTTGCCAAAACCATGTTTGAAAATGTATAATGGTCTGATGAGATTAATTTCTCTTTCCCCCATGACGGCACCACGGAGAGAGAGGGATCCGCCCTCAGGGACAGGAAACCTAAAGATGAAAAAGGTGGTACCTCTCTCCCACGTCAGTTGGATTCCTGTCCCTGATGGGGAACCTACAGCACGTACCTGACAAGTCGTCGCAGGATTCCGGGGACCGATCCAGTCCAGTAATAGGCAGCGGGGCTCCCTGCCTCGGCTGGGTCGAGGCCTTGAACAGGCTTCCCCCCGAAGCACCACCACCGGGGTCGGCGGGCCTTGAGTGGGGAGAGGCAGTGAAGAAACCAGGAGAAGTCTGACAATCTCAAAAAAAGGAGGAAAAAAAAAAAAAAAAAAAAGCTACCTCTTGCAGTATAGTGACGCCGGTCACTGCAGGAGAGCCCTGCCGAGCTGGACAAGGCAGCCTGTGCAGGTGGCGGCGGTCACTGAGGGCCACAGGTCAGAGACTGCCATACCTTGGAGCAGGGGCGGCGTTGGCCACCGGAGCCGCGAGTACAGGACATGCCGGGAGGGCGCAGGAGACCGGCGACGAATGCGCAGGACGCCGGTAGGATGGGTGCGCGCGCCATTACTACTCCCTTTGATATTGATATGGCACACAGAATGCGTGTGTCGTCATCTCATCTTAATCCCATCTCATCTCATCCCATCTGTGGCCGAATTGGATCTCTGGTAGAGATTATACGTGCACGGAGAAAAGAATACACAAGATAAGGTATATCATGTCAAATGATTCTTCTCTATTTTTAATCAGAGATGTACAGTTTTTATAACAGAAATCGAGCTGTCTCATTGTGTTACATCATGGATTCTTTTCCAAATTACTGTATACCCCAAATAGCAAATTAGTATTGATCTCATATGATCTCATATGTCCTATATCTCCATATAATCATTATGCAACTGATTATTGTTTCTGGCCTAGCCTAACCCAGTTTCGATGAGACTAGGTGGATACAGAAATACAGAAATAAGTCTTAGGAAATCAGAAGTATCTTAAAGCTATATGATTCTAATATTCAGCAAAGCGTCCATATAGTGGTATAATTTTGTTTCTTGTATATATTCATATGCCATATATTTTCCCCTTAACAGTCCCTCCTTTGGAAATATGCAAAATCAAAATCCTAATCTCGTCGAACCTCTCGATCTGTCCTCCCGGCCCACCTATCTCAACAGTGCTGGAACCTAACTAACTAATCTTCACCGTGTATACGAGAAGACGACCCATCTCTAGTAGATGGACCCCCTCCTAACGGACTTTGCACAGGAGGAAGTCAGATCCTAGTTTCTCCCTCGTTGGTTTGCTTCAGGCAGGCATATTCCGGAGGTGGTGCTCGCATGGTTTCATAGGGATATCTTTCATACAGGGGATCTTCAAAATCGGCATGCCTGGTCATCACTGTGGTTTCCATGGTCATCGTCATCTTTTTTTTAAGGCATGGAGCTATGCAGCATAGAATTAAGGAAAATATGATCAAAACACATAAAATAACTATTGCAAACTTAATGGGTCAATAATTGCCTTTATGGCATCCCCAGTGTATTTTATAAACCGTTATTGATTATTATATAAATAGTTTATCCACTTTTCATTCTTATTTACAGGGATGGTGGGTTTAAGCAAAACTACTGTCTTGTTCTCGACTTTGAATTTGTCAGGTGCTCCCTGTGTGTCCGCACTGTTATCTATACTTCTTAGCCAAAATTTACCTTTTGTGTCACCATTTTCCCTCCCAAGTTTAGTACTTGAGCCTAGTACATATAACCCTTGCTCATTCTCTGAGGGGTTCTCAATGGTGAGGTACAGAACTATTCATCCCTTCTTGGGGCAGTGGGTGGCAGGGAAGGGTAGGCCTGGAAGGGCTCTCTGGCCTTTAAAAGGGGCTTTGGACAGAGTCATGCAGCTTAATAGGCCTATTCCCCATTTTTCACTTTGCTGTAGGGCCTGGACTGGTTGATGTCAGATTGGTCACTATGTCCGAGTCTGACAGCTGACTGACCTTCATCTCAACACGGAAACACTGGAGGGTTATAGGTAAGATGAATGATTTTCTTACCTATCACCCTCGAGTGGTCCGGTCCAAGATTGGAGGTCTTCTTTGCAACTGGTCAGGTTCGAACTTTTGTCCTAGCCCCTCCTTTGGATGCCAAATGATATTGATAGGCACACAGAATGTGTGTGTTGTCATCTCATCTTAATTGTCTGTGGCCGAATTGGATCTCTGGCAGAGATTATACGTGCACGGAGAAAAGAATACACAAGACAAGGTATATCATGTCAAACGCTTCTTCTCTATCTTTAATCAGAGATGTACAGTATTTATAACAGAAATCGAGCTGTCTCATTGTGTTACATCATGGGTTCTTTTCCAAATTACTGTTTACCTCAAATAGCAAATTCGTATTGATCTCATATGATCTCATATGACCTATATCTCTATATAATCTTTATGTAACTGATTATTGTTTCTGGCCTAGACTAACCCAGTTTCTATTGAGACTAGGTGGATACAGAAATACAGAAATAAGTCTTAGGAAATCAGAAGTATCTTAAAGCTATATGATTCTAATATTCAGCAAAGCGTCCATATAGTGGTATAATTTTGATTCTTGTATATATTCATATGCCATATATTCTCCCCTTAACACCTTAAAAAAGGGAGGCACGGTGCACCGCTGGGTAATCTCGCGGTGCGCACGTGCGGGACTTCCAGCGGGGCGCGGGACTTCAGGCGGGGCACAGGGGTCCCTGGGAAGGGGGCGGCGGCGGCAAATTTAAAAAAAAAAAAAAAAAAAAAAAAATTTTTAAAAAGAAGGGAAATAAGGTTTAAAAAGTCACGCTGAAGGAGAAGGAAGCAGTCACCATGAGTGGGAAACCGCAGAGGGAGAAGGAGACATGGCGGCGGTCCCCGAAGCAGGGACCACAGTAAAACGAGGGAACTGCACCAGCACCTACAGCGCCAATGCGACTCTTCCCAGCAGCGCAGCAGCAGCAGCGGTCATACGGGATCGCGGCGCAGCCAAAGCACCATGGCGGCACAGCCAGAAGTGGATTCAGCAGTGGAGATAATCCCTACGCCCGAGACAGTATCGTTTGTTCCACAGGAGGGTGAGTGATCTCCGTGAATGCCCGCTCGCTAATTTGCGATTATTAATTTTTCTTTTTCAGGGGCGTAAATGCACTACCAAATCTAAACACATGGTATGTGCTATATGCACGGAGGAGCTACTCCCTACATGGGAGAAAAAGCTCTGTGCGGCTTGCATAGAGCAGACAATACAGGAGGAATCCCCGAGGTTTGCTTTAGACCTCAAAACATTAATAAAAACCCAGGTCGAAGATGCCCTTAAGGGCGCCAGAACCTCAAAGAAGAAACGCCGGTCCAGGCATATATCCCCAGAGTCGAGCGTCAGTGAGTCGGGAAGTGAACTATCCGACTCAAGTAATTCATCATCCTCCCAGTCCTCTTCATCATCCTCAGAAGGGGGATGCAGCTGCTTTCCAATTGAGGAGACAGACGCCCTGGTAAAGCTGTGAGGACAACTATGGGACTGGTAGACGAACGCCCTAAGAAAACGGCCCAAGATATAATGTTCGGAGGGCTAGAGCAAAAAAAACTGGAGGGCTTTCCCGATTAGTGAGAAAATCCACTCCCTCATCAAGCGAGAGTGGAAAAAGCCGGACAAAAAAGTCCTCCTAACACCAAAGAGAAAATGCCCCTTTGACGACCCGGCTTGCTCCTTATGGAGCAAAGCACCTAAATTAGATGTAGCGGTTGCAAAAGCTTCTACAAAATTTGCCCTGCCCTTCGAAGACATGGGTACCCTGAAGGACCCAATGGATAAAAAAGCTGAAACTTATTTAAAAAACGCTTGGGAAGCAGCAGGAGGGGGGCTAAAGCCAGCCGTAGCAGCCACATGTACGGCACGTGCCCTGATGGTCTGGCTGGACCATTTAGATTCTCAGATAAAGGGGAAAGTCCCAAGAGAAACAATACAGAGATCAGTTTCGGTAATGAAGGGAGCAGCAGCATTTCTGGCGGATGCATCGGTAGACTCAACCAGGCTGGCAGCCAGGATAGCGGCCTTCTCAAATGCCGCAAGACGCGCCTTATGGCTGAAATGCTGGCTGGGAGATTTGCAGACAAAAGCCAAATTGTGCGCAATCCCGTGCGAGGGGGAATTCTTATTTGGCCCAACGCTGGACGACATCTTAGACAAAGCAGGGGACAAGAGAAATCCTTTCCCGGGTCCCCCAGCCAGTCATACAAGCGGCCTTTTCGGAACAGAAGGTTTATGCGGCGGAAGCCCCCAAGAGGGAACAAAGAAGGATGGGAGGATAGAAGGATCAAGAATAAAGGCTTTATGTTTAACAAACCCCCCGACAACAAGAAGCCACAATGAAAGTACTCCCTGGGTCAGGGGAAGATTATCCTACTTTCTCCAGGCCTGGGAAAAATATCCGCGAGTTCATGGATACTAAACATAATAAAGGACGGTCTGAGGCTAAAATTCATTACCCTACCAAGCGATTCTTTTGTGATAACGCCCCAAATGATATCACACGAGCAGCTGGCTCTACAACAAGAAATAACGAATCTAAGAGAGAAAAACGTGTTACAAGAAGTCCCCTACCAAGACAGGGGCAAAGGCTTCTACTCCCCTCTCTTCCTTCGCAAGAAGCCAGACAGGGCGATCATAAATCTAAAAAGGCTGAACAAATTCATAGAGATTCAGCACTTCAAAATGGAGACAATAACATCTTGTATAAAAATGCTTCCCCCATCTTGCTTCATGGCCGTATTAGACTTAAGAGACGCATATTACCATGTGCCTATTCACAGAGACCACAGGAAATACCTCAGGGTGGCGGTGACAATCCAGGGGGAGATAAAACATTTTATCAGTTCAGAGCCCTCCCCTTCGGGCAAGCCATTGCTCCAAGGGTATTTACAAAGGTAATGTCAGAGGTAATGGCCCACATAAGAGAGCAAAACATTCTGATAGTCCCATACCTGGACGATCTCTTAATAGGGGTCACCTTTCACGACTGCAAACAACAATTGGACATGGTCATGAGGTCTCTACTGAGTCTAGGGTGGATGCTGAACTTGCCCAAGTCCAGGCTCGTACCAAGTCAGGTGCAGGAGTACTTGGGGATAACACTGGACTCAATCGAACAGAAATGTTATCTTCCGCAGGCGAAGGTTCAAAAAATGGCACAAATGGCGTCACAAATGATAGCTTCCCCAAACACTACCCTGAGAAAAACAATGTCACTATTGGGGTCAATGACAGCCTGCATACCAGCAGTTCAGTGGGCACAGAGCCATACTCGAGACTTACAGTGGGAAAGATTAGACGCAGACATTTCCCTACACGGGAATTTAGACATGCAGTTAAACATCTCACCAGAGACAATACATTCCTTAACGTGGTGGACAGTTCCAGCCAACCTAGCCAAGGGGGTTCCTTGGGCATTGCCTGCGACAAAGATCCTAACTACGGACGCAAGCCCCTGGGGGTGGGGTGCACATCTAGGCAACCAGGTGGCACAGGGGCCCTGGACCCAGGGAAGAGAGTCCGCTTCCTGAAAAATGAAGGAGCTGCTGGCAGTAAAACTAGCTCTCATTCATTTTCTAGATTCACTTCGTTCCCATCACACAAGGGTCTTCTCAGACAACCAGGTAGTGGTAGCATATCTAAATCACCAGGGGGACACCAGATCTCGACCACTGATGGAGGTAACAAAGTCCATCTTCCACCTGGCAGAACACAATCTAGAATCCCTGACAGCCCTTCACATAAAAGGTTCAGAAAATCGAACGGCGGACTTTTTAAGCAGGACATGTCTAAAACAGGTTGAGTGGGAACTAAGCCAGTTAGTCTTCAACCAGATCTTGAAACTCTGGGGCCGGCCAGAATTAGACTTATTTGCGAACAGTCAGAACCGGAAGTTGGAAACCTTCTGCTCAATCGATCCCCGGGGGGCCCAGTAGCTCTAGACGCTTTCACGATACCCTGGGATTATCATCTGGCCTACGCTTTCCCCCCAATATCTCTCATCCCCTTAGTAGAAACCCGCTGTTTGCCTTGGATACCAGCTCCCTGCACCAGCACGCTGGTATCTAAGGTACACAGCAGGTAACTAAGCGATGTGCCCGCTTGTTACCCGCGTCGTCGCTGTGCTGATCGCTGCTGAGATCTGCCTGTTTGGCAGCTCACCAGCGATCATGTAGTGACACACCAGCGATCCTGACAAGGTCATATCGTTGTCGGGCTCGCTGGTGCATCGCTATGTGTGACTGGGCCTTAGGTCTGTTTCACACATCCGTTTGTGTCCATCAGTCAAAATCCGCCGTTTTGCAAAAAAAAGCGGATCCGCCATTTTTCTTGGCGGATCCGTTTTTTTTCCCATTGAGTTGCATTACCGGCGGATCTTGATGGATGGTCATCCGTTGGATCCGTTTTTTTGCGGATCCGCCAAAATTTTGACGTCCGCTGACATGCCCGAACGGACCATGCAACGTTTTTTCGGCCGGCAGGATCCGCACTTCTCACTGCGCATGCCCGAAAGACTTCACTCAGCCGCAAATTTAACCCTAAACTCTGTTCTGGCGGCTGAAAAATTCTCTCTCTCTCGTTGTGGTCAGTACTGGAATGGATCCGCTATCCGCCATTTTAGCGGATTTTGACCGAACAATAAAACTGATGTGTGAAACAGGCCTTAACTGTAACATTTGCATGACACTTTCAATGTCAGAAGGCTGAATACCTTGTTTGCATGCAGCAGCTGAAACTTACAAATGTATTGCCATATACAGGTGGCATATGGCTAATGATTATGTGGAAGGATATCAATTTATATTTTTGAGTAACTAAAGTGTTTAATAGTAAACACTGTGTAACAGATGCGACATGAATTGGAAGCATGATTTGCCCTATGCAATGGCTGCACAAGTTCCTGTGAATCTAAATGATATTTAGTGAAATCATTTTTGGGTACATCTCCAAGTATGTCAGCAAAACAGTAACTGTTTATGCAAAGGTGTATGTTTACTGCATTAACAAAAAAAATTGATATATCCATGTAATGTATCTGTGTATGTGAAGACCCATCAAATGTCCAGAAGGTGGGATTAATGAAAGATAAACAGGCTTCGATTTTTAGCAGACACTGGCGTTTCCACCCTGTGGATGACCTCTGTAGCAGGGTACCATATTTCATCACTTGTGTGAAGCCAGATCCATTTCTTCTCCTCTGCATGGCATTGACCATTACTTCCCCACGATCAGCAATGCGAGTTACAATACCATCGCACTCCTGTGCATCATAGCGAACAACAACGTCCCCATCCTCCACAGAAGTAAGAGAAATTGAAGCCTCTGCGAAACTTCTAGACGTCTTGTTTTGGGTTTTTTTTTCATAAAAGGCCGGTTAAATTCGAGAGGGATGATGTCACACATTTCAAAACTATCTCCACTCATAATAAAGTAATGCTTGTCCTGGAGTTGTGGTATGGCAGCAAAATTCCTACTTGTCTTTCCTGCTTTTTCTTTCTTCGTCCAGTTTCTTTGGGCTCGTAAACCACAGAGATTGTGTCGGCTGTGGAACAAGCAATATTGTAAAACTCAGTTGCTGAGTTTACTACTACTCTTCTTTACAGAATGCACCTCCAAACAGCTTTCTTGATAATCCCACCTACACTGTCACCTGGACCATACCATGGACAGTACCAAAAAATGTCCAAATGACATTCCCAATTTGCAGGTGATAGATTTGTGGATCTTGAGCCATCAGGAGGGTGTATCTATATTAAACGGACTTTCAAGCCCACCTGAGCACTGTGAATATTACGTATTGGTGACATTTTTTGCAGATTTCGCAGGTGTTCAGGTTTTTCATATAAATGTCGAGCTGTACAGTAACTGTTAAAAATATGTGCCTGTAAAGAACTCAGCGATTGTTATTATGTTACGTCTGTTACATTGCTATGTTGCATCAGTTGCGTCCCTTTCTGTAGCACTCTTAAAGTAAACCAAAAATCGTGATGACCAATATGTACGGAAAGCAGATAATTCAGTGACTGTGTTTCTGAGATCTCAGACTGTGCTGTTGTAACATTAAAAAATTTACAGAAATTGCAAAAAATGTAAAAAAAATAACACAATTTTGATAATTGCCAAATTCTTTAAGGACAACCTTTTTGTGGTTCATAAGCACACTAAAGTTAAGAAGAGACCTCTACCTTTGCACGTTCATGTATTTCACTGTACTTCACCTGCACACTTTTTACTGATGACACCTAAAAATAGAGCAAGTTTTTTAACTTTCAAGCACCCATACACGTGCTCACAAAGTTCAAGATGGCTGTCTGGTCATGTGATTCGGGGTGGCAACTGCACATTTTCAGACAGTTCAGTGTATTTGTAATATGCATAGTCTGCAAATTGAGATTCTGATTTGGCTTTTATCTTAAGTCATATTGCAAGGCTCGGTAAAGGGTTGATTGTGACTTGTAGGCTCGCTACTTCCAACTGGTGGCTCTATAAATTTCACAGATTTCAAGTCCTCTTTCTCTCTGAAGAGGCAATTTGCTTAGTAATATAAGTAACTTAAAATTTCTCAAATATGGTTCATAATTTTTCAGCATCAGATTCTCTTTTTTGCTGGAATGCCTCCACATTAAATATTGGATCGGGTTGTCAGATACAAAACTTAGATTTGTGTCTTAACAGGACTTAAATAGGTCTAGCGAGATAATGTCGCTGATCTACACAAGGCAACTTGCAAAACCCAATGTGAAGCACATTAGAATGCATTGAACCCAGGGGAAAGAAGTAAAGCCCAGGATTCCCAGGAAAGATATGGGATATACTTGTGCAATGACATTGTTTTAGTTCTCTATTTTTCTTTCTCCATCCATAAAGATTTCAGTTAATTTTTCCATTGAATTGTACAGATTATGCAGGACATTAATGCAAACCTGTCAGCAGGATTTTGCGAAGTAAACTACGGATATGTTGTCATGTTGGTGCTGTTATACTGATTAAAATGGGGTGAAGAAATCCGTCTTGTGGTTCTTGTGTAATCATTGTTGGAAGTTTTCAGTTAATGATATGCCCGTGCCCTGGGGCAGGACTGTAGGCAGAGTCTTACCTTGGTGCTCATAGCCAGAGAAACCAAGGAAAGACCTTCCCACAGGCCGACCTGAAGCACAAACGGCTTGACTCTATGATGAGGAACATGTCTGTTCTTTTCTTGGTTTCTCTAACCAGGAGCATAAAGATAAGACTCTGCCTACAGTCCCACCCTGGTGCACAGGCATATCATTAGCTGAAAACCTCTAACACTGATTACACAACAACCACAAAATGGATTCATTCACCCCAGGTATCCTTTTCATCAGTGTAAAGGTCCCATTACATTTAGCGATGCACCAGCGATCCCGACAACGATACGAGCCGGTCAGGATCCCTGGTTCATCGCTAATTGGTCGCTAGTGAGCTGCCAAATGGTCGGCGGTCATTGCTTACCTGTCAGACGGCAGCTCTGGTGACGAGTTCCTCCCGCGTCTATGGAGTCGCTAGTCGGTGCCAGCAGGAAGCTGACGACGAGAAATGGACCAGGCCTATCTCGCGTGATCAGCGGTATCCAGCGGGGAGCCGGGTCAGAGGTAAGTCACATATAGCGAGATTGCTACCGATATCGCTGTTGCGTCACAAATTTGGTGACGCTTTAGCGACATCGCTAGCGATCTCGCTATGTGTGAAGCGGGCTTCACACTGGCAACATGACACTGCTTGTAGTTTACTTCGCAAAATCCAGCAGACAGGTTCGTTTTAAAGGTGGGAAATGTTCTAAAGTGATTCTTCTTGGTGTGATTTTTTTACATATCAAAAACCTGGCATTTTAACATTGGTTTGTAGACTTTTTATATCCGATATACATTGGAAATGCTAGGCTATGTTTGACCGTTCTCTATGCTGCTGTCCCCATTGCTTTTGACTGGAAGATAAGTGATGCATGTAGTCCTATTTTTCCAATCAAAGCATTGTTAATATTTGTTTGCTTTCGGTCAAATAAGAGTATTTCCCGTTGCAAAATTTATTTAAAAGGGTAGGCTGCAAACTGTATATTTTTGTTTCTTGTTTTTATTAGTGGCATTACTTTTCTGAGAAAGGCTTGTGAAAGTATGGAGTGCCACTACACTTGCCACACAGGATCTTGTCTAAACAAGTTTTACTTCTCTATTGTTGAATATATTACATTACTCATCACAAATCATTGTGACATAGTGATTTCTCCTTCGTTTCATTAGGGGACACAGGTACTGTGGGTGTATGCTACCGCCATCTGGAGGCTGACACTAGGCAACAACACAAGGTTAGCTCCTCCCCCACCGTATACACCCTCGCCCTGATTGCGGGCAGAAGCCAGTTTTTTGCTTAGTGTCTATGGAGGCACACGTCTGGTCCTTTTTCTCCAGACTTTTTTGTCCATGAAGATTAGACAGGGGCAACGGATCCTATTGAAAGGGTCCGATTTCCCCAAACCAACAACGGGCGAGCACGTGCGAGTGTCCCTCCACGTATCCTTTCCCGTGACGTGGGACATGATGCCGGACCTAGCTCTGACCACCAGTAGGTAGAGAAGCCATGGGCTATTCAGAGGCACAAGACGGTCCGAGCGGCCCCCACTGCTCCACCAACGCAAGACGAAGCTGCTGCAAGGAGGCGGACGGTCCCTCTCCTCGGCTGAAGCTGGACGGAGTTAGGGTGCCAGCACCGTCCAGGATCCCCACACCACCCCCCGCTCCCTGGTTTGTTGTTCGCCCTGAAGGGCCTACCTGGAGTGGACAGCCGCATTTAAGGTATGGGTGTGCGGGGGCTCCTCGGCAGCAGCGGCAGGCAGCAGTGTGCGTCTGCCTAAGGCCTCGTGTCCATAGTAGGAAGAGTAGCGGCGTTTTCTTTTTCCGTCATCATTGGCGCCAGTTAGGCCGCGCCGCTGCGGCGCCGGGGGTGGTGGAGAAAAATCGAGTCCCCGGCTTTTGGCTGGTGTTAGGCCGCGGCGCGCCGCCGGCGGTGGAGAAAAATTTAGCCCCCGTCTTTTGGCCGGTGTTAGGCCGCGGCGGAAGTACCGCCCTCAGTGCGCGGCATCACTTCCGGCGGCCCGCCCCTTGGAGCCCTGGGCGGATCGGCAGATAAATCCAGTCCCCGGCTTCAGTGCGGGGTAAGCCGCGACCAGGAAAGAGGTCGGTTTGCCCCACGGATGTGCAGGAGGTCGGGCGCGCAGTCGGGGGACGCAGGTCGGGTGAGTGCAGCTTCGCTGCGGAGGCCGTTAAAACAGCAAGGTGGCCTCCCCTCTCCCACCCCTCCCTCTCATTGAGGCAGAAGAAAAAAATTTTTTGGGGGGGAATATATAAAACGCCTGGCAGGCACATATGGCCGGGAAAGGGAAGACGCACACTTTTCTCTACGCTGCATGCACTTCTTGTAAGGCCCCATTTCCACGAGCGCAGAGCGCCAAAGTGTGCAAAGCCTGCGACACTGAACGCGCCCAGGAGCCACCCTCGGCGACTGAATCCAGAGAGCCGAATCCTCCGGAATGGGCACTAGCATTGTCCCAGTCTATGGCCTCGCTTACAAAGGCGGTCGAGTCCCTTCACGCCCCAAAGGGAGGCAAGGATAGTGGCTCGCTTATCTGGGAAGGGTCCTCCACCTCACAGGAACCTTTGGCCTGCAGGGGCCGTTCCCATGCCAGACAGAGGCGAAGGAAACGAACCCGTACGAGGTCTCCCGGCCTATCCGGTGCCTCGGCATCGGGGAGTTCAGCATCACGCTCCCCTTCACCAGCGAGCGGGAGCGGGCAGAGTTTAGATCGTGACTCAGACGAGCCACTTGATCTAGATACCCCGGGATGCCGGGAGACAGTGGACAGCCTCATTGAAGCTGTCAATCAAACCCTGGGGATTGAAGATGATGCTACCTTGGCCGCGAGCCATAAGGTAGCCTTTAAGCGGGCCAAGCACCCGCATAGAGTATTTGGCACTCACCCAGAATTTGAGGATATAGTGCAGCGCCACAGAGAATGCCCAGACAAGCGCTTCTCGGGCCAGAAGTCTATAGAGGCAAGATACCCATTTGCCCTGGAACTCTGTAAGAAATGGGTGGAATCCCCAGTGGTGGACCCGCCAGTGTCGCGCCTGGCCTCAAAGTCCTTGTTGTCGGTGCCTAGCGGCTCGTCCATTAAGGACCCCACGGATCGGCTCATAGAGGGCTTGGCGCGATCAGTTTTTGAGGCATCAGGTTCGGCGCTCGCCCCTTCGTTTGCGGCGACGTGGGTAGCTAAGGCCATGATGTCATGGTCAGAGTCTTTGAATAACGCCTTGCAGGATAGAGGCCTACCTGCGGAGGTGTCTGAGGTCGCAAGTCAGATTGCTATGGCTGGAGACTACTTAATGCTTCTTTGGATGTGGCTAATTGTACAGCATTTGCAGTCGCTAACGCAGTAGCCATTAGGAGAGCCCTCTGGTTGAGAACTTGGCTAGCCGATTTAATTTCCAAGAAGTTCTTGACTTCCTTGTCCTATCAGGGAGGCCGCCTGTTCGGGGACAAGTTGGATCGGCTCATCTCCGATGCTACAGGAGGGAAAAGCAGCTTCCTCCCGCAGCAAAAGGCGAAACAGCCTTTTCGCCAAGTCCCGACACGTTTTTCGAGCCTTCCGCAACACCGGATGGATGGCAGCAGCCAGTTCGGCCGGCCCACCTCGCTCCAACCAGGATAAGGAGCGACAGGTCTCATATAGACCCATTCCGGTGGGATGGATGCACGCTCACAAGCCCAGGTCGAGAGGAGCCAGGTCCCAGAGACCCTCAGCCAAATGACTCGGAGCCCTTGGTAGGCGACAGCAGCAGGGTGGGCAGCCGCCTGCTCCTTTTTCACCATATCTGGGCCGAGGTAGCACACGACTTATGGGTGGTAGAACTGGTGACTTCAGGGTACAAAATAGAGTTCATCAGGTACCCTCCAACACGGTTTTTTCTCTTCCGACTTCCCAAGGTGGAGCCCCGGGCGAAAGCGCTGCTAGGGGCCATCAATTCACTCCAAAACATCGGAGTCATTGTTCCCGTACCAGAGCACGAAAAAGCTCAGGGTTTTTATTCCAATCTGTTCGCGGTCCCCAAAAAGGACGGGACAGTCAGACCGGTTTTGGACGTGAAGCTCCTAAACAGGTTCCTCAGAGTCAAGCATTTCAGGATGGAATCTCTCCGTTCTGTTATATCAGCCATGGAGCAGGGAGAGTACTTAGCCTCGATCGACATCCAGGATGCCTACCTGCACGTTCCCATTTTTCCTCCACATCAAAAGTTTCTTCGGTTCGCCATCAATGGTCGACACTTTCAATTCGCAGCACTCCCATTCGGGATAGCCACCGCACCCAGAGTGTTCACAAAGGTAATGGCAGTCGTGATGGCCGTCTTACACTCGCGGGGCATAGTCCTCTTGCCATACTTAGACGACCTCTTGTTGAAGGGTCCCTCATTTCGGGCGTGCAAGGGGAATGTCAGCATTACACTGTTTACACTCTCCCAATTAGGTTGGTTGGTCAACATGAAGAAATCATCTCCGGTCCCAGCTCGGAGGATTGCTTTTCTAGGAATGGTCTTCGATACCTCTCAAGGGTTGGTAATTCTCCCTCAAAACAAAGCCCTAGCGCTCCGACAAGGAGTCCAGAAGCTCCAGGAGCCAGTCCCTCACACCATTTGGTTTGGGATGAGGATACTAGGGAAGATGGTGGCAGCAATGGAAGCAATTCCGTTTGCTCAATTTCATCTTCGACCCCTACAGCACGCTCTCTTGTCAGCATGGGACAAGAACCCATTCACTCTTGATCAGCGGTGCCGGCTATCCTCTCAGGTCAGGCAATCACTAGAGTGGTGGACGTTTCCCCCAGACCACTGGCTAGTGGTCACGACCAAAGCAGACTCCTCGGCTGGGGAGCAGTTTTTCGCCACCACACGACCCAGGGCCAGTGGTCGCAAAAGGAAGCTCGTCTCCCGATCAACTTGTTGGAAATACGAGCGATCTGGCAGGCGCTGCAGCATTTCCAGCACCTCCTAGCAGGACGGCCCATTCGGATACATCAGACAACGCCACAGCGGTGGCATATGTAAATCATCAAGGGGGCACGCGCAGCAGGGCAACCATGCGCGAGATAGCACATGTGCTTCATTGGGCCGAGAAAAACGAGTCGGTAATTTCGGCAGTCTACATCCCAGGCATAGAAAATTGGGCAGCGGACTTCCTCAGCCGACAAGAGTTTGTGGCTGGGGAATGGGCCCTGCACCCCGAGGTCTTTCAGCAAATTTGCCAAAGGTGAGAAACACCGGATGTGGATCTGATGGCGTCCAGAATGAACACCAAGGTGCCTGTGTTCGTCACTCGGTCACGAGACCCTCGAGCGTTCGGGGTGGATGCGTTGGTCCTACCATGGAACCAGTTTCGCCTTCCATACCTGTTTCCCCCGTTGCCATTGCTTCCGTGGGTCATCAGGAAGATCAAAGCAGAGGGGGTCCCAGCAATTCTGCTGGCACCAGACTGGCCCCGACGGGCGTGGTACGCAGATCTTGTGCGGCTGCTCACCGACGTCCCATGGCGTCTGCCAGAGCGCCCAGATCTACTGCACCAGGGACCGATCTTCCACCCGAACTCAGGGGCCCTGTGTTTGACGGCATGGCCGTTGAATCTTGGATTCTAACTCGAGCAGCTTTTGAGCGTAAGGTGGTCGCTACAATGGTTAACGCCAGGAAACCGACCTCGGCGAGAATTTACCACCACACCTGGAAAGTTTTCTTCACTTGGTGTCGAGAGCGGGGTCGTTCGCCCCTGACATTCTCTATTCCCAACATCTTGGCCTTTCTTCAATCAGGCCTTGACTCGGGGCTGGCCCTAAGCTCCCTTAGGAGACAGATATCGGCGTTGTCCGTCCTTTTCCAGCGAAAGATTGCTACTAATATGCAGGTAAAGACTTTCATCCAGGGAGTCTCTCATCTAGTAGATCCCTATAAGGCGCCGATGGGCATCTGGGACCTTAACCTGGTCCTGAGTGTTCTGCAGGAAGCGTCTTTTGAGCCGCTACAAGATATTTCCTTATCGTTCCTCTCTTGGAAGGTGGTATTCTTGGTAGCCATTACCTCCGTTAGGTGAGTCTCGGAGTTGGCGGCTCTGTCTTGCTGAGCACCTTTTCTCGCTTTCCACAAGGATAAGGTGGTGCTTAGACCAGCTCCCCCCTTTCTTCCGAAGGTGGTGTCCTCTGTTCACATCAATGAGGATATTATCTTGCCTTCGTTCTGTCCAGCACCGGTGCATCGCGTGGAGAAAGCTCTTCACTCCTTTGACCTGGTGAGAGCACTCAGGAGGTATGTGTCGTGGACGGCACCTTTTCGCCAGACGGATACGCTGTTCGTGCTCCCTGAGGGGCGCAGGAGGGGACCAGTTTAACTATTCAGGAGGCCTATCGCATCAGAGGTGCGCCAGTTCCATCAGGGATCGAAGCGCACTCTACTCAGGCAATGGGCGCCTCTTGGGCACTTCGTCATCAGCGAACAGGTATGCAAGGCGGCGACCTGGTCCAGCCTACACACATTTACTAAACATTACAGTATCCATACTCAGGCTTCGGCGGATGCAAGCCTGGGTTGAAGGATTCTCCAAGCAACAGTGGCGCACCATTGAACAAAGAGGTACATGCAGCTTGGATCGGTGAGTCAATCTCCCACCCAGGGACTGCTTTAGGACGTCCCACAGTGCCTGTGTCCCCCAATGAGACGAAGGAGAAACATGAATTTTTGTGAGTACTCACCGTAAAATCCTTTTCTCTGAGACACTCATTGGGGGACACAGCACCCACCCTATTAGCCAAGTTGGCTCTAATTTATTTAATTAATGTGTATTTCTTTTGTGAATATCAGGGTGGTTTTTTCTTTGCCAGACATATTGTTTTCGGCATTAAGGCTGATTGTTATTGTTCTCATACTGCTTTTGCACTAAACTGGCTTCCGCCCGCAATCAGGGCGAGGGTGTATACGGTGGGGGAGGAGCTAACCTTGTGTGGTTGCCTAGTGTTAGCCTCCAGATGGCGGTAGCATACACCCACAGTACCTGTGTCCCCCAATGAGCGTCTCGGAGAAAAGGATTTTGCGGTGAGTACTCACAAAAATCCATGTTTTTGTTTAGCATGGAAGTGCTCAGTAAGTGTGAAGTAAAGTATTATTAGAGTTTTGTCCACGTGGGTTGTACCTGCTGCTCAGTATCCACAGCAGATTCTATTAAGTAAAATCCACAGCATTGAATTCAATGCTTTAGATTCCGCTGCATTTTTCAATTTTGCTTTCTCCCTTTAATTTACACTGCAGATTTTTACCTTGCACTGCCTTTTCTGCATCACAAAGTCAGAAATCTGCTGTAAGCCTGCAGTATTTCCATAGCAAAATTTGCAAAATTTTATGTGGACTTTGCAGTCTTATTGGAAGATTTACACATCCAGTAGATCCTGTAGGACAAAGTATATTAGTCACCACCCAAACTGCTCAGGAACCAGTACAAGGCTCTCATGCAGGAGAGCGATGAAGAAATACATCAAGATAAGACTTTACCCACAAAGAACAACCTTGTACGCCTTCAGAATCCTGGATGGAGAAAGAAAAATGTTGTAAAGAAAAAACGGAGAGTTATGGGCATGGGGGATTCCCTGTTGAGAGGAACAGAGGCCGCTATCTGCAGACTGGATATAACCTCATGAGAAATGTGCTGTCTTCCAGGTGCAAAAATTAAAGATGTGTCTGACAGGTTATCAGGACTCTTCAGACCTACAGACGACCACCCATTCCTGCTAATACATGTGGGGACAAATCACACTACAAGAAAGGACCTGGAAACCATCTGCAGCGATTTTGAAAAATAGGTAAGAAAGTGAAAGAACTGGGAGCGCAGGTGGTCTTCTCTTCCATCCTACCAGTGGATGGCCACATGTGGAACAAGGAGGTGGAATAAGATTCTGCAGCTGAACAACTGGCTACGTTGATGGTGACGTCAGCAAAGGTTTGTATTTCTGGATCTGGATTACGATGGACTGCTTGCTAGAGATGGAGTGCATCTTACGAAGACTGGAAAACATGTATTGGAAGTCGCTTTGCTACACTCATCAGGAAAGCTTTAAACTAGAACAATGTGGGAAGGGAAGCAAAAGGCCAGAAAAAGCCATGCATCTGACTAATACTATTGAGAACTCTGCTGTTAGATGTGGAAAGGAAAAACAAAGACCAAAAAAATCTAAATAATAAAAATATTGGAGGAAGAGAAACCAATCACAAACTAAAATGTTTCTATACAAATCTGCAAAGCATGGGCAACAAACAAGGAGAATTAGAACTACTAACGCAGGAGAAGAAATATTATATCATTGGAATCACGGAAACTTGGTGGGACAATACACGTGATTGGAATACAAGGCTAGAAAGATTCAACTTATTTTCAAGAAACAGACTTGGTAATACGAGTAGGAGGTGCCGCATTGTATGTTAGAAACGCGTATATCTGCAGAGATTGAAGCTTTAGAGACTGAGAGTTCTGTGGAAACTGTTTGGGTAAGAATACAAGGAGAGAACAATGGAAAAGACACCATTGTAAGCATTTACTACAGGCCGCCTGCGCAAGCTGAAGATATAGATGAACTCTTTATGCCTCAAATGGCCAAGTTCCGCCCAAAAAATATGACACAGTGGTCATGGGAGATTTCAACTATCCAGACATTTGTTGGGAATCTCTCTCAGGGAAAACTAACAGGTCAAGCAAATTCTTATACTCTCTTGCTGACAACCTTATTTCCAAAAGGTGGGGAGAAAACCAGGGGATCTGCTACCTTGGATCTAATCCTTATAAACAGGGAGGAAATGGGGTAAGAGTGGCTGGGACCCTAGGAGGTAGCGACCATGCTATTTTAGAATTTTGGATAACTAGAGGAGGTAGACCTATGAAGACTCAGACTTTAAGGTTAGATTTCAGAAAGGCAGATTTTAAGGGACTCAGAAAGAATCAGAGGAATCCAATGGCTGGATATCCTTAAGGACACAAAATGTCCAGGAAGGATGGGAAATCTTGAAGAATAATATTCTCAAAGCACAATCGTTAACAATTCCAAATAGAGGGAAGAATATGAAGCATTTAAGGAAACCAGGATGGATGAACACAGAATTTAAACACATGCTAAAAAGAAATAAATGTTTATCAAATGGAAAGAGGGAGGCATATCTAAAGAAGAATATAATGCTGTCTGCAGAACCTGCAGGGCAAGAATCAGATTAAATAAAGCTGACAATGAATTAAGGCTTGCAAGACACGCCAAAAGCAATAAAAAAGGATTTTGGGGATATGTCAAAAGTAAAAGAAAAGTCAAAGATGCTATAGGATTTTTGCAGGATGAAAATGAAATGGTAAGAAAGGATGTTGAGAAGGCCAAAATTTTAAACTCCTATTTTACATGTGTTTTCTCTCCGAAAGAAAATGTAACATTAGCTGATCTTCACTGTCCTATTAAAGGAATAGAAGAATCCAGGACATCTATAAACAGAAAGATAGAGAGGAAACACTTGGCTAACACAAATGAATTCAAGTTTCCAGGTCCAGATGAATTACACCCCAGAGTACTGAAGGAGATTGCAGAACAAATTTTTGAATCACTCTCCATAATCTTTAAAAATTCTTGGAGAACAGGAGAAGTCCCAGAAGACTAAAGTAGAGCAACTGTTGTTCCTATCTTCAAAAAGGGGAAGAGGGTGAACCCAGGGAACTAAAGGCCGGTGAGTCTGACATCTATACCAGGAAAGATCTTTGAACAAATTATTAAACAACACATGTGTAAGTGCCTGGATAAGAATGAAGTGGTTAACCAAAGTCGGCATGGATTTGTAGCTAATAAGTCATGTCACACTAACTTAATTTCCTTCTATGACAAAATCACTGACTGGATCAGTGAAATGCTGTAGATATAGTATATCTTGACTTCAGCAAAGCATTTGACAAAGTATCTCACACCATCCTTATTGAAAAAATGACTAAGTTTGGAATGGACAAGGAAACTGTTAGGTGGAATCATAACTGGCTTAGTGATCACACCCAAAGAGAGGTCATAAATGGCTACACATCCAGTTGGAAGAATGTCTCAAGTGGGGTACCACAGGATTTTGTCCTGGGTCCTATATTGTTCAACATCTTTATCAACGATTTAGATGAAGGAATTGATGGTACACTGATTAAATTTGCTGATGACACAAAGCTAAGAGGGATAGCTAATACTAGCGAAGAAAGAGAGGATTCAAAAAGATATAAATAAACTGGATCAGTGGGCAGCAACTAACAGAATGGTTTTTAACAGGGAAAAATGCAAAGTACTACAACTGGGCAATAAAAATGAAAACAGCATATACAGAATAGGGCTAAGCAACATGACATGTGAAAAAGACTTGGGTATACTAATAGATCACAGACTGAATATGAGTCAATAGTGTGATGCAGCAGCAAAAAAGGCAAATCCAATTCTAGGATGTATTAACAGAAGCATACAGTCTAGATCTCGTGAAGTTATTACTGTTCTTTACTCCTCTTTGGTCAGACCTCATCTGTAATACTGTGTCCCGTTGTGGGCACCACATTTTAAAAAAGACATCAACAAACTGGAGCAAGTTCGGAGAAGAGCGACCAGAATGGTAAACGGTCTGCAAACCCTGTCATATGAGGAAGGGTTACAGGATTTTGGAATGTTTAGCTTGCAAAAGAGAAGATTGAGAGAAGACTTAATAGCTGTCTACAAATATCTCAAGGGCTGTCACATTGTAGAAGGATCATCTTTATTCTCATTTGCACAAGGAAAGACTAGAAGCAATGGGATGAAACTGAATGGGAGGAGACACAGATTAGAGATAAGAAAAAACTTTGACAGTTAGGGTGATCAGTGAGTGGACCAGGCTGCCACGAGAAGTGGTGAGTTCTCCTTCCATGGAAGTCTTCACACAGAGGCTGGACAGACATCTGACTGGGATGATTTAGTGAATCCTGCATTGAGCAGGGGGTTGGACCAGATGACCCAGGAAGTCCCTTCGAACTCTACCATACTATGATTCTTTGATTCATCCAGAAAATATGTAAAAAAAGCCATGGAAAAAGTTTAACTCCTTAGGGACAGGGCCACATTTTTTAAATCTGACCAGTGTCCCTTTATGTAGTAATAACTCAGGAATTCTTCAACAAATCCCAGGGATTTTGAGATTTTTCATGGCACATCATAATTTATGATAATGATAAATGTAGGTCAATATGTTTTGTGTTTATTTAGAAAAAATATAAAAAATTTGACAAAAAAGTAAAAAGCAATTTTCAAACTTTGAATGATTCCTTTAATCCATATTGTCATTCCACAGAAAAAAACATTAATAAATAACATTCCCCACATGTTTGCTTTACATCCGCACCATTTGTAAAATGTTATTTTATATTGTTTGCATTTTAGGAGGTACAAAAATTTTATTTTTTTAGGAAGGTATCCAGGTTTGAAGTGATTTTGAGGGTCCTATATATTGGAGAACCCCTAAAAGTGATACCATTTTAAAAACAGCACCTCCCGACATATTGAAAATTGCTGTTAGGTAGTTCATTAACTCTTCAGGTGATTTTCAGGAATTAATGTAAAGTAACGTGACAGAATTGAAAAATTGTATTTTTACTACCTAAATGTCAATAACTTCTAAACAGGTCACTATAGCCGGGAGACTCTATGGCCATTATTTGACCATCAAGTGCTATGGCAAACATCAGGACAACACAATCATGATCTCTGGGTGCAGATGGGGTTAAATAGGAAGCCCCAACACTCTGTTAATCATTAATATGAGGTAATCACGTTTGACAGCATCATCTAAGGAGTTGAACAGATATGGATGGTGCCAACACTGATCATGGCTGATGCAGCAAGTTGTCATCTGTAGTGTACAACCGACAGCTGCTGGATTGTCAACTGTATGCTATTCTCTTACATCGCAGGTCAGTAAAAAGACGTAATGGCGGTCATCAAGGGGTTAAAATATGCATTTTAAGCTCAGTGTTTTTCCTATCAAATGAGCAGGTTTTAGCTGCAGAAGAACACAGCAAAACTCTGCTTGTGAACATAGTTTTAATAAGCCGCTTTCTTGGTGTCCGATCTCAATTCCATCCAAAAAAGTCAAATGGCGCTGCTTCCCTTCCGAGCTCTGCCATACGCCCAAATAGTGGTTTACCCCCACATGTGGGGTTTTGGCGTACTCAGGACAAATTTCACAATAACTTTTGGGGTCCTGTTACCCTTGGGAAGATAAAAATTGGGGATGAAAAGATCATTTTTTTGGAAAAAATATGATTTTTTAATTTTACGGCTGTTCATTGTCAACTTCTGTGAAGCCTTTGGGGGTTCAAAGTGCTCACCACATATCTAGATAAGTTTCTTGGGGGGTCTAGTTTCCAAAATGGGGTCACTTATGGCAGGTTTCCACTGTTTAGTCACATCAGGGGCTCTCCAAACGTGACATGGCGTCCAATCTGAATTCCAGCCAATTTTGCATTGAAAAAGTCAAACGGCACTCCTTCCCTTCTGAGCTCTGCCATGCGCTGAAACAGTGGTTCCCCCCTACATATCAGGTATCAGTGTACTCAGGACAAATTGCACAATAACTTTTGCAGTCCAATATCTCCTGTTGCCCTTGGTAAAATAAAAAAAAATTGGACCTGAATTAATTTTTTTGTGGAAAAAAAGTTAAATGTTCATTTTTTTTAAACATTCGAAAAATTCCTGTGAAGCACCTGAATGGTTAATAAACTTCTTGAATGTGGTTTTGAGCACCTTGAAGGGTGCAGTTTTTAGAATGGTGTCACTTTATATTCTTTATTTTCTATCATATGGACCCCTCATAGTGACTTCAAATGTGATGTGGTCCGTAAAAATAAAATGGTGTTGCAAAAATGAGAAATCGCTGGTCAACTTTTAACCCTTATAACTTCCTAACAAAAAAAATGTTGGTTCCCAAATTGTGCTGATGTAAAGTAAACATGTGGGAAATGTTATTTATTAAGTTTTTTGTGTGCCATATCTCTGTGATTTAAGGGCATAAAAATTCAAAGTTGGAAAATTGCGAAATCTTCACCAAATTTCCGTATTTTTCACAAATGCAAGTTATATCAATGAACTTTTACCACTAACATGAAGTACAATATGTCACGAAAAAAACGTCAGAATCGCCGGAATCCATGGAAGCGTTCCAGAGTTACCGTATATACTCGAATATAAACCGAGATTTTTAGCCCAAAAAATTGGGCTGAAAGTCCCCCTCTCGTCTTATATTCGAGTCATATACAAAGTGGGTCAGAGGGGGAGGGGGGGCGGGGGTGTCAGGTCATACTTACCCATCCTGACGCTGTGTCTTGAGTCCCCAGCTTCTCCCCGTGCTCTCTCTTCCTGCCTTCAGCGGTCACGTGGTGCCGCTCATTAAAACTCATGAATATGCGCATATTCATGAGTTTTAATGAGCGGTACCACGTGACCGCTGAAGGCAGGAAGAGAGAGCGCGGAGAAGCTGGGGGCTCAAGACACAGTGTCAGGACGGGTAAGTATAGCGATACTCACCTGTCCTGCGTCCATGGCTGCTTGCTGCTGTCTGTCATCGGTCAGTGACTTCAGACAGCAGAGGGCGCAGTGACGACTGATGACGTGGCAGATAACGGTGAGCAGCCATGGACGCAGGACACGTGAGTATCTCAGGTGCCAGCAGTGACACCGGCACCTGACACCCAGCGACGGAGAGGTGAGTATGTCTTTTTTTTTATTTTTACATGCAGCAGCAGCAGCAGCATGGGGGGAACAATCTCGAGCTTCTTCTGGGGTCAGCATATGGGGGAACAATCTGGAGCTTCTTTTGGGGTCAGCATATGGGGGAACAATCTATGGAGCTTCTTCTGGGGACACCATATGGGGGAATAATCTATGGAGCATTTCCCACCCTAGGCTTATACTCGAGTCAATAAGTTCTCCCAGTTTTTTGTGGCAAAATTAGGTGGGTCGGCTTATACTCGAGTATATACGGTATTACCTCATAAAGGGACAGTGGTCAGAATTGTAAAAATTGGCCCGGTCATGAACATCCAATAAGTTTCTGAAGCTCAGTAAGAATGTTCTCTGTGCCAAGAAAATTACTTGGATTTGTTGTCCTGCAAGAATAGTAGATATGAAAGTCTGTAGTAGACATCGTCAAAAAAGCACTAAAATCATGAGCTAAATATAAAAGTATGAACAATAGCCGAAGCACAGTTTGCCTTTTCGAGCTTCTGTGTCCCTCTGTGAAGGTTTGTCTGCCATCTGCTGCGTTACCGAGCCCAGGACTTTGTTCTATCGCAGTAGTGTTACAGTGGAATGAATCAGTCTGTTCGTCATTTGCGCTGGTTTCATTTGCTGGAATTATATTGTGTAATATTTCCACGTGTTTGGTAAAACAAGAGTTGTATCTTCAGTTTCTTTTTTTATTATAGTCAGTTTTTTAAAATTGGAAAGTAAAACCTTTCCTTTTGTAGACTTCTTGGCTGATATTAAAAACGGGTTTTCCAGGAATAGAAAAAATATTACTAAATGAATTATCATGTTAAATGTTTTCACAAATGCCTTTTAATTAGCAAATCACAATCATTAATTTTGTCTTTGGGTGTAATCACTGTAGGATATCAAAATGTCTGCTGTCTTGTTACACTGATAAAAAACTATCCTAGAATGTTCATATGACAACTGTATGTGAGCATGTGCAGTCCGAAGTTTCATTGCTGTGAGCTGGAGTTAACTTGACAGTACGAAATATAGCTTTTCGCCTGGTCACATCAGACTCCGCATTCAGAAACACAGGTAAGACAGCAGTGTGAGCAATCTCTTCTTACTTCAGCATTATCGGTAACCCTACTATGAGATCAGATATGTTGGACAGTAGTTTGACAGCTTATTCTTGCCTCAGCACCTCTGGTATTCTCAGTATTAAATAGGTGCAGTGTGAGTGGCCTCTTCTTACCACAGCACTCCTGATATCTCTTGTAGTAGATAAGAAAGACGAGTAAAGGTACTGTCACACTTAGTGATGCACCAGCGATCCCGACCAGTGATATGACACGGTCAGGATCGCTGGTACATCGCTAAGTGGTCGCTAGTGAGCTGCTACACAGGCAGATCTCACCAGCGACATCGCTGGGGTCGGGGGTCGCTACTTACCTGTCACACTAGGCAATCCTGCGTCCTCCCGCCCGGCTCCACGCTCGTCTCTCCACAGGAAGCGCCGCAGGAAGCTGACGACGAGAAACAGTCCTTAATGTCTCGCACG
This sequence comes from Dendrobates tinctorius, assembly GCF_039654945.1. Taxonomy (NCBI): domain Eukaryota; kingdom Metazoa; phylum Chordata; class Amphibia; order Anura; family Dendrobatidae; genus Dendrobates; species Dendrobates tinctorius. The sequence goes on from NW_027361679.1 coordinate 2,982,798, forward strand.
ATCAGCGATAACCAGCGGTGGAGCGGGTCGTAGGCAAGTATCAGACACAGCGATATCGCTAGCAATATCGCTATAACGTCACAAGTTATAGCGATATTGCTAGAGATATCACTTAGTGTGACAGTACCTTTAGACAACCACTTGTGCAGTCTCTTACTGCAGCATCCCTGATATTTTCAGTATTAGATCAGAATAAAAGGGGGGACAGCAGTGTGAACTGTCTCTCCTTACATCACCAACCTTTTTATCCCTAGTATTAGATCAGAAAGACAAGGTGTACAGGATTGTGAGTGTAAGTAAAGTCCTTACTGAGAGCTGGAAGAGCTGGGAAAAATATCTAGACAATCCTCTTATCATGATGAGACTGAAATTTATTCGGAAATTTTGCAGCAGAACAGTGTCATGGAAAGTTAATGAGACAAAACATGCAGACACGAACAGAAGTCCAGACAAACAAAGTGACGCTGGGATATCTGCCGATGGTCTAGCGACATCCTGACCATGGTGTTGCCTGGTGGCATAATGGCATGTTCTGGCCCCGAACAACAGTAACTGGGAATTTTTATACATGATACAGACAAAGAAAGCATATTGCAGCAAAAGGGCATACACATGATAACGTCATACTGCGGAGGAAAACATATATTCAAGGACAAAGCATAAAAATGGTTAAATGTAATGACTTTGAGGCTCTTTTCCCCAAACTCCATTAGAACTTTTAAATCTCCATGTTCCTCTTAGCTACTGTCATTAATGACATCACATCTTAACCCTGCCCCGTAATTCTTACTATATTGACAACTATATATATCTGTTTTCCAATATCACTACAACAAATACTCTTATTTAGTACCATATGTTACCCTTTTTCTATTATCATTGCCCTGCAGCTGACCCAATTAACCTGTTTGTATGCCAGCTATACCTGCTAATGGCCATGATCTTATCTTATGTCTCCAATTTTTCTTGGGCTTTCAGAAGTACATCTTATTAGCTTTTTAGAAGCTTAATTATTGGTTTATAACTTTGCACAAGATGACTCCTAGAGCCAATATGGCTGGTCAATATATTATGGCTGACCATTTTCGTACAGTCTAGAGCCAGTATGGCTGGTCAATATATTATGGCTGACCATTTTCGTACAGTGAGCGGCCCATCTTAATTCAGCACTTCTATTTTCTCCAGTTTTAGATCAGGAAGACAGGGTGGACAGCAGTGTGAGCAGCCTCATGCTACCTCAGCAGCACCCTTGGTTTCTCCAGTATTATATCAGTAAGACATAGTGGAGAGCAGTGTGAGCAGCTTCTTACATCAACACCCTTGGTATCTCCAATATTATATCAGTAAGACTGGGTGGAGATCAGTGAGAGCAGCTTCTTCTTATGTCAGCACCCTTCGTATCTCCAGTATTATATCAGTAAGACATGGTGGAGATCAGTGTGAGCCGCTTCTTACCTCTGCACCCTTGGTATCTCCTGTATTATATCAGTAAGACATGGTGGAGATCAGTGTGAGCAGCCTCTTCTTACCTTAGCACCTCTGGTAGGATAGTCTTGTATTAGTGTGTCCAAGATTTCATACTAAAATATTTATTTGTATATGTGCCATTTAACAGTCTCTTTACATTTAAAATTGTCTTCCACTAAAACAATACCTTTTTTTTTTTAGAAAGAGGAAGCCCCATCGTTAATCTTATCATAGTTTCTGGTTCCCTAACCCTGTGATAAACTACATCTAAGCTTACATTTCCTCTGCAGTGGTTCATGTGAAACATGGACATTCTGCTATGCCAAAACAAGACCTGCTGTCGCAACATAGTGGGACTTTTCCTATATGGGATCTATATACCTTAATAGGTCATTTGGATAGGAGTTCTTGTTGTGAGATAGCTCTGTAAAAGAGTTGTCCAATGCATAAAATCTCCTATATAAATATCTGCTTTTCAAACCATAACCACTTTTGAAATTCGCTTTATTTTTAAAAAGTTAATCTTATGTACAAAAGAGAAAAACAGTGATGACACTCACCGTTCTGTCGTGAAAATTCTTTATTGATTAAAAGGCATTGGCATGGGAGGAACGTACAGAGAGTAGACGACGGCAGTTTCACGCACTTGCGCTTCAATGGGTCCTGAGGTTTAGATTGATTTCCCTCTCAGCTGCATCCTGTAATTTGTACTCCAAAGTCTTAGTGCTGAAGGGTTTAATATTATCCAATTTTTCACACTCCAAAAAATAGGAGTTTACGTCCTCCCGGCCTGCCAAAAGTCCATTTGACAACAGTAAGGCGTCTGCATCCACATTGCAAAGGATCAGAAAAAAACGGTCACTATGGTGTGAACAATGGGTGAGTCAAAACTCAGAGCGTGCTCAAAATCCAAACCATGTGCCAAACAAAATAAATAGAAGAGACAGAAGATTCGGCTCTGCTCCTTAACCCCTAAGCAGTTCCATGACTGCTATTCAAGTCCAAAATCACACACCTGGACTGACCGCCAAACTACCGTCCGAACGGGTGCTCAATCCAGAAAAGCAAACATGTAATCTGATTATGGACAAAAGAGAAAAAAAAAAGTGTTGGCACCCACCGTTCTGTCATGAAAATTCTTTATTGATTAAAAGGCATTGGCATGGGAGGAACGTACAGAGAGTAGACGAACCCGTTGAAGCGCAAGTGCGTGAAACGGCCGTCGTCCACTCTCTGTACGTTCCTCCCGTGCCAATGCCTTTTAATCAAAGAATTTTCACGACAGAACGGTGAGTGCCATCACTTTTTTTTCTCTTTCTTTTGTACATAATCAGATTACATGTTTGCTTTTCTGGATTGAGCACCCGTTCGGACGGTAGTTTGGCTGTCAGTCCAGGTGTGTGATTTTGGATGTGAATAGCAGTCATGGAACTGCTTAGGGGTTAAGGAGCAGTGCCAAATCTTCTGTCTCTTCTATTTATTTTAAAAAGTTATATCATAGAATGTTAGAGTTGGAAAGGACCTCAACGGTCATAGTGTCCAACCCCCTGCTCAATGCAGGGTTCACTAAACCATCTCAGACAGATGTCTGTCCAACTTTTGTTTGAAGACTTCCATTGGAGAAGGGCTCATCATACAATACAACAAAATAATGATTCAAGGGAAGGTGCCCATTAATCACTTATGACTCCCTACTTACTAAACCAAACCCAGCACTTTAGTAAGACTTACTGAAATACAACTTTTAATTAATATGTATTAAAATAGACAAAATATTTTAAACGTTACCAATATAAAAGGCAAAAAGACACACAATTAACCTCTATTGAGGTCAAGCATACAAATATAAAAATAGGTGAAACTGACAGTAGTTCAGTTAACATATACAGTATATATATATACCGGTGTTGATGTGTGAGATGGGGTATGCGACAGAGTAGGAAGAGACACCAGGCCGATAAACAATCCAACGAGATTTATTGGAACAGGGAACTGGGCAACACAAATGAAGGTAATGCTACAGCGTCCGTAATGAGTCCACACAAAGGGAGCTGACCCAGGGGCGCCACCCGGTAAAAAGACGCCAAGGAACTGCAACAACAATCTCTAGATTCGGGCCTTAAATCCAGCTGGATTGTAAGACATCACAATCCCATGTGGCAAATGATTTTCCATCTCCATTCATGACACAGGACATGGCCGCAGCTGCAGATCCTTCCTTCCTAAGACAAAGCATCAACTAACTGAACATGTGGCTTATTGTCCTACCACTCTTAGTATCTCTGCCGAACAAGGGGACTGATCTCAACACCCACCCCCTTAAACATAGCTGCAAGGATTAATTAAGGCCCCGTCTCACATAGCGAGATCGCTAATGCGTCACTGATTTTGTGACGCAACAGCGATCTCGCTACATGTGACACGCAGCAGCGACTGGCCCCCCTGCTGGATATCGCTGATCATGCAGGAATTTTTCGTCGTCGGCGTCCCGCTGGCCAGCGCACATCGCAGTGTTTGATCGCTGGATCATTGCTGCGTCACTGAAGAGATCTGCCTGTTTGGCAGCTTACTAGCGATCATTTTGCGACACACCAGCGATCCCTACCAGGTTGTACCGTAGGGGTCGCTGGTGCGTCGCTAAGTGAAACAGGACCCTAACGCTCCAGAAACCCTGTCTGCAGTCTGTCTACAGGTTTGTTTAATGGAGATGCCCCCTGCAGAGGGGAACAAAGACAAGCATGCCCCCCCACCAGATACAGGACAAGGAATGCTAATGTAAGCCTGACTACAGTATGGTCCATGTGTACAGGCTGGGGGTGACACTCAGGTAGAGCTTAAAGAAGGTCCTAAGGTGGCCCTAGTTCCCCACAGCTACCGCCCTGACAAGGGCAGTCCATATCTGACCCTGGAAGTGAACTAACCCTATAATAACTTTTGTGCATCTTGACGCATTGAAGCATTTCTCCCTCTCTTGTTCTTCAGGGGAGATACATGCACAATAAAGTCATAGCTAGAAGTATTACCAATATCCTAATGGTGGATCTGGTTAATAACTGGTACTACTGTATTTAAAAGGTTGCAATAAATGAATCAGTTGAAAACATCTGGAATCCCTATACTCAGCCCACAAAACAAAAAAAAACAACAGATGAGCTCATATAAAATAGACTTCAAAAAAAGCACCAATAGAATTTTGAATTGGGGGCAAAGTCTATGCAGGGAATGCTGCTCTTTGTATTAGGAAGACTGACCTCTAAAAACTATCAACTTATATAAAGAAATAAACAGCACAAAGTTTGGGGCATATAAAGGTAGATTTTTGGGGCTCATTCCCATGTGCAAGGAAAATGGATGAGTGCAATTCAGTAAAAAACGGATTGTAATCTGTCCAATGTTAATCTATGATTCCCTGCTCATCTGCGATTTTTCTTTTCTCAGCTGAAATCACAGCATGCTGCGAATGTCATCTTATCTCGGATGAGACTCTCCAATGCAAGTCAATGGGTGCGATAAAAAAATCGCGCAACACTCGGACCATACGATTGCCATCTGATTTTTACACACCCATGTCATTGAAAGCCCGAGATTTCATCTGCCGCGTGCAGTAAAATCACAGCGTGACCCGACAGAATAGAATACATAGAATAGGTATATACACATAGAATAGATAGATATAAAGATGTCGGTGACATATCTAATTAATACAGTGCTTGTGTAGCTTACTGTACATGTATTTTATTACTGAATAAATTATTTTCAGAAAAAATGGTGTGGGATCCCATGAAATTTTATCAACCAGCAGAGGAAAAACGAACAGCTAGGGCAGATGTTTATAGTGTGGGAAGGGGTAATATCCTAGTGCTTACCATATTATTATCAGCTCACAGCTGTATACCTAGTCTTTATTGGTTATTAAAATGGGGGACTCCCCCAAAAAATGAGATATGGTCCCCCTATAATAATAGCAAAGGCTAGGCAGACCGCTTTGGGTTGATATTAATAGCCTAGTAAGGGGCTATGGACATTGGTCCCGTCCCAGACTAAAAAAGTCAGCTGTCAGCCACCCCAGAAATGGCGCATCCATAACATGCTCCAAATCTGACACTTAGCTTTACTCTTCCCACTTGCCTTGGTATGGTGGCAAGTGCGGTGATAGTATTGGGGTTGATGTCACCTTTGTATTGTCAGTTGACATCAAGTTTAGGGGTTAGTAATGGAGAGGCATCTACAGTGGGTGCAGAAAGTATTCAGACCCCTTTAAATTTTTCACTCTTTGTTTCATTGCAGCCATTTGGTAAATTCAAAAAAGTTCATTTTTTTATCATTAATGTGCCCCATCTTGAGTGAAAAAAATGTAGAATTTTTTGCCAATTGATTAAAAAAGAAAAACTGAAATAATACATGATCATAAATATTCAGACCTTTTGCTCACTATTGAGTAGAAGCACCCTTTTCAGCTAGTACAGCCATGATTCTTCTTGGGAATGATGCAGCAAGTTTTTCACACCTGGATTTGGGGATTCTTGGCCATTCTTCCTTCTCATAGTCAGGGAGTCCTTCATGTGCATTTTAGCAAACTCTGCGGGCTTTCATATGTCTAGCATTGAGGAGATGCTTCCATCGGGCCACTCTGCCATAAAGGCACAACTGGTGGAGGGCTGCAGTGATAGTTGACTTTGTGGAACTCTATCCCTTCTCCCTACTGCATCTGTGAACCTCAGCCACAGTGATCTTGGGGTTCTTCTTTACATCTCTCACCAATGCTCTTCTCCCACGATTGCTCAGTTTGGCTGGATGGCCAGGTCTAGGAAGGCTTCTGGTGGTCCCAAACTTGTTCTATTTAAGGATTATGGAGGTCACTGTGCTCTTAGGAACCTTGAGTACTGCAGAAATTCTTTTGTAACCTTGGCCAGATGCGTGCCTTGCCACTATTCTGTCTCTGAGCTCCTTGGCCAGTTCCTTTGACCTCATGATGCTCATTTGGTCTGACATGCACTGTGAGCGGTGAGGTCTTATATAGACAGGTGTGTGCCTTTACAAATCAAGTCCTATCAGTTTAATTAAACACAGCTGGACTCCAATGAAGAATTAGAACAATCTCAAGGAGGATCACAAGGAAATGGACAGCATGTGAGTTAAATAGGAGTGTCTGAGCAAAGGGTCTGAATACTTATGGCCATGTGATATTCAGATGTTTTTTTTTTTTTATATAAATTTGCAAAAAATTCTACATTTCTGTTTTTTCAGTCAAGATGGTGTGCAGAGTGTACATTAATGAGGAAAAAATGAACTTTTTTTGAATGTACCAAATGGCTGCAATGAAACAGAGTGAAAAATTTAAAGGGGTCTGAATACTTTCAGTACCCCCTGTATAAGACACTCCCATTACTAACCTCATAGTCAAATTGTGAAAAAAATAACACCCAGAATAATGTCCTTTATTTGAACAAATGACACAGACTCCTTTATTGACTCTAAATGAACCAAAAATAGTTATCACCTTACGCCCAACCCTCCGAAGCCATTGTCCCCTTAAAAGAATTAAAATAATAAACAACCATGTGCCTCACCTGTCCGACGAGAAGATAAGTCAATTGTCCCGCGACGGGTCTAGTTCTGCTGTATGTAGATGGCAAGCTGCATTGTTGCATGATTCGACTATACAGCCTGCCATCTAACATAGACACTGAGCTGCGCGTGCTTGCTCAGCTTAGTGCTTCATGGTGATGTGCTAAAATTGACCGGAGTTTGTATCTAATTAACTCCTTTGACCTTAGGCCTCTTTGACACTTCAGTTTTTTGCATCAGTCAAAATCCGCCAAAAGGACGGATGCTGGATCCGTTTTAGAACTGATGACAACGGATGCCACCCATCCGTTTTTTTTTACGGATCCGCAAAATGAAGAATTTTAAAGGAAATTGCAGGAGAGAGAGAGATAATTTTTTTTTTTTGGTCCGGCACCCAGAAAGAATTTCGGGTTAAATGAGTGTCTGGAGGATCCGCCATACAAAAAAACCTTGCAAGCTCCGTTTTGAAATCTTTGAGGATGGTGACGGACAGCAACTTTTGGCGGATCCTCAAAAAAAACGGATACAACGGACAACAATCCGCCATTAATGAAAGTCAATGGAGAAAAAAAACGGATCCTCAAAAGAAAATTGAGGATCCATTTTTTTCAAAACCTGGCGGATTGTGACTGATTGTAAAAAACTGAAGTGTGAAAGAGGCCTTAGTGATGTCACCATGAGGGTGAGAAAGTTCTCACACTCGCGGTGCCGTCAGATAGGTCATTGACAGTCCAGAAATTTGATTAGTTATGCCTTTATTATGATTTTCTCTATACTGGTAACATACTGTACCAAACATGAATGATTGCACATGTTCTTAAGAAAATTCTTTTTGGGGAATACCTTCTTCCAGTATCTTTGTTAATGGTAGCTTGATGGATGTGGATCACATAAAGTGTAAAAACTGCTTATCACAAGGTTCATCAGTCAATTTGATTGTCAGCAAAAAAAAGTGTGTTTAAGCTCTTCTGACAAGCAGCAATGATCTGGTGCACTTACTGGAAGACAGGTGAAGACAGGACATTTATTTTACTGGCAGTTGCAGACACCATCTTGTCATTTTTCATGATATATCTGAAATATGGGTTGTTGTATGCAAGAAGAGTGTGTATTGAACAAACGTGCATCTTTCCTAGGCTCGATGTATACATACTTTGCATTGGGGCTATATGAGACCACGGCCTAAGAGCTCGTGCACACAAACATTTATATTGGACGAGTGCCCATGTTATTCTATAGGAGTGTGGACATGTCTATTTTTTTACCCAAGGAAAAAAATCGATGACATATCCGATTTTATACTGATTGTCAGATCAAAATCGGCAATGCAAGTCTATGTGTACATGGAAAACATCGGACTGCACTCGGATGACATCTGAGTGCAGTCTGATGTTCACGGACTGACACAATGGAGAAAGTGTAGAAACCTTTTTTTTTCGGAGAAAAACTGATCCCTCTCTGATCAAACTTTGCTCAAAATAATTTGACCTTTTGGATGGAGAGAAAAGGGTTGTGTGGACCCTACTCTTAGAGGGTAGATTCTCTTTTTTATGTAAGTCATGAATATACAGTATACAGGTGAAATGTGTGTCATCCATGAGTTGTTTTATGTGCAATCTCCTGATAACAACCTTACAACATTATTATATTCAGTGAATAGGAGGATATAATTTGTAATATCAATTGGAACCTGCGAGACTGCAGAGCGAAGCCCTAGCTGTGCGACTGAAGGGGTCATGGCAGTCCTCACTAAAGAAGGCAGTTGTGTATTAAACATGAGATGGTTTGTTGAAAGCTCGGTAAATGTGCACATTTCTGCTGCTGCTGTTCTGCCTAATATTCCCTGTGGCTTTTTAAGGGCTTTTAAATCACAGAAGGCAGTTTATTGCAGTGCGCTCGAGTTTTTTGTCTGTATGCACTAATTGTTTTCAGGAGTCACTTGGGGTAGCTGCTATCACAACACTGAAAGCTTCTTTCACTTACCTTCCTTTCTTGATGATCTAATCTGGTTAATGCGGTTAAGAAGGAAGATTGGTTAAAAAAGGAGATATTCGAATGTTGGAAATACCCAGTCTCTTCGATATGAGATTGATATTAAGTAGAAAGATTACATATTACATAGCTAGATATTGGATAGCTAAAGACTGTTAGATAAGTAGTGAAGGTTAGATGGAGAGTGATAGTTTAGGTTCCAGTTTATCTATCTCTTATTTATCATTCCATCTATTATCTATCTATTTGGCTATCTATCATTCCATCTATCGATCTATTATCTATCTATCTATTATCTATCTCTATCTGTTATCTATCTATCATCTATCTATCATACATTATGGAGGTAATAATTAATATGTTATTCTTGGATGTCACAAAATCTAAAGAATAAAGATATAAATAAATGCCATTTTTTTCTTGTTTTGAGTTAGCAGTGTGTCCTCCTTCCTCAATCTCTCTAATTTCACAAGTTTCTTTTATATCTGCTTTTTTCCTATGATTCTTTGGCATCTATAAAGTCCAATCATTGCTGGAACAAAGCTCTGTATCTATCCTATCTATCTATTGTAGTGCTGCACTCACTGCACGTGTTGGGGAACACTCGCTTGGCAGCGCATTAACGTAGTTTAAGCGCCATAAACTTTGCCGTAAGCCAGGTTGCACATCACCGGTTTACACATAGTCCATTACTTTATCACATAAGCTTTACCAAGCATTCACTAGTCACGCCTGACTTTCTCCAGTCACCGGGTGACTGCACAGTTGAATAACTGACCTTTGTCAGTGCATACAGTTCTTTCCCCATACTCTGGGTTACCTCTCAGGAGCTCCTGTTCCACATACTGACCGCCTGTCAGTCCTAGTTCCTGGGGAAGCTGCTGAACTGGGACCACCGTCCTTGTGTCCAGTGCACTACCGAAAGTCCAGATCCTCAGACTGAAGGTAGCTCCCCCAAACGCAGTGCCTTCACAGACTCCACAAACATTCGAGGCCTGTCCGGGTGCCATTCAGGACATTCGTCCAACACTCAGGCCACCAGGGCCTCACCGGGTGCCATTCAGGGCTCCAATCCTACACCGTGTGCAGAATTATTAGGCAAGTTGTATTTGAGAGGATTCTTTTTATTATTGAATAACAACTATGTTCTCAATCAACCCAAAAGACTCATAGATATCAAAGCTTAATATTTTTGAAAGTTGGCGTAGGTTTTTTTTAGATTTGGCTATCTTAGGAGGATATCTGTTTGTGCACGTAACTGTTACAGTGCAGAATTATTAGGCAACTTAATAAAAACCAAATATATACCCAACTCACTTGTTTATTTTCACCAGGTAAACCAATAGAGCAACACAAAATTTAGAAATAAACACTTCTAACATTCAAAAACAAAAAAATCAGTGACCAATATAGGCACCTTTCTTTACGATGACACTCAAAAGCCTTCCATCCATAGATTCTGTCAGTTGCTTGATCTGTTTATGATCAACATTGCGTGCCACAGCCACCACAGCCTCCCAGACACTGTTCGGAGAGGTGTAATGTTTTCACTCCCTGTAGATCTCACATTTTATGACGGACCACAGGTTCTCTATGGGGTTCAGATCAGGTGAACAAGGGGGCCATGCCATTATTTTTTCTTCTTTTAGACCTTTACTGACCAGCCACGCTGTGGAGTATTTGGATGCATGTGATGGAGCATTGTCCTGCATGAAAATCATGTTTTTTCTCTTCGCCACGACAGCACCCACTGAGAGAGGGGATCCGCCCCAGGAACAGGAAACCTACAGAGAGATAAATGGGGCGGTCCCCCTCGCTCCCTCAGGTTGGTTTCCTGTTCCTAGGAAGGAACCCACAGAGACGAGGATTCCTGGCCTAGTAGCGGCCCGCGGCATTATATGCGCAACGGGGGCCCCAGAGCTGGAAGCAGCACGGATGGATCCAGATTAGGAATCCCCCCTCTGCTGGTAATGTGGGTGAGGCCGTGGCGAGGAGTGCCTGGCTCACCAGGAGGTGCATTGGAGGAGCACCTGGGAAATCCCTAGGAGGGGATTGCGCATTACAAAGCGCGGCACAGCGTCGGGGTCCGGGGAACCTGGAGAAGATCCGTCCCCTCCCTTCCCCCGCCCCAAGGAAAACCGGGGATGGCAAGGCCAGGGTGGAGAATGATGCCATGAGCTTGAGCAGGACGCAGGGTGTGCCACAGGCGCTATGGTGGAATATGCAAATACCTTGCTATGTAGCGGTATGACGATCCGGCAGTACAGGGGCAGCGGTCAGGAAAGGACCACAGGTGAAAGCGCGGCCAGGAGAGTGAATGGCCGGTGCCATTGCAAGGAGGCCAGGCGACCCGGAAGTGGTAGGGGCATTTCCGGGGTAGGAAGAGGTAGCGCGAGATCGCGAGGAGACCGCGCATGCGCAGTAGCGCAAGAAGGAAAAAAAAAAAAGAGGAGACGAGGAAAGGAAGTGAAACCGGGAGGCTGCATAAAGGCACCGGCCAGAGGCACACCGGTGCGTAGCCATGTCGTCCGTAAACGACCCGGTTTCGCTCCTCGAGGGGCAGCTAGGAGAATCCTCTCAAAGCGGTACCCGAAGAAATAGCAACACCAGAAGGAGCAGCAGCTCCAGAAGAGAAACCAGCGGACGCTCTAGACGGAGCGAAGCTTTAGAGAAGAAGCGGAAGAAGGCACTTCATTCCTCACCTCAGCCTGAGCCTCGAGCCCCACAGCCGGTATTGAGCTGACGAAATTCACGGTTGAGTGTTTTGGGTCAAGCTCTTAGCTGATGGCGTTCCGTTCTTTTTTCTGTTTATATACCCTCAGGCCAAGAGAACAGAGAAAAATAAACACAGGGAATGTGCATTATGCTCCCAGCCCCTCCCAGATGGTCACCCTAAACGGTTATGTCAGTTATGTATTGATCAAACCCTGCGGGAGGAGTCCTCCGGTTGAAAGGAGGATATTCGTATGATTATCAGGGAAGAGCTACAGGCTTTAGGCGGTGCTAGTAGTCATGGTGGACAGACCTCCATTAGAGGAGTAAGGTCACCGACATCGGGGTCGCCTTCAGAGACTGGGGAATTGGATTCAGACAGGTCTCAGGAATGCCTAACCTCGGAAGAGGAACAGCAGGCTTGCTTCCACACAGACAGCGTGATCAATTTGGTCAAATCCGTGCGGAATACCATGGGGTTATGTGACGTTAAAGAACCCAAAACCCCGCAGGAAATTATGTTCGCCGGCATCGCCCAAAAGAAAATCAAAGCCTTCCCCGTGGTACCAGCTATTAAGGAACTGGTTAAAAAGGAGTGGGAGAGACAGGGGCAAAGAGCATTTATTCCCTCAGCTTCCAAACGAAAATACCCCTTTGATGATGACGAGCTGGCGTCTTGGTCTAAACCTCCCAAAGTGGATGAGGCAGTAGCCTCCACCTCCCGCTGGTCTTCCCTACCAGTAGAGAACGCAGGAACTTTGTCCGATCCACTAGACCGCAGAGCAGACACTTTTCTCAAACGGTCTTGGGAAGCATGCATAGGAGCCTTTAAGCCGGCTATAGCAGCCACTTGCACGGCAAGATCCATGATCGTATGGTTGGACGAATTAGAGGATAGAATAAGGAGTGGAGCATCTAGAGATAAGCTCCTTTCCTCCATTCCCCTGATTAAGGGAGCAACCGCCTTCCTATCCGACGCCTCAGCTGATTCCCTCCGTCTATCTGCCAGAACGGCGGGTTTAACCAACACGACCCGACGGGCCCTATGGTTGAAGGGGTGGAGAGGTGATGTGCAAACTAAAACCAAACTCTGTACTATGCCGTGTCAGGGTAAGTACCTGTTTGGCACACAGTTGGATGACATCCTGACAAAAGCGGGGGAGAGGAAGAAAGGATTCCCTAACCCATACATTCCCTTTAACAGGAGAGCCTTCAGGAAGCCTCCATTTGGGAAAAAGAAAGATTTCAGACCCCAGGAACGTTGGGGTAATAAAGATGCCAAGCAGAGAGGCAATTTGTTTGGAAAGCGTCCCTTTAGGTCAGGGGACAGGTTCCGGTAGCGATAAAACACCGGTAGGTGGTAGGCTACTAAAATACAGTCATCAGTGGCAAAAAATAACATCGAACCCTTGGGCAATTAATATCGTGTCATCGGGCCTAAGGCTAGAATTTGTTCGGTGCCCACCAAACTCCTTCCTATTGACTTCCCTGAAGTCCCCAACGCAACAACAAGCCTTGGAGATAGAGATAACGGGCCTCTTGGCTAAGCATGTTCTGATAGAAGTGCCAAGGGAAGAGTGGGGAACAGGATTCTATTCTCCCCTATTTTTAGTACCTAAGCCGGATGGTTCCTTTAGAACGATAATTAATTTAAAAAAGCTTAATTTGTTTCTAAGGCTGCGGTCCTTTAAGATGGAATCAATTCGTTCAGCGATAAAACTCTTGTTTCCTAGGTGCTATATGGCAGTATTGGACCTAAAGGATGCCTATTATCACCTCCCCATATACAGAGAGCACCAAAAGTTCCTTCGTGTGGCAGCCTTGATAAAGGGCCAGATACGACACTTCCAGTTCACTGCAATGTCGTTCGGGTTATCCATGGCACCCTGCGTTTTTACCAAGCTGATGCTAGAGGTGATGTCGTACTTCAGGCTGGAGGACACTTTTTAATAGTCCCGTACTTGGACGACCTGCTTATAGTGGGAAATTCGGTGTCCCAATGCGAAGGAAGAGTAGCTAATATAATCTCATCCCTGCAGACACTAGGCTGGCTGGTCAACTGGGAAAAGTCCTGACTGCAACCGGTAACCTGTCAGACGTTCCTGGGCCTTCAAGTAGACTCTGTAAGTGAGAAATGTTTTTTACCAGAAACAAAAACACGAACCTTAATTAGCAAAGTACGGATGGCATGTGATAAGAACTCGATAACCTTGCGAGAAGGCATGTCCTTATTAGGGTCCCTAATATCATGCATTCCAGCGGTACAATGGGCCCAATTCCAGTCCAGAAAATTGCAGTGGGCCATTTTACGTGAGACAGAGAGACTACAGGGGCGGTTGAATGGAAGAATATCCCTGTCACCAGAGGTAATTAGCTCTTTAAGGTGGTGGTTAAACCCTAACAACCTAACAGGAGGCGTTCCATGGTGGATTATCCCCTCTAGAGTGGTTACCACGGACGCTAGCCCCTCGGGATGGGGAGCCCATTTAGGAGAAAACATGGTGCAGGGTCGGTGGTCCAAACTCGAAACAAGAAGCTCATCTAACTTGAAGGAGATAAAAGCGATATATTTTGCTGTATCTAAATTTCTTCTGCAGCTAAAAGGTACCCACACGAGAATCCAAACAGACAACATCACCTCAGTGGCATACATAAATCGGCAAGGAGGTACGCGATCAGGACCCCTCATGTCTATCGTGAAAGATATTCTAGAGATGGCCGAAATACATCTCCACTCCTTATCCGCCACCCACATCAGAGGAATAGACAATTCCAGAGCGGACTATGTCAGTCGCCAAACTTTACACCCGGGAGAGTGGGTTCTCAGCCGACACATCTTCAAAATGATAACTGCCAAATGGGGCAAACCAGATATAGATCTGTTCGCGACAAGAGCCAACAGACGCGTAGAAAAGTTTGCTTCACTGTACAGGGAGGACAGTCCAGACGTCCTCGATGCCCTGCAGATACCCTTGACATTTCGACAGGCCTATGCCTTCCCTCCAATGATATTGCTACCGACAGTAGTCAGGAAGATAAGGGAAGAAGGGGCGAGAGTAATCCTGATAGCCCCTTTTTGGCACAAGAGGCCGTGGTTTTCATGGTTGAGAGCGGTCGATAACTGACCCATGGATTCTCCCGCTACATCGGGACCTTCTTTCCCAGGGACCCTGCCACCATCCCCGAGTCAAATCCTTGCACCTAGCGGCATGGAATTTGAAAGGAGGCTATTAAGATTAAGAGGGTTCTCAAATAATCTTATTAACACGCTACTAGAGAGTAGAAAGGAGTCAACAACAAAAATTTATGTAAAAATATGGAAGAAATTTTTAACCTTTCACATCGCAAAGCTTTCCAGTGAATTACCCATTAGAGCCATTCTAGAATTCCTGCAGAGGGGGCCGTGAGTTAAAACTCTTGGTTAATACCCTAAAAGTTCATGTATCGGCTCTAGGAGCCTTATATAACCATAATGTGGCAAGCAATAGATGGGTAACTCGATTTATTTCAGCTTGTCAGAGGGCGACTCCAGTCCACATCCCCCAGGTGCCTGCTTGGGACCTCAACTTGGTCTTAGATGCCTTAACTCAGGCCCCATTCAAACCTATGCACCTAGCATCATTAAAACACCTTTCATTTAAAACTGCTCTATTGGTAGCTCTAGTCTCGGCGAGAAGGGTAGGTGATCTCCAGGCACTATCGGTAGATCCCCCATTCCTGTCAGTAAGTCATGACAAACTGGTATTAAAAACAGACCCGTCATATCTTCCCAAGTGTACTACTAGATTTCATAGAGCCCAAGAAGTCTGCCTTCCCTCCTTCTATGTGAACCCAGTGACATCAGAAGAAGTTAAATTACACTAAATTCACTAGATGTCAGAAGAGCAGTCCTGACATAGATGTAACCAGTCCCTGGAGGTAGAGTAGGTCCCTCTTTATTTCCTTCCAGGGTAACAAGAAGGGGCCCAGAGTTACGAGAAGCAAACTGTCCAGGTGGATCAGAGATGAAATCACGATGGCATATTTGGCAAAGGGAGAAGACCTTCCACAGGGAGTAAAAGCGCATTCTACTCGAGCCATATCATCCTCCTGGGCAGAGAAAGCAGGCGTTCCAATAGAGCTAATATGTAAGGCTGCAACTTGGTCTTGTCAATCTACGTTTTATAACCACTATAGACTAGATTTATCCTCCTCGGACGACTTAGCCTTCGGTAGAGCGGTCCTTAGCACGGTGTACCCTCCCAAGTGACTATCTCTGAAAGTCTCTCAGTGGGTGCTGTCGTGGCGAAGAGAAAAAACGGATTACTTACTGGTAATACTCTTTTGTAGAGTCCACGACAGCACCCGTTCACTTCCCTCCCTTAATTTAGAAACTCACACGTGGCTCTCCTTGGTGGTGGGGAAAAATGAAGAAAAAAAAAAAAAAGAGGATAAGGGATCTTTTAGTGTATATAGCAAGTAATAGATAAGTGTCAACTGGTTAACAAATTGACTAAAACATGTATGGTGGTTCCTCTTGGTTTTCTGTAACCTGAAGCACGTGACTGCTAGGGGCGTGGCCTAAACTCCAGAGAGCTAGGAGCTGCGAGAACTCCTAGTAGGGTAACTGCGAGACAAAGTTACCAAGGGGCATAGACAGGGAGGATAGTCAGGACGTAGCCAATGAGTCATATACAGGGATAACTGCAAGGTACAAGAGGGGCGAGCAGAGAGTAGTCAGATCACAGGCAATGAGTCATACATAGAGAGGATAGAGCAGTACAGAATCAACAGGCAAACTCACAACGGGAAACAGAACCCCGGGTCAGAGCCATAAAAACAAGCTATAACAACGAACAGGCACACAGAGGTCAGCTCACTCGGCCAAAGGCAAAAGTATAACTGGCAGGGATTGGAGCTTCCCCGGGGTTTAAGAAGCTCTCCCAGAACCAGAAAGAGGCCACAATCATTAACCCCAGGTGTGCAGGTCAAAACCTGCACTGAGCTCCAGACATTAACCCCTGACGTGCAGCTCAAAAACCTGCACTGGGATCATGACTGACACACTGTCTCTAATGTGACCCACCCTGGTCACATTATATAGCTCGTAACCACACCCACAGGTGAGGTATGGATCACATGGGCTGGTCACATGGTCAATGACCTCACTGCAGGTCCTTAAACACACAGCCACACACACAGGCTTCTTCTTGGGTGTTCAGACACACCCCCCTGGGTGTGTATGTAGGTGACTGGACTCAGCTATCTCTCTAAGTCACCTGGAAGCCTCCAGGGCCACCCATCCCTGTAATACATATTGGCCATTTACAACCCTGCTGGTCAATGTTTCCCCATCACAATAAAGGAAACGCCTGCATGCATATCCTGGGGAGCCCATACAACGCTCCCTAGTTGTAACAGGGTTCACTGCATCACACTATACACACTGAACAATGAATAGCTGCATATATAATATATACATATATGTACATATACTATCTTTCAGTCTGGTAGGGGCAATGGTCAGCAGATGTCTATGCGATTCATTTTAATTAGTGGACACAGTGGTTTTGATGTGAATTGCACCCTGCCCAAATGTTTTTAGTATCTTGCGATATTTTACTGAATTTGTCCTTAACCAAATTTAAGAAAATATAAAGTAACCAGACAGCGAATTAATGCTTCCCGAATCATAATAAGGGCACCATTGACACCATGTGTATTTTATTCTAAAATACTGTAATGTTGGAGAAAACATACTTTTAAAAGCCAGTTTGGTATTAGGACAAATAGTCTAAGCCCTCATTCACACGATCAGTATTTGTTCAGTATTTTGCATCAGTGTTTGTATGCCAAAACCAAAAGTGGAAATTCTGTAAATGAAAGATTCTGTGTTTTAGAGACTCTTCTGATTTTGGCAAACAAATACTGCAGAAATAATGATCAAAAATAGTGATGTGTGAAAAAAGCCTAAGAGAGACAGGTCCCAGTGGTTGTACTTAACTGACAGTTCTCTCCTTATAGGTTTCTATAGGGAAATACATTTAATCAAGGAGAGCGGGGTGGGGGAGGCCCCGGGGGACCTGCCACGGACTAGTCCTCCTAGTGGTATTGTTCCCTGGTGGCTTTTAAAGGGAATCTGTCACCCCTTTTTTGAGATATCATATAATGATATCATTCACTTGTGTGTCACATAAGGATTCTCTTAGTACTTTTGCTTCCCCCTGACCCCGCACCTTTCATGCATAAATACCTTTTTTATATCGGTTCAGATGTATGTAAACTGCCACGGTCCGGTCCGCTGGGCGGGGCTTATTCAACTGCTCCCCCCTCCCCGTCTTGCTCTATGCATTTCATCTTGTGTAGAGCAAGACAGGGAGGGGGATCGGTTGAATAAGCCCCGCCCATCGGACCGGACCGTGGCAGTTTACATACATCTGAACCAATTTAAAAAAGGTATTTATGCATGAAAGGTGCGGGGTCAGGGGGAAGCAAAAGTACTAAGAGAATCCTTATGTGACACACAATTGAATGATATTATATGATATCTCAAAAAAGGGGTGACAGATTCCCTTTAAACGAATGTTTCCTCTGAAGTGCTGCAGCGTTTAGGAATGAAACATCAGCGGGTGAAATAATGCAACCAGGGTTTGTTGGTTTGATTAATGTTGCCGATGGTTGATGTATGAATCTGCTGTAAGCTTCTCTATAAACACATATATTTTGTTCTTTGGGGGCCTTCATCACTCTGTAATCCTAGGCTCAGGGGCGGATATACCATTGGTGCAGAGGCCCAAGGAATCAGGACGACACATTCTGCAAAGTAGGTGGAATTGTGCATTATGATGGGATATTGGCCTGCAAAGGGCCCATATACTGTTCTTGCACAGGGCCTTCTCGTCCTCTCCTGCTCCGATGACAAGAGTTAAATTACTCGGTTGTTTAAAACCCCCTTGAATCTAGATGGTATCGGGAAGCCATGCTACCTGCTGCACTCTCCACATCCAGGGCTGTGGCGTCGGTAAGCCAAACTTCCGACTCCTCTATTTCCATAACACCTACTCAGACTCCACCAAAATGGGCTCCGACTCCATGACCAACTCCACAGCCCTGCTAGGGCTGTGGAATCGGTAAGCCAAACCTCCGACTCCTCAATTTCCATGACTCCACCAAAATGGGCTCCGACTCCACAGCCCTGTCCACACCTGCGCATTATTACCTAATTTCCTATAATGGATGAATGTAATGACGGGCAAACACTGGTCACTTTAGGTCTGGTGATAGGTCCTCTTAATTGTGGTTCGTAATCCTGTATTTGAATTGTAAAGTGCTGCGGAATATGATGGCGCTATATAAATAAAGCTTATTATTATTAGTGTACATACATTACCTACATGGTTCCCATTGACTTGTATTTCAGGTTTGTCATAGCTTGTACAATAATCTAATAATGACATATTTATTTTTCCGGCAGTTTGTGGGGATATCCATGGACAGTTCTTTGATCTGATGAAGCTCTTTGAAGTCGGGGGATCACCTGCCAACACGCGTTACCTCTTCTTGGGAGACTACGTTGACAGAGGATACTTTAGCATTGAAGTAAATATAATTTCCTACTTAATGAATGGATTTTGAACAAGTTGCGATGAACATGATAGAGCTAAATTCTGCCTGTACTTTAGTCTTTGCCCCTTATTGTGTAACTGGTGGCATATCCATGTGTATATTCACATCAGTGTCTCCATGTGGGACATGTGCAAATAGCCGCTCACAGAAGAAGAGAGCAGGGACTGTAGTGCCACCTGCTGGAAGTAGCAATCCTAAGCGTCAGTGTCGACTGCAAGACTTATGATCAACAGCTAAACCAGAACCTCCATTTGCAGACTTAGGCCTGTTTCACACTTCAGTTTTTTTGTGTCAGTTAAAATCCGTCAAAATGGCGGAAAGCGGATGCGTTGCTAACTGATGTGAACGGATGCCACCGGACCGTTTTTTTGACGGATCCACCGAATGAAGAATTTTAAAGGAACCGCAGCCCGAGAGAGAGATTTTTTTCCAGCCGCCAGAACAGACTTTAGGGTTAAATTTCCAGCTGACTGAAGTCTTTCGGGCATGCGCAGTGTGAAGTGCGGCATGCTCCGTTCGGGCATGTCGGCGGACGGCAAAATTTTGGCGGATCCGCAAAAAAACGGATCCAACGGATGGCCGTCCGTCAAGATCCGCCGGTAATGCAACTCAATGGGAAAAAAAACGGATCCACCAAACAAAATGGCGGATAGGTTTTTTTTTTTTTCAAAACGGCTGATCTTGACTGATGGACAAAAACTGAAGTGTGAAACAGGCCTTATCTGCATCATTGCAAAGCAGGAAAACTGGTTAAATGGATGACAGGCCGATGACAGGAGGTCCAAAAATAAAGTTTCTCATACATACAGCACTACACAGAAGCAAAAAAGTTACAAATAGCATTTTTATGGCCCCGTTAGACGGGCTAATCCAGGCTGCTAAATGATTGCCAGTCAGCTCCTTAAAAGCCAATTGGCAGTCGTTTATTGGCGTTCTGCACAGACACAATCCTTGGTAATACGATTACTTTGTGTGCATATAAAGTACCATGTTGTATGCAGCACATCTCTGCTTTCCAAGGGTCAATGTGTTGTTTTTTACTATGATTTTTGCGGCAGCATATTTCATAGATTTGTTGTTTTTTTATG
Source organism: Dendrobates tinctorius (assembly GCF_039654945.1). Classification (NCBI taxonomy): domain Eukaryota; kingdom Metazoa; phylum Chordata; class Amphibia; order Anura; family Dendrobatidae; genus Dendrobates; species Dendrobates tinctorius. Next base: position 3,003,230 of record NW_027361679.1, read on the forward strand.
TATCTATATCGTTATAGATTTAAAAAAAAAAAAAAGTTGCAATTTTCACCTAAGCTACTAACACGAATACTAGACTAGATATATTATATTTCTTGTTCTGTACAGGTGATTTTTCATTAATCTTTGTAGATATTACAATGAAATGTGACATTTCTACATACAACTCTTCGCCCTTGCTTTACAATGACCTATTCCCAAGAAACGCCCTCCTTGATAACTTAATGATTCCGATTCAGTGTATTTCCATGTAGCTTCTGTGAGGAAGCTTGAGCCCAAAATTCAACTTACTATAACTAGTGATGAGCGAGTATACTCGTTGCTCCGGTTTCCCCGAGCTTGCTCTGGTGATCTCCGAGTATTTTGGCGTGCTCAGAGATTTAGTTTTCGTCGTCTCAGCTACATGATTTGCGACTGCTAGACAGCTTGAATACATGTGTGGAATGCCTGCTTGTTAGGGAATTCCCACATGTATTCAGGCTGTCTACAAGTCATAAATCATGCAGCTGAGAGGAGAAAAACTAAATCTCCGAGCACGTCAAAATACTCGGAGGACACCCGAGCAACTATGCTACTCGCCCATCACTATAACATTTCCAAGATTTTAGAAGTTTTTTTGTATCTTTGTAATGAAAAATTAAAAAAATAAAATAATCATGATAATTGTTTTAAAAATACACTTAAGATAAAATCTCAGCTTTAAAATTGGTTATCTATTATAACCAAGCGTTAAAAAAATCATGAACATGTTACTGTCCGATTGCTGTGAATTTTCTGGGTATTTTGATAGATGCTCCCTGGCTGGATAAAGCAGAATAACATTTTTGATCGTGTAGTTTTGTCATCCCTTCGGTGAATATTTTCTTTTCTTTCAGTGTGTGTTGTACTTGTGGGCCTTGAAAATTCTATATCCGAAAACTCTTTTTTTACTCCGCGGGAATCATGAATGTAGACATCTAACAGAGTATTTTACTTTCAAACAAGAATGTAAGTATTCTAATGAAGAGCTCGTTGCCCCCTTTTATTCCTGGGAACAGGGCGATTTCTCTGTACACAGATTTTGCAATAATGTGGATTTTTATGCATCAGTCTCTCCTTCTAGTGTACATAACCAGGTTGGTAATCAATAACCTCCTATTTACTTGTTGTGCTACATCAGGGTTGGCTTCGTTGGGAATGGAGCAGAAAGGTGCCTGTCCTAGTTGTTCACCCTTTGACTGCTGCTGTCCATTACTGCAGAATGATGAAAGTGGACTTCTCCTTTCGGTTTCTGCCACAGAGCATAATTATTAGCATACAGCGCAACATATGTTATACCACGCTGCTGTAATTTACATTAAATTTGTAAAATAATCCACTACGTTAATAAAAATGAATAATGAATGTATTTAGAAATAATGTTTTAAAAATTTTAAAATGTCACGGTTATGAACGCAATATTTATGTTTTGATTCATTACATTTTCTTTTTTTTTTCTTTAAGAGGTTTTGTTTTTTTCTGGAAGACTTGTGATTGTACAATGTTGATTTTCTTAATGTCTGGATTCTTACTATCATTAAAAGGTAAAATAAAATATTCAGAAAGAGTGTATGATGCCTGCATGGATGCCTTTGACTGCCTTCCTCTGGCTGCTCTAATGAACCAACAGTTCCTGTGTGTACACGGTGGCTTATCTCCAGAAATCAACACTTTAGATGACATTAGAAAAGTAAGTGCCTATAGAAAAGACTCCTGTCAGTGTTGTTGCGCAAAGATATGATCTCTAAACAAAAAAAACAAACAATTGCTTTGCAAGAAGCAGACATAATTCAAGGGTAAAGTACTCTACTAAAAAGATCTATGAAACATACATGAAAATATGAGGGCGAATGGTTTCAAAATGTTTCAGTTGTATCTCTTTTCAGAAGCCTAAATCCTTTGGTTCTCTTGATACTGCCATAGAGTTAAATTATAACATTCTGGTGGCCTTTAAAGGGGTTATCCAGGACCTTATTGTTTTTTCACTATGTGCCAAAAAACAGGTAGGTGTAACATCTGCCTGAGGTCCCAGGCTCAAAAGGCTGCCTCCGACACTTTGCACAAGTCAAGTGTAATGCAACCGTAGAAGGGCTGTCGTCCAGAGGTAGGAATGGCCATCAAGAAGTATCAGAGCCGAGGGGTCACCTCAAAATCATAATTCGTAAGAATAGTCAGAAACAAGCCAGGGTCAAAACAGAGATGCACAAAACAAAATAGGAGAAAACACACCTACTTAGGAAAACACAAAGTTATATCTAGCAGCTTCCAGCAGTGAGCTGGATGCTTTAGTAGGGTGCGGTGCTCTCCAGTTGGCTGGAGCAGAGAGCTGATACCTTCAGCTGGACAGCACACACACCGATACTGCTAGACTGGACGGCACTACAGGTTCCAGCCACTCTAATCTTATTGGCTGGACAGGGCCTGCTTTCCAGAGCTTCTGGTTCTGACATTTCTATCACCAGCGCCGCCTGCAGAGTGAATACAACGGCGCCTAGTAATAGAAGTGGAAGTCAGCAGGTTCTGGTGGAGATGTGACAGTAGGTAGTTGGTAATTACCTGCTTATTCTACCTTCCACTGGTGTAGAGTGTAACTGCCAGCGATTCAGCTGCTCTGCGTTAACAGAGCAGCTTTTCATCTTCCAGGCTGCTTTGTTGACAGACTGCCGAGTTCATACTGATTGACATCCAGCTCCCCGCAGTTAGGCAACAGGGAGCTGGCTGACAGCATGATTTCAGCAGTTACGCCTCGTAAACAGAGCGGAAGAGGAGCCGCTGCCCTGGCAACGTGACATCAGCGGAAGCTGCAGAATCTCCAGATGGATCAGTTTATGACCACTCTGTGCTGGCTGAGATCGGCGCAGGGCAGAACAGGCAGGTGGATAGCAACAACTTACCTGTTGGTTCTTAGGCGTAAGTAGTTGCCGAACACCTCTCACTCTAGTCTTCTCACAGATCTATTATCACCTTCAAGAATCTCCAAAATTTCAAATTCTCCAAATGTTTGAGCAGTTTTTTTTTTTAAATAAATTGAATGCATAATTGCATATTTACTAAGTTTTTTTTTTATGGAATATGCAATCGGTAATAAGAGGCATTTTGAAATGCAATCTGCATATTTATCAACACATTATTTCATTCCTGAGTATTTCAGTTACAAAGCCATGAATAATTTACAAGCCCAAAATAAGTTTGGAATTGTAGCTCCGTATTGCATATTTTATGATACACATTTGAAGCCGAATCTCTGAATGCATCTTTCTAATGAAAGTTTTCTTCTTTTTAATTGAACGTCAAGGCGATGAAATATCACTTCATTCCCCTCAAATAATATTAAGCCCTGGGCTAAAATTTTGCCGTTTCATCGCTGAATTATTTACATTTTTACTTTTCTTCCTGACTGAATTAGTCAGCTTGATAGATGTATGAATCAATGTGACAAGTCAGCTTATTTTATTAAAGGTTGTCCAAGGTTTGCTGCAGGAGTCCATGCATGGACTGAATTACTTCATACCCTGAATTTTAGTTACAAATAATAAATCCGATTCATTATATTAATAGGGATTTTTTTTTTTTTTTTAGAGTTCGGTTATTTTATTGGTTAAATGAAATCTGTTCGGTCCCCAAACACTGTGAAACCACCACTACTAGACCATATATCCTTATTTTTGCAGCAAAATGATATGTCTTCTGTACTATATAAATGTACCTCTTTGTGCTAAATTAACTTGTATATGCAAATTATTGTGGACTTTTCCTTTGGGGTGTTTATATACCAGGACTAGTTCTCCCTCCGTAGCTTCAATCATGGCCCTGTGAGCATGATTGAATTTCCATATCCCACCCGCGGCCTCTCATCAGTCCCTAAATTCTAATGCATGCACATGACCTCATAGATGTCCGGGCTTGTGCAGTGAAGCCAGGTGTTCTGCCCTCGGCTTCATTACCATGCTAAACTTGACCACTATTTGCCTTCAAAACAGCATCAGTTCTTTTAGGTACAATTGCCTTCACTTTTGAAGGACCTCGGCTGGAAGAGTGTGCCAAATATCTTGTAGGACTAACCTCAGATCTTCTGATGTAGGCTTGCATAAATTCTTCTGTACGCGGGTATATGGTAGTTGAGTCACACCCACAGGGGCGTGATTGAAGCTATTAGGGGAGGTTTAATTTATGTGAGTAAATGACTAATCCACATTAATTTTCATGTTGTTTGCATCTGTTTAGTAAATGCCTAAACTCCCTGTGAATTAATAATTTTGGAGCTGCTTTTTTCATAATTCTATGTTGTCATTCCTCTTTTTCCTCCTTTATATTTTTGAATACAGGGTGTTACCATTCCCCTTTGTTAAAGGGAACATTTCACCAGAAATAGCGCTGTTAACCTGCAGATATGCGGTTATTCTGCAGGCTAAGGCCTCTTTCACACATCAGGTTTTCGCCGTCAGGCGCGATCCGGCGCTTTTGACAGAAACCGGATCCGGCGAAATGCAATGCCGGATCCGGTTTCCCCCCCATTGACTTGCATTTGCGCCGTATGGCCATGCGTTTCATCCGGTTTTCGCCGGATCCGGCAATGTGTCGCGATCCGGCGTCTGGAAAAAACGGAGACTGTAACGTTTTTTGTCTCCGGCGAAAAAGCCGGACACGCCGGATCCGGCGCGTCCGGCTTTTTCACACAATGAAAGCCTATGAGCGCTGCAATGCGCCGGATCCGTTTTTTTGGGTCTGAGCATGCTCAGTAGCTCTGCCCACAAGACATATATAAAAGCAAGACAGTGGGACCCACAGCCACACCCAACATGCCACCCAAGAAAGCAACCAAGCGCAGCAGGAGAAGGCAGGAGACCACTGCAGCACCATCAGCACCACCACCACCACCCCAAATGGAGCAGCAAATGGAACATGCTGAGGAGGGGAGGCCAGCAGCAGATGAGAGATGGTAATTATCAAATCCCCCATTCCTCCAAACTAGGGCTATTGAATATAGAATCATAGAATCGTAGAGTTGGAAGGGACCTCCTGGGCCATCTGGTCCAACCCCCTGCTCAAAGCAGGATTCGCTAAATCATCCCAGTCAGATGTCTGTCCAGCCTCTGTTTGAAGACTTCCATTGAAGGAGAACTCACCACTTCTCGTGGCAGCCTGTTCCACTCATTGATCACTCTAACTGTCAAAAAGTTTTTTCTAATATCTAATCTGTGTCTCCTCCCATTCAGTTTCATCCCATTGCTTCTAGTCTTTCCTTGTGCAAATGAGAATAAAGTTGATCCTTCTACAATGTGACAGCCCTTTAGATATTTGTAGACAGCTATTAAGTCTCCTCTCAGTCTTCTCTTTTGCAAACTAAACATTCCCAAATCCTGCAACCTTTCCTCATAAGACAGGGTTTGCAGACCGGTCACCATTCTGGTCGCTCTTTTCTGAACTTGCTCCAGTTTGTTGATGTCTTTTTTAAAATGTGGTGCCCAAAACTGGACACAATATTCCAGATGAGGTCTGACCAAAGAGGAGTAGAGGGAAATAATGACTTCACGTGATCTAGACTGTATGCTTCTGTTAATACATCCTAGAATTGCATTTGCCTTTTTTGCTGCTGCATCACACTGTTGACTCATATTCAGTCTGTGATCTATTAGTATACCCAAGTCTTTTTCACATGTGCTGTCACTTAGCCCTATTCCTCCCATTCTATATATGCTTTTTCCATTTTTATTGCCCAGATGTAGTACTTTGCATTTCTCCCTGTTAAAAACCATTCTGTTAGTTGCTGCCCACTTCTCCAGTTTATTTAAATCTTTTTGAATCCTCTCTCTCTCTTCTCTAGTATTAGCTATCCCTCCTAGCTTTGTGTCATCAGCAAATTTAATCAGTTTACCATCAATTCCTTCATCTAAATCGTTGATAAAGATGTTGAACAATACAGGGCCCAGAACAGAGCCCTGTGGTACCCCACTTGAGACATTCTTCCAACTGGATGTGCAGCCATTTACGACCACTCTTTGGGTCCGATCACTAAGCCAGTTATGAATCCACCTAACAGTTGCCTTGTCCATTCCATACTTAATCATTTTTTCAATAAGGATTGTATGAGAGACTTTGTCAAATGCTTTGCTGAAGTCAAGATATACTATATCTACAGCATTTCCTTGATCCACCCAATCAGTGATACCGTCATAGAAGGAAATTAAGTTAGTCTGACATGACTTATTAGTTACAAACCCATGCTGACTCTGTTTAATCACTTCATTCTTATCCACGTATTGACATACATGTTGTTTAATAATTTGTTCAAAGATCTTTCCTGGTATAGAAGTCAGACTCACCGGCCTATAGTTACCTGGGTCCACCTTCTTCCCCTTTTTGAAGATAGGAACAACATTTGCTCTTCTCCAGTCTTCTGGCACTTCTCCTGTTCTCCAAGAATTTTCAAAGATTATAGAGAGGGGTTCAAAAATTTCTTCTGCTATCTCCTTCAGTACTCTGGGGTGTAATTCATCTGGACCTGGAGACTTGAATTCATTTAGGCTAGCTAAGTGTTTCCTCACTATCTTTCTGTTTATAGATATCCTGGATTCTTCTATTCCCTTAATAGGACAGTGAATAACAGTTGATGTTACATTTCCTTTCTGAGAGAAAACAGATGCAAAATAGGAATTTAAAAGTTCAGCCTTCTCAACATCCTGTCTTACCATTTCATCATTTTCATCCTGTAAAAATCCTATAGCATCTTTGACTTTTCTTTTACTTTTGACATATCCCCAAAATCCTTTATTGCTTTTGACATCTCTTGCAAGCCTCAATTCATTTTCAGCTTTAGATAATCTGATTTGTGCCCTGCAGGTTCTGCAGACAGCATTATATTCTTCTTTAGATATGCCTCCCTCTTTCCATTTTATAAACATTTTTTTCTTCCTTTTTAGCATGTGCTTAAGTTCTGTGTTCATCCATCCTGGTTTCCTTAACTGCTTCCTATTCTTCCCTCTTTTCGGAATTGTTAACAACTGTGCTTTGAGAATTTCATTTTTCAAGATTTCCCATCCCTCCTGGACATTTTTGTCTTTAAGGATATCCAGCCATTGGATCCCTCCAATTCTCTTTCTGAATCCCTTAAAATCTGCCTTTCTGAAATCTAACCTTGACGTCTGAGTCTTCACAGGTCTTCCGCCTCTAGTTATCCAAAATTCTAAAATAGCATGGTCGCTACCTCCTAGGGTCCCAGCCACTTTTACCTCCTCAACCATTTCCTCCCTGTTTATAAGGATTAGATCCAAGGTAGCAGTTCCCCTTGTTTTCTCCCTTACCTTTTGGAAGATAAAGTTGTCAGCAAGAGAGGATAAGAATTTCCTTGACCTGTTAGTTTTGCCTGAGAGAGATTCCCAACAAATGTCTGGATAGTTGAAATCTCCCATGACAACTATGTCATATTTTTTGGAGAACTTGGCCATTTGATGCATAAAGAGTTCATCCATAGCTTCAGCTTGCACAGGCGGCCTGTAGTAAATGCCTACAATGGTGTCCTTTCCATTGTTCTGTCCTTGTATTCTTACCCAAACAGTTTCCACAGAACTCCCAGTCTCTGAAGCTTCAATCTCTGTGCAGATATACGCGTTTCTAACATACAATGCGACACCCCCTCCTCGTTTATCAAGTCTGTTTCTTGCAAATAAGTTGTATCCTTCTAGTCTTGTATTCCAATCATGTGTATTGTCCCACCAAGTTTCAGTGATTCCAATGACATCATATTTCTTTTCCTGTGTTAGTAGTTCCAATTCTCCTTGTTTGTTGCCCATGCTTTGTGCATTAGTATAGAAACATTTTAGTTTGTGATTGGTTTCTCTTTCTCCAATATTTTTATTAATTAGATTCTTTCGTCTTTGTTCTTCCTTTCCACTTCTAATAGCAGAGTTCTCAATAGCATTTGTCAGGTGTATGGCTTTTTCTGGTTTTTTGCTTCCCTTCCCATGTTGTTCTAGTTTAAAGCTCTCCTTACAAGTGTAGCAAGGCGACTTCCAAATACATGCTTACCAGTCTTCGTAAGGTGCACCCCATCTCTAGCAAGTAGTCCATCGTATAAGTAGTTCACTCCGTGATCCAGAAATCCAAATCGTTGCTGACGGCACCATCGACGTAGCCAGTTGTTCACCTGCAGAATCTTATTCCACCTCCTTGTTCCATGGCCATCCACTGGGAGGATGGAAGAGAAGACCACCTGCGCTCCCAGTTCTTTCACTTTCTTGCCTAAGTCTTCAAAGTCTCTGCAGATGGTTTCCAGGTCGTTTCTTGCAGTGTCATTTGTCCCCACATGTAGTAGCAGGAATGGGTAGTCATCTGTAGGTCTGAAGAGTCCTGATATCCTGTCAGACACATCTTTAATTTTTGAACCTGGAAGACAACACATTTCTCTTGAAGTTATATCCGGTCTGCAGATAGCGGCCTCAGTTCCTCTCAACAGGGAATCCCCCATGACCACCACTCTCCGTTTCTTCTTCACAACATTTTTCTTTCTCCATCCAGGAGGACTCTGAAGGCGTACAAGGTTGCTGCTTGTTGGCAAAGTCTTATCCTGATGTATTTCTTCATTGTTTTCCTGCGTGAGAGCCTGGTACTGGTTTCTGAGCAGTATGGGTGCTGACTGCCTCCTGCTTCTCTGGGTCACATGTCTCCATTCCTCTGTATCAAGATATTCATTGGCCCTTTGTTTCTCTTTATTCAACAGCCGCCCAATAGATGCAGCAGCAGCAATGGCAGCAGGTGGAACACCACCCACAGGCATGGAGTGTGGCCACCAGGAAGACAGCACATCATCTTCTGGGAGCCCTCCCTCGCATCGTCAGCGTTTGACGGTAAGTTTTTATTTCCAAAATCCATCATCTCTGTAATATATGTCTATTCATTGCCTTTTATTTCAAAACAGGATTCACAAGATGAAGAGGAGCTCCCAGAAGAAGAAGGAAGGGGTGGACAGACACTTGGAGTGGGCTCACAATTGGTAAGTTTTTTGCATCAAACGCAGAAACACAACATCACACTACACACAACACATAGAAAACAATGTTCTGCAGACCACACACAGCAAACAAATGCCTACATCCAAAGACATAACATTTTTTGTTTTCTTCTCTAGTCTTCCCAATCTGGTGCTCGGCCAAGAGGTCCTCGCAGTGCCTCCCAGGGTCGTCGGCGACAGCAACGCGGCGGTCACCAGCGTGTAAGTATAAATATTTTTGCTTTGTTTTTTTGCACTTTTTATTTCATTTCTTTTGTGGAGGCTAATTATGTTATTTTTGTCTTTTTCTTTAACAGCCTTCACAGCGTGCTCCCGACTCTGACGGTGAGGATGGAGGACTCGATGTGGACCACCTCATCGATCTCGTCAGAGAAAGGGAGCCGCTCTGGAATATGGCTGACCGCCGCCACGCTGACCTTATCGTTACCCGACGACTCTGGGAGGAAATCTGTTCGCTCCTTGTGGGCCGCTGGGAGGACCTCGATGTTCGGGCCCAGATTAAAGAGCGTAAGTATATACAGTACCGGTTGCTTGATGTAAACCAGTGTTTCCCGAACTCCAGTCCTCGTGGTCCCCACGGATCATGTGTTCAGGATTTCTATTTACTATGGAAATCCTGAAAACATGACCCCTGGGGACCATGAGGACTGGAGTTTGGGAAACACTGATGTTGTATACTAACCACTTTGTCCTTTCTCGTTTCAGGGAACAGAATTGTGAATCGGTGGCGGTCTGTGAGGGATCGTTTCAAGAAGGAGTTCAATAAAGAGATGCGGGCCCCGAGTGGATCTGGAGGACGCAGGAGCAAGTACAAGTACGCAGAAGCCCTGTCGTTCCTCCGGGAAACAATGGTCACTAGAAGGTAAATATTACACACCACATGTGAAAAAAAATGTTAGATGTAACTTTTTTTTTTCAGCCAGGGCCATACCATGTCAGTATTTTAATTGTTTTTTTTTCTCTTTATTCCACAGCACGGTGAGCAGCACTCGGGAGCCTGCACGATTGGACCCTTCTGAGGCGATCCCTGAGGAGACCGGCACCGAGGGAGACTTCGACCGCCCCGGTACATCTGCACCTTCCCAGCCTTCCCACACATTCGACCCATCTGTCCCATCCACCAGCACAGGAGCATCGTGGCCGCCTACATTACATGAAGCTGCTGGTGAGGAGATCGCTTTCCCTTTACCCCACCCTTCTGCCCCTGCCACCTCTAGTACACCTGCGGGTACTGGGTGGCAGCGGCAGAGGGGTCAGGAAAAGACTTATGCGCCAGAGTTCTTGCATCTGAATGCATCTTTCCAGAACTGTCTAAAAGTCTTGTCAGAGCAAATCTCCGCAGGCTATCAGCAGATCAACTCCAGCATTCTGGAGGTGAAGACACTTCTGCAAACCATGCATTCAGAAGCAAGATCTTCGCCAAACCACACCTTTTTCAGGTCTGTTGTGGAGTGCATGGAAACGCTCTCTCCTGCCCAGCAGATGCATGTAATGCATTCATGCCACGCTGCTCTCCAGCAAGTTACCTCCCAACCTCCTCCTCCCACCACAGTAGTTCCTCCACCTGCACCCCCTCCAGCCACTTTCCATCCTCCCCCTCCTATTACATCTACACCCCCTCCAGCCACTTTCCATCCTCCCCCTCCTATTACATCTACACCCCCTCCAGCCACTTTCCATCCTCCCCCTCCTATTACATACCATCCACCTCCCCAGCACCATCCACCTCCCCAGCACCAGCAACCTTCCCAGCACCAGCAACCTCCCCAGCACCAGCAACCTCCCCAGTACCAGCAACCTCCCCAGTACCAGCAACCTCCCCAGTACCAGCAACCTTCCCAGTACCAGCAACCTCCCCAGTACCAGCAACCTCCCCAGTACCAGCAACCTCCCCAGTACCAGCAACCTCCCCAGTACCTGCAAACTCCCCAGTACCAGCAACCTCCCCAGTACCAGACATCTCCCCACTTCCAGCAACCTGCCCCGTACCAGACATCTCCCCACTTCCAGCAACCTGCCCCGTACCAAACTCCTTCCCCATACAACTTGCCATCAACATCATCTGCTCCTACAGTCCCTGCCCAACCCTCCACTCCACCACCCACCACCTCTTCTGCTTCCCACATGTCCACCCATTCTGTAGTTTTTTCCACACCTTCACCTCTAACTGTTCCTTCCCCACCACGATCCCAGTCCTCTCTCCACACTCCCAGTGTCGAAGTGTCCCGCAGCCCCTCCAGCAGTATTTCCACCACACACTACACAGATTTATAATGTGTGTATTTAAATAAAAATGACCAGTTTTATGGTTTCAAAGCTTTATTAAACAAGTTTATTAAAATTTTAAAAAGTTTACTAAAAAAACATTTTTCAATAAAAGTTAAATTATTTTACACTGGTTGTCTGTCATTTCTTTCTGCGTCGAAAAAGGTTAAATACAGGGTATTTAAAAGGTGAAATGGTATTCAAAACTAGGTATATAACTGTGGGTAAATTTTAGCTTTTTGCCACAGTTGTGTTCCTGGTTGTGTTTGAAGCAAAGTATTTCACCTAAAAAGTTGTGTTTATTGTTGGTGATTTCCTAACAATGTACACAACTTTTGTTAAAAGGTGAAATACTTTGCATAAAACACAGCCAGGTACACACCTGTGGCCTAAAGCTAAAAATAGTAAGACCATGACAAGATAGCCAACTTTGGTTGGCAAAGGTATATACTGTTGGTCCAGAAGGTACACAAGTTTGGTTAGGGCACAAATCTTTCACACTCTGTCATCCTGCCAGTGTACTCTGCCTTGAGGTGACATAAAGTATATTGCAAAATTGTCCCTCATTACTGAAACCGTAACAGAACTTCTAGTGGTAATGTCATGGTAATCTTGCAAGGTGGTTTCTTCAGAGGTGTCCTCAATGGAAATGGGTTCCTTGAAGATAACAAAATTGTGGAGTACCACGCACGCTTTGATCACCTCGTCCACAGTTTCTGTCTTGAGGTTGATCGCAGTCAATAGGACCCGCCATTTGGCTGTCAGAATACCAAAGGTACATTCAACCATTCTTCTTGCTCTTGTGAGGCGGTAATTAAAAATGCGTTTTGGTCTTGTCAATCCTCTGCTAGAGTACGGTTTCAAAAGGTGTTCTGACAGCTGGAAGGCTTCATCCCCTACACAGACAAATGGCATAGGTGGACCAGATATTTGCGGCAGCGGTCTAGGTGGTGGGAACTGGAAGGTGTTTCCATACAGTTTACGCCCCATGGCAGACAGTTTGAAAACTTGAGAGTCATTGGAGCGGCCATAGGCCCCAATATCAACCGCAATAAATTTGTATTCCGCGTCAGCGATGGCCATGAGGACAATTGAAAAATATTTCTTGTAATTGAAATATTCCGATCCCGATCCAGCTGGCTTTACAATGCGGATATGTTTCCCGTCCACAGCGCCCAAGCAGTTTGGAAACTGACATATCTGTTGAAACTTGTCAGCAATTTCAATCCACCTCTCTGTTGTGGGCTCTGGTAAAAACTCTTCAGCTAAGGAGTCCCACAGTGCACGGCATGTGTACTTCACAATTCCAGATATGGTGGAAATCCCGAGTCTGTACTGGAAATGCAGTGACGAAAGGGATTCTCCAGTTGCAAGAAATCTGTGGGGAATTAAAAAACAATAAATTAGTTTTAAATCACAGCATTACATACCAAAACTGACCTATAACACTTGGAGATACAAACTACCACCAACAAGATTGCAGTGAAAGTGTGCTCTGATGCGAGCATATCCAATAAATGTGGCTTACCTTAAAGTCACCATCAGACGCTCTGCGGGTGAAACAGAGAAGCGGCAATAGGTGTCCGCTTTTCTTATGAGGTGTGCAATGCGCTCCACCAAGTAATCAAAATTCTCCATTTTCATCCTAACATATCCAAAAAATTTATCCGGGTTTCGTCGAAGGTCCATGCAGAGTGTAGAATAGACCCCACGCGTCATTCTCTTGGCTGTGATGGGGTGGATCCACAAACGTCGTCTACGATGCCTGATGCGCTGCTGTCTCACTCTCTCCTTCTCCAGAACAATCACCCTCAAACGATTCGCCTCCGCTATAAAATCCGCCAAATTCTTCAAAATATTTCCAATGACAACATCCATCTTCGCCAGTAACTTGCTCTTCTCTCCAACCTGCACTTTCTCCTCTACAACCTGTCAAAGAAGGGCTGTAGGAACATGCTATATATAGTTTTCCAGTAGCCAATCCCGTTCGGAAGGCCACAAGGGTCAATTTTAAAAAACGGATCCGGCGTAATCCGTCGAAAAACGGATAGAAAAACGGATGAACCGGATGAGACGGATCCGGTTTTGTCTGTCAAGAAAAAGACGGATCCGGCAGAAAACCGGATCCGTCACATCCGGTTTTACGAAACATTTGCCGGATCCGGCGTTCCAGCACGACGCCGGATCGCGCCTGACGCCGAAAACCTGATGTGTGAAAGTAGCCTTACAGTGTGATGAATATGCCCGATGCCTACACGCAGCCGAATGCAGCGGGAGAAAATGATCTTTATTCTACCCTCCAGCATTCGGTGTTCAATCACCGCTCTGAGTATACTGAGCGGTCGCTGTAATCGCGCCTCCGGCCCTGACTGACACTGGCTCTACATTGCGGCCAGCTGTATGTCAGGGTCGGAGGCAAGGTTACAGCGGCTGCTCTATATACTCAGATCGTGACTGAACCGGTTACAGCCCGCCTCCATTACTGAATACCGAATGCTGATGGGGAGAATAAAGATTATTTTCTCCCGCTGCATTCGGCTGCAGGCAGATGCTAGGCAGCATCATAACGCTGTTAACCTGCAGATTGATTGCATATCTGCAGGTTAACAGTGTTATTTCTGGTGAGATTTCCTTTAATGTGACATTGTTAGCACTGATTAGACAGTTTTAGAATATGAAAAGGACATAACCCATATAATAGCAACCAGTTTTCATTTTTTTCATACGTTATTTAGGATGAATACTAGAAGAATGGCAAAAAAAGCTGTGTGGGAAAAAATGTTGTGGAATTGATGTATCATGGGGGAACACAAATATTTATTTCAACTTCCTCTCCGTTTTTTTTTTTTTTTTTTATTCTGTCACTAGTTCTCCACTATATACAGTGGCATGTAAAAGTTTGGGCACCCTTGGTCAAAATTACTGTTATTGTGAACAGTTAAGCAAGATGAAATGATTTCTAAAAGGCCTAAAGTTAAAGATTTTGTTTCTATTTTAGGCAGAAAAAAAATATATTTTCATATTTTACTTTTTAAAAATTGCAAAAAGGAAAATGGGCCGATGAAAAAGTTTGGGCACCCTTGGAGATTTGTGTGCTCTGATAACTTTGACCAAGATTTCAGACCTTAATTAGCTTGCTAGGGCCATGGCTTTTTCACATTCATCGTTAGGCAAGGCCAGGTGATGCAAATTTCCCAGCTTTATAAAAACCTAGCGTCCTCTAACCTTGTTCCAAAAAAAACGCAGCCATGGGTTCTTCTAAGCAGCTGCCTATCACACTGAAAATAGAAATGGTGGAGGCCCACAAAGCAGGAGAAGGCTATATGAAGATATCAAAACGTTTTCAAGTTGTACTTTCCTCAGTTTGAAATGTAATGAAGAAATGTCAGTTAACAGAAACAGTGGAGGTCAAGATAAGGTCTATAAGACCAAGCAAAATTTCAGTGAGAGTTGCTCGTAGGATTACTAGAGAGGCAAATCAGAACCCCTCGCTTCACTGCAAAAGACTTTCAAAAAGATGTAGCAGACTCTGGAGTTATGGTACATTGTTCTACTGTTCAGAGGCTACTGCACAAATATGGCCTGCATACATGAGTCATCAAAAGAAAACCTCTCCTGTGTCCTCACCATAAAATTCAGCATCAGAAGTATGCAAAAGTATGCAAAAGAACATCTAAACAATCCTGATGCATTTTGTAAACAAGTCCTGTGGACCGATCTTTGGCCACATTGATCAAAGGTATGTTTTAGAGGAAAAAAAAGCACCAAATTTCAGGAAAAGAAAATCTTGCCAACCATTAAGCATGGGGGTGGATCAATCATGCTTTGGGGTTGTGTTGCAGCCAGTGGCATGGGAACATTTCTCTAGTAGCGGGAAGAATGGATTCCATGAAATTTCAACAAATTCTTGATGCAAACATAGCACCATCTGAAAAAAGCTGAAGTTGAAAAGTGGATGGCTTCTACACAAGGATAATGATCCTAAACATTTGTCAAAATACACAATAGATTACCTCAAAAGGTAGCTGATGGTTTCACTCAGTCCCGTGATCTGAACATCATTGAAAATGTATGGATACTATAGACCTCAAAATAGCATTGCATTAAACACAACCCAGGAATCTCACAGAACTGGAAGAAATTTCCAAGGAATAAATGGATGAAAATCCCTCAAACAAAAATTGAAGGACTCTTTGCTGGCTACAGAAAGCATTTACAAGCTGTGATACTTTCAAAAGGGGGCGCTGGTATTTAGTTTGCCCAGACTTTTGCATCGGCCCATTTTCCTTTTTGTAATTTTTAAAATGTAAAAGTTGAAAGTGTGTGTGTATATATACATACATACATACACATACATATATATATATTTGCCTAAAATGCAAAGTTTCCTGCTGCATTGTCAGAAACTATTATCAAAGATAATGATGATGACTGCACAGTGCTTGTCAGGCAATTATAATGTAGGAGATTACAGTTCAGTCTCTCTGACTATAAATGTATGATTTGTTAGATTATTTGGAAGAATATATAGGTAATGATAATTACAGTGTTATCGCAGCAGATAGGGATGGTAATTCTAGCTGTTCATGTGATGCAACATGAGATTTATAGCAGATCACAGAGTAATAGCATGCAGGCTACAAATCAACATTGACCAAAGAAAAGAAAACTAGGAGTTGGAATGCACAGAAATAAGTACACTGTATATGAGAGAAGTGATAGACAATCAGTTTGGGGTGCAGTTATAGAAGAGAAAATCAGAGTGCTTCTTCAAAAGAGATCTGTCAGGAGAGCTTCACTTTAACTCTTTCCTGTTTTTGGATCTCCATTTGTAAGCCAAAGGAAAGGGCTACCATAAAGAGTACCTAACTCTTCCAGAAGCTTTACATGATAATGTATTAATTGAATGGGATCTATGTAATTCTGCAGTCAGTGATTTGGAAAGTGGAGGAAAAATGAAGCTGTCCCCAGCTATCGCTATATCACACATGGTCGGTCTTATGGAATCTTTTATATGAACTGCGAGGGAACCATGTGAGGGTTTTCTCATGCCCAGTTATTACATTGCAAAGGAGCTTACACTTGAAGTCTAATTTGTAATATACTTGTCTGTTTCAGAAATTGGATTAATTCTCGTTGTTTTGCTTTTCTCAGTTAGATCGCTTTAAAGAACCCCCTGCATATGGGCCCATGTGTGATATTTTGTGGTCAGACCCCCTGGAAGACTTTGGTAATGAGAAAAGCCAAGAACATTTCACTCACAACACAGTCAGGGGGTGCTCTTATTTTTACAGGTAAGTCGATTATAATGTAACTGACACTGATGAGTTTGTCACTCGGTGTTCCCTCTTCGGACCGTGCTCCCAATTCTCATTTTGATTCCAGATGTTTGGGAGGTCTGTTTTGGGGCAATACTTTTGCTTTTCAGGCACTTGGGCTTTGTTTTCATATTCCTGGTGAAGTTGAGCGATGCCTCTGTGCCGCACCTTAGTTACATAAATGTTACGCAGCCAGTACAGCATGGAGCTGCCGAAATAATAAATCTTCTCCTGATGGTTTCTGGGCATTTTGTGACAAGATCTGTCTGTGTTTAATAACAGAGAGATTGCAAAAAATGAAATATGTAGCGCTGATCTTACGGTTTCCACTTCAGGGGAGCAGAGACTTCTGAATTCTTGTGTTTGCTGTGAGAACAATCAATATTGAGTAAAAAGTAAAAAATACATGTTGTAGCCCAAATCACACATGAACAAGACTGAAAAGAATTTCTTTACAAAGGTCAAACATAAAAATAATTAATTGGCTCCAGGTTTCTCATTAATGACCTCTTGTCTATCCGTACTGCTTTAGTAAATAGGAGCTAGATGGATGGACATACCATTGGTTATATCTCTACGGCCGCACAAGAACCCAAGAGATAAAGGGGCCTGGATTCGGCTCAGATGGCTCTCAACCAAAGCATTGTTCATCTGACTGCTAATGTGTAGGGCCATCTTAACCCCTTCCCAACATATTTCGTACAGTTATCTGCCTCTAACATCCACCCGTGGCTGTTGACATTGACAGCGGCATTTAACTTTTGAAATAATGCTCACAATTGAATAGCTCTTTTCTATAGTATTTTTCACCCATCAATTGCTTGTTTTTATCAATGACCTTTCTCAAGCAGTTTTGTTAATATTAGTGTGCATCCATTTAGTGCAGTGGCACATATATTTTTCGTTTTTCTGCTGCATGATATATTTACACTACCAGGGGTGTATACTGACGCTTGCCGCTTTAAGTATTCTCTCCTGAAGTGGGAGTAAGCGTGGGTGTGATCATACTCTTCAGATTATAAAGGTTCAAATCACCCCCTTTTGCCCATTTAATAAAGCAATTTAAAAGAAAAAAAAAAAGAAACATATTTGTTATTGCTGCTTTCATAAAAGTCTGCTCTATTAAAATATAAAATCAATTAATCCAATCTGTAAATGGTATAATGAGAAAAAAGAATGAAAAACCCAGAATTTTGTTATTTTGGCTGGCGCAATGTTGCAAAGGAATGCAAATGAAAAGAGATCAAAATACCAAATCTACCCTAAAATGGTATCCGTAAAAATATCAGCTCATGGCACAAAAAATGAGCCTTAACACATATGACAAAAAATGAAAATGTTACTGGTCTCGGAAAATGGCCACACAAGAAAGAAAAATTCTAATTTTGTGTCCATCACTTAAATTGAAAAGTATCTTTGGCATCTACGTACTCAACTGGAGATTCATTTTGCCAGGTAAGCTTTACTGTATAGTGCATATGCTATATAAATGAACTAAAAACTATTGTGGATTTGCACTTTTTTTTTGCAATTTTGACTCATTTGGGATTTTTTCCTGCTTCCTACTGCATTACATTACAAAGTGAATGGTGCAATTCTAAAATACAGTTGGACTTGGAAAAAATAAGCCCTCATATTCCTATGTCAAAGGAAAAATAAAATATAAGCTATTAAAGGGAATCTGTCACCTCTTTTTTCGAATATGAGCTGCCGGCACCGCTATCAGGGGTTTAACCTGAAAAATAAGAAAAAAGCACTAGATTATACTCACCGGGGGGGCGGTCCGGTCCGATGGGTGTCGCAGTCCGGGCCGGCGCCTCCCATCTTCATATGATGCCGGCCTCTTCTTTCCTCCCTGTCGTGGCTCCGGCGCAGGCGCACTGCTCTGTCGTGTTGAGGGCAGAGCAGAGTCCTGCAGTGCGCAGGCGCCGGGATAGGTCCTGCAGTATTCTGCTCTGCCCTCAACAGGACAGAGCAGTGCGCCTGCGTAGGAGCCACGACAGGAAGGGAAGAAGAGGGCGGCATTGTATGAAGATGGGAGGCGCCGGACCGTGACACCCACCGCACCGGACCGCCCCCACCCCCAGTGAGTATAATAGATCTCTTTTTTCTTATCTTTCAGGTTACATCGGGGGCTTATCTACAGCATTACAGAATGCTGTAGATAAGCCCCTGATGGCGGTGTCGGCAGCTCATGATCTTTCCTAAGAATAGGTCATCAACGTCTGATCGGTTAAGGTCCGAAACCCGGCACCCTGCGGATCACCTGTTCTCAGTGTCAGCGGCAGCCACCAGCCAAAAGTGCTTAATTACGGAGCTGCTCCTCTGTCTTTTGATAATGGCCATGGCTGGGTACGGCACATCTGATTCCTATTGATTTGATCGATTCCTAACCAGCCGACACCGAGACCAGCTGATTGGCAGGTGTGACGGGTGTCGAACCTTGACCGATCAGGCATTGATCACCTATCCTAAGGATAAGTCATCAATGATAAAGTAATGGATAAGGTTTGAAGGAGCAGCAACATCATTTCAGTGCAGCTCCTTCAGGTTTCTGTTACAGCAATGCTTCAAGCCAGCTTGCAAATATAGGAATGTGGATAAAGCCCTATTCACATGTATGGAATTGTACTGCAGTTATCCTGCAGAGCGGCCTGCTTGGTGCCATGTTTTGCAAGGAATTACCTAAATGGCCCTGTACTTTTTATGATTAGAAGCGGTGCCAAATGACACCCACAAATCGGAATGTTATAGCACAGCCAGGTGATAGAGTTTCTTTTTTATGAGACAACCCTTCTAATGTTGACCCTAAAAATCGGCCAAGGTGTTGACTTCCCACCCGTGACTATCCCAAGAAATACTATATTTACCATTTCCAGGCATGGGCTTGAGAGGGCCACTAAAACTCCAGCATTATTTATTACATTCTGTGATTGCTGCATAATTAACTTTGATTGGATAGTTTATCATTGTCATTGCTGGAGAATATATGTTTTTTTTTTTTTCTCAAACTTCCCTCAAGAGAAAATCCTGAGGCACTTTACCCATTTGTCTTGTGCAGGATCTGACAGTCCATTCATTTATTTATATACTTGGGCAGATTTAGTTTATTATGCAGAATCAGCTGTAACATGATCTTGTGGTTATATCCTTCATTTTTGGACGAGATATTTAGTGTTCTTCATGTTATGGCGCATAGGATGTAGGATGGAGCAGTCCTTGGATTGTTCCTCATAAGCTAAGTGTGGTTTGATATTAGTGGCTTGCAGTAGATACAAGGTAGCTGGATACCAGCAATGGAGGCACTGTGAGTTTCCAAATTATTGTGTTCCAGCCATTAGGGTAAGAAGAGTGACACATAGGGACAGATGCACCTGCTGTGCTGTGAAAAATAACTTCCAGAAATGATTTTCTTATTGCATTTCATGAGAAATTGAATTGCCAGATTCGGCCAAGAATATTTCCATGGGGAAGGAGGAGAAAGTTGTTGCCAGATACCTATGGAGGTGCTTATTTTCCCTTAAAATAGGATTGGCCGTTGAAATGCCAACAACCAGAGTCTTCTCCTCCCCACATGATCATGGGAGAATTAGGAGTCTGCCATATAGCTTGTCTCGTCAAAATTGGCTGGTTTGGCAGACTGTCATCTGATGTGTATGAGGGGCCCTTAGTTCCACCGCAAAACATCTGATGTGTGTACAACATACCAAGTAACATGATTACTGTGTCATTTCGCATTTGGCTTCATATGTCCTTCTGTAATCTTCATTCCCGGCCTCAGTGGCCACAGACTCTAATTTCCTTATAGAGCTAAAGGTGGCCATTCACAGTAGACTAAAGTTGATACAGAAATAGAAAGAAAAGACTATCAACCATAATGAACGTTCCTATGGATGAAAATTTAAGGCTGAGTTCACACTTGGCGTTTTTTTCGCGTTTCCGCAGCGGTTTTAACCGCGAAAAATAAGCATCCCATGCATTCCTATGGGATTCCGCAATGCTGTGCTAATGCTGCTGTTTTTACCGCGGCGGAATCGCTTTGCGGTAAAAAACGCAGCATGCTCATTAATTTTGCGGAATCGCGGCGATCCGCACCCATAGGAATGCATTGTTCTGTTTACTTTCCGCATGTGCCCACCATGCGAAAAGTAAGCAGTACAATTGTGGATGGTACCCATGGTGCGGAGGAGAGGAGACTGTCCTCCGGGCTGTGGGTACCATATCCTTGTAAAAAATAGAATTTAAAATAAAAAATATTGTTATTCTCACCTTCCGACGTCCTGCGCAGCCTTCCCACCTCTCTCCACGCTCCCGTTCCCAGTACTCCATTGCGAAAATGCCCATGATGACATCTGTTCTCGCGGGATCGCGAAGTCTCGCGGTCATTCGCGCGACGTCATCGCGAGTCACCGCGAGACGTTGCGATCCCGCGAGAACGTACGTCATCGCGGGCATTTTCGCAAAGGATTACTGGGAACGGGAGCGTGGAGAGAGGCGGGAAGGCTGCGCGGGATGTCGGAAGGTGAGAATAACACCATTTTTTATTATTTTTTTTATTATTTTTTACATTTTATCTTTTACTACTGATGCTGCATAGGCGGCCTCAGTAGTAAAAAGTTGGTCACACTTGTCAAACACTATGTTTGACGAGTGTGACCAACCTGTCAATCAGTTCTCCAAGCGATGCTACAGATCGCTTGGAAAACGCTAGCATTTTGCAAGCTAATTACGCTTGCAAAATGCTAGTTTTTCCGTGGGAAAATCGCGGGAATTTAAAATGCAATTTTCCCGCGGAATGGAATTCCGGAACTCTCGCGGTAATTTCCATGATTAAGCCCTTTCAGGGTGAAACGCGTAGGAAAGTGCCCCCCTCCATATGCCTCTTTATGTTGTTTTTACTTGATGGTAAGAAGATTTTATATTTTCAATAAAGCAATTGTTATTTTATCTCCTGGAGACGCTGGAAAATCTTTTTCTATGTTGTGCATACTCACGTCATCTCCCAGTCCACTGAAGCAAATGTCCCCTGTAACAGAATTAAAATAATAAACAATAATATTCCTCACATGTCCACCAAGAAGATAATAATCCATTTGTCCTGCGATGCATCTAGCGCTGCTACATTTAGATGGTAGGCTGCATTTTTGCCTAATGCGACTATACAGCCTGTCATCCAGCAGAGACACTGAGCTGTGCATGCTTTGTCAGCTCAGTGCCTCGCGGTGAACTCCTGTCACTTCACTGACGTCACCGTGAGCATGAAAAAGTGCTGTGCGATTTTTTTTTTTTTTTTTTTTTCCCACCCATTGACATTGGTGATTTTTTTCTCAGTCCAATTTCAGCTGAGAAAAAAAATCGCAGATAAGCTGTGACTTATAGCCTAATCTTGGTCAGAGTGCAATCTGATTTTTTTTTTTTTTATTGGATTGCGCTCACCCGTTTTCCTCACAGATGAGTATGAGCCCTGAAAAGGACAAACTTGGTGACAGATTCTTTTTCAAAAGACTTTTTCTAGAAAGTTATTTTATCTTCGTCTGATGTCATTTTTTGGCCGGTTTGACTGTAGCAGTCAATATGGAGTAAATGTGTATGGCTGTGCCAACAGGACATTCATTCATTCCTTAGACAATCGGTAATTTAGCAGTTGTTTAACCATCAACCTACTTCTCTCTAATGTATTTGGCCACTAAAAGGGTCATGGTCTCAAGTGTCAATACTTTCATGACAACCCTTGAGAAAGCAGGACAGGGTGACAACATTCGTGAAGTGGTTCGTAAAGATGGATCCCAACCTTGTGACTTGTTAGACTGGTAAAAATGGTTATTGTGTGATGGTTTTAAGCTTCAGGAAATACTTTGTCTCTTTTCGTTTACTATGTATTTCCAGAATTGCTTTCACAATTTTGTAATGGGCCTGTCCTTAGAATGCACATTAGCTTCTCTAACCATCAGCCAGGAAAATGAGCAACTCTGTCTATATCCAATGTTTAGTTCTCGGTTTGGCATGGAGGAATTTTTCATTGGGATCACTTTAACTTCATTGCATGTTCAGCCCTTGGCTTAATACTTTACGTAATTTCTTTATAAATATAATCATTTCTATATTTTTCCTTTTGTTTGCGACTTTATATTTTGTTTTCGGCTATATATTTCATGTCGACTTTCTTCTGAGTTTTCTTATTAAAAATTGAGATGACCTGCATGAAAGGAAGACATGCTCGATATCAGATCTGTGTCGGCAATGTTTAAGGGAAAAATCAGTTTTATGACCTAAAATTAAGGGTTCACTCACATCTCTATATATAAAATTGTTCAGATTCTCAGCTAGAAAAGTTGGCAAGTGTCAGGCATATGTAATTCCATATGTCATGCGAGTGCTATGCCAGTGTGCGATTTTTTTTTTTTTATATTTTTTTTTTTTTTTTTAAATTTTTGTTTTTCACCTATTATCTATATGACATTTGTGTGACATGCATATGCAATCCATGTGCAATGCATTTTTATCATAATATTTTAGATATTGTAATGCTCAATGTAACTTAAATGCTAGTTTACAAAACTAATAAAACAATCTTAAAAAAAGTACTGCATAAATCAGTGCAAAATTAGATAAATAAACGCGGCCCTTTTGGCATAATGGGAAAATGAAATAGCCTACAGTATAGTCTGTGTGGCTTCTGAGTTCGCCCGCTCAGGGAAAAAAAAAAACAAGCACAGCTCTGGAGATCTCATCTCCAGAGACACTTGTCATGGTTTGGACAGGGTTCTTGCCCTGCACTCACAGGGTTAAGTGTACGTGGCCTCTTTCTGGATCTGGGAGGGGTATTTATACTCAGTCTTTACCAGGGTTCTCTGTCAGCTATACTGTTCTTCTGGCTGTGTGTCTGACCCCTGGTGTTCGTGTATACTGCATTGCTTGTTTGCTTCCAGTGTATGACCCGGTCTGTCCCCTCACTCTGTACTCCGTCTCTCGTTGTGGTACTATTGTCTCCGGTTCTGACCTCCTGGCTTGACTATTGTTAATCCTTAACAGGTTATCCCTATTGCACAGTCTATTGCCCATTCTGGTTTTCTGATCTATTGCTATGTCCTGACTATCCACTCTGTCTAACCCTTTGGTACTGTCCTGCTTTCTCGTGCTTTGACCCCGGCTTGATCTGGTTTATGTCTCTGTCTATGCCCATTGGTAGTATTGTCCCGTAGTTACCCTTTTAGGAGTTTTCCTCAGCTCCTAGCTTTCTGGAGTTTAGACCACGCCCTCAGCAGTCACATGCTTCAGGTCCTGTGAGGCTGGAGCATGCATCGTCACCACTGGTGCCCCGCTCCACGGGTATCTTTGTGCATAGTTTTTGTACTCGGGACACGCGCACTAGCTCAGTGAGCAAGTGCAGTGCGGTGTTCCTGGCAACACTGAACACTGAATGAGTCCAAAGTCTCCATATTTACCCTATGGACCACACCCTGGGGGTAGAGTTATGGTGAACAGCATTCCACCCACTTTTCAGCTGTCCACAAAACCCAGCTGTCAATATGGCTGACTAACCTCTCTCAGCACATAGTGTGCTGGAGCATTTTTCTTGGTTCATATCACTGAGGTCAGCATCCTAAGTGACACATATCTCCTCTCCAGTATTTTACCAGTGACCATCTCACAAAAGATATTAGACATATAATAGATAAATATATATATATATATATATATATATATATATATATATATATATAGTTAGATGTCCTGTGGATATATAATTTCACATGCCACCTACATATTATAAACTTACACCCTTTAGTGCCTTTTATGTAGCAATAAAGGGTGTTTAGGCTTGTTTGACCTGCCCTAATTAATAAATAATCTAAAAAAAAATTGATGTGTGGTCCTTCCTATTTCTGTTAACCAGCAAAGGTAAAGCAGACAGCTGTTGGGTTTATATTTTGAGGCTGGGAAGGGCCCTGGTTATTGGACCCTTCCCAGCCTAAGACTACCAGCCTGCAGCTGGCCTAGGAGTGGCGCATGAGATGCACCAATTCTAGCGCTTTGTCCGTCTATTCCTGATTGCTTTAGTGTGGTGGCAATCGGGGTAATAATAGTTTGGGTGGATGTCAGCTGTGATTTGTCAAAAATCACAGCTGGCATTCAGCCCTGGGGTTAGTAATAGAGAGGTGTCTATCAGACACCCCCACTACTAACCCAGTAATCAAAAATAAAAAAACACACAGAAAAAATGGTTTATTTGGAAAAAACACTTCCCCACACTTTCTCTGGTTCACCAGTTTATTAAAAAAAAAATGCAGCTCTGTCATAGTTCACCGAATCCGCCTTAGTCCACAAATGGATACCTGAAAAACCTTAAGAGAGAAATAAAGAAAATACACTGTCCCTCGTTCACCAATTTATTAGAAAACAAAAAGTTCCCACACAGGTCTGGCTTAGTCCATGGCGTTCCCACGAAGATACTTGAACCTGACGTCCAAAGGCTATTGAGCCTCGTTCAGAGATCTAGGCCTCATAGGCTGTAGAGGCTGCCACTCTGGGTCCCGCTGCACTCCACGAGGTCCGGCGGCTGTGATGAGTGGTGATGTTAGTAATGAAACTGCTCATCCGAGTCACAGTGTCACGCTGCCCTCTGAGACTCTGCAACTCTGATGAGAAGTGTATTTATGCCAGGGTCACACTTGCGTGTGCAATGCGAGAAACTCGCGCACCAATTCCCGGCACTCAGACTGGAATGTGCGGCTGCATAGAAATACATGTAGCCGCACACTCCGGTCCCGAGTGCCGGTGACAGTGCCGAGTATTGATGCGAGAGACTCACATTGCACACGCAAGTGTGACCCCGGCCTTACTGACATCACTATCTGAAACTTAACAATAAAACAGTCTTTACTTTGGGGGCACACATTTATTTATTCATTTTACTCATTTTATATCGCCATTAATTCCACAGCGCTTTACCCACATTATTGGCACTGTTCCCGATGGGGCTCCAAAACACGGGAAGAACATACAGTGCTAACCACTGAGCCGCTATGCTGCCCCATTTTGCAATTTTACCCATTACAGAAGTTGAGCACCTTTAAGTGTTTGGGTGTCTGGGGGGGTTCAGGCATGTCTGTTCTTTTTGGAGAGCTTGGACTAATACTTTATATTTTCTCTCTAAGTTAAATACAGTGGACACAGCAGTGATTGTCCCGCCACGTATGGAAAGCAGCTGTTCCCATAGCAACATCCTATGTTCAGTGTATTAACCTAAATGCAATTGGATAAATGTTGTGTGCACATAGTATAATGAGGTCAGCGCAGGCTGGGACTATGCGGGTGCGTATTCTTTTACTTCTCCGAAACCTTTTTTCTTTTGATCAGAAAAAAATACACGGTTTCATTCCCCTTTGTTCGAGGCACTTATGAAGGAAGATGTCTCTCCTAATTTGCTTACTTGCTTTGAAGAAAACACTTTTCTTCTCTCAGGGTTTAACCTGATATGCAAAATTTTTCTAAGCTGAGTCGCTTAACAAATATATTTAGCATTTGAGCCAATTGATCTAGTAACCAACCAGAATCTAGGAAAACTGGGTTACTGATGCTGTTCAGCTGAACACTCCCAGTGTGAGGTGATGCAGGGGATGACATGTCGCTGTATGGTCACGGCCAGCGTGTTCCCCGTAGTGCCAGAATCCTTGTGAATAGGAAGCATGAATGCAATAATGCCAGTAAATGTCTAATCCCAGAGACTGGCTTCTTTTAAAACACTTTTGGGCCCAATTACTAATTTGCAATTTATTGAAGTCACTATTCTGTTTTTTTGGTCTTTTTGGTATTCGCTAATTTGTTTTTTCTTTCATGGGTTCAGAATGGCACTTATATGGTTCATTAATTTGGCATAAAACAAAAAAAATACTTTTTTTTTCCCTCTGTAACCAGTTTTTTATCTATTTTTTATGCACCAAAAGTCGCAAATCCTTTAAAATGTTGCGGAAATGTGCCAGATTGAAAACTCCTCCAGAAACCTTACTCCATGGGGGGAAACGAGTGAGATACAACAATAATTGTGGCATTTCATGAATCTGTCCAAAACATCTGTTAAGCAAAATTGCCGAGGATGAATAAAGAAAGATAATTAGAGGCAAATAGTAAAGCCACTAAAAATCAGCAAATTACTCCAGAAAAGTGCATAAACAGCAGTGATTAATCGGGGCCCTGTCCCCTATTAGTAATCAGCTTTAATAGTATCTTTACCTCACTATTACTTGTTGTCTAGAACCAGTGTAGCAAGTTTGACTGTTGTATTGTGAACTGAAGCTATGTACAGCGTGTATGTATTCCGTCATTTTTTTTCTATTACATACCGTATTTTTCGGACTATAAGGCACACCGGACCATAAGACGCACCAAGGATTTAGAGGAGGAAATTAGGGGGAAAAAAAATTGAAGCAAAAAATGTGGTCAATTCTGTACTTTTTAACCCCTGTCCTTGTATATATGGCCCCCTCATCCCCATCTTGATACACATGGCCCCCTCATCCATACCTTGGTATGCATGGCCCTGGCATCCCTATCCTGGTGTGCATGGCTCCCTCATCCCTATCATGGTATGCATGGATCCCTCATCCCTATCCTGGCAGGAATGATCGCCCTCATACCTATACTAATATGAATGGCCCCATCCCTATCCTGGTATGCATGGCCTCATCAACATCCTGGTATGCATGGCGCCATCCCTATCCTGGTATGCATGGCCCCATCTCTGTCCTGGTATGCAGGGCCACCATTTCATCCTAATATGCATGGTCTCATCCCTATCCTGGTATGCAGGGCCCCTATCTCGTCCTGCATGGCCCCATCCCTATTCTGGTATGATTGGCCCTCATCCTTGGCCTAGTATGCATGACCCCATCTTTATAATTGGCCCCCATCCTGATATGCATGGCCCCATCAGAAAACATTAAAAAAATAAAAAATTACACTTACCATATATACTCGTGTATAAGCCAAGTTTTTCAGCAAATTTTTTGTGCTGAAAACGCCCCCCCTTGGCTTATACACGAGTCAGTTGTCCTAGAAAGCTGGCGGGGTAGGGGGAGCAGTGGAGCAGCGGGTGACAGAGGCAGGATGCTGTGGATGTAACTATGCCCGCTGCTAAAGAGAAATATTTATTTCTCTTTTAGCGCGCACAGTGACACCCGCAGCCGCCGGCTTCCAGAAGACAGCCTACTCACCTCCCTGCGAGCCCTGCATCTCATTGATTCCGAATTCCAGCAGCTCTTCCAACGTCTCCACTCCTATAGGCGTGGAGACTCGTGCATATTCATTACCTAAATGAGCGGGGCCACGTGATCGCTCTACACAGGAAGAGCTGCTGGAAGCCAGAACCAATGAGATGCAGGGAGTACAGGGAGGTGAGTAGGATGTTTTTATTTTTTTTTTTGTAATAGGAGCCATGCATACAAGGACGGGAAGGGGGAGCCATGCATAACAGGACAGGAAGGAGGAGCTATACATACCAGGACAGCAACGGGGAGAGCCATGCATACTAAGACAGCGATGGGGGAGCCATGCATGCAAAGATAGGGACGGGGAGCCCTCGCATACCAGGACAGGGATGAGGGGACAATGCATACCCGGCTTATACTCGAGTCAATAAGTTTACCCAGTTTTTTGTGGCAAAATTAGGTGCCTCGGTTTATACTCGGGTCGGCTTATACTCGAGTATATACGGGACCTTCACAGCGCTCCCTCACAGCATCCTGCTCCGGTGCTAGCAACTGCTTTATGCCTGTAATCAGCGCATGACTTTGACGTCATTCGCTGCTCACACGCAGAGCACAGCTGCCGGAATACTCACCGGGACTGTTCGCAGAGAGCAGTGAGTATTCATTGCTCTTCAGTAGCGCACAGTGTTAGCCACCGGCTTCCTGCTGCTGCCAGCGATCACGTGTTCCGCTACTTAAGAGAAATGAATATTCATTTCATTTTGTAACTGTCCTATGTCACGCCTATGTGCTTGATTTACAGCTGCACTACTTATTGCTGCTGTATAATATATGAGATGGAGCGTGTAGAGGGGAATACTCCTGATAAACACAGGACTAAAGTCACACATTGGGCAGATAAGGTGTTAATACCAATGTATGCAAAATGAAGGATTATTCAGGATATGATGAGTTACACTTTAAAGCCATCTATAACATGGGAAGTTGAATAAAAGGCTACATAATATGGGTTATGTTTAATAAGAATTTCCATTAAATTATATTTTTTGTGGAAATCCACTGATGAGTGCAGTTCAGTGAAGAGTGGTTTGTTTCGAGTATAATTCAATCAGCACATAATGCTGGTAATTAGTCAACACTGCCCTCGAAAAAAAATGGGGCATGTTAGTCATTAACTACATATTTGGGCTGAAACGTGCAGCATAACTCACAATAAAACTTCATTATGATATCTCAATGAGTAAAAAAACATGTCTGTATGCACAAACCAGTGACTTGGCTTTCAGGACTGAAATTGTTCAATCCCCTGAAGGATTTACCGGACCTTTTGTAGGCACAAGAGACCCCAAATTACACTTTGCAGTTTTGTATTTGGACCCTGGCTTTTGACTTTGTGCATAGCCACTGATTTTGTGTCGCCACTCTTCTGCATCTTGTATAATGAATAGAGTTTGGGGAGCAATAGCAATTCCTACCCTATCTGGCGCTTGGTGTTTGCTCATTTAAGTGGCACTACATGGTTTTCTTTTTCTAGGAGATAGAGTAGAAGATGATGTTTTAGCTTATATAATAATAATAATAATAATAATAATAATCTTTATATAGCGCCAACATATTCCGCAGCGCTTTACAGTTTAACAGTTTCAAAACACAAGTCATAAGTAACAACGCTAGCAATACAATAATTAAAGCAAAATAAGACGAAATAAGACGACCCTGCTCGTGAGAGCGTACAATCTACAATGAGGTGAGGGAGATACAGAGTACAATGGTGTATTTACAATGAAGGTCCAGCCATCTTGCAGGAGTGAAGGATGGATGGAGATAGTGAATGGGCTACGCATGCACACTTACACAGAGAATGACTTTGATTAGTGAATGTGATAGGCCGCTCTGAACAGGTGTGTTTTGAGGGAGCGCCTAAAACTATGCAAATTGTGGATAGTCCTGATTTCTTGGGGTAGAGCATTCCAGAGGATAGGAGCAGCACGGGAGAAGTCTTGGAGTCGGGAGTGGGAGGTACGGATTAGTGCAGAGGTTAGTCGAAAGTCGTTTGCAGAGCGCAGCGATCGGCTAGGCCGATAGACAGAAATGAGAGAAGAGATGTAAGGGGGTGCCGCACTGTGGAGAGCTTTGTGGGTGAGAACAAGTACTTTGAATTGGATCCTATAATGAATGGGCAGCCAATGTAAGGACTGGCGAAGAGCGGACGCGTCCGAGTACCGATTACCCAGATGGACGATCCTGGCTGCTGCATTGAGTATGGACTGGAGAGGGGATAGTCGAGTGACGGGGAGGCCAATTAATAGAGCGTTGCAGTAATCCAGGCGAGAGTGGATCAATGCAACAGTGAGGGTTTTTGTATAATGAAATATTATTATAATATCCGGTACGAATCTAAGCTAATTGACCGTTACAGAATTATCCTAAATATCGGTGATGTGTGATAATTTCGGACTTGCAGCAATGCATGAATCTTCAATTTAAAATTAACATAAGATCAATATTAATTGATTTCCAAATATTGTTAGACACAATTAAGGTACATCAAGTAATCCTGTTACACAGTGTACAATCATATGAATGACCAATGGTCACAAATGATAATACTTCTTGTATCCACTATCATTTTGTGTGTATATATATATATATATATATATATATATATATATATATATATATATTGTGTGTGTGAGTTTTTATTTGTATATAAATGTGTGTTTGTATGTATGTGTTTGTGTGCATGCATGTGTGTGTAGTGTACAGGGCCCTGGAGCTCTGGGAATCTTTTCAATTAATTATAAAGATCTTCATTTAAAAACTGCATTTTGTGATTATTTGTGTTATCTTTGTCTAATATTTAAATTTGTTTGGTGATCTGAAACATTTAAGTGTGACAAACATGCAAAATAGGAAATCGGGAAGGGGGCTAACACTTTCACACTGTCATGGTCCAGTCCGGAGTTTATCTTCTGCTGTCTTCACTCCGGACTGGTCATGCGGGGGTTAATCTCCTCAGCCTCGTTCTGGAGCTAGCTGGGCTATTTCAGTCTCTCACAGCCTGCTGACCAGTGTTAGTGATAGCTCAAGCTTCTAGTTTAGAGCCTCTGACCCTTGTACCTTGGTGATCCTCCTGCCTTTGACTGATATTCACGTGTATTACCCGGACTGATCTCTGACCCCGTCTCTTGGTATTCGTCTCTGCTGTTACGTTCCCTCTCTGGCATCTGACCCCCCCGGCTTGTACCCCGACCACGTATTTCATCTCATGTTTTGGACCCCGTGCTCATGTTCTGGCTTTCTAACTCTCGGCTAGGTATTTTGACTACGTGTATTGCTGCTCCTTCTGGTACGTCTGCTCCTGCTAGTGTCTGACTCGGTTCGTCTGACTATTCTCTCTCGTTACCTGTGGCAGCTGTGCTGTTGATCAGGGTTGCTGGTCTTAGTGTGTAACCTCTCTTCCCTCACCAGCTCCCCCTAGTGGAGGTTTCACTACATTATCACTAACCCATACATTTAAATGGGATTTTGCACTTTTTTTTTCTTTGGTCATGGATCTGCTGCATAACTTGGCAGATCAAGTGTCCAGTTTGACGCAGATGGCGCAGGACTTTTCTGTGAATCATCATTCCCTTGTCATGTCTCATACCCACTTACAGAAATAACTGACTGAGACTATTAAGACCATGCAGGGAAACACCTCTCATATTGTTTGTCCACCAGGTGACTTTGTAGATGTTATTTTGCACTCTCCTGAACCCTCAGTTAAACTTCCTGACACATTTTCTGGCAAAAAGGATAAATTTCACATATTCAAGGAGAGTTGTAAATTATGGTTTTCTCTTAGACCCCGATCGTCTTGGGATGAGACTCAGCGGGTGGGGATTGTTATCTCCTTACTTAGGGAGGGTCCCCAATCCTGGACTTTCTCGTTGCCCCCTACTGCCCCTGAACGGATGTCGGTAGATAGGTTCTTTGAGGCCCTAGGACTTATCTATGATGAACCAGACCGTGTTAGGGTGGCAGAGGACACTATTATGGGTCTGGGGCAAGGGAAGCACTCAGCCGAATGGTACAGCGCCGAATTCCATCGATGGTCCACTGAGGTGTCCTGGGACGACTCCGCACTGAGAAGTCTGCTCAGGAAGGGACTGTCGGATTGCTTGAAGGACGCTCTGGCTCTCCATCCACCTCCCAGCTCATTGGAGGAGGCTATGACTCTGGCTATCCGTATGGATCGGAGACTGCGGGAGAGAGGTGTTACTCAGCGAGGGTTTCCGTTTTTCCCTGCTAACCCTGATGTTTTGCTTACATCTGAACCTATGGAGGTGGGAGCCACCAACCCCCAGGAGGAGAGGAAACGGCGACGTGATGGAAAGTTGTGTTTTTACTGCGGAGATCCCGAACATTGGAAAAAAGATTGCCCCTCCTGTCCTCCCGACTAACAAGCGGCTGAGTCTGGGTGATAATCGTGGAGGTCACCCAGACTCTCAGGTACCTTTTTCTTCATTTTCAAAGATACTGTTAAGGGTGGAACTTGGTGTTGAGAACGGCTTTTTCCATACGTCGGCTTTTGTAGACTGTGGGTCATCCCTGAACCTGATTAACTCTAAGCTGGTGGCTCGCTGTAGATTAGGGACAGTTAGGTTGGGGACTCCCTTAAAAATTGTGGCTATTGACTCTATACCTCTCACTAAGGATGATCTCCATTTCATTTCTAAAGAATTCACCCTCAGGGTGGGGGCCCTACACCAGGAGCGCATGTCATGCTTTGTTTTGGATAACCTCCCTGCTGGCCTGGTGTTAGGGTTTCCCTGGTTGCAACGGCATAACCTGGTTATTGACTGGGGGTCCCGGGATATTGTTAAATGGGGACCTCGTTGTTCTGAAAATTGTCTTGCTACTGTGTCTATGTCATCCGTCAGTCTGGAGGGTATTCCGGAGTACCTGAAGGATTTTGAGGATGTGTTCTCCGAAAAGGAGGCTGAGGTTCTACCACCACACCGCCCATTCGATTGTGCCGTGGATCTTGTTCCCGGTGCCAAATTGCCCAAAGCCCGGCTGTACAATTTCTTCGGCCCTGAGCGGTCTGCCATGAAGGAGTATATCTCTGAGAGCCTCTGTATAGGGCATATACGGCCATCTGTCTCTCCCGTGGCAGCGGGGTTCTTTTTTGTAAAAAAAAAAAAAAAAAGATGGTGGTTTACGCCCATGCCTCAATTTTCGAGAACTGAATAAAATAGCCATAAGAAACACATATCCTCTCCCACTGATACCTGATTTGTACAATCAATTGTCGGGGGCCAGGTGGTTCTCTAAGTTGGACCTCAGGGGAGCGTACAATCTCATCCGTGTGCAGGAGGGGGATGAATGGAAAACTGCGTTTCTCACCTCTGAGGGTCTGTTTGAAAATTTGGTTATACCCTTCGGTTTGACTAATGCACCAGCGGTATTCCAGAATTTCATTAACCTTGTTTTTTCTGATTTTATTGGACGCTTTGTAGTTGTTTATCTTGATGACATACTCATATATTCTTCTGATAGACAAAGTCATATGGGTCATCTTCATGCGGTTCTCCAGAGGCTCAGGGAGAACTCACTCTTTGCCAAATTGGAGAAATGTTCATTTTTTACTCAATAATTGTCCTTTCTAGGGGTCATCCTGTCCGCTGAGGGGTTTCGTATGGACCCTAGGAAGGTACATGCCATTGTGGATTGTGTGCAACCCAGAGATCTCAAGGGTCATAAGCGATTTCTGGGTTTTGCCAATTATTATAGAAAATTCATCAAGGGGTTCTCTCAAGTGGTCAAACCCCTCACTGATCTCACCCAAAAGGGGGTGGATCTAAAAAACTGGTCAGCTCCAGCTGAGGCGGCGTTTTCTTTTTTAAAAGAACGTTTCATGACTGCTCCTGTACTGGTTCAACCTGACTTGTCTAAACCATTCATCATAGAAGTGGATGCTTCTGAGGTGGGAATGGGGGCTGTGTTGTCCCAGGGGCCCACCACATTAACTAACTTTACCCTGTGCCTTCTTTTCTAAAAAAATTTTTCCTCTGCTGAAAGAAACTATGATGTGGGTAACCGAGAGTTGTTGGCCATTAAATTGGCTTTTGAAGAATGGAGGCATTTTTTGAAGGGGGCTGTCCATCGTATCAGTCATTACAGATCACAAGAACCTGTCTTACATCGAATCCGCCAAACGTCTGACTCCTGGTGGAGGTTTCACTACACACACAACTGTATGTGTTTATATGTATGTATGTATGGTGTGTATATGAATGTGGGTGTGAACCTATTTGTTTTCGGTTCATGTAGGATACTGTAATTGTAAAGAATAGGAGAATCGACCTAGCTTTTTAAATAATCAAGTTATCCTCAGGATCAGTGATAACTTGCTGATCACCAGGGATCCAATTGCTGAGCCCCCCCCCAGAGATTCTGAGAATACAGCTCTGCAGTCCTGTCCTGGATGGAGCAGAGTTGTGCATACTCGCCCTCTGCTCTCTTCATTATCTATAGAGATGCTGAGCTCTGCGATTGGCTATTTCCATCAGTTCCATAGACAATGATTAGAGAAGAAGTCAAGCATGCGCCCCTCCAACCCATTCATGGTTGAGCTGCAGTCCTGTTCTCAGGATTGCTGGTAGTCTCAGTCGTCAGTCCTCCAACAATCAGTAGCTTATCCCTTATTATTGGGATCATGGATAACTTGACTTTTTGGGGAAATAAGCCTTTAACACCAAATGGCCTCAGTTGTCTCCTATGGATGCCATACAGTTGTTTCAACATCCACTGTAAAAAAAAAAAAAAAAAAAAAAAAAAAGTAAATATTTTAAATACATGTTTTACAGAACACAGTTGTATGGAATAGTGCAGTCTACTACAGTATTCCATACTTTTATTTGTAGTATACTACCATATATACATGATCGGGCTCTGCTGGTTCCAGCAGTAAGCACAAGGATACGCTCTGCACACTTGCTTTCATATGACAACTAGCGCTTCAGCCACGTCTGCAGTATTCTATTCATATCCATCTCAGTAATATAAAATATATTTTTTAAAGTTGTGGGGGCCTAAATAGATCTTTTGCATTGGGGCCCTGTGATTTCTATGTAGGCCCCTGCTTGCAGGGCGGTAATTAAGAGGGCAATCTGGCCTGTTGCTCGGAGCTCAAGGATTCCAATGGCAGATTCCCCTCATCACAAGTAGCGTGTCGGGCAGGGAGTGGGGCCCAGACATATTGTTTGCACAGGGGCCCCAAGCTGTCAGTGTCCGCACCTGGTATGATGATAATCTTAAACTAAATAAAAACAATTTTTTGTGAATGCTTCGATTCACAAAATAAAGAAAATTAAACTACAAAAAATGTATTTTTTTTTTACTTTATGAATAATTTATCAATAATAATAAAAATAAAAAGCACTGTTAACAATAAAATAGTCTATCACCTGGACTATAAATCACAAACCAAGGTAAAAATTATAGGGATAGAATAATGATTAAAAATATTGGGGTTGCTACATGAACACAATTGATCAAGTGTCTGGTCATTGATGGACAAAATACTAAAGTTGTGAAGGAATTAAAGGGAACCTGTCATATCCCAAAATGTGATTTACTTCCAGATACGGGGTCAATCTGCAGGTTAATAGCATTAAAATGCAGTCCAGCTGCCTTATAGAAACCGATGCTTCCAAGAGAAAATGAAGCTTATGCCTCCCAGGAGCAGCCGGCTTTCAGTCATAGAAGTGTGCTGAGAGTGATTACAGTCATTGTAATCTGCATTGTGAGCATCGATTCTATGCACGCCCTGGTAGTGTGATTGACAGCTTCCTGTGCACAGATGCACTGCTGAGAGTGCTGTCAATCAAAGTGCTAGAGTGTGCTTACAGCCACCGCTCACTATCTACTGAGTGGTGACCAGGCACGCCCCTATGACTGAAAGCTGGCGACTCTCCGGAAGAATAAAGTTAATTTTCTCCATGCAGCCATGCTTTCAGTAAGGCGGTTGGACTGCATTGTAATGCTATTAACCTGAAGATTATCCCTATATGCAGGTTAATAGCATTTGGGGACTTGACAGGTCCTCCTTAAACTATTGAATCCTTCCTACAATTTTCTAAAATAAACCAAAAGAATTGATGAAATAAGTTGTTGTTTAGGTTAAATAAATATGCCACTTACTAATGAACTCATTATTTTTTGTTCCCAGCTATCCAGCTGTCTGTGAATTCCTTCAGCACAATAACTTGTTATCTATACTTCGAGCTCATGAAGCCCAGGATGCTGGGTAAGTTAGTAATTAGAACTATTCATTTACTGATTAATACACAAGATGTGATGGCTGCAGTTTAATTATTTTATTAGGGTGAGGTAACACATTTTCTAAAACCGCGATAAAAAATGCACCACAGACGTAACGTGTGAACTAAGCTCATGATGACACCGGTGGGCTTCAATAATACTTTAATCATATAAAAGAATTTTGGTAGAACAGAAGTTTAAAAATACGGTAGCTTGCGTCATTTATTCTGTGCCCATCTGAAATCAGGAAGGTGGAGAAACTGTGCACAGAAGTCAAGCTTACTGCTCCTTTACTCCACTCGATATGGCTTGATTGAGGTGTCTAAGGACAGAGGGCATCCTGCCAAGTCTTTCAGAAATCTTAGGCATGTTCTGTTGATGTGTACTTCCAATGCATGTGCAGTGAAGCAGGTGGAATAAGTTGATTGAGCATGGGCAAACACATTTTCCTTCACTGTACATGTGCTGGAAGTAGCTGTCCCTTTAAAGCCATTGTATGAAGCTCATGTACCAGGTAAAATAACCATACGTGTTCCATCAGATGTCCCATTAGCGAGGTTTTGTCTTCCAGAAAAAATAAAAATACGTGTTCCATCAATTGTCATATTAGCAAGGTTTTATCCCCTAAAAGCATTGCTGTCACAAGCAGAATACATTTATCTACATAAAATTATGGAGCTGCCATACAGGAGCTCACCTACGAAGCTCCTGGAGGTCTGTGTGACTCCATAAGACACTGTATGGTTCTATACTGCTACTTTTTTTTAAAGAAAAAGAGGGTAAAACAACGATCAGAGAAGTCCCAAATGTTGAAAAAAATGCAAAGTATTTTATTGGTAAAGACATCAAGGTGGTGGAAGGGGGAGAAAACCATGTGATGGTATAATAGAATGGGGCGCACAGCAAGTATACAATACATAACAACATGCTATACTTTTGTGCCATTACATGCAGGGCTGTGGAGTCGGTAAGCCAAACCTGCGATTCCGACTCCTCAATTTCCCTACATCGACTCCGACTCCAACATATATTGCTTATATTTAAGTGAAAAATTTATTGTAGTACAATGTGAACATCAGACATTTAATCATTTTTATGATACAATAATCAAGATATTTAGAACATAATATATATTTATTGGAATACAACTTTAGAACACAAAAAACTGTAATAAATTGTAAATATGTAATACACTATGTAATATCGATTACATATATACAGTACAGACCAAAAGTTTGGACACACCTTCTCATTCAAAGAGTTTTCTTTATTTTCATGACTACGAAAATTTTATAGATTCACTCTGAAGGCATCAAAACTATGAATTAACACATGTGGAATTATATAATTAACAAAAAAGTGTGAAACAGCTGAAAATATGTCTTATATTCTAGGTTCTTCAAAGTAGCCACCTTTTGCTTTGATTACTGCTTTGCACACTCTTGGCATTCTCATGATGAGCTTCAAGAGGTAGTCACCGGAAATGGTCTTCCAACAGTCCTGAAGGAGTTCCCAGAGATGCTTAGCAGTTGTTGGCCCTTTTGCCTTCACTCTGCGGTCCAGCTCACCCCAAACCATCTCGATTGGGTTCAGGTCTGGTGACTGTGGAGGCCAGGTCATCTGGCGTATCACCCCATCACTGTCCTTCTTGGTCAAATAGCCCTTACACAGCCTGGAGGTGTGTTTGGGGTCATTGTCCTGTTGAAAAATAATTGATGGTCCAACTGAAGGCATACTGAACCAGCATGCTGTGGTAGCCATGCTGGTTCAGTATGCCTTCAATTTTGAATAAATCCCCAACAGTGTCACCAGCAAAGCACCCCCACACCATCACACCTCCTCCTCCATGCTTCACGGTGGGAACCAGACATGTAGATTCCATCCCTTCACCTTTTCTGCATCGCATAAAGACACGGTGGTTGGAACCAAAGATCTCAAATTTGGACTCATCAGACCAAAGCACAGATTTCCTCTGGTCTAATGTCCATTCCTTGTGTTCTTTAGCCCAAACAAGTCTCTTCTGCTTGTTGCCTGTCCTTAGCAGTGGTTTCCTAGCAGCTATTTTACCATGAAGGCCTGCTGCACAAAGTCTCCTCTTAACAGTTGTTGTAGAGATGTGTCTGCTGCTAGAACTCTGTGTGGCATTGACCTGGTCTCTAATCTGAGCTGCTGTTAACCTGCGATTTCTGAGGCTGGTGACTCGGATGAACTTATCCTCCGCAGCAGAGGTGACTCTTGTTCTTCCTTTCCTGGGGCGATCCTCATGTGAGCCAGTTTCTTTGTAGCGCTTGATGGTTTTTGCCACTGAAGTTGGGGACACTTTCAAAAGTTTCCCAATTTTTCGGACTGACTGACCTTCATTTCTTAAAGTAATGATGGCCACTCGTTTTTCTTTACTTAGAATTTGTATTATGGCAAGAAAAAAGCAGCTAACAGTCTATTCAGTAGGACTATCAGCTGTGTATCCACCAGACTTCTGCACAACTAATGGTCCCAACCCCATTTTTAAGGCAAGAAATCCCACTTATTAAACCTGACAGGACACACCTGTGAAGTGAAAACCATTTCCGGTGAAAACCTCTTGAAGCTCATCAAAAGAATGCCAAGAGTGTGCAAAGCAGTAATCAAAGCAAAAGGTGGCTACTTTGAAGAACCTAGAATATAAGACATATTTTCAGTTGGTTAACACTTTTTTGTTAATCACAGTATATAATTCCACATGTGTTAATTCACAGTTTTGATGCGTGAATCTACAATTTTCATATTCATGAAAATAAAGAAAACTCTTTGAATGAGAAGGTGTGTCCAAAATTTTGGTCTGTACTGTGTGTATGTATGTATGTATGTGTGTGTGTGTGTGTGTGTGTGTGTGTGTGTATGTGTATGTGTATATATATATATATATATATATATATATATATATATATATATATAATATGTCTATATCACTATGACGTATCTCAGCTAAGACAAAGCCTAGATCCTCAGGCTACATTCATATACCATGGGCGTAGCCAGGATCAATCATAGGGGGGGCAGAACCTCATACGGTTCCGGCACACCTCAGCTGCTGCAGAAGCTCATACTGCACTCCCCTACACTTGAAAATATAGGCCTTTTGGGCAGCTATGAGGTGTACCTTACTGGTGCTAAAAAAAAAAAAAAAAAAAAAGGAGTGTTAGTCTGTGTGCTACCCAGCTTTCATTCTTTTTGGTGCAGATAAGATATGGATAAACAGATATGGATAAATGGATGGATAGAGCAGATTTCTAATCTGCTTTTGCTATTGAAAACATTATCTATGAGCTCAAAAACCTTTCAGGTAATGCGGTTTTTTAAAAAGCTGATCTGCTTTTGCAGCTGAAAAACGTATCCTCAAAAAACACAGGAAAAACGCTGTGTGTCAATGTAGCCTTAGATCAGGAATAGAACAGCCATTTATAGGTCATTTCATAACTTTCCCAAATTCCTATGAAAAAATATTCAGCACATTCTGCACTGAATTACTGTACCCAGTTTATTATATATTTTAACAGTCGGAGTCGGTCCATTTTATACCGACTCCACCAAAATGAGCACCGACTCCAACTCCACGACTCCACAGCCCTGATTACATGGTTGTCTCTCTCTTCCCCCACCTTGATGTCGTCACCAATAAAATATTTTGCATTTGGGACTTCTTTGATCGTTGTTTTCCCTCTCTTTTTCTTGCAATCTTTCCATGACGATTTGTCCCCACCTAATAGTCCGATTATAGTATTGGCATGTTTGATAGAGTATAAGTATTTAGGTTTGTTGCCATTTTACTCATGCTAGACATGCTACTTTCTTCCATAAGTAATTTCTATGTTACATTTCTGAAGAAGATTAATTTAACAATTGCGTTTTGTAATGCTGACTAAGCAGAGCGCCATCTTTTTTTGTTTGTTTTTTAGTGTGTTTTTTTTCTATAATATATACAGTACCAACTCCTTTAATGCAGCTTCACATAACGCAGCACATTTTTCTTGCACTACTAGACTACTACTGAAAACAAGTGTCTAAATCATTCTGCTCTTTAAGATTCATATAAAGTGATATCTATGATCACTGTCCATCCTGGAACTGTAAATCATTATTATAATTATTATTTTGTATATTGTAGGTATCGTATGTATAGGAAAAGCCAGACAACAGGCTTCCCATCCTTAATCACAATATTTTCAGCACCAAATTACCTAGATGTATACAATAATAAAGGTAAATCATCAGTTTATTATTTATTTTGTTGCAAAGTCCACGAAATGTAATATCTGATACCGTTTTTATCCATCAGGCAAGACGTTAGGCTAAGTTAACTGTATTGGTTTGTTTTTTTTTAAGCTGTACTGGGCTTTGTCTGTGACGACTTGCTCCCCATCTCAACCATTGATGGCCAAGTTTGTTGCATTTGTCCCTCAGATGTCCCACAAGTTAGAATATAATGTAATTTATGGTAGTTTAATAGAAGGGATGCATATGAGATACATGCTATCTCTAGAAACATTGCTTTGGTATGTGGCATGGAATACAATACATCAAAAGCCCTGTTCTGTAGAACAAAATGAGAGTGTTATTAGCTGTCAATTTCTGCATAACAAACCAGTATGGATAGATTCCAGTTTTATAATCATTAGTGGGGTCAATAAAATTGATCAGCATTTCATTATGGATATGGGTATATCTAAGGAAAACTGTAATTTAATGTGTTTTAAGAAGTGACATCTAGACAGTCCTTGTTTCTATAAATATGGATGCATTTTGAGCTTTTCTTATCTTCAATCTTTCTATGGCCAGTTGTAGAGGACATGGTGGCATTCCTATTATGTCTGCTTTAGTAAACATCTGTATGACATACAAAATATTTCCGGAGCATCTCATTTTAGAATTTGTATCTCTGCCCCATTATTCCACCTTGAAATTTATGAGTGAATTGTCAATTAGGCGGTACTGTTCCTCTTGACTTGTCCTTATACAGTCAGCATTAATTCGACAGCGTCCGCTTATGTATAGACACACCCCGATTGGTAACACCCAGTTGAAAATTCACATATTTGTAGGAGGAACAGAACAATGCAGTGGTATTAGCAAAGATTCTGTAGAATTCTGTTACTATGCTGGACACAGACATTTCAGAAGAGATGGCAAAGCCATCAGATTGATGGGGTGCAAGAATACTACTCTGTGGAGGCAAAAGGAAATTATGGACATTATTGTTTTTTGTTTTTTAGAGTTCCCTAAGATCATTCTGATGTCTTTTTAGGATTTGAACTTAAACCTATTCTAAGAACATATCCGTGTGAAGTGTCAGTTGAAGCGCTGCTGATGGGAACTGGCGAACAGATGGTTTGCTTGAAAACTTTATTTTAACAGGTTTGCAAAGTCAACATGTTTCGAGGTCAATGAAGGACCTAGACTAAGTTTTTGTCCTGATGAAGAGGTCCTGTGTTGATCTCGAAACGCATGGACTTTGTAATCCTGTTAATATAAAGTTTTCAAGCAAACCATCTGTTCGCCAGTTCCCATCAGCAGCGCATCAAATGACACTTCATCCAGATATGTTCTTTGCTTAAGACATTTGGACTTGTGTCCTGCAGCAGCTGAGTTATGTGATATATACATGTTGCTTAGGTGCAACTACATCAGGTGAGCATATCCATTTTCTGTTTTTCTCCGTTGTTATCAGTTAAAACCCTGTTTGCGTTCTTTTATCTCCAAATTTCTACAATACAGTTGTGCTCAAAAGTTTACATACCCCGGTGAAATCTTTGCATTCTGTATAAAACAGGAAAGGGATACAAAAAGATATCCAACAAATTGATAATGCCAGTCAGCAACGTTCAAACTGTGATTAACAAATGGAAAATCAGGGTCTGAGGTAGACCAACAGAAATTTCACCCACAACTGCCAGGAAAATTGTTCCTGATGCAAAGAAGAACCCACAAATAAAATCAGATGAAATACTGGACTCTGAAAACTAGCGGTGTGGCTGTTTCAAGATGAACAATAAGGAGGTACTTGAAGAATAATGGGCTGCATGGTCGAGTTGCCAAAAGAAAGCCATTAGGCCTCTTTCACACATCCGGTTTTTGTAATCCGGCACGATGCGGCGAAATTTTTAATAACCGGATCCAGCACCGGATCCGGTTTTGTCCCATAAGCTTTCATGGTCGCCGCATCGTGCCGGATGGTTATGCGTCGTGTCCGGTTGTTGCCGGACAC
This sequence comes from Dendrobates tinctorius, assembly GCF_039654945.1. Classification (NCBI taxonomy): domain Eukaryota; kingdom Metazoa; phylum Chordata; class Amphibia; order Anura; family Dendrobatidae; genus Dendrobates; species Dendrobates tinctorius. The sequence continues at coordinate 3,045,593 of NW_027361679.1, forward strand.
GGCATAAATTAGCCGTCCGGCATCTGCAAAAAACGTTCCCTGCAACGTTTTTTGTCAGCGCCGGACCGGCTTTTTCCACAGTGCATGCCCGGACTCTGTGAACGTTAACACCACAAGTGCCCGGCGAGAGAGAGATCTCTCTCTGTCACCCGGACACTTGTGAGAGATCTCTCTCGCCGGGCACTTGTGGGGTTAACACTCACAGTGTCTGGGTGAGAGAGAGAGATCTCTCTGTGGGGTTAACCCCACAAGTGCCCGGCGAGAGAGAGAGAGAGATCTCTCTCTGTCACCCGGACACTTGTGAGAGATCTCTCTCGCCGGGCACTTGTGGGGTTAACACTCACAGTGTCTGGGTGAGAGAGAGAGATCTCTCTGTGGGGTTAACCCCACAAGTGCCCGGCAAGAGAGAGAGATTCTCTCGCCTGGACACTAAGTGTTAACCCCCCATGTCTCTCTCTCTCCACCCCCCTCTCCCCTCCCTTCCCCTCTCCTATCCTCCCCTCACCTCCCTTTCAGCAGCTGTCTCTCATCGGCTGCCTCTGTCCACCTCGTCCTGCGGCTCCTTTAAATAATGTCCGAGCCGTATCTCTCGCTGCACACACATCCGGTGTCACGGCTGCAGGCCGGATCCGGCGGCCCGGCTTTTCGCCGCACGCCGCCGGACCCCACACACCGGATGTGTGAAAGTAGCCTTACTGCGCAAATGCCACAAAGTATCTCACCTACAGTACGCAAAATAGCACAGAGACAAGTCTCAAAACTTCTTGAACAAGGTAATATGAAGTGATGCAACCAAAATTGAACTTTTGGCCACAACCATAAACGTTACATTTGGAGAGAGGTCAACAAGGCCGATGATGAAAGGAACACTATTTCTACTGTAAAGCACAGAGGTGAATCGCTGATGTTTTGGGGTTGTGTGAGCTACAAAGGCACAGGAAACTTGGTCAAAGTTGAAGGAAAGATGAATGCAGCACATTATCAGAAAATACTGCTGCGCATGGGACGTACTTGGATGTTCCAACATGACAACGATTCAAAACACAAGGCCAAGTCGACCTGTCATTGGCTACAGCAGAACAAAGTGAAGGTTCTGGAGTGGCCATCTCAGTCTCCTGAACTCAATATCATTGAGCCACTCTTCTGAGATCTCAAGCGCGCAGTTCATGCTAGACAGCCCAGGAATTTACAGGAACTGAAGGCTTTTTGACAAGAAGAGTGGGAAGCTTTACCATATGAGAAAATAAAGAATCTCATCCACAACTACCACAAAAGAATTCAAGCTGTCGTTGTTAGAGGGGGGTAATACACAGTGTTAAGAAATGGGGTATGTAAACTTTTGATCAGGGTCATTTGGATGTTTTGGGTTGTCATTATGATTTAACCTCTTAGTGATGGCGCCAATTTGCAGCTTAATGACCAGGCCAATTTTTACAATTCTGACCACTATTACTTTACGAGGTTATAACTCCGGAACGTTTTAACGGATCCCGCTGATTCTTAGAATGTTTTTTCGTGACATATTGTACTTCATGTTAGTGGTAAAATTTCTTTGATATGACTTGCGTTTATTTATGAAAAAAATGGAAATATAGCGAAAAATTTTAAAATGTTGTAATTTTCAATTTTTTAATTTTCATGTCCTTAAATCAGAGAGATATGTCACACAAAATACTTAATGATAAACATTTCCCACATGTCTACTTTACATCAGCACAATTTTGGAATCAAAATTGTTTTTGTTATGAAGTTATAAGGGTTAAAAGTTGACCAGCGATTTCTCATTTTTACAACAAAATTAACAAAACCATTTTTTATAGGGACCATCTCACCACTGCACATTTGAAGTCACTTTGAGAGGTCAATATGACAGAAAATACCCCAAATTGACACCATTCTAAATACTGCATCCCTCAAGGTGCTCAAAACCATATTCAAGAAGTTTATTAACCCTTTACGTGCTTTACTGGAACTGAAGCAATGTGGAAGGAAAAAATTAACATTTTTACTTTTTTTTTTTTTTCTACAAACATTTTAATTCCGAACAAATTTTTTTTTATTTTCACAAGTGTAAAAAGAGAAAATGAACCACAAAATTTGTTGTGCAATTTCTCCTGAATACGCCAATACCCCATATGCAGGTGTAAACTACTGTTTGGGCACACGGCAAGGCTTGGAAGGGATGGAGTGCCGTTTGACTTTTTCAATGCAGAATTGGCTGGAATTGAGATTGGACGCCATGTCGTGTTTGGAGAGCCCCTGATGTGGTAAACAGTGGAAACCCCCCCAACAAGTGACACCATTTTGGAAACGAAACCCCTTAAGGAACTTACTGTATCTAGATGTGTGCTGAGCACTTTGAACCCCCAAGTGCTTCACAGACGTTTATAACATAGAGCCGTGAAAATAAAAAATTATATTTTTTCCACAAAAATTATCTTTTTGCCCCCAACTTTTTATTTTTACAAGGGTAACAGGAGAAGTTAGACCTCCAAAGTTGTTGTGCAAGTGCCTCCTTATTGTGCATCTTGAAACAGCCACACTGCTAGTTTTCAGAGAGTCCAGTATTTCAGCTGATGTTATTTGTGGGTTTTTCGTTGCATCCCGAACAATTTTCCTGGCATTTGTCACAGGTCACAAGTTAGGATGTTACCTTTAGTGTCCATTCAAACCCATTTGTGTCAACTTCTGTGCATGTTATCAGGCCAAAATCACCAGAGTATGTAAACTTTTGATCAGGGTCATTTGGATGCTTTGGGTTGTCAATATGACTTAAAAAGAGAAAACACAGTAGTTTGACAATAAATAGCTTTACCCAACCACTATCCATGAATGGTGAAAAAGTTTTGGTGTTATCATTAATATTCTCTGAAAAAAGGCCAAGAAAGCAAAAATTCTGCCAGGGTATGTAATCTTTTGAGCACAACTGTATATCCGCCAGCCTGATTTGCAATTGAACAAATGGACATTATGGAGGGGTTGAATATTGGTAAAATACACGGGTTGGACAAAATAATGGAAACACCTAACGTTTTGGCATCATAATTTTCGAACATGTTATAAACATGCAAACCGGGACATATCGTAATGTTTTGTAGTTGATTGTTATGTGATATGTGTGTGTAAATTAGCTGATTGTTTTGCAGAATTGTAAGAACATTGATCAGAACCTGATACCAATGGCAGACCTCTCAGATTTTCAGAGGCCAAATTGTTGGTGCTCGTATGGCAAGCGTTAGTGTAACAGAAAGTGCCCGAATGCTTGGCGTGTCAAGAGGTACTGTCTCCAAAGTAATGACTGCGTTTGAAAGAGAAGGAAAAACGTCCGCAGCAAGGCACAGGTCCGGCCGAAAGTCGAAGTTGACTGAGAGAGACCGTCGGACTCTAAAGCGAATTGTGAGAGAGGATCGCAAGATCACGGCTCCGAAAATCACTGCTGAGCCTCAATGAACACCTACAGAACCCAGTTTCCACGAAAAATGTTCGTTGGGAGCTGCACAAGTCTGGATTCCACGGAAGAGCTGCAATTCGAAAACCGCTGCTCTCAGTGACAAATGTTTCCAAGCGTTTAGAGTGGTGTAGAAACCTCCAGAATAGGTCCCTCGAGCAGTGGAAACATGTGATATTCTCAGACGAATCATCGTTTACCCTATTTCCGACCTCCGGCCGAGTGTATGTTTGGAAACAGCCGAAAGAATCATTCCATCCAGACTGCCTTCTCCCAACCGTAAAACATGGCTGAGGCTCTGTGATGATCTGGGGTGCTATTTCGTGGAGATCCGCCGGGCCAATGATATCCCTTCATGGAAGAATTAACAGCCGCGATTATTTAGGCATTTTAGGCGACCAAGTGCATCCTATGGTTCAAGCAATGTTCCCGGAGGGGAACGCCATCTTTCAGGATGATAATGCATCAATTCATACAGCTAGAATCGTTAAAGCATGGCACGAGGAACATTCTAATGAAGTTGAGCATGTCATCTGGCCCCCACAATCCCCAGACCTCAAGATTATTGAGCATTTATGGTCGATTTTAGAGATTCAAGTTAGACGTCGATTTCCGCCGCCATCGTCGCTAAAAGAACTGGAGGGTGTTTTAACTGAAGAATGAGCTACAATTCCTTTGAAAACAATTCACACCTTGTATGAATCCATACCTCAGAGAATTGAGGCTGTAATTGCCGCAAAAGGTGGACCTACACCATATTAAACAAACTTTTGTTGATGTTTCCAGGTGTTTCCATTATTTTGTCCAACCCCTGTATATTGCAAGGCCACATGAAATTCTGCAATTAAACATTATGCCTTTAGGCTACTTTTACACTTACCGGGTTTTTTGCGGCCCGTTATTGCAGGCTTTTTTTGCTGGCCGTATCGCGGGGAAAAAAGGTGGTCTGCCGCAATAACGGACCGCAAAAAACTTGCGGTTCGACGTTTTTCAATTGTCCAATACTATGGAAGAAGTATTGGAAAAAAAACGGTGTTCCGCAAAACCGGAAGCGACAGTGCACCGCAAAAACAAACTTCTGTTTGTTTTTGCGGCCCCATTGATTTTCAATGATGGGGGCCTTGTCCGTATGGCGTGAAAACAATTCAGCAGGCTCTATCTTTTTTCACGGCCACTAATACGGCCCTCACGACCATACGGCACACCGTGGAACTTTTGCGGGCCGATTTTGTGGCCCCATAGAAATCTATTGGGGCCGCAAAAACACAGTATGTGTAAAAGAAGCCTTAGGGTGAGAGGCTGCTATAATAGATTATTTAAAAAGTTTTCTTGAAATGACTTACAGCGTGTAGAGGAGCAGTAAAAGTTGTCAAGATTTTGGAGTCTGTTTAAAATATCATCTTAATAACGTTTCAGTCCAGACGAGTGCCAACAGTCTATTATATTCTGTAATACATTTTACACTAGAGCAGTTTTCATCAAGGATCATGTTGAACGTTCACATTTCATCGTCTTTGAGGATTGGCGACAAGCTTTGCTGATCTCTTCGGCATGCAGTGTCAGATTCCAACTTATGATTGGTCCTTCTTGCTCTTGCTGCAGACATGCAACATGAATTGGAGAAGCAGTGTCTGCCTGAGGTTTTTTGGCGCTTCACAGGTTACGGATAAGGATCTACAGGGATTATTCTGTTTTCTCATCTTGTTGCAGCTGCAGTATTGAAGTATGAGAACAACGTCATGAATATCAGACAGTTCAACTGTTCTCCTCATCCATACTGGCTTCCAAATTTCATGGATGTTTTTACTTGGTCATTACCATTTGTCGGAGAAAAAGGTGAGTTTATCGATCAAAGGTCGTTTTTCCTGGTATATTTAATAAAATATCAATAAATCTAAACAAATAAAAAGGGAAATTACCTTCACAATATGACATGATAAGGATGAAGAGGAAAGTGCCATTATTTGTGGTCGTGCAGATTACTATTAAGTGTGTAGGGGAAAGACTGTGTGCCTGCATAATATAGCCGTGTACATAAGACCCATGGCTTTGGAAGACTGCTTTCTTGTTTTCCTTGAGATGAGACATCTCTATTTACAAAAAAAGAAAAGTTTTGTTAATGCATGTATACATCAAAGTTACAGAAACCTCTGATCAGCATCAGATGTATTACTAAACACCCCCATACCCGCATAAAAGGTATCTGTGGACTTTACGTAACCTCCACCCATGCTGTCTTCTGACGCATGGAATAACTTCTACCTGTGAAGGATTATGCATGATTTCATATTTATTGAGAAGGAAGAGATCTTTATGAAGATAATCTGGTTCTATTTACATGTGGTAGAAAGAGTGCAGATTAATTAAGCCCTGTCTGTTTTTCCCCCACAGTGACAGAGATGCTTGTAAATGTTCTCAGCATTTGCTCAGATGATGAACTCTGTTCAGATGAAGATGCTGATGGTAAGTGGATTTTGGAGACCTATTTCCAGTTTTTATTGCACTTGCTAATCAAAATGTGCCTGTATGTAAAGTGGATGTAAGCACCCTGTACAAGGATGAGAGCTAAAGGGAATCTGTCAGCAGATTTTTGCTGACTCATCTGACGGCAGCATGGTGTAGGCAAAGAGAGCTGAATCCAACGATGTATCACTTAGTTTACTGGGTGCAGCAATTCTGACACAAATGGGCTTTTTAGATTTAGCAATGCAGCAGAGCAGAGGACCCTAACCCCGCCCACACCAGGCTCTTTCTATAGACAGTGAGATGCTTATCACAGAAGGAGGCGGAGTTGGATCAGGGCTCTCAGGACCAGCTAGTCACAGCAATGTTAATCACAAGATGATTTAGGCTATGTGCCCACGTTGCGCTTAAATCCGGACACTGAAAACCGGACTCCTTCCCAGAAATCGCGTGTTTTTTTCCACGCGATTATGTTTGCGATTTTGCCGAGATTTTCGCGTGCGAAATTCAAGCACTTTCCAAGCATCGCTTGGAAAGTGATTGACAGGTTGGTCACACTCGTCAAACATAGTGTTTGACAAGTGTGACCAGGTTTTTACTATTGAGGCTGCCTATGCGGCATCAATAGTAAAAGAGAGAATATAAAAAAATAATTAAAAAATAAAAAATCGGGGTATATTTACCTTCCGACGTCCCGTGCAGTCTCAGCGATGCTACCGTTCCCAGCGATGCCTTGCGAGACCTGTGATGACGTTGGTCTCACGTTGCTATAGCGATCTCACGAGACCGCTAGAGTCACGCGAGACTACGTCATCACAGGACCTTGCCGCAAGGCATTACTGGGAACGCTGTGGCCCGGGAAGGCAGCGCGGGACGACGGAAGGTAAATATAGCCTGATTTTTTATTTATTTTTTCTTACAGGGGTATGGTACCCAGGGCCTGGAGGACAGTCTCCTCTCCTCCACACCGTGGGTACCAACCGTACATGAGACGCTTAACTTCGCGCATGGTGGGCATATCCACATGCAGGAAGTAAGCGATTCTCATGCATTCCTATGGGTGCGGAATCACGGTAATTCTTTGCGATTCCGCACAAAAGAATGAGTGCTAAGTAATCAACACCACACAGCATGTGATACATCGTTGAGTTCAGTGTTTTAACCCCTACCTCATGATTTCATCAGATTGCTCAGACTGTCATGCCTGTTTTTATTGTCCTAAAAAGTGTTTTTTAAAAGGGTTTTTGTGATTTTTTTTTCTTTGTTTAGTTCAGAAGAAATGTGTGTGATTTTGTTCCAACTTGTGTCTGATTTTATTTTATTATATTTATTGTGCTTTGATCTCTGTAATATACTAATATGTGGCTGTGTATGCTAGGAAATACTAACCCAGTCATACTGAATCCTGATAAGTGTCAACCACTGTTCAAAGCCATAGAACCAACTTACAACTGACTCATGGCTGTATCGGATGATATTTTGCAAGTTTTTGAAGTAGATCTGAAACATACAATACGGTCCTATGTAGGTGCAGTATATCCAGGGGACAGGAGGTTGGCCTTTTAGCCAAGAGAACAAAAAACGGTGTACCCTTTAGCTTATAGCTGTTACAAAAAGTACTGCAGACTCCTCTTTTTTCTCTTTTCTTCTTACGCTTCAGTTTTTCATGCCTCTGTCAGCTATGATTCATGGGCTGGTACATACTTCATAGGGCGTTATAAACACTTTAGAACTACACCGAATGCTTATTTACAGTGCTGCACACATATAGAGAAGTATTGTACATGTGCGGAGTAGTTTCTCCCACAGTTTCTTTAAAACCAAGGTTCTGCCATTAGAAAAAATTGCTTTTTTTCCCTGTTTGAAGTATATATTACATTTTTCAGAAATGATGTTTCACCAACTTTTTAGTGGTCCTCCTTGAATAGGCAAACATACTCAATCTTCGCATCTCTCATATCCTCCCTGTCTCACAACCCTAAACAGCTCTTCAACACCTTCAATTCTCTACTCCGTCCCACAACACATCCTCCCCCTCCTCTCATTTCTGCTGAAGACTTTGCCTCCTTCTTTAATCAGAAGATCGACACGATCAGAGAAAAATTGGCCCGTAGCCCTCAATACCCCTCTTAGCCGCTCAGCCCTGTTCTGCAAAAGCCAGCTTCTCCACATGACAGAAGATCAGCTCTCCACCCTTCTGTCAAGATCACACCTCACCACTTGTGCCCTCGACCCACTCCCGTCTCACCTCATCCCTAACTTGGCCACAGTCTTCATCCCATCTCCTACACACCTCTTCAACCTTTCACTTACAAAAGGTGTCTTTCCCTCATCCTTCAAACATGCCTCAATCACACCCATCCTCAAAAAGCCCTCCCTTGATCCATCCTCTGTGTCTAACTATGGCCTGATATCGCTTCTCCCTTATGCCTCAAAACTACTGAAACAGCATGTATATCTTGAACTGTCCTCCCACCTCTCCTCCTGTTCCCTCTTTGACCGGTTACAATCTGGCTTCCGACCGCATCACTCAACTGAAACTGCTCTAACTAAAGTCACTAACTACTTACTAACCGCCAAGAGCAAGCAACACTACTCTGTCCTCCTTCTCCTGGACCTGTCCTCTGCCTTCGACACCGTAGACCAGGGTTCCCCAACTCCAGTCCTCAAGGCCCACCAACGGGTTATGTTTTCAGGATTTCCTTTGTATTGCACAAGTGATGCAATTATCACCTGAGCAATACTAAGGAAATCCTGTTGGTGGGCCTTGAGGACTGGAGTTGGGGAACCTTGCCGTAGACCATTCCCTCCTGCTACAGACTCTCTCATCTCTTGGCATCACAGACTTGGCCCTATCCTGGATCTCATCATACCTAACAGACCGAACATTTAGTGTCTCCCTCTCACACACCACCTCCTCACCTCGCCCCCTGTCTGTTGGTGTTCCTCAAGGCTCTGTCCTAGGACCCCTACTATTCTCCATCTACACCTTTGGCTTGGGACAGCTCATAGAATCCCTCGGTTTGCAGTATCACCTCTACCCCGATGACACGCAGATCTACCTATCTGGACCCAACCTCGCCTCCTTACTGACCGAAATCCCACAATGTCTGTCTGCTATCTCAGCCTTCTCTGCTCGCTTTCTCAAACTGAACATGGACAAAACAGAATTCTTCATCTTTCCCCCATCTCACGCTACCCCTCCACCAGACCTATCCACCAATGTCAGTGGCTGCTCTCTTTCCCCAGTCCCGCACACTGGGTGCCTTGGGGTGATCCTCGACTCTGCGCTCTTTCAAATCACATATCCAAGCCCTCGCCTCCTCCTGCCACCTCAAACTCAAAAATATTTCCCGGATCCGCTCATTCCTCAACCACGAAACCACAAAAACACTAGTGCATGCTCTTATCATCTCCCGCCTCGACTACTGCAACCTCCTACTCTCTGGCCTCCCCTCTAGCACTCTGGCTCCGCTCCAGTCCATCCTACACTCTGCTGCCCTACTAATCCACCTGTCTCCCCACTATTCCCCAGCCTCCCCCCTATGCCAGGCCCTTCACTGGCTTCCCATTGCACAGAGGCTCCAATTAAAAACCCCTAACCATGACATACAAAGCCAACCACAACCTGTCTCCTCCATACATCTGTGACATGGTCTCTAGATCTCCTTCTCTACTCCCCCCTTATCTCTTCTTCCCACAACCGCATACAAGACTTCTTCCGTGCTTCCCCCATACTCTGGAACGCTCTACCGCAATACATCAGACTCTCACCATCAACGGAAACCTTCAAGAAGAACCTGAAGACCCACCTGTTCTGACAAGCCTACAGCCTGCAATGATCATCGGTCTACTGAACCACCGCACGACCTGCTCTACCCTCTCCTACTGTAGCCTCACCCATCCCTGTAGACTGTGAGCCCTCGCAGGCATGGTCCCCTCTCCTTATGTACTTGTGTCCCTTGTCTTACACATGTTTACTATACTTGTCTATATTTCCCCTTTTTCACATGTAAAGCGCCATGGAATAAATGGCGCTATATAAATGCATAATAATAATAATTAATCTTGCAGATGGTAAGACTTTACAAATACAACCCCAATTCCCAAAAGTTGGATGTAACATGTAAAGAAAACCAGAAAGCAATGATTTGGAAATCTTATTTCCATATTTTATTCACAACAGAACATGTAACACAGATCACAAGGTGAAAGTTAGACATTTTTCCATTTTCGTTTAAGAAACAGCCATTTAGAAATTGGTGGCAACAACACATCTTAAAAAAGTTGGGCAGCGCCTGTCTGCCGTAGTGTAAAGGTACTGTCACACTTAGCGATGTACCAGCGATCCCGACCAGCGATATGACGCGGTCAGGATCGCTGGTGCATCGCTAAGTGGTCGCTAGTGAGCTGCCACACAGGAAGATCTCACCAGCGGCATAGCAGGGGTCGGGGGTCGCTACTTACCTGTCAGACGAGGCGATCCTGACGTCCTCCCGTCCGCGTCCACGTGTCGCTCGTCTCCACAGCAGGAAACCCAGCAGGAAGCTGACGACGAGAAACAGCCCAGGACGTTCTCGCGCGATCAGCGATAACCAGCGGGGGAGCAGTCGGTGGTAAGTATCAGACATAGCAATATCGCTATAACGTCACAAAAACAGTGACGTTATAGCGATATTGCTAGCGATATCGCTTAGTGTGACAGGCCCTTAACATCCGATCTTTTTCCAACAGTCTGGGAAAGTGAGGAGACCAATATAGTTGTGAGAGAAGAATGTTATCTGATGTAGGATTCTAGCTGCTCAACCGTCTTGGGTCTTCTTTGTTGAATTTTTAATTTCACAGTGCACCAAATGTTTTCTGTTGATGAAAGGTCTGGACTGCAAGCGGCTGGTTCACCAGCCGACCTCTTCTTCTGCTGAGCCATGTGGTTATGATGGATTCCGTATGTGGTTTGTCAAGGCCTTCCCTGAAATAGACTTTGTGTAAATGTTACTTATGTTTTTGTAAAACCTCTATAGCATTTTCAGCATTGATAGAGCCTTTCAAGATGTGTAAGCTGCCCTTACCATAGAAACTAATAAATCCCAATACAATCAGAAATGCAGGGTTTTGATCTTTGCATTGATGTCAAGCTAGATGATCCGTCTCCTCTTGAGGGTTAAGGACACAGCGTTCATGGTTTCCATAAATAATTTCAAATTTTGATTCATATGATCACAGAACAAATTTGCATTTTGCCTCATTCCATTGTAAATGGGCCTTGACCCACAGAACTCGGCAACGTTTCTGGATTGTGTCGATATATGGCTGATTCTTTGCATGATAGAGCTTTAACCCCTTCACGACATGCACCGTACATGTACGAGTACAGCGCATGTCGTGTCCCTCCCTTTGATGTGGGCTACGGCGCTGACCCCACATCTTTCCCGGCACATGGCAGCTGTTTTGAACAGCTGAAATATGCCCCTAACAACCGTGGGTGGAATCACGATCCACCCGCGGCTGTTAACCCATTAAATTCTGCTGTCAATCTCTGACAGCGGCATTTAATGTGATCACGCCAGAAGTGCGTCACTAATCCCGCCCATCGGCGCCCGTGTCACATGACCGCGAGTCGCCGATGAGTCGGCATGACAACTTGGGGTGTGCAAATTTTTCTACAATATTTAGATGTAGTGGTTCAGATTGGTGAACTTCTGACCATCTTTGCTAATGAGAAATTCGTCATCGCCAACATGTTCTGTTCATACAAAGTCAAGTGAATTGAAGCTTAACCCTCTGTTTTTCTTTTGTACCACTTACTCTTCAAGCCGCTTGTTAACCCTGTCCCAACATTGTTGCTGCCATCAATTTCTAAATGAGGTGATGTGTTCAAATGACATTTAAAAATGTTAAACTTTCAAATTCTGGTTTGTGTTCTATGTTCTGTTGTGAATAAAATGTGGCTATATGAGATTTCTAAATCACTGCATTCTTGTGTTCTTTATATTTTACGCAGCTTCCCAACGTTTGTTTTAATATTCATTGCTACTTTGAATAGTTAGTGCCACAATATAGAGGAGTTTCAAAACGTATAAACCTACTGGACACCTGTAGATATCTTGAGAGGTTGTTGGGTTATTCTTAAAGTTTTAAAATATCTTACCAACTTGGGTGCTAGTTCAGTTCTGGTGTCCTCAATATTATGCAGTAGTCTCCTTCACCATCAAGGGAATCTGTCATTTGATTTTTTTTTTTTTTTAAGTGCCGGAGAATTCATAGCTGCTGGCCGGCTAGTCAAGTGTATGTAAATCCAAAATACATATGCACTGCTCCCCTTGCCCTTAATCCCACCCACCCCTCTGCGCCAACATCACAGATAGTAAATACAAACTGATTATGCACACTTCCCCTCGCCCATAATCCCGCCCATCCCTCTTACATTTGCATCTCTGATAGTAAATGACAGTATAGGAATATCCTGCATGTACACACCTAAAAAGACATCATGCAAGACTTTTACTATCACTGACCATAATCCTGCTCACTTTCACTTCTATGCTGATACCGACATCGGTATCGGTAGTAAAAATGTTGCGCATGCGCGATGCCCCCCTACGTCTGCGCAAGCAGGGTATTCCTATACTATCACTGACGTTCGCATAGAGGGGTGGGCGGGATTTAGGGGCGCAGGGACCAGTGCATGTTCATTTTGGATTTACGATCAGTGACATCGGCATGCTCGGGATTATGGGCGTGTGGAAAAGTGCATATTCAGTGTGGTTTTACTATTAGCGACTTTGATGCAGAGGGGTGGGCGTGGGGAGCAGTGCATATTCAGTGTGAATTTACTATCTGCTATGTTGTTGCAGAGGGGTGGGCGGGATTATCGGGAGCATTGCATATTTTGGGGGAATTTACATATGTTTGACTAGGTGATGCTCTGCTGGGAATTCTCCAGTGCTTACAGCAAGAAAACTGGAGAAGCTACAGCAATAAATGTTACAGATTCTGAAAGGGCTGCCCAAGCGCTATTTCAGGGTACCATTAGTATCCTGCTAAAAAAAAAAAAAAAAATCACACGCCAGATTCCCTTTAAGGAATGTGGTTTGTTTACTGGCATGGTTAATGCTAGAATGCGCAAGTTATTTACCAGCTAGTGACTTATTGACTTCAGACTGAGAACAGTTATTTTATAGACTTTCATCACGTCTTCATTTGTCAAGTAAATCTGGCTTGTGGCATGTCCATAGATTTTCATCACCTAACCCTCTCACCGCTTGTTTGTTTGTTCATTCACTTCTCAGAGCTTCATTGTTTTTTTTTTTTTTTCTCTCTAATGTTTCTTTGCTTTATTTTACAGACACCTGTCATTTTAGTAGTTTTTTTTCACATTCTCCCTTTTCTTTTCCATCCTTCAAACTTTATTTGTTCTTTATATGTTTGCCTCTGGATTTTCATAAGAAGACCATCTTATTTATACACAGAAAAAAGGTATTATGTGGTTGTAGAGTGGACAGTGTGTGGGCATATGCTTCAGACTACTGCTCTTATACTTTGTAACCTAGGCATGTTGAGAAATCCTATCAAACCCTAATACAGTATGAACTGCTTTGCCTTTATTTCAGGTCTAATTGTATTTATTTGTCATGGTCAGCAGCTTATTTCAGTGTGTCACTACCAAAGCCTAATGCTCATATATGGGGTTATTTTCCAATGATATATACAACTAGCAGTTTGATCATTTGTTTCTTTCACAACTGTCTGCAGTCATATATAGGCAGTTAACATGATTTCTTTTTTTTGTTTAATATATTTTAGAATTCTGTAATTTTTTTTTATTGCATTTTCAGTGCCAGAGATTTGCTTCACCATTAAAAATGTTAAGCTTCCTTTTTAGATTGTGGCATTCTCAGTTTTGTGTCGAAGGGATTGTCCATGATTAGAAAAATATGATGTGTGGGCAAATGTGACTCAGTTTTTCCAGTTTTGCATTGTCAAATGCTGTCAAAGTAATAGTAGCTTAATTATTCGGGTTGTTTAGCGTTTGAATCTGGTGCACAGATTATATTTTTGCATGCACTTAAGCCGGATCTGGACAGTTTTCACTCAGATCCTAACGCTAGATGACAACTGTGTGCACTTTCACATGCTTTAAAGGGATGGTCTGAAACTAACCCTGGTATTCTTCCTAAATAACTATCTCTTTAATATAATAATATAATCACTTTGCTAATATAGGTAATTAAAAATTCCCCATAGTTCCCTCTCTACTCTCTCTACCGGCTTTATTTTTTTTATCTATTCTGTCCCCGACTTGAAATAAAGCGTCATTGGTGATGTCAATTTCAGGGGCTGAGCATGTAGCAGTTGTCACTTCCAACATATGCTCAGTACGAGCTCCCTTGCCATTGTGCACTTGCATAGTGACAGTGTGCTCCCTTGCCAGCTCAAATGAGAAGTGACTAGCCATAGAGTGCACTGTCTGTTCATGGTGTAAGGAGAGAATCCGATGAGCAAGAAAAGAAGAAACCAGCTGTGCCCCCCCCAAAAAGGCATTACTTTTTGGGGTGTAGCTGGTCCCGGATTTTCCTGCTCTTTCCTTACAGTGTGCGCTGACAGTGCGCTCTCTAGCTGGCCCAAGACACTTCTCTTAAGAGCCAGTGATGAATCGTACTGTCACTGTGCAGGGAGAATAAATGAGGCGGGACATCTAATTCTGTAGTGATAGTTATACACAGCCTAGTAAGTGACACATCACTAGAATCAGGGTCTCTGCCCCCTACATCATGCTGCTCTCAGATTACCTAAACAAAAAACTGTTGACTGGAAGTGACGTAAATACATTAGAATTAGTACTGTACATTTTGTACATGATGCACTTTAAAGAGGCTTGTCTACACTGCTTTTTTGTTCACCTGTACTAATATTTCATCTTCAAAATTCTCAATTCTAGAGTAATATCTGTATTCAGTGAAGACAGACTTTCTCATAACTGAGTTAGGAGATGACAATTGGAAAGGGGAGGAGCTCATCCTCTAGCTCCTCCCCTTAACATAAAATCTTATCAGTAGCAATTGCTGTCTTCTATCTCAGTAATGGTAATCTCTGCCTTCATTGAATACAGATTTTACCCAGGAATTGAGAATTTTAAAAATGACATCTGAGAAAGAATCATATTTCTCTGATGAGATATATCACAAAGGTTCATATTTTCATAGGTACTATTGATTTATGAAGTACAAGTTCAGACGTTGGTTACGCTTTAAGCTTTACTTTTAACTCCTTTGTATTTGCTTCTTATGGTTTTTTTGTAATGACTAGAACAATTTTATTTCCATGAGTTGGGATTTAGCTTCTAGTGAAGAAATGTCTTGAAAACAGGCAAAATTTGTAGACCGTCAAAATGTCTGGTATTCAAGGTTGCCAACCGTTCAGAAATGCCAGGATAGTCTGGAAAAATTGGTCCCTTTTTTTTTTCCCGTTCCAAATTTTAAGGCATCTGATTTTTTGGAAGCTGAAAAAACTTATACAGATTATTTTGACACTGATTATCATCATTTTACAGTGATAGCAGCTGATGTCTACATATCAGGATTATGGGCGGTAGACATGTATCGCTGATAATCAGAATGTTTTATTATGGTTTTCCAAAGTGTCCGTAAAAAATATCATCATGGTTTTTTGGTTAGCTGGCCAGAAAAAAGGGAAAATTCAATTTGGCAACCCTGGTGGTATTATAATTGCTTTGAAAACTAATCTATTCGAGACCCTAGCACACACATTACAAGCCATGAGGGGGTGGATATATAACTTTCCAGTATGTATACACAATGTACTATGTTCGCCAGATTGATAGAAGGCCATTGTTTCTGTCTTACAACACTATTGATGCACATGTCACACTTTGTATGTACTACAGCCTAAATTAGGTGGTGTTCTATCATCAGTATCTAAATACATAATTTGCACAGCTTCTTTATATTTCTGCCAAAAATGACCGGATTTGTATGCAGTCTATCTTAGACATGCTTGACTGATTTTTCTCTATGCTCTTACTATATCAAAAATTCCATTTTTTCCAAGCAGCATGTATGTAGAATGTATTCACAAGCGTCCATGAGGTCATATGATTGACACTTCTTTTAATTGTATTAATTACAGGAGCAACAGCTGCAGCTCGTAAGGAAGTGATTAAAAACAAGATTCGTGCTATTGGGAAAATGGCAAGAGTGTTCAGTGTACTGAGGTGGGAAATCACATCTTTGATTTTCTCTTTTATTTTCCGCCTTTAATATTATCACTAGTATATGGTGGAGAAGCCGTCCAGATGACGTTTTTCCATATTTATACTTTTTGCATCATTTGTTTGTGTGTTATTTTTTATTGTCGAACATATTTCTAAAATTTCACGCATCCCGAATATCCAGATATTTGTTGTTTTACTTGCACCATATTTTTTTTTTTTTTTTTTTTTTTTAAGGTGTCATAGTTACATAGCTTGAAAAAAGACATAGGTCTATCAAGTTCAACCTTTCCCCACCAATTGTTCATTTTGTCACTAATTTAACTATCCCACTATATTATGTGTATCGAGGAAATCAACCAGCCCTTTTGTAAAAGCTGTTATAGTGTCTGCCATTACTACCTCTTGTGGTCGGCATTCCACAGTCTGACTGCTATAACTGTAAAGAACCCTTTCCTACTTTGCTGTTGAAATCGCCTTTCTTCCACCAGTAATGAGTACCCCTTGGTCCTTAGTATGGTCTTTGGAAGGAATAAGTCATGTGCAAGTCCTCTGTACTGACCACACACACATAAAATGAGATCTCTGAGACCAAAAAAATTATAAGTCCTTCCTTAAAGGCTTTTAGCCCAACTTGCAACATTGCATGCCAATATTGTGTCACACAATTCTGGCGCAAAGTAAGCCATTTAATAGGTGGACCAAACTTATGGGCAGTCTTAAAATATACCATATTTATACAAAAAAAATGAGCCCTCTGATAAATCTGAGGCATTTTAAGAGCATTTGCCCTGTGTAAGAAGTAGACAGTATTGATATATCAGCACAGTGCATCCGTTTAGCTTAGAGTATTTCTGTTAAATAAGTTGTCTGCCTTAGCCAAACCTTTTTTTCTTGAAAGTGTTCCCTGAAAATATGTAGAACAGTGTGTCATATAGCCGGGAACCCCAGCAATGGGCTGTCTGTGTAATGCATGGACATGTCATGTTCTCCAGACTGAGATGTTCCTTTAGATCATTCTGTTCCAATGGTGTTTAAAAAGGAGAATTTGAAGAAAAAAAAAGCATGTAGATCGGCTCCATTATTTTAAAATTGGGTCTGTAGGGTTCCATCGTTGGCCATCACTTTACTTGGTTCCATCGTTGGCCATCACTTTACTTTAAAGAAAATATGTGGCTTCAGGAAATCTGCAGGAATCTACAGTGAAGGCCTTGAATAAAGCCTCCAATGCGGATTTGATCCACCTTAGTTTGTATCTTCTTTACAATTTCATATTACTGTCTCCTTCTAAACAGACTTTCTATCTGGCAAGCTAGGACCGATTTCCAGCACACACTATGACATCATAGCATCAGAGAAGGTGTCATGGACTTGTGGGCAATGAAAAGCAGAATGGACCAACGGGTTTGTCATTATGTGTAAACTTTACTCCATGTAGGATTCCCTGAGCACAATAGATATCTTGTAAGCAATAACCTGTGCGTTTTACTTTGAGGTCACTGCTAGATTATCTCTCTTTCCTCCAAGCCTCCCTCACTGTGCTGTCAAGTAATTATGTTAGGTCCTTGGTCTCACTTGGCATTTTGTTCAAATTTATTCTGGGAGCAAAGCCAAGATCATAGGTCCAGTCATCACAGGTGTAAACACGGCTTTCAACTTCTGCTTGACATGGCTGCGTATCTGCCCTTACAAATGCAGCGTTATGGTAAAACAACAGTCTTGTAGTAATAAATTCGCTCTTCACATCTCTATTGCCGAGTTGGCTTGTCCCAGAACGCCGTACACAAACTGTTTAATTAGCGGGATTCATAATTGATTTTAAAACCGTTCCGGCGTGGATTTTGTGACCTCTGGAACACGCTGATCTTTCGGAAAATTATGAAACCAGACGGGGAAATTAAGTTTGCCATTAAAAAAAGAAATGAGGGTTATTTGAGGTTATACTGACAAGCTCCTTAACCTCGATGTCTATATTTACACTGGTGGAAAAAGATATATGTTCCTGTGCCGCATTCTTCTGCCTATACACATATGGTAGAATCACATAAGAGTACTTTCACTTAAATTAAAAAGTCGCCAAATATCACCCCTCCTTTCTTTTCTTTCAATTTACATCAGCGATAAAAAATATTGATCTTTCTAAATGATTGATAAAAAAATTAGGGAGAGGAAAAATGGTTACTTAAAAAGGAAGCTTTGGTTTGGTACTGAATCTCATTAGTACCTTCCTAAAACAAATGATCATGTGTAAATAAATGCATTATTTAATTATTATCCCTTTCATCTCTGGGCCATTTTACATTTCTTTTAGTTTTTCGTTTTTTCTTCCTCTTCTTCCAAGAGTCATAACTTTTTACTTTACTTTTAACTTTTTTATTTTTCCGTTAATACAGTTGTATGAGGGCTTGTTTTTTTTTGTGGGATGAGTTGTACTTTTGAAAGACGGCATTAATTTTACCATATAGTGCGCTGGAAAATGGGTAACAAATTGCAAGTGCAGTGAAATTTAAAAAAAAAAATTCCACTATTGTTATTTGGGTTTTTCATTTACCATGTTCACTATATAGTAAAACTGACCGGGCAGTATAATTCTACAGGTCAGTACAATCATGCAGAATCCAAACATGTATAATTTTTTTTCTTTAGTAGAGTTTTTATTTTTAGGGAAATGGGACTGTGTAAGAGCTTACTGTTTGCGCCTTGAGCTGGTGTTTTTACTAATACCATTTTGGGGTAGATATAAAGTGTTGATCACCTCTGATTGCATTTTATTGCACTGTTACAGCCAAAAAAAAAACCGTAATTCTTATGTTTTGAATTTTTATTCTTTTTTATTGTTGCAATGTTTGCCGATCGGATTAATTTTTTAGATTTTGATATTTTGGACATTTCTGAACTCAGCGATAACAAATATGTGTATCTTTTTAATTGATTTATTTTCAATATGGTAAAAGGGGAGTGATTTGAACTTTCGTGTTTTTTATTAAACTTTTCTTTTTTTTTTTTTTTTACCCTTTTCTGTAGCTGTGATCGTTCGATCGTTTGTGCTATACATAGCAGTGCTTCAGTAACAGGCACAACAGTCATCCGCAGACTCCTGGCTGTCATGGCAACCCATGGGCGTGCCTATGGGAATGTGGAATGACATGCACCCCGGTTGGTGTATGCTGCGGCTGTCAGAGATTGACAGCGAGATTTAGCAGGTTAACTCCTGCGAGTGGAGCACCACTCTACCTGTGGCCGTTAAAGGCACATGATGACTGATTAAATCATCCATCAGGCGTCGGGAAAGATGGATGATCACGTAAGTATGCGTCATATGTCGTGAAGCTGTTTTCTGGTAGAAACACAGATGTATATTTCATCCCAAGCTCATTTTGCAGAAGCTTATACTGCACTATTGCTTATATTTTAAAGTGTGTGCAAAGAGTGCTGTGACACATATACATAAATTCATTATTTAAAGGGGTATTCCCCAAAGCACAATATGGTCTTATAAAAATGTACACATGCACATATATTTCAAGATGCCTCTACAGGTTCTGTTTACCCTCCAGTTGTCATGGGAGTCATCCTTTAGTTTCAGGGGCCCTGATCGATTCTGCACACCTCAATCAATCTCTTAGCCAGCATCTTGCCAGCATAGCAGTGCGGCGTCAGCTTCTACTGTGAGGGATGATGTCACATAAATGGGTGAAGCCGCTTTCATTGCTGTGCAGAGAGCTCATAACAGCTGCGGTTCCTTTGTACTAGTATGTAGAATAAAAACGCCACAAAAACACTGATCAGAAGGCCATTATTCCTATATCAAAAATATAATTTTATTATGAAAAATATTTAAAATCCATAATGCCAAAAATTGGAGAAAATAGGGAAAATAGACAGATGCACTCACTGTTCACATGTCACTCATAACAAGATGCACAGATCCAGGTAAAAAAGGCAATCCTCATATATCATAAAGGGGCTGCCAACAATACATTAAATCACATAGAGCAAGGTAAAAATACCATGACAAGAAATTACCACCAAAGGTTGTCAATCCACACATAGGAAAAATTTGGCAAAGTCACTAAAATAAATAAACATGTAAAAAAATGAGGACATATGAACCATGAGCGGCCGTCCATTAGCAGCGGGAAACAACTATATAAATGGGGCATAACTAATATTCTCATTGAATCCAGATGGATAGACCGTACCTTGTCCATATCCACCTGGACTCAAGTTGGGCTAGTCTCCTAGAGACCCCACCTCTATGGATACTCACATGAAGCATATCAGTGCCTATTACCCTGAGGAGGCCAACACCACAGCCATGATACTTTTAAAGTGGCAGGGAACAGATTTCAATAATGAGGCATCCTCGGTGGCCGCTGCTGCACCAATGTCATGCACGTATCTTCAACTGTCTAGTAGTCATACCCACGTAAATCTTTTGACATGGGTAGACAGCATAGTAAATGAAATTTCCACTAGTACATGTGATCCGTTTTTTGATCGTATACTCATGAGAACCATCGCAATTGACAAGTGTCAGTGCAATCAATATTTGCACATGTAACAGCGGCTACACGAGGAGCATCCATACAGTACTGCCACCTGATTGAGAAAAGTAATACCTGGTATTCCAGTATAGTGACTTTGGACCAAAAGGTCCCATAAATTTCTCGATCTTCTTGCTGCAATTGCGGCCCTCTCAGGGAGGAATGTTGTTAACACTTTTGACCTGGCTTCTGAGTTTGGGCTCCCTCCGGTGGTTGCTGCTGGTAATGGAGCTGAAGTCAATCACCTGAGCAGGATGATTGGAGGTCAGGTGTTACAGACTGGAGTGATTTAAGTGAGCAACCTTCCTCAACTCTTGCCAGTGATTTGGTTTTCTTCCTGAGCTTTTTGGAAGTCTGCTTGCCTCCTGCTTCGTCCTGCATCTTTCAGATAAGTTATTTGTCTGCTTGAATCTTTTTGCATTTGATCCATTTTTTGCTTTTCTCTGATTTCTGCCTTGCTGGTGTGAGTCCAGCCTGGTTCTCTGCTGGGACCTGTGCTGGACTCTGTTTCATTTGCCACTGCTTATGTCAGTCTTTGCAGTATTTCTAATCCCCTGTTATATCAGTACCTTTTGTTTGCGTCCAGTTACACCAGAGTTCTGATTTAGTGGGGGAGAGGTCGTGTGGCCTCAGTATTTTTGCATATCAGACGTGTTGGAGTTTTTCTTAGGGTTTTTTGCGTGATTGCCGACAGTATCCTTTCCTGTCCTGTTCTATCTAGATCAGGGGTCTCAAACTCGCGGGCCAACTGCGGCCCTCGGGACAATAGTTTGCGGCCCTCACCTCATGGGCCCTCAGGACAAAAGTTTGCGGCCCTCACCTCGGCGGGATCACACATGCGAGAAACACGGCCGAGTCTCGCATGTGAAATCCCAGTCACACGTAGTACCGCTTATTAAGGTCATGAATATGGACGCCACTCCACTCTCATAGGCGTGACGCCCATATTCATGAGCTTAATGAGCGTTACCACGTGACGTGTGACCGCACGCTCATACAGGAAGAAGATGTCGGTGCTGGACCATCGGAGCTGCTGCAGGAGGTGGTGAGTATGATGATGGCTAGACAGTCACAGCATCCTGCTGTCAGCAGGCAAGGCGAATGAGTCACACTCACAACACATGCAGCAGGAGCAGCCGAGCAGGGACCGCACCGCGCCACAGACTTAGGTGCGCCGGGTTCAGAATGAGCGGTGAGGGGGTGCGGTATATTGCTCTCGGAGGCGGGACATCAGCCAGCCTTATTGCGAACTTGAGCCATTACCACGGGCTCAGAAGCGGAGGCGGCCGCGGAAATTGCTGCTCAGCGGGACAGAAAAAAAAAACGGAAAAGACGCATCGGCTAACACTGAAACAGTGACGCCAAGTGGAATTATCTATTACACAGCCCCAAACATGTCTTTTTCAAAGCCTGCAGTGAAGAGAAAGGTTGGTGATGCGCACAGACAATTTCAGGAAAAGTGGGAAGTGCAATATTTCTTTGTTGAGCACAGGGACATCCCGACGTGTCTTATTTGCACAGAGAAAGTTGCAGTGCACAAAGAATACAATTTGAAACCTCAATACATAACTAGACATGCTGAGAAGTATGCAAAATACCAGGGAGATGAAAGAGCCAACTGGGTTGCTAATCTTAAAAGATATCTACTGAGGCAACAAGATTTCTTTAAGAAAGCAACCAAAGAGAATGATGCAGCAGTCGAAGCTAGCTACGTGGTTAGTGAGATGATTGCTAAAGCAGGAAAGCCATTCAAAGAAGGTGAATTTGTAAAAAAGTGCATATTACAGGCTGCAAGTATTTTCTGTCCAGAAAAGAAAGGTCAGTTTAGCAACATCAGCCTTTCTGCCAACACCGCAGCAGAGCGCATGTTTGACCTGTCAAGTGACATTTATGATCAACTGTGTGAGAAAGCAAAATGTTTCAGTGTATACTCAGCCGCTCTTGATGAGTCCACAGACATCACCGACACTGCCCAGCTCGCAATCTATGTCCATGGTGTTGATGACCATTGTGAAGTCATAGAGGAGTTGCTCACAGTGATTCCAATGCATGGCCAGACCACCGCTCAGGAGATATTTCACCAGCTGTGTGACGCCATTGAGAATGCCGGTGTACCTTGGAGGAGGTTTGTTGGAATAACAACTGATGGAGCGCCATCAATGACAGGGAGGAAAAATGGACTGGTGGCACTTGTTAAAAAAAAAACTGGAAGAGGAAGATGTGGAGGAGGTCATTGCTCTGCACTACATTATCCATCAGCAGGCCCTTTGCAGCAAATGCCTGAAGTTTGACAATGTGATGTCTTTCGTTGTGAAATGCATCAACCAATTCAGATCCAGGGGCTTAAACCACAGAAGGTTTCGTGCTTTTTTTTTTTAGAGGAAATGGAGTCAGAATATGGGGATGTGCTCTACTTCACCGAGGTACGTTGGCTCAGCAGGGGAAACATATTGAAGAAATTTTTTGAGTTGAGAGTGCAAGTTCCACCACTTAAAAAGATGAGAGGCGTCTGTAATTTACATCATAGGTAGACCTCAACTATGGGAGACAAACTGAGAAAAAAAAATCCAGAAAATCACATTGTCTGTTTTTTTTTTCATTTTATTTGCATATTATGGTGGAAAATAAGTATTTGGTCAGAAACAAAATTTCATCTCAATACTTTGTGATATATCCTTTGTTGGCAATGACAGAGGTCAAACGTTTTCTGTAAGTCTTCACTAGGTTGCCACACACTGTTGTTGGTATGTTGGCCCATTCCTCCATGCAGATCTCCTCTAGAGCAGTGATGTTTTTGGCTTTTCGCTTGGCAACACGGACTTTCAACTCCCTCCAAAGGTTTTCTATAGGGTTGAGATCTGGAGACTGGCTAGGCCACTCCAGGACCTTGAAATGCTTCTTACGAAGCCACTCCTTCGTTGCCCTGGCGGTGTGCTTTGGATCATTGTCATGTTGAAAGACCCAGCCACGTTTCATCTTCAATGCCCTTGCTGATGGAAGGAGGTTTTCACTCAAAATCTCACGATACATGGCCCCATTCATTCTTTCATGTACCCGGATCAGTCGTCCTGGCCCCTTTGCAGAGAAACAGCCCCAAAGCATGATGTTTCCACCACCATGCTTTACAGTAGGTATGGTGTTTGATGGATGCAACTCAGTATTCTTTTTCCTCCAAACACGACAAGTTGTGTTTCTACCAAACAGTTCCAGTTTGGTTTCATCAGACCATAGGACATTCTCCCAAAACTCCTCTGGATCATCCAAATGCTCTCTAGCAAACTTCAGACGGGCCCGGACATGTACAGGCTTAAGCAGTGGGACACGTCTGGCACTGCAGGATCTGAGTCCATGGTGGCGTAGTGTGTTACTTATGGTAGGCCTTGTTACATTGGTCCCAGCTCTCTGCAGTTCATTCACTAGGTCCCCCCGCGTGGTTCTGGGATTTTTGCTCACCGTTCTTGTGATCATTCTGACCCCACGGGGTGGGATTTTGCGTGGAGCACCAGATCGAGGGAGATTATCAGTGGTCTTGTATGTCTTCCATTTTCTAATTATTGTTCCCACAGTTGATTTCTTCACTCCAAGCTGGTTGGCTATTGCAGATTCAGTCTTCCCAGCCTGGTGCAGGGCTACAATTTTGTTTCTGGTGTCCTTTGACAGCTCTTTGGTCTTCACCATAGTGGAGTTTGGAGTCAGACTGTTTGAGGGTGTGCACAGGTGTCTTTTTATACTGATAAGTTTAAACAGGTGCCATTACTACAGGTAATGAGTGGAGGAAAGAGGAGACTCTTAAAGAAGAAGTTACAGGACTGTGAGAGCCAGAAATCTTGATTGCTTGTTTCTGACCAAATACTTATTTTCCACCATAATATGCAAATAAAAGGAAAAAAAAACAGACAATGTGATTTTCTGGATTTTTTTTTCTCAGTTTGTCTCCCATAGTTGAGGTCTACCTATGATGTAAATTACAGACGCCTCTCATCTTTTTAAGTGGTGGAACTTGCACTATTGCTGACTGACTAAATACTTTTTTGCCCCACTGTATGTGTTTTCTTCAGTCTTCTATATCTGCTGTATTTTCATGTTATTTATTACTGATTTATTTTTTTCTTATGATTTTGTTAATTTATTTTTTAACACAAAATAAGATGAAAAAATAAAGACATTTGATAACATTGGAATGTTTTTGTAAGAGCTTTTCTTGTGGAAAACCTGATGCGGCCCAGCCTCACCCAGATTCTACCTCCAGCGGCCCCCGGGTAAATTGAGTTTGAGACGCCTGATCTAGACAGTTTGGGCCCCATCATTTGCCTACTCTATTTTCTGCTTATGTTTGTGCCTCATCTTGTCTCACCGGCAATATATGTTCGGGGGCTATCTATTCCTTTGGGGTTCTACTCCGGGGCAGTTTAGCTTTCCCCTTTCTCTCTTTAGGCTTAGTTAATTCTTTGGCTGTGCCGAGGCGTCTAGGGCATCGTAGGTACGTCCCACGGCTAATTCTAGTTGTGTCGTCAGTTTAGGGGTCTGCAATCCGCTAAGTTACCCACCTCTCTTGTTATCTGGTTGCCTCGTCTGTTCCCCTGTTATCCTCCTCGGTTACCTAATCATAACAGAGGAACCTAGAGATCACTGGATCCGCCTTTAATATGTGCCATGACCTATCCAGGATTTTTCTCATATAGGGAAATTGTGAGTGGAAATCCGTAACAAATCTCACAACATTTTGATCCCTATTTTGCTTAGTCCCATAAAGGAGAGTATTCCTAGATGAATGCTTGGCCTTTATTGAAGGCCTTCTTAATCTAGACAGTTTGGGCCCCATCATTTGCCTACTCTATTTTCTGCTTATGTTTGTGCCTCATCTTGTCTCACCGGCAATATATGTTCGGGGGCTATCTATTCCTTTGGGGTTCTACTCCGGGGCAGTTTAGCTTTCCCCTTTCTCTCTTTAGGCTTAGTTAATTCTTTGGCTGTGCCGAGGCGTCTAGGGCATCGTAGGTACGTCCCACGGCTAATTCTAGTTGTGTCGTCAGTTTAGGGGTCTGCAATCCGCTAAGTTACCCACCTCTCTTGTTATCTGGTTGCCTCGTCTGTTCCCCTGTTATCCTCCTTGGTTACCTAATCATAACAGAGGAACCTAGCGATCACTGGATCCGCCTTTAATATGTGCCATGACCTATCCAGGATTTTTCTCATATAGGGAAATTGTGAGTGGAAATCCGTAACAAATCTCACAACATTTTGATCCCTATTTTGCTTAGTCCCATAAAGGAGAGTATTCCTAGATGAATGCTTGGCCTTTATTGAAGGCTTTCTTAATCATGCGGTTACTGAAACCACGTTCTATCAATCTTTCCCTAAGATCTTCAGCTTGTTTAAAGAAGTCCTCATCTGTTGAACATAATCTACGTTATCGTAGAAATTGTCCAGTGGGGACAGATTGGATCATATGACCCGGATGGGAGGGCATGTATCAACATATTGGTGGAGGTTGGCTTCCGGAAGAGGTCTGTCTGTACTTCACCATTGTGATCTTTTTTGAGTAACACATCCAAAAACTCAATGGTTTGTGAATCACACTTATAGGTAACATAGATGTTTAACTCATTATCATTAAGGGATGACATGAAGGTCTGAAGACAGTCCTTTGACCTCTGCCAGATCAGTAATGTCATCGATGTACCGCGTCCAAGAAAGGACGCGGTACATCAGAGATGACTGATCCGGCCTGGGAGAGGTCTCTCTCCCACAGCCCCAGGAACAGTTTGGCATACGCAGGGGCAAACGAAGCCCCCATAGCTGTTCCCTGGAGATGCAGGAAGATAGACCCCTTAAAGACAAAAAAATTATGAGTTAACGTAAAGCTAAGGAGCTTAATGTCCAGAGGCAAATTCGACATACTAAAAAAAATGTAGCTCGAATGCCATCCTCATGACTGTTGCTGGTATACAGGGACTCAATGTCCGCCATCACCAGCACCATGTCATTCAGACACATTACTGGTAGTAGGACCCTTGAGAAAGGAAGGTCTGAAACGCATGACGAGGCGGACGCGCAGCTCCAGACAGCACTGGCACCTCATACCGCTGATACCTACTGGTAATTTTACCTTATTGTATATTGATATTGTTTCATTATGTTATGGATACTATGGGTACATGGGTAATTGATAGCTAGGTGGCGCAAGTCTATATGTATGCATACATGTCTGAGTGTTACTGAGATAACGGTGGTATTAACCCTTTGTGATGTTACTATGGCTGTATATGTATGAGACTTGGTGGTAATTTCTTGCCATGGTATTTTTACCTTGCTCTATGAGATTTAATGTATTGTTGGCAGCCCCTTTATGATATATGAGGATTGCCTTTTTTTACCTGGATCTGTGCATCTTGTTATAAGTGACATGTGAACAGTGAGTGCATCTGTCTATATCTTGTTATAAGTGACATGTGAACAGTGAGTGCACCTGTCTATTTTCCCCAATTTTTGGCATTATGGATTTTAAATGTTTCATAATAAAATTATATTTTTGATATAGGAATAATGGCCTTCTGATCATTGTTTTTGTGGTGTTTCTTTGTGGTAATTGAAGATAGGCTTTAGTAATCCATATATACACATGGTTGCAAATTGCGAGTAGGTGGTATACCATGTGTTTTTGTCATACTTGGTGTTAGTATCTAGAATAAGCACTACAGGATGGGCTCTATACAAGGGCTGAGTGGAGAGATATACTGCAGTAAGGGGCTCTGTGTACAGGATCTGAGATTAGTTGAGTTGTGTTTGTTGTCTGCTGTTGAGGGACAATTGATGGGAAACTTCAAATGTTGCCCTGTTGATGCATATTGCAGAGAATTATCTTCTGCTGTCCTCCTCAACTCAATAGAGTGGCGTTTGCAGTTTCAAATCACTATTCTGTCTGCATTAGGCATCTCTGCACTGCTGTTGTAGAGGAGTACAGGATAGCATAGCTCTGCTAGAACCAGCCAATGATGTAAAACTGCACAATTATTGATGAAAATTAAATTGGCCAGACAGGGTACTGTACACTAGCAGAGAGTGTACAGAAGCAAAAGGTGAATTCTACATTTAGATTAGCTTATTAATAGCTCTAGAGGTAGTGCTTGTTAGGAGCACACATGACAGAGGAGAGGAGTCTGCAGCACTATGGAGACTCTCGTACTGCTGGGAAATGTAGAAAAAGACCTAAAAGTACAAGAAAAAATTTTTATGTTGGGCTTAGTCTGTGTATATTAATCCCTTCACTACCAAGGGTGGTTTGCACGTTAACTCCCGGGCCAATTTTTACAATTCTGACCACTGTCCTTTTATGAGGTAATAACTCTGGAACGCTTCCATGGATCTCGGTGATTCTGACATTGTTTTCTCGTGACATATTGTACTTCATGTTAGTGGTAAAATTTCATTCAAATAACTTGTGTTTAATTGTGAAAAAAACAGAAATTTGGCGAAAATTTTGAAAATTTCGCAATTTTCCAATTTTTATGCTCTTAAATCACAGAGATGCGGCACACAAAAAACTTAATAAGTAACATTTCCTACATATTTACATTGCATCAGCACAATTTTGGAACCAAAATTTTTTTCTGTTAAAAAGTTATAAGGGGTAAAAAAAAATTTGACCAGCGATTTCTCATTTTTGCAACACCATTTTATTTTTACGGACCACATCACATTTGAAGCCACTTTGAGGGGTCTATGTGATAGAAAATACCCAAAAGAAAATACCCAAAAGTGACACCATTCTAAAAACTGCACCCCTTAAGGTGCTCAAAACCACATTCAAGAAGTTTATTAACCCTTCAGGTGCTTCACAGGAATTTTTTGAATATTTAAAAAAAATGAACATTTAACTTTTTTTTCACAAAAAAAATACTTCAAGTTCAATTTTTTTTATTTTACCAAGGGTAACAGGAGAAATTGGACTGCAAAAGTTATTGTGCAATTTGTCCTGAGTACGCTGATACCTGATATATGGGGGGAACCACTGTTTCGGTGCATGGCAGAGCTCAGAAGGGAAGGAGCGCCGTTTGACTTTTTCAATGCAAAATTGGCTGGAATTCAGATCGGACGCCATGTCACGTTTGGAGAGTCCCTGATGTACCTAAACAGTGGAAACCCCCACAAGTGACCCCATTTTGGAAACTAGACCCCCCAAGGAACTTATCTAGATGTGTGGTGAGAACTTTGAACCCCCAAGGGCTTCACAGAAGTTTATAACGTACAGCCGTACAATTAAAAAATCATATTTTTCCACAAAAATGATCTTTTCACCCTCAATTCTTATTTTTCCAAGGGTAGCAGGACCCTAAAAGTCATTGTGCAATTTGTCCGGAGTACGCTGATACCCCATATGTGGGTGTAAACGACTATTTGGGTGCATGGCAGAGCTCGGAAGGGAAGCAGCGCCATTTGACGTTTTTGGCTGGAATTGAGATCGGACACCATGTTGCGTTTGGAAAGCCCCTGATGTACCAAAACAGCGGAAACCCCCCACAAATGACCATTTTGGAAACTAGATCCCCCAAGGAACTTATCTAGATGTGTGGTGAGCACTTTGAACCCCCCAGTGCTTCACAGAAGTTTATAATGCCCGGGCGTGAAAATAAAAAAATCATATTTTTTCCACAAACATGATAATTTAGTCCCCAATTTTTTATTTTCCCAAGGGTACCAGGAGAAATTGGACCCCAAAAGTTGTTGTCCAATTTGTCCTGAGTATGCTGATACGCCATATGTGGGAGAAAACTACTGTATGGGCACACGTCGGGGCTCGGAAGGGAAGTAGTGACGTTTTGGAATGCACTTTGATGGAATGGTCTGCGGGTGTCATGTTGCCTTTGGAGAGCCCCTGATGTACCTAAACAGTGGAAACCCCCGACAAATGACACCGTTTTGGAAACTAGACCCCCTAATGAACTTATCTAGATGTGTGGTGAGCACTTTGAACCCCCAAGTGCTTCACAGAAGTTTATAATGCCCGGGCGTGAAAATAAAATCGTTTTTTTTCCACAAAAGTGATCATTTAGTCCCCAATTGTTTTTTGTCCCCCAAGGGTACCAGGAGAAATTGGACCCCAAAAGTTGTTGTCCAATTTTTCCTGAGTACGCTGATACCTCATATGTGGGAAAAAACTACTGTATGGGCACACGTCGGGGCTCGGAAGGGAAGGAGTGACGTTTTGGAATGCAGACTTTGATGGAATGGTCTGCGGGTGTCATGTGCGTTTGGAGAGCCTCTGATGTGCCTAAACTATTCAAACTCCCCACAAGTGACCCCATTTTGGAAACTAGACCCCCCACGGAACTTATCTAGATGTGTGTTGAGCACTTTGAACCCCCAAGTGCTTCACAGAAGTTTATAACGCCCAGGCGTGAAAATAAAAAAATCATTTTTTTCCACAAAAATGATATTTTTGCTCCCAATTTTTTATTTTCCTAAGGGCAACAGGAGAAATTGGACCCCAAAAGTTGTTTTGCAATTTGTCCTGAGTAGGCTGATACCCCATATGTGGGGGTAAACCACTGTTTGGGCGCATGGCAGAGCTTGGAAGGGAAGGAGCACCATTTGACTTTTTCAACGCAGAATTAGTTGGAATTGAGATCAGATGCCATGTTGTATTTGGAGAGCACCTGATGTGCCCAAACAGTGGAAACCCCCCAATTCTAACTCCAACCCTAACCCCAACACACCCCTAACCCTAGCCCTAACCCTAATGGGAAAATGGAAATAAATACATTTTTTTAATTTTATTATTTTTCCCTAACTAAGGGGGTGATAACGGGGGGTTTGATTTACTATTTATGGCGGTTTTTATATTTGGCAGCTGTCACACGCTAAAAGACGCTTTTTATTGTAAAAATAGTTTTTGCATCACCACATATTGAGAGCTATAATTTTTCCATATTTTGACCCACCGAGTCATGTGAGGTCTTATTTTTGCGGGACAAGTTGACGTTTTTATTGGTATAATGACGCTGTGTGGCAGCTCGTTTTTTGTGGGACAAGATGACGTTTTCAGCGGTACCATGGATATTTATATGCGTCTTTTTGATCATGCGTCGTTGCACTTTTTGTTCGGCAGTATGATAATAAATTATTTTTTGCTTCGGCTTTTATTTTTATTTTTTAAGGGGTTTGCTAAAGGGGTTAACTAATGGGACAGTTTTATAGGGTGGGTCGTTACGGACGCGGCGATACCAAATATGTGCACTTTTATTGTTTTTGGGGTTTTTTTATTTCCAAAAAATGAATTTATTAGGGAATATATATATTTCTCCTTCGTCTCATTGGGGGACACAGAGACTGTGGGTGTGTGCTTCTGCCGTCTGGAGGCTGACACTAAGTATACAAAAAAAGAGTTAGCTCCTCCTCCGCCGCATACACCCTCGCCCCCAGACCGGGCGTAACTCAGTTTTTGCTTAGTGTCTGATGGAGGCACACGCAGTCTGGAGCTCCAGACTAGATTTTTTTTTTTTTTTTCTCTTTTTCCCTTTCTTTGAAGATAAGACAGGGCGACGGATCCTATAGAGAGGGTCCGATCTCCCCAAATCACCAACGGGCGACCACGTGTGAGTAGTCCTCCACGTGTTTTCTCTCCCGCACCGAGGGACACATCTGGGACTTTTCCCCAGACAACCATTTTTCTTTTTTACTTTGTAAAGAGGGGCAACGCATCCTGATGAGAGGATTCGATTTCCCCATGAGCTACAACGGGCGAGCACGTGTGAGCGATGGGCGATCCCCAACGGACTCCACGTTTTGTTCCTCTCCTGCAACGCGGGATTTCAGGTTGGCCCCTTCCACCCCTAGGTAGTGACACCAGGGGTGCAGTTGGAGGCGCAGGTGAGCCAGGGGATCGAAGCATCCACCCCCAGTAGCCTCCCCCTCCCCGCCCAGGGATGGGGTTGAGAGCACCCCAAGAGAGCCCCCCCCGGCGGCAGGCTCACCTTTGTTTGTAGGGTCACCCCCCGGAACGGGACCCTCCAGAAGGCGCAGCGGGGCTGTCTGTTCCCCCGCCCGACGGGGTTACTTCTTCTCACGGGGCCCGACTCTCTCCCCGGTGGAACCCGGTGCGAGTAGTGCCACATGCGGCAGCAGACGCTCTGCGGCCAGAAGTCCCGCCGGCGGCCGCGGTCCCCGCGGAATGGGGAGATCCGCAAGGCCGCGCGAGGCCTGCCCGCCTCTTCCGGTGGTAGCCGGAAGCCCCGCCCACTGACTTCCGGCAGCCCGGGGGGCGCGGCGGGCGCGCAGTGTCCGGGGAGCGCGCGCCCTCCTCCCCCTCCTCGCAGGTCCCCGCCGGAGTACGGCTGAAGCTCCGCCAGCGGCCGCGGTCCCCGCTGTATGGGGAGGGCCGCGAGTTCCGCGCGAGGCCCGCCCGCCGCTTCCGGTGGGGGCCGGAAGCCCCGCCCACTGACTTCCGGCGGCACGGGGAGCACGGCGGGCGCGCACAGTGACCAGAGGCTCCCGCCCCCCCTCCCCCTCCTCGCATTTCCTCGCCGGAGTGCGGTCGGAAGCCCCGCCGCCTCTCTCCAAGGTGCACCGCAGTGCCCCCGGCGAGTAACGGCACGTGAAGCAGCTCGTCCACGTCTCAGGGTTTTCGCTGCGTCCAGAGCACCCCGTGGAAGAGGGGGGACGTTACCGGTGGGTGAGTGCAACCCCGTTTCGAGTGCCGCACTGGTTGTCAAGGAAGGGGTTACCCTCCTCCTCCTACCCTACCCTGCAATATGTCTGGCAAAGGGAAAGCTCACTCTTTCCTATACGCTGTTTGCGTTTCCTGTGGGGTCAGGCTGCCTAAGGCGCAGCCGGGTAAATTTTGCGAAGCCTGTGAGTCGGAGCGAGCCCAGGAGCCCCCCATTGTTGCAGAGCCCAGGGGTCAGGACCCCCCAGAATGGGCAGTGTCTTTATCGCATTCTATGATGTCCCTTACGAAGGCAATTGAGTCCCTTCGGGGCCCGGGCAGGGTCAGGGATGGTGGTCTGCCAGCGGAAGACAGCTCGTCCATGTCTCAGGACCCTTCGTCCGTTAGGGGCCGCTCCAGCACCAGACAAGCTCATGGTAAGAGAGCTCGTTCTCCGTCGGCCGGGCCCTCTGGGGAGTCGGCGGTGATTTTTAGGGCATCTCGTTCCCTGTCGCCAAGCTCAGGAAGCGATCAGGACGAGGGCGAGGAGGAGGAAGAGGAAGCCTGGAATCCAGAAAGCCTGGGATACCAGGACTCGGTGGACAGCCTCATTGAGGCGGTCAACCAGACTTTAGAGATCGAGGATGATGTGTCCACGGCCTCAGGTCACAAGGTCTCCTTCAAGAAAACCAGGCGTCCGCATAGAAGGTTTGCCACACATCCGGAGTTCGAGGAGCTAGTCCAGAAACATAGGGAACACCCGGATAAGCGCTTTGCAATGCAAAAGGCGCTGCAAGCAAAGTATCCGTTCCCTCCTGAACTCCATAAAGGGTGGGTGGAGTCGCCAGTAGTGGACCCACCGGTGTCACGTTTAGCATCAAGATCGCTATTGTCGATACCCAGCGGTTCTTCTATTAAGGACCCAACTGATCGCCTCATAGAGGGGCTTGCCCGCTCAGTGTATGAGGCAGCAGGGTTGGCTCTGGCCCCCTCCTTTGCGGCTACCTGGGTGGCTAAGGCCATGGTTTCATGGGCAGACACTCTGCATAGGGCCCTCCAAGACAGGGATCTGCCCGCGGAAATCTTGGAGGTGACAAATCAGATATCAGGAGCGAGTGATTATCTCGTCGGCGCCGCTCTGGATGCGGCCGAGTGTTCTGCTGTGGCAGCAGCAAATGCGATCGCCGTAAGGCGAGCATTATGGCTGAGATTATGGAAAGCGGATTCTATCTCTAAAAAATCCTTGACCTCATTGCCTTTTCAAGGCAATCGATTGTTCGGTGAAAAGCTTGATAAACTTATCTCAGAAGCCACAGGGGGGAAGAGTAGTTTTCTACCGCAGCAGAAGAGTTGGCCGGCATTCAGGCAGACGCAGAGGCGTTTTCGGCCCTTTCGTAGCTCCTGGAGGTGGACTTCGGCCAGGGCATCCACCTCCGCAAATGATGGTCAGATTAGAGAAAGGCAAGTTTCTTACAGGGCCAATCCGCTGGGTAGAGGCCGGGGCCGTTTGCCCAGAGCGAGGGGGGCCAGATCACAAAAGCCTCCAGCAAAATGACTCGAGGCACTTCGTACCTACGGACGACAGAGTGGGCGGACGCCTACTAAGGTTCAGCCACGTTTGGGTCGCAGTGGCACGCGACGCTTGGGTGGCAGAACTGATATCGTCCGGGTACAAGATAGAGTTTGTCGGACTCCCGCCACGGCGTTTCTTCCGTTCCCGGCTCTCCGGAACAGAATCGCAGGCGGAAGGTCTGTTGCAGGCTATAATGACGCTACAGCGCAACGGGGTCATTGTCCCAGTGCCGAAAAGCGAAGAGACGCAAGGTTTTTACTCCAACCTGTTTTCAGTCCCCAAAAGACGGGACAGTAAGGCCAGTACTGGATTTAAAGATCCTGAACAAGTTTATCAGGGTCAGGCGATTCCGGATGGAATCCCTCCGTTCGGTCATTTCAGCCATGGATCCAGGGGAATTCCTGGCCTCGATCGATGTGCAGGATGCATATCTACACATCCCGATTTTTCCTCCACACCAGAGGTTCCTGCGTTTTGCGATCGGAGGGCGACATTTCCAATTTGTTGCTCTGCCCTTCGGTCTGGCCACTGCCCCCAGAGTCTTTACAAAGATAATGGTGGTGGTTATGGCCATCCTGCATGCTCGGGGCATAACGGTACTACCCTACCTGGACGACCTTTTGGTAAAGGGGCCGTCGTTTCAGGCGTGCCAGGAGAATGTCGGTATCACTCTGGATACCCTGGCCCGCCTAGGTTGGCTGATCAATCGGAACAAGTCGTCCTTGGTTCCGGCTCAGAGAATCGTATTTCTAGGCATGGTTTTCGACACCTCCCAGGGGCTGGTGATCCTCCCTCAGGACAAGGCGCAAAGGATCAAACAGGGGGTACGGAACCTTCTTCAGCCGGGCTCCAGATCCATCCGGTACGGCATGAGTGTGTTGGGCAGAATGGTGGCGGCGATGGAGGCAATCCCGTTTGCCCAGTTCCATCTCCGTCCGCTTCAACATGCGCTCTTGTCAGCATGGGACCGAAGGCTGCTTTCCCTCAATCATCGGTGCAGTTTGTCTCCACCGGTCCGACGGTCACTCCAGTGGTGGACTCGCGACTCGTCTCTGGTTCAGGGGAAACCCTTTCCCCCGGAACAGTGGTTGGTGGTGACGACCGATGAAAGCCTGCAGGGTTGGGGAGCAGTTTTCCAGAGTCACACAGCACAGGGGCGGTGGTCCTTTCGGGAGGTAATTCTCCCGATCAACATTCTGGAGATACGGGCAATACGATTGGCCCTGCAACATTTTCAGCGTTGGCTGACAAACCGGCCGGTGCGCGTTCAGTCGGACAATGCTACAGCAGTAGCGTATGTGAACCATCAGGGGGGCACACGCAGCCAGGCAGCCATGCGCGAGGTCGGGCTGGTACTGCGTTGGGCCGAGAAAAACCACGTGGTAATTTCAGCGGTGCACATTCCGGGAATCGAAAACTGGGCGGCGGATTTTCTCAGCCGACAGGGGGTCGCGGCAGGGGAGTGGTCCCTGCACCCCGAGGTTTTTCAACAGATCTGCCAATGGTGGGGGACACCAGACGTGGACCTTATGGAATCCAGAGAGAACGCCAAGATTCAAAGGTTCGTCGCTCGATCCCTCGACCCGCAGGCAATCGCAGCAGACGCTCTGGTGCTTCCGTGGAGCCAGTTTCGGCTCCCGTACTTGTTCCCCCCGCTACCTCTGCTTCCAAGAGTCATCAGAAAGATAAGGAGAGAGAGGGTTCCAGCAATTCTGCTGGCCCCAGACTGGCCTCGGCGGGCCTGGTATGCAGATCTGGTTCAACTAGTGGTGGACGTACCCTGGCGTCTCCCAGATCGGCCGGACTTACTGTCCCAGGGGCCGATCTGCCATCCGAACTTAGGGGCCCTGTGTTTGACGGCGTGGCCATTGAATCTTGGCTGTTAACACAGGCAGGATTCAGGCGCGATGTGGTGGCCACGATGGTGAGTGCCCGAAAGCCTTCCTCGGCGAAGGTATATCATCGGACTTGGGAAGTGTTTTTCCGTTGGTGTAGGGATCGCGGAGTGGCTCCTCTGGTTTTTTCGATCCCCAACGTACTGGCTTTTCTGCAGGCAGGGCTGGACGCGGGATTGGCTCCGAGTTCGCTCAGAACGCAAGTCTCGGCCCTGTCGGTGCTTTTCCAACGAAAGGTCGCTTCGGTCTGGCAGGTTAGGACGTTTATGCAAGGGGTCGCACATTTAGTACCCCCCTATAAGGCACCGATGGAATCATGGGACCTGAACTTAGTGCTCAGGGCCCTTCAGGAACCTCCCTTCGAACCGTTACAAGAAGTCTCCTTACCTTACCTGTCCAGGAAGGTCGTTTTTCTGGTAGCAATAACATCTATTAGGCGGGTTTCGGAACTGGCGGCTTTATCTTGTAAACCGCCGTTCCTGACTTTTTATAAGGATAAAGTAGTTTTAAGGCCAGCTCCCCCCTTCTTGCCGAAGGTTGTCTCTGCATTCCATATCAACGAAGACATTGTCTTACCCTCGTTTTGCCCGGCACCGGTGCATAGGGTAGAAAAGGCATTGCACACCCTGGATCTGGTAAGAGCCCTTAGGAGATATGTGACAAGGACAGCGCCATTCCGCCAGACAGACTCTCTATTCGTGATTCCAGAAGGGCGGCGGAAGGGACTCGCTGCGTCCACAGCGACTTTGGCCAGATGGGTTCGTCTGACAGTCCAAGAATCATATCAAATCAGTGGCACGCCGGTTCCGGCAGGGATCAGGGCACACTCGGCTCGAGCAGTG
The DNA here is from genome assembly GCF_039654945.1 of Dendrobates tinctorius. NCBI lineage: Eukaryota > Metazoa > Chordata > Amphibia > Anura > Dendrobatidae > Dendrobates > Dendrobates tinctorius. The sequence goes on from NW_027361679.1 coordinate 3,082,233, forward strand.
GGTGCCTCATGGGCACTGCGACACCAGGCTTCAGCGGAACAGGTGTGCAAAGCAGCTACCTGGTCCAGTTTGCATACGTTTGTCAAACATTATAACGTACATACCCAGGCATCCTCGGATGCAAGCCTGGGAAGAAAGATTCTCCAGGCAGCAGTTGCGCACCTCTAATCAGGGGCGCAAAATAGCATGGATTGGGTGAGCTAAGATCCCGCCCAGGGACTGCTTTAGAACGTCCCACAGTCTCTGTGTCCCCCAATGAGACGAAGGAGAAACATGGATTTTTGTGAGTACTCACCGTAAAATCCTTTTCTCCGAGACGCTCATTGGGGGACACAGCACCCACCCTATTAGCCAGTTGGCATCTGTTTATTTTGAATTATACAAATCCTTATGTAAGGATCAGGGTGGTCCCTTTTTCAGACGTATAATTTCTTGCCTGAGTTTAAGGCGCGTTCTCCTACTGCTTATGCACTAAACTGAGTTACGCCCGGTCTGGGGGCGAGGGTGTATGCGGCGGAGGAGGAGCTAACTCTTTTTTTGTATACTTAGTGTCAGCCTCCAGACGGCAGAAGCACACACCCACAGTCTCTGTGTCCCCCAATGAGCGTCTCGGAGAAAAGGATTTTACGGTGAGTACTCACAAAAATCCATGTTTTTTTTATTTATTTAGCGATTTTTTTTTTTTTTTTATCTATTTTTTTTTTATTTTTACAGGTTTTTTTTTTTTTAACTTTATTAGATTGTCCCAGGGGGGACATCACTGTCCTGTGACAGATCGCTGATCTGTCACATCACAGATCACTTTGCAGGCACTGAGGAAGCCAGCTCCCTGCAGGCCCCCGAAGGTCCCCGTCGCTATATTGGATCCGGGGACCTGTAGGGAAAGAGACCCCCGCAGCAGCGCTGCACATTGCACTGCGGTGGGGAGCTCAGGGAAGCACAGAGGGAGCCCCCTCCCTGCCGATGCTTCCCTTTAACCCCCGGTACACCGGTTAACGTGTCGGGTGTCAGCTGTGATAATCAGCTGACACCCGGCCGCGATCAGCGGCGCTCACCACGTGAGCATTTGGTGATGAGGTAAATATGAGAAGTGTTATTAAGCTCGGTCACCTGCAACTCGACATATTTAAAACACTTTACACCAAAATTCAGCATGTGGTGCACAGACATCGCAAGGTGTGACAAAATGAATGAAGAGGCTTTTGCTCATTAATACATTTGATGCATCTTACTTCAGGGTCTTCTGTTTAAGGCCCCCGTTACACACTGCGATATCGCTAGCAATATCGCTGTAAAGTCACCGATTTTGTGACCTAGCAGCGATATTGCTAGCGATATCGCTACATGTGATACTTACCTCCGACCGGCTCCCCCGATGGTTATCTCTGGTCGCGCGAGAAGGTCCTTGATCATTTCTTCAGCTTCCTGCGGCGCTTCCTGCTGTGACGACGAGCAACGCGTGGACGCGGGCGGGAGGACGTCAGGATCGCAGCGTCTGACAGGTAAGTAGTGACCCCCGACCCCTGCGATGTCGCTGGTGAGATCTGCCTGTGTGGCAGCTCACTAACGACCACTTAGCGATGCACCAGCTATCCATATCGTTGTCGGGATCGCTGGTGCATCGCTATGTGTAACGGTACCCTAAGATTGGCCCCTGAAAGATCAGTTTTAGTTAATTGCCCCACAATGTTAATTTGTTGAGGTAAAAAGAGAGGCCTGCAATAAAGAACATGTATTTTCTAAATAGGTCCCTGAACACTAGTATGCTTTTACTTAAATTGTACCTATGTGAGCACTGTACAGACCTATAGACTTAATAGTGTGCACATTCACTGCCCAGTGTGACTAGCTCATGCAGGAGCTACCTACTTCAGAGCAGTGTTTGGACTGTGATGGGGGTCTCTGTACCCTGACCGATTGTCCAAGCTATACAGTCTCTTTGATGTATGAAAGGCTAGGCAGTATAACAATAAGTAGTCATGATTTCTGTTAAGAAGCACACCTCATGAGATTACCCTTTAGAATCAACCAGATGTTGCCATTTTTACCTTGATCAGAAAATGATAAAAGACTTTACAAAGTTGTATGCTTTAGCGTAATTGGTGATGTTATTAAACTTGTTTTTACATTTAGTTGCTTAAAGTAGGATCTACCCTCCTAAGCCGTCTATATAGGCATGTGGATCATAGAAAGCTGCATAAAATAATTACTTAAAAGAGTTGTCCACTACTAGGACTACTCTTTCTTGCTGTAAATGTTTGGTGCTAATTAAATAGAAAAGCTTGTACTTGCATCCCATGCCGGTGCCTTTACACCAGAGCTCTTGTGCGGTTAGCAGCCAATCAGCGCTAACATCACTGTCTCCACCTTCGTACAAATTGAACATCAAGAGTAAGTGAAAGAGCAGCCATAACTACTGCACGAGTGCCAACACGGAGTATAAGATTTTTTTACTTTATCGGGGCCAAGTGAGGGATTTAAGAAGAGGTTGTCCAAGTAGTTGACCATAACTTTAATATCTGCGATCCCATGTATTGTTTCAGTGAAATCCACTTTTTTCTTAATATGTAAATAATTTAAGAACTCTGGGCTGTACACATACCTGCATGAGAATCTGCCTTCAGAGCTCATTTTAAATGAAAGGAGGCGATACCAGTGTGTAACAGGTAAATCTGGAGAGCAGACTCTGTCAATACATGGTTCATACAGGTACTGTCCCCTTTATTTAAAATTAGCTTTGGAGTTAGTTTTTCATGGCGCTCTGTGTCCGGCGCATAGATCTTAACAACTATTTTACATATAAGAAAAATGTGGGTTCTATGGGGAAAAGATGATGTCAGATATCAAGGTATCCTTTTATTCAGCTTTCTATGACCTTTATACCCATAGCTTTGTAGAGTTGCTTCCATGATAAGTGGATGTCTGTAGGACACCATAGCTACTTATCTATAACTTCATATTTTTATTTCTTTATGTCTCTGAACAGAGAAGAGAGTGAAAGTGTGCTGACTTTGAAAGGCTTGACACCCACTGGAATGCTGCCAAGTGGAGTTCTTTCTGGAGGCAAACCATCACTCCAAAGCGGTAAGAAAAGTTTAATGTGCACCCTGGTGAAGGACATTTCTTACTTTTTTCCAGAATGCGTTTAGTAATTTCAATGTAGATTACCAAAGCACAGAACTTTTCTAGAATATTTTTAAAATCTAACTAGCCGTGGTAGTGATAAAAGAAAAACCTAATTAAATCTTAAAATCCTATTCTAAATATTCACTGTTGAAAAGGTGATAAACTGCATTGATATCTTACTTTTTCTTTATTAAAGTATGGACCGCTACACCCTATGTGTGCTAAGGAAATTCACCAACCTTAATTAAAATACTGTAGATTTAGATGTTCCAGGGCTCATATGGACATCCATGCTTCATAAACTTTGACGTCTTTCAGTCTCAAATTCTAACAATTTATTTTATAGTAATAGTGATATTCTTCTAAACATCCTATTTATATTTGTCCCAAGCTTGGTCTGTCTCAGCATTCAGAAATTATCTTTAAAAATGCATTTAGAGTAACTCTTTCATAACCTGTGCGAAAGGCTGTTTGGGTTTATTATACATGTGTTTAAGAGTTTCTTATTCAAAAGGTCACTGATTACTATTATGACATTAAAAGGGTTGTTCCCTTTCCATTCAATTTCTCCCCTGGCTGCAGTTTGCTATGAAAAAGCAAACAAAAAACCTACTCTGTATTCTTCTTCCCTGGGTCCAAAGTTGAGTCTCCACAGCTGTTCCCAGTGTCTGGCATTGGTTGCGACACTGATGCCACCTTGGCGGTGCAGCAGCAAATAAGTGCTCACCGGCTCCAGCGAGGTGTTCCTGTGTGAATATAGCATCCCCCGTTCAGAGCTGCTACGCTCATTGGTTACTGCACTGTCAATATGACGTCACCTCCATTGCAAATGCCATACACCACGAACAGCTGCGGGTACTCGCCATGGGACTCTGGGAAGAAGAGTACAGCGTGGGGTTTTTTTTTATAGCAAACTGCAGCCAGGGAAGAAATTTAATTGAAAGGGAATAACTGCCTTCATATGACCTTCTCCATGGAAACTCTCGTACAGCAATGTGATATTCAACAATGATTTGCCATAATTTTAAAACCACTGAAAAGTGAAGTGAATAATATTATCTCATTACAATTGCACATATCTAGAGGTATATGTTAGGTACTAATAAACGGTAAATTCTTGAAGTTAATGAAAGCAGCACTGGGTCGTAACCTCTTCCAACTTGTGGTCTGGAAGGTTGTCTTGGTCTTCAGTAGTTGGTATCTACTAAAATGTGTCCAAGAAAGAACATCTGGTGAACTGATGATGATATCATGTTCATGGGGAATGTGGGTTGCCAATCTGATACAATTCCACAGAAGAGGTAAGGTAGCTCAAATTGCAGAAAGATTTAAAGGTAAACCTGTCATTATGAAAATGCAGTCTAGTCTGCAGGTAAAATGTTATAGAGCAGGAGGAGTAGAATAGATTAATCTATAGTTTTGTGGGAAAAGATTCAGTATAACTTGTGATATACCAATCATTATTCCTCTGCTCTTTCTGGGATTTTCCTTCCAGTGGGCAGTCTGATCAGTGACTGACAGCTTTATTTGTATAGCTGTGCACATAGAGATAGCTGTCAGTCACTGATAGGACAGCCCACTAGGTGAAAATCCCAGAAAGAGCAGAGAATTAAATGATTAAAACCCAGGTTATTCTGAGACTTTTCTAACAAAACTGTATATCGATCTACTCAGCTTCCCCTTCTCTATAACATGGGGCCCTCAGATTGAATGGCATTTTTCTGGTGACAGGTTCCCTTTAATCAGAAGAAAAAAATTTGTTCCAGCTTGTTTAAAAAGTCCAAATCTTATTTATCAAAGATTAAAAATAAATGATGGCAGATAATTATGCGTGGCTACGTGTTTCAAACACTCAAGTGTCCTTTCTCAAAGCCCTTTTTCCTTCCACTCAACTTTCCATTAATATGCTTGGATACAACACTCTCTGAACAGCCAGCTTCTTTAGCAATGACCTTTTGTGGCTTACCCTCCTTGTGGAGTGTATCAATGACTGCCTTCTGGACATCTGTCAAGTCAGCAGTCTTCCCCATGATTGTGGAGCCCACTGAAACAGGCTAATCACTTTTGTAATGACTATATAATATAGGAGTTTCACTTTTTGTTTTGAAGAACTGAAATAAATTAACTTTTTGATGATATTCTAATTTAGTGAGAAGCACTTGTATATATCAAATCTTGCAATGTTTTCAAGAACGCAAATTGTCAAAAATGAATAATCGCATATATCGGGGATCCCCTGCAAATCTAATCCTTTTTTTTTCAGGGTTTATGCTAAAATATCTTGACTTTCCAAGCTACTCTTTTTGCCTCATTAGCTCCAAAATTTGACGCTGCCAGAACTGTTCATAGTGGTTGGTATACCTGCTGAATGATGACTTTTGCTCTCTTCATCACATTTCAGGCCACCCTTGGTCTCATCAAACCATGGGTTATCTTTTACATGGTTGATTCCATGTAATTAATATTTTAATTAGTCACAAAAGCTAGATGCCGTTTAAGTGATAATTTATTTGAAAAATGACTCAGCTTGTCTTTGATCCCATATATCAATAATGCAATATTATGACAGCATATACAATTAATGAAGCACAGCAAGAAAATATATGTATACTAGGTTTCTAGTAATTGAAGTGGCAGCAAAAATCAAATAGAAGTTTATTGAGCATAAATGGATAAATACCTATGATTCAAATATAATGAAGGCCCTCTATTAAACCATTAAGTCTCCTTCTTAATCCCTTCCTATACATTCAGATTGCTAGTGCTTTCTTAAAGGTATGGCTTGGGCACAGAAGTTGTGCCTGTCCTATCTGCACTAGGAGCTGGCGGTAATACACAGTTGACCTCCTGCTGCGTGTGCAAGCGCCAGTCTCAGCATATTAGCCCATCACTTGCCGATGTCAGTAATGACAGCATTATGTGAAGGAGTTTGACAAAAGGAGAATGCTTCCTCTGGCAGCCCACTGGCATCTCTGCAGTTCGATTGCACAGTGACAATGGATTGCTATGTCCTTCATGTCTGCCATATTCCATAGGCTATTAAAACCCTGCTGATGCTACTGATAGGCTGTCAGTCAAATACTGACAGGTTAGATCAGACACTATACTATATAATTAGTATGGCATATAATTAATGTGATCAAAGGATCATACAGTTCTGTAATTAGAAAAATCCAAAAGATAACAGTGGGTATGGAAAGTATTCAGACCCCTTTAAGTTTTTCACTCTGTTTCATTGCAGTCATTTGGTAAATTCAAAAAAGTTCATTTTTTTCTCATTAATGTACACTCTGCAAATTTATTAAAAAAGAAAAACTGAATTATCACATGGTCATAAGTATTCAGACCCTTTGCTCAGACACTCATATTTAAGTCACATGCTGTCTATTTCTTTGTGATCCTCCTTGAGATGGTTCTACTCCTTCATTGGAGTCCAGCTGTGTTTAATTAAACTGATAGGAATTGATTTGTAAAGGCACATACCTGTCTATATAAGACCTCACAGCTCACAGTGCATGTCAGGCTGAACGAGAATCATTAGGTCAAAGGAACTGGCCAAGGAGCTCTGAGACAGAATTGTGGCAAGGCACACATCTGGCCAAGGTTACAAAAGAATTTCTGCAGTACTCAAGTTTCCTAAGAGCACAATGGCTGCCATAATCCATAAATGGAAGAAGTTTGTGACCACCAGAAGTAGTCCAGCCAAACTGAGCAATTGTGGCAGAAGAGCCTTGGTGAGAGAGGAAAGGAAGATCCCCAAAATTACTGTGACTGCGCTCCACAGATGCAGTATGGAGATGGGAGAAAGTTCCACACAGTCACCTATCACTGCAGCCCTCTACCAGTTGGGCCTTTATGGCAGAGTGACGGAAGTCTCTCCTCAGTGCCAGACATATGAAAGCCCGCATAGAGTTGCTAAAAAACACATGAAGGACTCCTAGACTATGAGAAATAAGATTCTCTGGTCTGATGAGACGAAGATACAACATTTTGGTGATAATTCTAAGCGGTATGTGTGGAGAAAACAAGGCATTGCTCATCACCTGCCCAATACAATCCCAACAGTGAAACGTGGTGGCAGCATTATGCTATGGGGGTGTTTTTCAGCTGCAGGGACAGGATGATTGGTTGCAAATGATGGAAACATGAATGTGGCCAAGTACAGAGAGATCCTAGATGAAAACCTCTTCCAGAGTGCTCTGGACCTCAGACTTGGCCAAAGTTTCACTGTCCAACAAGACAATGACTCTAAACACACAGCTAAAATAACAATGGAGTGGCTTCAGAACAACTCTGTGACCATTCTTGACTGGCCCAGCCAGAGCCCTGACCTAAACCCAATTGAGCATCTCTGAAGAGACCTGAAAATGGATGTCCACCAACGTTCACCATCCAACCTGGTGGAACTAGAGAGGACCCTCCACGTGTGAAAAATTTGTTGCATTATTCCCAAGAAGACTTGTGGTTGTACTATATCAAAAGGGTGTTTCTACTCAATACTGAGCAAAGGGTCTGAATACTTATGAACACGTGATATTTCAGTTTTTCTTTTTTAATACATTTGCAAACATTTCTACATTTCTGGGGGGGTTTTTTAGCCAAGATGGGGTGCCGAGTGTACATTTAATGAGGAAAAAAATGAACTTTTTTGAATTTACGAAATGGCTGCAATGAAACAAGAGTGAAAAATTTAAAGGGGTCTGAATACTTTCTGTACCCAATGTAGGACTCTTGCACTCTAACAACAACAAAAAAGTGCCTCTTCTTATGAAAAAGTAGGAAAACATTAAAAAGGTGTTATATGGATATCGCAGTAATAGTATCGACTAATTTCTTATGCAAAAGAAGCAAAATATAAAAAAACTGCATAAAAATTACAAGTCATAACAATTATAACTAATTGAAAACGGTGTTTAGAAATAAATATACAAAATTTGGAATCCCTGTCCTAATTGTTCCTCCCAAGGAGTAGAATGAAAAGTGATCTAAAAGTCGTATATATGACAAAATGGCACCAATTATCTATAGCTTGTCACTGAAGAAAGAAAAACAAAATCTTCATACAACGCCGCTCATGAAAAATTGTGATAATTATGGCTCCCAAAATATGGTGGCCAAAAAACAAATGAATTTTTTTCCAAATAGTTTATTAACTAGTGTATTAATTTTCCAAAATTAATAAGATAAAATAAAAACATAGAAATTTGATAGTGCCATAATTGTGCTGACCAATAGAGTAAAGTTAACAGAAAACAGATAAAATGATGTCATTCAAAAGTACAGCTTGTCTTGCAAAAGACAAGTCAAGTCCATATGGCTATGTGGGTGTAAAAACAAAAAAAAAAGTTATGGCCCTTGGAAAATAGGGAGGAAAAATTAGAAATCAAAAAAGCAGAAAATCACCTGTTTGGAAAAAAGGCTACTGTAGAGACTTATTAACTCCATAGCACAGAATGAGAAACCTTATGCCAGTTCTGAGGTGTTAAGGGGGCTCAGAAGCTGAGTCCCATTCTCTGCATGCAGTAGATTTAGTTGGTATCTATCACTGCCGGATCTGAGCTCCTATCGCTACAGTTAACAGTTTAGATGCCATACCTCTAAGGGGACTAAAAAGTTTTTAAAAATAAGAAAAAATAACATTTTAATCTCAGACCCTTTTCCCAATTGAAATAAAGCCTTTAAAATTAAGAAATAAACACATTGGGTATTCCATAAATGTCAAGTCTGTCAAAGTATAAAATTAATAAAGGTAACTCACAGAAACGTAAAAAAAATATATCAATACACCAGGATTGCATTTTTTTCATTTGCCACATCTCCCTAAAAAATAAAATAAAAATGTACATAATATTTGTAATATCATAAAATAAAATGAAAATGTCATCTCGCCACACACACAAAAAAGCAACCCATTGCACAACTCCATCAACAGAAAAAAACTTTAGAATTTTTTTTACCACCTAAATTAACAAAGAAAATCTACAAGTTTGTTAGAACTTTAAACGGCGATATCAAAACAAAAATGGGTATTACACCACAAAGTTTAAAGGCCGCAAGGCCCTTAAAAAAATCAAGGGCAACAGGTATACTCCAAGACATGAATGCAAACAGCGAGAAAAAGGATTACAAATAACCCGTTAAAATTTTACCAAGAATCTTCAAGTTATATCATAAATAATAGAAAATTACATGGACAAAGGAATTCCAAAAATGAGAAACATTTATTTTTGGAATTCCTTTGGCCATGTAATTTTCTCTAAACTAATTTATTTATGATGTTATATTTAATTAAAGATTCTTGGTAAAATTTTAACGGGTTATTTGTACTCCTTTTTCTCGTTGTTTGCAAGTTTGTTAGAACTGTAGTTGTACTGCTGTGGAGAACCCAATTGTCAGGTCATTTTTATCATAAAAATCTGGCATCAGTTGAAAATCCCTTCGCCGGCTTTTAGCTACTCATAAATAGCACCCTTACGAAATCCAGCTGCTGCAGCATCTCAACGAGGATGACCCAGATCAGCGCGTTGAATTTGCAGAATGGACAAAACAAAAATTGGAACAGGACCTTCAGTTTACACGGAACATTATGTTCAGTGATGAGGCAAACTTTTTTGGATGGGCCATTTATATGGATACACCTCATTAAAATGGGAATGGTGACAGATTTCTTGCATAGGGTGTCTTGCATTAAAATCTACTGCAATGACCTGGGAACTGCGTTCACCAGTCATCAACACAAATTCTATCCGCTTCTCACGTGTTAACCTCTTCGACATGTCAATGGCTGTAAACAAAGAGAAACTTGTAAATAACTCATGAAAGAATAAAGTTGCATTAAAACCAAGCACACCATTGTTTTTCTTGTGAAATTCTCAATAAGTTTGTGTCATGTGACCCTCTTCCCATTGGAAAAAATAAAGTTGGATCCAACTTCAAAATGGCCGCCATGGTCACCTCCCATCTTGAAAAGTTTTCACCCTTCCATATACTAATGTGCCACAAACAGGAAGTTGATATCACTAACCATACCCATTTTATTTAGGTGTATCCATATACATGTTTGAAGTGAACGCTTTTTAATAAAAATGTTTAATCTACTTTACAATTGTTAGGAAAACTGAGTCAATACCCTTTGGCATTCCTTTATTTTGGCATTGATTATGTAATAAAATTTGGTCTGGTTGTTACATAAGTTGCAGATATGAACGCAATCTTACTGCCTAACATCAGCATTGCAGGGAGTAAATGTAAGGCCGGGGTCACATTTGCAAGTGCAATGCGAGAAACTCACGCAAATCTCTCGCCTCAATACCCGCCACTGCCGCCGGCGGTTTGGACCCGAGCGTTCAGCTGCCTAGAAAGTCATGCAGCCGCACACTCCGGTCCCGTGTGCCGGCGGCAGTGCCGAGTATTGAGGTGAGAGACTAGCGCGACTTTCTTGCATTGCACTCGCAAGTGTAACCCCGGCCTTACTTAAATAACCAGTTGATGTCTCTTTAGCAGCAGACTCCTCTCCTGAACATTTACTCTGTTTGCCCAACATTGACGATCAATTTTAGACCTTTTCTTTCTGCAAATTTGTTTTGCCCAGCGCCACCTCCTCCCTCTCGACTGAAAGCTCCTTTGCTGTTTGTCTACACGAAAAGCAGCTGTCAGTCACTTGGCAGCATAGTGATAGTGTCTGTGAAATAGAATGTGGAAGTTCTTTTCAAGCCTTTGTCACTCCGGCTCTAAAGCGGATTTCACAGAAATGGATGAGTGGACTGGCCCGTGTAAAGGTATTACTGAGCTTGTCTGTGAAAGCGTTAACTGCACATATAATAGTTTGGGGGTTGAAATCCTGCTGACAGATTCCCTTTAACACAGGAGTTCACTTATTTTTTTTCTTTCTGCACTGTTGCTTTTAATCCAATGTCCACATTAAAATATATTCTCAGTACAACTCTGTGTAGTATTAGTTTCATTTCATTGGACAATGTAACCATCAGGTCACATTTTCAGGTATTTCTAATGTCTTCTGTTTCTTGCATTTTTTGAATTTTCACAGAATTCAGAACAATCCTCCCATTGTCTTATTTTTTTTATATAAAACATACATGTGACATTGGGGTAAACAATAATCTTGACCACTGCTGATAGGTTCTGCTGATACTTAGTGCTAGACTTAAGGATCTAGTGAACGGAGCAGATGAGCAGAGATGATAAGTCCCCTGTGCTTGCCTATTTACTATGCAGTTTAACAAAGAAAGATAATTGCCTAAGTAGGGAGGCTAGGTGCTTGACCAGACAAGCATATACGGTATGTAAAAAAAAATGGACTCACTAAATGCAAAATTCAATAGCGCTTTAGACAGGGAGAATGATAAATAGGTCTTGAAAATATGAAGTGATGTGACGATAATGAGTAGAATTAAATTTTTCCTTGTAGACCCAATATTTTGTTCTACTATATGGTGTATGATACAAGTAGTCTTGACACTTTTTGCAAGTCAAGCAATTCTTACAGGCACAAAAGATTCTGCTGAATTTTGAATTTGGAGAGCAAATGTCGCTCTTCTGTATTCTTTTGTTATTCATCTACCTTGTTATCACCATGCCATTTTTCCAATATGAGGACCCTGACCATCTACAGACTCAACTCCTTCAGCTCTAGAAGCAGAAATGTTTACATAAGTAGCTGAAATAATGGCCCATGAATGCGCAAGGTCTTGCTGGTTTCCTTGCCTCTATGTATGACCAGTCTGAATGTCAATGTACGGAATATGGTGACAAATGGAAGAGACCTCATAAGGACGTATGCATATAAATCTGTGTTGTTCCATATTCCTGGTTCCAAGATGTCACGGACAGCATTTCTTTTCATGGTTTGTATTGATAAATCCAATCTTTTTTCAATGTTTCTTCATTATGGAAAAATATTTTCTTGGTAAATGATGTAGGTATAATGATTTCTTCAGTTTTTCTTCATAAATGAACTAAATAATAGAGGTCATCGTGGCCCCAGTCTGGTAATAAGGAGAATGGTGTCTCTTCAGATGCTTTGTGAGTGTTTATCTCTGCTGAATTTGATTGAACCCTGTATTTCCGATCCTGGGTATCTCGTTTTTATACATCTAACAGTTACCAAGTGGAAAAAGCTGCAAAATAATAATAAACAATTGCCAAGCTCAACCTATTTTCTGTGTAGCATCTATGTCGTCTTCTGTGCAAATCAAGTCTAGCACTTACCGTAACATAGTTCACCTGCTCCTTTGCTACTCACTGACTTGTTCGTAAGAATTCAAATCCTCTGCTCATTTTTCTCATCCATTTTGCTACCCTTTCTTCTCTTTAGCTACTGTTGAGGCTATAGAGGCCGATGAAGGTAATTGGCAAGCCCCCTTTCTGTTGCCTTTGCAGCAGATAAGGGACCTGCTGGGTGTATTCATTTTGCTGTAGCTTGTAAAAAGTGTGTGGGTGTTGGGTTAACGATTGTGGCTAAGTATTAACCAAAACGTGCTTGCTTTAAAGGGGAATGGAAATCTACAGTTTGCTATTGCCATTAATCTATCACGTTTCACGGCTCCATCAAACCGCATATTTCATCAAGGCAATAGAAAGTTGAGCAGGTGTTAAAATTCACCTAGCTAGCAGATCTGACGTAAATGGCATCTATGTAAAGTGACTTTTCAACGACCTATTATATAACCGTATGGTATGTTCACTTTACACAATACGCAGATAATCCCCTTTTCAAAATCAAATTCAAATTTTAGCCTGGATTTATACATAAGCAAATATTAACACAAATTTACTGTGTGCTTTTATTAAGCCAACAGAACCAATTTGCCATAACTATTTCTAAATATTTTTTTTTATTTTTTTTAATTCTGGTTGATTTTATTATAAATAAAACGGAAAATATATACTGGATTAAAAAAACAACCAAACCCTTTGGTGTAAACTTTTTTTTTCAGAATTTTTCTTAGCCACAAATGTTCCCCTTTAAAACAATATTTTCAGTTGTATTTTGTTCTTGAACACAAGTTTAATGTCTTTATTTCCTCCAAATTGGACGACTATTAATAATTTCTATCCCGGAATAAGATCATCGATACGGTAACTCCTATTTTTGAAATGAACTAGTGAGAGAAAATACAACTGTTTTCTAAATAGCAGCACTCAGGGCTGTTATTTATGTTGGAATTGTCTATTCCTACCAGCAAAATCTAATTTGCAGTGTGCCTTGTGTTGCCCAGTTTGGCTGTTTTGTGTGATTTATGTGATTCTGTGTTGTGTGTAGTATAATATTGGTGCAAATTGCTAACACTTTCTGGGCCTCATTTACTAAACGGCAGTAAGTCAGTTCTGTAGGGAAAACAAATCTTCCTATGAAATTTTAACTTAGTTTTTTTTTTGGCTTTTTCATATCTTCAAGTAACACATATGCACATTAAGAACTTCTAGTATAACCAGCCCTGTTCTTGGATATGTCTTTGTAGGATAAATATATTATTTGAGGATGTAGAACTTAATGATGATCATCAACTCAAATAAAATGGAGACAATTTTTCAATTTTAACAACCATATAACTGAAAACCCATCACCGTTTTCATCATGTTTAAATAAAACAATGGTTGCATGCATAATGTGCTGTCAGATTCCAAATTAAAATGATCATTTTTTTCATTTTCTTTACTAAATTAAGTAATATGTTGAGAATCCACTATTACAATATCTAAAGTGTATGTATTAAATGAATCGAGCTGAGCTGAAATGAATATTTCCAGGAAATTATTTCATACTGTTGAATTGCACGTACATTACAGCCGTATAGTCAATTGGTCCCCGTGTATGGTCAACAAACCTAAAAGAGCACTTTGTGGCTAGTTAGGCTTTTGCTCTTATAAATCTATAATTTCACAAACACCATTCAACTCCTCTCTGAAATCCCCGGCCTGGGATTTTCAAATGCATGACCAACTTCAACTTTTCTAATTATAAAATGTGTTTTAAATATTTCAAACTAAAATCTTAGTCGACATTTCAAGCAATCAATAAATTTCCTACTGAAGTTGACAACGGACTGAACCTACTATGTTGGTCTTCATTTGCCTTACGTATATATATTCTTTTGCAGTAGTTGGGAGAGGTAGTCTAAGAAGCTTTGATATGGCCTTTGCTTTTCTTCCATTCTTTCCCTTCCATGCTTTTTAACCTGACTTAATTAATGTGTGCTTTCACATTAACATGAGATGTATAAAACAATGGGGTCATTCATCCATTTTGTTATTCCTTTGCTTTTGTTTGGGTTTCTTTAAGTTGTTGTTTTTTTGTGTAAATTGCTATAGGTTATTTGGAGAATTGTCCATGGGAGTTCATCTCAAGTAGCATTCTGTAACACTGTCATTTTTATAGGATAACTTTGCTTTATGTTAATTAGTCTGGCAAAATTTTAAATACTTTGGGTAAAGCATCACTAAAAGTTTATTCCACTTATTTTTTCCTTCAAATTTTTAAGTAGCAAGACTGAGAAGCATTGGCTCACAAGACCTGCAATACCGTATATTGAGCCTATTTTGTATAGATTTATAGACTAAATTGAAGGATGGGTAATTTCAGTGTAGGACGTGGTGTCTGTGCGCAGAAAAGATACAACATAATATTTTATAGCCAGAAGTGACATTATAGCCTATTTTACCATACTGTCACATTTTAAGGTGATTGTTTCCTATTTGTTTTGAATACCTCATTTACCCATTTATGCTAATGTCAGATTTAATTGATATTAGTCCTATAATTAATTAGTAGGTTTGCACTTTTTAGGCCTTTCTATTCAAAAACCACTTAGAATACCTCAGTTTCTGGTATTATTGAGACCCTAGATTGATATGAGGAATATTTGCTAGTATATAACAGTCTGTGGCTTATTGAAATTATTAACTCACCTTTTGTTCCTTTTTTAGATAGACTAAAGCTGTGGTGAAGCTGAAATATATCTCCATTTCTTTTATGGACTGTAGAATTGTATTTAGATTTTTATTTGTAACTGCATGCCTTTTATATTATAATGTTAATCAACTGTTAAAATGTTTTAGCTTCAAAAGATGAGCGAGGTTTTGCTAAAAATCCATTTGGTTTTGGGAAAGGAATGCCTTGTTGCTGCGCAACTGTGATCAGTAAAGTAGTCCAGCCAACTTTGTAGTCAAGAACTTTAGAAAAACTTGAAATATACTCATAAACTTACGTTTTCTTTACTGCATAGTTCAGGGGATAATTGAATATTCTTTTAATTTGCTAAATCAAGTAATAATTTCTTCTAAGTTGCATGACTTGACGTAACCGCTGAGTTGAACTCAACTGGATAGTACTAGATTTCATCTACTTTTTGTTTAAGTGGCATTCTGTTTCTTTTAGTTTACAACCCCAATTTTTTTCCCTTTTCCACTCCATATCACACGTGTGCAAGTTTTACTCGATTTATCACTTGCTGCCAAAGGTTGATTTTCTACTAACGTTATATTTTTGCCCTTTTCATTTTATCCAGCAATCAAAGGATTCTCTCCGCAGCATAAGATCACTAGCTTTGAAGAAGCCAAAGGCTTGGATCGCATTAACGAAAGGATGCCACCACGTCGAGATGCTATGCCTTCAGATGCCAATCTTAACTCTATCAACAAGGCTATTTCTTCAGAGACCAATGGCACTGACAGTAATGGCAGTAACAGCAGCAATATCCAGTGACCACTTCCTGTCGATTAATCTATATTTCTTTTGTAGCTGCACAGCATGATGGGATTGCCGCTCATCTGCAGATGGGTGATCTTGATTTGGGTAAATGCTACTTACTCTTGGGGTTGGTGTTGAGTTCAGTTTACAGTGTCATCTTGAGAGAGATCTATTTTAATGGGGGGCTCTAGCCTCATCTGGATATGCCTATAAATGCTTGTAGAAAACATACACACAGATATTGCTTACCTATACAGAACATATTTTAAAATGATCTTGGGAACCTGTAGTTATATTACAGAAAAGCCTTCTTTTAGTTACTGAACATACATACTTGTCTAATTTCTTATGAACTATATTGTAAGTTTACATTTGCAACTCTAAACTACAACTAGACATTACAACATTTTTAGCATAAAGTGCAAACAAGAATAAGGACTATTTATTGACGATGTTTTATTACTCTCGTTTTCCCTTCTACTTTCTGTGGGAGGTGCATGCTTTGTATCACTGTTTACTCAATTGCAAGCACCTCCGACAGTGTATGGGTTTCACACACCATTTATATGGGTAGTCTTAATGCCACCGGTGCTGGGACACAGACTTTGTATTGCCTTGGCAATGGATGACATATGGAAAAATTAAAAAAAAAAAAAAAAAAATGTAAGAATGTTGAAAATTGTAAAAGATGCCAAAAAGGAAAGTTTAATTTTGTACAGATTATGCTTACCTCAGGTTACATTATTGTGCTTGAATGCCCTTATTATAGAATATTTAGCTTACTTATTTGGCAGTGAATATCTTTTTTTTTTTAATTATTATTATTATTCTTTTATTTTCTTTTTTTTTTCTTTTAAAAAGCAAAACTGGAATTATGATATCCACTCTATTTTTTGCTGTTCTATCTAAGGTTTTTTGGTAAATAAAGTATTGGTTGTGGCTTGCTGAATTTTAATATTTATGAGTGGTGCATTTTTAAGTATAGTGAACAAGACACCATATTAAGTGCAGTGAAAAGCATTCTGTATTCTGTAAAAATACGCCTATGCATGTTTTTAAGACAAAACGGCTGTATAGGCCTGTATGGGACTGTAATGCGCTTAGTGGTTGGACTTATACTGGAAATGTATGTATACTGGCATACTTTATATTCTCTTAAAACGCTTAATGCCTTTGAAATTTTGTAATCAAACAAAAAGAAAAAGCTTTGAAAAAATGTAAAGAAAAGGAATATTCTTAATGTTTTATAACATACGCTTGTTGGTGCACACATATATATGGTTAGCATGTTTAGCAGAACTTGTGAAATTTAAAATAAGTTTGTGGTTACATGTGGAACTCTTTAAGTGCATGATAACTGTTAGTGTCACAATAGTTTGGTCATTCTGTTATGTTTTGTCATGTGCCACAAATGTGTACTTCTTTTCACTTATTCCCCCTTTATATTATGAGTTACGAGTTATTACTGACTCCTAATGAAACCTAAAAATTGGATTGGATAAAATAAGTCCATTGATATTTTCTAACAATTGTTTAAGTGCCCAAGTAATTCACTACAGCCTACAGCCTTGCCTTTGTAATTTGACTTCTGAAATGTTGGCAATCGAAGCATGCACGTGTAACAATGACAAAAAAAAGCTTTTTATATTACTACTCAATAAAATGTGCATGAAGTTAAGTAGCTGTTGGTTTCCTGGTCTTTTCTCATAATTATTTCATCATGTTGTTACAAGAGGTTGTCTGGTTTTTGAAAACCCATTTTCAAAGCGTATTCTAGAATATTAATAAAATGGAGTTCTTCATGCATAGTCATTTCAATCATTTACAGAACAGCTCTTCAAAAAGTATCTTCACTATCTTGCATTGGAGGATCCCAAAATGCCCTGCATAATGCTTATAGCCTGTGGCTCTCAGTGGTTACTTGTGGCATTGTAAGAGAATATAACACCTTTAAGACCTTGACGTATATGTACATCCAAGGTCATCTGCCCCCCTTTGATGCAGGTTCCAACACTAAAGGCCCAGTCACACATAGCGATCTCGCTAGCGAGATCGCTGCTGAGTCACAACTTTTGTGACACAACAGTGATCTCACCAGCGAGATCGCTGTGTGTGACAGCGATCAGCGACCGGCCCCCCTGCCGGTATCGCTGATTGTTGCAAGAAACCTCTGGACATTTTATTTGTCGCTGATCTCCCGCTGGCCAGCACGCATCGCTGCGTGTGACAGGTGAGAGACCAGCGATCAGCTGTAAAATAATTTAAAAAATATATATATATTGTTTTATTCTCACCTTCCGACGTCCCGCGCAGCATTCCCGCCTCTCTCCACGCTCCGGTCCCAGTAATCCTTTGCAAGAATGACCGCGAGACTGATAGCGTGGAGAGAGGCGGGAATGCTGCTCGGGACGTCGGAAAGTGAGAATAACAATATTTTTTATTTTAATTCTATTTTTTACATGGATCCATGGCATCAGCGCTAACGAACACAGCGATGCGGCGTCGCTGTGCTGATCGCTGGTGAAGCGGTCTGTTTGACAGCTCACCAGCGATCACATAGCGACTTACCAGCGATCCTGACACGTTGATATCGTTGTCGGGATCGCTGGTAAGTCACTATGTGTGACTCCAGCTTAGGCCTGCATCTTTCTCTGCAATTGACAGCTGATTTGATCAGCTGTCATGTGCCTCTAACAGCCACGGGTGGAATTGCAATCCACCCACGGCTGTTGACTTGTTAAATCCCACCCATCGGCTCCCCTGTCACGTGATTGCGGGGTGCTGATAGGTTTGCATGACATCCGGGGGTCTGCAGAACGCCCCCATGCTTGCCATTGCAGATCTCCTATGAACGCTGGCCCATGGCCATAGGAGATGATGATTTCTGCTACACTTAGCATGGCTAAAGTATCTACTCCAAAATGGTATCAATTAAAACATCAGCTTTGAACGCAAAAAATAAGCCCTCACCCAGCCCCAGATCCCGAAAAATAGAGATGCTGCGGTTCTCAGAAAGTGGTGCCATTTTTTTTTCTTAACAACTTTGGATTTTTTTTCACTTTTTAAATAAAAAAAAGAGCCTATACATGTTTTATCTGTATACTGACCTGAAGAATCATAATGTCAGGTCAGTTTTAACATTTATTGAACTTGGTAAAAAAAAAAAACGATTGTGGAATTGCAGTTTTTTCCAGTTTCACCGCACTTGGAATTTTTTTTCCATTTTCCACTACAGTATATGGTAAAATCAATGGTGTCGTTCAAAAGTACAACTTTGTCCCTCAAAAAAAACAAGCCCCAACATGGCCATATTGATAGAAAATAAAAAAGTTATGGCTCTGGGAAGAATGAGAGAAAAAAACAAACACACACAAAAAAAAAAATCAGAAAATCGCAAGTTCATGAGGGGGTTAACACTTTAACACTGGTTGCTAGGTTCTCCAATATTCTATGATTAGCTTATTTCCTCATTAAGGCATTGTATCTGAATTACAGCTACTATATTGATAAGTTGCTGAGAGCGATACTTCTGGACATCTGGTGGTCTCGATAACAGGAGTTCCCAGTTCTAGATGTGAATGGGGCATTGGTCGAGCGATGTACTCAATCTACTTCCTTGACGATGTTTAAGACTTAAAGTGGAGAACCCATCTGCATGCTTGACCGCCTCTCTATTCTTGTGATCAGTGGGGTTCCCAGCGATAGAACCCATAACAAAAAGTAACTAATCACCTATACTGTGGATGGGTAATAATGTACAAACTTTAGTACGTACAACTAATTTAAATTCCTAAGTGCTAAAGCAGTGAATGATGCTAAAAAAAACTTGTTCTACCTGTATCAATCTGGTTCGAGGTCACGAAACTACACTGATATGCACTTAAGGGTTGTATAGTCTTTGTATATACACTTGATTACAGTGCACTAAATACATTATAGTTTTGCAGAATCTTTAAGTTTTAGAAAAGTGAAAGCAGCTATGCAAACTGCACCAATCAGCTCAATAAGTGATAAATTGCTGAAATCGGACTCTGCCCCTATATCATGCTGTTCTCATTTTACATAGCAAAAACCTGCTGACATATCCATGATATTTATATTTTAATGTTTTTAGGAATTTTACTAAAAATAAATCACAACCTAAATACTGTCACATGACTGAAAAATACAGAGGAACGATTGAGTGCATGCTATCTTTTACAGTTCAAACTCACATAAATGTTAAGAACATTGAAAGAATACAACTATAAAGTTATTATTTGTAACTGATCAAAGCATTGGAGTGGCTAAATAGAGGTTATGTATGAGCTGAAATTGTGGCAGACAATCGAAGGTTCAAGTACCCTAAAGAGACTGCAAAATACAATAAAATTAAAAAGAATGAAAACTTTTAAAAATATGAAAAAAATAAAAACTTTTAAATCACTCCCATTTTCCCCCTTTAAAAATAAAGGAAAAAAAAGGAATGTATGGAGGAGAAAGATTATGGGAGGTCTTGTGAGGTATTGTTAGCAATTTAAACTTGATTCGCTGAGAAATTGGAAGCCTGTGAAGGGAATAGCAGTGGGGGGAGATGGGTTAATTGGGGAGCAGAGTTAAGGACGGTCTGGAGAGATGTGAGTGTTAAGGCCCCGTCACACTATAATGTCACTGGTTTTGTGATGCAGCAGCGATATCGCTATGTGTGATACCTCCGACCGGCTCCCCTGCTGATTATCGCTGATCGCGCGAGAACGGCCTGGGCTGTTTCTCGTCGTCAGCTTCCTGCTGTGGAGACGAGCGACGTGTGGACGTCTTCATCGCTTCGTCTGACAGGTAAGTAGCGACCACCGACCGCTGCTATGTCGCTGGTGAGATCTGCCTGTTTGGCAGCTCACTAGCGACCACTTAGCGATGCATCAGCGATCCTGACCGCGTCATATCGTTTTTGGGATCACTGGTGCATCGCTAAGTGTGACGGTACCTTTAGTTGAGAGGAGGATATTGCAGTAGGCAAGGTGTGAGATAACGAGAGCATGCACAAGCATTTTAGTAGATTCAGGGTTGAGAAAAATACGAATTCTGTAAATATTGTTGAACTGGATATGGCAAGAGACGATAAGTGCTTGTATATGTGGTTTGAAGGGCAAGGCTGGGTCAGGGATTACACTGAGGCAGAGGACTCGTGAGACAGGAAAACATTATTTATTCTCATAGATCTCGTAAGGCGGTTGATTGAGATGGTAAATAAATGATGAGATCAGTTTTGTCAATACTGTGTTTTAGGAAGTGTGATGAGAAAGAAGGATGATGTGGCTGATAAACACTCTGGGATTCTGTCCAACAGATAGGTGACATCTCGACCCAAAAGGTATATTTGAGTGTCATCGGAATAAAAGTGGTTCTTGAAGCCATGGGTCTTTGAGTTGTCTCTGGCCAAAAATATAGATGGGGAAGAGTCACAGTTCCAGGACACAACCTTAAGGGTCACCATTAGGGAGAGTGTGGAATGAGGAGATGGCATGGGAATTGGAGGCTCTTATTGTGTGATTAGCGAGGTTTCAGAAGATCTAGGAGAGGGCATGGTCTTTGACTTGAAGGGAAGAGAGGAACTGTAGTAAGAGGGAGTAGTCAACTGTGTCAAAGGCAGATGACCGGTCTAGGAGGAGGAGTATAGAATATTATCTGTTCGCTTTGGTGGTTAGTAATTCGTTAGTTATTTTGGTTAGGGTAGTTTCAGTATAATGGTGGGGGACAGAATTTGATTTGTAGGTTGTCAAAGACTGAGTTTGATGAGTGGTGAAAGAAAAGTTAAGGGTGTCCAAGGAGTTTTTGAAGTAAGAGAGTAATAATATGGAGTGACAGGTGGATGTACAGGTTGGATCAAGGGATGGCTTCTTCAGGATAGGCGGCGTGAATGTTTCATATTTGAAACCGGAAGGGACATTGCAAGATAGAAGTCAATAATAAGGTGAAGGGAGAGATTACGGCTGAGATAAGCTGGTTGGTGAGGTAGGGGAGGTAGGCTGAGATATAGTCAAATGCAAAAGTAGTGGTATTATGCAGGGGGATTGTGGTAGTTGAATATTAAACCTTTATTCAATTTGTTTGATCTTATTTCTTACATGTCCAGCAATGTCTTCTTCAGAAATTAGGAAAGTCGGGAGTTAGTAACAGTAGATGGACGAGGCAATTAAAAGTGTTAATTAACTGTTTGGAGTTACGGAATAGAAAAGATTTGACAGTTGTTTAGCATCCCTGTTTAGCAGAGGTGAGGGCCGACGTAAATGGGAAAAGTGCTTGTTTGATT
This sequence comes from Dendrobates tinctorius, assembly GCF_039654945.1. Classification (NCBI taxonomy): domain Eukaryota; kingdom Metazoa; phylum Chordata; class Amphibia; order Anura; family Dendrobatidae; genus Dendrobates; species Dendrobates tinctorius. Next base: position 3,104,357 of record NW_027361679.1, read on the forward strand.
GTAGTAAAGTCTTCCTGGAAGTGTTTTCTTCCAGCACTGCTCTGCAACCTTCGACACTTGGTAAAGCTTTCTTTGTGAGGTTGACACAGTTGAGACAGAAAACTGTCAATAAGTTGGGGTGGGTTTATATATAGAGCTCAGCATTCAGAGAGCGTTTTGATCTGCAGCTGATAAAACAGTGGTTTTATAAAAAAAAAGATACAACACATCACTATTTTATCGGCAAGAGATTTCAGGACTAGCTCTGTATAACCCCACTTTGGCAGCTTTCTGTGTCCTCTGTACATGGGTGGAAAACTGTCTATCAGTGGGTGGACAAGATTACACAAAACTCAATGTTCTGAAAACTGGTAGATCTGCAGTAGATTAAACCATTATTTTATCAAAATGACAGCAAGCAGCTGAATAAGTGGCATATCGCTGGAATCAGGGTGTCTGGCCATACATTATACTGATCTCAGATGGGGTAGCAAAATCCTGATGACAGATACCCTCTAATATAGCTAGCACTGATTTGCATATGGTACTTTTTTTTTAATTTATGTAAACGTTAATTTTCTGACAATACGTTTATCGGGTATTTGCATTAAATGGTTTTCCCTCTCTTCATAATAACTTAAACATGCTTATTAGATGCTTCATCGCAAAATATAGGGTCTGATTCAGTCTATGTATGTTAATGTGGATTTCCTAAAAGAACAGGAACTTTGAGTCTACAATAGCTCCAAGGGTCACAGTGACTTTTTTTTTTTTTTTTAAATACTGATGTAAATATGAAAAAAAAATGTTTAAAAAAAATACATCTCACGGAAACGTAATTTAAGCATTGGGTGATTTTCTGCCAACGCATTCCTCTAAAAATGTAACGGTCATGTCAGATGCAGCCACATGTCATCTCTGACTACCTGTCTTTCGACAGTAACTCACCCGTAGCCCCTTCGTGACAGCCAATACGTATATTTACTGACCTGAGATATAAGGGAATATCATCCCCATACAGGTGACAATCCAGCAGCTGTTGGCTTTCCACTATATCTGACAACTTGCTGTATCACAAATGATTGGTGTTGGCACCATCCATGTCTGTTTAACCCCTTAGTTGATGCTAGACCAACAGCCTAGTGAGGATCACTCACTTATTATTCAAAAAGCATATATGGATATTCATGAAAGACCATAATAACCTTCTCAAATAAATATGAATAAACCAGAAAAGTACAATTTGGTAAAGACTTAAAAATATTTTTATTTAATTACACAATAAAAGGGAGACCAAGCAAGTGGACATAGTACAATACCATAATCTATCGTAATATAAGGAGATAATTACATAGTAAACACATGGGCCATGAGTAAATACTGTGGTCATAAAAGATCCATGAACAATATAAAGTGCATATGGTGGACAGACGTGTGCCCAAACCCATAGCAAGTTTCCTAGATGTGGAAAATCAGCTTCACAAGTAGAAATTTAAAGCGTGACACTATGAAATTCGCCAAAAAGGGAACTCAGTAAATCAGACTTTATATAGAAGCCTCTTGATATTGTTATGTCATGTGGTCCTTGCGGCCAATCAGAGCGGGCTTCACTCTCCATCTACGAACATAATTGACATCTGGATGAAGTCAGGATGAAGTCAAAGAGCAGCCGCAGCCCTTAGTTACCCTGAAATTCTGATTTGCCCAAAGGAGGGGAGAGTGAAGTCAGTGCTGATTGGCTGCAAGGATCATGTGACATAACAATATCACATGATCTCTGGGAGAGCCAATGCTGGAAAGGCACCAGAGTTGAGTTAGTATAGGTATTATTTTATTGGGGGGAGAGATTGGCAAGTGGTTTTACCCTGTTTACGCTCACTGTCAGAATGTTCCGGTGCTAGCTCTGTGAGGTCGTGTTGACTGCAAGTTGCGACTTGCATACTTCCAGCCACATTCCGTCTAGATGTTGGGCTTCACTCAATTCGCTTGTTTTGATCAAAGCATGTTTAGTCGACGCATGACCAAATGTATGCAAATCACATACTTGCGGTCATGTGCCCACCTGCTCCCGGCACCAGCACTGGAGAATTCTGACAGTACTTGCCATACTGTGCCGAACGTCTTCGGTACATATTGGCATAATAATTGGTGTGACCACTCTTTGCCATCAAAATAGCATAGGTGCACACAGTTTTGAAAGAACTCAGCAGAGAGGTTGCTCCAAACATTAAGAAAAGCTAACTACAGATCTTCTATGATTTCACAAATTCTTCTTTCTATTCATGTATTCCCAGACAGACAAAATTATGATGAGATCAGAGCTTTGTGAGGGCCATGTTATCATTTTTAACTAAGTCTTTTCTATGAAGTATTAATAAAATTTCAATAAACGTTTTTAATACTTTTTGCCTGTGTCATTTCTCATTATTACACATAACTTAATTTACGGATATCAATGGTTTGATTTCTTTGTGTGTGTTATTTGAATGGATTGCTATCGATATATGGTGAGAATTTCATATCACTAGCACCATTAGAAATATATTTATGTAGAAAATTGATGACTTGTTCAATACTTATTTCACCAGCTGTATGCTTGCTTTGATATACTGGCCAATAGAGATGAGCAATAGCTAAAATGCTCAGGTACTCGTTACAGGAGTAGAGCAAATCGTAATGCTCGGGTGCTCGACCCGAGTAACGGTTATAATGAAAGTCAATCGGAAACTCGGGCAATTTTTTTGGTGACCCCTACACCGAAGGTCTGGAGAGGGTCTAAAAATTGCTGAAAACGAGGGAAACAGCTGAAATGGCATGGGAACAGCATGGGGATGACCCCTGCAAGCATCTCTGAATCCCAGATCTTTGCTGAGAACAATGTTGTCAAAGTATTATGCCGCTTTTATGGACTGACAATAAAACATACAAAACCGCACTTAAAATAGATTTCACTGGAAAAAAAATAAGAAAATTTCTTTCCAGGATAATGAATTGCATATAAGGCAAAATATATGAGAAAAAAATGCTCTTACACACCTTGGGCTAAGTTCAAATGCAATGTTTTTGCTGCTTTTTTTCACGTTTGCATTGCTTTCAATGGTGAAAAAAACATTCAACAGGAAATGTTATTTTATCATTTTAATACCTTATCTGGCCATGTGGTGTGTGAGAGACATGATTATACACATTGAAAGTCTTTTTTTTTTTTCTCGCAGGGCCATCAGCCGTCCATCACTATTTGTAGAGGTGGCCATCAGGTGGCTCTTTCTATTTTTAGAGGGCCAGAAGGAGTCTTGTGGATAGATGAGACCAAGATAGAGTTTTTTTTATAGCACATAATTCTACTGTTTAGTGTAAATGGAATGAGACCTACAAAATAAGATCACAGTAGTTAAAAGTCAAATGTGGTGGAGGTTCAAAGATATTTGGGGGTTGTTTTGCTGCCTGTGACCCTGAGTGCCTTGAAATGTGAAAATTCTTAATGGATTTTGGGTCATAGTGTAGTGCCCGGGGTCAGAAAGCTGGGTTTGCATTGTAGCAGGTCATGGGTCTTCTAGTAGGACAATGAACGCAAACATACTTCAAGAACCACCAAGAAATGGATGGAAACAAAGCACTGTGTGTCCCACCACTACCTCTTACATACAGATGCTACAGAGAAACTGTGAAAGGACACATTAAATCAGTTTTGCCTGCTTTGATGAATTTCTGAGTACAGAACACCGTAAAAAACATGAATCGGTTAATGATTGCATGGAAAAAAACAGCAGCAAGGCTTACAATTTATAAGGCAATAATTTCTGACTAGATGCCTGTCATACGCTATTTCTACTGACACACCTCACCACTGATGAATGGCAGATAAGAAGAGAGGTATTATTGCAGAATACAGAAGGGATTTGAATCGGCCCCCCCCAAATTTTTTCTTCCAGTATATAGCAGCAACAAACTGGAGAAATGCAAGTAACACTGCCAGTTTTAATGAATTTCTGAATACCGATGAACGTAAAAAGCAAGAATCGGCCAATGAGTGCATGGAAAAAAAACAGTTGCAAGGCTTACAATTTACAAGGTGATAATCCCTGACTAGATGCCTGTCATATGCTATGCCTACAGCAACACTTCACCGTAGATGAATTGATAAGAGCGGTATTATAACAGAATAGAATCTGTTTGAATTAGCCCTGTAAAAGCCATTAGTTTAATGTAACAATGACTGTTATTTCATCAATCTTGCTGGGGAATATAGCGGAGCGTTTCGCATCTGCTCAGCCTGACATGGAGGAGACCAGGATCTTATATACTTACTGTACAGACTCTACTGTCCCAGCTGTGAAATCCTGTATGCAGTGTGAGGACTCCCAATGTGATGACCACCTGACAGCCCACAACAAGGTACTGGATTATATACCTATAGAACCCATTGGTTCCCTCAACTAGAAGGTGGATCCACAGAAAAGCATTGTTTTCCTATTACTAAGGGTCTCTTACACTGGTAAAGCATATGCACTAAGTGCACGGGATGCCAAAAATTAGAAAGAGGCACTCCAATTCCCCTTTAGTGGAGGGCCTCAGAAAATCCCCCCCCCCGCATTATTAAGGAGTGGGTATCCTAGACTGGAAATGCTAATTGCTCGGGTTGAAAAACATTTATCCCTATGGGTGTGTGTATGTATATATATATATATAGAGAGAGAGAGAAAAAAAAACAAAACGACCAGCACCTCCTAATGTGAACACGTCTAAGCTGCAAAAACTTCACGGTAAAGACAAAAAATACAGCAGCACATGTGCATGAATCTAGGCCATGTGAAAACACAGAAACACATTAAAGCCATTCAATTTGGATAATAATCCTCAAAAATATTTTTTCAAAAACATTTTTTAAAGCTTAAAGTAAGATGAAAATGAAGGTTCTTAGTGCACAAATTGGCCAATTCATGTAAGCCCATCAACCACGGCAAGGTTACCTCCCCCTAATGGGTCCCTGCTCTACCGTACATAAGCCACTTCTGGGCCACCAGCCTACAATTTTGGACAAACGTCACTACCGGGCTAAGCCTACAATTTATGGACAGGTAGAGCTGATTGCGGCCACCTGCAAGGCCAATGGGAGGAGGTGCAAGATCAGACTGGAGGCAGCTAGCTTCCAGCAGCTAAATAGAGGAAAAAAGAGCACCTCCAAATGTGAACATGTGCAACCTGCAAAAACTGCACAATATAGATTGAATGATACAGCACATGTGCATGAATCTAGGCCATGTGAAAACACAGAAACACATTAAAACCATTCAATTTGAATTATAGTCCTAAAAAATATTTTTTCAAAATTTTTTTTTTTAAACTTACAGTAAGCTGAAAATTAATGTTCTTCGTACACAAATTGGCCAATTCATGTAAGCCCATCAACCACGGCAAGGTGACCTCCCCCTGATGGGTCCCTGCTCTACCATACATAAACCACTTCTGGGCCACCAGCCTACAATTTTGGACAAACGTCACTACCGGGCTAAGCCTACAACTTATGGGCAGGTAGAGCTGATTGCAGCCACCTGCAAGGCCAATGGGAGGGGTGCAAGATCAGACTGGAGGCAGCTAGCATCCAGCAACTAAGAGAAAATAAAAAACGACCAGCACGCCCTAATGTGAACACGTGCAAGCTGCAAAAACTGCACAATATAGACAAAAAGAATACAGCAGCACATGTGCATGAATCTAGGCCATGTGACAACACAGAAACAAATTAGAACCATTCAATTTGGATAATAATCCTCAAAAATATATATATATTTTGAATGGTTTTAATGTATCATGAAAGTAAGGAAAACTCTTTGAATGAAAAGCTGTGTCCAAACTTTTGGTCTGTACTGTGTGTGTATATATATATATATATATATATATATATATATATATATATATATATACATGTATATATATATAAAGAATGTTCGAGGTAGACCGCTAAAAATTATTAATGTGGGCATCATAAACACCGTTAAAAAATTTATAGCGAGGGTAGCCAAAAAAGATGAAATCTTGAAGCCTATACCCATATATGAGTTGGAAAGGTTGCATGCGAATAGACCAGAAAAACAATCACTGGATTTGAGTTTTTCTGTTTCTGTCATCCAGTGGTGTACAGAAGTATGGCCCAATCCAGCTCTTCTTCATTTTGATAAGAGTCAGCCTGTCTGCATTTTCAGTTATGTCTATTGGTTATAATACCCCTGGCAGCACGAAAAACACACTCTGACAGAATGCTGGTGGCAGAGCAGGCCAGGACCTCCAAGGCATAGAGAGACAGTTTATGCCACGTGTCTAGCTTGGATACCCAATAGTTGTAAGTCACATCACGGAGAACACTCGTATGGTCGGCAAGGTACTCCTTCAGCATCTTCCTAAACATTTCCCTCGTCAGAGTACCCCACGCATCAAGGTCTGGACATTGGGAGGGTCTGAGAAAACTCCCAGACCTTTGAGAGTGTTCCCCTGCCTCTGCTGCATCTGGTGTGTGTCTCCCTAGTCTCCACTCCTGGGTTGTCCAAGGAACTGTGACCTCTACTGCCAGCATTGTTAGATGGGAATTTTTTTAATAATTCTTCAACTAGGGTCTTCTTTTATTGCAGTATTTTATTAGATCTCTCCCCAACAGGAAGAAGAAATGTAATGTTCTTGTAATGTGGGTCTAGAAGGGTAACCAACCAGTAATTATTGTTGGCTTAAATGTATACAACACAAGGGTCATGTAAAATGCAGCGGAACATAAACTCAGCCTTGTGTGTCAGACTTCCAACAGCCAAGACTTCCCTGTCCCCACCGAGAGGATGACTGTCCATATTGTCCTCCTCGTCCTCCCTCCCTTCCTCGTCTTCAGACCATCCAGGGTGAACAGACTGGATGAAGGTGGTGTGGGTACCACCACCTGGAGCACGGGCAACCAACTCTTTTTCTTCCTCCTCATTATCACCTAGTATGCCTTGAGAAGATGAGATCAGGCTGGGCTGTGTAGAATCACCCAGTATAGTTTATTGCTCTATCTCAACTTGCTCCGCCTGGAAAGCTTCCTATTTAGTTATGAGCAGCAAGTATTTAAGTAGACAAAATCAGGATGGTGATGCAGATTATGGTGTCATTGCCGCTCACTATCTTGGTTGAGTCCTCAAAGTTTTGGAGAACACACAGATGTCAGACAACCATGCCCACTCATGAGCTCTTATGTGCGGACCCTGACCTGAATACAGACGTGCATGACGTAGCTGGTATTCAATTACTGCCCTCTGCAGCTCACACAGCCTTGACAACATATGTAACGTTGAATTCCAATGCGTGGTGACATCGCATACCAGTCAGTGAGCTTGCAGTAGCAGAGGCAGCGGTAGTCACCTTGTGGAAATGGGCACACACAGTATACTTTCACAAGTAATATCACTGCTCCCATTTGCTTCTAAACTCCTGGAACAGCATGTCCACGCTGACCTTTCCTCCCACCTCTCATCTAACTTGCTCTTTGACAATCTACAATCTGGTTTCCGTCCCCATCATTCCACTGAGGCAGCCCTGACCAAAATTACCAACGACCTACTTACAGCCAAAGCTAAAGGACAATACTCTATACTCCTCCTTCTAGACCTGTCCTCTGCTTTCGACACAGTTGACCACTGCCTCCTACTACAGATCCACTCCTCCTTTGACATCAAAGACCTTGCACTATCCTGGATCTCCTCATACCTTTCCAACCGCATGTTCAGCATCTCCCACTCCCACACTACCTCCCCATTCCACCCTCTCTCTTTTGGAGTCCCCCAAGGCTATGTTCTAGGACCCCTACTCTTCTCAATCTATACACTTGGCCTGGGGCAACTCATAAAGTCCCATGGATTCCAGTACCACCTTTATGCCGATGATACTCAGATCTACCTCTCTGGCCCAGACGTCACCTCTCTGCTGTCCAGAATGCCGGAGTGTCTATCAGTCATATCCTCCTTCGCCTCTCGCTTCCTCAAACTGAATGTAGACAAATTAGAACTGATCATCTTTCCCCCATCTCACAGATCTTCCTTACCCAACTTATCTATAACAATTGACAACATAAAAAGTGGTTTGGTACCGTGTTAGCCAGTAGAAAAAAATATATAAAGTGCTCACTGAGAGCACTTTATATATAATTGACAACATCACACTTTCCCCGTACCAGAGGTCCGCTCCCTCGGAGTAACCCTTGACTCTGCCCTGTCCTTCAAACTGCACATCCAAGCTCTCTCCACCTCCTGTCATCTCCAGCTCAAAAATATTTCCAGAATACATCCCTTCCTCAAGCCTCATTCTACTAAAATGCTTGTACATGCCCTCATCATCTTCCGCCTCGACTATTGCAACATCCTTTTCTGTGGCCTCCCTGCTAACACCCTCGCACCTCTCCAGTCCATCCTTAACTCTGCCGCCCGACTAATTCATCTCTCTCCTCGCTACTCCTCCGCTTCTACCCTCTGCAAATCTCTTCACTGGCTCCCATTCCCTCAGCGTATCCAATTCAAATTACTAATGCTGACCTACAAGGCCATCTATAACCTCTCCCCCATATGTCTCTGAACTAATCTTCCGATACCTTCCCTCACATAATCTCCGGTCCTCTCAAGACCTCCTTCTCTCCTTCATACTTATTCGCTCCTCACCCTACCGCCTCCAAGACTTCTCCCGAATAGCCCCCATCCTCTGGAATTCTTTGCCCCAACACATCCGACTATCAACCACAATCGGATACTTCAGACGGAACCTGAAAACCCATCTCTTCAGGAAAGATAACAGCCTGCAATGATCCCCGCTGCCTCCTCACCACTACTGGAGCTACTGCCTCACCATCACTGGAACTTCTGCAACCCCCCAACCTACTGTCTCCTTCCCCACCATCCTGTAGCATGTAAGCCTGAAAGGGCAGGGTCCTCTCTCCCCTCTATATCAGTATGTGATTGTTAGTTTGTTTACTGTAAGTGATATCTGTACTTTGTATGTTACACCTTCTCATGTACAGCACCATGGAATCAACGGTGCTTTAGAAATAAATAATAATAAAGTAGCTCAGGCAGATCTGGGTAGTATTTGAGAAACTGCTGACCAACTAAGTTTAGCATGTGGGCCAAGCATGGTACGTGTGCAAGGTTACCAAGCTTCAAAGCTACCACTAGGTTAAAGCCATAGTCACACATGACCATGCCTAGTTGTAGGTTCAGGGGTGATAGCCGCAGATCAGTCTGGTCTGTTAGACCTTTCAACAACTATGCGGAGGTATGTAATTTGTCACCTAAATGGATTAGTTTCAGCACAGCTTGTTGCTGCTTGGCCGAGGCAGTGCTGCAGTGCTTCCAGCTTGCGACTGATGTTATCGTTTGTCAGATGGAGGGTGAGGAGGTGCAGGAACTGCTGTAGAATGTGGGGGTAACTCTGAGTGAACCAGGGCTCGCAATTCTTGGTGTCGGTAGCATGTATACCACCCAGGGTCCGACTGGGTCCCGGCTTCCACAATATTCACTCAGTGGGCCATCAGGGAAATGTAACATACCTGGCCACAAGTACTTGTCCAGGTGTCTGTGGTTAAGTGGATTTTCCCTGTCATAGCACTTGTAAGGGCATGACTAATGTTATGTGACACATGCTTTTGTAAGGCAGGGATGGCACACTGGGAGAAATAGTGGCGGATGGGGACAGAGTATCAAGGGATGGCCCCTGCCATGAGGTTGCGGAAAGGTTCCGTATCCACAATCCTAAGTGGCAACATTTCAAGGGCAAGCAGTCTGGAAATGTGGCCATTTAGCATTGTTGCCTGTGGGCGGATGGCTGCGCATTTACGCTTGCGTACCAAGGACTGGGGACAATTGAACGTTGTGCTAGGACAAGAACGTGGACTTGGTTGCTGATGGTGGTTGCCAGTGTGCAACAACAGGTGCAGGGTGGGAGGCATCTTTGCCTACATCATGGACAGGGGATTGGTGTGCCCATAGAGCAGGTTAAGAGGCAGTGCTGTCACCCGCAGACACTTTTTCTGGACCCTGGCATTTGATCCAAGTAGTTGGGTGCTTTGCTTACATGTACCTGAGCATGCTGGTGGTGGTCAAGCTGGTAGTTGTGCTGCCCCTACCGTTGCTGGCATTGCAGGTGTTGCAAATGGCATTTTTTGAGTTATTTGGACTGTCTTTTAACCCCTTCCTGACATGAGACGTACTATCCCGTCCATGGGACCCGGGCCCCTATGCCCATGGACGGGATAGTACGTCTACCGCGATCAGCGGCGCCCACGTGGTGAGCGCCGCTGATCGCGGCCGGGTGTCAGCTGATTATCACAGCTGACACCCGGCACAATGTGTCAGGGGCGTTCACGGACCGCCCCCGACACGTTAACCCCTTGCACACCGCGATCAAACATGATCGCGGTGTACCGGGGGTTATAGGGAAGCATCGGCAGGGAGGGGGCTCCCTCCTTGCTTCCCTGAGCCCCCCACGGCAGCGCAATGTGCAGCGCTGCTGCCGGGGGCTCCTTTCCTGCAGGCCCCCGAATGCAAGATGGCGACGGGGGCCTTCGGGGGCCTGCAGGAAGCTGGCTTCCTCAGTGCCTGCAAAGTGCAGGCATGAGGAAAGCCTGTGCAGTGCCTGTGACAGATCGCTGATCTGTCACAGTGATCTGTGATGTGAAAGATCAGCGATCTGTCACAGGACAGTGATGTCCCACCTGGGACTATTTAATAAAGTAAAAAAAAAAAGTGTTAAAATAAATTTAAAAAAATCGCCAAATAAATTAGAAAAAAAATAAAAATATTCCCCCAAATAAATCCATTTTTTAGAAATAAAAAAACAATAAAAGTACACATATTAGGTATCGCCGCGTCCGTAACGACCCGCCCTATAAAACTGTCTCATTAGTTAACCCCTTTAGCGAACCCCTTAAAAAATAAAAATAAAAAACGAAGCAAAAAATAATGATTTATTATCATACCGCCAAACAAAAAGTGTAATAACACGCAATCAAAAAGACGCATATAAATATCCATGGTACCGCTGAAAACATCATCTTGTCCCGCAAAAAACGAGCCACCACACAGCATCATCCGCAAAAAAATAAAAAAGTTATAGCTCGCAGAATAAAGCTATGCAAAAATAATTATTTTTTATATAAAATAGTTTTCATTGCATAAAAGCGCCAAAACATAAAAAAACTACCTAAATGAGGTATCGCTGTAACCGTACTGACCCGAAGAATAAAACCGCTTTATCAATTTGATCGCACGTGGAACGGTGTAAACGCACCCCCCCAAAAGAAATTCATGAAACGCTGGTTTTTGTTCATTCTTTGTCCCAAAAATCGGAATAAAAAGCGATCAAAAAATGTCACGTGCCCAAAAATGGTACCAATAAAAACGTCAACTCGTCCCGCAAAAAATAAGACCTCACATGACTCGGTGGGTCAAAATACGGAAAAATTAGAGCTCTCAATATGTGGTGATGCAAAAACTATTTTTACAATAAAAAGCGTCTTTTAGCGTGTGACAGCCGCCAAACATAAAAACCGCCATAAATAGTAAATCAAACCCGCCGTTATCACCCCCTTAGTTAGGGAAAAATAATAAAATAAAAAAAATGTATTTATTTCCATTTTTCCATTAGGGTTAGGGCTAGGGTTAGGGTTTGGGCTAGGGTTAGGGTAGGGTTAGGGCTAGGGTTAGGGTTAGGGTTAGGGCTAGGGTTAGGGTTAGGGCTGAGATTAGGGTTAGGGGTGTGTTGGGGTTCGGGTTGGAGTTAGAATTGGGGGATTCCACTGTTTGGGCACATCAGGGGCTCTCCAAATGCAACATGGCGTCTGATCTCAATTCCAGCCAATTCTGAGTTGAAAAAGTCAAATGGTGCTCCTTCCCTTCCAAGCTCTGCCATGCACCCAAACAGTGTTTTACCCCCACATGTAGGGTATCAGCCTACTCAGGTCAAATTGCAAAGCAATTTTTGGGGTCCAATTTCTCCTGTTACCCTTAGGAAAATAAAAAATTGGGGGCAAAAATATAATTTTTGTGGAAAAAAAATGATTTTTTTATTTTCACGCCCGAGCTTTATAAACTTCTGTGAAGCACTTGGGTTCAAAGTGCTCACCACACATCTAGATAAGTTCCGTGGGGGGCCTAGTGTCGAAAACGGGGTCACTTGTGGGGAGTTTCAATAGTTTAGGTACATTAGGGGCTCTCCAAAGGCAACATGACACCCGCAGACCATTCCATCAAAGTCTGCATTCCAAAACGTCACTACTTCCCTTCCGAGCCCCGACGTGTGCCCATACAGTAGTTTTCTCCCACATATGGGGTATCAGCATACTCAGGACAAATTGGACAACAACTTTTGAGGTCCAATTTCTCCTGGTACCCTTGGGAAAATAAAAAAATGGTGACTAAAAGATCATGTTTGTGGAAAAAATACGAATTTTTTATTTTCACGCCCGGGCGTAATAAACTTCTGTTAAGCACTGGGGGGTTCAAAGTGCTCACCACACATCTAGATAAGTTCCTTGGGGGGTCTAGTTTACAAAATGGTGTCATTTGTGGGGGGTTTCCACTGTTTAGGTAATCGGGGGTTTTACAATCGCGACATGGTGTCCGATATCAATTCCAGCCAAAAACGTCAAATGGCGCTGCTTCCCTTCCGAGCTCTGCCATGCGCCCAAATAGTGGTTTACCCCCACATGTGGGGTATCAGCGTACTCAGGACAATTTGCACAATAACTTTTAGGGTCCTGTTACCCTTGGAAAAATAAGAATTGAGGGTGAAAAGATCATTTTTGTGGAAAAAATATGATTTTTTAATTGTACGGCTGTATGTTATAAACTTCTGTGAAGCCCTTGGGGGTTCAAAGTTCTCACCACACATCTAGATAAGTTCCTTAGGGGGTCTAGTTTCCAAAATGGTGTCATTTGTAGGGGGTTTCCACTGTTTTGATACATCACGGGTTTTCCAATCGCGACATGGTGTCCGATCTCAATTCCAGCCAAAAACGTCAAATGGCGCTGCTTCCCTTCCGAGCTCTGCCATGCGCCCAAATAGTGGTTTACCCCCACATGTGGGGTATCAGTGTACTCAGGACAAATTTCACAATAACTTTTAGGGTCCTGTTACCCTTGGGAAAATAAAAATTGGGGTGAAAAGATCATTTTTGTGGAAAAAATATGATTTTTTAATTGTACCGCTGTACGTTATAAACTTCTGTAAAGCCCTTGTGGGTTCAAAGTTCTTACCACATATCTAGGTAAGTTCCTTGGGGGGTCTAGTTTCCAAAATGGGGTCACTTGTAGGGGGTTTCCACTGTTTAGGTACATCAGGGACTCTCCAAACGTGACATGGCGTCCGATCTGAATTCCAGCCAATTTTGCATTGAAAAAGTCAAACGGCGCTCCTTCCATTCTGAGCTCTGCCATGCGCCGAAACAGTCGTTCCCCCCCCCATATCAGGTATCAGCGTACTCAGGACAAATTGCACAATAACTTTTGCAGTCCTATTTCTCCTGTTACCCTTGGTAAAATAAAAAAAATTGAACCTGAAGTATTTTTTTTGTGAAAAAAAGTTAGATGTTCATTTTTTTTAAATATTCAAAAAAATTCCTGTGACGCACCTAAAGGGTTAATAAACTTCTTGAATGTGGTTTTGAGCACCTTAAGGGGTGCAGTTTTTAGAATGCTGTCACTTTTGGGTATTTTCTATCATATAGACCCCTCAAAGTGACCTCAAATGTGATGTGGTCCTAAAAATAAAATGGTGTTGTAAAAATGAGAAATCGCTGGTCAACTTTTAACCCTTACAACTTCCTAACAAAAAAAAATTTTGGTTCCAAAATTGTGCTGATGTAAAGTAAACATGTGGGAAATGTTAGTTATCAAGTTTTTTGTGTGCTGTATCTCTGTGATTTAAGGGCATAAAAATTCAAAGTTGGAAAATTGCAAAATTTTCAAAATTTTCGCCAAATTCCCATTTTTCTCACAAATAAACGCAAGTTATTTGAATGAAATTTTACCACTAACATGAAGTACAATATGTCATGAGAAAACAGTGTCAGAATCACCGGGATCCCTGGAAGCATTCCAGAGTTATGACCTCATAAAGGTACAGTGGTCAGAATTGTAAAAATTGGCCCGGTCATGAACGTGCAAACCACCCTTGAGGGTGAAGGGGTTAAAAGGCGCCAGACTCGGGAACATGTGGTGTTGGTGCTCTGGGGAATACTTGCCTGCCTTGTGTCTCTGGCCACCCCACTGCCTCTTCCTGCCTGTTGTAGTGCTCAGCATCCATCCCCATTTGCGCTGCTGTCCTCGCTCTGCATGTCAGGTTGGGTGAGTGACTTCATCGTCCACTACCTCATCTTCCATTTCTGCACCCTAGTTCTCCTCCAGACTTACTGAGATAACAACACCACTTGCTGGCAATTGTGTATCATCATCATTCAACTATTATGACAGTAATTTCATTTTTCCACCGTCGTCTTCTTGTGAGCATGGCTGCTCACATATTTGGTACACCTTGTGTACCATGGCCAGAGTGGGGCATGACATTCCCAGTTTCTCAAAACTACCTGCCTCCAGTCCTTAAACCAATGAGTCTCTCCCCAACACCGGAGTCAATGTCCACCACGTCGAACCCCTGCCCTCTGTCTCTCTCCATCCCCTCAGCTGTTGGCCCTGAGCTACTAGATTATAAATCCACGGGCTCGGAAGTGGCAGCCCCCCTAATTTTTTGGCCTCTGTAATATTTCCATTCTAATCCTCTGTTGTTTTTCCCCCCCACAAGATCCCTAAATATAGAATTGATTGTATGAAACCACCGCTTAGGTAACCATATGGGGGCATTGTGCAGCACGTACAACACCTGGGGCATCAGTACCATTTTAATCAGGTTTGTCCTTCCTACCATTGATAGATGTAATCTACACCACGCTCCCACTTTGCTTCTGAACTTACCCAATAGCGGGATCAGATTTAAGTCTGTATAATTTGAGAGCGGGAGTGATATCTGAATGCCCAGGTACTTGAACTGCCGCACAATCTATCCTAAGATCTTCACCACTACCGTCCACAGCAAGAATATTGGATTTCTACCAATAGATTTCCAGACCTGACATAGCCCCAAATCTTCCAATGATGCTCATCACACCCCGCAAGGATTCATCATGGTCTTCTAGGAAAACCAGCACATCATCTGCATGTAAAGTGATTTTTTTCCTCTATAGGTCCATATTTAAACCCCCTGACCGAGGCTGCCTTTCTAATTGTCTGTGCCAGGGGCTCCACCGCCAACACAAAAAGCAGCAAAGTGTTCCCCCTATTAAGAGCGAATTGTCTGGATGTCTGCCCATTAACCCTGACCCTAGCAGTTGGGGATGTGTACAACAGCCGTATCCATGATATGAAGGTTGGTCCAAATCCCAAGCACTCCAACACCTTCCAAAGATAACTCCATTCAATACTGTTGAATGCTTTACGCGCATCCAATGATACTACTACTCTACAACCCCCATTATCCGACAGCAGCTGCAGGTTAAGGTAGAGTCTACGTATGTTTATCGCTGTAGACCTATTCGACATAAATCCAGATTGATCAGGGTGGACAAGGTCTGGCACCACACTCATTAATCGGTTGGCCAGAATTTTTACATCCGCCTTCAGCAACGAATTGGGTCTGTAGGACTCTGCCAACTTCGGGTCTCTACCTTCCTTAGGGATGACCACTACCACAGCTTCCCTCATGGACAACGGCAGTGCATCACACTCCAAAGCCTCCTCGAAAACCGCCTTTAGTCTAGTTGCTACCATCTCAACCAACTGTTTATAGATCTCGCCCGGAAGTCCGTCTGCCCCTGGAGCCCTATTATTTGTCATAGACATTATAGCTATTTCAACCTCCTCTTGTGTTACAGGCTCTTCCAATCTCCTCCTGTCACTCTCTACAATCCTAGGGAGTCCCGCCACCCCAAGAAATCCTTCCATCTCTGCAGATGAGGTTCCTGACTTAGAAGTATATACTGTAGCTGATCGTAAAACCAACTAAAAACTTCCAGTATATCCTCTATATCCACCACCTCCATCAACCTCACCCATCTTCAGCTTGTATACAAATGAGGATTCCCTCTTTGTGCCGCCACTGCTGATAGCAAATGCCCCAACCTTTTTGTCCCTCATCGTAGAATTGTGACTTCTGGAAAGCTCTTTTCCGCTCTACTCTCTTTATATATATAGTTGGTTGACTCCCTCCTGAGCTTCCTTGAGCACGTTCGGACTCTCCACTGATGAGTTCACTATCAGTTCCTTTTCAGCCCTTTCTAAAGCTTCCATCACTGCCCTGTCTTCCGATCTAGTTTTAGACTTACATCTAGAAATTTCTCAAAACAGAAGACCCCTCAAATATGCCTTCCTGGTATCCCACACCACTCGCCTGTCAGCACTACCTTCATTAATCTGGCAATATTCATCTAACTCTGCCTTTATTGCTTCCATATTAATGTTCCAGCCATAGTGGATGGAGCCTCCACCCACTCCCCTGTCTAGACCTTCCCCCCGTCTTTTTAATAAGCAACTCAAGAGGCTTATATTCCGAGATCACTCTGGGAAGATATTGCACTCCACAAATTGATTGTGTCAATAATTCATTACCTAGCGCCAGATCAATTCATGTGAGAGATCTATGAGTAGCAGAATAGCAGAAGTAACATACCACATCCTGATTTCTCACCCTTCACAGATCTATCATTCCAAGCTCTTTCACATAGTTCCCAAATGATGTCAATTTTCAGTTGCCTTTTCCTATTCCGTTTATGTCTGTCCCATCCCTCATCCATCACATTATTAAAATCGCCAATATTTAACAACTCTGTCACCTCCTGGATCTTCTTCCAGAGGTGATATGTACATGGCAACTATACATAGCAATTGTTCATAAATTTTACAAATTAAAAAAACGTACTGGCCTTCACTGTCGACATGGCTTTCCTCAAAGGGTGTGGACGCTCCCACCATCAATGAGACCGCCCCTAGCGTATGAGTAGTACGTGGAGTGATATGCCTTCCCGATCCATCTTCTCTTGAATATCTCCACATTCTCCTTAATCAAGTATGTCTCTTGAAGGCATATCAGATCCGGCCCCCCCTTCCTAATATAGTCCATAATCGCCGCTCTTCGCACTCCATCAGACAATCCCCTCACATTCCAAATAATAATTTTAATCTTATCACCCACCATACTCTCCTATATGTATACATTCCCAATCCCATAGAGGACAGTACTTCTCCCAAGAACCCTTAGAACCAACCCATAGCCTGAAGTGCCTCACCCCTCCCTCCCCACTGTTGATGAACATAACAAACCATTACCAAAGGATGGTATGTGGGGAGGAACCCGGAGGGAGGGGCCTCATGGGGAGTCGATGTGCTCTCTCCACTGCAAACAGCTTGGTCAGATTGTTAGCACCAATTTTATTGCGGAGCCAGTCCTCAGCAAATGCTGTAGGATCAGTTTCTTCTGCCTTTTCAGGGATGCCCACCATCCGCACATTATTTCGCCTAGAGCAGTTTTCTAAATCATCATTTTTATCAGCCAGAATGGCACACCGCTGCAGGCATTAAGTGTGAGATTTCTGCAGCTTAGAAAGTTGGTCCTCCAGTGTGCTCACTCTTTATTCCACCACCCCCACTCTGGTATCAGCCTTGTTAATGGCTGCTTTCATATTGATCATTTCCTCCTTTATACCATCCACTCTCTTTGTAAGGGTAATTAGTGCAGTTTTGCAAAACTTAACCAGATCATACACTACCGTTCAAAAGTTTAGGGTCACCCAGACAATTTTGAGTTTTCCATGAAAACTCATAATTTTATTAATCAAATGAGTTGCCAAATGAATTTAAAATTTAGTCCAGACGTTGACATGGTTTGAAAAAAAGATTTTTATTTGAAATAATAATTTTCTCCTTCAAACTTTGCTTTCAGCAAAGAATGCTCCCTTTGCAGCAATTACAGCATTGCAGACCTTTGTCATTCTAGCAGTTAATTTGCTGATGTAATCTGGAGAAATTTCACCCTATGCTTCCAGAATCCCCTCCCACAAGTTGGTTTGGCTTGATGAGCACTTTTTGCGTGCCATATGGTCAAGCTGCTCCCACAACAGCTCAATGAGGTTGAGATCTGGGAACTGTGCTGGCCACTCCATTACAGATAAAATACCAGCTGCCTGCTTCTTCCCTAAATAGTTCTTGCATGAATTGGAGGTGTGCTTTGGGTCATTTTCCTGATGTAGGATTAAATTGGCTCAATCAAGCGCAGTCCACAGGGTATGGCATGGTGTTGCAAAATGGAGTGATAGCCTTCCTTATTCAAAATCCCTTTTACCTTGTACAAATCTCCCACTTTACCAGAACCAAAGCAACCCCAGACTATCACATTACCTCCACGATGCTTGACAGATGGCGTCAGGCACTCTTCCAGCATCTTTTCAGTTGTTCTGCGTCTCAAAAATGTTCTTCTATGTGATCCAAATACCTCAAATTTGGATTTGTCTGTCCATAACATTTTTTTCCAATCTTCCTCTGTCCAAAGTCTGTGTTCTTTTGCCCATATTAATCTTTTCCTTTTATTAGCCAGTCTCAGATATGGCTTTTCCTTTGCCACTCTGCCCTGAAGGCCAGCATCCTGGAGTCGCCTCTTCACTGTCGTCGTTGACACTGGTGTTTTGCGTGTATTATTTAATGAAGCTGCCAGTTGAGGACCTGTGAGGCGTTGATTTCTCAAACTACAGACTCTAATGTACTTGTCTTGTTGCTCAGTTGTGCATTGTTACCTCCCACTTCTCTTTCCACTCTGGTTAGAGCCTGTTTGTTCTCCCCTCTGAAGGGAGTAGTACGGGAGTAGGAAATCTTCAGTTTCTTGGCAATTTCTCGCATGGAATAGCCTTCATTTCTAAAAACAAGAAAAGACTGTCGAGTTTCATATGAAAGTTCTTTTTTTCTGGACATTTTGAGAGTTTAATGGAACCAACAAATGTAATGCTCCAAATTCTCAACTAGCTCAAAGTAAGGTCAGGTTTATAGCTTCTCTAATCAGCTAAACTGTTTTCAGCTGTGCTAACATACTTGCACAAGTGTTTTCAAGGGTATTCTAACCATCCATTAGCCTTCTTATCAAACACAAAGTACCATAACAACACTGGAGTGATGGTTGTTGGAAATGGGCCTTTATACACCTCTGAAGATATTGCAGTGCAAACCAGACAATTGCAGCTAGAATAGTCATTTACCGCATTAACAATGTATAGAGTGTATTTCTGAATCATTTAATGTTAGCTTCACTGGAAAAAACTGCTTTTCTTTCAAAAATAAGGAAATTTCTAAGTGACCCTAAACTTTTGAACGGTAGTGTATATGTCTCTCATTGTGGGCTCCCCTACTACAGGCTCCTCAGAAGTCTCTTGCATCATGCTTTCCTGCTCCTGCCTTCTCCCCTCCCTCTGGCCCCTCCTGTGTTGCACAATCCCCCACATCTTCTCCATCCAGCTTCTCCCCAGCCCCCTCCTCACCTCTTTCAGCCATCTGCTGTGCTGCTCCATCCACCCACGCAAATCTTTCAAGTTTAGCAGCAATGTCCAGCCACTTTTTGCATGCTGCATTGGTGGATCCGATTTCTCCACTGCCTCCACACTGTTGGCACCATCATGATCTTGGCTTCCCACTCCTGCACCCGCATCCTTCTGCCTTCTTCTCACCATAGCCACAGTCCTCAGTTACACTGCACGTCAGGGCTGGTTCCTGCAATCTTCTGCCACCAGTATCGGGCAGTACCGGTACTCTAAAGGCACTTTTAACCGGATAAAATCAGGATTACAGCAGAGGAGTCCTGAAAGCAGTCTGCTCACATGGAGTGCTAGGCCACACCCCCATCCAACAACGTTTTCACAATGGTCTGGCTTCAAGAGTGGTGTTCCCACCCCCCTACAAAGTGGAAGAGGAAGCTAGATTGACATGATGTGTTTTTGCTTTGCTCCCGCAGCAGACACCATTTCACACGTGTAAGATCTGGCACGCATCTCCCTGCAGCAAAAGTATCACTGCAGCTAAAGTATCAAGAGCTGCAGTTATTTCAACGGCTGAGAATTAATATCCATCTCCTCTCTTCACACAGGTACAATCTCTGCTACAATCCCTGCTTGCTGTCATCTGCTGTAACATTTCCTTTAATGGTACAATCTCTGCTACAATCCCTGCTTGCTTTCATCTGCTGCAACATTTCCTTTAATGGTATATAACAGTGCTTTCTGAATGTTTGCTAAATTAATTTGTTTCATTGTACTCAATACTTACTGCTGTATATCCATGTTGGGGCCAGTAGAGATGTTATCAGGTGCAAAGTGTTACCAGCATATGGATGTAGCCAGGCCCTGTGCTTTTGATCGTGTACGCGTGTGAGGTCTGGCACGCGTCTCCCTGCAGCTAAAGTATCAAGAGCTGCAGTTATTTCAATGGCAGTCACAGCAGGAGTCAGGACCCCACACTATGTACCTTTCTCTTTGGGGTATGTCTGCTGAGTTAGAACTTCCTATTACTTGGATCTAGCTTTTCTATTAACCCTCTTACTCCTTCACCATGTTTACTTATGCCCTCACAGTGTTTGCTACATTAATAATTACTCTCCTTTGCTATCCCCAAACCCCAGCACCCTCTAACCAAATAATCATCTCCCATTCCCTCTTACCTCCCCACCTGACCTACTCTGCTGACCTGCTCCTCAACCTCAAATCTTTCCTAATAAAACAAGCCGCCCACTCTCCTCTCCCGCCTGCTCTCCCTTTCTCTGCTTCTCCTCACTGCTGGTGATATATCTCCCAATCCTGGACTCCCACAGCTGATACCTCCCATTATTATCCCTTCCTACCGCTCCCTATCTATTAAGAACTACCACAATCTTTCCAACGCAAAACCCATGCCATTGATGCCCACCCCCCTGCTCCCTCTCTCTGGAGCACTCTGGAATGCCCGCTCCATCTGCAATAAGCTTTATGTGATCCATGACCTATTTCTGTCTCGCAATCTTGCCTTCCTTGGCCTCACAGAAACATGGCTGTCACCCTCTGACATCGCCTCCCCTGCTTCGCTGTGTTACGGCGGTCTCCACCTCACTCACACTCCTCGCCCTAGCAACAGACACGGTGGAAGAGTGGGTCTTCTCCTTTCTTCCAACTGCACCTTTAACCCAATCCCACCTCTTCCCTCCCTAATCCTCCCCTCTTTTGAAGAAGTCTACTCTGTTCGCATCTACTGTCCCTCCAAACTCCAAGTGGCAGTCATATACCGACCTCCGGGCCCGAACACTGCCTTCACTGACCAATTCTGTACATGGCTTCTTCACTTTCTTTCCACTGACTTTCCCACTATCATCATGGGTGACTTCAACATCGCCACTGATACCCTTCAGTCAACAGCCTCCAAACTCCTGCCCCTTACTTCATCCTTTTGACTTACTCACTGGTCCTCCTCAGCCACCCACACAGATGGATATACACTATACCTGGTCTTCACCTCTGCTCTCTATCTAATTTCACCAACTCCCCTCCCCCTCTATCCGACCACCATCTACTCACTTTCTCATCCCTGTCCTCCTCTCCTGACACCCATGTCCAGCAACATGTGCACCCACGCAGAAACCTCGCACACCTAAACATGCACACGCTCTTTGACTCTATTCTACCACTGGCAGCCATATCCCTGGAACAATAACACCACTAAAAAGCTCGGAAATGTCCAGGATTGCAGAGCGGCGTTGGAAGAAAACAAATTCGCAGGATGACTTCACTGCATTCAAACAGGCAACATTTGCTTTCAAATCTGCCCTCACCTCTGCTAAACAGGCCTACTTCACAACCCTCATATCTTCCCTATCCTACAAACCCAAACAGTTATTCAAAACTTTTAACTCCCTCCTCCGCCCACCACTGCCCCCTCCAACCTCCCTCATCTCTGCTGAGGACTTTGCCACTCACTTCAAAAATAAGATTGACCAAACAGGCAAGTCTTCATTGTTCAACCACCATAACCCCTTTGTGTACTAGACCAATGCCCAAACCCCATAACCTCCTTACCCAACATCAATGAAGGGGAGCTTAATTGTCTCCTCTCCAAATCGCACCTCACAACCTGTGCACTCGACCCCATCCCATCCCACCTCCTCCCCAACCTCACCACCACTCATCCCATCCCTAACCCACCTCTTCATCCTATCACTAACTTCCGGTACCTTCCCTTCTGCTTTCAAACATGCCACAATCATGCCTATCCTTAAAAAGCCAACCCTCGACCCACCTGCTTTGTCCAGCTATCACTCAATATCGCTGCTCCGATTCGCTTCCAAACTCCTGGAGCAGCACGTCCACGCTGAACTTTCCTCCCACCTCTCATCTAACTTGCTCTTTGACAATCTGGTTTCCGCCCCCATCACTCCACTGAGACAGTCCTGACCAAAATTACTAATTACCTACTTACAGCCAAAGCTAATGTACATTACTCTATACTCCTGCTTCTAGACCTGTCCTCTGCTTTTGACACAGTTGACCACTGCCTAAAAAGAGAGAAAGTACATGCATAGACTAAGGATCACCACAGACCAGACCAGAAAAAACACACATATTTAAAAAAGTCCACAAGGACATACATTATTGATCCAAAATCAAGAATATAATATTCAAGTAAGTCTTGAAAGACTTCTCATCATCATCTCTCCCTACGGTGCCTGTTTTAGGGGGTATAGTGTGCCATGCATGGCATCACATGTCTTGTAAAGACCTGATGACGCTATGCGGCCAGCCAATCACAGTAATGCCACAACCAAGACGGCTATGGCATTACAGTTACTGTCAGGCAATCCCCACATGCTTATTGGTAAAAAGAGTAAAACATATGGGGCGGACAAGAGCTCTCACTCGAACACTCAAAAAATACACACCGAATAACAAGCATCCCAAGCACACTGATGATAGAGGGAATAATGAGTAGTCACTCATCACAACTGGCCAGGAGTTGGAATTACTGCCCAACAGGATTGTACATTATTTATTGATATTGGAAGGGAAACTGAAACACCAGTGTATGTGAGAGCATGCCATGGTGTACATTGATCCCTATTAGCACTTTGCATGCGAGTTTTGCAATAACAACTCTTGCTCCAAATGTGGATTTTGGCTTTAGCTAATGTAGAAATCTTTACTAGTACTTAAAGTGACTTAAAAATGTGTTTTATTATTTCTAGTGATGAGCGAGTATACTCGTTGCTCTGGTATTTCTGAGCATGCTCAGGTGTCCTGAGATTAAGCTTGTGTCGACGCAGCTGCATGATTTGTGACTGCTGGACAGTCTGAATACATGTGAGGAATGCCTGTTTGTCAGGGAATCTCCACATGTACTCAGGCTGTCTATTAGCTGTAAATCATGCAGCTACTTCGACAAAAACTAAATCTCCGCTATTAGCTGTAAATCATGCAGCTACTTCGACAAAAACTAAATCTCCGAGCTTGCCAAATTACTTGGTCACCCGAGCGTACTTGGGAAAACCCGAGCATCGAGTATACTCGCTCATCACTAATTATTACTAGAGTTGAGCGAAACGGGTCGAAAAAATTCAAAAGTCGCCGGCTTTTGGCAAAGTCGGGTTTCATGAAACGAAACCCGACCCTAGGATGAGGTCGGCCACAAGGTCGGCGACTTAAGCGCCAAAGTCGCGTTTCAAAAGTTTGTTTTGCGCTCTTTTTCAGCCAATCAGGATCCACGGACACTGTGGGCAACGTGATGACATATGCACGGGTCACCACCATCTTTCAGAAGGGCATGCAAGTGATTGGCTTGCTTTGGGGGGCGTCACAGGGGGTATAAAAGGGCGTGCACGCCGACCGCCATGTTACTCATGCTGATCTCAGAATAGGGAGAGCTGCTGCTGATGATGATTTTGTAGGGAGAGCATTAGGCAGGGAAGAAGACACCAAAAACTGCTTCTGCTGCTAGCGATTTTGCCTGTACAACACACCAGTCACTGTGCAGTGCAAGGGGAGGCTATATAGTGGTGTATCAGTGGTGTTGGTTGTTGGGCTGCCTTCTAAGGCTTCCTGACATTCCTGCATTGCTGTTTCCCCACTGCTCCGCAAACTGCTTTTTTAAAAGCAATCACAATTTTTTTTTTTTGTCCTGCTGAGGTACTGAGCGTGCATTTTTTCACACCATACAGCGGTGTACGCTCCTCACACAGTACCGTGTAACGGCTGTTATCACAGCCACAGTGAAGCTATCAGTGAGTCACTCTGTGAGAATAAGTCGAGGACATGTTCCGTTCTTACAGACCTGCACTCTAGGGAGATTCCAATTCTGCCCAATTCTACATACACCTTGTAGTTTGTGATACACTAGCCAATTTCTGCCTGTGACATAGCGCTCAGATACTCAGTGGGCCTCACACAATCCATAAGTGTCCAGTGTCCACAAGTGTGTGCAGAAATTCAAAATCTCCCTTATCCTCTAGTCACTTTGGTCACAGCTCTGCCATCGAGCCTGTGACACAGCGCTCAGATACTCAGTGGGCCTCACACAATCCATAAGTGTCCAGTGTCCACAAGTGTGTGCAGAAATTCAAAATCTCCCTTATCCTCTAGTCACTTTGGTCACAGCTCTGCCATCGAGCCTGTGACAGAGCGCTCAGATACTCAGTGGGCCTCACACAATCCATAAGTGTCCAGTGTCCACAAGTGTGTGCAGAAATTCAAAATCTCCCTTATCCTCTAGTCACTTTGGTCACAGCTCTGCCATTGAGCCTGTGACAGAGCGCTCAGATACTCAGTGGGCCTCACACAATCCATAAGTGTCCAGTGTCCACAAGTGTGTGCAGAAATTCAAAATCTCCCTTATCCTCTAGTCACTTTGGTCACAGCTCTGCCATTGAGCCTGTGACAGAGCGCTCAGATACTCAGTGGGCCTCACACAATCCATAAGTGTCCAGTGTCCACAAGTGTGTGCAGAAATTCAAAATCTCCCTTATCCTCTAGTCACTTTGGTCACAGCTCTGCCATCGAGCCTGTGACAGAGCGCTCAGATACTCAGTGGGCCTCACACAATCCATAAGTGTCCAGTGTCCACAAGTGTGTGCAGAAATTCAAAATCTCCCTTATCCTCTAGTCACTTTGGTCACAGCTCTGCCATCGAGCCTGTGACAGAGCGCTCAGATACTCAGTGGGCCTCACACAATCCATAAGTGTCCAGTGTCCACAAGTGTGTGCAGAAATTCAAAATCTCCCTTATCCTCTAGTCACTTTGGTCACAGCTCTGCCATCGAGCCTGTGACAGAGCACTCAGACACTCAGTGGGTCTCACACAATCCATAAGTGTCCAGTGTCCACAAGTGTCTGCAGAAATTCAAAATCTCCCCTGTCCTATAGACACCTTGTACCTTGTTTTACATTACTATATAGTTTGTTGGATTTTGTCTACATTTCTACCAAAAATGAGGAAGGCTGGTGGAAGAGGCCGTGGAATTGGGTGGGGGTTGGCAGCTGGTAATGATGGTGTTGGTGGTGGATCTGATGGTAGTGGCAAGAGCAAAATAGGACTGAATGCAGGAGGTGTTGAGCCTGCATCATCGTCTGGCTACATAAGGCCTCGAACGCTTAGTTTTCTAGGAGTTGGCAAACCGCTTTTAAAGCCAGAGCATCAGGAAAAAGTTTTGTCTTACATTGCTGACTCAGCCTCCAGCTCTATCGCCTCCTCTTCTTCAGTTGTAAAAAGTAAAAGCACTAAATCGTCATTGGAGGCTCATGTTCATGAACCACACCTTTCCTTGTGTCCTTCACCCCAACCAAGATTGAAGGATGACGCAGGCCATACTACTGATTACTCCATGGAGCTGTTTTCACATACCATGCCTGGATTATCAAGTGAAATGGTGAATTACCCAGGCCAAGATGAATCTGACATGGAGTGCACTGATGCACAGCCGCTGATGGATGATTCTGCTGGTACATTCACTCAGAGCACTACATTGTCCTCGCAGTGTACAGAGCCAGATTCTGACCCTGATGAGACTCAGGTGCCCCTTCCCGCACACTATACCACCATACACGGTGACACAGAGGAAGGTGCACATGACATAGAAAAGGAGGTGATGGATGACCCAGTTGTTGACCCAGATTGGCATCCATTGGGGGAAGAGGGTGCTGCTTCCAATAGCTCAGATGAGGAGCATCCACAGCAGACATCGACATCGCAACAGCTGTTATCTGGCAGGCCCGGAGCACTCCAAAGACAGGTTCCAAACATCAAAAGAGTTGCTGGACAGCTTGTCCAGAGGGTCAAAAGATCACAGCGTGCTAGGCCGCAAAATGTCTGCCAAAGTAGGAAGAGTGCAGTGTGGCACTTTTTTGAACAAAATCCTCATGATCAGGCCAAGGTTATCTGTAAGAAGTGCGCAAAGACCTTTAGCCGAGGGAAAAATCTGAAAAATTTGAATACCAGTTGCATGCTTAGACATTTAACCAGCATGCACTTGCAAGCGTGGACACAACACCAAACCTCAAGTGCCACATGTGCAACTGATCACAATGAAGGTAGTCAGCAACGCTACATTGTTTTCCCCACTGTAAGCCCACTGGTTAGCACAGCAGCAAATGTTGAGGTGTCGTTGCAATGCCACAGCAGTCAGGGAATCCCACTGTTATATCAACGAAAGACTGATTCTAGGCCATCAGAAAGAACAACAACTCCATCACCATCATCAACTCTCTCTCAGTCCGCCCTGTCCACCGCTACTTCCACCATATGCAGCTCTCAAGTCCAGCTCACCCTCCCAGACACTATGAGTAGGTCAAGAAAGTACTCAGTCTCTCATCCGCGTACACTGGGTTTGAACGCCCACATTGCCAAACTAATCTCGTTTGAGATGATGCCCTTTCGGTTGGTGGAAAGCGCAGCTTTCCGCGAACTCATGGCCTATGCAGTACCACGCTATGACCTACCCAGTCGCCACTTCTTCTCTCGCAAAGCCATCCCAGCCCTCCACCATCATGTGAAAGACCGCATGTCCATGCACTCAAGCAGTCAGTGAGCGGAAAGGTGCACCTCACAACTGATGCATGGTCCAGTCGGCATGGCCAGGGCCGTTACGTGTCCATCACTGCGCACTGGGTTAATGTGGTGGATGCAGGGTCCACAGGGGACAGCGGTGGTGGGACAGTGCTGCCTAGCCCACGGTATAGGAAACAGTTGGCTGTAGGCGTTCGACCCTCCTCCTCCTCCAGAAGCGAAAGCTCGTCCACAGAGCGCAGTCGTACGAGCACTCCATCTGCAGCTGCCACTGTTGCACACGATGTGTCCCCCTATCGAGCAGCTAGTGTAAAGCGTCAGCAGGCTGTGTTGCAGATGATGTGTTTGGGCAACAGACATACCGCCGAGGTACTGGCCGAGTACTTGAAGCGACAAACTGAGTCATGGCTGGGCAGTGTACATCTTGAGGCAGGCAAGGTAGTTAGTGATAACGGCCGTAATTTTGTGGCAGCCATAGCCCTTTCAAAACTCAGCCACATACCTTGCTTGGCTCACACCTTGAACCTGGTGGTGCAGTGCTTCCTCAAAAATTATCCGGAGTTAACAGCCCTGCTCCATAAGGTGCGAAGACTGTGCGCGCACATCCGCCGGTCGCCTGTACACTCCGTTCGTATGCAGAAGCTGCAGCGATTGCTCCACCTTCCCAACCACCGCCTCATTATCGACATTGCAACAAGGTGGAACTCCACCCTGCACATGGTGGAGCGGCTGTGCGAGCAGAGGCAGGCCATAATGCATTTGTGGGAGGATACACGGCCAGGCACTTTGAGAGCAGACATGGAGTTGACAGGTGTGCAGTGGTCGAAGCTGAAAGACCTCTGTAAAGTCCTTCAGTGTTTTGAGGAATGCACACGGCTGGTAAGCGCAGACGACGCCATCCTAAGCATGAGCATCCCACTTATGCGTCTGCTCATGCAAACTTTGACGCACCTTAAGGAGCAGGCGTCTGCAGCCAATGTTGATGAGGAGGAAGAGGAGGAGGGAATCCTTGATGACATTCAGCCATTGTCTGCTCAGGGACCTCTCCTGGACGAGGTGGAGGAAGAAGAGGAGGAGGAGGAGGATGATGGGGATGATTACTTAGGGGAGGAGGATGCATCTCGTGGGGCAAGTGAAAATGTTGGCGTGGCAAGGTCTGGTACAGGGTTTGTGCGTGACTGGAGGGATGTGGATTTGCCAGAAAGTGCTCCTCCAACCAGCACTCGCAGTGCATCATTGACACCGGGAACATTGGCCCACATGTCAGATTATGCCTTGCAGATCCTAAAAAGGGACCCCCGCATTGCCAAAATGATGAACGATGACGACTACTGGTTGGCCAGCATCCTGGATCCACGCTATAAAGGCAAATTACAAAACATCATGCCACAGGAGAACCTTGACCTAATATTGGCTAATAAACAAGCAACTCTGGTAAATCGGTTGCTTGAGGCATTCCCAGCACACAGCAGCGGTGATGGTTCTCACACGAGCCGTACGGGCCGGGGGCAGCTTGGCAGAGGTGTTCGTGGTGCACACAGCAGAAGTGGCGTTGGAGACAGGGGTTTCATGACAATGTTGTGGACTGATTTTTCAAATACCGCTCACACAACTGGTAATACTGCATCGATGGAAAGTGACAGGAGACAGCAGT
Organism: Dendrobates tinctorius; assembly: GCF_039654945.1. Lineage (NCBI taxonomy): Eukaryota > Metazoa > Chordata > Amphibia > Anura > Dendrobatidae > Dendrobates > Dendrobates tinctorius. The sequence continues at coordinate 3,133,094 of NW_027361679.1, forward strand.
TGTCAACTATGGTTACAAACTACTTTTCCTCCCATATCGATGTTCTCCCACACAGGTCATTCCCCTTTGACTATTGGGCCGCTAAACTGGACACCTGGCCTGAATTGGCCCAATATGCCTTACAGGAGCTCGCTTGCCCAGCTGCAAGTGTGCTATCGGAAAGAGTCTTCAGTGCAGCTGGATCAATCCTGACAGAAAAAAGGACCCGTCTGTCAACCCAAAATGTGGATGATCTAACCTTCATTAAAATGAACCATGCATGGGTTTCCAAGGATTTTGTCCCACCTTCCCCTGATGACACATAGGGTGACAGAAAAATGGCTTGCTTTGGTCCACCTCTTCCTGGGACTTGACCTATTTCGCCTTTTGCATCAGCTGAATGTCCAACATCAACATATGCCACTTTCTAAAACTCCCTAACTGTGCTGCCTCCCCCCCATGGCCGGGGTCACCACCTAGCGCACGACACCGTGCGAGTGCCATTGCCCTGGACAGGTGGGTAGGCCGACTCTTGGGCGCGGGCACTGGAACAGGGTCCCTCATAGTGCAATCAAGTGTCTCTGACGGTGGTGGTGCACACCCGCCTTCAGACACACCGCTGTACTATGAGGAGCCCAGTGCCAGTACCGACGCCCACGAGTGGGCCCCCCTTGCTTGGGCAGGGCCCCAGCATTTGCAATCTTTACCTCTCCCTGCTCCTCCGCTGTGTAATCTGGGCCGTCAAATCCATACTGTGCCTGACACCGTCTGAGCCTGCCTCCTGATGTATAGACATATATTTTGAATGTGTACGCTATCCATACATGTTATCTGGGGATACGGTACCCTTTCTAACCTTTGTGCAATCACGTGCAATCCATACTGGGCCTAACACCGTCTGAGCCTGCCTCCTGATGTATAGACATATATTTTGAATGTGTACGCTATCCATACATGTTATCTGGGGATACGGTACCCTTTCTAACCTTTGTGCAATCACGTGCAATCCATACTGGGCCTAACACCGTCTGAGCCTGCCTCCTGATGTATAGACATATATTTTGAATGTGTACACTATGCTATCCATACATGTTATCCGGGGATACGGTACCCTTTCTAACCTTTGTGCAATCACGTGCAATCCATACTGGGCCTAACACCGTCTGAGCCTGCCTCCTGATGTATAGACATATATTTTGAATGTGTACGCTATCCATACATGTTATCTGGGGATACGGTACCCTTTCTAACCTTTGTGCAATCACGTGCAATCCATACTGGGCCTAACACCGTCTGAGCCTGCCTCCTGATGTATAGACATATATTTTGAATGTGTACACTATGCTATCCATACATGTTATCCGGGGATACGGTACCCTTTCTAACCTTTGTGCAATCACGTGCAATCCATACTGGGCCTAACACCGTCTGAGCCTGCCTCCTGATGTATAGACATATATTTTGAATGTGTACGCTATCCATACATGTTATCTGGGGATACGGTACCCTTTCTAACCTTTGTGCAATCACGTGCAATCCATACTGGGCCTAACACCGTCTGAGCCTGCCTCCTGATGTATAGACATATATTTTGAATGTGTACACTATGCTATCCATACATGTTATCCGGGGATACGGTACCCTTTCTAACCTTTGTGCAATCACGTGCAATCCATACTGGGCCTAACACCATCTGAGCCTGCCTCCTGATGTATAGACATATATTTTGAATGTGTACACTATGCTATCCATACATGTTATCCGGGGATACGGTACCCTTTCTAACCTTTGTGCAATCATGTGCAATCCATACTGGGCCTAACACCGTCTGAGCCTGCCTCCTGATGTATAGACATATATTTTGAATGTGTACGCTATCCATACATGTTATCTGGGGATACGGTACCCTTTCTCACCTTTGTGCAATCACATGTAATCCATACTGGGCGTGAGAACGGCTGGCGAGCTGTTAAGCAAGCTACAGCACCTGTGGTTTGCACACGTAAGTTTTTAATTTTTTCAGGAATGACGGTTAGGCCTAATTCCGGAACTGCGGTTGACCTGCACTTAATGGGAAATCATCGTTCGCGGGTAATAATTGTAATCAGTGATCCCCATCACTAACGTTGTTCAGCGGGTTATCTGCACCTGTAAGCGACAAACGCTGGCCTTTTCAGTGTAGCGCACATGCAGCCATGGACATGTAAGGGCATGACACACCAGTTATTGGCCAATCTCATGTGCCAGAGCCTCACGTGTCCCTCTAGTAAGCCGGACTTGGATCGCGGGGCATGACGGAGTCTCGTTCGTTAACGGAATTAAGCTTGCAATGTGTGCATCTGTTCTGTAGCTGGCATGGTTGAGGTTTCACAGGTGGAGTCGAATTTAACCGTAGGCTCCACTCCTGGTGGTGCCCTTCTGGACATTCCTTTAAGGTTCAGCTTTGCAACCATACTGCCCACGTAAAACAAACACTTTGCCTTCATGAACGCTGTTTGGAGGGTCATGACTCGTGGGAATAACGCCGCCCAATCAGTTAACCTGCTAGAGAGATCCTTCGTTGCTCCCAAGCATGACATCACACTCCCTAGGAGGAAGGTAATGCCACTGTGGCGACCGTACTCCTGGGGGCTACACAAGTGCACTGATGCCCAGCCACTGCTCGATGAATCTGCTGGTACATTGACCCAGACCACTACATTCCCCTCGCACGCTACACGGCCTGAATCTGACCCTGATGAAACTCAGGTTACCCTTCCCATATACAGTTCCATCTTACACGGTGACAAAGAGGAAGCTGCAGATGAAAGTGCAGGTTCGGCCCACCCGCCATCAGACACACCACCGTACTATCAGGGGCCCTGTGCCAGTGCCGTCGCCAACGAGTGGGCCCCCCCTGCTTGCTCAGGATCACAGCACTTGCAAGGTTGAAATACTGTGCAGTGAGATGGAAGATGGGGACGACGAGGAGTCCAGACTAGTACAGGGATTCCCTAGCGAGGAGACTTATTTGATTGTTTTCAATGTTGGGACAGCAATTTTTGGGGAGCACGTTACTCTGGAGAATGATAGATGGGGCCCACCATACACTGGAACATTCCAAAGGTGGACATCAGACACTGGAGCAGCATTTACAGGGCCCATTATACACTAGAGCATTAGAAATGGGGCCCATTATGTTTGGAGCATTATTTGGGCCCATAAGACAGTGGAGCTTCATCCATGGGGACCAACATATACTGTAGCATTATGTGGAGCTCATCATATACTGTTTCAAACATTATATGGGACCAATGATTCTGTATGGAGTAATAGATGGGCCTCGTCATGAGATGTAAAAAGTGAAGTATTTTTCATTGTACTATACCGCTATTTCTCTGCCGTATCGGAGCATGATGAGTTGTGGTATGTGTTAAAGGGGCGCTCTTTCGCCCAGGGCACATGAAAACCTGGAGCCAGCCCTCCCCCCCCCACAACTTTAGCCAAATAACCCCCATTTTTCAGTGCGTAACTTGTATTATGAAGTTAATTAAGGTTGACAAGCTTAAGTAAGAAGAATTGATGCTTTTGGCATTCAAATGGGCACTGTAGGTGTGTTTCCTGTCCTCCTCTCACTGCCGACTTTTATTCCCCATTGACTTACATTGGGTTTCGTGTTTCGGGAGGACCCCGACTTTTCCCTATAATCGGACGATCTTGCTCGACCCGACTTTTGGAAAAGTCGGGTTTCACGAAACGAAACTCGACCCTAAAAAACCAAAAGTCGCTCAACTCTAATTATTACGTTTCAGTAATTATTGTCAAATCTACAGTCTGTGTAATAGAAAGTGACATTCGCTATCAAACACACTGCATCCCCACACATAATTAAAAAATATTTTTAGCAACCGTTCGATGACAGGTATTCATATCTAGACCAAGAAACATTTATAAATAATAATATATAGAAATGTTATCTATATCAGAAATTAACAGATAAAATATGCGGGCGGTGTGGATTATTGGTGGTTACTAGAGTTGAGCGAAACGGGTCGGTAATATTCAAAAGTCGACGACTTTCGCTGAAGTCAGGTTTCATGAAACAAAACCCGACCATAGCGTGAGGTCGGCCACGAGGTTGGCGACCAGAGCGCCAAAGTCGCGTTTCAAAAGATGCTTCCAGCGCCCTTTTTCAGCCAATGATGGAGGACGCACACTGTGGGCAACGCAATGACATAGGCATCGGTCACCGCCATCTTTGAGAAGGGCATGCAAGTGATTGGCTGGCTTTGTGTGGCATCACAGGGGTTTTAAAAGGGCGTGAACACCGACCGCCATCTTTCTTATGCCGATCTTAGCATAGGGAGAGCTGCTGCTGCTGCTGATTCTGTAGGGAGAGCGTTAGGCAAAGAAGAAGAACCAAAAAACTGCTTCTGCTGTTAGCGATTTCCACTTACAACACAACACTTTGTGTGCAGTGACAGGGGAGGATATATTTTTGTGCATCAGCTCTGTTGTTTATTAGGCTGCCTTATAAGGCTCCCTGATAGCTGCATTGCTGTTTGCACACTGCTGTGCAAACTGCTTTTTTAAAAGCAAAAATACTTTTCTTCCTCTTTTCTGCACAGTTACCAAGCGTTCATTTTTCCTCCCTTTTGTGTGTGCACTGTGCAGCAGTCCTGCTTATTAGGCTGCCTGCGTCCATACTTGGACTGAGAGCATCATTGTCAGCGTCCTCAAATCTCTAGTGAGATCCAAATTCTCACCAATCCTATAGACACCATCCACCTTGTCATACACCATCCCATTTCAGCTTGTTACATTGAGGTCTAATTTCTACTGGGCCTGAGACAATAGTTCAGCGTCCTCAAATCTCTAGTGAGATCCAAATTCTCACCAATCCTATAGACACCCTTCACCTTGTCATACACCATCCAATTTCAGCCTGTTACATTTAGGTGTAATCTCTACTGGGCCTGAGACAATAGTTCAGCGTCCTCAAATCTATAGTGAGATTCAATATCTCACCAATAGTAGATACACCTTCTACCTTGGTTTACAGTACCATATAGCTGGTGGTATTTTGGGTACATATTCACAAAAATGAGCAAGTATGGTGGAAGACACCATGGAAGTGGGCGGGGGTTGCCAGCTGGTCCCGATGGTGGTGGTGATGGTGTTGCATCTGTTGGTAGTGGCAAAAGCACAATAGCACCTAAGGCAGGAGGTGTTGAGCCTGCGTCATCGTCTGGCTCCACAAGGCCTTGAAGACTCTCTTTTCTGGGAGTAGGTTAACCACTTTTAAAGCCGGAGCTTCAGGAACAAGTTTTAGCTTACATTGCTGACACAGTCTCCAGCTCTCTCGCCTCCACTGAGTCATCATTGGAGGCTCCTGGTCAGGAACAACACCTTTCCTTGTGTCCTTCATCCCTACCAAAAGTGAAGGATGTGGCAGGCCACACTACCGATTACTCCATGGAGCTCTTTTCACATACCATGCCTGGATTATCAAGTGAAATGGTGAATTACCCAGGCCAAGATGAATCTGACATGGAGTGCACTGATGCACAGCCACTGCTAGATTTTTCTGCTGGTACATTCACTCAGAGCACTACATTGTCCTTGCAGTGTACTGAGGCAGAATCAGACCCTGATGAAACTCAGGTGCCCCTTCCCGCATACTATACCACCTAACATGGTGACACAGAGGAAGGTGCACATGAAATTGAAGAGGAGGTGATGGATGACCCAGTTGTTGACCCAGATTGGCATCCATTGGGGGAAGAGGGTGCCGCTGTCAATAGCTCAAAAGAGGAGGAGGAGGATCCGCAGCAGGCAACAACATCGCAACAGCTGTTATCTGGCATGACCGTAGCAGTCCAAAAATGTGTTACAAATACCAAAAGAGTTGCAGGACAGCATGGCCAGACGGTCAAATTAGCACAGCGTGCAAGGTCTCAAAATGTCTTCCATAGTGGGAAGAGTGCAGTGTGGCACTTTTTTGAACAAAATCCTAATGATCAGCCAAAAGTTAGCTGTAAGAAGTGCGTAAAGACCTTTAGCTGAGGGAAAAATCTGAGAAATTTGAATACCAGTTGCATGCTTAGACATTTAACCACCATGCACTTGCAAGTGTGGATGGACTACCAAACCTCACATACCACATGTGCACCTGCTCCGAATGAAGCTAGTCAGCAACGCTACATCGCTTCCCCCACTGTAAGCCCACCGGTTAGCACATCACCAGCAGCAAATGTCGAGGTGTCGTCGCAAGGGCAAAGCAGTCATGGAATCACAATGTTATTGCTACGAAAGACTGAATCTAGGCGATCAGCAACACCACCAACACCATCACCATCACCAACCCTCTCTAAGTCTGCCATTTCCACCGCTAGTTCCACCATATGCAGCTCTCAAGTCCAGCTCACCCTACCGGAGTCTCTGAGTAGGACAAGAAAGTACTCATCCTTTCATCTGCGTACACTGGCTTTAAACGCCCACATTGCCAAACTAATCTCGTTAGAGATGATGCCCTATCGGTTGGTTGAAAGCAAAGCTCATGGCCTACGCAGTAGCACGCTATGACCTACCCAGTCAGCAATTCTTTTCATGAAAAGCCATCCCAGCCCTCCACGTGCATGTGAAAGACCGCATTGTCCATGCACTCAAGCAATCAGTGAGTGGAAAGGAGCACCTCACAACAGATGCATGGGCCAGTAGGCATGGCGAGGGCCGTTACGTGTCCATCACTGCGCACTGGGTTAGCGTGGTGGATGCAGGGTCCACAGGGGACAGCGGCGGTGGGACAGTGCTGCCTAGCCCACGGTATAGGAAACAGTTGGCTGTAGGTGGTCGACCCACCTCCTCCTCCTCCAGGATCGAAAGCTCATCTACAGAGCGCAGTCGCACGAGCACTCCATCCGCAGCTGCCAGTGTTGCACACGAGGTGTCCCACTATCGAACAGCTAGTGGTAAGCGTCAGCAGGCTGTGTTGAAGATGATGTGTTTGGGCGACAACAGACACACCGCGGAGGTACTGGCCGACTACTTGCAGCGACAAACTGAGTGTTGGCTGGGCAGTCTACATGTTGAGGCAGGCAAGGTAGTTAGTGATAACGGCCGGAATTTTGTGGCAGCCATAGCCCTTTCAAAACTCAGACACATACTGTCATGATCTGACAGTTTTAAAATGGACAAAGTGAACTTTTTTACTTTGTAAAGTTCCAAGGTGTCTTGACTGTCCCCGGTGGTGGTTAGTGGTATTGCACTTTAGGTTTTTGTGCACGTAATTATGTATCAGGTGTGACACCCTATAAAGGTGTGCTAGGGGTGTCCAATCACTGCCTGTGATATTGTGAGATTGTGTTCACTCTGAGTTTGAGAGCCTGGTGGAAGGATGAAGCTGGAGAGGAGTCCTGCGCAGCTTAGCCAGGGGGGACGTGTTTCAGCTATGGTGTCTGGACGAAGGGCTGGCATGGCGTGGTGGGGTCGCAGTGATGGTGTCGGCGGGAAGTGTCTGCATGGACTGGTGGAGTGGCGACTATGGAGAGTGGCACTCACCATGTGGGACTTGGCTGCTAAGCTGGACTCAAGCATGCTTGACTTCGTGGCAGAAGCTGGACTCATCTTGGGGACTCTGTTACTACGCAGCAGCAACTGGTGGTGGACTCTGCTCCAAGGCTGCACTAAGGTGAAGGATCCTGTTACGGTGATGGATCCAGGTGGAGGAGAAGATGCACACAGGTGGTGGGCTCTGTTGCTAGGAGCGTACGCAACAGAGCAAAGCTAAGTGGTGTTTCCCCTGTATTGTCTTCTTTCCTCATGTGTGTTGTTAGTGCAGTGGTGGGATTAGTCTCCGCACCGACCTATTCCCTAGTGAGGGTTTAGGGTCAGGGTGAGCAAGGGTTTTAAGGTATGCGTGCGGCGACAGGTGCGGAGCCTGTATAGGGAATGTGAGGAGTGCAGGGACACTGGCTCAGGGGAGCTTAGGAGGTCTCCTTGTCCCCATTCCCTATCGCAGGGCCCACCATTGTTAATGTTTCCCAGGTTCCCCCTTTATTATTTAAATTCGCCTTACTGGAGGCGGGGTTTCCAGAATTATTGTATAACGTGTAATACCTAAATTCGCCCCACTGGAGGCGGTGTATCCAGGGTCACGTGTGTTATGGGTTCGCCTTGCGGTAACATCTGCGTCCAGACACACGTGACCGTGACACATACCTTGCCTGGCTCACACCTTGAACCTGGTGGTGCAGTGCTTCCTCAATAATTATCCGGAGTTAACACCCCTGCTCCATAAGGTGCGAAGACTGTGCTCACACATACACCGGTCGCCCGTACACTCCAGTCGTATGCAGAAGCTGCAGCGATTGCTCCACCTTCCCAAGCACCGCCTAATTATCGACGTTGCAACAAGGTGGAACTCCACCCTGCACATGGTTCAGAGGCTGTGCGTACAGAGGCAGGCTGTATTTAATTTGTGGGAGGATACATGGGCAGGCAGTTTGCAGGCAGACATGGAGTTGTCTGGTGTGCAGTGGTCGAAGCTGAAAGACCTCTGTAAAGTCCTTCAGAGTTTTGAGGAATGCACACGGCTGGTAAGCGCAGACGACGCCATCATAAGCATGAGCATCCCATTTATGCGTCTGCTCATGCAGACTTTGACGCACATTAAGGAGCAGACGTCTGCAGCCGAGGAGGAAGAGGAGGAGGGAAGCCTTGATAACAGTCAGCCATTGTCTGCTCAAGGAAGTCTCATGGATGAGGTGGAGGAAGAAGAGGAAGAGGAGGAGGATGATGGGGATGATTATTTTGGGGAGGAGGATGCTTCTCAGGGGGCAAGAAATAATGTTGGAGTGGCAAGGTCAGGTACAGGGTTTGTGCGTGACTGGCGGGATGTTGATTTGCCAGAAAGTGCTCTTCCACCCAGCACTCGCAGTGCATCATTGACACCTGGAACATTGGCCCACATAATAAATCAAGCAATATTCCGGACTAACATAATATCTACTGCCGGAAAAAATGAAGAGATCCAGAAAAAATATCTTTAAAATATTCAATTTATTAATAATATATTAAAAACACGCCCCCGGAAGAAGCTTGTTGTGAAATGCGCGTTGGGGTGGAGGAGGCTGCGGCGCCCACGTCTATCTGAGCTTACAGTGACCAGGTATTGTCATTTAAGGCATACAATTTTGGTTATATTATCTTTAATTTGGTCTATTTTGGAGCGGTTCATTTAGGTAGTTTAACCCCTTCCTGACATCCGACGTACTATCCCGTCCACGGTACCCGGGCCCGTATGACCGTGGACGGGATAGTACGTCTACCGTGATCAGCGGCGCCCACGTGGTGAGCGCCGCTGATCGCGGCCAGGTGTCAGCTGATTACCGCGGTGTACCGGGAGTTAAAGGGAAGCATCGGCAGGGAGGGGGCTCCCTCCGTGCTTCCCTGAACCCCCCACGGCAGCGCAATGTGCAGCGCTGCTGCGGGGGGCTCCTATCCTCCAGGCCCCCGAATCCAAGATGGCGACGGGGGCCTTCGGGGACCTGAGGAAGCTGGCTTCCTCAGTGCCGGCAAAGCGCAGGCAAGAGGAAGTCTGCTTCAATGCCTGTGACAGATTGCTGATCTGTCACAGTGATCTGTGATGTGACAGATCAGCGATCTGTCACAGGACAGTGATGTCCCACCTGGGACTATGTAATAAAGTAAAAAAAAAATTAAAAAAAAATGTAAAAATAAATTTAAAAAAATCGCCAAATAAATTAGTAAAAAAAAAAAAAAAATATTCCCCAATAAATTCATTTTTTGAAAATAATATAAAAAAAACCCAATAAAAGTACACATATTAGGTATCGCCGCGTCCGTAATGACCCGCCCTATAAAACTGTCCCATTAGTTAACCCTTTTAGCAAACCCCTTAAAAAATAAAAATAAAAAACGAAGCAAAAAATAATGATTTATTATCATACCGCCAAACAAAAAGTGTAATAACGCGCGATCAAAAAGACGCATATAAATATCCATGGTACCGCTGAAAACGTCATCTTGTCCCGCAAAAAACGAGCCACCACACAGCATCATCAGCGAAAAAATAAAAAAGTTATAGCTCACAGAATAAAGCGATGCAAAAATAATTATTTTTTATATAAAATAGTTTTCATTGCATAAAAACGACAAAAACATAAAAAAATGACCTAAATGAGGTATCGCTGTAACCGTACTGATCCGAAGAATAAAACCGCTTTATCAATTTTACCGCACGCGGAACGGTGTAAACGCACCCCCCCAAAAGAAATTCATGAAATGCTGGTTTTTGTTCATTCTGCGTCCCAAAAATAGGAATAAAAAGTGATCAAAAAATGTCACGTGCCCGAAAATGGTACCAATAAAAACGTCAACTCGTCCCGCAAAAAATAAGACCTCACATGACTCAGTGGGTCAAAATACGGAAAAATTATAGCTCTCAAAATGTGGTGATGCAAAAACTATTTTTACAATAAAAAGCGTCTTTTAGCGTGTGACAGCCGCCAAAAATAAAAACCGCCATAAATAGTAAATCAAACCCCCCGTTATCACCCCCTTAGTTAGGGAAAAATAATAAAACTAAAAAAAAAGAATTTATCTCCATTTTCCCGTTAGGGTAAGGCTGTGTGCACACGCTGCGGATTAGGTGCGGATTCATCGGCGCGGATTTTGTAAAATCCGCAGGTGAAACCGCAGGTCAAAAGACCTGCGGTTTTACCTGCAGATTGCTCTGCGGTTTTGTCCTGCGGTTTTTCATCTCCTCAATAGAGGAGATGGCAAACCGCAGGAGAATCCGCAGAAAGAATTGACATGTCAATTCTTTCTGCGGATTGAAAACCGCAGATAATCCGCGCGGAAAATTCCGCACCGTCTGCACTGCGGTTTTTGATTCCCATAGGGAATCATGGTACTGGGGTCCGCAGCAGCCAAAACCGCTGCGGAACCGCAGCAAAATCCGCAGCGTGTGCACACAGCCTTAGGGTTAGGGCTAGGGTTAGGGCTAGGGTTAGGGCTAGGGCTAGGGTTAGGGTTAGGGTTAGGGTTAGGGCTAGGGTTAGGGCTAGGGTTAGGGCTAGGGTTAGGGCTCAGATTAGGGTTAGGGGTGTGTTGGGGTTAGGGTTGGAGTTATAATTGGGGGTTTCCACTGTTTGGGCACATCAGGGGCTCTCCAAATGCAACATGGCGTCTGATCTCAATTCCAGCCAATTCTGAGTTGAAAAAGTCAAATGGTGCTCCTTCCCTTCCAAGCTCTGCCATGCGCCCAAACAGTGTTTTACCCCCACATGTAGGGTATCAGCCTACTCAGGACAAATTGCAAAACAATTTTTGGGGTCCAATTTCTCCAGTTACCCTTAGGAAAATAAAAAATTGGGGGCAAAAATATCATTTTTGTGGAAAAAAATGATTTTTTTATTTTCACGTCCGAGTGTTATAAACTTCTGTGAAGCACTTGGGGGTTCAAAGTGCTCACCACACATCTAGATAAGTTCCGTGGGGGGTCTAGTGTCCAAAATGGGGTCACTTGTGGGGAGTTTCAATAGTTTAGGTACATCAGGGGCTCTCCAAACGCACATGACACCCGCAGACCATTCCATCAAAGTCTGCATTCCAAAATGTCACTGCTTCCCTTCCGAGCCCCGACGTGTGTCCATACAGTAGTTTTCTCCCACATATGGGGTGTCAGCGTACTCAGGCCAAATTGGACAACAACTTTTGGGGTCCAATTTCTCCTCTTACCCTTGGGAAAATGAAAAATTTGGGGACTAATTGATCATGTTTTTGGAAAAAATACGATTTTTTTATTTTCATGCCCTGGCATTATAAACTTCTGTGAAGCCCTTGGGGGTTCAAAGTGCTCACCTCACATCTAGATAAGTTCCTTAGTGGGTCTAGTTTTCAAAATGGGGTCATTTGTGGGGGGTTTCCACTGTTTAGGTACATTAGGGGCTCTCCAAAGGCAACATGACACCCGCAGACCATTCCATCAAAGTCTGCATACCAAAACGTCACTACTTCCCTTCCGAGCCCCGACGTGTGCCCATACAGTAGTTTTCACCCACATATGGGGTATCAGCATACTCAGGACAAATTGGACAACAACTTTTGGGGTCCAATTTCTCCTGGTACCCTTGGGAAAATAAAAAAATGGTGACTAAAAGATCATGTTTGTGGAAAAAATACGAATTTTTTATTTTCACACTCGGGCATTATAAACTTCTGTGAAGCACTGGGGGGTCAAAGTGCTTACCACACATCTAGATAAGTTCCTTAGGGGGTCTAGTTTCCAAAATGGTGTCATTTGTGGGGGGTTTCCACTGTTTTGGTACATCAGGAGTTTTCCAAACGCGACATGGTGTCCGATCTCAATTCCAGCCAAAAACGTCAAATGGCGCTGCTTCCCTTCCGAGCTCTGCCATGCGCCCAAATAGTGGTTTACCCCCACATGTGGGGTATCAGCGTACTCAGAACAAATTGCACAATAACTTTTACGGTCCTGTTACCCTTGGAAAAATAAGAATTGAGGGTGAAAAGATCATTTTTGTGGAAAAAATATGATTTTTTAATTGTATGGCTTTATGTTATAAACTTCTGTGAAGCCCATGGGGGTTCAAAGTTCTCACCACACATCTAGATAAGTTCCTTAGGGGGTCTAGTTTCCAAAATGGTGTCATTTGTGGGGGATTTCCACTGTTTTGGTACATCAGGGGTTTTCCAAATGCGACATGGTGTCCGATCTCAATTCCAGCCAAAAACGTCAAATGGCGCTGCTTCCCTTCCGAGCTCTGCCATGCGCCCAAATAGTGGTTTACCCCCACATGTGGGGTATCAGCATACTCAGGACAAATTGCACAATAACTTTTAGGGTCCTGTTACCCTTGGAAAAATAAGAATTGAGGGTGAAAAGATCATTTTTGTGGAAAAAATATGATTTTTTAATTGTATGGCTTTATGTTATAAACTTCTGTGACGCCCATGGGGGTTCAAAGTTCTCACCACACATCTAGATAAGTTCCTTAGGGGGTCTAGTTTCCAAAATGGTGTCATTTGTGGGGGATTTCCACTGTTTTGGTACATCAGGGGTTTTCCAAATGCGACATGGTGTCCGATCTCAATTCCAGCCAAAAACGTCAAATGGCGCTGCTTCCCTTCCGAGCTCTGCCATGCGCCCAAATAGTGGTTTACCCCCACATGTGGGGTATCAGCGTACTCAGGACAAATTGCACAATAACTTTTAGGGTCCTGTTACCCTTGGAAAAATAAGAATTGAGGGTGAAAAGATCATTTTTGTGGAAAAAATATGATTTTTTAATTGTATGGCTGTATGTTATAAACTTCTGTGAAGCCCATGGGGGTTCAAAGTTCTCACCACACATCTAGATAAGTTCCTTAGGGGGTCTAGTTTCCAAAATGGTGTCATTTGTGGGGAGTTTCCACTGTTTTGGTACATCAGGGGTTTTCCAAACGCGACATGGTGTCCGATCTCAATTCCAGCCAAAAACGTCAAATGGCATTGCTTCCCTTCCGAGCTCTGCCATGCGCCCAAATAGTGGTTTACCCCCACATGTGGGGTATCAGCATACTCAGGACAAATTGCACAATAACTTTTAGGGTCCTGTTACCCTTGGGAAAATAAAAATTGGGGTGAAAAGATCATTTTTGTGGAAAAAATATGATTTTTTAATTGTACCGCTGTACGTTATAAACTTCTGTAAAGCCCTTGTGGGTTCAAAGTTCTCACCACATATCTAGATAAGTTCCTTGGGGGGTCTAGTTTCCAAAATGGGGTCACTTGTAGGGGGTTTCCACTGTTTAGGTACATCAGGGACTCTCCAAACGTGACATGGCGTCCGATCTGAATTCCAGCCAATTTTGCATTGAAAAAGTCAAACGGCGCTCCTTCCATTCTGAGCTCTGCCATGCACCGAAACAGTCGTTCCCCCCTACAAATCAGGTATCAGCGTACTCAGGACAAATTGCACAATAACTTTTGCAGTCTAATTTTTTCTGTTACCCTTGGTAAAATAAAAAAAATTGAACCTGAAGTATTTTTTTTGTGAAAAAAAGTTAGATGTTCATTTCTTTTTAAATATTCAAAAAAATTCCTGTGACGCACCTAATGGGTTAATAAACTTCTTGAATGTGGTTTTGAGCACCTTAAGGGGTTCAGTTTTTAGAATGGTGTCACTTTTGGGTATTTTCTATCATATAGACCCCTCAAAGTGGCTTCAAATGTGATGTGGTCCTAAAAATAAAATGGTGTTGTAAAAATGAGAAATCGCTGGTCAACTTTTAACCCTTATAACTTCCTAACAAAAAAATAATTTTGGTTCCAAAATTGTGCTGATGTAAAGTAAACATGTGGGAAATGTTACTTATCAAGTTTTTTGTGTGCCGTATCTCTGTGATTTAAGGGCATAAAAATTAAAAGTTGGAAAATTGCGAAATTTTCAAAATTTTTGCCAAATTTCCATTTTTTTCACAAATAAACGCAAGTTATTTGAATGAAATTTTACCACTAACATGAAGTACAATATGTCACGAGAAAACAATGTCAGAATCACCGGGATCAATGGAAGCGTTCCAGAGTTATGACCTCATAAAGGTACAGTGGTCAGAATTGTAAAAATTGGCCCGGTCATGAACGTGCAAACCACCCTTGGGGGTGAAGGGGTTAATATGAGGACTTAGTCTTTACCGTCATGTTGCCGCTATATTTCACCATTTATATGCATTGGGCCGTCTAGGGATCTTAGATTTAGACTCATTTAGGAATTTAACCATTTATATATAGCAGACCATTTTGAGGATTGTTGTGAATTATTTGTAACTTTTATTAACCCCTTATATTGTGCAATATCTGCATCTGTGTGATTTTTATTGGGATAATTAGGTGCCTTATTATTATTATTATACCTGTTCATATATGATTGCTGTAGGGTATTTTGCGCCTCCTTTTGGGCATTTTTTTCTGTTTTTAATATATTATTAATAAATTGAATATTTTAAAGATATTTTTTCTGGATCTCTTCATTTTTTCCAGCAGTAGATATTATGTTAGTCCAGAATATTGCTTGATTTAATATGTCTAAGAAGTGTCGGAATATTATTCTCATTGGACAATATTAGTTTAAACATTGGCCCACAGTCTGATTATGCCTTGCAGATCCTAAAAAGGGACCCCCGCATTGCCAAAATGATGAACGATGACGACTACTGGTTGGCCAGCATCCTGGATCTACGCTATAAATGCAAATTCCAAAACATCATGCCACAGGAGAACCTAGAGCTAATATTGGCTGACAAACAAGCAACTCTGGTAATCCGTTTGAGGCATTCCCAGCACACAGCGGCGGTGATGGTTCTCCCACGAGCCGTAGGGGGCAACATGGAAGAGGTGTTCGTGGTGCACACAGCAGAAGTGGCGTTGGAGACAGGGGTTTCATGACCATGTTGTGGACTGATTTTTCAAGTACCGCTCACACGACTGGTAATACTGCATTGATCGAAAGTGACAGGAGACAGCAGTTGTCTACTATGGTAACAAACTACTTCTCATCCCATATCGATGTTCTCCCTCACCGGTCATTCCCCTTTGACTATTGGGCCAGTAAACTTGACACCTGGCCTGAATTGGTACAATATGCCTTACAGGAGCTCGCTTGCCCTGCTGCTAGTGTGTTATCTGAACGAGTCTTCAGTGCTGCTGGATCAATCCTGACAGAAAAAAGGACCCGTCTGTCGACCCAAAATGTTGATGATCTAACCTTCATTAAAATGAACCATGCATGGGTTTCAAAGGATTTTGTCCCACCCTCCCCTGCTGACACGTAGGTTGCCAGAAAAATGGCTTGCTTTTGTCCTTCTCTTCCGCGGACTTCTCCAATTACTCCATTTGCCGCTGCTGAATGTCCAACATCAACATATGCCAATTTTTCCCCCTCCCTAACTGGGCTGCCTCCCCCCACAGGGCCGGGGTCACCACTGGGTGCACGCATCCGTGCAAGTGCCGTTGCCCTGGACAGGTGGGTGGGCACACTCTTTGGCAACGGCACTGGCACAAGGTCCCTCATAGTAGAATGAAGTGTCTCTGACGGTGGGGGTGCACACCCGCCGTCAGACACAACAGCATACTATGAGGGGCCCTGTGCCAGTACCGCCGCCCACGAGTGGGCCCCCCCTGCTTGCTCAGGATCACAGCACTTGCAAAGTTGAAATACTTACCTCTCCCTGCTCCACCGCTGTGACATCTTCCGCGTTTCCTGACAGTGACATTCTGGTCAGAGAGCGCGATGACATCACGTCTGTACGACCTCTGCCTAAACAGTCCAAGTGCAGTGAGATGGAAGATGGGGATGACTAGGAGTTCAGACTAGTACAGGGATTCCCTAGCGAGGAGACTTATTTAATTGTTTTCAATGTTGGGACAGCTATTTTTGGGGAGCACTATACTCTGGAGAATGATATATGAGGCCCACCATACACTGGAGCATTCCAAAGGTGGACATCAGACACTGGAGCAGCATTTACAGGGCCCATTATGCACTGGAGCATTAGAAATGGGGCCCATTATATACAGTTGTGTCCAAAAGTATTGACACCCCTGCAATTCTGTCAGATAATACTCAGTTTCTTCCTGAAAATGATTGCAAACACAAATTCTTTGGTATTATTATCTTCATTTAATTTTTCTTAAATGAAAAAACACAAAAAGAATTGCCCTAAAGCCAAATTGGATATAATTCCACACCAAACATAAAAAAGAGGGTGGACAAAAGTATTGGCACTGTTCAAAAAATCATGTGATGCTTCTCTAATTTGTGTAATTAACAGCACCTGTAACTTACCTGTGGCACCTAACAGGTGTTGGCAATAACTAAATCACACTTGCAGCCAGCTGACATGGATTAAAGTTGACTCAACCTCTGTCCTGTGTCCTTGTGTGTACCACATTGAGCATGGAGAAAAGAAAGAAGACCAAAGAACTGTCTGAGGACATGAGAAACCAAATTGTGAGGAAGCATGAGCAATCTCAAGGCTACAAGTCCATCTCCAAAGACCTGAATGTTCCTGTGTCTACCATGCGCAGTGTCATCAAGAAGTTTAAAGCCCATGGCACTGTGGCTAACCTCCCTAGATGTGGACGGAAAATAAATATTGACCAGAGATTTCAACGAAAGATTGTGCGGATGTTGGATAAAGAACCTCGACTAACATCCAAACAAGTTCAAGCTGCCCTGCCGTCCAAGGGTACAACAGTGTCAACCCGTACTATCCGTCGGGGTCTGAATGAAAAGGACCTGTATGGTAGGAGACACAGGAGGACCCCACTTCTTACCCCGAGACATAAAAAAGCCAGGCTGGAGTTTGCCAAAACTTACCTGAAAAAGCCTAAAACGTTTTGGAAGAATGTTCTCTGGTCAGATGAGACAAAAGTAGAGCTTTTTGGGCAAAGACATCAACATAGAGTTTACAGGAGAAAAATGAGGCATTCAAAGAAAAGAACATGGTCCCTACAGTCAAACATGGCGGAGGTTCCCTGATGTTTTGGGGTTGCTTTGCTGCCTCTGGCACTGGACTGACTGTGTGCATGGCATTATGAAGTCTGAAGACCAACAAATTTTGCAGCATAATGTAGGGCCCAGTGTGAGAAAGCTGGGTCTCCCTCAGAGGTCGTGGGTCTTCCAGCAGGACAATGACCCAAAACACACTTCAAAAAGCACTAGAAAATGGTTTGAGAGAAAGAACTGGAGACTTCTAAGGTGGCCAGCAATGAGTCCAGACCTGAATCCCATAGAACACCTCTGGAGAGATCTAAAAATGGCAGTTTGGAGAACGCACCCTTCAAATATTAGGGACCTGGAGGAGTTTGCCAAAGAAGAATGGTCTAAAATTCCAGCAGAGCATTGTAAGAAACTCATTGATGGTTACCGGAAGCGGTTGGTCGCAGTTATTTTGGCTAAAGGTTGTGCAACCAAGTATTAGGCTGAGGGTGCCAATACTTTTGTCTGGCCCATTTTTGGAGTTTTGTGTGAAATGATCAATGTTTTGCTTTTTGCTTCATTCTCTTTTGTGTTTTTTCATTTAAGACAAATTAAATGAAGATAATAATACCAAAGAATTTGTGTTTGCAATCATTTTCAGGAAGAAACTGAGTATTATCTGACAGAATTGCAGGGGTGTCAATACTTTTGGCCACAACTGTATGGAGCATTATTTGGGCCCATAACACAGTGGCGCTTCATCCATGGGGACCAACATATACTGTAGCATTATGTGTAGCTCATCATATACTGTTACAAACATTATATGGGACCAATGATTCTGTATGGAGAAATATATGGGCCTCATTACTCTGTATGGCGCACTATGCGGTGGCCATAATACTGTATGGAGTAATATACTGTCCGTTTTTGGAGCTTTTGGAGAATTTAAAATGGATATCAGTCATGAGATGTAAGAAGTGAAGTATTTTTCATTGTACTATACCGCTATTTCTCTGCCGTATCAGAGGATCATGAATTGTGGCATGTGTTAAAGGAGCCCAGTGACACTCTTTGGCCCAGGGCCCACGAAAACCTGGAGCCAGCCCTACCCCCCCACAACTTCAGCCAAATAACCCCCAGTTTTCAATGCCTAACTATTATTATAAAGTAAATTAAGGTTGACACGCTTAAGTAATAAGAATTGATGTTTTTGGCATTAAAATGGGCACTGTAGGTGTGTTTCCTGTCCTCCACTCCCTGCCGACCTTGGTTCCCCATTGACTTGCATTGGGTTTCGTGTTTCAGTCGGCCTTCAACTTTTCACGATAATCGGCCGATTTCGCTCGACCTGACTTTTGAGAAAGCCGAGTTTCATGAAACCAGACTTGACCCGAAAAAAGGCAAAGTCGCTCATGGCGGTTACAAGAAAAATGACTGTGTCATTCATAATAGGATTCATTTGGCTGGTACTGAAATTCCTCTTGAAAAGGGCTGTACTCACAAGTTTGAATGAAAGCGTTAATAAGCTAATTACAGTTAGAAGATGTATTAAATTAACTGGCCAGATACAAATAATCACAGCAATTAAATATCACTCAAGCTCTAAATAATACTCTGGAGGGTAAATAACATGAGAAGTAAATCGAAAATTCAAAGTATAGATTTAATAGCTAAATGACCTTATCTGTTATCAACAGATAAATATTGATGTAATTTTTAGATGAAGGAAATGTTCTTGGTATATTACATGGACTATTAGTATACAGATATACAGTACTCAGCACAAATGAGTACACCCCAAAAGATTTATTAGGAAATCTTTAGGAATAGAAGGGTGCAGGGAATTTTCTTCTAGCAATACCATCAACTGGAGTTATGAGACCCAGATAAATGTTTTTGTAACTGATGGCTTCAAAACTGCATGAGGTTATAAAGTGAGGCGTACAAAGAAAAATGCATGCCTACAGTGAAACATAATGGTGGCAGTGTCTTTTATGTGGGGCTGCATGAGTCCAGTTGGTGTCCAGAAGCTACGTTTTATTAATGGTATCATAAATTCCCAAACGTACTGTTCTATATTGAAAGAAGATGCTACTATTACTTAATTTCCTTGGTAGATCTGCACTTATCCAGCATGATAATGATCCAAAACACACATCTAAGGCTAGTTTCACACTTGCTTTTTTTTGCAGAGCGTTTTTCCCGCAAAAAAACGCATTGAAAAAACGCATACAAAAGCATACAACTGCTGCGTTTTTTTCAAGCATTTTTATGAGCATGCATGAAAAAAACGCAGCGTTTTTATGCGTTTGTATGCGTTTTTAGTGCGTTTTTACCGCGTTTGCGTTTTTTTCCAACATTTTTAGGTGGCCCCTCACACTACCCAAACCATGACTTTACTAACCCTAACCCTGACCCTAACCCTAACCCTAACCCTGACCCTAACCCTTAACCAAATCATACTTAACCCTAACCCAAACCCTAAACCCTAACTAACCCTAACCCTAACCCTGACCCTAACCCTAACCCTAACCCTGACCCTAACCCTAACCCTAACCCTAACCCTAACCCTGACCCTAACCCTAACCCTAACCCTAACCCTGACCCTAACCCTTAACAAAACCATACTTAACCCTAACCCTGACCCTAACCCTAACCCTAACCCTGACCCTAACCCTTAACCAAACCATACTTAACCCTGACCCTAACCCTAACCCTGACCCTAACCCTAACCCTAACCCTAACCCTGACCCTAACCCTTAACCAAACCATACTTAACCCTAATCCTGACCCTAACCCTGACCCTAATCCTTAACAAAACCATACTTAACCCTAACCCTGACCCTAACCCTAACCCTGACCCTAACCCTAACCCTAACCCTGACCCTAACCCTAACCCTAACCCTGACCCTAACCCTTAACCAAACCATACTTAACCCTAATCCTGACCCTAACCCTGACCCTAATCCTTAACAAAACCATACTTAACCCTAACCCTGACCCTAACCCTAACCCTAACCCTAACCCTGACCCTAACCCTAACCCTAACCCTGACCCTAACCCTTAACAAAACCATACTTAACCCTAATCCTGACCCTAACCCTGACCCTAACCCTTAACCAAACCATAGTTAACCCTAACCCTGACCCAAACCCCAACCCTAACCCTGACCCTGACCCTAACCCTAACCCTAAACCCCCTTAACTAACCCTAACTCTAACCCAAACCCCTAAATTCCATGGTTAAAAAAAAAAACGCATATGCAAAAAAACGCATACATGAGCATGCCAGTGCGCACATATGCGCATCCATAGGCTATAATGGCCATTTTTAGCGCAAAACGTGCGCATATGTGCGCATGCGCTTTTTTGCAGGGCCAAAAAATGCAACATGCTGCGTCTGGAAAATACAAACGCACACCCCAAAAAAACGCAGCGCATGAAAATCGCATACATGCGCTTACAAGCGCGCAGGTATGCGCACCCATGTTAAATATAGGGGAAAAAACGCATGCGCACATATGCGTTTTTTTCCAGCACTAAAAAACGCAAATGTGAAACCAGATTAAGGCCACTGTGCATTTCAGAAGAGCAAGAAGAACATTTCAGAAATACAAGGTGAAAATGATTCACCTATGGGGAAATCTGAAGAGACAAGTTGACCATTTCTCTCGATCCAGCATCGAGGCTCTAAAAGATGTTGTTCTTGAAGAATGGAAAACGATAGATATTGCAATATGTTGCCTACTTTTTTCTTCTATGCATATAAGACATGGTGCTGTGTGTTGTCATTTTTGCACTAACTAATTTGCATAAAACTGAAGATCTTGTAATGAAAGTTATGTAACTTATTAACCTTACTATCATGTTGTGGGTTAAAAAAATTGTTCTTGCGTTCAGTGAGATATAGATTAAATCTTACTTTTGAAAGAGTGTGTACTCATTTATGCTGAGCACTATACATTTGTATGTGCAGTCTAAAAATGTGTACAATTTGGACAAATCGCATGTAAGCATTTTTTGCAATGCACAGAAACCCTTGTTATATACAAAAATACCATCCTGGAGATATGAAAAGTAGCAGATGCAAAGTCATAAAAATGTCCAATTGGACCCACTAAGTCATATATATAACAAGGTTCAGGTTACAGCAAAGTACACAAGGCAGATCAAATTATCAACAGGTTATAAATAGTGATGAGCGAGCATACTCAGTAATGCTCGGTACTCTCCGGAGCATAGCTGTACTGTGGTGCTCGGCGAGTGCCGAGCATTTCCGGTATTATTCAGCGGAGCTCAGGTCCCGCCCTGCATGTTTGGCACTCTTTAGAGCGCCAATCAACATGCAGGGATTGTCTGCCACTCATTGTAATGCCGCAGCCACGTTGTTTGTGGCATTACAGTGATTGACTGGACACACAGCATCATCAGGTCTATATCAGACCTTGCGCCGCCCTGCTCGTCCCAGTCAGCTCCGGAATCACCAGAGTAAGGAGAGTTGCTGCAGTGATAGGGGCAGAATAGGTGGGGTATCAGTTACTGTGGATATACCATAATTGAACACACAAATCCAGCTAAATCAACGTTCCTTCTAAGGACTAATTACGGGGTATATAGATTGCAGTGCTAGGTAGGCAGGGAGTGTATGTGCGTCTATACATAACAGTGCAAGGCATTCAGGCACTGTATGTGGGTATATAGAATCAGTGCTAGGCAGGCAGGCAGTATACATAGCATACTTCATTGCACACATCAAGAGGGTCCATTCCATTAGTGTCTGCTGCTGCCTATTACATATAGTATATTGACCATATATACATAGCCCCAGATACCAGTGGCCAGGAATAATTTTTTGCATCTTAATCCTGATTATTTTATTCAAAAGCAATCCAGGAACACTTTTTCTCCATTTGCTTGTTGACACTGCA
Source organism: Dendrobates tinctorius (assembly GCF_039654945.1). Lineage (NCBI taxonomy): Eukaryota > Metazoa > Chordata > Amphibia > Anura > Dendrobatidae > Dendrobates > Dendrobates tinctorius. The sequence continues at coordinate 3,155,489 of NW_027361679.1, forward strand.
GAATACAGCCAGATCATTTTCATAGTACAGCGTGAAAATTCAGCTTTTAAAAACGGATTTGCCCCATCTCAGCGATCACATCTGAGTGCGCAGAAAATTCTGTCATTTTTGTGGTACTGTAACATTTTTTGGGAGAATCTTACACAATTTCTTGACACCATTTTGCTGCCAAAAAAATATATAGCTACAGGGCAGATATTTTACACTACGCATTGCAGCCAAAATTGTGCCACTTCAGGCCTCCATAGAATTGTTTTTGCTGTGTCTTAGCCTACTTACTGACACAATTTTACTGGCCCCTCAAAAAATTACAGGTCAGATATTTCAAAGTGTGGTATCTCCGTCACATGTCTCATCTATCTGTGGGCTACAAATTGTGGCATTTAAGGCCTCCATTCAACTTTTTTTGCTGTGTGTTATTCCAACTATTAACGCAATTTTGCTGTTAAAAGTTGCAGGCCACATATTTTACAGTGTGGTATCTCCATCACATGCCTCATCTATCTGTTGGCTACAAATTGTAGCATTTGAGATATCCATTCAATTGTTCCTGCTGTTTGTCACCCTAGTTCTTGACACTATTTTCCTGTACAAAAATGAATATACAGGCCACATATTTTACAGTGTGGTATCTTCGTCCCATGCCTCATCTGTCTGTGGGCTACAAATTGTGGCTTTTGAGGCTTCCATTCAACTGTTTTGGTTGCGTTTTACTCTAGTTCTTGACAATATTTTCCTGTAGAAATATAAAAATACAGGTCTTTTGGAAGTGCATTGAGCATCAGGGTGGTTTGCTGCTAAAAGGGAAAAACAAATCTGTTTAAATCTTCTGCCTGAGCAAGTGTGAACGAGCTGAGTGTGACCTGAGCGTAAGTGCAAACTGTGGTAAGTGTGTGACTTGTGATTCAGTGAAGAGGTATTTGGAAAACCTTTAACAAATACCTGTGTGAATTGGTGTGAGTTGCTGAATTGTGGGTTGCTGAGTGCTTTTCTACCTGTTCAATTTTTTGGGGGGTTGTTTAACCTATTTTTTTCTCTCTACAGGGTTAATCTCTTATTTTACTATCTCTGTTTTAAGAGTTAACTACATTGCATTTAAATCTTAGGTGTAACTATATTCACAAGGGGTTAATTAAGGGTGAGGGTTCATAATTAAGGGTTTAAAAGGGGCAGCTGATTGGGGCTCAACTCCTTTTGGAAGTGCATTGAGCAGCAGGGTGGTTTGCTTATAAAAGGGAACAAAAATCTCTTTAAATCTCCTGCCTGAGCGAGTGTTTAGAACTGAGTGTGACCTGAGCATAAGTGCGAACTGTGTTAAGTGTGTGACTTGTGATTCAGTGACTTTGGATTCAGGGAGTTTCCAAGGGAGGTATTTCTGAATTACTGTTATATTTTATTAATACTTTTTATTTAATTTTACTTATCTTTTCTGTCTGGTGAAATCCCCATTAGGAATGTACTCCACTATTGCCAATGCCATCCAGTCTACGTCTTGCTGCATGTATGAAATCCTTGAACAGCCGGTCGAGGGTGCATACTGCTGTGCGAGATGTGAGCATGTTGTGCATTTGGAAACCCACATACTGGATCTAAATATGCAGGTGGCAACACTGAGATCTATAGACAATATGGAAAGGAATCTTCTGCTCACTGAGCAGACGCTCAGTGGGATAGATTAGGGGGGATGCTAGGTTGGAGCTGCAGGACAGTGAAGCAGCTAGCTGGGTGACAGTTAGAAGGTGGGGTAGAGGGAAGAGTGCCAGTGCCAGGGAGGCTAGTCCTGATCTGGCACACCCCAATAAGTTTGCTAAGTTGGCAGATGAGGGGAGTGTCCATGCAAGGGTAGCACTGCTGCAGCAAGGCCTGTCCTCTGAAAGCTGGAGGAGTGTCTGCTCCAGTAAGGTGGGAAATAGGAGAGCAGGGCTGGCCAGACAGGGGCTGGTAGTGGGGGACTCAATTATTAGGGGAACAGATAGGGCAATCTGTCACAAAGACAGGGATCGTCGAACCATGTGCTGCCTACCTGGCGCTCGAGTCCGACACATCGCTGATCAGGTTGACAGATTACTGGGAGGGGCTGGTGGAGGGTCTGGTAAGGATCCAGCAGTCATGGTGCACATTGGTACAAATGACAAAGTTAGAGGTAGGTGGAAGGTCCTTAAAGATGATTTCAGGGAATTAGGCTGCAAGCTTAAACCAAGGGCCTCCAAGGTGGTATTTCTGGAAATACTTCCTGTACCATGTGCCACGCCAGAGAGGCAACGGGAGATTTGAGAGGTTAATAAGTGGCTCAGAAATTGGTGTAGGAAGGAGGGAGTTGCTAGAGAACTAGGCCGACTTCTCAGTTGGCTGCAGGTTCTACACTAGGGATGGGCTGCACCTCAATGAGGAGGGTGCAGCTGTGCTGGGAGAGAAAATGGCTAGAAGGTTGGAGGAGTGTTTAAACTAGAGACTAGAGAGAGGGTATTCCTTTTATAGGAGGGGAAGACAGTGCAGATAGAGACCTGGGCACAAATAATGAAATTGGGGGTGGCATGGGGGGTGTGGTTAGAACAGTTAATAATTTAAGAAAGAATAGAGGTACAGAGAGATACATAAAGTGCATGTATACTAATGCCAGAAGTCTTGTCAACAAAATGGAGGAATTAGAATTAATTTTGTTGGAACAAAATTATGACATGGTGGGGATATCTGAGACATGGCTGGGTGAGAGCCATGACTGGGCGGTTAATTTACAGGGCTATAGTCTGTTCAGAAATGATTATACAAATAAGCGAGGGGGGGGCGTGTGTTTATATGTAAAATCATCCTTAAAACCAATGCTGAGTGATAATATATATGAATCTAATGAAAATGTAGAGTCCCTGTGGGTGAATATAAGGAGAGGGGGAAAAAAGAATAAATTACTGATAGGGGTTTGTTATAAGTCTCCAAAAATAATGGAAGCAACGGAGAATATTCTCATAAAGCAAATAGATGAAGCTGCGACTCAAGGAGAAGTCATTATTATGGGGGACTTCAACTACCCTGAAATACATTGAGGAACCGAAACCTGCAGTTCCAGCAAAGGTAATAGGCTTTTGGCAACTATGAGAGACAATTACCTTTCACAACTGGTTCAGGATATAACAAGAGGGGGCACTACCAGACCTAATATTAGCCAACAGGCAAGACCGCATTTCAAATATAAGGGTTGAGGGTCACTTGGGTAATAGTGATCACAAAATAATAAGTTTTCATGTATCCTTTAATCAGATGTGTAGTAGGGTTACAAGGACACTAAACTTCAGGAAGGCAAGTTTCCAACGGATGAGAGATGATCTTGGTGCAATTAACTGGGACGATATCCTGAGACATAAAAATACACAAGAAAATATTTGCAGATCACATTAAACTCTGCAGGGTAATCAATACATAGGCGAACAATTTTATATTACAGGAGGATTTATGTAAACTAGAAGCTTGGGCTGATAAATGGCAAATGAGCCTTAATGGGGATAAATATAAGGTCATGCACTTGGGTAGAACAAACAAGATGTATAATTATGTGCTTAATTGTAAAACACTGTGCAAAACTGTCACTGAAAAGACCTGGGTGTATGGGTGGACGACAAACTCACATTTAGTGGCCAGTGTCAGGCAGCTGCTGCAAAGGCAAATAAAATAATGGGATGCATTAAAAGAGGCATAGATGCTCATGAGGAGAACATAATTTTACCTCTGTATAAGTCACTAGTGCGACCACACTTAGAATACAGTGTACAGTTCTAGTCTCCGGTGTATAAGAAAGACATAGCTGAACTGGAGCAGGTGCAGAGAAGAGCGACCAAGGTTATTAGGGAACTGTGGGTTCTGCAATGCCAAGACAGCTTATTACACTTGGAGTTATTTAGTTTGGAAAATCAAAGGCTTAGGGGTGATCTTATTACAATGTATAAATATATGCGGGGATAGTACAAAGACCTTTCTAATGATCTTTTTACTCTTACACCCATGACGGGGACTAGGGGGCATCCTCTACGTCTGGAGGAAAGAAGGTTTAAACATACTCACAGATGCGGATTCTTTACTGTAAGAGCAGTGAGACTATGGAACTATCTGCCATATGATGTTGTAATGAGTGATTCCCTGCTAATATTTAAGAAGGGACTGGATGCCTTTCTTGAAAAGTATAATATTACAGGGTATATACACTAGTTTCCTTGATATTGCGCTGATCCAGGGAGCTAGTCTGATTGCCGTATGTGGAGTCGGGAAGGAATTTTTTTCCCCAATGTGAAGCTTACTGTTGCCACATGGCTTTTTTTTGTCTTCCTCTGGATCAACATGTTAGAGCAAGTTAGGATAGGATATGGGTTGAACTAGATGGACTTAAAGTCTTCCTTCAACCTTAATAACTATGTGTTACTATGTATGTGTAGGGGAGATGGACTGACGGACGAACCTGTCTGTAATAGGAAGGTAAAGGGTGTAAGGCAGTGTAGAAGTGAGAGAAGGAAAACAGATGTAGATAAAGAGAACGAAGCATAGTGTTAGGGTTTGACCACCTTAAACCTTATTAGCTTTGTTACTATGTTACTATGTTACATATTTAACAGTGTGGTATCTCTGTCACACAACTCATCTATCTGTCTGCTACAAATTGTGACATTTGAGGCCTCCATTTAACTGTTTTTGTTGTGTGTTACCCTAGTTCTTGACACTATTTTTCTGTAAAAAGCAAAAATACAGGCCATATATTTTGCAGTGTAGTATCTCTGCCACACGCCTCATATATCTGTGGGCTTCAAATTGTGGCATTTGAGGCCTCTCTTCAACTGCTTTTGCTGTGTGACACCCTAGCTCTTGACACTTTTTTCCAGTAAAAAAATAAAAATGCAGGCCACACATTTTACAGTGTGGTATCTCCGTGACACGCCTCATCTATCTGTGGTCTACAAATTGTAGCATTTGATGCCTCCATTCAAATGCTTTTGCTGTGTGTTACTCTTGTTCTTGAGACTATTTTCCTGTAAAAAAATAAAAATACAGGCCACATATTTTAGTGTGGTATCTCCGTAAAATGCTTCATCTATTTGTGGGCTCTAAATTGTGGCATTTGATTTCTCCATTCAACTGTTTTCGCTGTGTGCTACTCCAATTATTAACACTATTTTGCAGTAAAAAAAAAAATACAGGCCACATATTTTACAGTGTAGTATCTCCATCAAATGCCTCGTCTAGCTGTGGGCTACAAATTGTGGCATTTGAGGCCTCCATTCAACTGTTTTTGCTGTTTGTTACTGTAGTTCTTGACACTATTTTCCTGTAAAAAAAAATAAAAATACAGACCACATGTTTTAAAGTGTGGTATCTCCGTCACACGCCTCATCTATCTGTTGGCCACAAACTGTGGCATTTGAGGCTTTCATTCAACTGTTTGGGATGTGTGTTACTCTTGTTGTTGACACTATTTTCCTGTAAAAATATAAAAAATACAGGCCACATATTTTACAGTGTAGTATCTCCATCACATGCCTCATCTATCTGTGGGCTGCAAATTGTGGCATTTGAGGCCTCCATTCAACTGTTTTTGCTGTGTGTTACTCCAATGATTAACATTATTTTGCTGTAAAAAAATACAGGCCACATATTTTACAGAGTGGTATCTCCATCACATGCCTCATCTATCTGTGGGTTACAAATTGTGGAATTTGAGTCTTCCAATCAACCTTTTTTGCTGTGTGTTACCTTAGCTCTTGACACTATTTTCCTGAAAAAATAAAATACAGGTCACATATTTTTTAGTATTTCCAACACACGCATCATCTATCTGTAGTCTGCAAATTTCTGGCATTTGAAATATCCATTCAACTGTTTTTGCTGTTTGTCCCCCTAGTACTTAACACTAGAGTTGAGCGACTTTTGGTTTTTTAGGGTCGCGTTTCGTTTCGTGAAACCCGACTTTTCCAAAAGTCGGGTTGAGCAAGATCGTCCGATTATAGGGAAAAGTCGGGGTCGTCCCGAAACACGAAACCCAATGTAAGTCAATGGGGAATAAAAGTCGGCAGTGAGAGGAGGACTGGAAACACACCTACAGTGCCCATTTGAATGCCAAAAGCATCAATTCTTCTTACTTAAGCTTGTCAACCTTAATTAACTTCATAATACAAGTTACGCACTGAAAAATGGGGGTTATTTGGCTAAAGTTGTGGGGGGGGAGGGCTGGCTGCAGGTTTTCATGTGCCCTGGGCGAAAGAGCGCCCCTTTAACACATACCACAACTCATCAATGATCATGCTCCGATACGGCAGAGAAATAGCGGTATAGTACAATGAAAAATACTTCACTTTTTACATCTCATGACGAGGCCCATCTATTTCTCCATACAGAATCATTGGTCCCATATAATGTTTGAAACAGTATATGATGAGCTCCACATAATGCTACAGTATATGTTGGTCCCCATGGATGAAGCTCCACTGTCTTATGGGCCCAAATAATGCTCCAAACATAATGGGCCCCATTTCTAATGCTCTAGTGTATAATGGGCCCTGTAAATGCTGCTCCAGTGTCTGATGTCCACCTTTGGAATGTTCCAGTGTATGGTGGGCCCCATCTATCATTCTCCAGAGTAACGTGCTCCCCAAAAATTGCTGTCCCAACATTGAAAACAATCAAATAAGTCTCCTCGCTAGGGAATCAAAATATTCAAAATATATGTCTCAGGAGGCAGGATCAGATGGTGTTAGGCCCAGTATGGATTGCACGTGATTGCACAAAGGTTAGAAAGGGTACCGTATCCCCGGATAACATGTATGGATAGCGTACACATTCAAAATATATGTCTCAGGAGGCAGGCTCAGACGGTGTTAGGCTCAGTATGGATTGCACGTGATTGCACAAAGGTTAGAAAGGGTACCGTATCCCCGGATAACATGTATGGATAGCGTACACATTCAAAATATATGTCTCAGGAGGCAGGCTCAGACGGTGTCAGGCACAGTATGGATTTGACGGCCCAGATTACACAGCGGAGGAGCAGGGAGAGGTAAAGATTGCAAATGCTGGGGCCCTGCCCAAGCAAGGGGGGCCCACTCATGGGCGTCGGTACTGGCACTGGGCTCCTCATAGTACAGCGGTGTGTCTGACGGCGGGTGTGCACCACCACCGTCAGAGACACTTGATTGCACTATGAGGGACCCTGTGCCAGTGCCCGCGCCCAAGAGTCGGCCTACCCACCTGTCCAGGGCAACGGCACTCGCACGGTGTCGTGCGCTAGGTGGTGACCCCGGCCATGGGGGGGGAGGCAGCACAGTTAGGGAGTTTTAGAAAGTGGCATATGTTGATGTTGGACATTCAGCTGATGCAAAAGGCGAAATAGGTCAAGTCCCAGGAAGAGGTGGACCAAAGCAATCCATTTTTCTGTCACCCTATGTGTCATCAGGGGAAGGTGGGACAAAATCCTTGGAAACCCATGCATGGTTCATTTTAATGAAGGTTAGATCATCCACATTTTGGGTTGACAGACGGGTCCTTTTTTCTGTCAGGATTGATCCAGCTGCACTGAAGACTCTTTCCGATAGCACACTTGCAGCTGGGCAAGCGAGCTCCTGTAAGGCATATTGTGCCAATTCAGGCCAGGTGTCCAGTTTAGCGGCCCAATAGTCAAAGGGAATGACCTGTGTGGGAGAACATCGATATGGGAGGAAAAGTAGTTTGTAACCATGGTTGACAACTGCTGTCTCCTGTCACTTTCCATCGATGCAGTATTACCAGTTGTGTGAGCGGTATTTGAAAAATCAGTCCACAACATTGTCATGAAACCCCTGTCTCCAACGCCACTTCTGCTGTGTGCACCACGAACACCTCTGCCAAGCTGCCCCCGGCCCGTACGGCTCGTGGGAGAACCATCACCGCTGCTGTGTGCTGGGAATGCCTCAAGCAACCGATTTACCAGAGTTGCTTGTTTATTAGCCAATATTAGGTCAAGGTTCTCCTGTGGCATGATGTTTTGTAATTTGCCTTTATAAGCGTGGATCCAGGATGCTGGCCAACCAGTAGTCGTCATCGTTCATCATTTTGGCAATGCGGGGGTCCCTTTTTCGGATCCGCAAGGCATAATCTGACATGTGGGCCAATGTTCCCGGTGTCAATGATGCACTGCGAGTGCTGGTTGGAGGAGCACTTTCTGGCAAATCCACATCCCTCCAGTCACGCACAAACCCTGTACAAGACCTTGCCACGCCAACATTTTCACTTGCCCCACGAGATGCATCCTCCTCCCCTAAGTAATCATCCCCATCATCATCCTCCTCCTCTTCTTCTTCCTCCACCTCGTCCAGGAGAGGTCCCTGAGCAGACAATGGCTGAATGTCATCAAGGATTCCCTCCTCCTCTTCCTCCTCATCAACATTGGCTGCAGACGCCTGCTCCTTAAGGTGCGTCAAAGTTTGCATGAGCAGACGCATAAGTGGGATGCTCATGCTTAGGATGGCGTCGTCTGCGCTTACCAGCCGTGTGCATTCCTCAAAACACTGAAGGACTTTACAGAGGTCTTTCAGCTTCGACCACTGCACACCTGTCAACTCCATGTCTGCTCTCAAAGTGCCTGGCCGTGTATCCTCCCACAAATGCATTATGGCCTGCCTCTGCTCGCACAGCCGCTCCACCATGTGCAGGGTGGAGTTCCACCTTGTTGCAATGTCGATAATGAGGCGGTGGTTGGGAAGGTGGAGCAATCGCTGCAGCTTCTGCATACGAACGGAGTGTACAGGCGACCGGCGGATGTGCGCGCACAGTCTTCGCACATTCTGGAGCAGGGCTGTTAACTCCGGATAATTTTTGAGGAAGCACTGCACCACCAGGTTCAAGGTGTGAGCCAAGCAAGGTATGTGGCTGAGTTTTGAAAGGGCTATGGCTGCCACAAAATTACGGCCGTTATCACTAACTACCTTGCCTGCCTCAAGATGTACACTGCCCAGCCATGACTCAGTTTGTCGCTTCAAGTACTCGGCCAGCACCTCGGCGGTATGTCTGTCGCCCAAACACATCATCTGCAACACAGCCTGCTGACGCTTTCCACTAGCTGCTCAATAGGGGGACACATCGTGTGCAACAGTGGCAGCTGCAGATGGAGTGCTCGTACGACTGCGCTCTGTGGACGAGCTTTCGCTTCTGGAGGAGGAGGAGGAGGAGGAGGAGGAGGAGGGTGGAACGCCTACAGCCAACTGTTTCCTATACTGTGGGCTAGGCAGCACTGTCCCACCACCGCTGTCCCCTGTGGACCCTGCATCCACCACATTAACCCAGTGCGCAGTGATGGACACGTAACGGCCCTGGCCATGCCGACTGGACCATGCATCAGTTGTGAGGTGCACCTTTCCGCTCACTGACTGCTTGAGTGCATGGACAATGCGGTCTTTCACATGATGGTGGAGGGCTGGGATGGCTTTGCGAGAGAACAAGTGGTGACTGGGTAGGTCATAGCGTGGTACTGCATAGGCCATGAGTTCGCGGAAAGCTGTGCTTTCCACCAACCGAAAGGGCATCATCTCAAACGAGATTAGTTTGGCAATGTGGGCGTTCAAACCCAGTGTACGCGGATGAGAGACTGAGTACTTTCTTGACCTACTCATAGTGTCTGGGAGGGTGAGCTGGACTTGAGAGCTGCATATGGTGGAAGTAGCGGTGGACAGGGCGGACTGAGAGAGGGTTGATGATGGTGATGGAGTTGGTGTTCTTTCTGATGGCCTAGAATCAGTCTTTCGTTGATATAACAGTGGGATTCCCTGACTGCTGTGGCCTTGCAACGACACCTCAACATTTCCTGCTGTGCTAACCGGTGGGCTTACAGTGGGGGAAACAATGTAGCGTTGATGACTACCTTCGTTGTGATCAGTTGCACATGTGGCACTTGAGGTTTGGTGTTGTGTCCACGCTTGCAAGTGCATGCTGGTTAAATGTCTAAGCATGCAACTGGTATTCAAATTTTTCAGATTTTTCCCTCGGCTAAAGGTCTTTGCGCACTTCTTACAGATAACCTTGGCCTGATCATGAGGATTTTGTTCAAAAAAGTGCCACACTGCACTCTTCCTACTTTGACAGACATTTTGCGGCCTAGCACGCTGTGATCTTTTGACCCTCTGGACAAGCTGTCCAGCAACTCTTTTGATGTTTGGAACCTGTCTTTGGAGTGCTCCGGGCCTGCCAGATAACAGCTGTTGCGATGTCGATGTCTGCTGTGGATGCTCCTCATCTGAGCTATTGGAAGCAGCACCCTCTTTCCCCAATGGATGCCAATCTGGGTCAACAACTGGGTCATCCATCACCTCCTCTTCTATGTCATGTGCACCTTCCTCTGTGTCACCGTGTATGGTGGTATAGTGTGCGGGAAGGGGCACCTGAGTCTCATCAGGGTCAGAATCTGGCTCTGTACACTGCGAGGACAATGTAGTGCTCTGAGTGAATGTACCAGCAGAATCATCCATCAGCGGCTGTGCATCAGTGCACTCCATGTCAGATTCATCTTGGCCTGGGTAATTCACCATTTGACTTGATAATCCAGGCATGGTATGTGAAAACAGCTCCATGGAGTAATCAGTAGTATGGCCTGCGTCATCCTTCAATCTTGGTTGGGGTGAAGGACACAAGGAAAGGTGTGGTTCATGAACATGAGCCTCCAATGACGACTCAGTGCTTTTACTTTTTACAACTTCAGAAGAGGAGGCGATAGAGCTGGAGGCTGAGTCAGCAATGTAAGACAAAACTTTTTCCTGATGCTCTGGCTTTAAAAGCGGTTTGCCAACTCCTAGAAAACTAAGCGTTCGAGGCCTTATGTAGCCAGACGATGACGCAGGCTCAACACCTCCTGCATTCGGTCCTATTTTGCTCTTGCCACTACCATCAGATCCACCACCAACACCATCATTACCAGCTGCCAACCCCCCGCCCAATTCCACGGCCTCTTCCACCAGCCTTCCTCATTTTTGGTAGAAATGTAGACAAAATCCAACAAACTATATAGTAATGTAAAACAAGGTACAAGGTGTCTATAGGACAGGGGAGATTTTGAATTTCTGCACACACTTTTGGACACTGGACACTTTTGGATTGTGTGAGGCCCAATGAATATCTGAGCGCTATGTGACAGGCTCGATGGCACAGCTGTGACCTAAGTGACTAGAGGATAAGTGAGATTTTGAATCTCTGCACACACTTTTGGACACTGGACACTTTTGGATTGTGTGAGGCCCACTGATATCTGAGCGCTATGTGACAGGCTCGATGGCACAGCTGTGACCTAAGTGACTAGAGGATAAGTGAGATTTTGAATCTCTGCACACACTTTTGGACACTGGACACTTTTGGATTGTGTGAGGCCCACTGATATCTGAGCGCTATGTGACAGGCTCGATGGCACAGCTGTGACCTAAGTGACTAGAGGATAAGTGAGATTTTGAATCTCTGCACACACTTTTGGACACTGGACACTTTTGGATTGTGTGAGGCCCACTGATATCTGAGCGCTATGTGACAGGCTCGATGGCACAGCTGTGACCTAAGTGACTAGAGGATAAGTGAGATTTTGAATCTCTGCACACACTTTTGGACAATGGACACTTTTGGATTGTGTGAGGCCCACTGATATCTGAGCGCTATGTGACAGGCTCGATGGCACAGCTGTGACCTAAGTGACTAGAGGATAAGTGAGATTTTGAATCTCTGCACACACTTTTGGACACTGGACACTTTTGGATTGTGTGAGGCCCAATGAATATCTGAGCGCTATGTGACAGGCTCGATGGCACAGCTGTGACCTAAGTGACTAGAGGATAAGTGAGATTTTGAATCTCTGCACACACTTTTGGACACTGGACACTTTTGGATTGTGTGAGGCCCACTGATATCTGAGCGCTATGTGACAGGCTCGATGGCACAGCTGTGACCTAAGTGACTAGAGGATAAGTGAGATTTTGAATCTTTGCACACACTTTTGGACACTGGACACTTTTGGATTGTGTGAGGCCCACTGATATCTGAGTGCTATGTGACAGGCTCGATGGCACAGCTGTGACCTAAGTGACTAGAGGATAAGTGAGATTTTGAATCTCTGCACACACTTTTGGACACTGGACACTTTTGGATTGTGTGAGGCCCAATGAATATCTGAGCGCTATGTGACAGGCTCGATGGCACAGCTGTGACCTAAGTGACTAGAGGATAAGTGAGATTTTGAATCTCTGCACACACTTTTGGACACTGGACACTTTTGGATTGTGTGAGGCCCAATGAATATCTGAGCGCTATGTGACAGGCTTGATGGCACAGCTGTGACCTAAGTGACTAGAGGATAAGTGAGATTTTGAATCTCTGCACACACTTTTGGACACTGGACACTTTTGGATTGTGTGAGGCCCAATGAATATCTGAGCGCTATGTGACAGGCTCGATGGCACAGCTGTGACCTAAGTGACTAGAGGATAAGTGAGATTTTGAATCTCTGCACACACTTTTGGACACTGGACACTTTTGGATTGTGTGAGGCCCACTGATATCTGAGCGCTATGTGACAGGCTCGATGGCACAGCTGTGACCTAAGTGACTAGAGGATAAGGAAGATTGGATTGCTTTTAAAAAAGCAGTTTGCGGACCAGTGGGTAAACAGCAATGCCAGCCTGTCAGGAAGCCTTAAAAGGCAGCCCAACAACCAACACCACTGATACACCACAATATAGCCTCCCCTTGCACTGCACACACAGTGACTGGTGTGTTGTGCAGGCCAAATTGCTATCAGCAGCAGAAGCAGTTTTTTTTTCTTCTCAGCAGGACAAAAAAAAAAAATTGGGATTGCTTTTAAAAAAGCAGTTTGAGGCCCAATGAATATCTGAGCGCTATGTGACAGGCTCGATGGCACAGCTGTGACCAAAGTGACTAGAGGATAAGGGAGATTGGATTGCTTTTAAAAAAGCAGTTTGCAGAGCAGTGGGTAAACAGCAATGCCAGCCTGTCAGGAAGCCTTAGAAGGCAGCCCAACAACCAACACCACTGATACACCACTATATAGCCTCCCCTTGCACTGCACACACAGTGACTGGTGTGTTGTGCAGGCCAAATCGCTAGCAGCAGAAGCAGTTTTTTGTCTTCTTCCCTGCCTAACGCTCTCCCTACAGAATCAGCAGCAATCTCTCCCTATACTGAGATCGGCAGAAGTAAGATGGCGGTCGGCATGCACGCCCTTTTATACCCACTGTGACGCCCACCAAAGCAAGCCAATCACTTGCATGCCCTTCTGAAAGATGGTGGTGACCCGTGCCTATGTCATCACGTTGCCCACAGTGTCCGTGGATCCTGATTGGCTGAAAAAGAGCGCAAAACAAACTTTTGAAACACGACTTTGGCGTGTAAGTCGCCGACCTCGTGGCCGACCTCATCCTAGGGTCGGGTTTCGTTTCATGAAACCCGACTTTGCCAAAAGTCGGTGACTTTTGAATTTTTTCGACCCGTTTCGCTCAACTCTACTTAACACTAATTTCCTGTAAAAAATAAAAGTACAGGCCACATATTTTACAGTGTGGTATCTCCATTAAGAAAAATAGCGTGCACTCAAGTCTTATTATTGAGGTGCAGGTGTAACGGACCTGTAGGTCCTATTACCAATAATAATATAGAATCACCGCACACTCAGAGAAATATAATGCCAACAAGTGTTCATTTTATTATGTACAAAACATGTGGGAGCCAAAAAAGAATATAAAGCACTAGATAGAAGCGATATATATAACGACGTTTCGGCTCAGCCCGAGCCTTTATCAGTTTATCGCTGAATCCGTTTTCAAATCTTTTGAATAGATTGTAAGAGAACTCCCAAGAGAATAGCCCAAGTAAAACGGCTGTGATTATAGTGCTTAAGCGGCGCTCCCGCGCCTGGCGCCAGCCGTTTTACTTGGGCTATTCTCTTGGGAGTTCTCTTACAATCTATTCAAAAGATTTGAAAACGGATTCAGCGATAAACTGATAAAGGCTCGGGCTGAGCCGAAACGTCGTTATATATATCGCTTCTATCTAGTGCTTTATATTCTTTTTTGGCTCCCACATGTTTTGTACATAATAAAATGAACACTTGTTGGCATTATATTTCTCTGAGTGTGCGGTGATTCTATATTATTATTGGTATCTCCATTACACGTCTCATCTATCTGTTGGCTCCAAATTGAGGCACTAGAGGCCTCTATTCAGCAGTTTTTGCTGTGTGTTACTCTAGTTCTTGACACTATTTTTCTGTAAAAAGACAAAAATACAGGCGACATATTTTGCAATGTAGTATCTATCACATGCTCATATATCTGTGGGCTACAAATTGTGGCATTTGAGGTCTCCATTCAGCTGTTTTTACTGTGTGATACTCCAATGATTAACATTAGTTTGCTGTAAAAAAAAAATATTGGCCACATATTTTACAGTATAGTATCTCTTTCACATGCCTGATTTATCTGTGGGCTACAAATTGTGGCATTTGAGATATCAATTCAACTGTTTTTACTGTTTGTCACCCTAGTTCTTGACAATGGTTTCCTGTAAGAAAATAAAAATACAGGCCACATATTTTACAGAGTGGTATATCCATCACATGCCTCATATATCTGTGGGCTACAAATTGTGGCATTTGAGGCTTCCATTCAGCTGTTTTGGTTGTGTGTTTCTCTAGTTCTTGACACCATTTTCCTGCAAAAAAAAAAAAAATACAGGCCACATATTTTACAGTGTAGTATCTCCATCACACGTTTCATCTATTTGCATGGTACAAATTGTAGCATATGAGGCCTCCATTCAAACATTTTTGCTGCTTGTTATCCTTATTCATGACACTATTTTCCTGTAAAAATATAAACATACAGGCACCATATTTTACAGTGTGGTATCACCGTCAAACACCTCATCTATCTGTCTGCTACAAATTGTGGCATTTGAGGCCTCCATTCAACTGTTTTTGCTGTGTGTTACCCTACTTCTTGACAATATTTTCCTATTAAAAAATAAAAACGCAGTCCACATATTTTACAATGTGCTATCTCCGTCACACGCCTCATCTATCTGTGGGCTCCAAATTTTGGGCCTCCATTCAACTGTTTTTGCTGTGTATTACCGTAATTCTTGACACTATTTTCCTGTAAAAAATAAAAACACAGGCCACATATTTTACAGTGTAATATCTTCTTCACACGCCTCATATATCTGTGGGCTACAAATTGTGGCTTTTGAGACCTCCATTCAACTTTTTTTTTGCTGTGTGTTACCCTAGTTCTTGACATTATTTTCCTGTTAAAAAATAAAAATACAGTCCACATATGTTAGTGGGTCGCCCTCCCAGGGCTGTGAGGTACTCGGTACCGGGCCGGTCTCTCAGAGGGGAATGTCACAGCAGCGGTGACCCGGTCCTTGGCCCTGGGCGCCCATGTAAAAGGGGTTGAGTGATGGAATAAAGTTTATGAGTAATTCGTGACGCCATAAATGTACAAGATTTAGAAAGAATTAAAAATACAAAAACCAAAAGCTCCAAAAATAGTCCTGTGACGATTAGTCCATGCGTCAATGTCCATGGTCCATTCCTTGGCAAATGGTGAACTATATACAAGGGAAATTTTTGACCACACCTAGTCCTGTGGCCCAATTGTCCTTCAAAACAAACTGGAAAATTCAAAAAGGGATTTCTTCCAGAGTCTCTGTAGGCACAAAACTTAAACGTTATGTATAGACATACAATTTAACATTTACATGAACTAATTTATACACGATATCTGAGGGGTGGAATACCTTGGGTACTACAGACAGACCTACGTAGCTCTGGTGTGGGTAAACTGGGTAAACTGGGTAGTAGCCGTCTACGGACTCTTAGACTCACCATGGGTATGACAGATTCACCACTGGCAGGGCGAGGATTCTCTGGCTCCACTGCAGGTGTGGCATCTCCTACCTGAACTTCCTGATTTTCAGAGTTCTCTTGAGTCACTTCTTCTTGTACTACCAGTTGGGGAAAAGTCAAAACTGCCACCACTATGGCATTATTTGCTCTAGTCCAATTTGCAGGGAATTCTCCAAGTACAGTGCTGACCTTTTCTTCTTCTTCTATGGGTTGGATGTTCTTTTGCTCTTCCATTCTTTCTTTCAATTGGTCAGGGCACAATTTCAAATGATCCCTTGATATTGCTGCTGAGGTTTCTTCGTACTTCATGGAGGTTGCTGGGCTTCTGCCAGTCCCGGATGACTGTGACTTTGTCAGGATCTGGTGCCACACCTTATGCACTTACTACATGACCGAGGTACTGATCCTTGGGCTTCAGGAGGTGGCATTTGGAAGGCTTCACCTTCAGGCCAAAGTTGGACAAGGCTTCAAACACCTCAGCCAGGTGCTCCAGATGGTCTTCATAAGTCTTGGAGAAAACAATGACATCATCAAGGTACAACAGGACTGTCTCGAAGTTCTTGTGTCCAAGACAGCACTCCATTAGCCCTTGGAATGTCCCTGGAGCGGTGCAGAGCCCGAATGGCATGTAGTTGAACTCACAGAGACCCATTGGTGTTGTAAACGCTGTTTTCTCCTTGTTTGTCTCTGCCACGGGAACCTGCCAATACCCACTAGTGAGATCTAAGGTGGAAAAATAGTTAGCAGTTTTAAGTGCAGCTAATGACTCCTCAATTCTGGGTAATGGGTAGGCATCTTTATTTGTAATGCTGTTAATTTTTCTGTAATCAACACACATTCTCATGGTACCATCCTTCTTTTTCACAAAGACTATTGGAGCTGCTCAGGGGCTCCAACTGTCTCTGATCACCCCAGCCTCCTTCATTTCCCGCAACATACTTTTGGCACATTGGTATTGTGTTGGGGGTATAGGCTGGTACCTTTCTTTAATGGGTGGATGATCTCCAGTGGGGATATGGTCTTGAACCCCTTTTGCCTTCCCAAAGTCTAGAAGGTGTTTATTGAATACTCGCTCATACTCCTAAGTCACTCGGTAAACCCCATTCTTTTGGTATGAAGGGGTGGAGTCAGTCCCCACCTGCAGTTGCTGGCACCATTCCTCCAGCTGCTTTACAGAGCCATTGTCCTCCACCGGGTCGGATGAAACCAAGGGCTCTGCTGCCTGTATTGCATTGCTACTGACAGTAAGCAGCTTAGCAACTGTGGCATATCGAGGTATTGTGGCCTTCTCCTCCTCACAATTCAAGAGGCGTACAGGTACCCTCCCTTTACGGACATCAACTACCCCTCTGGCTGTCAGGACAGTGGGCCTGCTATCAGAGTACACTGGTTCTACCATTGCCTGGTAATCTTTTCCTCTGAGGCCTATGGCTGCCCGACACCAAATCAACATTTCACATCTGGGGTGTATTGCAATTGGGAAAGAATCACTCACTCGGACGCTGCTGATTTCTCTAACAGAGAGTTCTACCTGCTGTCTTTGCATCAGGGCCCTGATCTCCTTCTGCACGACTCGTTGTTCACTGGAACCAGCAGTCTCAGCCACCTGTTGCAACAAGACAATAACTTCGGAAAGACAATTTTCAATCACATTGGTACCAAGAGTCATCATTGGGTTACATTCTCGTCGATCAATATCCACAACTATCAGACCTTGAGATTTTAACTCTACTCGACCCACTTTAACAGTAATTTCTTTACATCCCACTTGCGGTAAGGACTGACCATTACTGGCAACTACTGTGAGTTCATCACTTGGGCCGCGAGTAAGTTCAGAATCAGCCCAATACCGCTTGTAAAGGATATAGGGCATAGTTGTCACCTGGCAGCCAGTGTCCAGCAATGCGTTCATGGGGATACCGTCAATCACCACTGGGAGGACCGGTCTCCCTCCAACATACTTGGCTCGCCAGTTCTTTGGGCCTTGTGGTCCTACTCCTGGGGGTTGGCCCTCTGCCCCAGGGGTTGCTCGTTTAAATAACAGAATCTTGCGATGTGGCCTGCCTTGCAGCAGCGACGACAGATGGGACGTTCATCCTGGTCATAGCGATCATTGGTTCTACCTCGGAGTGGCGGGATCCTCTTCTTCTTTAGCCACGGGACATCCTCTGGACTGGAGGGGAGCTGCATCTTCTCCTTGGAGGATACCTGCAGGGACTGCACAGTTTTAGCAAGTGCAGCCATACCCTTGGTCAACTACTGGACCTGAAGACACAGTTCTGCAGATGGGTCTTTGTCCAGAGTCTGTGCATCAGCCTCCACAGGGATGGAGGGGAATGATGTTGCTTCCTGGTGGTATGTAATCGCTGGGCGCCTAGGGGGCGCTGGACGGCTGACATTTGGTTCATGCAGCACCCGGATAGCCCTGTCTTTGAAATCAGCAAAGTCTAGGTCCGGGTTTTGTAGGGCTATGATGCGCAGCTGTGCTCTGTGGGTACTGGATAGGAGTCCCTCAATGAATTGCTCCTTTAACAGTCCGTCTCCATCTTTCACACTGTCTGGGTCAATCTGCTTGATGGCTCGCAGCGCCTCCTGCAGGTTAAGAGCATAGAATCATATCATAGAATCGTAGAGTTGGAAGGGACCTCCTGGGCCATCTGGTCCAACCCCCTGCTCAAAGCAGGATTCGCTAAATCATCCCAGTTAGATGTCTGTCCAGCCTCTGTTTGAAGACTTCCATTGAAGGAGAACTCACCACTTCTCGTGGCAGCCTGTTCCACTCATTGATCACTCTAACTGTCAAAAAGTTTTTTCTAATATCTAATCTGTGTCTCCTCCCATTCAGCTTCATCCCATTGCTTCTAGTCTTTCCTTGTGCAAATGAGAATAAAGTTGATCCTTCTACAATGTGACAGCCCTTTAGATATTTGTAGACAGCTATTAAGTCTCCTCTCAGTCTTCTCTTTTGCAAACTAAACATTCCCAAATCCTGCAACCTTTCCTCATAAGACAGGGTTTGCAGACCGGTCACCATTCTGGTCGCTCTTTTCTGAACTTGCTCCAGTTTGTTGATGTCTTTTTTAAAATGTGGTGCCCAAAATTGGACACAATATTCCAGATGAGGTCTGACCAAAGAGGAGTAGAGGGAAATAATTACTTCACGTGATCTAGACTGTATGCTTCTGTTAATACATCCTAGAATTGCATTTGCCTTTTTTGCTGCTGCATCACACTGTTGACTCATATTCAGTCTGTGATCTATTAGTATACCCAAGTCTTTTTCACATGTGCTGTCACTTAGCCCTATTCCTCCCATTCTATATATGCTTTTTTCATTTTTATTGCCCAGATGTAGTACTTTGCATTTCTCCCTGTTAAAAACCATTCTGTTAGTTGCTGCCCACTTCTCCAGTTTATTTAAATCTTTTTGAATCCTCTCTCTCTCTTCTCTAGTATTAGCTATCCCTCCTAGCTTTGTGTCATCAGCAAATTTAATCAGTTTACCCTCAATTCCTTCATCTAAATCGTTGATAAAGATGTTGAACAATACAGGGCCCAGGACAGAGCCCTGTGGTACCCCACTTGAGACATTCTTCCAACTGGATGTGCAGCCATTTACGACCACTCTTTGGGTCCGATCACTAAGCCAGTTATGAATCCACCTAACAGTTGCCTTGTCCATTCCATACTTAGTCATTTTTTCAATAAGGATTGTATGAGAGACTTTGTCAAATGCTTTGCTGAAGTCAAGATATACTATATCTACAGCATTTCCTTGATCCACCCAATCAGTAATACCATCATAGAAGGAAATTAAATTAGTCTGACATGACTTATTAGTTACAAACCCATGCTGACTCTGTTTAATCACTTCATTCTTATCCAGGTATTGACATACATGTTGTTTAATAATTTGTTCAAAGATCTTTCCTGGTATAGAAGTCAGACTCACCGGCCTATAGTTGCCTGGGTCCACCTTCTTCCCCTTTTTGAAGATAGAAACAACATTTGCTCTTCTCCAGTCTTCTGGCACTTCTCCTGTTCTCCAAGAATTTTCAAAGATTATGGAGAGGGGTTCAAAAATTTCTTCTGCTATCTCCTTCAGTACTCTGGGGTGTAATTCATCTGGACCTGGAGACTTGAATACATTTAGGTTAGCTAAGTGTTTCCTCACTAGCTTTCTGTTTATAGATATCCTGGATTCTTCTATTCCCTTAATGGGACAGTGAATAACAGTTGATGTTACATTTCCTTTCTGAGAGAAAACAGATGCAAAATAGGAATTTAAAAGTTCAGCCTTCTCAACATCCTGTCTTACCATTTCATCATTTTCATCCTGTAAAAATCCTATAGCATCTTTGACTTTTCTTTTACTTTTGACATATCCCCAAAATCCTTTATTATTGCTTTTGACATCTCTTGCAAGCCTCAATTCATTTTCAGCTTTAGATAATCTGATTTGTGCCTTGCAGGTTCTGCAGACAGCATTATATTCTTCTTTAGATATGCCTCCTTCTTTCCATTTTATAAACATTTTTTGCTTCCTTTTTAGCATGTGCTTAAGTTCTGTGTTCATCCATCCTGGTTTCCTTAAATGCTTCCTATTCTTCCCTCTTTTCGGAATTGTTAACAACTGTGCTTTGAGAATTTCATTTTTCAAGATTTCCCATCCTTCCTGGACATTTTTGTCTTTAAGGATATCCAGCCATTGGATCCCTCCAATTCTCTTTCTGAATCCCTTAAAATCTGCCTTTCTGAAATCTAACCTTGACGTCTGAGTCTTCACAGGTCTTCCGCCTCTAGTTATCCAAAATTCTAAAATAGCATGGTCGCTACCTCCTAGGGTCCCAGCCACTTTTACCTCCTCAACCATTTCCTCCCTGTTTATAAGGATTAGATCCAAGGTAGCAGTTCCCCTTGTTTTCTCCTTTACCTTTTGGAAGATAAAGTTGTCAGCAAGAGAGGATAAGAATTTCCTTGACCTGTTAGTTTTACCTGAGAGAGATTCCCAACAAATGTCTGGATAGTTGAAATCTCCCATGACAACTATGTCATATTTTTTGGAGAACTTGGCCATTTGATGCATAAAGAGTTCATCCATATCTTCAGCTTGCACAGGCGGCCTGTAGTAAATGCCTACAATGGTGTCCTTTCCATTGTTCTGTCCCTGTATTCTTACCCAAACAGTTTCCACAGAACTCCCAGTCTCTGAAGCTTCAATCTCTGTGCAGATATACGCATTTCTAACATACAATGCGACACCCCCTCCTCGTTTATCAAGTCTGTTTCTTGCAAATAAGTTGTATCCTTCTAGTCTTGTATTCCAATCATGTGTATCGTCCCACCAAGTTTCAGTGATTCCAATGACATCATATTTCTTTTCCTGTGTTAGTAGTTCCAATTCTCCTTGTTTGTTGCCCATGCTTTGTGCATTAGTATAGAAACATTTTAGTTTGTGATTGGTTTCTCTTTCTCCAATATTTTTTTTAATTAGATTCTTTCGTCTTTGTTCTTCCTTTCCACTTCTAATAGCAGAGTTCTCAGTAGCATTTGTCAGGTGTATGGCTTTTTCTGGTCTTTTGCTTCCCTTCCCATGTTGTTCTAGCATAGTCCCAGCATAGTCCCATATACTGTCCTGCACTCTTTGCTTACACCCAAAGAATCTCATCTTGAATTCAGCGGCAGTGCGAGTGTCAAAGGTACTTCTTAGCTTAGCCAGGATCTTTTTACCAGTCTCCTTATCAGTGTCCTGCCAGGCTTTTACTTCTCTCTGTGCTGTACCTGTTAGCTGACCAATAAGGATGTTCACCTTCTGGCTTTCAGACAGAGGATACACTTCAAACAAACTGCACAGTCTCTCTTTGAAGTCACTCAGGGTATGTGACTCCCCTGAATACTGCGGTAGCCAGGCTGCTCCCGGTATGCAGGGCATAGACAGCGGCATTATGGGGACCGCTGCGGTAGGCGTTGATTCTTGTCGTGCTGAGGAGGCAGCGTTGGCTGCTGGCTGCAGCGGCGCTAGGTGAGCCGCAGCTGTGCCTGGCCCTGCAGCTTGTGGCGCTGGGGGGTCGGCGGGGGTGCCCAGCACCGAATCTGCGCATGCCTCGGACCTTCTTTTCCCCCCTAGTTAACGTTGGGCCAGGCCCTGGGTTGCACTGGCTTACTGGTTGGATGACCGGGGGACACCAGGGCTGCAGGCCTCTGCTCCTCCAACTTCTTGCGTGCTGTACTCTTCCCGCACGGCACTTCACTTCTTCGCGCTCTTTGGCAGGCTCCGAGTCTTAGGTGGGAATAGAGCATTTACAGCTTCCTATTCCTCTGGTTTCTGTTGCAGGATCTTCAGTATCCATACAACCGTGGAGACCAGGCTCTAGATCATGCGCTCCAGCTTCTCTCTTCAAGTCTACACACTTCGCCCTCCTCACAGAACTGACTAATTTCCCTTCCTGGCCCTCAGAAAGCACTTCCTCTGGGAGTGGGAACTGTGTTGCATGTTATGGTTAACTGCTAGAGAGACCCTTCATTGCTTCCAAGCCTGACATCACCCTCCATGGAGGAAGGCAAAGCCACTGTGGCGACCATACTCCTGGGGGCGCCACATTAGTGTAGTATCTCTGTCACATCCCTCATCTCTCTGTGTGCTAAAACTGTGGCATTGGAGGCCTCCATTCGACTGTTTTTGCTGTGTGCTGCTCCAATGATAACAACTATTTTGCTGTAAAAAAAAATACTGGCCACATATTTTACAGAGTGGTATCTCCATCACATGCCTCATCTCTCTGTGGGCTACAAATTGTGGCATTTGAGGCCTCCATTCAACCTTTTTTGCTGTGTGTTAACCTAGCTCTTGACACTATTTTCCTGCAAAAAAATAAAAATATAGGCTGCATATTTTACAGTGTAGTATCTCCGTCACATGCCTCATCTATCTGTGGGCTACAAACTGTGGCATTTGAGGCCTCCTTTCAACTATATTTGCTGTGTGTTACTCCAATTATTAACACAATTTTGCTGTAAAAAAAATACAAGCCACATATTTTACAGTGTGGTATCCCGGTCACCTGCCTCATCTCTCTGTGGGTTACAAATTGTGGCATTTTTGATATTCATTCAACTGTTTTTGCTGTGTGTTACCCTGGGTCTTGACACTGTTTTCTTGTAAAAGAATAAAAATACAGGCCACATAGTTTACAGTGTAATATCTCCATCACTCACCTCATCTATCTGTGGGCTGCAAATTGTGGCATTTGATGACTCAATTCAACTGTTGTTGCTGTGTGTTACTCCAATTATTAACACTATTTTGCTGAAAAAAAAATACAGGCCACATATTTTACAGTGTGGTATCTCCGTCACACACCTCATCTATCTGTCTGCTACAAATTGTGGCATTTGAGGCCTCCATTCAACTGTTTTTGCTGTGTGTTACCGTAGTTCTTGAAACTATTTTCCTGTAAAAAATAAAAATACAGGCCACATATTTTACAGTGTGGTATCTTCGTCACACACCTCATATATCTGTGGGCTACAAATTGTGGCCTTTGAGGCCTCCATTCACCTTTTTTTTTGCTGTGTGTTACCCTAGTTCTTGACATTATTTTTTCGTAAAAAAATAAAAAATACAGTTGACATATGTTACATTGTAGTATCTCCGTCACATCCCTCATGTCTCCGTGGGCTACAAATTGTGGCATTTGAGGCCTCCATTCAACTGTTTTTGCTGTGTTCTGCTCCAATGTTTAAAACTATTTTGATGTAAAAAAAAATACAGGCCACATATTTTACAGTGTAGTATCTCCATCTCATGCCTCATCTGTCTCTGGGCTACAAATTGTGGCATTTGAGGCCTCCATTCAACTGTTTTTGCTGTGTAATACCGTTGTTCTTGACACTATTTTCCTGTAAAAATTAAAAACACAGGCCACATATTTTAAAGTGTAGTAGCTTCGTCACACATCTCATATATCTGTGGGCTACAAATTTTGGTATTTGAGGCCTACATTCAACTTTTTTTGCTGTGTGTTACCGTAGTTCTTCACAAAATTTTCCTGTAAAAAAATAAAAATACAGGCCACATATTTTACAATGTAGTATCTCTGTCACATGCCTCATCTTATCTGTGGGCTACAAATTGTAGCATTTGAGGCTTCCATTCAACTGTTTTTGCTGTGTGCTGCTCCAATGATTAAAACTATTTTGCTGTAAAAAAAAAACAGGCCACATATTTTACAGTGTAGTGTCTCCATCACATGTCTCATCTCTCTGTGTGATAGAGAAAAATTGTGGTATTTAAGTCCTCATTTCAACTGTTTTTGCGGTGTGTTACCCTAGTTCTTGACACTGTTTTCCTGTAAAAAAATTAAAATACAGGCAACATATTTTACATTGTAGTATCTCCATCACAAGCCTAATCTATCTTAGGGCTACAAATTGTGGCATTTGAGGCCTCCATCCAACTTTTTTTTGCTTTGTGTTACCCTAGTTGTTTACATTATTTTTCTGTAAAAAAATAAAAATACAGTCCACATATGTTACAGTGTAGTATCTCCGTCACATTCATCATCTCCACGAGGGCTACAAACTGTGGCATTTGAGGCCTCCATTCAACTGTTTTTACTGTTTGCTGCTCCAATAATTAAAACTACCGTATTTTTCGGACCATAAGACCCACTTTTTTCCCCCAAAATTTTTTGGGAAAGTTGGGGGTGCGTCTTATGGTTGCAATAGACTTACTTGCGACCATGGCTGGTGGCTGGTGCAGGTGCCGCGGGGCTCTGTGGTGTGGTGGTGGCAGTGGGCTGTGCTCCGGTGCAGGAGTAGTGGCTCTCTGTGCTCCGTGGGGGGCTCCGCCGGCATTTCCTCGAAGCCCAGAGGCCCCCACACATCCGTTGCTGGCTGCCGCCATGTTGCGGTGGCCTCCGGGAACATGGACGCCGGGAAGATGGCCGCCGGTTCGGGGATGGCGCATGCTCAGGTTCAGATCTTCCCCCCGAGATCTCGGGACGAGATTTCGTTGCCGAGATTTGAATCTCATCTCCCGAGATCTCGGGATGAGATCTGAACCTGAGATTTCTGGGCTTCGAGGAAATGCTGGTGGAGCCGCTGCTCCTGCATCGGAGCCGCTGCTCCTGCATCGGAGCCGCCCCTGCATCGGAGCACAGCCCGCCGCCACCACCACCACCACACCACAGAGCCCACCTGCCCCTGCGGCCCCAGCACAGCCCAGCTGCCCCAGCCCAACACAGCTGCCCCAGCACAGCCCACCTGCCCCAGCCCAGCACAGCTGCCCCAGCCCAGCACAGCTGCCCCAGCACAGCTCACCTGCCCCAGCACAGCCCAGCTGCCCCAACTGCCCCAGCCCACCTAGCCCAGCTGCCCCAGCCCAGCCCAGCTGCCCCAGCACAGCCCAGCTGCCCTAGCACAACCAACCTGCCCCAGCACAGCCCACCTGCCTCAGCACAGAGCTGCTGCCACCGCACCAGCCTGGACCACTGAATGACCCCTGTGACCACTCCTCCACATGTGCTGGATCCCTTCCCAGGTAAGCTGAATTCGGACTGTAAGACGGACCCCTATTTGACACATAATTATTTTTCCCCCTATTTTCCTTCTGAAAATTTGGGGTGCGTCTTATGGTCCGGTGCGTCTTATAGTCCGAAAAATACAGTATTTTGCTATTAAAAAGAAATACAGGCCACATATTTTACAATGTAGTTGTGGTGTTTGCAGGTACGCAGGATGCAGTGACGAGTCGCGAGACAATTTGGTGCTTTCTATATTAACGTTTAGAAGACTAGAGGGAACTTTCCTCAGTCTCGGCCTGATCAACAAAAGGGGGTAAGATGGGTTGCCTTCGCAGGGGCTCTATACAAGCAAACACAAATGGGTAGAACACGACTACTTCCGGCGATAGCCGGTCACTAAAGGGCCGCGGTATGGCCGACTACGGGTCCTTAATTATATAGTCTACTTAGCCGTCCAGACGTCCCTGACCGTTCGGGATGGTGGTCCTTTGGCGTAGAAGTCGCTGGGCCCAGTAGCTGAGGTGTTGACGAAGTCTTCGCGCGCTCCGGCGCGCTGATGACACTGGAGCCCCACAGGCCCCGACGGAGTCCTTGGACGGATGGGCCGCAGTCCTCGGACTGGGGTAAGCGGCAGCGATGTAGGGTGGCGAATCACAGGCCACCTGCGCAGCTAACAGCTGCGACGAAGAGTCCGCGGCCAGGAGAGGCTCGGCCCCTGCTGCGGACCAGAGTGGGACAGACAGTGGTGGCGGCTGGCGGCACTGTACTTGCCGCGGCCACTGGTGAGAGCAGGGAGGTGCGGGTGCCGTGAAACAGGCCGCAGCTGTGGGCTGGAGCGAGATGGCAGCGGCCACGGGCAACCGCAGGTAGGCCGCAGTTGCGGGCTGAGGTGAGGCGGCAGCGGCCGCGGGTCGAACTGGGGCCGCAGTGGCAGCGGGCTGGAGCGGGGCAGCAAGTCTCGGATGATCGCCTCGGCGCCGTCCCTCTGGAGTCCTCAGTGAGCATCTTCCCTGGCACTGGTAAGTCGCTCTAGCTTGCAGTCGCTCCCACGGTCTCCTGCTGCCTCTGTCTCAGTCTGCTGACTCATCGTCCCGGGAATTCCCCGCCTCTTTTATACAGGTCCCTCCCCCAGCCCATCTGTTTGTCACAATGGTCCGTCCCCAAACTCTGTCCCCCGGGGACAGTTTCCCCCAGAACCCAGATGACGGCTCCCTTGGTTCCGGCCCGGACACTCGATGGGGGCCGCTCCTCCCACATAGTATCTCCATCTCATGCCTCATCCATCTGTGGGCTGCCGACAAATTGTGACATTTGAGGACTCCATTCAACTGTTTTTGCTGTGTGTCACCCTAGTTCTTGACAGTATTTTCCTGTAAAAAAATTTAAATACAGGCCACATATTTTACAGTGTAGTATGTTCATCACATGCCTCATCTATCTATGGGCTACAAATTATGGCATTTCAAGCCTCCAATTTTGCTGTAAAAAAAATACAGGCCACATATTTTACAGTGTGGTATCTCTGTCACATGCCTCATCTATCTGTGGGCTACAAATTGTGCCATTTGGAGATATCCATTCAACTGTTATTGCTCTTTGTCACCCTAATTCTTGACACTATTTTCCTGAAAAAATAAAAATACAGGCCACATATTTTACAGTGTATTATCTCCGTCACTCACCTCATCTATCTGTGTGCTCCAAATTGTGGCATTTGAGGCATTCATTCAACTGTTTTTTCTGTGTGTTACCCTAGTTCTTGACACTATTTTCCTGAAAAAAATAAAAATACAGGCCACATATTTTACAGTGTATTATCTCTGTCACTCACCTCATCTATCTGTGGGCTCCAAATTGTGGCATTTGAGGCTTCCATTCAATTGCTTTTGCTGTGTGTTACCCTAGTTCTTGACACTATTTTCGATGAAAAAAATAAAAATACAGACCACATATTTTACAGTGTATTATCTCCGTCACTCACTTCATTCAACTGTTATTGCTGCTGTGTGTTACTCCATTTAGTAACACTATTTTGCTGTAAAAAAATTACAGGCCACATATTTTACATTGTGGTATCTCCGTCACACGACTCATCTGTCTGTGGGCTACAAATTTTGGCATTTGAGGCCTCCTTTCAACTGTTTTTCCTGTGTCTTAGCCTTGTTATTAACACCAGTTTGCTGAAAAAAAATTGCTACCTACAAGCCAGATATTTTAATCTGTAATTTTCCCACACACAGATCACATGTAAGTTTGCTCCAAATTCAGCCGTTTGTGGTGAGCATGGAAAATATTGTAGTCCATTTAAAATGGGCAAGGTATGTGGCAAGGGATGGGGAATTGGACGTGATGGTGATGGTGTATGCAGAGGTCGAGGCCATGGTCAAGCTCAATTTGTGCCACAACAAGCATCCACATCTTTTCGCCTGACCTTCCTGTCTGAATTACTAGGGGCCACAGAACATCACTATTGAACCCAGAGCAGTGTCAATAGGTTGTTGGCTGGATAGCGGATAATGCTTCCAGTCACTTTGACAACACCACCACCCTGTCTTCCAAATGGTCAAGTCTGAGTAGCCATGAGTCTGGACCGCATATTCCTCACCCTGATCCTCCTTACTTCAACTATGCAGAGTGCCTGAGGACAACTATCCTACTCTTGGTCACTCTGAAGAGCAGTTCACTTTTCCATTTATAGATTCGTGTTGTGAATTCACTTTCTGGCCTACCTCTGGTTACTGGTGAAGGTGGTGGAGATGGTTGTATTGACAGAGGGGTCGCAAGTTCTCTTTCTGGGCTCCCTCTGGTGGTTACAGGAGGTAATGGAGCTGATCTAATTAACAAAGGCCTGCCACCTGATAATGAGGAGGACGATTGGACATTGGGAGTTTCTGACTGGATTTAAGACAGCCGACTCCCAGTGATTTTTTCCTGCCTCCTGAGGTCTTAGCTGGAGCATGCAGGGACTGAGCTGGAAACTAAGTGTTCTTTTGCTATTGTTCACATTTGATTTGGTTTTGTCTATTTCAGTTTTGTGTGGTCAGCCAGCCCCGGCTGGGGCTGTGCTGAATTTCCATCCTTATGTTAATATTTGTGCCAGTTTGCTTTTGTCCTTTTTTAGATTGGCCTCTCTTTGCTATGCTTTCAGAATATACCAGAGTGCAGATATAATGGACGAAGTCTAGTGACTTCAGTATTTTTTCTATCAGACGTGTTAGGCATTTTTTGCAGGGTTTTTTGCATGATTGCAGACAGTGTCTTTCCTTTCATGTCTAGTTAGTTTGGGCCCCATCGTTTGCTCAGCCTATTTTCCTACATGCATTTGTGTTTTCATCTTGTCTCACTGACAATATATGTTTGGGGGCAATCTATTCCTTTGGGGTCTGCTCTGGGGCAGTTTAGATTTCCCCTTTCTTACTTTAGGCTTATTTAGTTCTCTGGCTGTGTCGAGGCATCTAGAATCTTCGTAGGTACACTCCATGGCTACAGCTAGTTGTGTGGATAGGATCAGGGGTCTGCAATCCGCTTAGTTACCAACCTCTCTGGTTTTCTGTGGCTTAGCTTGGTCTTGCTTTCCTCCATGGTGACCCAATCATAACAGATTCGGGCCTCTCGCCTCGGCCGCTTGAAGCTGGGCAAGATGAGATTGCATGTAGCGATGCCCAAATATTTGAGCAGCCACGGTCTCATGATGGCAGCAGTGGGAACATGTCACAAGAGGTGTGCAATGATGAGACACGATTGCCAGAAGTCAGGAGGAGGACCAGAGTGTGGAAGTGGAAGATGAGGTGGTGGATGATATAGTAGCTGACCCAACCTGGCAGGAGGACATGAAGAATGAGGATAGCAGCACACTGGGGGAGGTAGGCATCGCACCACAACAGGCAGGAAGAAGCAGTGTGGTGGCTGCAGACAAAAGGTGGGTAACCATTTCCCGTAACATTAACACGATGGAAGTAGGCAGTGCAACTGTTAGGTCTTCTCAAATATAATTGTTTATAAAAGACTCTGCCAACAACCCTAAACAGGCCATTTGCACCAACTGCTATGCCCGCATCAGCAGGGGTAGCAAATCTACCAGCCTGACCACCACCAGCATGATCAAGCACAGGGCAGCAAAGCACCGACTTTGTGGGCCAAACCCCAGGTGTTGTGAATTATCTCTCTGACTTCCCTCTGGTGATTACTGAAGATAGTGGAGCTGGTCAGATTGAGAGTTCTCTTTCTGGGCTCCCTCTGGTGGTTACTGGAGGTAGTGGAGCTGATCTGATTGACAGAGGCTTGCCACCTGATAATGAGGAAGACGATTGGAGATCTGGGGTTTCTGATTGGGATTTAAGACAGCTGACACCCTCTATCCCTGCTGGCGATTTTCTTCTTGTGCCTCCTGAGGTCTGATGTCTCCTGCTCTTTCCCTGCATGTTCAGCTAAGTGGTTCATTTGCTATTCTGTTGCATTTGATCTGGTTTTGTTTATCTCTGCCTTGTGCTGGTCAGCTAGCTCTGGCTGGGGCTGTGCTGAATCACCAGCCCAACTGTAGACTCTAGGGTACTCTAAAGAAGGAAAGAATTTAAAAAAAAATTCGAATTTTTTTTTCATATATTTGGGGCTGTAGGAGGATATTTTTTGTCTAAATGGAGACTAAGCAATTGTCTCATCGTGTTGAGCAGCTCACTGCTGAAGTGCGGGGAATTTCTGCCTATCTCGCTCAATCATCTGCTGTTGAACCAAAAATCCCTACTCCTGATGTGTTTTCTGGGGATCGGTCTAAATTTTTGGAATAATTGTAAATTATTTTTTGCTTTGAAACCTAACTCATCGGGGAGCTCTGTGCAGCAGGTTAAAATTGTCATCTCCCTGCTACGCGGCGATCCCCAGGATTGGGCCTTTTCTTTGACACCCTGTGATCCTATTCTGGCTAATGTGGATGCATTTTTTCAAGCCTTGGGGTTGTTGTATGATGAGCCTAATGCTATTGATCAAGCTGAGAAAACTTTATTGGCATTGAACCAGGGTCAGGATTCTGCAGAATTATATTGTCAAAAATTCCGAAAGTGGGCGGTCCTTACTAAATGGAATGACGATGCCCTAGCAGCTCTCTTTCGGAAGGGTTTGGCAGAAACCATAAAAGATGTTATGGTGCGATTTCCTGTTCCCTCTGGTCTTGACGACTCTATGTCATTGGCCATTCAAATTGATCGGTGTTTACGTGAACGTAAAACTACACGAGAGGCGTTGCCGCCTTTCGAACGAACTTCTGAACCATTGCAATGTGATAGGGTTTTGTCTAGGGCGCAACATCAGGAGTTTAGAAGGCGTAATAAGTTGTGCTTCTTTTGTGGGGACTCCTCTCATACTATTGCTGTCTGCCCTAAACGAGAAAAGCATTTTGCTCACACATTTGCGGTGGGCAGTGTACAGCCTAAATTCCTTTTGGCGATTACCCTGATCTGCTCCTTGTCTACATTTTCCGCTAAGGCTTTTGTTGATTCAGGAGCAGCTTTGAATCTGATGGATTTGGACTTTGCTAAACGTTGTGGTTTTCCCATGATACCCCTGCGGACTCCTATCCCTTTGAGGGGTATTGATGCTACTCCCTTTGCGGAGAATAAACCCTAGTTTTGGACCCAGGTGATAATACGGGTCGCTGTTGTGAGTTCATTTTCCCCTTTGTCACTGAGGTCTGGTGAACTCCCTATTCTGGTAAAGGAAGGTAATGAGCCTGATTATCAGGCACCTGAGCCTAATGAGGATGACTGGCTGAGTGGAGTCACGGACTGGATATAAGGCTGCCGACACCCTTCTGCCCTGCGGGTGATTTCTCTGTGGACTTCTAGGACACCAGTCTGATTCCTGCTCCTCTAAAGCTAAGTTTTCTGCTTTGCCTGTTAGCATTTGTGTTTTGTTTTTGTTTTCCTTGCTTTTCTGGATTCTGCCATTCCCTGCTGGGGTGAGCAGAATCTCCTTTTGCCGGTTGCTCTGTCTTCAGAATATTCCTGAGTACTGACATAGCTTTTTTGAAGCCTAGCATCTTCAGGGCCTTTTTCACTGTCAGTCTGTTGGCTCTTATTTTCATAGGGTTTTTCACGGATTGCAGACAGCAGCCTTCCTGTCCTTTCCTATCTAGCTAGCTTGGGCCCCGTCTTTGCTCAGTCTATCTTTCTGTCTGTGTTAGTGTTTTCATCTTGCTTCACCGTCATTATATGTTGGGGGCTGCCTATTGCTTTGGGGTCTGCTCTGGGGCAGCTTAGATTTCCCCTTTCTTTCTTTAGGTCTATTTAATTCTCCGGCTGTGGTCGAGGGGTCTAGGGCATCGTAGGAACCCCCCACGGCTACTGTTAGTTGTTGTGGATAGGATCAGGGGTCTGCAATCCGATAGCTGCCTACCTCTCTGGTTTTCTGGACTTAGCTAGCATTTCTGTTTTTGCCTCCTACGGTGACTCAATCATAACAGGTCGCCCCGGACCTCCAAGAAAATTGTACATTTTTGGTGTTGCACAATTTGCATGATACTATTGTTCTGGGTTTCCCTTGGTTGCAAACTCATAATCCTGTTTTAGATTGGAAATGTGTGTCTGTGGTGAGTTGGGGTTGTCAATGTGTTCTTAGTGACCACTCCTGTTTTCTCCACCTCTCCCCAGTCTCATGATATTCCTGACTATTTGGCTGATTTTTCTGATGTATTCAGTGAGAGTAAGTCCACGCCTTTGCCTCCTCATAAGAGTTATGACTGTACAATTGAGTTAATGCCCGGGTGTAAATTTCCCAAGGGTCGGCTTTTCAACTTATCGGTACCCAAACATGATGCTATGCGATCTTATATCAAGGAGTCAATGGAGAAGGGTCATATTAGACCATCCTCTTCACCTTTAGGTGCTGGGTTTTTTTGTGGCCAAG
Organism: Dendrobates tinctorius; assembly: GCF_039654945.1. NCBI lineage: Eukaryota > Metazoa > Chordata > Amphibia > Anura > Dendrobatidae > Dendrobates > Dendrobates tinctorius. Next base: position 3,187,811 of record NW_027361679.1, read on the forward strand.
AAAGATGTTTCATTAAGGCCATGTATTGACTGTCGTTCCCTTAACAAAATCACTGTTAAATATCAGTACCCGTCCGTTACCCCTGATTTCTGATTTATTTTCCAGAGTTAAAAGTGCCTGTTGGTTTACCACGCTGGACCTCAGGGGGGCGTATAATCTTATTCGCATCAAGTACGGGGATGAATGGAAGACTGCGTTTAATACTCTGGAGGGACTTTTTGAGTACCTGGTGATGCCTTTTGGGCTCACTAATGCCCCTTCTGTCTTCCAGTCTTTTATGAACAATATTTTCCGGGACTTTGTGGATAAGTTTTTGATCATTTATCTGGATGATATTTTGATCTTTTCCAGTGATTGGGATTCTCATGTGGAACATGTCCGGACTGTGTTCTGGATTTTGAGCGAAAATTCTCTGTATGTTAAGGGATCAAAGTGCCACTTTGGTGTACAGAGGATTTCATTTTTGGGATTCATTTTGTCCCCGTCGGCTATTGAAATGGACCCGGCCAAGATACATGCCATTTATGATTGGGTTCAGTCCACTTCTTTGAAGGCTCTCCAGAAGTTTTTGGGTTTTGCTAATTTCTACCGTAAATTTATAAGTAATTTTACTGGTATTGTTAAACCACTGACTGATTTGACCAAAAAGGGCGCTGATGTGGTGAATTGGTCTACAGAGGCAGTTTCGGAATTTCAGGAGCTTAAGCGGAGATTCATTTCTGCTCTGGTTCTACGGCAACCTGATGCCTCACTCCCATTTCAGGTGGAGGTAGATGCTTCTGAGATTGGTGCAGGAGCCGTTTTGTCCCAAAGAGATCGGGTGACTTCTAAGATGAATCCCTGTGCCTTCTTTTCTCAAAAATTCTCCCCATTTGAACCTAACTATGAGGTGGGGTATCGGGAATTGTTGGCCATGAAATGGGCATTTGAAGAGTGGAGACATTGGTTGGAGGGAGCTAGACATCAAGTTGTGGTCCTCACCAACCAAAAGAATTTGATTTATCTTGAATCAGCCAAACGCTTGAATCCTAGACAGGCTAGGTGGGCCTTGTTTTTTATGCGTTTTAATTTTGTGGTCTCTTTTCTTCCGGGCACTAAGAATGTTAACGCGGACGCCCTTTCTAGGAGTTTCTTTGCGGATTCTCTTGATGTGACCAAGCCTACTGCCATTCTAAATTAGGGTGTAGTTCTTTCCGCCATCTCATCCGATTTGAGACATGCCCTGGAAGAATTTCAGGAGGACAAATCTGAACGTGGTCCTATGGGAAAATTGTATGTCCCTGACCAGTGGAGGAAAAGAGTAATGTCTGAAATTCATTGCTCCGCGTTGGCTGGTCATCCAGGTATTTTTGGTACCAGAGATTTGGTGAGTCGGTCTTTTTGGTGGCCTGCCTTATCTCTTGATGTCAGGAACTTTGTGCACTCCTGTGGGACTTGTTCTAGGTCCAAGCCCTGTTCTCATTGTAGTGGGTTGTTGATGCCCCTGCCGGTGCCCAGGAGGCCATGGACTCATATCTCAATGGATTTTATTTCTGGTCTTCATGTCTCTCAGAGAATGACTGTTATCTGGGTGATCTGGGGTAGATTTTCTAAGATGGTCCATCTTGTACCACTCCCAAAGTTGCCATCTTCTTCTGAGTTGGTGCCCTTGTTTTTACAACCGGTGGTTCAGTTGCACGGGATTCCTGAGAACATTGTGTCGGACAGAGGAGTCCAGTTTGTTTCCAGATTTTGGAGAGCTTTTTGTTCCAAGCTGGGAATTCAGTTATCTTTCTCCTCTGCATTTCATCCTCAGACCAATGGGCAGACTGAGAGAACAAACCAGACTTTGGAATCCTATTTGAGATATTTCATATCTGCTGATCAGGATGACTGGGTCTCATTTTTGCCCTTGGCCGAATTTGTGCTAAACAATAAAGCTAGTTCTGTCACTTCGATGTCGCCCTTTTTCTGTAACTTTGGGTTTCATCCTCGATTTTCATGAGGGCAGGTGGAATCTTCCGCCTGCCCAAGTGTGGATTCTGTGGTAGAGAGAATGCAGCAGATTTGGGACCAAGTGGTGGATAAGCTTTGTGCTGGTCAGCTAGCTCCGGCTGGGGCTGTGCTGAATCACTGCCCATATGTTACTGCATATGCCAGTTTGTTTTGTCCCCTTTTATATTGGTCTCTTTTTGCTTTGCTTTCAGAATATACCAGAGTGCTGATATAGTGGGGGCGAAGTCATGTGACTTCAGTGTTTTGTGCATCAGACGTGTTGGACTTTTTGCAGGGCTTTTTGCGTGATTGCAGACAGTGTCTTTCCTTTCCTGTCCTGTCTAGTCAGTGTGGGCCCCATCATTTGCTCAGTCTATTTTTCTGCCTGTGTTTGTGTTTTCATCTTGTCTCACCGACAATATATGTTTGGTGGCTATCTATTCCTTTGGGGTCTGCTCTGGGGCAGTTTAGATTTCCCCTTTCTTGCTTTAGGCTTAGTTAGCTCTTCGGCTGTGCAGAGGCATCTAGGATCATCGTAAGTATGCTCCACGGCTACTGCTAGTTGTGTGGATAGGATCAGGGGTCTGCATCCGCTTAGTTATCAACCTCTCTGGTTTTGTTTGGCTTACCCTGGGCCTGCTATCCTCCTCGGTGACCCATTCATAACACCCAGGGTCCTGGAACACTGCCTGCGGGTGACACCACTGCTTCTTCCACTGTTGTGCGTGGAAGCCAATCCCCTGTTCATGGTGCCTGCGAAGCTGGCACCTACCCTGCACCTGTCGTTGCACACACTCAACTAGCACCATCATCAAGCAAATCCATGTCCTTGTGGTTTCCAAAGAAAGAAGGTCGCACTCTGCGAGATAATAGTGAAGATTTATTGACACATAATTACATGTCACGTCGGGGATGTGATAACAAGAGTGTCAAGTGGCTGACAACAGCCGTTTCGCGCTACTCGAGCGCTTCCACGGGTAAAAGTGCAGGGGGAAATGACTGATTCTTAAGCAAATCATGTCATCCAGTCACTCCTCCTACCTCAGCCGCTGTATAACTAACAAGTAAAACAGACAGGTGCTCAGTGCAAACATATAAAAAACACACATATTTCACCGCTGCAGCGGGAACAATAATCTTACATATAAAGACAAATATTACAAGGACTATTGAGTGATTATCAACATAACTAAAGGACCCCTATTATCAAATTAACCCTTCTGGGTAATCTGTTCCAAAGGAAACAGCTTATTAGTATAAATCCGAGAGCTGCATGATACTAAATCCATAGGAAGTGTGTGCTTCCATACATTATGATCTAATCAAGATATATATATGCAATTTTACCATGGCTCCAGCAATTAAAATAAAAAATTACTGACACCTATCTTTTGGCCATTTATGTCACAATGATGATCTAAGCCCATTGTATTGTTCTTGTTAAAACGATTTTAGGGCAAATTATACCGCATGATTCAGAACTAACCAATTAAGGAAATACCTATATATTTTTTTAATTATATTTTTTTATATTTTTTTATGTATTACTTAACACCAATAATTTACATTATCCCCTAGATATTTGTCTATTTGTCCTTAATTTATAACCTGCCAGTATTTACGGAAATATGTGTGTTTTTTATATGTTTGCACTGAGCACCTATCTGTTTTACTTGTTAGTTATACAGCGGCTGAGGTAGGAGGAGTGACTGGATGACATGATTTGCTTAAGAATCCGTCATTTCCCCCTGCACTTTGACCCGTGGAAGCGCTCGAGTAGCGCGAAACGGCCGTTGTCAGCCACTTGACACTCTTGTTATCACATCCCCGACGTGACATGTAATTATGTGTCAATAAATCTTCACTATTATCTCGCAGAGTGCGACCTTCTTTCTTTGGAAACCACAAGTGATTTGTTATGAGGTCAAGCACCCGGGAATCCTCCATGTGAGCTCACCGCCTGCTGCAAGCCACGGATCCTAGCACGGTAACAGCGGTGCCGCCCGCTTCTTCTTTTTTATTACTATAGCACTGGTTTCTGGACTGAGCACGCTTTGTTACTGGATCTAAAGAGTGGATTATATAGACATTGCATATATAGCAGTTTGACCATGTCGGTAGACATGGAAGCGGACACAGCCACATTGGGAATGAGCTTACAGGCTGGTCGGGAGGATGTTGATAAATATTTTAAAGAGTGTGAAACATGTGACGAAGTGCAGACATTAAGCACTAAAGCTTTGGAATTTAAATTGATGAATCTGGCTGAAAGAGAGACAAAATTATTTTGGACTAACAATTCATTGAAGTCCTACATTGATTGTGGACGTGTACCCCGTGGATTGAGAGTGTGGAAGGAAATTTCCGAGTTTAGGAGTGATGCTTCCTTTCGTACGGAATGGGAAAACATCCTACTAAAATGTTCACAAGATTTATTGCAATTAGTCCTGGCCACCAATTTGCGCAATTATGATACAGTTAAAGAGGAATTAACAAAATCACAAGAAGAGTTAAAATCAAGACTGACGGATAATCAGTGGCTTACATTGAATTAAAAAATGGACAGTAAATTGTTACCGATGCAGGCAGAGATTAAATTAAGGAAACGAGACAAATTTTTACGTGATAAAAATGATTTTTTGAATGGTCAGATATTCAGCTGGAATAAGCAACGAATGAATGCACATACTGGACAATCAGGAAAAGGGAAATATAAGCGCCATTTCCACAAACAGAATCATGCACCAATTAGGAGAGATTATTTGACAACGGATTCTGATTAAAGCATGGGAGAAGGTGTTAGTTTATCCATGATTCCATCTGATCAGCAAGCATCAGCAGAGGCAGGTGCGTCTGGATCACACATCCCTTTAGGCGGAGGATCAGAAGAGGAAGGAGGAAGACCTTATGGACAAAATCGCAAGAGAAAACAGGTCTCATGGAGACCAAGACGTTAAGGGACACATCATTGCATGCAGTAATTAATCTAACCGATCATGTGTTACAAGATTCTCATTATTCATTACTAGCTAAGGGTCTTAATTTTTGTATACCAGGTAATTTTGATTTGACAGAATTTAAGATTGATTTGTTTAAATCTATTAGGAAGATGCACCTACATAAGCATTTTTTATTCAAATCACCTACTGACACTCCATTATCAGGGGAGGTACAATGTGAAGTAGGTCCTTTGGGATTTATGGCAGGAGTAGGTACTTTGGCAGAAGTGCATGAAGACGCTGCATTATTGTTGAGCATTACTGAACCTGAGGGTGATTTTCCACAAATGATTAAAACCCCATTCTTAGGGGGTGTAACATCCCAATATATGCCCCCTGTCTCCCCAGGAAACCTAATCGATTTATTTGAGATGTTAGTCATTAAAGATGTAGAGGCATTAGTATATCCTATAGCACCTTCGAATTCAACAGTGGCAGAGAAGCAAGCAATGAGAGAAATCAGAGATTGGACGGACACAGTAGTGAGACCATCAGATAAAGGAGGGAATACTGTTTTTTTGCCCAGAGAAATGTATTTAGCAGAAGCCCATCGACAATTATCAGATACAGTAACATACACTAAATTGGTGGGAGATCCTACCCCTAAATATATAAGAGACTTGAGGTCTTTACTTAGGCAGTATGTTATAAAAAATACTATTTCTGAAAAAAAGGCAGAAAAATTATTACCTGAATTTCCCACACGTCCTCACTGGTACCACGTACCAAAATTACATAAATCCCTCTCTTGTCCTCCAGGTCGCCCCATTATTTCTGGGATAGGATCAGTGACGGAGGCACTTTCACAATATGTAGATTGGTTACTACGACCACTGCTCACTCAGATCCCGTCTTACATAAGAGACACGAAAGCTTTTTTAGAAGTAATACATGAGTTTGGTTGGCAACCTGGCTTTTTCCTAACATCAATAGATGTAGAGAGTCTGTATACAAGGATTCCTCAACAATTGGGAGTTGACACTATTAGAGAGATATTAGGTACCATAGGGAAAGAACAAGGTTTATTGATTTTGTCTGTGATGCATTGAGTTTTATTTTAACACACAATGCCTTCACTTTTGATTCAAAATGGTATTGTCAAAATGTGAGAACAGCGATGGGTACACCAGTATCTTGTACGTTTGCGAATCTGTTTTTGGGAGCTTTCGAGGAGAAATATATTTACAACATGCAAAAATATTTTAGACATATTAGACTATACCTCAGATATGTGGACGATGTGTTCATAATTTGGGACGGTACAGAAGATATATTTGTGGAATTTGTTAATTATCTCAATGATGTGAACCAAATGAATATGGTATTCACCCATAAATTTGGAGGTGTTAAATTAGAGTTTTTAGATGTCCTGTTGGAGATCAAAGATGATACTATTTGTACTTCGGTTTTTAGGAAACCTATAGCCACCAATTCCATATTGCGGTTTGATAGCTATCTTCCCACACATACCGTTAATTCAGTACCATATAGTCAATTTTTGCGAATATTTCGTTTGAATAATACAGTGGAGGGTCGGGAACGACAATCCAGAGAACTATATGAGAGATTGAGGCAACGAGGATATCCTGACCATTTATTGGACACCACACTTCAACAAGTGAGATCACATTGGGATGACAGTAGGAGATGTGTAGTTTATCAACAGAGTAAAGAGAGTAAGAAGGAAAAGAGATTCACCTTTTGTTTCCGTTATGGTCCGATGGATAGGCAGATTAGATCGGTAATTAGGAAACACTGGCACATTTTGGAACAAGATAGAGAGCTGTTTGATATAGTGTCAAGAGGACCACTTATTTCTAATAAACGTAGTACAAGGATTAGGGATGTTCCAGTGCAGAACCGGTTAATAACTCCACGTGATACATGGTTGAATCAAGGAATACCTAAGGGAAATTATAAATGTGGACAATGTCCTTATTGTAGATATCATTGCACTGACCATATACTACAAATAGGTGCGGTTAGACATACAGTGTCCAGTCTAATTACATGTAAGACCGATCATGTGGTTTATGTCATCTTCTGTACATGTCGATTTTTTTACATAGGAAAGACAATACGTCCACTCTATGTTCGATTTCGGGAACACTTCAAGTCGATAACAACGGGAAAAGGAGTGCCACGTCTTATTGATCATGTTAGGACTGTACATGGGATGGATCCAGGTGTCCTTTCTTTTGCTGGTATTGAAAAAGTCATGTTACCCCCACAAGGAGGGAATTTGAATAAATTATTATTGAAGCGGGAATCCAAATGGATTATGGATACACGGGCAACTGGTCCCATAGGTTTCAACGATAAAATAGATATGGCCATTTTTTTGTGATAACTGATTTAAATAATGCATTTCTTTTTCCGTAAATACTGGCAGGTTATAAATTAAGGACAAATAGACAAATATCTAGGGGATAATGTAAATTATTGGTGTTAAGTAATACATATCTCATAAAAAAATATAATTAAAAAATATATAGGTATTTCCTTAATTGGTTAGTTCTGAATCATGCGGTATAATTTGCCCTAAAATCGTTTTAACAAGGACAATACAATGGGCTTAGATCATCATTGTGACATAAATGGCCAAAAGATAGGTGTCAGTAATTTTTTATTTTAATTGCTGGAGCCATGGTAAAATTGCATATATATATCTTGATTAGATCATAATGTATGGAAGCACACACTTCCTATGGATTTAGTATCATGCAGCTCTCGGATTTATACTAATAAGCTGTTTCCTTTGGAACAGATTACCCAGAAGGGTTAATTTGATAATAGGGGTCCTTTAGTTATGTTGATAATCACTCAATAGTCCTTGTAATATTTGTCTTTATATGTAAGATTATTGTTCCCGCTGCAGCGGTGAAATATGTGTGTTTTTTATATGTTTGCACTGAGCACCTGTCTGTTTTACTTGTTAGTTATACAGCGGCTGAGGTAGGAGGAGTGACTGGATGACATGATTTGCTTAAGAATCCGTCATTTCCCCCTGCACTTTGACCCGTGGAAGCGCTCGAGTAGCGCGAAACGGCCGTTGTCAGCCACTTGACACTCTTGTTATCACATCCCCGACGTGACATGTAATTATGTGTCAATAAATCTTCACTATTATCTCGCAGAGTGCGACCTTCTTTCTTTGGAAACCACAAGTGATTTGTTATGAGGTCAAGCACCCGGGAATCCTCCATGTGAGCTCACCGCCTGCTGCAAGCCACGGATCCTAGCACGGTAACAGCGGTGCCGCCCGCTTCTTCTTTTTTAAATCCATGTCCTTGTCCCAGTGCAGCGTTCAGTTGAACATACCCCAGTCCTTGGAACGCAAGCATAAATACGCAGCCAATTCCTCACAGGTCGCAGTACTAAATTCACACATTTCTTGTCTGCTAGCGCTTGAAATGTTGCCTTTTAGGCTCATGGAGATGGAAGCTTTCCACAGCCTGATGGCGGCAGCTGTCCCAAGGTACTTGGAACTCAGCCACCACTATTTCTCCCGGTGAGGAGTCTCGGCATTACATAAGCACGTGTCCCACAACATTACCCGTGCCCTCAACAATGCTGTTACTGGGAAAGTCCACCTAACCACGGACACGTGAACAAGTGCTTGTGGGCAGGAATGGTACATCTCGATGACAGCACACTGGGTTAACATAGTGGAAGCCGGGACCCAGTCGGACCTTGGGTTGGAACTTTTTCCCTGACTTGTTTGGAGATCTCCTTGGTCTTAATGGTGTTGTTTGGTTAGTGGTGCTTCTTGCTTAATGGTGTTGCAGCTTCTGTGGCTGACAGACTATGTGACAGACTGCACACAGGTGGACTTCCTTTCACTAAACATGTGACTAATTAAGGTAATTGCTTGCACTAGAAATTTTTAAGGGCTTCATATTAAATGGGTTAATACATATGCACAAGCCAATTTTTAATTATTTCATCCCATAAATCTAATTTATACCTATATTTTTCTCACTTTACTAACTTAGACTATTTATTGCTGATGCATTACACATAAATCAGATTCCAAAAATATTTAAACACAGGTTGTAATGTAACAAAATAGGTAAAAAGCCTAGGGGGAAGACTTTTGCAAGCCACTGTACATTGCATAACCTCATTTGTAGCATTCAGACAGATCATTGCATTGAGCTATTCCCATAGTCCTATTTAGCAATGGCTAAGTCACTTCAGTGATACATTAGAAACATAGTCTAATACGGTATGGTGCCATAAAAGTAAGGAAGTGAGGACAGGTACAATTAAAAAAGGTATATTTTGTTGATAAATAATTAAAAATGGTATATTGGTGATAAAAAACAAGACAAAAGGGACCTCCAATTACAGGGGAAGGTTACCCAGCATTAATAAATACCCATATATAATAGTGGATTTGACTGCAACGTAGCCATAAATAAATATATAAGTAAACAAAGTGCACAGTGAGAGTATGCTGCAGAAAGGGAAAAAGGGGTTTGGATCCTAATGCCACAAATTTCTAAATTCCCTAAGAGAAAGGCCAGTAGTTACATGCCCAGTAAGGCAATTATTTTCCTATTTAATGCTGGGTAGTGATCAAAGCACTAATAAATACCGCCTTAATAGCAGAAAGGGAATAGAAAGGAGACAGTCCAAGCAAATAGATGAAGGAGTTAATATAGAGTATTACCTGCTATAGAGCTGGAATAGATGCAGGTACAGCAGGTCTGTGCACAGTATGTGGAGTGTTGGTGGAGCCCCCACAGAACGCCCGACGAGCCCCGTTTCACAGTTGCTTCTTCCAAGGGGCATGGACAGATGTTAAGTGCATTATACATAATGCACTTGAGGTACATAGGAGCCAGTGCTAGATGCCCCCCTGATGATGTCCCTCTTGGTTTTTTGGGATCACCTCAATTTCCATGGAAGAGCGACATACTGAAATGGAGAAAAGCATGACACTCAGAGAGTTCACAACTAACCCCCATGGACTCTATCAATTACCTCTTCTCCTCTCACATCATGTAACTGGTGTCTTAAAAATGTTTCTTTTGACAAGCTGTTTTTGCAGCTTATCTAATCTTGTTCTAATTTTACATTGTTATATGTTTATGCCTACATTATTTGTTATATTGGCTATCTTAAGGACCTTGTTTCAAGCAAGGGATGCTTGTTCAAACTCACCTGTATGGAAAATATAAAAATTATGCCTGAAACTAGATAAAAGGGAAGAAATTGACTCAGTCTTTTGATTGTGTGTCTGGATGTGCTACAGTAAGCATGGAAAACAGAACGAGAAGAAGGGAACTGTCTGAGGACTTGAGAACCCAAATTTTTGAACAATATCAACAATCTCAAGGTTACAAATCCATCTCCAGATATCTTGATGCTTGTTTGTCCATGGTTTGCAACATTATCAAAAAGTTAACCCATGGCACTGTAGTTAATCTACCTGGACATGCGCGGCAGAGAAAAGTTAATGAAAGGTTGCAATGCAGGATAGTCACAATGACATGAGAAAGCTAGACTGCAGTTTGTCAAAATGTGCATGAGTATGCCAAAATCCTTCTGGGATAGGTTCTTGTGGACAGATAAGACCCAGATGTAGCTTTTTGGGAAAGCATATCATTCTACTGTTCACCGAAAATGGAATGAAACTTACAAAGAAATGAACACTATCTACAGTCAAATATGGTGGAGGTTCAAAGATATTTTGGTGTTGCTTTGCTGCCTCTATTACTGGGCGCCTTGAGTGTGTGTAAGTCATCATGAAATATGAAGATCACCAAAGTATTTTGGGTTGCAATTTAGTGTCCAGTGTCAGAGAGCTGGGTTTGCATCTAAACTCATGGGTTAATGACCACAAACATACTTCAAGAAACACCCAGACATGAATGGAAACAAGGCACTGGAGAGTTCTGAAGTGGCCAGCAATGAGACTGGATCTAAATCCCATTGAACACCAGTGGAGAGTTCTTAAAATTGCTGTTGCTAGAAGGCACTCTTCAAATATGAGAGATCTGGAGCAGTTGCAAAAGAAGAGTGATCAAAAAATCCAATTGAGAGTAGTTGGTGGTTAAAGGAAGCGATTGATTTCAGTTATGTATTGCAAGGGTGTGAAAGCAAATATTATGTTGAGGGTGATAGCAATTTTGTCTTGTCCATTTTTGAGGTTTTGTGTGAAATTATGTCCAATTTGTCTTTTATGTCTTTGTTTGTTTTTTTGGTGTTGTTCCAATACACACAAAGGAAATAAACATATTTATAGCAAAACATGTGTAACAGTAATAATTTTCTGGGAGAAATACTCAATTTTCTGGAACAATTTCAAGGGTGCCAAGACTTTCGGCCATGACTGTATATTCATAGCTAACCAGAAGGAATATGAACAGTTCCAATATTTGTTCTAGGTTATTTTATTTTATGGCTATTCATTCCCTGGTATTAAAAAGTTTACAAAATAAGTAAGGAAATTATGAATAATTAATAAACTCTTAAATTAAACTAATTGCTTATAGAATTTAAAAAGTCAAGCACAATTAATCCATTGCAATTAGTTTTTAGTATGTCAAATTAAAATTAATATCTTTTATTAAAATTTTGCCGTCAAACTAATTTATTTAAATTACATCCAACTGATCCTCATAAATATACACTATTGACCAGAGAATAATTAGTCTTACATCAATTTAATGAATGTTTTTTCATTTGCAGTTGTGAAAATATTATATCATGTTCAATATTAAATGTCAGGCAATCAGGGCTGACATTATATAATTTAATATATAATTTTTACCAAACTTTAAAGAGTTTGTAAACTGAGACAAGGATTTTGTACAGCCAGTATCTTACATATCTTATATTTTGTTCTCAATTTTATATACCATAAATAAATTAGTTATTTTATATCCTGCTAAGACATTGACCTAAGGTAAATTAAGGTGTTAGGTAGATGTCGAAAGCGGTATTCCTGCCATCCTAAGCATGCATTGGCTGTTATGTACAGTCAACATTCTGATGCAAAGGCAGGGATTAGAGATAAGTCAATCCTAGACTTTTGACTTCTTAACAGCCACAGCCAAAAATGACCTTGGCATCTGAGTGGTTAAACAGTTTGCTTATCAGTTTATTAGTTACATGCTATACTAAATATACCAAACCATTTAAGAAGTGACCAGAAGATTTGATTGTGGATATGCCTAATGAGACTAAAATCTAATAAAAAAAAAAAATAGTTTTTTAAAATAAACCATTTTCTCCCACATAAATAATTTTTATTTTGCAAAAATACACACAAGTTGTAATGGTGCAATTGTAGTGACCCACATTATAGTGTATCCATTAGAATTATTTATTAATTGTACTCATATAGCGCCATTAATTCCACAGAACCATTGAGGCTCACAATCTAAATTCCCTATCAGTATGTCCTTAGAGGATCGGAGTAAATTGGAGAACCTGGAAGAAACCCACGCAATAGAGGAGAATATAGACACTCCCTCCAGATGTTGTTCATGGTGGGATTTGAACCCACCCCAGCACTGTAAGGCTACTGTGCTCACCACTGAGCCATTACGCTGCCCATGATTGAAACAGCACGGTAAATAATGTTCGAAAAGAAAACAGAAATGGAAATTTTTTTTTAAGTATAGAAAAAAATACAATTTCAACTCACCCTTCTATTAGGCAAAATCCACCATCTAATAAGCCAGATGATGCAAGGGATGAAACATACATAGTAACACATAGTTATTAAGGTTGAAGGAAGACTTTAAGTCCATTTAGTTCAACCCATATCCTATCCTAACTTGCCCTAACATGTTGATCCAGAGGAAAGCAAAAAAAACCCATGTGGCAAACAGTAAGCTTCACATTGGGGAAAAAAATTCCATCCCGACTCCACATACGGCATTCAGACTAGCTCCCTGGATCAATGCAATATTACGGAAACTAGTGTATATACCCTGTAATATTATACTTTTCAAGAAAGGCATCCAGTCCCTTCTAAATTTTAGTAGGGAATCACTCATTACAACATCATATGGCAGAGAGTTCCATAGTCTCACTGCTCTTACAGTAAAGAATCCACGTCTGTGAATATGCTTAAACCTTCTTTCCTCCAGACGTAGAGGATGCCCCCATACAGTCTGTCCCAAAGATGTAGAAATGATGCATCTGGCACTATTCTCGAGGATGAATTGAAAAATTGCCATTTATTACATTAATTAAAAATCAACGGTGCCAAAATGAAAAAAAATACTTATGCAGACTGTTAAGCGTTTCAACCACTGGTCTATGGGTTCTTAATCATAATTCATTTAGAACTCATGGTCTAGGGTTTAAATGTGTAACAATCTACTCACGTGTATTTTTTTTACATTTTTGTACCGTTCATTTTAAAAGAATGTAATAAATGCATTTTTTTTGGTATTGAACTGAAATGCTTTTCTTGTATTCCCTTTCAACAAAAACAACAAAATCTTAGCAATAATTTATATGTACCGCAAAGAGATTTTATTTAAAAAAACTACTCATTATCGCTCATTATCGTTTTTAATATTAGACAGTGTAGGACCGCCCCGACCACAGAGTCACCTTGTCGATGGTGGGACGGCTTTTATGCCATGTTTGATCAAATACAGTATTACTAAGAACTCTGTGTGATTTGAATGCACTTTTGCTTTTTTACTTATTTAATTACAGAGGGGTTTTTTCATTTTGTCTTTTGTAGGTTTTGTTATGCTTTTTGGCCATGTGAACATGCATTTATATGCTGCATGTGTACCAACTCAATCCAAGCTCAATTTTTGTGTTTTTTCTTTGTATTTTTGCATTCTGTGCAAGCTGGGGTGTGGCCTCCCTCTCCTGAGCTGGAAATTGTATTTAAAGGCTTCCCCTGACTGGTGTCCGATGGTTGGGACCCGGTCCTTGTCTGCCCTTATTCACACAGACGTCAACTTTGACACATGATAAGGTTTTTAATATTAGACAGTGTAGGACCGCCCCGACCACAGAGTCACCTTGTCGATGGTGGGATGGCTTTTATGCTATGTTTGATCAAATACAGTATTACTAAGAACTCTGTATGATTTGAATGCACTTTTGCTTTTTACTTATTTAATTACAGCAGGGTTTTTTCCATTTTGTCTTTTGTAGGTTTTGTTATGCTTTTTGGCCATGTGAACATGCATTTATATGCTGCATGTGTACCAACTCAAACCAAGCTCAATTTTTGTGTTTTTTCTTTGTATTTTTGCATTCTGTGCAAGCTGGGGTGTGGCCTCCTGTTATGAATGGGTCACCGAGGAGGGAAAAAAAAAGACAACAAGCTAAGTCTCAGAAAACCTGAGAAGTTGCTAACTATGCAGATTGCAGATCTCTGATCTTAATCGCACGACTAGCAGCAGTCGTGGAGCGTTCCTACGATGGTCCTAGACGCCTCATCACAACCGGAGAGCTACATAAGGCTAAAGCGGGAAAAGAGGAAAACTAACTGCCCCAGAGAAGACCCCAAAGGAAAGACAGCCCCCCCACATGTATTGACGGTGAAACAAGATGAAAATACAAACAAAGGCAGGAAAATAGGCAGAGAAAACGATGGGGCCCGGCTAACTAAAAAGGACAGGAAAGGAAAGACACTGTCTGCAATCAGCCAAAAAAAACCTACAAAAATATTGTCCAACACTTCTGATAGCAAAATTAACCCTGAAGTCACTAGACTTCAAAACTTATATCAGCACTCTGAAATATTCTGAGACACAGCAAAAAGAGCCCAATCTAATAAGGGACAAAAAGCAGATTGGCAAATACTGATATGTAGGAGTGGAAATTCTGCATAGCCCCAGCAGGGGCAGGCTGATTACACAAGAAACTGAATTGACCAACAAGCGCAAGTGTGAGCATAAGCAAAAAAGAAACTTAACTTGAGAAGATGGAAGAGAGCTGAAGTCCAGGACCTGAGAAGCAGACTGAATCACCAGCACTAGGATAGGGCGTCGGCTGTCTTATATCCAGTCTGATACTCCAGAGATCCAATCGTTATCTTCCTCATCAGGTGGCAAATCACTACCACTTAAACCAACCTCACTACCTCCTGTCACCACCAGAGGGAGAACGGAAGGGGAACTCTCAACTGGTGGAGCAGAAAATGAGTTCATAACAGTACCCCCCCCTTGAGGAGGGGTCACCGAACCCTCATCCATGCCACCAGGCTGATCAGGATGGGCCCAGTGAAAAGCACGAACCAATTTATTGGCATGAATATCAGAGGCAGAGACCCAAGAATTATCCTCCTGGCCATAACCCTTCCATTTGACCAAATACTGGAGTCTCCATCTAACCAAACGAGAATCCAATATTTTCTCTACCTCATATTCCACATTGCCTTTAACCAATACAGGATCAGGAGGTGCCGCCACAGGAACTACTGGCTCAACAAACCTCTTCAACAGTGACTTGTGAAATACGTTATGGATTTTGAACGTAACTGGAAGAGCCAATCAAAAAGAAACAGGATTAAGAATCTCCAAAATCTTATAAGGTCCAATAAATCTTGGCTTAAATTTTGGAGATGCAACCTTCATAGGAATATTCTTAGACGACAACCAAACCATATCACCCACTTTAAACCGGGGACCAATGGTCCTACGCCGGTTGGAAAAACGCTGGGCCTTTTCCTGAGAGAGTGACAACTTATCCTCCACTTGGTCCCATATCTGCTGCATTCTCACAACCACAGTGCCCACACCTGGGCAGGACGAAGATTCCACTTGCCCTGAAGAGAATCGAGGATGAAACCCAAAATTACAGAAAAAGGGTGACATCAGAGTGGCAGAACTAGCTCTATTGTTCAGCGCAAATTCGGCCAAGGGCAAAAATGAGACCCAATCATCTTGATTAGCAGATATAAAACATCTTAAATAAGACTCCAGGGTCTGGTTTGTTCTCTCAGTCTGCCCATTGGTCTGGGGATGAAACGTGGAGGAGAAGGATAACTGAATTCCCAGATTGGAGCAAAAGGCTTTCCAGAATCTGGAAACAAACTGGACCCCTCTATCGGACACAATGTTCTCAGGAATTCCGTGTAACCGAACCACCTGTTGTAAAAACAAGGGCACCAACTCAGCGGAAGATGGCAACTTTGGGAGTGGTACAAGATGGACCATCTTCGAAAATCTATCACAAATCACCCAGATAACAGTCATTCTCTGAGAGACAGGAAGATCAGAAATAAAATTCATTGAGATATGGGTCCATGGCCTCGGGCATCGGCAGGGGCATCAGCAACCCACTAGAATGAGAACAGGGTTTAGACCGAGAACAGGTCCCACAGGACTGTACAAAATTCCTGACATCACGAGACAAGGCAGGCCACCAAAACGACTGACTCACCAAATCTCTGGTACCAAAAATACCCGGATGACCAGCCAATGCAGAGCAATGGACTTCAGACATCACTCTCTTTCTCCACTGGTCAGGAACATACAATCTTCCCATAGGACAACGCTCAGGTTTATCCTCCTGAAATTCCTCCAGGGCGCGTCTCAAATCGGGCGAAATGGCAGCAAGAACTACCCCCTTACCTAGGATAGTAGTAGGCTCAGTCACATTAAGAGAATCAGCAAAGAAACTCCTAGAAAGGGCGTCTGCCTTAACATTCTTAGTTCCCGGAAGAAAAGAGACCACAAAATTAAAACGCGTGAAAAACTAGGCCCATCTAGCCTGTCTAGGATTCAAGCGTTTGGCTGATTCAAGATAAATCAGATTCTTGTGATCGGTGAGGACCACAAATTGATGTCTAGCTCCCTCCAACCAATGTCTCCACTCCTCAAATGCCCATTTCATGGCCAACAATTCCCGATTCCCCACGTCATAGTTGCGTTCAGATGGGGAAAACTTTCGAAAAAAGAAGGCACAGGGATTCATCTTAGAAGTCACAGTGTCTTTTTTGGACAAAACAGCTCCTGCACCAATCTCAGAAGCGTCCACATCCACTTGAAATGGAAGTGAGACATCAGGTTGCCGTAAAACTGGAGCTGAAGTAAATCTCCGCTTAAGCTCCTGAAATGCTGAGACAGCCTCAGGAGACCAATTCAGCACATCAGCTCCCTTCTTGGTCAGATCAGTCAGTGGTTTGACAATACTAGAAAAATTACCTATAAATTTACGATAGAAATTAGGAAAACCCAAAAACTTCTGGAGAGCCTTCAAAGAAGTAGGCTGAACCCAATCATAAATGGCCTGTACCTTGGCCGGGTCCATTTCAATAGTTGATGGAGACTAAAAAAAAGAAATCCTCTGTACACCAA
Source organism: Dendrobates tinctorius (assembly GCF_039654945.1). Classification (NCBI taxonomy): domain Eukaryota; kingdom Metazoa; phylum Chordata; class Amphibia; order Anura; family Dendrobatidae; genus Dendrobates; species Dendrobates tinctorius. Next base: position 3,205,077 of record NW_027361679.1, read on the forward strand.
AGAGGCACTTCGATCCCTTAACCCCTTCACCCCCAAGGGTGGTTTGCACGTTCATGACCGGGCCAATTTTTACAATTCTGACCACTGTACCTTTATGAGGTCATAACTCTGGAACGCTTCCATTGATCCCGGTGATTCTGACATTGTTTTCTCGTGACATATTGTACTTCATGTTAGTGGTAAAATTTCATTCAAATAACTTGCGTTTATTTGTGAAAAAAATGGAAATTTGGCAAAAATTTTGAAAATTTCGCAATTTTCCAACTTTGAATTTTTATGCCCTTAAATCACAGAGATACAGCACACAAAAAACTTGATAAGTAACATTTCACACATGTTTACTTTACATCAGCACAATTTTTTTTTGTTAGGAAGTTATAAGGGTTAAAAGTTGACCAGAGATTTCTCATTTTTACAACACCATTTTATTTTTAGGACCACATCACATTTGAAGCCACTTTGAGGGGTCTATATGATAGAAAATACCCAAAAGTGACACCATTCTAAAAACTGAACCCCTTAAGGTGCTCAAAACCACATTCAAGAAGTTTATTAACCAATTAGGTGCGTCACAGGAATTTTTTTGAATATTTAAAAAGAAATGAACATCTAACTTTTTTTCACAAAAAAAATACTTCAGGTTCAATTTTTTTATTTTACCAAGGGTAACAGGAGAAATTGGACTGCAAAAGTTATTGTGCAATTTGTCCTGAGTACGCTGATACCTGATTTGTGGGGGGGAATGACTGTTTCGGCGCATGGCAGAGCTCAGAATGGAAGGAGCGCCTTTTGACTTTTTCAATGCAAAATTGGCTGGAATTTAGATCGGACGCCATATCACGTTTGGAGAGTCCCTGATGTACCTAAACAGTGGAAACCCCCTACAAGTGACCCCATTTTGGAAACTAGACCCCCCAAGGAACTTATCTAGATATGTGGTGAGAACTTTGAACCCACAAGGGCTTTACAGAAGTTTATAACGTACAGCGGTACAATTAAAAAATCATATTTTTTCCACAAAAATGATCTTTTCACCCCAATTTTTATTTTCCCAAGGGTAACAGGACCCTAAAAGTTATTGTGCAATTTGTCCTGAGTATGCTGATACCCCACATGTGGGGGTAAACCACTATTTGGGCGCATGGCAGAGCTCGGAAGGGAAGCAGCGCCATTTGACGTTTTTGGCTGGAATTGAGATCGGACATCATGTCGCGATTGGAAAACCCCTGATGTACCAAAACAGTGGAAACCCCCCACAAATGACACCATTTTGGAAACTAGACCCCATAAGGAACTTATCTAGATGTGTGGTGAGAACTTTGAACCCCCAAGGGCTTCACAGAAGTTTATAACATAACGCCGTACAATTAAAAAATCATATTTTTTCCACAAAAATGATCTTTTCACCCTCAATTCTTATTTTTCCAAGGGTAACAGCACCCTAAAAGTTATTGTGCAATTTGTCCTGAGTACGGTGATACCCCACATGTGGGGGTAAACCACTATTTGGGTGCATGGCAGAGCTCGGAAGGGAAGCAGCGCCATTTGACGTTTTTGGCTGGAATTGAGATCGGACACCATGTCGCGATTGGAAAACCCCTGATGTACCTAAACAGTGGAAACCCCCACAAATGACACCATTTTGGAAACTAGACCCCATAAGGAACTTATCTAGATGTGTGGTAAGAGCTTTGAACCCCCAAGGGCTTCACAGAAGTTTATAACATAAAGCCATACAATTAAAAAATCATATTTTTTCCACAAAAATGATCTTTTCACCCTCAATTCTTATTTTTCCAAGGGTAACAGCACCCTAAAAGTTATTGTGCAATTTGTCCTGAGTACGCTGATACCCCACATGTGGGGGTAAACCACTATTTGGGCGCATGGCAGAGCTCGGAAGGGAAGCAGCGCCATTTGACGTTTTTGGCTGGAATTGAGATTGGACACCATGTCGCGATTGGAAAACCCCTGATGTACCTAAACAGTGGAAACCCCCCACAAATGACACCATTTTGTAAACTAGACCCCCCAAGGAATTTATCTAGATGTGTGGTGAGCACTTTGAACCCCCCAGTGCTTCACAGAAGTTTATAACGCCCGGGCGTGAAAATAAAAAATTCGTATTTTTTACACAAACATGATCTTTTAGTCACCATTTTTTTTTATTTTCCCAAGGGTAACAGGAGAAATTGAACCCCAAAAGTTGTTGTCCAATTTGTCCTGAGTACGCTGACACCCCATATGTGGGAGAAAACTACTGTATGGACACATGTCAGGGCTCGGAAGGGAAGTAGTGACGTTTTGGAATGCAGACATTGATGGAATGGTCTGCGGGTGTCATGTTGCCTTTGGAGAGCCCCTAATGTACCTAAACAGTGGAAACCCCCCACAAATGACCCCATTTTGGAAACTAGACCCTCTAAGGAACTTATCTAGATGTGAGGCGAGCACTTTGAACCCCCAAGGGCTTCACAGAAGTTTATAATGCCCGGGCATGAAAATAAAAAAATCGTATTTTTTCCACAAACATGATCAATTAGTCCCCAATTTTTTCATTTTCCCAAGGGTAACAGGAGAAATTGGACCCCAAAAGTTGTTGTCCAATTTGTCATGAGTACGCTGACACCCCATATGTGGGAGAAAACTACTGTATGGACACACGTCAGGGCTCGGAAGGGAAGTAGTGACGTTTTGGAATGCAGACTTTGATGGAATGGTCTGCGGGTGTCATGTGCGTTTGGAGAGCCCCTGATGTACCTAAACTATTGAAACTCCCCACAAGTGACCCCATTTTGGACACTAGACCCCCTCACGGAACTTATCTAGATGTGTGGTGAGCACTTTGAACCCCCAAGTGCTTCACAGAAGTTTATAACGCTCGGACGTGAAAATAAAAAAATCATTTTTTTCCACAAAAATGATATTTTTGCCCCCAAATTTTTATTTTCCTAAGGGTAACAGGAGAAATTGGACCCCAAAAATTGTTTTGCAATTTGTCCTGAGTAGGCTGATACCCTACATGTGGGGGTAAAACACTGTTTGGGCGCATGGCAGAGCTTGGAAGGGAAGGAGCACCATATGACTTTTTCAACTCAGAATTGGCTGAAATTGAGATCAGACGCAATGTTGCATTTGGAGAGCCCCTGATGTGCCCAAACAGTGGAAACCCCCAATTCTAACTCCAACCCAAACCCCAACACACCCCTAACCCTAATCTCAGCCCTAGCCCTAACCCTAGCCCTAACCCTAGCCCTAACCCTAGCCTTAACCCTAACCCTAGCCCTAACCCTAGCCCTAACCCTAGCCCTAACCCTAGCCCTAACCCTGGCCCTAACCCTAGCCCTAACCCTGGCCCTAACCCTGGCCCTAACCCTAGCCCTAAAGGAAAAATGGAAATAAATACATTTTTTTATTTTATTATTTTTCCCTAACTAAGGGGGTGATAACGGGGGGTTTGATTTACTATTTGTGGCGGTTTTTATGTTTGGCAGCTGTCGCACGCTAAAAGACGCTTTTTATTGTAAAAATAGTTTTTGCATCACCACATATTGAGAGCTATAATTTTTCCGTATTTTGACCCACCGAGTCATGTGAGGTCTTATTTTTTGCGAGACGAGTTGATGTTCTTATTGGTACCATTTTCGGGCACGTGACATTTTTTGATCGCTTTTTATTCCGATTTTTGGGACGCAGAATGAACAAAAACCAGCGTTTCATGAATTTCTTTTGGGGGGGTGCGTTTACACCGTTCCGCGTGTGGTAAAATTGATAAAGCGGTTTTATTTTTTGGGTCAGTACGGTTACAGCGATACCTCATTTATGTAGTTTTTTTATGTTTTGTCGGTTTTATGCAATGAAAACTATTTTATATAAAAAATAATAATTTTTGTATCGCTTTATTCTGCGAGCTATCACTTTTTTATTTTTTCGCTGATGATGCTGTGTGGTGGCTCGTTTTTTGCGGGACAAGATGACGTTTTCAGCGGTACCATGGATATTTATATGCGTCTTTTTGATCGCGCGTTATTACACTTTTTGTTTGGCGGTATGATAATAAATCATTATTTTCTGCTTCGTTTTTTATTTTTATTTTTTAAGGGGTTCGCTAAAGGGGTTAACTAATGGGACAGTTTTATAGGGCAGGTCGTTACGGACGCGGCGATACCTAATATGTGTACTTTTATTGTTTTTTTTTTTATTATTTTCAAAAAATGAATTTATTGGGGAATATTTTTTTTTTTTTTTACTAATTTATTTGGCGATTTTTTTAAATTTATTTTTACATTTTTTTTTATTTTTTTTTACTTTATTACATAGTCCCAGGTGGGACATCACTGACCTGTGACAGATCGCTGATCTGTCACATCACAGATCACTGTGACAGATCAGCAATCTGTCAAAGGCATTGAAGAAGACTTCCTCTTGCCTGCGCTTTGCAGGCACTGAGGAAGCCAGCTTCCTCAGGTCCCCGAAGGCCCCCATCGCCATCTTGGATTCGGGGGCCTGGAGGATAGAAGCCCCCCGCAGCAGCGCTGCACATTGCGCTGCCGTGGGGGGCTCAGGGAAGCACGGAGGGAGCCCCCTCCCTGCCGATGCTTCCCTTTAACTCCCGGTACACCGCGATCATGTTTGATCGCGGTGTGCAAGGGGTTAACGTGTCGGGGGCGGTCCGTGACCACCCCTGACACATAGTGCCGGGTGTCAGCTGTGATAATCAGCTGACACCCGGCCGCGATCAGTGGCGCTCACCACGACGTACTATCCCGTCCACGGTCATACGGGCCCGGGTACCGTGGACGGGATAGTACGTCGGATGTCAGGAAGGGGTTAACAAACAGGGAATTCTCCCTCAAAATCCGCAACACAGTCCGGCGATGTTCCACATGGGAATCCCAATCACTAGAAAAGATCAAAATATCATCCAGATAGATGATCAAAAACTTATCCACAATGTCTCGGAAAATATCATTCATAAAGGACTGGAAGACAGAAGGGGCATTAGTGAGCCCAAAAGGCATCACCAGGTACTCAAAATGTCCCTCTGGAGTATTAAACGCCGTCTTCCATTCATCCCCGTGCTTGATGCGAATAAGATTATACGCCCCCTGAGGTCAAGCTTAGTAAACCAGCAGGCACTCTTAACTCTGGAGAATAAATCAGACATCAGAGGTAACGGGTACTGATATTTAACCGTCATCTTGTTAAGGGAACGATAATCAATACACGGTCTTAATGAACCATCTTTCTTGGCCACAAAAAAACCCCAGCGCCTAACGGTGATGAGGATGGTCTAATATGACCCTTCTCCAAAGACTCCTTAATATAGGATCGCATAGCCTCATGTTCGGGTACAGATAAGTTGAAAAGCCGCCCCTTGGGAAATTTACACCCAGGCATCAACTCAATTGCACAGTCATAACTCCTATGAGGAGGCAAAGACGCAGACTTACTCTCACTAAAAACATCAGAGAAATCAGCCAGATAATCAGGAATATCATGAGACTGAGGAGAGGTGGAGAAAACAGGAGCGTCCCTAAGAACACACTGACAACCCCAACTCACCACAGACACAGATTTCCAATCCAAAACTGGGTTATGAGTTTGCAACCAGGGGAACCCCAGAACAATAGTAGCATGCAAATTATGCAGCACCAAAAATGTACAATTTTCTTGGTGGTCTGGGGCAACTCGCATTATCACCTGGGTCCAAAACTGAGGTTTATTCTCCGCCAAAGGAGTGGCATCAATACCCCTCAAAGGAATAGGCATCTGCAGTGGCGTCATGGACAAACCACAACGTTTCGCAAAGTCCAAATCCATCAGATTCAGAGCTGCTCCTGAATCCACAAAAGCCTTAGTGGAAAATGTGGACAAGGAGCAGATCAGAGTAATTGCCAAAGGAACTTAGGTTGTATACTTCCCACAGCAAATGTGTGTGCAAAACGTTTCTCTCGTTTAGGGCAGACAGAAATAGTATGAGAAGTGTCTCCACAGAAAAAACACAGCTTATTACGCCTTCTAAACTCCCGACGTTGCGCCCTAGACAAAATCCCATCACATTGCATAGGTTCAGACATTTGTTCAACAGGTGCCAACAACTCTCGTGCAGTTTTGCGTTCAGGCAAACGCCGATCAACCTGAATGGCTAATGACATAGAATCGTCAAGACCAGAGGGAACAGGAAATCCCACCATAGTATCTTTTACAGTTTCTGACAAACCCTTCCGAAAGAGAGCTGCCAAGGCACCATCATTCCATGTAGTAAGGACAACCCACTTTCAGAATTTTTGACAGTACAGCTCAGCAGGATCCTGACCCTGGTTTAATGCCAACAGGGTTCTCTCAGCTTGATCAACGGCATTAGGTTCATCATACAACAACCCCAAGGCCTGAAAAAATGCATCCACATTAGTCAGAATAGGATTTTCAGGTGTCAGAGAAAAAGCCCAATCTTGGGGATTGCCGCGCAGCAAGGAGATGACAATTTTAACCTGCTGCACAGAACTGCCCGATGAGTTAGGCTTCAAGGCAGGAAACAATTTACAATTATTCTTAAAATTCAGAAATTTAGACCGATCCCCAGAAAACACATCAGGAGTAGGAATCTTGGGTTCAGCATGTGACTGAATAAGGTAGGTGGAAATTCCCTGTACTTCAGCAGCAAGCTGCTCCACACGATCAGACAGTTACTTAATCTCCATTAGGAAAAAAAATCCTCCTATGGCCCCATAGAAAAAGAGGAAAAAATACATAATAAAAAAAAATAAATTCTGACACTTTTTTTTTCTTTAACAATTCTTTCCTGCTTTTGAGTAACCTAGAATCTGCGGTATGGCAGGTGATTCTGTTATCAATGGGTCACCAAGGAGGGAAAAAAAAAGACAACAAGCTAAGTCTCAGAAAACCAGAGAAGTTGGTAACTATGCAGATTGCAGATCCCTGATCTTAACCGCACAACTAGCAGCAGTCGTGGAGCTTTCCTACGATGGTCCTAGACGCCTCGTCACAACCGGAGAGCTACATAAGCCTAAAGCAGGAAAAGAGGAAAACTAACTGCCCCAGAGCAGACCCCAAAGGAAAGACAGCCCCCCACATGTATTGACGGTGAAACAAGATGAACAAAGGCAGGAAAATAGGCTGAGCATACGATGGGGCCCGGCTAACGAAAAAGGACAGGAACGGAAAGACACTGTCTGCAATCTGCCAAAAAAACCCTACAAAAATATTGTCCAACACTTCTGATAGCAAAATTAACCCTGAAGTCCTTAGACTTCAAAACCTATATCAGCACTCTGAAATATTCTGAGACAGAGCAAAAAGAGGCCAATCTAATAAGGGACAAAAAGCAGATTGGCAAATACTGATAAATAGGAGTGGAAGTTCAGCATAGCCCCAGCAGGGGCAGGCTGATTACACAAGAAACTGAATTGACCAACAAGCGCAAGTGTGAGCATAAGCAAAAAACAAACAAAACAAAAGTCCAGGTCCTGAGAAGCAGACTGAATCACCAGCACTAGGATAGGGCGTCGGCTATCTTATATCCAGTCTGATACTCCAGAGATCCAATTGTTATCTTCCTCATCAGGTGGCAGATCACTACCACTTAAACCAACCTCACTTCCACCTGTCACCACCAGAGGGAGAACGGAAGGGGAACTCTCAACTGGTGGAGCAGAAAATGAGTCCATAACAGCCTCCCTCTCCTGAGCTGGAAATTGTATTTAAAGGCTTCCCCTGACTGGTGTCCGGTGGTTGGGACCCGGTCCTTGTCTGCCCTTATTCACACAGACGTCAACTTTGACACATGATAAGGTTTTTAATATTAGACAGTGTAGGACCGCCCTGACCACAGAGTCACCTTGTCGATGGTGGGATGGCTTTTATGCTATGTTTGATCAAATACAGTATTACTAAGAACTCTGTACGATTTAAATGCACTTTTGCTTTTTACTTATTTAATTACAGCAGGGTTTTTTCATTTTGTCTTTTGTAGGTTTTGTTATGCTTTTTGGCCATGTGAACATGCATTTATATGCTGCATGTGTACCAACTCAAACCAAGCTCAGTATTTTTTTTTCTTTGTATTTTTGCATTCTGTGCAGTGGCCTCCCTCTCCTGAGCTGGAAATTGTATTTAAAGGCTTCCCCTGACTGGTGTCCGGTGGTTGGGACACGGTCCTTGTCTGCCCTTATTCACATAGACGTCAACTTTGACACATGATAAGGTTTTTAATATTAGACAGTGTAGGACCGCCCCGACCACAGAGTCACCTTGTCGATGGTGGGACGACTTTTATGCTATGTTTGATCAAATGCAGTATTACTAAGAACTCTGTATTAGAGTTGAGCAAAACGGGTCGAAAAAATTCAAAAGTCGCCGACTTTTGGCAAAGTCGGGTTTCATGAAACGAAACCCGACCCTAGGATGAGGTCGGCCACGAGGTCGGCGACTTACGCGCCAAAGTCGCGTTTCAAAAGTTTGTTTTGCGCTCTTTTTCAGCCAATCAGGATCCACGGACACTGTGGGCAACGTGATGACATAGGCACGGGTCACCACCATCTTTCAGAAGGGCATGCAAGTGATTGGCTTGCTTTGGTGGGCGTCACAGGGGGTATAAAAGGGCGTGCACGCCGACCGCCATCTTACTTCTGCCGATCTCAGCATAGGGAGAGGTTGCTGCTGATTCTGTAGGGAGAGCGTTAGGCAGGGAAGAAGACAAAAAAACTGCTTCTGCTGCTAGCGATTTGGCCTGCACAACACACCAGTCACTGTGTGTGCAGTGCAAGGGGAGGCTATATAGTGGTGTATCAGTGGTGTTGGTTGTTGGGCTGCCTTCTAAGGCTTCCTGACAGGCTGGCATTGCTGTTTACCCACTGCTCCGCAAACTGCTTTTTTAAAAGCAATCCAATCTCCCTTATCCTCTTGTCACTTTGGTCACAGCTGCGCCATCGAGCCTGTCACATAGCGCTCAGATATTCATTGGGCCTCAAACTGCTTAAGCAATCCCAATTTTTTTTTTTTGTCCTGCTGAGAAGAAAAAAAAACTGCTTCTGCTGCTGATAGCAATTTGGCCTGCACAACACACCAGTCACTGTGTGTGCAGTGCAAGGGGAGGCTATATAGTGGTGTATCAGTGGTGTTGGTTGTTGGGCTGCCTTTTAAGGCTTCCTGACAGGCTGGTATTGCTGTTTACCCACTGCTCCGCAAACTGCTTTTTTAAAAGCAATCCAATCTCCCTTATCCTCTAGTCACTTTGGTCACAGCTGTGCCATCGAGCCTGTCACATAGCGCTCAGATATTCATTGGGCCTCACACAATCCAAAAGTGTCCAGTGTCCAAAAGTGTGTGCAGATATTCAAAATCTCCCTTATCCTCTAGTCACTTTTGTCACAGCAGTGCCATCGAGCCTGTCACATAGCGCTGAGATATCAGTGGGCCTCACACAATCCAAAAGTGTCCAGTGTCCAAAAGTGTGTGCAGATATTCAAAATCTCCCTTATCCTCTAGTCACTTTTGTCACAGCAGTGCCATCGAGCCTGTCACATAGCGCTGAGATATCAGTGGGCCTCACACAATCCAAAAGTGTCCAGTGTCCAAAAGTGTGTGCAGATATTCAAAATCTCCCTTATCCTCTAGTCACTTTTGTCACAGCAGTGCCATCGAGCCTGTCACATAGCGCTGAGATATCAGTGGGCCTCACACAATCCAAAAGTGTCCAGTGTCCAAAAGTGTGTGCAGATATTCAAAATCTCCCTTATCCTCTAGTCACTTTTGTCACAGCAGTGCCATCGAGCCTGTCACATAGCGCTGAGATATCAGTGGGCCTCACACAATCCAAAAGTGTCCAGTGTCCAAAAGTGTGTGCAGATATTCAAAATCTCCCTTATCCTCTAGTCACTTTTGTCACAGCAGTGCCATCGAGCCTGTCACATAGCGCTGAGATATCAGTGGGCCTCACACAATCCAAAAGTGTCCAGTGTCCAAAAGTGTGCAGATATTCAAAATCTCCCTTATCCTCTAGTCACTTTTGTCACAGCAGTGCCATCGAGCCTGTCACATAGCGCTCAGATATCAGTGGGCCTCACACAATCCAAAAGTGTCCAGTGTCCAAAAGTGTGTGCAGATATTCAAAATCTCCCCTGTCCTATAGACACCTTGTACCTTGTTTTACATTACTATATAGTTTGTTGGATTTTGTCTACATTTCTACCAAAAATGAGGAAGGCTGGTGGAAGAGGCCGTGGAATTGGGCGGGGGTTGGCAGCTGGTAATGATGGTGTTGGTGGTGGATCTGATGGTAGTGGCAAGAGCAAAATAGGACCGAATGCAGGAGGTGCTGACCCTGCGTCATCGTCTGGCTACATAAGGCCTCGAACGCTTAGTTTTCTAGGAGTTGGCAAACCGCTTTTAAAGCCAGAGCATCAGGAAAAAGTTTTGTCTTACATTGCTGACTCAGCCTCCAGCTCTATCGCCTCCTCTTCTTCAGTTGTAAAAAGTAAAAGCACTGAGTCGTCATTGGAGGCTCATGTTCATGAACCACACCTTTCCTTGTGTCCTTCACCCCAACCAAGATTGAAGGATGACGCAGGCCATACTACTGATTACTCCATGGAGCTGTTTTCACATACCATGCCTGGATTATCAAGTGAAATGGTGAATTACCCAGGCCAAGATGAATCTGACATGGAGTGCACTGATGCACAGCCGCTGATGGATGATTCTGCTGGTACATTCACTCAGAGCACTACATTGTCCTCGCAGTGTACAGAGCCAGATTCTGACCCTGATGAGACTCAGGTGCCCCTTCCCGCACACTATACCACCATACATGGTGACACAGAGGAAGGTGCACATGACATAGAAGAGGAGGTGATGGATGACCCAGTTGTTGACCCAGATTGGCATCCATTGGGGGAAGAGGGTGCTGCTTCCAATAGCTCAGATGAGGAGCATCCACAGCAGACATCGACATCGCAACAGCTGTTATCTGGCAGGCCCGGAGCACTCCAAAGACAGGTTCCAAACATCAAAAGAGTTGCTGGACAGCTTGTCCAGAGGGTCAAAAGATCACAGCGTGCTAGGCCGCAAAATGTCTGCCAAAGTAGGAAGAGTGCAGTGTGGCACTTTTTTGAACAAAATCCTCATGATCAGGCCAAGGTTATCTGTAAGAAGTGCGCAAAGACCTTTAGCCGAGGGAAAAATCTGAAAAATTTGAATACCAGTTGCATGCTTAGACATTTAACCAGCATGCACTTGCAAGCGTGGACACAACACCAAACCTCAAGTGCCATATGTGCAACTGATCACAACGAAGGTAGTCAGCAATGCTACATTGTTTCCCCCACTGTAAGCCCACCGGTTAGCACAGCAGCAAATGTTGAGGTGTCGTTGCAAGACCACAGCAGTCAGGGAATCCCACTGTTATATCAACGAAAGACTGATTCTAGGCCATCAGAAAGAACACCAACTCCATCACCATCATCAACCCTCTCTTAGTCCGCCCTGTCTACCGCTACTTCCACCATATGCAGCTCTCAAGTCCAGCTCACCCTCCCAGACACTATGAGTAGGTCAAGAAAGTACTCAGTCTCTCATCCGCGTACACTGGGTTTGAACGCCCACATTGCCAAACTAATCTCGTTTGAGATGATGCCCTTTCGGTTGGTGGAAAGCACAGCTTTCCGTGAACTCATGGCAAATGCAGTACCACGCTATGACCTACCCAGTCGCCACTTCTTCTCTCGCAAAGCCATCCCAGCCCTCCACCATCATGTGAAAGACCGCATTGTCCATGCACTCAAGCAGTCAGTGAGCGGAAAGGTGCACCTCACAACTGATGCATGGTCCAGTCGGCATGGCCAGGGCCGTTACGTGTCCATCACTGCGCACTGGGTTAATGTGGTGGATGCAGGGTCCACAGGGGACAGCGGTGGTGGGACAGTGCTGCCTAGCCCACGGTATAGGAAACAGTTGGCTGTAGGCATTCGACCCTCCTCCTCCAGAAGCGAAAGCTCGTCCACAGAGCGCAGTCGTACGAGCACTCCATCTGCAGCTGCCATTGTTGCACACGATGTGTCCCCCTATCGAGCAGCTAGTGGAAAGCGTCAGCAGGCTGTGTTGCAGATGATGTGTTTGGGCGACAGACACACCGCCGAGGTGCTGGCCGAGTACTTGAAGCGACAAACTGAGTCATGGCTGGGCACTGTACATCTTGAGGCAGGCAAGGTAGTTAGTGATAACGGCCGTAATTTTGTGGCAGCCATAGCCCTTTCAAAACTCAGCCACATACCTTGCTTGGCTAACACCTTGAACCTGGTGGTGCAGTGCTTCCTCAAAAATTATCCGGAGTTAACAGCCCTGCTCCATAAGGTGCGAAGACTGTGCGCGCACATCCGCCGGTCGCCTGTACACTCCGTTCGTATGCAGAAGCTGCAGCGATTGCTCCACCTTCCCAACCACCGCCTCATTATCGACATTGCAACAAGGTGGAACTCCACCCTGCACATGGTGGAGCGGCTGTGCGAGCAGAGGCAGGCCATAATGCATTTGTGGGAGGATACACGGCCAGGCACTTTGAGAGCAGACATGGAGTTGACAGGTGTGCAGTGGTCGAAGCTGAAAGACCTTTGTAAAGTCCTTCAGTGTTTTGAGGAATGCACACGGCTGGTAAGCGCAGACGACGCCATGCTAAGCATGAGCATCCCACTTATGCGTCTGCTCATGCAAACTTTGACGCACCTTAAGGAGCAGGCGTCTGCAGCCAATGTTGATGAGGAGGAAGAGGAGGAGGGAATCCTTGATGACATTCAGCCATTGTCTGCTCAGGGACCTCTCCTGGACGAGGTGGAGGAAGAAGAGGAGGAGGAGGATGATGATGGGGATGATTACTTAGGGGAGGAGGATGCATCTCGTGGGGCAAGTGAAAATGTTGGCGTGGCAAGGTCTGGTACAGGGTTTGTGCGTGACTGGAGGGATGTGGATTTGCCAGAAAGTGCTCCTCCACCCAGCACTCGCAGTGCATCATTGACACCGGGAACATTGGCCCACATGTCAGATTATGCCTTGCGGATCCTAAAAAGGGACCCCCGCATTGCCAAAATGATGAACGATGACGACTACTGGTTGGCCAGCATCCTGGATCCACGCTATAAAGGCAAATTACAAAACATCATGCCACAGGAGAACCTTGACCTAATATTGGCTAATAAACAAGCAACTCTGGTAAATCGGTTGCTTGAGGCATTCCCAGCACACAGCAGCGGTGATGGTTCTCACACGAGCCATACGGGCCAGGGGCAGCTTGGCAGAGGTGTTCGTGGTGCACACAGCAGAAGTGGCGTTGGAGACAGGGGTTTCATGACAATGTTGTGGACTGATTTTTCAAATGCCGCTCACACAACTGGTAATACTGCATCGATGGAAAGTGACAGGAGACAGCAGTTGTCAACTATGGTTACAAACTACTTTTCCTCCCATATCGATGCTCTCCCACACAGGTCATTCCCCTTTGACTATTGGGCCGCTAAACTGGACACCTGGCCTGAATTGGCCCAATATGCCTTACAGGAGCTCGCTTGCCCAGCTGCAAGTGTGCTATCGGAAAGAGTCTTCAGTGCAGCTGGATCAATCCTGACAGAAAAAAGGACCCGTCTGTCAACCCAAAATGTGGATGATCTAACCTTCATTAAAATGAACCACGCATGGGTTTCCAAGGATTTTGTCCCACCTTCCCCTGATGACACATAGGGTGACAGAAAAATGGCTTGCTTTGGTCCACCTCTTCCTGGTACTTCACCTATTTCGCCTTTTGCATCAGTTGAATGTCCAACATCAACATATGCCACTTTCTAAAACTCCCTAACTGTGCTGCCTCCCCCCATGGCCGGGGTCACGACCTAGCGCACGACACCGTGCGAGTGCCGTTGCCCTGGACAGGTGGGTAGGCCGACTCTTGGGCGCGGGCACTGGCACAGGGTCCCTCATAGTGCAATCAAGTGTCTCTGACGGTGGTGGTGCACACCCGCCGTCAAACACACCGCTGTACTATGAAGGGCCCAGTGCCAGTACCGACGCCCACGAGTGGGCCCTCCTTGCTTGGGCAGGGCCCCAGCATTTGCAATCTTTACCTCTCCCTGCTCCTCCGCTGTGTAATCTGGGCCGTCAAATCCATACTGTGCCTGACACCGTCTGAGCCTGCCTCCTGATGTATAGACATATATTTTGAATGTGTACGCTATCCATACATGTTATCTGGGGATACGGTACCCTTTCTAACCTTTGTGCAATCACGTGCAATCCATACTGGGCCTAACACCGTCTGAGCCTGCCTCATGCTGTATAGACATATATTTTGAATGTGTACGCTATCCATACATGTTATCCGGTGATACGGTACCCTTTCTAACCTTTGTGCAATCACGTGCAATCCATACTGGGCCTAACACCGTCTGAGCCTGCCTCATGCTGTATAGACATATATTTTGAATGTGTACGCTATCCATACATGTTATCCGGTGATACGGTACCCTTTCTAACCTTTGTGCAATCACGTGCAATCCATACTGGGCCTAACACCGTCTGAGCCTGCCTCATGCTGTATAGACATATATTTTGAATGTGTACGCTATCCATACATGTTATCCGGGGATACGGTACCCTTTCTAACCTTTGTGCAATAACGTGCAATCCATACTGGGCCTAACACCGTCTGAGCCTGCCTCATGCTGTATAGACATATATTTTGAATGTGTACGCTATCCATACATGTTATCCGGTGATACGGTACCCTTTCTAACCTTTGTGCAATCCATACTGGGCCTAACACCGTCTGAGCCTGCCTCCTGAGACATATATTTTGAATGTGTACGCTATCCATACATGTTATCTGGGGATACGGTACCCTTTCTCACCTTTGTGCAATCACGTGTAATCCATGCTGGGCGTGAGAACGGCTGGCGAGCTGTTAAGCAAGCTACAGCACCTGTCCAGACAAGTACAGGGATTCCCTAGCGAGGAGACTTATTTGATTGTTTTCAATGTTGGGACAGCAATTTTTGGGGAGCACTATACTCTGGAGAATGATAGATGGGGTCCACCATACACTGGAACATTCCAAAGGTGGACATCAGACACTGGAGCAGCATTTACAGGGCCCATTATACACTAGAGCATTAGAAATGGGGCCCATTATGTTTGGAGCATTATTTGGGCCCATAAGACAGTGGAGCTTCATCCATGGGGACCAACATATACTGTAGCATTATGTGGAGCTCATCATATACTGTTTCAAACATTATATGGGACCAATGATTCTGTATGGAGAAATAGATGGGCCTCGTCATGAGATGTAAAAAGTGAGGTATTTTTCATTGGACTATACCGCTATTTCTCTGCCGTATCGGAGCATGATGAGTTGTGGTATGTGTTAAAGGGGCGCTCTTTCGCCCAGGGCACATGAAAACCTGGAGCCAGCCCTCCCCCCCCACAGGTTGTAGCCAAATAACCCCCATTTTTCAGTGCGTAACTTGTATTATGAAGTTAATTAAGGTTGACAAGCTTAAGAAAGAAGAATTGATGCTTTTGGCATTCAAATGGGCACTGTAGGTGTGTTTCCTGTCCTCCTCTCACTGCTGACTTTTATTCCCCATTGACTTACATTGGGTTTCGTGTTTCGGGACGACCCCGACTTTTCCCTATAATCGGACGATCTTGCTCGACCCGACTTTTGGAAAAGTCGGGTTTCACGAAACGAAACGCGACCCTAAAAACCAAAAGTCGCTCAACTCTACTCTGTATGATTTAAATGCACTTTTGCTTTTTACTTAATTACAGAAGGGTTTTTTTCATTTTGTCTTTTGTAGGTTTTGTCATTATCGCTCTTGGAATACAGCGACTCGTAAACTTGTCTGTCCTATGCAATGTGTCATTATTTTGCAAAGGTAGTAAAACCTTAAACATTTACTATCATAATAATCAAACTGACAAAAAGAAGTTGTAAGTGACCCTAATGTATCAGATCAACTTCCCAAGTAAGGGTTCGGTTCTAGGGATGAACAAAATGTCACCCTATTGGTCATTTATTCTATTCAGACACAAGCATGGCAGAATGTTATCCAACATGGTGATATTCTTTTCACCTGTGTTTTTTATTTTTTCAAAATATATGCCATGAAAACATATTGAGTTTTTTATTTTAATAGAAATGTTATCTTTCAGTATTGCAACTATATATATAGTGAAGAAACACAGGTAAGCCTAACCACCAACTGAGAAATGGCAAGGAGGTGAGTATGTAACCCTAGCCCATTCATATAAAATGTCACACAAGTGCTAAAGCTATTGCTCACAAGCAATAAAGGAGGTCAGATTTCAAGTCCTTCATTTGCCACTGGTGATTAATGATATGCAAAGAAATGAATAAGAGTGATTAAAATGCAAATTCTACTGTTTGATAGATTTCTCCAGGGACATTTGAGGTCATTTTTAAAAATTGTGGGAAACAAAATAGGTCGACATATCACAAACTTGATTTATATTGTCTAGAATCCACCTGACTGAATGAGATAACCCTGTACTGTGATGCATTTCATGAGACCTTAAAGGGGTATTCCCATCTCCAATCAGTATCAGAAAAAAAAATACTACATTTCAAATTGGAGTTATTTGCTAATGTTATTATTATGACACCTACTACATATCGGGATAGGATCTTGGAGCTGGGAATACCCCTTTAATTTTTAGTTGTCATAACTATGGACACTTAAGGTACTGCACACATAGCAAATCAGGAGAACTATGCTACATTTCTAATTGGAGTTATTTGCTAATATTATTATTATGACACCTACTAGATATTGAGATTCCCACACAGCAATGGCATAAAGTGAGACTAGGGACTTTTTTTTTTTTAAGTGGCGGAGGAATACAGTGCGGAAGGATACCTACCTTCCGTCATTGGATTCCTGCAGCCCGTAGAGAACGGCAGCATCATCTGATGCTGCCGTTCTCTACCCAAGATCGTCGTGGGACACACTCGTGGACTGCTTCGGATCGTGGGTGAGTATTTTTGTGGTTTGTTATGTTAATATTTATTCCGGAAAAGACAATGGCTTCAGGGAACAATGTGACAAGTATTGGTAAGTATGTTACTCTATGTTATATGTACTGTATGTCTATGTATGTATTGTATGAATGTATTGTATGTATGTAGTATATATGTGGTATGTATGTAGCATGTAGTATGTATGTAGTATGTATGTAGCATGCATGTAGCATGCAGTATGTATGTAGCATGCATGTAGTATATATGTAGTATGTATGTAGCATGCATGTAGTATATATGTAGTATGTATGTAGCATGTATGTAGTATGTATGTGGTATGTATGTAGCATGTAGTATGTATGTAGCATGCATGTAGTATATATGTAGTATGTATGTAGCATGTAGTATGTATGTATGTAATATGTATGTAGTATGTATGTGGTATGTATGTAGCATGCATGTAGTATGTATGTAGTATGTATGTAGTATGTATGTAGCATGTATGTAGTATGTATGTAGCATGTATGTAGTATGTATGTAGTATGTATGTAGTATGTATGTAGTATGTAGTATGTATGTAGCATGTAGTATGTATGTAGCATGCATGTAGTATGTATGTAGCATGCATGTAGTATGTATGTAGTATGTATGTAGCATGCATGTAGTATGTATGTAGTATGTATGTAGCATGCATGTAGTATGTATGTAGTATGTATGTAGTATGTATGTAGTATGTAGCATGTATGTAGTATGTATGTGGTATGTATGTAGCATGTAGTATGTATGTAGCATGCATGTAGTATATATGTAGTATGTATGTATGTATGTGGTATGTATGTAGCATGTATGTAGCATGCATGTAGCATGCATGTAGTATGTATGTAGCATGTATGTAGTATGTATGTAGTATATATGTAGTATGTATGTAGCATGTAGTATGTATGTAGCATGCATGTAGTATGTATGTAGTATTTTTTTTTTTTTTTTTTAACATTTAACACATTAGCCGGATGATGGGACTACTACTGTCCCATCATTGGCTAATGTGTCAATCACTGTCATGGTAGCAGGCATCGCCCGATGGGACTTGTAGTCCCATCGGACGATGCCTGCAAAGACCCCCGAAGCCTGCACAGCCCCCCGGCAGGCCGGCACAGCCCCCCGGCAGGCCGGCACAGCCCCCCGGAGCCTGCACAGCCCCCCGGCAGGCCGGCACAGCCCCCCGGAAGGCCGGCACAGCCCCCCGGAGCCTGCACAGCCCCCCGGCAGGCCGGCACAGCCCCCCGGCAGGCCGGCACAGCCCCCCGGAGCCTGCACAGCCCCCCGGCAGGCCGGCACAGCCCCCCGGCAGGCCGGCACAGCCCACCGGAGCCTGCACAGACCACCGGCAGGCCGGCACAGCCCCCCGGCAGGCCGGCACAGACCACCGGAGCCTGCACAGACCCCCTGGCAGGCCGGCACAGCCCCCTGAAAGGCCCGTACAGACCCCAGAGAGGCTGTACAAGGGCAGGAAAGGGTTTTTCTTATTCCGATACCGGAAGTCCCATAGACTTGAATGGGACTTCCGGTATCGGAATCGGCGATACCGATACTTTTTTTAAAGATCGGCCGATACCATCCGATACGATACTTTGAAGTATCGGACGGTATCGCTCAACTCTAGTGAACACCCCTTTAATTGTTAGTTGTCATTAGAGATGAACGAACGTGTTTGAAAAATGCTCGCCAATGTCAAATTTGACACAAATGTAGCACATTCGGATTCATGTTCGTTTTCACAAGCATTTTTACTTAAAGTCGGCAAAACTCGGTCACAATTCTGTAAATCATCGCGTTTCCACGATTGCTTTTGTTATTATTGTACATACTTGTGTATAAGCCAAGTTTTTCAGCACATTTTTTTGTGCTGAAAATGCCCCCCTTAGCTTATACACGAGTCAATTGTCCCAGAAAGCCGTTGGGGGAGGGGGAGCGGCAGAGCAGCAGGTCACAGGGGCAGGAGTCGGTGTCTGTGGCTAAATCCTGTGCCGCTGCTAAAGAGAAATGAATATTCTTTTCTCTTATAGCGCGCACAGTGACAGCTGCAGCCAAAGCCGGTGGCTTCCAGAAGACATCCTACTCACCGTCCAGCATGCCCTCGCAGCATCTTGTTGGTCTTGGCGTACACGCTGCATCTCGTTGGTGCCGGCTTCCAGCAGCTCTTCTTGTGCTGAGCGATCACGTGGCACCGCTCATTAAGTAATGAATATGCACGGGTCTCCACTCCCACCACCAGCACCAGCATGTCACCGACAACATTACCCTTTCCCTGAAAAAAATCGATGTCTGCCAGACTGCATTTCACCATTTACACCAGGGCGAGCAAACATGGGCAGGGGCGTTACATCTCACCGACTGGGCACTGGGTGACTGTTGGCTGTAGGGGCAGGCAGTCATGGGGCTGCTCCACAAGTTTTTGAATCCCCAAGGCTTGCAGGACAAACCTCTGTATCTAACAGTTCCTTCACTGTTCTGCTTCCTTCTGTGGACAGGTATCCAGGCCGAGTTAGAGCAATGGCTGTCTCCACTAAACATGAAGCCAGGGAAAGCCATGTGTGATAAAAGTGCAAACCTGGTGGCAGCCCTATGCCATGGCAACCTCACACATATGTCTTGCATAGCTCACATCCTCAACCTAGTAGTACAGCAATTTCTCCGCTATTGTCCCAGCCTAGATGTGATGCTGCAGAAAGTACGGTTGCTGTGTGCTCACTTCTGACTATCGCAACCATCGCCTTGCATCACTACAGAGGTCTTTTGGCCTACTGGTTAACTGTTTCATTTGCGATGTTCCTACAGAGTGGACTTCCACTCTGAACATGTTGTAGCGGCTGTGGCAGCAGTGCGAGTCCTGGTGCAGTATGTCCTTTTGCATAGCCTGAGTCAATGCAGTCTGGATGTAGTGCAAATCACACTTGCGGAATGGGTACAGGTGAAGAACCTCTGCACCCTTCTTGAAAAGGCTACTAAGATGGTTAGCGCTAATGATGCCGTCATCAACATCACTATTCGGGTCATCTACATGCTGGAATACACTTTCAATAGTCTGCGTGAGGAGGATGCAGAAAGGATAACATGTCGTTCCAGAGGCAGATGCCATGGGAGGATGGCTTACTTACAGTGATCAAGGGGGCTCTTGATACCTGACAAACTGCTAGTGAAGAAGCAGGAGCCGAGTAACAAATGGAGGAGGAAGAGGTAATGGACACAAAACAGTCAGGAGATGAAAAAGATAATGAATGATCTACTCTCTGCTGTCTATGGTTGGCGGTAGGGGATAGAGGAATCAACCTTGAGTGTTACCCTGCCACCAACACAGCATGGACTTGGGCCTCATGGAAGTGCCTGACACATGAGCTCCTTTTTGCTGCACTATCTTCAATACGATGCCTGTATTCGTAGGGTTAGAAATAATGCTGACTACTGGGTTGCCACTCGGTTAGCACCACGGTACAAGAGTAAATTTAGCCAGATCCCTGGAAAGGGATGTGCGCATACTAGAGAATTGAAACACGCCTGTAGATAATCTTAAGAGTGGTTTTCCCTAAGACAGAAGTACACAGCATGCATCTCTCACAGTTCTAGACATCCAACACTGGGAACGTTAAGGCATCATCACCAAAACATTAGCAGCAGCAGTGTAAGTGGCATAAGCAATTTCTGTTAGTTGTTTAACACATTTTTTAGACCAGCTTGTGCACCAGCAGAACAGAGTACAAATCTGACATGTTGTCAACAACTAGAGAGAATGGTGCAGGAGTATCTAGAGCTTAATATCAATGCCATCAGGGGCAGTTTGGACCCTTTTGCATTTTGGTCTTCAAAAATGGAGGAGTGGCCTGAGCTCGCCTGTCATGCCTTGGAGATTTTGTCATGCAAAGCAGCCAGCGTTCTCTCAGAACGTGTCTTCAGCGCTGCTGCTGGTGTCCTGACGGATAAGTGCATCCAACTGTCCTCTGAAAGTGTAGACCACCTAACTTTCATCCAAATGAACAAGTCATGGATCTCCAATGACTTTTGTACTACAGTTACAGAATGGCAAGACTAGGCGATGGTGTCGCTTTTAGTGTCTTGCATAGATC
Organism: Dendrobates tinctorius; assembly: GCF_039654945.1. NCBI lineage: Eukaryota > Metazoa > Chordata > Amphibia > Anura > Dendrobatidae > Dendrobates > Dendrobates tinctorius. The sequence continues at coordinate 3,226,242 of NW_027361679.1, forward strand.
TCGTGTCATTACAGTCTGTGCTATCTTTGTGGTGTCTTCTGTGCCTGCTGTCGCTTCTGCTACTGATGCTACATACAATTTTTTTAAATGTGGAGACTCCAAGTTGGGTCTCCATCTGGTGGGTTGTCTGTAGTAGAAGGTGTGTCAGAGGCCTATTATACTGTTTCTACGATGTGGAAATTGATGCCACTTTAGTGCTGTGTGACAATTATTTTTTGAAATGTGGAGACTCCAAGTTGGGTCTTCATCAGGTGGGTTGCCTGTGTAAGTAGGGCTCCCAGACAGGCAGGCCTGCAATTACTCTCAGTCAACTACCTGTGCACATTTTTCTACCAATATTACTGTTAGGCGCCGGATTCCTGCAGCTACACAACAGGAATCCACAGCCTCACCAGCAAGTCATTCCTGAGGCTAAGTTCCTCTGCCGCTCCACTAAGCATGCTCATGAGACGATCTCCCATTGGAGGTTGGGAGTCACATGCTCAGGTCCTTCTCCAGATCTGATTGGTCCATCTCAGAGATCTGGAATGTCCCGGCAGCGCACGTCTATAAAAGGCCCACGTGGCCGCTCGGCCATGCGCTAGTATAGACTCTTCTTGCTAGATGTGTGAATGGTGATGGATGTATGATTCTGGTGACTGACTTATTAAGATTCCCCTCCCTCTGATATTACGCACGTGGATAGGGAACTATAGAAAGAGTCAGCGCCAGTCAGTGGCAAGCCATAGGCCACTGTGCACACCGCACCTCTACACTAGCGTCCGGTGGTGTCTCGTCTCTCACAGCACTATCGCATAGCGGCTGTGTCTGCCGCCGCGCTGCATTCAGCAGCACTTACCGGTGTCCGCAGTAGCGACGCCGCACACACGGTAGGTCTAGACGGACACTATCCCCTGTCTTGGACCCGTGTCCTGTGACCTGATACCGTGCATGCAATTTTGCTGAGACGTGTGAGTCTAACAGGCTCTGTGTTTAGGTTTATGTTACAGCACCTCTGTGAGTCAACAGAGTCCGCTCTGCGCACATCGGGTGACGTTGAACCCGTGCGCATTATACCGCCATATAGAGCGTCTGCTATTAATTAGCAGCAGTTTAACACCTCTGCATGGTGGACCTCGAGCGGCGAATGCACTTTATTATTTATTTATTTAGTGCATTCCGCCGCTCCTAACAATTACTATATGAAACTTATGTTCGTGCCATCTGAGTGTGACTGGAAAAAAAAATTGAAGGTGTTGCATGAGGTATTAGGTCTCCCAGATAAAAAGGCTTACACCTCTCCCTTAGCCATCACATCTTAATTGAAACTTCAATCTAAAGCTCTAAATGCTGGCCCAGACCCTGATACCTCATTAATGGCACATGTCTGACTTCTACTGTGCCATTATCAAATTTCTACTTTAGGTAAATTGATGCCACCTTTCCTATTGTCTGCTCCTAATTTGGGGAGATATTTGTACTCCAATTTGGGTCTCCTTCATGTGTGGTGCCTGTTGCAGTATGGCTCCCAAATCGGCAGGCCTGCACTTAGTTTTAGTCAACTACCAGTGCTGCTATCCTTACATTTTTCTAACATTCGTGCTCAACTAAGCTGATATTTTTGCTACATGAGTCTTGCTGGGAAAATAAAAATTGAGCTGCTGTATGATGTATCAGGGCTCCCAGCACAGTCATCCTACACTGGTCCCTCAACCACCTCGTCAAAGCTCTAAATGCTGGCCCTGACCCTGATACCACATGCATGGCCTATTGCTGACTGCTGCTGTGCCATTATAAAATGTTCCACTGTGGGTCAATTGATCAGTCACCTACCTGTGTTACTATCCTTACATTTTTCTACCAATTGAAGTCTATGAATCTGTTGTTTGTGCCACCTGAGTGTGGCTGGGAAACTAAACAAAAATTGAGCTGTTGCATGAGGTATCTGAGTTCCCAGCTAAGATGGCTTAAACTGCTCTCTTAATCACCAGGTTCTCATTAAAACTTCAATTCCAAGTTGAAAATGCTGGCAGACAATGCTACCTCATGCATGGGCCATGTCTCCATGCTGCTGTGTCATTTGCAAATTTCTACAGAGTCAATTCATGCCAATTTTCATGATGTCTACCCCTAATTTTAGCTGTTTGGGAAGCGTTTTGTCACCCCTTAAGGTGTTGTGTATACGTTTGGTTTGGCCTCCCATTGAATTTAATGGCGTTTGGGTACATCCATCGAATCATTCATCGAATCAAACCGAATCAAACATTGAAAGGTTCACTCATCTCTAGTGGTCATAACCATGGATACCTAAGTTACTGCAGTGCACTGCACACATAGCAAATCAGAAGAACTATGCTACATTTCTAATTGGAGGTATTTGCAACTATTATAATGACACCTATTACATATTGGGATAGGATCTTGGAGCTAGGAATACTCCTTTAATTGTTAGTGGCTGTAACCAGTTATACCTAAGCTACCAAAGACAGAAACATAATGATTAAATACCCTGCAGTAAATAAACAGCATAGTGCTTGAAAATAATATACGGTACTTAGTTAACATGTTTTTTGATTAAAAAAAAATGCAAAAGCCATCCCGCCTCCTCATGGCGACTGTAGTTGGGATAGTCCTAACTCTAATATTTAAAACCTTCCTGATTGTCAGGCGACATGCATGTAGATAAGGGCTGAGAGGGACTGAGCCCAATTAGTGGACACACAGCCAAGGGACACCACATCAATAATGCACAGCTCAAAAGAAAGGCAGGCCACACCTTTATATGCACATGATGCAAACAGACAGAAAAAAACCCAAAGGTATGGACTGGGATATAAACTGGTTTGTAAGCAGCATGTAAGCGCAAGTTCACACTAGCCACTAAACAGAAAAAAACAAAGACAGGAACATAATGATTAAATACCAAGGGAGACCACCTAAGCTACTGCAATGTCTTGCACATGGGGTAAGCGACATAGCTTATTGGAATAACTATAGTACATTTCTAATTGGAGGTATTTGCTGATATTATTACATCTACTACATATTGGGATGGGATCTTGGAGATGGGAATACCATTTTAACTTAACGCACAATTTTTAGTGTAGAATTATTTGAATATCACATTTTGTTGGTAACCCAGGTCTACAAAAAATAATTTTCAGGTGCTAAGGTTCTTTAAATGGATTTTGGGTATTTTGAGAGTGATGAATTAAAAAAAATCCCATTGCTTTTGCCGAATTAAGTTCTAGTTTTTGAGATACCACATTTTGCGACTATAAGACGCACAAGACCATAAGACGCACCCCAAATTTTTACTATGAAAATAGGATTTTTTCCTAAAAAATTGTCAAATCGAGGTCCGTCTTAGGCCGGGATCACATATACAAGAAACTCGGTCAAGTCTTGCACGTCAATACTCGACACTGCCACCGGCACTCGGGAGCAGAGCGTGCGGCTGCATGTATTTCTATGCAGCTGCACGCCCCACTCCTGAGTGCCAGCGGCAGTGCCGGGTATTATGTATGTGATCCTGGCCTTATAGTCCGAATTAAGTTTATTTGGGGGGTGAAGGAAACAGCGACGGTGTAGCGGGGTTACTGGAGGCAATAACAGTATCAGGAATTGCTTTTTGCCCAATGAATTGTACTTTTGAATGACATCATTCATTTTATCTTGTGATGCACTGAAAAATGGGAAAAAAAATTCCAATTGCTTTGAAATTGCAAAAAAATTGCAATTCCACAATTGCTATTTGGGTTTTTCATATACCATGTTCACTATACTGTAATGATCTGGCAATATGTTTCTCCAGGTAAGTATAAGTACGCAGATAACAAACGTGTTTTCTATTTTAATTTCAGTGGGGAAAAAGTTTTTTGAAATTTATAACAAAAAAAAAATTGGCTTGTGTCTCCATTTTCTGAGACTCGTAATGTTTTCAGTTTTTGGGATATGGGGCTGTGTGAAGGCTGGGAGGATGTTTTTACTGGACCATTTTTGGGTTGATTCCATGTTTTGATTCCCTCTTATTGTATTTTGTTGCAATGTTGCAAAGGCCAAAAATACATAATTCTGGCATTTTGATTTTTTTAACCATGCTGTTTGGATTAATTTATATTTTGATGTCAGACTTTTTACTGTGTTTGTCAGTCCTCTTAGGGGACTTGAACCAGCCATCATCCGATCGCTTGTACTATACATAGCAGTACATCAATGAAAATCATGGTCTCCTATGAGTGCCAGCTAAACAGAAGATCAATCATGACAAGCATGCAGGTCTTTAACAGACTCACGGTTGCCATGGCAACCCATAGAGCGAGATTGTTAGCAGTATTTAACAGGTTAATAGCCTCAGGCGGAGCTCTGCACTCTCCACTTAAGACATCAGGGCTAAGCACCTCAACATTTTTTGCTATCTGTGGGTTTTTTTTTGTAATTCTTTGTTTTTATTGATGTACCTGTATGTTGTGAATTGAACTGTAGTTATTATTGGTGCTATTTAGACGTACAATTTTTTTATTTGCTTTTTTTACTCCAGTTTTTGGAAGGCAGGCTCATTTGTTTTCAATGTGCGTCGTCATAGAAGCAGCAAAACCAATTACGGTATGTATAGTTTACTTTTTTTTCATTTTTCTCAACTATAAAAAGATTTAATAAGGGAGAACTTATTTTGTGTGTTTTTTGTGATGCTTTTTTTATTGTTAGCAAATCTTTTTTTCAGTTTATTTAGTCCCACTAGGGGACTTAACCATTGCAATCCCTGTTTGTTGGTATAAGGCACTGCAATATTTTTTGACTTTGCATTATACCTGTTGTTTTTTATACTTTCTGTTGCCTGCCAGTGACAGTTGGTGACTGACCTTGCCATTGTTAGGATTCCAAGTGTTAGGCTGGGGTCACATTTGCGAGTGCAATGCGAGAAACTTCCGCGAGTCTCTCACCTCAATACCTGGCACTGCCTCCGGCACTCAGGACTGGAGTGTGCGGCTGCACGTCTTTCTGTGCAGCTGAATGCTCCAGTCCGAACCGCCGGCGGAAGTGTCGGTTATTGAGGAGAGAGACTCGCGCGGGTTTCTCGCATTGCACTCGCAAGTGTGACCCCGGTCTGGAAAGGGGTGGGTCAGATCAGGGTTTAACCCTTTAGCGACCAGGTGATTTTTGGTTGTCCTAAGTGCTAAAATGTTTTTCCTTTTTCCTTAACATAGTTTTTTATTGTAGTACAAACCCAATGGGTTTAAAAGGTCTAGGTTTTTCCCCCCGATTTTTGCTGTATGTAAAAATGACATGACAATGTAATTCTTTAAGTCAGTAAAACTGCAGTGATAGCAAACTTATATAATTTTTTATTATTTTATTTGGCAAAAATTTTGAAAATTTCACAATTTTTCAACTTTGAATAATTTTTATGCCCTTAAGTCACAGAGATATGGCATACAAAAAACTTAATAACATTTCCCACATGTTTACTTTACATCAGCACCATTTGGGAACCAAATTTTTTTGTTAGGAAGTTATAAGGGTTAAAAGTTGACCAGCGATTTCTCATTTTTACAACACCATTTTATTTTTAGGGACCACATCACATTTGAAGTCACTTTGAGGGGTCTATATGATAGAAAATACCCAAAAGTGAAAGCATTCTAAAAACTGCACCCCTTAAGGAGCTCAAAACCACATTCAAGAAGTGTATTAACCCTTCAGGTGCTTGACAGGAATTTTTTGAATGTTTTTTAAAAAAATGAACATTTAACTTTTTTTCACAAAAAAATTAATTTAGGTCCAACTTTTTTATTTTACCAAGAGTAACAAGAGAAATTGGACTGCAAAATTTATTGTGCAATTTGTCCTGAGTACGCTGATACCTGATATGTGGGGGGGAACCACTGTTTCAGTGCATGGCAGAGCTCAGAAGGGAAGGAGCAAAATTGTCTGGAATTCAGATCGGACGCCATGTCACGTTTGGAGAGCCCCTGATATGCCTAAACAGTGGAAACCCCCACAAGTGACCCCATTTTGGAATCTTGACCCCCCAAAGAACTTATAAACGTCTGTGAATCCCTTGGGAGTTCAAAGTTCTCACCACATATGTAGATAACATACAGCCGTACAATTAAAAAATCATATTTTTTCCATAAAAATTATCTTTCCACCCCCAATTTTTATTTTCCCAAGAGTAGCAGGACCCCAAAAGTTATTGTGCAATTTGTCCTGAGTATGCTGATACCCCATATGTGGGGGTAAATGACTATTTGGGCGCATGGCAGAGCTCGGAAGGGAAGCAGCACCAATTGATTTTTTTGACTTGAATTGAGATCGGACGCCATGTCGCGTTTGTAAAGCCCCTGATGTGCCAAAACAGTGGAAACCCCCACAAATGACACCATTTTGAAAACTAGACCCCCCCCCAAGGAACTTATCTAGATATGTGGTGAGAACTTTGAACCCCCAAGGGCGTCACAGAAGTTTATAACGTACAGCCGCACAATTAAAAAATCATATTTTTTCTACAAAAATGATCTTTTCACCCCCAATTTTTATTTTCCCAAGGGTAACAGGACTCCAAAAGTTATTGTGCAATTTGTCCTGAGTACGCTGATACAACATATGTGGGCGTGAAAGTAAAAAAATCATATTTCCACAAACATGATCTTTTAGTCCCTAATTTTTTTATTTTACCAAGGGTAACAGGAGAAATTGGACCCCAAAAGTTATTGTCCAATTTGTCCTGAGTACGCTGATAGCCCATATGTGGGAGAAAACTACTGTATGGGCACACGTCGGGGCTTGGAAGGGAAGTAGTGACGTTTTGGAATGCAGACTTTGATGGAATGGTCTGTGGGTGTCATGTTACGTTTGCAGTGCCCCTGATGTGCCTAGACAGTGGAAACCCCACACATGTGACCCCATTTTGGAAACTAGACCCCCCAAGGAACTTATCTAGATATGTGGTGAGCACATTGAACCCCCAAGTGCTTCACAGAAGTTTATAACGTAGAACCATAAAAATAAAAAATCATTTTTTTACACAAAAATTATATTTTTGCCCACAATTTTTTATTTTCCCAAGGGTAACAGGAGAAATTGGACCCCAAAATTTGTTGTGCAATTTGTCCTGAGTAGGCTGATGTCCTGTTATTTTTTCCACAAAAATGATCTTTTTTTTCTATTTGGAAGTGAAGTTTTAATAAAAAGAGTTTCATGAGGGAAGTAAAGAAATAAATTAACACAGAGATCTCTAGCAACAAGATAGCTAAAAGTTATGCTATTGGATGTTGAGCGTGGGCTCTTAAAAGTGATATCCAGTACTGAGATATTGAGGAGTTATCCAAAAAATAGGACACCAATATCAGATTGGTTAGGCACCTTGTACCCTCACCGATCAGCTGTTACCTTCTTTGGCAGCAGCAGTAAGCATACAATGTGTGGCATTATAACATTGCTGTACATTGTTTCGTGGCTGCTGCCAAGTGCTGCAGTTTTTCTCCCATTCAGTGTAAATAAGGTGTGGTACACGGTAGTGGCCACTGAAGAGTATACTGAACCGGAGCAGACAATGGCAGATCGGTGGCAGTGTTGGGTTTCAGACATGCACCAATCGGATACTGATGACAGATCCTATAGATAGGTCATCAATATGTTAGTCCAAGACAACCTCTTTAAACTAAACTTCTGACTATCTGGCCGCCTGCTACTGCTACCATACAAATGATTGGCCAACACCTAAAAATGATTACAATGTCTGACCTTTACAAGATGTCTCTTTTACATAGAGACAACCAAGAGGCGCCTTATCACAGGTTGTGCTCTAGAATAACAGTATAGTTATATGAAAAACAACTTGCTGTGCATATGTTCATTCTTTTTTGTTCATTCTTTTTTAAACAGCTTCATACTTCGAAAGTTATAGAACATATTTGAGTTAAATTGAATTCTAATCGAAATTTTACAAAAATCCACATTCACCAGAATGATGATTTTTTTGCAATTCATTTCTGCACGGATTCAGCAATATGGCAGCTGCTGGCTGACTTTTTTCTGAACCCAAAGGGACCATGAAAAAGTTAAAAAATAAACAAAAATACTATTAACCTCACCACTTACTTCTTTGGCCCATCCACTCCTCACCCCTCATTGTCACCCACCCAGTCCTCATCGCATCTACTGTACTGATCACTGTCAGTGATATCAGAGCCCACATGTGGACAGTCACATCACTGGGGCTCCCCGTGGTACCCGAGAAGATAAGACACCAATACTTTTTTTCAATACTAAACATTGTGTACAGTGAATTAATTTAGTTTTTTTTTTTTTTAATATCAGGGCCTTCCATCTAAAATTTCCTGGGAAGCCTTGGGGTCTGGTGACTCCTCTGGAAGAGGGGGTACTGTCATGTTTCCACCCCTCAGTGTGTTTGGGATGAAATTATTGACAGTTCATACATCGAGATATGAAGATATTAGTGCTTTGATTGACAGCTCAGTCATCCAGTTTGGTACAGGGGCGTGCGGAGTCTACATTCCCAAAATGTCACTCCTTCCTTCTGAGTCCTGCCATACACCCAGTGGTTTTCCTCCACAAATGTGGGATCAGCATACTCAGGAGAAATTGCACAGCAACTTTCGGAGTCCAAAATCTCCTGTTACTCTTGTGAAAATAAAAAAATTGGGGTCTAAAGTAAAATTTTAGTAAAAAAAAATTAAATGTTAATTTTTTCCTTCTACATTCCATTAATTCTTGTGAAGGACCTGAAAGAGTAATAATCTTCTTGAAGTGATTTTGAACACCTTGAGGGGGGCAGTTTTTAGAATGGTGTCCCTTTGGGGTATTTTCTGTCATATAGACCCCTCAAAGTCATTTCAAATGTGATGTGGTCCCTAAAAAAATAGTTCCGTAAACTTTTGTTGTAAAAATGAGAAATCGCTGGTCAACTTTTAACCCTTATAACTTCCTAATGAAAAAAAATCTTGTTTCCAAATTTGTGCTGATCTAAAGTAGATATGTGGGAAATGTTATTTATTAACTATTTTGTGTGCCATAACTCTCTGATTTAAGGGTATAAAAATTCAAACTTTGAAAATTGCTAAATTTTCCAAATTTTTGTCAAATTTCCATTATTTTCACAAATAAATGCAAGTCATATCGAATAAATGTTACCAATATCATGAAGTACAATATTTGTCAAGAAAGCTTTCTCAGAATCAGTGGGATCCATTGAAGCTTTCCAGAGTTATTACCTCATAAAGAGACAGTGGTCAGAATTGTGAAATTTGGCCTGGTTATGAAGGTGAAAATAGGCCCAGGGTGAAGGGGTTAATATGTAATTCTCTGTATAGCTGATATATTTGAATCAGATGTGCGTCTATTGGTACTATTGTAAACAGTATAACTCTAAAAGTATATACACAAGCCTATAATTGTTGTGTGGTTGTAGATGTTACTAGGATCAACAAACTAATATCTTACGATTTTCTGCATGACTGAACATTGCTTCACCCCTGTCATCACTATTTCACCAATGAGAAGTCTGAGAACCTCAATAATTGTGTTTTAATTTAGTGAAATAAACGTTTTTTAAGTTTTATTGAATTATGTCTCCTTTTTCTCTTCTTTTGTTGTATTCATGTACTCATGTTGGGGTTTCTAGTCTTGTACATATGTAGCTATCCAAATCCTGCTTCATGGATATGTGGAAACTTAAAAATCCTCAAAACTTTGAGTTTTGAGATTATGAGAAGGATTTATCCAGATTCTGCTCCGTTTCTTCTCCAAACATTCAGTGTAAGTTGACATATATTCACACTTACTTTTTGGAGCAAAAACAGCAGACTTTCTCTAAATCAATTTCAAATCCTCAAAATTTGGTTCTGGTGATGCATTCATGTACAGTGGGGCAAAAAAGTATTTAGTCAGTCAGCAATAGTGCAAGTTCCACCACTTAAAAAGATGAGAGGCGTCTGTAATTTACATCATAGGTAGACCTCAACTATGGGAGACAAACTGATAAAAAAAAATCCAGAAAATCACATTGTCTGTTTTTTTTTTTATTTTATTTGCATATTATGGTGGAAAATAAGTATTTGGTCAGAAACAAAATTTCAACTCAATACTTTGTGATATATTCTTTGTTGGCAATGACAGAGGTCAAATGTTTTCTGTAAGTCTTCACAAGGTTGCCACACACTGTTGTTGGTATGTTGGCCCATACCTCCATGCAGATCTCCTCTAGAGCAGTGATGTTTTTGGCTTTTCGCTTGGCAACACGGACTTTCAACTCCCTCCAAAGGTTTTCTATAGGGTTGAGATCTGGAGACTGGCTAGGCCACTCCGGGACCTTGAAATGCTTCTTACGAAGCCACTCCTTCGTTGCCCTGGCGGTGAGCTTTGGATCATTGTCATGTTGAAAGACCCAGCCACGTTTCATCATCAATGCCCTTGCTGATGGAAGGAGGTTTGCACTCAAAATCTCACGATACATGGCCCCATTCATTCTTTCATGTACCCGGATCAGTCGTCCTGGCCCCTAAACAGAGAAACAGCCCCAAAGCATGATGTTTCCACCACCATGCTTTACAGTAGGTATGGTGTTTGATGGATGCAACTCAGTATTCTTTTTCCTCCAAACACGACAAGTTGTGTTTCTACCAAACAGTTCCAGTTTGGTTTCATCAGACCATAGGACATTCTCCCAAAACTCCTCTGGATCATCCAAATGCTCTCTAGCAAACTTCAGACAGGCCCGGACATGTACAGGCTTAAGCAGTGGGACACGTCTGGCACTGCAGGATCTGAGTCCATGGTGACGTAGTGTGTTACTTATGGTAGGCCTTGTTACATTGGTCCCAGCTCTCTGCAGTTCATTCACTAGGTCCCCCTGCGTGGTTCTGGGATTTTTGCTCACCGTTCTTGTGATCATTCTGACCCCACGGGGTGGGATTTTGCGTGGAGCACCAGATCGAGGGAGATTATCAGTGGTCTTGTATGTCTTCCATTTTCTAATTATTGCTCCCACAGTTGATTTCTTCACTCCAAGCTGGTTGGCTATTGCAGATTCAGTCTTCCCAGCCTGGTGCAGGGCTACAATTTTGTTTCTGGTGTCCTTTGACAGCTCTTTGGTCTTCACCATAGTGGAGTTTGGAGTCAGACTGTTTGAGGGTGTGCACAGGTGTCTTTTTATACTGATAACAAGTTTAAACAGGTGCCATTACTACAGGTAATGAGTGGAGGAAAGAGGAGACTCTTAAAGAAGAAGTTACAGGTCTGTGAGAGCCAGAAATCTTGATTGCTTGTTTCTGACCAAATACTTATTTTCCACCATAATATGCAAATAAAATGAAAAAAAAACAAACAATGTGATTTTCTGGATTTTTTTGTATCAGTTTGTCTCCCATAGTTGAGGTCTACCTATGATGTAAATTACAGACGCCTCTCATCTTTTTAAGTGGTGGAACTTGCACTATTGCTGACTGACTAAATACATTTTTGCCCCACTGTAAGTACCCCTTTACATTTTTTGTGGCCCTTGGGATTGGTTCTGTATGGCATGGTGGTCCTAGAACCAAAAAAATGTTGTGCACGCCTGCCATACAGAATATGTTGCTGCTGCATAATATAATTTTTTTTATGTAAAACCTTTCTTTACATACATAATTTTGATATTTCTTGAAATGTTCACATTCCAAGTAATCACTGGGGAGCAATGTTATCTACTCTTTCACCCTTGTTTGGAACAATAATGTTCCAATGTGACACTGTCGATGTTCTCTAACCAGTCCGGAATGCTGAGCCATGTCACTAGCACTATGATGCACTCACTTTACAATGGCATTACACTGGCAGGTCCAGGTTCATTTACTGTGGGTGAAGTTAAACTTTTATTGAAATGCTCATTTTACTCATTTTTTTCATCCCATTTCTTGTGAAACATAATTAAGGTAACCCCTCTGAAAGAAACAAATCTTTTTGGCAAATGATGGTGTCACAGCTGCTGATAATACACATTCTGTGGGGCTCCGGAATAAGCCAGCTTCTGCAGATGTTTCAGTTCCATTGATTATGTAATACACTTCTGACTTTTACCACTAAAAAACAAAGCAGTACATTTAAAAATCAATTTATGAAAAAAGTAAAAATAGAAAATTGCTTTTTTACTCATGTTGGCACACAGCAAGAGGTTTTTATAATGGAAGTCATGGAGTATTTCTTCATATGGCATTGGATCAAATTGTAATGTGCTGATGGTGTTTTCAATTTCCATAAGTTTTCTAAATTTATAGCGCACCTGTTTTCTACAGATGGAGTTGCATGAGTATCTCTCTAAGGTAGCTAAAAGAAATATTTACCGTATTCATTTTTCAATTTCCAAGGTAATTATAGTATTCCAAAACATTGCCAAAAATCAGTGTCCTATAGCAAATTTACTACAAGACTTTCATCACTTGTTCATTCAGAAGCCAAGCTCTTCATAGGACTTCAATGTACATCTAAAACAGGGATGACAAAATTAAAAGATAGGACAACATCTGGGACCAAACTTGATATTTATAAAAAAAAGTATAATCTACAATTGAATTTTTCCTTATCATCATATATAAGTATGATGGACACAAACGTGCCCACAGTATGATACCCCCACAGTGAATTCCTCCACAGTACCCTCCACACACATTGCAAGGCGACCCAACTGTACCCCTGTTCTTTCAATCCCCCCGACAAACAATGGTGACCCCATCACAGTATGATTCTCCAACTGTGATCCCCATAAAGCCCTCCATACAGTATAACAGGCACATAAAGTCCTCCATACAGTGTAATGTTGTCCTGCATTACCTTCCATGCAGTATAATGGCCCCATATAGTGCTCCATACAGTATAATGGGCCCCAAATAGTTCTTGATATTACTATATGGAGCACTATAAAAAACAGCTATGTTATTTAATGCACTTGCTTTTTTACTTATTTATTATCATTAGGGTATATACACATTGCTTTTTCCTTGGTTTTGGTTGCTTTTATGGCCAGTGTGAACATGCTTTTACATCATGCATGTCATTCAATTCTACTCCAGTTCAGTTTTTTTGTTTTTTCTTCAGCATTTTTGTATTCAGTACAAATAGGGTGTGGCCTCCCTTCTACTGAGCTGTTTAGTTCACTTATAGTCCCTCTGAAGCTGGGTGTCCGTTTGGGACCCAGAGACTCTGCCACTATTCACACTAGGTAGGTTTTAACCGTTAGTGTAGTTACTGTCTCAAATGGGTACACCTTGCTGTGGTGGGACAGCTTTATACTTTTTTGATCAAAATAGTGTTTATCAAGTACCCTATGTTATTTAATGCACTTGCTTTTTTACTTATTTATTTTCATTAGGGTATATACACACATTGTTTTTTCCTTGGTATATGGAGCACTAAGTGGGGCCATTTTACTGTATTAAGCATTATGTGGGGCCCATTATTCAGTAGGAAGCTCCATACAGTCTAATGGACATTCTTAGTTCCAGGAAGAAAAGAAACCACAAAATCAAAACGTGTAAAAAAACAAGGCCCACCTAGCCTGTCTAGGGTTCAAGCGCTTAGCCGACTCTAGGTAAATCAAATTCTTGTGGTCAGTGAGGACCACGACTTGATGCTTAGCTCCCTCCAACCAATGTCTTCCCTCCTCAAATACCCATTTCATGGCCAACAGTTCCCGATTCCCCACATCATAGTTACGTTCAGATGGAGAGAACTTTCGGGAAAAGAAAGCACAGGGATTCATTTTAGATGTTACAGGATCCTTTTGGGACAAAACAGCTCCTGCACCAATCTCAGAAGCATCCACCTCTACCTGGAATGGAAGTGAGACATCAGGTTGCCGCAAAACCGGGGCGGAGGTGAATCTTCGCTTCAGCTCATGAAAGGAAGAAACAGCCTCCGGAGACCAATTTAACACATCAGCACCCTTCTTAGTCAAATCAGTCAATGGCTTGGCAATACTAGAAAATTTTGCTATAAATTTCCGATAAAAATTAGCAAAACCCAAAAACTTCTGGAGGGCCTTCAAAGAACCCAATCGTAAATGGCCTGTACCTTGGCCGGGTCCATTTCAACAGTAGAAGGGGACAAAATAAATCCCAAAAAAGAAATCCTCTGTACTCCAAAAAGGCATTTAGATCCTTTGACATACAGGGAATTCTCCCTCAAGATCCAGAACACAGTCCGAATATGTTCCACATGAGAATCCCAATCCTTGGAGAAGATCGAAATATCATCCAGATAGATAATCAAAAATTTATCGACAAAATCTCGGAAAATATCGTTCATGAAGCACTGGAAGACAGAAGGGGCATTAGTGAGCCCAAAAGGCATCACCAGGTACTCAAAATGTCCCTCCGGAGTATTAAACGCCGTCTTCCATTCATCCCCATGCTTAATACGAATAAGATTATACGCCCGCCTGAGGTCAAGCTTGGTAAACCAGCAAGCACCTTTAACTCTGGAGAATAGATCATAAATCAGGGGTAACGGATACTGATATTTAACAGTATTTTTGTTGAGGGCACGATAATCAATACAAGGTCTTAATGAGCCATCCTTTTTGGCTACAAAAAACAAAAAAACGGCACCTAAGGGTGACGAGGATGGTCTAATATGACCCTTCTCCAATGCATCCTTAATATAGGATCGCATAGCCTCGTGCTCGGGTACAGATAAATTGAAGAGCCGACCCTTGGGAAATTTACACCCCGGGCTCAGTTCAATTGCACAGTCATAACTCCTATGAGGAGGCAGAGACGCAGACTCATTCTCACTAAATACATCATAAAAGTCCGCCAAATAATTAGGAAGATCATGCGACTGAGGAGAGGTGGAAAATACCGGAGCCTCACTAAAGGCACACCGACAACCCCAACTCACCACAGACACAGATTTCCAATCCAAAACTGGATTATGAATTTGTAACCAGGGAAACCCCAGATCAATGGTATCATGCAGATTATGCAACACCAAAAATCTGCAATTTTCTTGATGGTCTGGGGCGACCCGCATTACCACCTGGGTCCAAAACTGAGGTTTATTTTTAGCCAAAGGAGTAGCATCAATCACCCTCAAAGGGATAGGCGTCTGCAGAGGTGTCATCGGAAATCCACAACGTTTAGCAAAATCCAAGTCCATTCGGTTTAGGGCTGCTCCCGAATCCACAAAAGCCTTGGCGGAAAATGTGGACAGGGAGCAGATCAGAGTAATAGCCAGAAGAAACTTAGGTTGAACACCACCAACAGAAAATGTGTGTGCAAAGCGTTTCTCTCGTTTAGGACAGACAGAAATAATATGCGAGGCATCTCCACAGAAAAAACACAACTTATTACTAGTGTTGAGAGATACCGTCCGATACTTAAAAGTATCGTATCGGATGGTATCGGCCGATCTAAAAAAAATATTGGGTATCGCCGATTCCGATACCGGAAGTCCCATTCAAGTCTATGGGACTTCCGGTATCGGAATAAGAAAAACCCTATTTTTGCCTTGTACAGCCTCTCTGGAGTCTGTTCGGGCCTTTCGGGGGGCTGTGCCGGCCTGCCAGGGGGGCTGTGCCGGCCTGCCGGTGGTCTGTGCCGGCCTGCCGGTGGTCTGTGCCGGCCTGCCGGTGGTCTGTGCTGGCCTGCCGGGGGGCTGTGCCGGCCTGCCGGTGGTCTGTGCAGGCTCCGGGGGTCTGTGCCGGCCTGCCTGGTGGGCTGTGCCGGCCTGCCGGTGGTCTGTGCAGGCTCCGGTGGTCTGTGCCGGCCTGCCGGGGGGCTGTGCAGGCTCCGGTGGTCTGTGCCGGCCTGCCGGGGGGCTGTGCCGGCCTGCCGGTGGTCTGTGCAGGCTCCGGTGGTCTGTGCCGGCCTGCCGGGGAGCTGTGCAGGCTCCGGTGGTCTGTGCCGGCCTGCCGGGGGGCTGTGCCGGCCTGCCGGTGGTCTGTGCAGGCTCCGGGGGGCTGTGCAGGCATCGTCCGATGGGACTACAAGTCCCATCGGGCGATGCCTGCTACCATGACAGTGATTGACACATTAGCCAATGATGGGACAGTAGTAGTCCCATCATCCGGCTAATGTGTTGAATGTAAAAAAAAAAAAAAAAATTACATGCTACATACATACAACATGCATACTACATATATACTACATGTAACATGCATACTACATACATGCTACATACTACATGCATGCTACTTACATACTACATACATAATACATATATACTACATGCATGCAACATACATACTACATATATACTATATATACTACATGTAACATATATACTACATGCTACATACATGCTACATACTACATACATGCTACATACATACTACATGCATGCAACATACATACAACATATATACTACATGCATACTACATATATACTATATATACTACATGTAACATACATACTACATATATACTACATGCTACACACATGCTACATACTACATACATGCAACATACATACAACATATATACTACATGCATACTACATATATACTATATATACTACATGTAACATACATACTACATATATACTACATGCTACATACATGCAACATACATGCTACATACATACTACATACATAATACATATATACTACATGCATGCAACATACATACAACATATATACTACATGCATGCAACATGCATACTACATATATACTATATATACTACATGCTACATACATGCTACATACATACACACTACATGCTACATACATACTACATGCATGCTACATACATACTACATATATACCACATGCATGCAACATGCATACTACATATATACTGCATATACACTACATGCATGCAACATACATATATACTACATACATATAGACATACAGTACATATAACATAGAGTACATACTCACCGTCACTTGTCACTTTGATCCCCGAAGCCATTGTCCCCTTGAGGAATAAATATCAAAATAAAAAAACACCAATATACTTACCCCGATCCGCAGAAGTCCACGAGGGTCCCACGTCCATCTTGCGTGGAGAACAGCAGCATCAGCTGATGCTACCGTTCTCTACCAGCTCCAGGAATACAATGACGGAAGGTAGGTATCCTTCCGCAATGTATTCCTCCACCACTGTAAAAAAAAAAGTCCCTAGTCTCACTTTATGCCATTGCTGCATGGGAATTTCCCACGCAGCAATGGCATAAAGTGAGACTAGGGACTTTTTTTTTTTTTTAAAGTGGTGGAGGAATACAGTGCAGAAGGATACCTACCTTCCGTCATTAAGGTAAAAAAAGAAAATTTTTTCAGCTCACCCCAAAGAAGACAGCTATAAGTCCGATCGGTGCACGGAATGTGGAAACAGGATCCCTCTGCAGCAAAGCGTAATATGGAAAAAAATTCCAGCATCCAGATCAGTAATTAGATTAAAAATTTTTTTATTCCTTTATTCCAAAATTTAAAAAAATCATAAGATTCTCCATCATGATAAGAGACGCATCAGGACGTGTAGTTGGACGCGTTTCGGACAAAAAACCAGTCCTTATTCTAAGACAACCAGGCGGATACAGCTACACTGGGACAGAGCTTACAGGCTGGTCGGGAGGATGTTGATAATTACTTCAAAGAGTGTGAAACGTGTGATGAAGTGCAGGCTTTAAGCACTAAAGCTTTGGAATTTAAATTAATGAATCTGGCTGAGAGGGAAACAAAGTTATTTTGGACCAATAATTCATTGAAGTCCTACAGAGACTGTGGACGTGGACCTCGCGGATTGAGAGTGTGGAAGGAAATTTCTGAGTTCAAAGGTGATGCTTCCTTTAGAATGGAATGGGAGAAAATTCTACTTAAATGTTCGCAAGATTTATTGCAAATTGGTCTTGGATACCAACTTGCGTAATTATGACACAGTTAAAGAGGATTTAATGAAATCACAAGAAGAGTTAAAATCGAGAATGACAGATAATCAGTGGCTTACATTTAATAAAAAAATGGACAGTAAATTGTTGCCAATGCAGGCAGAGACTAAGTCTAGAAAACGAGACAAATTTTTACGAGACAAACATGATTTTTTGAATGGCCAGATATTCAGTTGGAATAAGCAAAGAATGAATGTACACACTGGACAATCAGGAAAAGGGAAATATAAGCGCCATTATCGTAAACAGAATCCGGCTCCACACAGGAGAGATTATTTAACAACGGATTCTGATTCAAGCATGGGAGAGGGAGCCAGTTTATCCATGTCTGCAATTGACCAGCAGATATCAGCAGAAGCAGGTGTGTCTGGACATAATATCCCTTTAGGCGGAGGATCAGAAGAGGAAGGAGGAAGGCCGTATGGACAAAACCGCAAGAGAAAGCAAGTCTCATGGAGATCGAGACGATAAGGGACACACTGTCGCATGCAGTAATAAATTTAACTGATCATGTGTTGAATGATTCACATCATTCATTATTAGCCAAGGGTCTGAATTTTTGTATACCAGATAGTTTTGATTTGACAGAATTTAAGATTGATTTATTTAAATCCATTAGGAAGATGCATCTGCATAAGCAATTTTTACAAAAAACCCCCATTAACACTCCATTATCAGGGGAGGTGCAATGTGAAGTGGGTCCTTTGGGATTTATGGCAGGAGTAGGTACATTGGCAGAAGTGCATGAAGATGCTGCCCTATTGTTGAGTATCACTGAATCTAGGGGTGACTACCCACAAACGATATATACACCTTTTTTAGGGGGGGTAACATCACAATATATGCCCCCTGTCTCCCCAGGAAATCTTATTGATTTATTTGAGACGTTAGTCATTAAAGATGTAGAGGCATTAGTATATCCCACAGCTCCCTCAAATTTGACAGTGGCAGAGAAGTCAGCACTGAGAGAAATTAGAGAATGGACAGACACAGTGGTGAGACCATCAGATAAAGGAGGGAATACAGTGTTATTGCCGAGAGATATGTACCTAGCAGAAGCCCACCGACATCTATCAGATACAGTCACATATACGAAATTGATGGGGGATCCTACCCACAAATTCATAAAAGATTTGAGGTCCTTACTCAGGCAATATGTCATAAAAAATATTATTTCTGAAAAAAAGGCAGAAAAACTGTTACCTGATTTTCCTACGCATCCCCATTGGTACCATGTACCTAAGATACACAAATCCCTATCTTGTCCTCCAGGTCGCCCCATTGTTTCTGGGATAGGATCAGTGACGGAGGCACTTTCACAATATGTAGATTGGCTATTACGGCCATTGCTTATTCAGATCCCGTCCTATATAAGAGACACTAAAGCTTTTCTAGAAGTAATACATGGGTTTGGGTGGCAACCTGGTTTCTTTTTAACATCAATAGATGTAGAAAGTCTCTATACAAGAATTCCTCAACAATTGGGAGTTGACACTATTAGGGAAATTTTAGGTACGACAGGGAAAGAGCAAGGTTTCATAGATTTCGTTTGTGATGCATTGAGTTTTATTCTAACACACAATGCTTTTACTTTTGATTCAAAATGGTATTGTCAAAATGTGGGAACTGCGATGGGCACGCCGGTATCTTGCACGTTTGCAAATTTGTTCTTGGGAGCTTTTGAGGAGAAATACGTTTATAATATGCAGAGGTATTTCAGACATATCAGATTATACCTCAGATATGTGGACGATGTGTTCATAATCTGGGAGGGTACAAAAGAGACATTTGTTGAATTTGTTAACTATTTAAATGACATGAATCACATGAACATGGTGTTCACATATAATTTTGGAGGTACCAAATTGGAGTTTCTTGATGTCCTTTTGGAGATCAAGGATGATACTATATGTACATCGGTTTTTAGGAAATCTATAGCCACCAACTCCGTATTGCGGTTTGACAGTTATCACCCCACACATACTGTTAATTCATTACCATATAGTCAATTTTTACGAATATTTCGTGTCAATAATACAGTTGAGGGTCGGGAACGACAATCCAGAGAATTACATGAGAGATTGAGACAACGAGGGTACCCTGACCATTTATTAGATACTACACTTCAAAAAGTGAAATCACAATGGGATGATAACAGGAGATGCATAATAAATCAACAGAGTAAAGAAAGTAAGAAAGAAAAAAGATTTACCTTTTGTTTTCGTTATGGCCCCATGGATAGACAAATCAGATCCGTAATAAGGAAACATTGGCATGTTTTGGAACAAGACAGGGAATTGATTGATATAGTGTCCAGAGGACCTTTGATATCCAATAGACGCAGTACAAGGATTAGGGACGTTTTAGTCCAGAATCGTTTAATAACTCAACGTGACACATGGTTAAATCAAGGAATACCTAAAGGTAATTATAAATGTGGACAATGTCCCTATTGTAGGTATCATTGTACTGATCGTACACTGCAAATGGGTGCAGTTAGACATACGGTGTCCAGCTTTATTACATGCAAGACTGATCATGTGGTTTATGTTATCTTCTGTACATGTCGGTTTTTTTATATAGGAAAGACAATACGCCCGCTTTATGTTCGATTTCGGGAGCACTTCAAGTCGATAAAATCTGGGAAAGGAGTGCCACGTCTCATTGACCATGTCAGGACTGTACATGGGATGGATCCGGGTGTCCTTACTTTTGCAGGTATTGAAAAAGTGATGTTACCCCCACAAGGGGGGAACTTGCATAAATTATTATTGCAGCGGGAATCGAAATGGATCATGGATACACGGGCGACGGGTCCCGCAGGTTTCAATGATAAAGTAGATATGGCTATTTTTTTATGATAATTGATTCATATAAATGTATTTTGCTTAATATTATGAGCTTATAACACAAGAATCATGTCTGGGAGGTATATAAATTTATGACATTCGGCGTGGTATTTTGCTTGATAAAAAATTTATATAAAATTGGGGCAGTTTATTATTCGCTTAATTTTGTACTACATAGTTAAATTTGTCTTAATCCGTTTTGATCGTGAGAAAATAGTTTTTCTAGGATATTATTATAATATAAATGGCAATAAGATAGGTGTCAGTGATTTTTATCCTGGAGACAGGAGCTACGACATAGTCGCAATATATCACAATTATATTATATTTAATGGGAGCACATATTTGGTCCGGAATAGATTATCCAGAAGAGTTAACTTAATTATAGGGGTTAACCAGTAACACTGATAATGATTTATTGTTCCTTGTAATCTTAGTAATTTTATATGTAAAGGTATTGTTCCCGCTGAGGCGGTAAATTGTATGTTCTTATATGTCTGCACGTAACACTTGTCTGTTTCACTTGTTATTTTTTTAGTGGCTG
This sequence comes from Dendrobates tinctorius, assembly GCF_039654945.1. Taxonomy (NCBI): domain Eukaryota; kingdom Metazoa; phylum Chordata; class Amphibia; order Anura; family Dendrobatidae; genus Dendrobates; species Dendrobates tinctorius. The sequence continues at coordinate 3,247,498 of NW_027361679.1, forward strand.
GCAGGAGGAGTGATTGGTATGCATAAGTATCCGTCATTTCCTCCTGCACTTTGACCTGTGGAAGCGCTCGAGTAGCGTGAAACGGCCATAGTCAGCCATTTGACACACTCTCCTTCACATCTCCGACGTGACATGTAATTTAGTGTCAATAAACATTCATCATTACCCCGCCGAGTGCGACCTTTTTCTCTTGGAAACTACTATCGTCTTGCTACGAGGTCAAGCACCCGGGAGTCCTGGATGTGAGCTCTCCGCCTGCTGCCAGCCACGGACCTTAGCACGGTAACAGCGGTGCCGTCCGCTTTCTTGCATTGACTGTATTATATATGTAGTATGCATATTGTATGTATGTAGCATGTATGTTGCATGTGAATTTTTTTTTTTCTTTTTTTTTTTTACATTCAACACATTAGCCGGATGATGGGACTACTACTGTCCCATCATTGGCTAATGTGTCAATCACTGTCATGGTAGCAGGCATCGCCCGATGGGACTTGTAGTCCCATCGGACGATGCCTGCACAGCCCCCCGAAGCCTGCACAGACCACCGGCAGGCCGGCACAGCCCCCCCGGCAGGCCGGCACAGACCCCCGGAGCCTGCACAGACCACCGGCAGGCCGGCACAGACCCCCGGAGCCTGCACAGACCACCGGCAGGCCGGCACAGACCCCCGGACAGTCGGCACAGCCCCCCGAAGGCCCGAACTGACGGCGCATCATGATGCGCACAGATAGCGCATCATGATGACGTCATTTCGGCAGCCAATCAGAGCCACAAAAGTGGCTCATTGCATTTTGGACTTCCGATTCCGGTATCCGATACGAAAAAAGTATCGGTACTCGGTATCGGAATTCCGATACGGCAAATATCGGCCGATACCCGATACTTGCGGTATCGGAAAGCTCAACACTACTTATTACGCCTTCTGAACTCCTGGCGCTGCTCTCTGGAAAAAACTCTATCACATTGCATAGGTTCAGACATTTGTTCAACAGGTGGCAACACCTCTCGTGCAGCTTTGCGTTCGCGCAAACGCCGATCAACCTGAATGGCTAATGACATAGAATCGTCAAGACCAGAGGGAACAGGAAATCCCACCATAGTATCTTTTACGGCTTCTGACAACCCCTTCCGAAAGAGAGCAGCCAAGGCATTATCATTCCAGGTAGTAAGTACTGGCCACTTTCGGAATTTTTGACAGTACAATTCTGCAGAATCACGACCCTGGTTCAATGCCAGCAGGGTCTTTTCAGCCTGATCAATGGCATTAGGTTTGTCATACAACAACCCCATGGCCTGAAAAAATGCGTTCACATTAGTCAGAATAGGATCATCTGGTTTCAAAGAAAACGCCCAATCCTGGGGATCGCCACGCAGCAAAGAGATGACAATTTTAACCTGCTGCGCGGAGCTCCCTGACGAGTTAGGCTTTAAGGCAAAAAATAATTTACAATTATTTTTGAAATTCAAAAATTTAGACCGATCCCCAAAAAATACATCAGGTGTAGGAATCTTTGGTTCAGCAGCATGTGAATGAGCAAGGTAGGCGGAAATTCCCCGCACTTCCGCAACGAGCTGCTTCACACGATCAGACAATTGCTTTATCTCCATTGAGAGAAAAAAAAATTCCCCCTACGGCCTCAGAGATATAGAGGAAAAAATATACGCTTTTTTTTTACAATTCTTTCCTGCTATTGAGTACCCTAGGATCTGCGGTATGGCGGTTGATTCTGTTATGATTGAGTCACCGTAGGAGGCAGACACAAAAATAGAAGCTACGTCCAGAAAACCAGAGAAGTTGGCAACTATCAGATTGCAGACCCCTGAACCTATCAACACAACTAGCAGTAGCCGTGGGGGGTTCCTACGATGCCCTAGACCCCTCGATCACAGCCGGAGAGCTAAATAGCCTAAAGACAGAAAAGGAAATCTAAACTGCCCCAGAGCAGACCCCAAAGTAAAAGGCAGCCCCCAACATATGACGGTGAAGCAAGATGAAAAAACACTCACACAGATAGAAAGATAGGCTGAGCAAACGATGGGGCCCAAGCTAACTAAACAGAACAGGAAAGGAAGGTTGCTGTCTGCAATCTGCCAAAACCCTATCAAAGACATAAGCCAACAAGCTGATATGGAAAAAGACCCTGAAGCAGCTTGGCTTCAAAAACTAAATCAGCACTCAGGTATTTTCAGAAGACAGAGCTAAAGGAATTCAGCACACCCCAGCAGGGAATGGCAGAAATCCAGAAAATCAAAGCAAAACAAAGTCAAAGCACAAATGCAAAAAGCCGAGCAGAAAACTTAGCTTTAGAAGAGCGGGAATTCAGACTGGTCTCCAAGGATCCCACAGAAAAATCACCCGCAGGGCAGAAGGGCGTCGGCAGCCTTATATCCAGTCAGTAACTCCAAACTCCACTCAGCCAGTCATCATCATCAGGCTCAGGTGTTTGATAATCAGGCTCACTACCTTTCTTTACCAGAAGAGGGAGTTCCTCGGGCTTCAGTAGTGAAGGGGAAAATGAACTCACAACAGACAGGGCAGAGTCGAGAGTTACTCCAAGGCAGTGGATTTCAGGTGCGGGAGAGCATGATGCCATTTACCATAATAGATAGATCAGGTAGGGAAGATACGTGAGATGGAGGAAATATGAGTTCAGTTTTGTCTACGTTGAGTTTTAGGAAGCGAGAGGTGAGAAAGGAGGAGCTGACGTCTGGGCCAGAGAGGTAGATCTGAGTGTCATCTGCATACAGGTGATACTGGATGCCTTGGGACTTTATAAGTTGTCCTAGGCCAATAGTATAGATGGAAAAAAGTAGGATCCCCAGGACAGAGCCTTGGGGGACTCCAACAGAGAGGGGGGCGGGATGAGGAGGTAGTGTGGGAGTGGGAAATGCTGAATGTGCGGTCAGAAAGGTATGAGGAAATCCAGGACAGGGCGAGGTCTTTTATGCCAAGGGAAGAAAGAATCTGTAGCAGTAGGCAGTGGTCAACTGTGTCAAAGGCAGAGGACAGGTCAAGAAGGAGGAGGATGGAGAACTGTCTGTTAGCTTTGGCTGTAAGTCGTTAGTAATTTTGGTCAGGGCAGTTTCAGTGGAGTGGTGGGGGTGGAAGCCAGATTGCAGGATGTCAAGGAGGGAGTTAGATGAGAGGTGGGAGGAAAGTTGAGCATGGACATGCTGTTCAAGGAGTTTGGAAGCAAACAGGAGCAGTGATATGGGGCGATAGCTAGGCGTAGCAGTTGGGTCAAGGTTTGATTTTTTGAGGATGGGTGTTATGGTGGCATGTTTGAAGGCAGAGGGGAAGGTACCAGAAGTTAGGGATAGGTTGAAGAGATGGGTTATGGCTGGAATGATCTTGTTAGTGAGGTTGGGGAGCAGGCGTGAAGGGATGGGGTCAAGTGCACAGGTGGTGAGGCGTGATTTGAAAAGGAGATGAGTAAGCTCTCCTTCAGTGATGTTGGAGAGGGAGGTTATTAGGGAAGGGCAGAGGTCAGGTATGTGGAGCGGTTAGGGTGGTGGAACTGTAAAGGTTTGCCTTGTTTGGTCAATCTTGTTTTGAAGTAGGTGGCAAAGTCATCAGCAGAGATGAGGGGAGTTGGAGGTGGCAGTGGAGGGTGGAGGAGAGAGCTGAATGTGCTGAACAGTTGCTTTGGGTTGTGGGATAGTGAAGATACAAAGTTTATGAAATAGGTCTGTTTAGCAGAGGTGAGGGCTGATTTAAAGGCAAGTGTAGCTTGTTTGAAAACAGTGAAGTCGTCTGGCAGGCGTGTTTTATTCCAACGCCGCTCTGCGACTCTGGATGCTTGTCGAAGTTTTTTGGTGAGGTTGTTGTGCCAGGGTTGCCTATTGGTTTGTCGCACTTTGCCATGCATGAGAGGGGCGACTGAGTCTATGGCTGATGTGAGGGTGGCGTTGTAGAAAGCGGTGGCACTGTCTGAGTTGTGGAGTGAAGATATGGAGGACAGAGGTAGAAGAGAGTCTGAGAGTCTGTGAAGGTCTAGGTGTGTGAGGTTTCTGCAAGGATGTGCTAGTGGCTGGATATGGGGGGCAGGTGAGAAGGACAAGGATGAGAAGGTGAGTAGATGGTGGTCAGATAGCGGGAAGGGAGAGGTTCTGAGATTAGATAGGGAACAGAGGCGGGTGAAGATGAGGTCTAATGTATGTCCATCTGTGTGGGTGGCTGTGAAGGACCACTGAGTAAGTCCAAAGGATGAGGTAAGTGACAGGAGTTTGGAGGCTGGTGGGTGTCAATGGGGATGTTGAAGTCCCCCATGATGATGGTGGGAATGTCAGCAGAGAGAAAGTGGAGGAGTCAGGTGGAAAATTGGTCAATGAAGGTAGTGGAGGACGGTGGTCGGTATATGACAGCCATTTGGAGATTAGAGGAAGAGTAGATACGGACAGAGTGAACCTCGAAAGAAGGGAGGGTGGGGGTTGGATAGGGTTGAAGGAGCAGTTTTTAGAAAGGAGGAAACCCACTCCTCCACCATGTCTGTTGCCAGGGCGAGGTGTGTGGGTAAAGTGGAGGCCGCCATAACTCAGTGCAGCCGGGGAGCCCATGTCAGGGGGTGTCAGCCAGGTCTCAGTGAGGGCCAGGAAGGAAAGGTTGTGGGAGGTAAAGAGGTTGTGGATCACATGGAGCTTGTTGCAGATGGAGTGAGCATTCAAAAGTGCTCCAGAAAGAGGGTGCGGGAGGGAGGGGGTCACTGGCACTGGTTTTAAGTGTGAGGGATTGCGGTAGTTTCTCTTAGTGTGAGAAAGATAGGGGTGAGGATTAGTGGGATGTATGAGGCAGGGGGGCCAGGATTGGGAGATATGTCACCAGCAGTGAGAAGAAGCAGAGGAAGGGAAAGCAGGTGGGTGAAATGTGTATAATGTGCCCCATCCTGGTCCATTTCCATGTATAATATGGCCCATCATGGTCCATTTCCAGGTGTTATGAGCTCCATCCTGGTCCATATCCAGGTATAATGTGCCCCATCCTGATCCCCTTCCTTTGATAATGTGCCCCATCCTAGTCCCATTCCTTGAAAATGTGCCCCAGAACATGAAGAAAATGGTTTTAGTTCACCCTTAGGAGGAACTTGAATTAAATCCCATCAACGAAGCACCTAATGTAGTCTCTGCCAGACGTGAAGACAACTGATGGGGAAAGGTAAGAATGCAGCTTCAAGTGTAAAATTCTAGTCTTTTTTTCTTCATTTTAAAGTAATAAATGACACTGTTGTGAAATATCAAATGAGATGCTGTTGGAAATGGCTGGTGCGGAGAAAAAAATGAATAAAAAAAAAAAAACAAGTGTCAAACATTGCACGTGTTCTTATACTCGGTCTTACAAAGAAGAGCAAGAAGGGTAAGGTTTTATGGTTACACATTAATTACTATCAAACCCAATTAGATATCACCTGAAAAAGAGTTTGGCAAAAAAACGCTGCTGGATTCAACATGATAAAATCAATATATGAAATGCCGTGAGAGACAGAAAAAAGTTATAATAAGGCAGTACAATAATACAAAAATACAAAATACATTCAGTATAGAGAAAAATTGTAAGAATGTGTATGAACCTCGTTAGTAGTGCAACATAATTTCTTGTTTTAAGTTTAACCCCTTTCTGACATGCGTTGTACATTATGGCGCTGCACGAGCTGCATGAGAGCTGACACCCTGCAGCAATGCCCACGATCATTGCTAGCACCGATCATGGGCTTTTATCCCCTCTGATGCTGCTGTATATAGTGGCAGCAACATCTAGGAGATCGCACAGGGAGAGGGCTCCCTGTGTGCTTCCATCAGCACAAAGCGATGCGATTGAGTTGTGCTGATGTTCTCAAGATTGTCATTGGGTCCTTCAGGGAAGGTGGCATGTCAGCGCCTGCTAAGAGCAGGCGCTGACACGCCTCCTTCTCTGCCTGTCAGACGCTGCTCTGCAGTGCAGAAGCATTGCAGAGTATCAGATCAGCAACCTGTCACAATACACTGATGTCCTATCCTGGGACAATGTAAAACAGTAAAAAAAAATTTTTAAAGTGTAAAAATATTTTTTAAAAATCCCCAAATAAAGTTAAAAAAATAAAAAAAATTATTCCAATAAATACATTTATTTACGCAAAAAAAGTACATATATACTTGATATTGTCGTGTACGGAATGATCTGCTGTATAAAATTGTCCCAATAGTTAACCCCTTCAGAGAACACTGTAAAAAATAAATAAAAAAAGGCAAAAAACAATGCTTTATCATCATACCGCCAAACAAAATGTGAAATGAAACACAATAAAAAAGACGACTGTAAATAAACATGGTACCGCTGAAAACATCATCTTGTCCCGCAAGACAAGCCACACTACAGCTCTATCAGTGGAAAAATAAAAAAGTTAAAGCTCTGAGTAAAGCGATGCAAAAATAATTTTTTTTATAAAATAGCTTTTATTGTGTAAAAGTGCCAAAGCATAAAAAAATATAAATGGGGTATCGCTGTAATCATACATCATACTGACTTGAAGAATTCCTTATCAATTTTACCACATGTGAAATGGTATAAAAAAGAACAAAAAACAATTCCTGAATTAATGGTTTTTGTTTACTCTATCTCCCAAAAATTGGAATAGAAAGTGGTCAAAAATTGTAATGTGTCCAAAACTGGTACCAATAAGAACATCAACTTGTCCGGCAAGCCATCACATGACTGTCAGCTGAAATATGTAAAAATTATAGATGTCTAAATATGGGGATGCTAAAACTAGTTTTTGCAATAAAAAAGCATCTTTTAGTGTGTGACAGCAGCCAAACATAAAAACCCCATATAAATCTGGTCATTTTAGTGAATGGATCCCTCGGGCGCATCATCCTTCACGTCACTTGGAGATTTAGATGGCAACCCCAAAGTAAGTGCTCGGTGTAGAGTACCGGATAAATGTAATCCTAAATTTTATGTAAAATGTTCCCAATAAAAACTTCAACTCAATCCACAAAAAAGCAAGTCCTCACTCAGGTCCGTCATCTGTTAATGGAAATATAGTGAGCTTTTACGCTAAAAAAGTTAAATGGCTTCTCGCCCCTCAAAAGAAATTGAGCAAATTCTGTGCTCCCAAATTCAAATGCCCTCTCTCTTCAGTGCCCCAGTGTGTCTAAACCCACATACAATGTCCACATGTTTGGAATTTCTGTAGTCATGAGTGCCTGCCTAAGTTACAGGTGCATGTCTCCAGAAGCATAAGCTGGGCATAATGTACTGATCACTACAACGTACTGGTCACTACAACAGCAGTTAGCAATTTTCACTCAGCAACATCCACTAGTACTGCTTGCTTTTAGAAAACACCCATGGAGTAAAAATTATCACTACACCTGCACCTGTAGATAAATTCCCAAAGGGGTCTCTGGAGTGGAGGATTCTGCTTTTCTTACACTTAGGGGCTCTTTTATATGTAGTCCGCAAACTATTCTAGGAAAATATTCGCTCCAGGAGACAAATAGTGCTCTGTCCCTCCTGGTCCTCGCCGTGTGGCTAAACAGTACTGTACATCAACAAATAGGTTATTTCTACATTCAGCAGAAATTGTGGGAAAAATTTTGGTGCAATTTTTACCCATTTCCCAGTGTGAAAATGTAAAACTTGGGGCTAACACACAGTCTTGGTGGAAAAATGTAAATAATTTTTTCTTCAATATAATCACTGCACCCCTAGATGAATTAATTGAGAGGTTTAGTTTGTAAAATGGGGTCTCTTATGGGGGCTCTGCTGTTCTGGCACCTTAGGGGCTCTGCCAATGTAACATGGCACCCTATGAGCTTTGTATTGTGCCTCAAAAGTAGTTTTCAACCACATATGGGGTATCGGTGGACTCAGAAGAAATTGCATAACAAATTTTGGCGTCTATTTTCTCATGTTACCCTTGTGAAAATAAAAAATTTGGAGCTAAAAAAGATTTGTGGGAAAAATTTGATTTTTTTTTTTTTTATTTTCATGGCTCAACATTATAAACTTCTGTGAAACACCTGGGTTTTCAATGTGCTCAATATACATCTAGATAAGTTTACTGAGGAATTTTTTGCATTCAAAAGGGCAAATGGCGCTCCTTCCCTTCCAAGCCCTGCAATGCACCCAAACAGTTGTTTTCCTCCACATCTTGGGTATTGGCATAACCAGGAGAAATTGCACAACAAAATGTATGGTGCAAATTCTCCTGTTACCGCTATGAAAATGCAAAATTTGTAGCTAAAATTTTTGTGGGAAAAATTTGATTTTTTTTAATTTTCAAGGCTTAATATTATAAACTTATGTGAAGCACCTGTGGGGTTCAAGGTGCTCAATACACATCTAGATAAGTTCCCTGAGGGGTCTAGTTTCCAAAATGGTGTTACTTGTGGGGGGTTTCCACAGTTTAGACATATCAGGGGTCTCCAAACCCAACATGGTGTCCGCTAATTATGTCAGCAAATTTTGCATTCAAAAAGAGAAATGGCGCTCCTTCCCTTCTGGGCTCTGCTATGTGCCCAAACAGTTGCTTTCCCCCACCTATGAGCTATCGGCCTGCTCAGCAGAAATTGCACAACAAATTGTGTGGTCCGTTTTCTCCTGTTACCCTTGCAAAAGGAAAAAAAAATAGGTCTAAAGGAAAATTTTTGTGTAAGAAAGTTAAATGTTTATTTTTTCCTTCCACATTCCATTAATTCCTGTAAAACACCTGAATGGTTAATAAACTTCTTGAATGTTTTTATTTTCGTGTGTTCTTCCTGGTTTATTTTCAGGCATAATGTGAACAATCCTGATACGTTTTCAAGTCTATTATGCCCCATCCTCGTTCATCTCCAAGTATAATGTGCTACATCCTGGTCCATTTCCAGGTGTAATGTGCCCAATCCTGATCCATTTCTAGGTATAATGTTCCCTATCCAGGGTCCCATCTTGGGGTAAAGTGTCCTGTTTTGTAATAATTAAGATAAAAAAAATACCATTCACCTTCTCCCAAGTTCCCAAGCTGCATGGTCTCCTCATCTAAAGCTGGAATAGGACCTAGCAGCTTCCTTCGGTGTCCCCATCATGATGCATGACTTCACTTCCATGAGCCTTCAGTCACGGGCATGCTGACGTCAGCTGCTGGCCACTGATTGGCCGGCAGCGTATATTGCAGCACAGGGAGCTGGCAGGTCCCCTGTGCTGCAATACATGTCAGCTGATTGTGTATCTGAGGACATCCAGCTGAAATAGTTGTTGATGTTGGAAGGCCCCCCCTAGAACAATAGGCCCTGGTGCAGCTGCAGTGGCTCCACTGGTGATGGGTCTGCCCCTGCTGCAAACTAGTCTAGGAAAATCTTCATTACAAAAGTCAAATAACGTTTCTTCCCTCCTGAGCGCTGCCGTATGACCGAACAGTACTCTACAGACATGAATGGGATAGTACAAATTTCAGGTAACAAACTTTCATTGTGTAGAAAGCTAGGGGACCAGTTGTACAAATTTCCCCTTGAGAGAATGTAAAATCTGGGGCTAAAGCAACATTTTAGTGGTAAAAATGTAATTATTTTTTCTTCACCATGCAATGATATTAAAATCTGTGAAACACCTGTGGTGTCAAAATGCTCACTCAGTCAATTAATTGAGGGGAATATATTGTAACATATATGGGTAATATATAGGTGGTTCTACTGTTCTGGCTCCTCAGGGGCTCTGCCAATGTGATGTGGCACCTGCAAATCATCCCAGCAAAATGTGTGCTCCTTCTGCTAAATTTTTACCCATTTAAAATCCCAACAAAAAAAGTATTTTCAGAAGTGATACTGATATAAAGCAGACATGTGATAAATGTTTTTTATTACTGCAAATTTTTCAAATTTTATAATTTTTTTGATATTTTCATAAATAAACACAAATCATACCAGTCTATATTAACCACTTCAGAAAGTACAATCTTAGAATCACTGAGATATGCGGAGGGTTTCCAAAGTTATTACGAAATAAATTGACACAGACTGGATTTGAAAAGTTTGGCTTGGTCGGGAAGATGAAAACAGGTTTAGGTATGAAGAGATTAATCAAATTAGTTAAACATAGGAACTTCAGCAAAAACTTTCAGAAGGCATCTTTCTTTGCAGGATGATGTGCATTTCCATGCAAAAACTCAATGAATCAGCTTTGAAATTAGAATCGCGAGACCTGGCGATTTTTAATAGCGGTGATGTTTCCAGTTCACGCATGTTTAATAAAGTGGTTAATCAGTGAAAGTGTTTATTTAAATACAGTATTGTTTTGTGTGTTGTTCTTTTTTTCCCTGTTTTTTTTTCCTGACATAAACCCCAAGGACCAATACTCTGATTGCCAATGCACCAGGGCATTGGAAAGAGCCAAAGTGAAAATCTAGAATTGGAGCATCTCATGTGAATTCAGAAAAAAAATGAGTCAGCTCACTCTTGAGAAGATCCAATAAACAGAAGCATGCAGTGCGGCAGGAATATAAGAAAAAAACTAGAGAAAATCCAGTCAGATTCTTCCTTAAAAACCTTGTCTTTAAATTAGCAAAAGTCACAAATAGAGAAGAAAGAAGTTGTTAGTTCACTTCCAAAAGAAAACTTAACAATATTTTAACACATTTCAGCCCACTGTCCTTAATCCTTGCAAGTTAAAATGTGAATTGAATGCCATGTTGTCATATCCTCTTTAGACACCTGATTAAAATGAACCAATCTTCGATAGAATCAAAATAGACATTGATGAGAATAGTCCCTTATACAATTAATATACAGCAAAAAATCATTATTAATCCATACAATGCAAAATTGTGTATTTAATTTTTGAATTTGTAGTGATGTATCAAATCTTACCGAATGATAATGCCTAGTGGCGATCTTGTTTTTAATAAGCTTACTCTTTAAAACACATTCCCTAATGGGTTGTTTTACTTGCTCTATTCCAATTTCTTCAGTGGAGGATACATTACCATTACGTATCTCAGCAAAATGCTTGGATGCTGCTGAACTTTTATGCAATATTTTACAGACAGCATTTGAACGATACCTTTTTCTGCGAACAGTCGTCCGAAACGTGGTTACATAGGATTTTAAGTTTTTTTCTGGATGTGAAATTACGACTCTTTTCTTATCTATTTTATATGATTTCTGCTAAATAAAAGACAAGGTTTTTATGGAAGAATTTAATCATGGATATTCGCTTGCTCATCTCATGTGATACTCCTCTTCTGGGACTGCTGATGGCTGGTATTTTTAGACTGAGATGGGCCTAATAACCATGGACCTTCCCTGCCTGATAATATCAGCTCTCTGCTTTCTACTTTAACATTGCTGGTTACCAAAAATGAGGGTACCCCACATAATTTTACTCATGTATTTATTTGGTTAATACATGTGTAGAAAGCTACACAGCTACACATGAGTGGCGCCCCTGCGGTCTCAGTCGGCCAGGGTACTGGACTTCATCCTGAGGTGTGGTACTCTGCTCTCAGGTAAGGAAGGGGCACTGCCAGGACTCACACACCAGCACCCAATACTAGTCCCCATCTGGCCACGGGGGAGTTAATTAGAGGGTGTGGGCAGAGAAAGTAGAAAAGGGGTCGTTTGTGGAGATTGAAGCTGAGTGCAGCTTGTCTCCAGACAAGAGAGAGACGGAGTGAAGATAGAGAAGAAAGGAAGGAAAGCTCCGGGAGGAGAAGAAGAAAACGTCTTAGGTGCACAGATAGTGAGCAATCCATCCCTGGGGCCCGCAGCCGCGTGGTCGGTGGAGGTGTAGGGGTCGGGGCTGAGGGAGGGGTGGTGATGTGGTGGTGCTGCTGATAGGCGGGGAAGGTGTGCTGATCCCACAGAACTGGGGGGGTGACCCACTACTTGACGCCGACAGACTGGAGACTTGAGACAGAAATTGCGTTCAACAGGCCTGTGTTTATTCACCGTTCCTTGACGACTTCCAGCACTTTACTACAGGATTTTTCACAGTTCCTTTTTACACAGATCTGGGGTACCTTCACTTCCTCCGTTTCACTTTTGTGGCATCCTCTGTGGCTCTCCTCACTGTGGCTGCCCTAGGCACTTCCACCACAGCGCTTCACAGTTCAGAGTACACCGTTACTGATCACTCACAGACCGTCTCTGTCTGTCGCTGCTGTCTTTTGGGCCACCCCCCGTGACCGTCTCTCCTGTCAGATCCTCTCTGAGGGCTCTCAACTGCCTTTCACCTCACAGCAGGCCCTCCTATCTAGTGAGCTCCCCTGGCTGACTAGAATTTCTGGAACCTTCCCTCAGCCTTTATGCTACCAGCCTCGGTAGTTCCGCCCACAATCACCTGACAGTGACCTCCAACCAATCACAGTGACCTTGACCCCTGGCAGTTATGTAACCACTCTCTCCTAAGCTCCTCACTGCCCTCTAATGGTCACACTCAGCACAGCACCCTTTTTCTCTTACTCTCAGTATTTGCATTCCTACACTGAGCTATCCCTCTGCCTGTCACTAAAGGCAGATCTCTCCATCAGGTCCACCTCCCCCCATTCTCCCTTCCTTTAACCATTGTCGTCCTTGACAATCTCATCCTATTCTCCTGGGGTGTATGTGGTGTCAGGGACCTAGCACTGTAAAACAAGTCATGGTCTTTGTCTCGGTCACACAGACCCCTTGGTCTCACAGACCCCTTTGTCACACATGTACTCCGGTCTGTCTACCTTCTTCCTGTCTCGTCGTCTTGTCAACTTAGATAAGTTGTGATCGTCATACTCTTCGTTCCCTGGACCTGCTGACCACACATTTTTCTTCCTTTTTTAAAATAAATAACACTTTAACATTTCAAACTCACTACTCACTTTTCCATATTTGCTGCAACACGGTTTTATCAAAACACATTTTTTTTTTCTTTTACCTCTTTTTTTTTTTAACATCAAAACTGTCATACTGACATACTCCCCCTTCCTTTGACCTGAGCATCCCCCGTATGCGCCCCTACTATGTCAGGAGATGAAAAACAACAAAAAAACCCCATTTCTATTAACTCAGACGTAAAACTGTCCGGTGAATTGCACAACGGTGCATCGAATTCCCGGTACTCTGGGCCATCTCCTGAGACCGGTGTTTCGCCAACTCAGCAAGGGACTTAAAGTCCTGGGATTCTTGGAGTGTCTCTGTGAGTCCCTTTTACAGAGGCACGTAATCTTCAGGACAAGCAATTACTGCCACAGCGTAGTACCCTCGGGGGCAGTACTCCTTATAATAAGAGACCCAGTCTCCTTCCTGTAGAGCCCGGGCGTGACAGATGGACGCCACATTTAAATACACTTTTTCTCCAGTGGCGCGATCCTGGATGAAGCCATACCCTTTCTCCCGGTTCGCGAACACCAGTCTCCCGATGGAATGTGGAACCGCCATGCCAGCCTGTTATGATTGAGTCACCGTAGGAGGCAAAAACAGAAATACAAGCTAAGTCCAGAAAACCAGAGAAGTTGGCAACTATCAGATTGCAGACCCCTGAACCTATCAACACAACTAGCAGTAGCTGTGGGGGGTTCCTAGGATGCCCTAGCCCCCTCGAACACAGCCGGAGAATTAAATAGGCCTAATGAAAGAAAGGGGAAATCTAAACTGCCCCAGAGTAGACCCCAAAGCAATAGGCAGCCCCCAACATATAATGACGGTGAAGCAAGATGAAAACACTAACACAAACAGAAAGATAGACTGAGCAAAGCCGGGGCCCAAAACTACCTAGATAGGAAAGGACAGGAAGGCTGCTGTCTGCAATCTGCCAAAACCCTATCAAAGACATAAGCCAACAAGCTGATATGAAAAAGACCCTGAAGCAGCTAGGCTTCAAAAACTAAATCAGCACTCAGGTATTTTCAGAAGACAGAGCTAAAGGAATTCAGCACACCCCAGCAGGGAATGGCAGAAATCCAGAAAAACAAAGCAAACAAAGTCAAAGTGCAAATGCAAAAAGCTGAGCAGCAAACTTAGCTTTAGAGGAGCAGGAATTCAGACTGGTCTCCAAGGATCCCACAGAGAAATCACCCACAGGGCAGAAGGGCGTCGGCAACCTTATATCCAGTCAGTAACTCCACTCAGCCAGTCATCATCATCAGCCTCAGGTGTTTGATAATCAGGCTCACTACTTTTCTTTACCAGAAGAGGGAGTTCCTCGGGCCTCAGTATTGAAGGGGAAAATGAACTCACAACAGCACCTCCCCCTTGAGGAGGGGTCACCAAACCCTCAACCACGCCACCAGGGCGATCAGGGTGAGCCCGATGAAAGGCACGCACCAATCTTTTGGCATGAATATCAGAGGCAGAGACCCAGGAATTATCCTCCTGACCATAACCCTTCCACTTAACCAAATACTGGAGTCTCCGTCTAGCCAGACGGGAATCCAGTACTTTCTCTACCTCATATTCCATGTTACCTTCAACCAATACAGGGTCTGGAGGTGCCACCCCCGGAACAACAGGTTCAACAAACCTCTTCAACAAAGATTTATGGAACACATTATGGATTTTAAATGTGACAGGAAGAGCCAAACGAAAAGAGACCGAATTAATAATCTCCACAATCTTGTAAGGTCCAATAAATCTAGGCTTAAACTTAGGAGAAGCCACCTTCATAGCAATATTTTTTGATGATAACCACACCATATCACCAACCTTAAACTGGGGACCAATGGTCCTATGTCGGTTGGAAAACCGCTGGGCCTTTTCCTGGGAGAGAGATAACTTATCCACCACTTGGTCCCAGATCTGGAGCATTCTCTCCACCACAGTGTCAACACCTGGACAGGCAGAGGGCTCCACCTGCCCTGAAGAAAATCGAGGATGAAACCCAAAGTTACAAAAAAAGGTGACATCAAAGTGGCAGAACTAGCTCTATTATTTAAAGCAAATTCGGCCAAGGGCAAAAATGAAACCCAATCATCCTGATCAGCAGAAATAAAACATCTCAAATACGACTCCAAGGTCTGGTTTGTTCTCTCTGTCTGCCCATTGGTCTGAGGGTGAAAAGCAGAGGAGAAGGACAACTGAATTCCCAGCCTGGAACAGAAAGTTCTCCAAAATCTAGACACAAACTGGACTCCTCTGTCAGATACAATGTTCTCAGGAATCCCGTGCAAACGAACCACCTGTTGTAAAAACAGGGGCACCAACTCAGAGGAAGACGGCAACTTAGGGAGTGGTACAAGATGAACCATCTTAGAGAACCTATCACAAATCACATAATAACAGTCATCCTTTGAGAGACAGGCATATCAGAGATGAAATCCATTGAAATATGGGTCCATGGCCTCTTGGGGACAGGCAAAGGCATCAACAACCCACTAGAGCGAGAACACGATTTAGACCGGGAGCACGTCCCACAGGACTGCACAAAATTCCTGACATCACGAGACAAGGAGGGCCACCAAAAAAACCGACTCACCAGATCTCTAGTACCAAAAATACCTGGATGACCAGCCAAAGCAGAGCAATGTACTTCAGACATCACTCTCTTCTTCCACTGGTCAGGAACATACAACTTTCCACTGGGACAACGCTCAGGTTTGTCCTCCTGGAACTCTTCGAGAGCACGTCTCAAATCGGGCGAGATGGCAGAAAGAACTACCCCTTCGCCTAAGATGGTAGCAGGCTTGGTCACCACAGGAGAATCAGCAAAGAAGCTCCTAGAGAGGGCGTCTGCCTTGACATTCTTCATTCCAGGAAGAAAAGAAACCACAAAATCAAAACGTGTAAAAAACAAGGCCCACCTAGCCTGTCTAGGGTTCAAGCGCTTAGCCGACTCTAGGTAAATCAAATTCTTGTGGTCAGTGAGGACCACGACTTGATGCTTAGCTTCCTCCAACCAATGTCTCCACTCCTCAAATGCCCATTTCATGGCCAACAGTTCCCTATTCCCCACATCATAGTTACGTTCAGATGGAGAGAACTTTCGGGAAAAGAAAGCACAGGGATTCATTTTAGATGTTACAGGATCCTTTTGGGACAAAACAGCTCCTGCACCAATCTCAGAAGCATCCACCTCTACCTGGAATGGAAGTGAGACATCAAGTTGCCGCAAAACCGGGGCGGAGGTGAATCTTCGCTTCAGCTCCTGAAAGGAAGAAACAGCCTCCGGAGACCAATTTAACACATCAGCACCCTTCTTAGTCAAATCAGTCAATGGCTTGGCAATACTAGAAAATTTTGCTATAAATTTCTGATAAAAATTAGCAAAACCCAAAAACTTCTGGAGGGCCTTCAAAGAAGTGGGCTGAACCCAATCGTAAATGGCCTGTACCTTGGCCGGGTCCATTTCAATAGTTGACGGGGACAAAATAAATCCCAAAAAAGAAATCCTCTGTACTCCAAAAAGGCATTTAGATCCTTTGACATACAGGGAATTCTCCCTCAAGATCCGGAACACAGTCCGAATATGTTCCACATGAGAATCCCAATCCTTGGAGAAGATCAAAATATCATCCAGATAGATAATCAAAAATTTATCGACAAAATCTCGGAAAATATCGTTCATGAAGCACTGGAAGACAGAAGGGGCATTAGTGAGCCCAAAAGGCATCACCAGGTACTCAAAATGTCCCTCCGGAGTATTAAACGCTGTCTTCCATTCATCCCCATGCTTAATGCGAATAAGATTATACGCCCCCCTGAGGTCAAGCTTGGTAAACCAGCAAGCACCTTTAACTCTGGAGAATAGATCAGAAATCAGGGGTAGCGGATACTGATATTTAACAGTAATTTTGTTGAGGGCACGATAATCAATACAAGGTCTTAATGATCCATCCTTTTTGGCTACAAAAAAAAACCGGCACCTAAGGGTGACGAGGATGGTCTAATATGACCCTTCTCCAACGCCTCCTTAATATAGGATCGCATAGCCTCGTGCTCGGGTACAGATAAATTGAAGAGCCGACCCTTGGGAAATTTACACCCCGGGCTCAGTTCAATTGCACAGTCATTACTCCTATGAGGAGGCAGAGACGCAGACTCATTCTCACTAAATACATCATAAAAGTCCGCCAAATAATTAGGAACATCATGCGACTGAGGAGAGGTGGAAAACATCGGAGCCTCACTAAAGGCACACCGACAACCCCAACTCACCACAGACACAGATTTCCAATCCAAAACTGGATTATGAATTTGTAACCAGGGAAACCCCAGAACAATAGTATCATGCAGATTATGCAACACCAAAAATCTGCAATTTTCTTGATGGTCTGGGGCGACCCGCATTACCACCTGGGTCCAAAACTGAGGTTTATTTTTAGCCAAAGGAGTAGCATCAATCACCCTCAAAGGGATAGGCGTCTGCAGAGGTGTCATCGGAAATCCACAACGTTTAGCAAAATCCAAGTCCATTAGGTTTAGGGCTGCTCCCGAATCCACAAAAGCCTTGGCGGAAAATGTGGACAGGGAGCAGATCAGAGTAATAGCCAGAAGAAACTTAGGTTGAACACCCCCAACAGAAAACGTGTGTGCAAAGCGTTTCTCTCGTTTAGGACAGACAGAAATAATATGCGAGGCATCTCCACAGAAAAAACACAACTTATTACGCCTTCTGAACTCCTGACGCTGCTCTCTGGAGAAAACTCTATCACATTGCATAGGTTCAGACATTTGTTCAACAGGTGGCAACACCTCTCGTGCAGCTTTGCGTTCGCGCAAACGCCGATCAACCTGAATGGCTAATGACTTAGAATCGTCAAGACCAGAGGGAACAGGAAATCCCACCATAGTATCTTTTACGGCTTCTGACAACCCCTTCCGAAAGAGAGCAGCCAAGGCATTATCATTCCAGGTAGTAAGTACTGCCCACTTTCGGAATTTTTGACAGTACAATTCTGCAGAATCACGACCCTGGTTCAATGCCAGCAGGGTCTTTTCAGCCTGATCAATGGCATTAGGTTCGTCATACAACCCCAAGGCCTGAAAAAATGCGTTCACATTAGTCAGAATAGGATCATCTGGTTTCAAAGAAAACGCCCAATCCTGGGGATCGCCACGCAGCAAAGAGATGACAATTTTAACCTGCTGCGCGGAGCTCCCTGACGAGTTAGGCTTCAAGGCAAAAAATAATTTACAATTATTTTTGAAATTCAAAAATTTAGACCGATCCCCAAAAAATACATCAGGTGTAGGAATCTTTGGTTCAGCAGCATGTGAATGAGCAAGGTAGGCGGAAATTCCCCGCACTTCCGCAGCTAGCTGCTCCACACGATCAGACAATTGCTTTATCTCCATTGAGAGAAAAAATAAATTCCCCCTACGGCCTCAGAGATATAGAGGAAAAAATATACACACTTTTTTTTTTTTTTTTTTTTTTTAACAATTCTTTCCTGCTATTGAGTACCCTAGGATCTGCGGTAGGGCGGGTGATTCTGTTATGATTGAGTCACCGTAGGAGGCAAAAACAGAAATACAAGCTAAGTCCAGAAAACCAGAGAAGTTGGCAACTATCAGATTGCAGACCCCTGAACCTATCAACACAACTAGCAGTAGCCGGGGGGGGTTCCTACGATGCCCTAGACCCCTCGAACACAGCCGGAGAATTAAATAGGCCTAAAGAAAGAAAGGGGAAATCTAAACTGCCCCAGAGCAGACCCCAAAGCAATAGGCAGCCCCCAACATATAATGACGGTGAAGCAAGATGAAAACACTAACACAGACAGAAAGATAGACTGAGCAAAGCCGGGGCCCAAAACTACCTAGATAGGAAAGGACAGGAAGGCTGCTGTCTGCAATCTGACAAAACCCTATCAAAGACATAAGCCAACAAGCTGATATGAAAAAGACCCTGAAGCAGCTAGGCTTCAAAAACTAAATCAGCACTCAGGTATTTTCAGAAGACAGAGCTAAAGGAATTCAGCACACCCCAGCAGGGAATGGCAGAAATCCAGAAAAACAAAGCAAACAAAGTCAAAGTGCAAATGCAAAAAGCCGAGCAGCAAACTTAGCTTTAGAGGAGCAGGAATTCAGACTGGTCTCCAAGGATCCCACAGAGAAATCACCCGCAGGGCAGAAGGGCGTCGGCAGCCTTATATCCAGTCAGTAACTCCACTCAGCCAGTCATCATCATCAGCCTCAGGTGTTTGATAATCAGGCTCACTACCTTTCTTTACCAGAAGAGGGAGTTCCTCGGGCCTCAGTATTGTAGGGGAAAATGAACTCACAACACGAGCCTCTCCTTTTTCATGTAACAGCCCCCAGATCTCCCGCTCTCTGGCCTTCTTGCCTTCGATGACCTCCGCAACCCAGGCTGAGGGTCCGGTATAGGCCGCAGAGTCCGATGGGCAGGCCACGGTCGAGGTCGGGGGAAGGGCAGAAGCCGCTGCAGGCTCCGGTGGTGAGTAGGCCGCAGCTGGCTTTGACAGCGACGTCGGCATGGCCGCAGGGAAGGCCGCAGCTGGTACCAAGGTGTACGGGCTCCGGCAGAGCAACCACAGGTATGGCCACAGATGAAGCAGCTGCCGTAATCGCCGGTGAGTCAGACACTGCAGCTGATGGCCCGATTTCAGCAGTGACTGGGAGTGGGACCGATGCGGTGGCAGTCAGCTTGACGGGGGCCACGCCGTCGCTCAGAGCGGGAGGTACCACTGCGTAAGGAGGCGGGTGGGGAGGCCGAGGACCGGTGTCAAGGCCCCGTGGTCTGTCCGCTGCATGGTGCGTGGGGACAGGGTTTGCCCGGGGTGTCGCCGGCGGGTCCGGGGACACGCTCACCTTCCCAGCCGCCGCAGCTCCCAGCAGGCTCTCCCACTGCTCCTCTTTTGGCCGTTGATTTTCACCCCGCCGTCCGACAGGGTCGGCCTCCAGGCCCGACAGCTCCGCATGGAGGCTCCCTGGGCAGGTCTCCCGACGAGTCTCCAATTCTTGGCGCCGCCGCCATTCCTGGCGTCCGATACCCTGACAGCTGCAGGGTCTCATGCCGTCCGAGGTCCAGTAGCTGAATGGCGCCAAACAGCCGCAGCAGGTCTCTCCAAGCGGGCCACTCCTGTTCTTTGGTGGTGCGGCAGTGGGCTTCTACACCCATCCTCCAGAGTCCAACATGAGGGGGCAGTTCCCTCCAGGTGAACACCACTCCCCCAAGGGGCGGATTTGATATAGCCCCGGATCATCCAGTACAATCAGCAATGTCTGTATCTTTCTTTGGACGCCAAATCACCACAGCCATTTTTTTTTTAACAGTATACTTTTCTGCTCCTGTTGTACTTATTGGCAGCCAGCGATCCACAGTTCAGTTTCAAATTGTAATCCACAGGAAGCGAAAGAAAAAAAATTCTTCACCCCACACAGCTTGGGGGCCTTTGTTACTTGGTGGCAGGCTTGCCGCTGAAGATGTTATATTGGCAGCAACGATCCTGCCGACTACGCCAAATGTAGGGGTCGGGGCTGAGGGAGGGGTGGTGATGCGGTGGTGCTGCTGATAGGTGGGGAAGGTGTGCTGATCCCACAGAACTGGGGGGGTGACCCACTACTGGACGTTGACAGACTGGAGACTTGAGACAGAAATTGCGTTCAACAGGCCTGTGTTTATTCACCGTTCCTTGACGACTTCCAGCACTTTACTACAGGATTTTTCACAGTTCCTTTTTACACAGACCTGGGGTACCTTCACTTCCTCTGTTTCACTGTCGTGGCATCCTCTGTGGCTCTCCTCACTGTGGCTGCCCTAGGCACTTCCACCACAGCGCTTCACAGTTCAGAGTACACCGTTACTGATCACTCACAGACCGTCTCTGTCTGTCGCTGCTGTCTTTTGGGCCACCCCCCGTGACCGTCTCTCCTGTCAGATCCTCTCTGAGGGCTCTCAACTGCCTTTCACCTCACAGCAGGCCCTCCTATCTAGTGAGCTCCCATGGCTGACTGGAATTTCTGGAACCTTCCCTCAGCCTTTATACTACCAGCCTTGGTAGCTCCACCCACAATCACCTGACAGTGACCTCCAACCAATCACAGTGACCTTGACCCCTGGCAGTTATGTAACCACTCTCTCCTAAGCTCCACACTGCCCTCTAATGGTCACACTCAGCACGGCACCCTTTTTCTCTTACTCTCAGTATTTCCATTCCTACACTGAGCTATCCCTATCTCCATCAGGTCCACCTCCCCACAGAGGGACCAGGTCGCAGTTAGGGGACCGGCCCCAAAACTAGTGGCGAAACTAAGGACTCAGCTAGGAAACCAGAGGCAGCAATATCTTTAAGTGCTGCAGCCGACCCCACACTCATTCGCTGAAAAGGCAGACATATAGGATCCAGGGGTCTGACCAACGTCGCCCGTCTAGATCCGAGTCTGCTGGCTCGGGACACTGTGTGTGAAGACTCAGGGCAGGAGAAGTGGTAGCCAGCGAAGTGAGACAACCAGGAAAAGAGCATCAAAGCAAGCCCTGGCAATGTACACCCCAAGCTACCAGAGAGCTGTCTGGACAAAAAAGCCTGGAGGACACAACACCCCGGCTAGGGACTGTTAGAACTGAACTGTGAGTAAAAGTGTGAAGACTGCTCTCTGCTGTGTCCTCAGAATCATTTACTGTGTCATCCACCCTACACTACACTACTACCACTACCACCATCTTAAATCATATCCCTACAACTGCCCTGGGGCCCAGCTCTGCCTGTGGAGAGCTGAACCAACCCTACTGCATCAACAACGGCCCCAGCAGATTGAATCTGCAGCGTCGGCTAACACCTTATTTGCTGAATACCACAGGTGGCGTCATGAATTATCCCTTATAAACTATTATTTCCCCTTTCCATCAATTTTATTGGACACCCAGGGCCACGGGTCAGATCACTGCTGCCGTGACACATCCCCTTAAGAATCGGCCCGGTATCGAGTACCCCCAAGGCCCTGGTGGGTGCTCCACATGCAAGCACAAATTATATACAGTATGTGATGGATATCTATCTATCTATCTCTTATCAATGTCATACTAGCTGAAGAGCCCGGCGCTGCCCGGGCATAGTAATTAACTGTGGTTAGTTATAGCAAATTATAATTATCCTCCATCCCACAGTCCCGTGCCCATATACCCATCATACATATCCACGATCCCATAGGCCCGTGCCCATATACCCATCATACATATTCGCCATCCCATAGTCGAGTGCCCATATACCCATCACACATCCTTCATCTCATAGTCCCATGCCCATATACCCATCATACATATCCTCCATCCCGTAGTACCGTGCCCATATACCCGTCATACATCCTCCATCCCATAGTCCCGTGCCCATATACCCGTCATACATATCCTCCATCCCATAGTCCAGTGCCCATATACCCATCACACATCCTCCATCCCATAGTCAACCATTATGACATCATAGTGAGCGGCGGGGCTTGCTAGCTATGACATCAGCATCGCCATGGCAACCATTATGACATCATAATGAGGGTCGGGGCTTGATACACACACTTTTTCCCCATTATGTAGATAGGGGCAAAATTGTTTGGTGAATTGGAACGTGCGGGGTTAAAATTTCGCCTCGCAACATAGCCTAGGACGCTCGTGGGGTCCAGACGCTTGACTGTGCCAAATTTTGAGGCTGTAGCTGCGACGGTGAGGATGCCAATCCTGGACATACACACATACATACATACATACATACATACATACATGCATACACACATACACACACTTGAGCTTTATATATTAGATCTATCTATCTATCTAAATAGAAAAAACAGACAGCAGCACAAACTTGAGCAGATTTTGGGTGCAATACTTCCTGAGTAATGCGGTTGTCCAATGCAAAATATAAATGGAGTAAAATCAGGCAGCACTCGTGTTGTGAGGTCGAAACGTTGCACCACTTGGTGCTGGATTAAGCCACAATTTTTCCTTGAACTGGAGTGCTGCCTGATTTTTTTCCATTTATCTATCTATCTATATATCTACAGTATCTATCTAATCTATCATCTTTAACACTTCAAAATCAGTAATTTCTATTCCGCATTCTATTCCAGAACGGGTCACATGTATGGGCACATGGACGGCACACAAATGTCACAGGGACGGCCAACAGAAAACCACGTGGATAGCAAAAGCGGACTTTCTTACCCGTACTTTTTTAAGCGGACGTGTGAAGTTGGCCTTAGCCAGGGCCTTGCAGGCTCTCATAAATTGCAGACCTATGGGCTTTTGCTAGGCTCATCCATGCCCTGGAAACCCAACAGCAACTTGCAATCATGTCATAGAAATGGGTTTAAAATCACTTAGGTGTGACTTTGATGATTGATCACAGCCTCAGAAGGCTTAAAGGAAACCTGTCACCTGCTTTTGCCGCTATAAGATGCGGCCACCGCCTTTCAGGGTTTATCTACAGCATTCTATAATGACCTAAAAGATAAGAAAAATAAGTTTTATTATACTCACCTGGGGGGGTGGGCGGTCCCGTCCAATGGGTGTTGCAAACCCGGGTCCGGCGCCTCCCATCTTCTTGTGACGCCGTCCTCCTTATTGCTTCATCTCTGCCAGCATCGCACTTCTGCGCAGGTGAACTTCTCTGCCCTGTTGAGTGCAGAGCAAAGTACTGCCATGAGCAGGCGATGGGCCTCGCTGACCTTTCCCGGCGCCTGCACACTGCAGGACTTTGCTGTGCCCTCAACAGGGCAGATAAGTACGCCTGCGCATAAGTGCGATGCCAGGAAGCAAGCAGGAGGACGGCGTTACAAGAAGATGGTAAGCACCGAACCCGTATCTACAACACCCATCGGACCGCCCCCCCATGTGAGTATAATAAAACTAATTTTTCTTATCTTGCAGGTCGGAGCAGGGGCTTATCTACAGCATTATAGCATTATATTGTAGATAAGCCCTGAAAGGCAGCAGCTGTATCTTATAGCGGCTAAAACAGGTGACAGGTGCACTTTAAACAGTACTGCAGCATTATAGGCTAAAATTGAACTTTGTGTAAAGAGCTCCGGAGCCCATGTGAGCCTGATGCTTTACATTTATATGCAGTGTTGGACGGGGCTCAATACAGTTTACTGTGATATTATTACATTTACTTGCATAGTCAACCAATCTCAGCTTCTAGATTGTCCTCATCTCATCTCAGTTTTATTTACACTCCACGAAGAAAGGTAGAGGCTTATTCCCTTCAGGCTGCATTTTATCTTACCTAATTGATCTTATTCCATGTTTTATCCTATTTAGAGTTTGCATGTGTGAACATATTTATTCACAACACTTTCAAGATGCCATTGTTAGCTGCTTTATTTTGAAAGTATTGGTTTATACCATAATACCTTAAGTTAAAATACTATACTATAATGCTTATGCAGTAATTAAAGAAATGCTCTAGTCAACACTAATACATTGTGTTATCCATTGTGTTATCCGCAGTGCAATACCTGGTGTTTAACACATTGATTTTCTCTTTAAATTCTCATGTTTTACATAACCACCATTAAAAGGCTTTTATAGAGGCCTTTTTATTTATTTCCATTAGCAAAGGTGCTAAGGTGTTTTTTCTGTGGAGATGCCTCTCATATTATTTCTGTCTGTCCCATACGAGAGAAACGCTTTGCACACTTATTACGCCTTCTGAACTCCTGACGCTGCTCTCTGGAAAAAACTCTATCACATTGCATAGGTTCAGACATTTGTTCAACAGGTGGCAACACCTCTCGTGCAGCTTTGCGTTCGCGCAAACGCCTATCAACCTGAATGGCTAATGACATAGAATCGTCAAGACCAGAGGGAACAGGAAATCCCACCATAGTATCTTTTACGGCTTCTGACAACCCCTTCTGAAAGAGAGCAGCCAAGGCATTATCATTCCAGGTAGTAAGTACTGCCCACTTTCGGAATTTTTGACAGTACAATTCTGCAGAATCACGACCCTGGCTCAATGCCAGCAGGGTCTTTTCAGCCTGATCAATGGCATTAGGTTCGTCATACAACAACCCCAAAGCTTGAAAGAATGCGTTCACATTAGTCAGAATAGGATCATCTGGTTTCAAAGAAAACGCCCAATCCTGGGGATCGCCACGCAGCAAAGAGATGACAATTTTGACCTGCTGCGCGGAGCTCCCTGACAAGTTAGGCTTCAAGGCAAAAAATAATTTACAATTATTTTTGAAATTCAAAAATTTAGACCGATCCCCAAAAAATACATCAGGTGTAGGAATCTTTGGTTCAACAGCATGTGAATGAGCAAGGTAGGCGGAAATTCCCCGCACTTCCACAGCGAGCTGCTCCACACGATCAGACAATTGCTTTATCTCCATTGAGAGAAAAAAAAAATTCCCCCTATGGCCTCAGAGATATAGAGGGAAAAATATACACACTTTTTTTTTTTTTTTTTTTTTACACAATTCTTTCCTGCTATTGAGTACCCTAGAATCTGCGGTAGGGCGGGTGATTCTGTTATGAATGAGTCACCGTAGGAGACAAAAGCAGAAATACAAGCTAAGTCCAGAAAACCAGAGAAGTTGGCAACTATCAGATTGCAGACCCCTTAACCTTTCAAAACAACTAGCAGTAGCTGTGGGGGGTTCCTACGATGCCCTAGACCCCTCGATCACAGCCGGAGAAATACATAGGCCTAAAGAAAGAAAGGGGAAATCTAAACTGCCCCAGAGCAGACCCCAAAGCAATAGGCAGCCCCCAACATATAATGACGGTGAAGCAAGATGAAAATACTAACACAGACAGAAAGATAGACTGAGCAAAGGCGGGGCCCGAAAACTACCTAGATAGGAAAGGACAGGAAGGCTGCTGTCTGCAATCTGCCAAAACCCTATCAAAGACATAAGCCAACCAGCTGATATGAAAAAGGCCCTGAAGCAGCTAGGCTTCAAAAACTGAATCAGCACTCAGGTATTTTCAGAAGACAGAGCTAAATGAATTCAGCACACCCCAGCAGGGAATGGCAGAAATCCAGAAAAACAAAGCAAAAACAAAGTCAAAGCACAAAAGCAAAAGGCCGAGCAGCAAACTTAGCTTTGGAGGAGCAGGAATTCAGACTGGTCTCCAAGGATCCCACAGAGAAATCACCCACAGGGCAGAAGGGCATCGGCAGCATTATATCCAGTCCGTAACTCCACTCAGCCAGTCACAATCATCAGCCTCAGGTGTTTGACAATCAGGCTCACTACCTTTCTTCACCAGAAGAGGGAGTTCCTCGGGCCTCAGTAATGAAGGGGAAAATGAACTCACAACACGCATGTCCTATTTTTGCCTAAAATACAAAAAATAGTGTCATCATTAACTTTAGCTCTTTTAAAGATCATTTCATCTTCAACTTGTTATACTGTTCACAATAACAATAATTTTGACCAGTGGTGCCAAACTTTTACATGTCACTTTTGTATATACAGTATGTTGCATGCATATCACTCTGGTCTAGAGATGTAGAACAAAGGAATTTGACTTTTTTGGAATCATGAAGGTCTGTGAGGTGGAGGGATCAAAAGTCTGCCTCCTTCCATGCAGACACAGTGGTGGCTTCCATTTCCTTTCTTCTGACTGGGTACACTTCTTCTTCTTGAAGTTTGTTGCTAGGAATATGGCGCTTCTTCCATGTTGCCCTGCAGTTTTTGCTTTAACTCCTCCTATTTTCGGACGGCTCCTCACCTTCCATTGGTGCTTCATGCAAATGGGTAATATTTACTTTTTTTTCTAAAAAGGGTCAGCCTCCTCTAGATTTCTCCTCTACAAGGGGTTGGGCTATGCTTCACATGCTTTAGAACACACACCCCAAAGATGGAATGGAATTCTTCATTACAATTGCACCACATGGCACCATCTTAGAGAATAAAGTAACCATTAGAGTTGAGCGAAACAGATCAAAAAAATTCAAAAGTCGCCGACTTTTGCCAAAGTCGGGTTTCATGAAACGAAACCCGACCTTAGCGTGAGGTCGGCCACGAGGTCGGTGACTTTAGCGCCAAAGTCGCGTTTCGAAAGATGCTTTAGCGCCCTTTTTCAGCCAATCAGGAAGAACGGACACTGTGGGCAACGTGATGACATAGGCAGCGGTCACCACCATCTTGGAGAAGGGCATGCAAGTGATTGGCTTGCTTTGTGGGGCGTCACAGGGGGTATAAAAGGGCGTGCACGCCGACCGCCATGTTACTCATGCTGATCTCAGAATAGGGAGATCTGCTGCTGATTCTGTAGGGAGAGCGTTAGAAAGGCAAAAAGAAAAAAAATGCTTCTGCTGCTAGCACTTTTCACTGTAGTTACTGTGCAGTGAAAGGTGAAGAATTTTGCTTTTGTGCAGCAGCGCTGGTGGTGATTAGCCTGTCTTTTAAGGCTAGCTGCATTGCTGTGTGCACACTGGTGTTCAAGCTGCTTTTTTGAAAGCAATCCAAATTTTATTGTTTTGTCCTGGTGAGGTACTGAGCGTTCATTTTTTCACACACCGTACAGCGGTGTACGCGCCTCACACAGTACCGTGTAACGGCTGTTATCACGGCCAAATTGAAGCTATCTAAGTGTGTGACTCTGTAAGGAAAAGCCAAAGAGTTTGTCCGTTCCTACACCTTATAGTTTTGTCCATTTTTCAAACAGTTTAGTATATCTGCTGTTTGATTACATTCAAAACTAGAGAGACAGCGTGTGTCAGTCCGTATACAAAAACACGGAGCTTGACAATTTTACATACACCATACAGTGGTGTACGTGTACGCTCCTCTCACAGTACCTTGTTTTAAAGTACCATATAGTTGGTGGTTTTTTGGGTACATTTTCCCCAAAAATGAGGAAGTGTGGTGGAAGAGTCCATGGAAGTGGGCGGGGGTTGGCAGCTGGTAATGATGGTGTTGGTGGTGGATCTGCTGGTAGTGGCAAAAGCAAAATAGCACCTAATGCAGGAGGTGTTGAGCCTGCATCATCGTCTGGCTCCACAAGGCCTCGAAGGCTCCCTTTTCTGGGAGTAGGTAAACCGCTTTTAAAGCGGGAGCTTCAAGAACAAGTTTTGGCTTACATTGCTGACTCAGTCTCCAGCTCTATCGCCTCCTCTTCTGAAGTTTTATAAAATAAAAGCACTGAGTCATCATTGGAGGCTCATAGTCATGAACCACACCTTTCCTTGTGTCCTTCACCCCAACCAAAATTGAAGGATGCGGCAGGCCACACTACAGATTACTCCATGGAGCTGTTTTCACATACCATGCCTGGGTTATCAAGTCAAATCTTGAATTACCCAGGCCAAGATGAATCTGACATGGAGTGCACTGATGCACAGCCACTGATAGATGATTCTGCTGGTACATTCACTCATTCACTCAGAGCACTACATTGTCCTCGCAGTGTACTGAGGCAGAATCTGACCCTGATGAAACTCAGGTGCCCCTTCCCGCATACTATACCACCATACACGGTGACACAGAGGAAGGTGCACATGACATTGAAGAGGAGGTGATGGATGACCCAGTTGTTGACCCAGATTGGCATCCATTGGGGAAGAGGGTGCCGCTGCCAATAGCTCAGAAGAGGAGGAGGAGCATCCGCAGCGGGCATCGACATCACAACAGCTGTTATGTGGCAGGCCCGGAGCAGTCCAAAAACAGGTTACAAAAACCAAAAGAGTTGCAGGATAGCTTGGCCAGACGGTCAAAATAGCACAGCGTGCAAGGCCTCAAAATGTCTTCCATAGTAGGAAGAGTGCAGTGTGGCACTTTTTTGAACAAAATCCTAATGATCAGGCAAAGGTTATCTGTAAGAAGTGTGCAAAGACCTTTAGCCGAGGGAAAAATCTGAGAAATTTGAATACCAGTTGCATGCTAAGACATTTAACCACCATGCACTAGCAAGCGTGGACGGACTACCAAAACTCACGTACCACATGTGCAACTGCTTCCAAAGAAGGTAGTCAGCAACACTACATTGTTTCCTCCACTGTAAGCCCACCAGCTAGCACAGCACCAGCAGCAAATATTGAGTTGTCGTCTCGAGGGTAAATCAGTCAGGGAATCTCGCTGTTATTGCAACGAAAGACTGAATCTAGGCCATCAGAAAGAACACCAACTCCATCACCATCATCAACCCTCTCTCAGTCTGCCATGTCCACCGCTAGGTCGACCATATGCAGCTCTCAAGTCCAGCTCACCCTACCAGAGACTATGAGTAGGACAAGAAAGTACTCATCCTCTCATCTGCGTACACTGGGTTTGATCGCCCACATTGCCAAACTAATCTCGTTAGAGATGATGCCCTATTGCTTGGTTGAAAGCGCAGCTTTCTGCGAACTCATGGCCTACGCAGTACCACGCTATGACCTACCCAGTCACCACTTCTTTTCTCGCAAAGCCATCCCAGCACTCCACCTTCATGTGAAAGACCGCATTGTACATGCACTCAAGCAATCAGTGAGTGGAAAGGTGCACCTCACAACTGATGCATGGTCCAGTAGGCATGGCCAGGGCCGTTACGTGTCCATCACTGCGCACTGGGTTAATGTGGTGGATGCAGGGTCCACAGGGGACAGTGCTGCCTAGCCCACGGTATAGGAAACAGTTGGCTGTAGGCGTTCGACCCTCCTCCTCCTGCTCCAGAAGCAAAAGCTCTTCCACAGAACGCAGTCGCACAAGCACTCCATCTGCAGCTGCCAGTGTTGCACGCGAGGTGTCCCCCTATCGATCAGCTAGTGGAAAGCGTCAGCAGGCTGTGTTGAAGATGTGTTTGGGCGACAGACACACCGCGGAGGTACTGGCCGACTACTTTCAGCGACAAGCTGAGTCTTGGCTGGGCAGTCTACATCTTGAGGCAGTCAAGGTAGTTAGTGATAACGGCCGGAATTTTGTGGCAGCCATAGCCCTTTCAAAACTCAGACACATACCTTGCTTGGCTCACACCTTGAACCTGGTGGTGCAGTGCTTCCTCAATAATTATCCGTAGTTAACAGGCCTGCTCCAGAAGGTCCGAAGACTGTGCTTGCACATCCGCCGGTCGCCGGTCCACTCCAGTCGTATGCAGAAGCTGCAGCGATTGCTCCACCTTCCCAAGCACCACCTAATTATTGACGTTGCAACAAGGTGGAACTCCACCCTGCACATGGTTGAGCGGCTGTGCGAACAGAGGCAGGCCGTAATGCATTTGTGGGAGGATACACGGGCAGGCACTTTGAGGGCAGACATGGAGTTGACAGGTGTGCAGTGGTCGAAGCTGAAAGAGCTCTGTAAAGTCCTTCAGTGTTTTGAGGAATGCACACGGCTGGTAAATGCAGACAACGCCATCCTAAGTATGAGCATCCCACTTATGTGTCTGCTCATGCAAACTTTGACGCACATTAAGGCACAGGCGTCTGCAGCCGAGGATGATGAGGAAGAGGAGGAGGGAAGCCTTGATGACAGTCAGCCATTGTCTGCTCCGAGAACTCTCCTGGACGAGGTGGAGGAAGAAGAGGAAGAGGAGGAGGAGGAGGCTGATGATGGGGATGATTATTTAGGGGAGGAGGATGCTTCTCATGGGGCAAGTGAAAATGTTGGCGTGGCAAGGTCTGGTACAGGGTTTGTGCGTGACTGGAGGGATGTGGATTTGCCAGAAAGTGCTCCTCCACCCAGCACTCGCAGTGCATCATTGACACCGGGAACATTGGCCCACATGTCAGATTATGCCTTGCAGATCCTAAAAAGGGACCCCCGCATTGCCAAAATGATGAACGATGACGACTTCTGGTTGGCCAGCATCCTGGATCCACGCTATAAAGGCAAATTCCAAAACATCATGCCACAGGAGAACCTTGACCTAATATTGGCTAACAAACAAGCAACTCTGGTAAACCGGTTGGTTGAGGCATTCCCAGCACACAGCAGCGGTGATGGTTCTCACACAAGCCATAGGGGCCGGGGGCAACTTGGAAGAGGTGTTGGTGGTGCACACATCAGAAGTGGCGTTGGAGACAGGGGTTTCATGACCATGTTGTGGACTGATTTTTCAAGTCCCGCTAACATGACTGGTAATACAGCATCGATTGAAAGTGACAGGAGACAGCACTTGTCAACTATGGTTACAAACTACTTCTCATCCCATATCGATGTTCTCCCTCACAGGTCATTCCCATTTGACTATTGGGCCGCTAAATTGGACACCAGGCCTGAATTGGCACAATATGCCTTACAGGAGCTCGCTTGCCCAGCTGCAAGTGTGCTATCGGAAAGAGTCTTCAGTGCTGCTGGATCATTCCTGACAGAAAAAAGGACCCGTCTCTCGACCCAAAATGTGGATGCTCTAACCTTCATTAAAATGAACCATGCTTGCGTTTCCAAGGATTTTGTCACACCTTACCCTGATGACACATAGGTTGCCAGAAAAATGGCTTTCTTTGGTCCGCCTCTTCCTGGGACGTGACCAATTTCACATTTAGCAGCAGGTGAATGTCCCACATCAACATATGCCATTTTGTAAACCTCCCTTACTGGGCTGCCTCCTCCCCCCATGGCCGGGGTCACCACCTAGCGCACGCAATCGTGCGAGTGCCGTTGCCCTGGACAGGTGGGTGGGCCGATGATTGGGCGCGGGCACTGGCACAGGGTCCCTCATAGTTCAATCAAGTGTCTCTGATGGTGGGGGGTGCACTCCCACCGTCAGACACACTGCCGTACTATGAGGCCCAGTGCCAGTACCGACGCCCACGAGTGGGCCCCCTTGCTTGGGCAGGGCCCTAGCATTTGCAATGTTTACCTCTCCCTGCTCCTCTGCTTTGTAGTCTGGGCTGTCAAATCCTTCACTGGGACTGCCACTACAAATTTGGTGAACTGATAGAAGATGATGGTTAAGACGTAGCTATGCCCTGTCCCGCTGGCTGGGCTCTAGCTTCAGATGATCAATGGCTTCCATTTCTTATGGACGTCGACTCACAATGAGATGCAGTGGTGGTTTCTCATCAGCTTTCACAGTTTTCCTACTCACAGACGTGTTACATTCCAGCGCACATTTTTAAATGTGCCCTCTCATGCCAATCCAATTGAATCACCTACGGCCTGTGGCTTCTGTGTTTTGCTCTCCAAAGTTACGTGACAGATCATGATAGGCAGTGAGCACCATGTTTACATCTCTCCCTGTGAACAAAATTGGATGGATATGAGTAACGGTGATGGGATCATCGGTACTGTGATACAGCAACACTTTCTTCACAAAGAAAGGTTTTTGCTGTCTCCACACACTAATTAATTGAGGGTCAGCATCGCCTCTGAGTATTGTGATGGAAGTTTTTCCCGTGAATAGTAATTCCTAGATTTCTGCAATCACTAGACTTTATGTCAGTAATTGTATGCATCTCATTTCCTATTGCGGAGAGTCTGGACTGTCTTACTGAGACAGAAATATATATGAAGATTAAAAAATACCACCAAAAGTGTATACTGCTGTACGTTTCAAATACATTTCCTTTTTTCGACTTTTTAGATTGTTGTCTAATCCATACTGAGAACACGGAGATTTTAAATGTTTAAACTATGCTATAATATACCTGCTATCCAGTGATAATGTACCCTTTCTCAACTTTGTACAATCTGGTCAAATCCATACTGGACCTGAGAACGTCTGAGTCTGCCTCCTGAACTATAGACATATATTTTTAATGTGTAAACTATGGTATACATACCTGTTATCCAGTGATACGGTACCCTTTCTCACCTTTGTCCAATCACGTCTAATCCATACTGGGCCTGAGACCGTCTGAGCCTGCCCTGATATATAGACATAGGTTTTTAATGTGTAAACTATGCTACATATATACGTGTTATCCGGTGAGACTGTACCCTTTATCAACTTTCTAGAATCTTGTTGAATCCATACTGGGCCTGAGAACGGCTGCCGAGCTGTTAAGCAAGCTACAGCACCTGTGGTTTGGACACGTAATTTTTTGCATTTTTTCAGGAATGCCGGTTAGGCCTAATTCAGGAATTGCGGCTGACCTGCACTTACTGGGAAATCATCGTTCGCGGGGAATAATTGGAATCCCAGATCCCCATCACTAACGGTGTTCAGAGGGTTATCTGCACCTGTAAGCGACAAAAGCTGGTCCTTTCAGTGTAGCACGCATGCAGCCCTCGACATGTAAGGTCATGATAGACCTGTTATTGCTCGATCTCGCGTGCCAGAGCTTCGCGTATACCTCTAGTAAGCTTGACGCGTACCGCGGGGGGGCATGCCGGAGTCTTGTTCGTTAACGGAATAAAGCTGACAAATCGCTAGCACAACTACAAATGGACATACCACACCACACACACAATCGACTAAGCTTTCAATATGTGCATCTTTTCTTGAGGTGGCATGGTTGTGGTTTCCCGGGTGGAGTCCAATTAAGCCGCAGGCTCCACTCCTGGTGGTGCCCTTTTGGACATTCCTTTAAGGTTCAGCTTTGCAATCATACTGCCCCCGGAAAGCAAACACTTTGCCTTCATGGACGCTGTTTGGAGGTTCGTGGGAATAACGCTGCCCGATCACCAGTTGGCATAATTTATTGGTGGGAAGTCCGTGTTCGATTTCAGAATATTTTTTTTTGGTTTGTATTTTACATTTTTATTCCAGCCTTTCTTGACTTCATAAGGGCATGACAAGCCTATATCTGTGTCTCCTCCTCCACCTCCTCCTTTTACTCCTCCACCTCACTAAAGGTAGTTGCCCTTTTCCATATGTTAATTTTTGTCTTCTGAGCATTTTTTCGGCTTTGGGACACCTGTTAAGGTGTTTTGTAATTGTTTTCTATGTGTTTGTATGTGTTTGCCTGCCATTGTTTTCAATGTGGTTCGACGAACATTCAACGAACTTGCTTCCTGTGCGACGAACCAAAACACTAGCAGGGTGGCTCAACACTACTCCTGATATATAGATGTACATTGTTAATGTTTAAACTATGCAATATCTACCTGCTATCTGATGATACTGTACACTTTGTCTATTTTTTATATTCTTGTCTAATCCATACTGAGCCTGTGAGCGTCTCTGTGTGACTGATGGAATATATATGGAGATTGACAATTATCCTTTGACTGAATAGAGCTGTACGATTCTGATACAGTGCCATATATCTGATGCTATTTTGTGTCTATTTTGTGCTAAATTTTGAAGTTTGGTGGAAGAGGCCGCGGACGTGGGCGTGGGGGGGCCAGCTGGTGCTGATGGTGGTGGTGCATCTGCTGGTAGTGGCAAAAGCACAATAGCAGCTAAGGCAGGAGGTGTTGAGCCTGCGTCATTGTCTGGCTCCAGAACACCTGGAAGGCTACCTTTTCTGGGAGTAGGTTAACCGCTTTTAAAGGCGGAGCATGAGGAACTGGTTTTGGCTTACATTGCCGAAACAGACTGCAGCAAATATGCCCTCCTCTTCTGACGTTTCAAAAAATGCAAGCATTGAGTCGTCAAGTGCTGGCTCCTGGTCAGGAAGAACCCCTTTCCTTCTGTCCTGCACCCCTACCCAAAGTGAATGATGCAGCAGGCCACACTTCACATTAATCCATGTAGCTCTTTTTATCATACCATGCCAGGCTAAAAATAAACCTCAGTTTTGGACCCAGGTGGTCATGCGGGTAGCCCCAGACCATCAAGAAAATTGCAGATTTTTGGTGTTGCATGGTCTGCATGATGCCGTTGTTCTGGGGTTTCCCTGGTTGCAAATTCATAATCCAGTTTTGGATTGTAAGTCTGTGTCTGTGGTGAGTTGGGGTTGTCGGTGTGCCTTTAGTGAGGCTCCGTTTTTTTCCACCTCTCATCAGTCGCATGATGTTCCTGACTATTTGGCGGACTTTTATGATGTATTGAGTGAGAATGAGTCTGCGTCCTTGCCTCCTCATAGGAGTTATGCCGTTTTTTTTTTTGTGGCCAAAAAGGATGGTTCTTTAAGGCCTTGTATTGATTATCGTGCCCTCAATAAAATTACTATTAAATATCAGTATCCGTTACCCCTGATTTCGGATCTATTCTCTAGAGTTAGAGGTGCTTGCTGGTTTACCAAGCTTGACCTCAAGGGGGCGCATAATCTTATCCGCATTAAGCAGGGGGATGAATGGAAGACGGCGTTTAATACTCCGGAGGGACATTTTGAGTACCTGGTGATGCCTTTTGGGCTCACTAATGCCCCTTCTGTCTTCCAGTGCTTCATGAACGATATTTTCCGAGACTTTGTCGATAAATTTTTGATTATCTATCTGGATGATATTTTGATCTTCTCCAAGGATTGGGATTCTCATGTGGAACATATTCGGACTGTGTTCCGGATCTTGAGGGAGAATTCCCTGTATGTCAAAGGATCGAAATGCCTTTTTGGAGTACAGAGGATTTCATTTTTGGGATTTATTTTGTCTCCGTCAACTATTGAAATGGACCCGGCCAAGGTACAGGCCATTTATGATTGGGTTCAGCCCACTTCTTTGAAGGCCCTCCAGAAGTTTTTGGGGTTTGCTAATTTTTATCGGAAATTTATAGCAAAATTTTCTACTATTGCCAAGCCATTGACTGATCTGACTAAGAAGGGTGCTGATGTGTTGAATTGGTCTCCGGAGGCTGTTGCTTCCTTTCAGGAGCTGAAGCGAAGATTTACCTCCGCCCCGGTTTTGCGGCAACCGGATGTCTCACTCCCGTTCCAGGTAGAGGTGGATGCGTCTGAGATTGGTGCAGGAGCTGTTTTGTCCCAAAAGGATCCTGTAACATCTAAAATGAATCCCTGTGCTTTCTTTTCCCGAAAGTTCTCTCCATCTGAACGTAACTATGATGTGGGGAATCGGGAACTGTTGGCCATGAAATGGGCATTTGAGGAGTGGAGACATTGGTTGGAGGGAGCTAAACATCAAGTTGTGGTCCTCACTGACCACAAGAATTTGATTTACCTAGAGTCGGCTAAACGCTTGAACCCTAGACAGGCTAGGTGGGCCTTGTTTTTTACACGTTTTGATTTTGTGGTCTCATTTCTTCCTGGAACTAAGAATGTCAAGGCAGACACCCTCTCTAGGAATTTCTTTGCTGATTCTCCTGTGGTGACCAAGCCTACTACCATCTTAGGCGAAGGGGTAGTTCTTTCTGCCATCTCGCCCGATTTGAGACTTGCTCTGCAAGAGTTCCAGGAGGGCAAACCTGAGCATTGTCCCAGTGGAAAGTTGTATGTTCCTGACCAGTGGAAGAAGAGAGTGATGTCTGAAGTTCATTGCTCTGCATTGGCTGGTCATCCAGGTATTTTTGGTACTAGAGATCTGGTGAGTCGCTCTTTTTGGTGGCCCACCTTGTCTCATGATGTCAGGAATTTTGTGCAGTCCTGTGGGACTTGCTCCCAGTCTAAATCTTGTTCTCGCTCTAGTGGGTTGTTGATGCCTTTGCCGGTCCCCAGGAGGCCATGGACCCATATTTCAATGGATTTCATCTCTGATATGCCGGTCTCTCAAAGAATGACTGTTATTTGGGTGATTTGTGATAGGTTCTCTAAGATGGTTCATCTTGTACCACTCCCTAAGTTGCCATCTTCCTCTGAGTTGGTGCCCCTGTTTTTGCAACAGGTGGTTCGCTTGCACGGGATTCCTGAGAACATTGTATCTGACAGAGGAGTTCAGTTTGTGCCTAGATTTTGGAGGACTTTCTGTTCCAAGCTGGGAATTCAGTTGACCTTCTCCTCTGCTTTTCACCCTCAGACCAATGGGCAGACAGAGAGAACAAACCAGACCTTGGAGTCGTATTTGAGATGTTTTATTTCCGCTGATCAGGATGATTGGGTTTCATTTTTGCCCTTGGCCGAATTTGCTTTAAATAATAGAACTAGTTCTGCCACTTTGA
The DNA here is from genome assembly GCF_039654945.1 of Dendrobates tinctorius. Lineage (NCBI taxonomy): Eukaryota > Metazoa > Chordata > Amphibia > Anura > Dendrobatidae > Dendrobates > Dendrobates tinctorius. Next base: position 3,284,189 of record NW_027361679.1, read on the forward strand.
TGTCACCTTTTTTTTTGTAACTTTGGGTTTCATCCTCGATTTTCTTCAGGGCAGGTGGAGCCTTCTGTCTGCCCAGGTGTTGACACTGTGGTGGAGAGAATGCTCCAGATCTGGGACCAAGTGGTGGATAAGTTATCTCTCTCCCAGGAAAAGGCCCAGCGGTTTTCCAATCGACATAGGACCATTGGTCCCCAGTTTAAGATTGGTGATATGGTGTGGTTATCTTCAAAAAATATTGCTATGAAGGTGGCTTCTCCTAAGCTTAAGCCTAGATTTATTGGACCTTACAAGATTTTGAAGATTATTAATCCGGTCTCTTTTCGTTTGGCTCTTCCTGTCACATTTAAAATCCATAATGTGTTCCATAAGTCCTTGTTGAAGAGGTTTGTTGAACCAGTTGTTCCTGGGGTGGCACCTCCAGACCCTGTATTGGTTGAAGGTAACATGGAATATGAGGTAGAGAAAATACTGGATTCCCGTCTGGCTAGACGGAGACTCCAGTATTTGGTTAAGTGGAAGGGTTATGGTCAGGAGGATAATTCCTGGGTCTCTGCCTCTGATATTCATGCCAAAAGATTGGTGCGTGCCTTTCATCGGGCTCACCCTGATCGCCCTGGTGGCATGGTTGAGGGTTCGGTGACCCCTCCTCAAGGGGGAGGTACTGTTGTGAGTTCATTTTGCCCTTCGTCACTGAGGTCTGGTGAACTCTCTATTCTGTTAAAGGAAGGTAATGAGCCTGATTATCAGGCACCTGAGTCTAATGAGGATGACTGGCTGAGTGGAGTCACTGACTGGATATAAGGCTGCCGACGCCCTTCTGCCCTGCGGGTGATTTCTCTGTGGACTTCTAGGACACCAGTCTGATTCCTGCTTCCCTAAAGCTAAGTTTCTGCTTTGCCTGTTTGCATTTATGCTTGTTTTCCTTGCTTTTCTGTATTCTGCCATTCCCTGCTGGGATGAGCTGAATCTCCTTTTGCCGGTTGCTCTGTCTTCAGAATATTCCTGAGTACTGACATAGCTTTTTTGAAGCCTAGCATCTTCAGGGCCTTTTTCACTGTCAGTCTGTTGAATCTTATTTTCATAGGGTTTTTCACAGATTACAGACAGCAGCCTTCCTGTCCTTTCCTATCTAGGTAGTTTGGGCCCCGTCTTTGCTCAGTCTATCTTTCTGTCTGTGTTAGTGTTTTCATCTTGCTTCACCGTCATTATATGTTGGGGGCTGCCTATTGCTTTGGGGTCTGCTCTGGGGCAGTTTAGATTTCCCATTTCTTTCTTTAGGCCTATTTAATTCTCTGGCTGTGATCGAGGGGTCTAGGGCATCGTAGGAACCCTCCACGGCTACTGTTAGTTGTAGTGATAGGATCAGGGGTCTGCAATCCTATAGCTGCCAACCTCTCTGGTTTTCTGGACTTAGCTAGCATTTTTGTTTTTGCCTCCTACGGTGACTCAATCATAACACCTGGGTTATCAAGTCAAATCGTGAATTCCCAAGTCCAAGATGAATCTGACATTGAGTGTGTGTGGCCAGCCAGGGCAGTGGGGTTAATCGGTACTGGGCCGGTGTCTCACAGGGATGTGTCACGGTGGTGGTGATACGTTCCGTGGCCCTGGGCGTCCATGCAAAGGGGTGAATTACATTTATAGGTGAATGATACGTGACGCCACCTGTGGTTTCTGATTAGATTGACCAGCGCTGCAGTGTCGCTTCTCTGGGACAGATGTTGTGGTGCAGCTAAGATGTAGAAGCCCAGCACAGGTAGGGCCGTAGTCGCAGGGCAGATGAAAGAGTTGGTAGATAGTGTGCAGTGCAGGATGTAGCAGAGCCGTGTGCCAGGCGCAGGAGAAAGATGACAGACACAGTTGTGCAGTTCTTTTACCTGTACTTGGTAAGTGCCGTCCAGGACCCAGAGTACAGATGGAGATGGAATTGGTCAGCCTGGAAGCCAATTTGGAATTTTCTCTCTGCAGATAGGTAGTGTGGCCTCTGTTCTTGCGCTTATCTGAGGTACTCACAGTGCTGAGTTCAATGAAGTTCCCCCTGTTGACTCTCTTTTGGAACTTTCTTGTATGGCAGGCAGCCGTAGCCTTTTCCTTCTGGCTCCCACATGTCGCTGCTGGGGCCTCCGAGCCTTAGTTGTGTACAGAGCATTTACAACTGCTACTTCCTCCGGTTTCTGCTGCAGGACCGTCAGTGTCCCTACAAACTCGGAGACCGGAATCCGAACCATGCGCTCCAGCTAGGAGTGAGCCTTAACTCTGGTCATCCTCCAGCTCCCCTTCTCACATCCACACACTTCCCCTTCCCTTCACAGACTGCCCTAACTTACCTCCTCCCGACCACAGAGAGCAGCTCCTCAGTAGTCAGGTTCAGAGGTCACCCTGCTGGCCTGGAGTGGGAAATGTGTTGTGTGTTGGTTTAACTGCTAGAGAGATCCTTCGTTGCTCCCAAGCATGACATCACACTCCCTAGGAGGAAGGTAATGCCACTGTGGCGACCGTACTCCTGGGGGTGCCACAAGTGCACTGATGCCCAGCCACTGCTAGATGATTCTGCTGGTACATTGACCCAGACCACTACATTCCCCTCTCACTCTACACAGCCAGAATCTGACCCTGATGAAACTCAGGTTATCCTTCCCATATACTGTACCACCTTACATGGTGACAAAGAGGAAGGTGCAGATGAAAGTGCAGGTTCTGCCCACCCACCATCAGACACACCGCTGTACTATGAGGGGCCCTGTGCCAGTGCCATCGCCAACGAGTGGGCCCCCCTGCTTGCTCAGGATCACAGCATTTGCAAAGTTGAAATACTTACCTCTCCCTGCTCCACCGCCATGACGTCTTCCGCGTTTCCTGACAGTGATATTCTGATCAGAGAGCGCAATGACATCACGCCTGTATGCCCAGACTAGTACAGGGATTCCCTAGCGAGGAGACTTATTTGAGGAGACTTATTTAGTTGTTTTCAATGTTGGGACAGCAATTTTTGGGGAACACTATACTCTGGAGAATGATATATGGGGCCGACCATACTCTGGAGCATTCCAAAGGTGGACATAAGACACTGGAGCAGTATTTACAGGGCCCATTATACACTAGAGCATTAGAAATGGGGCCCATTATATATGGAGCATTATTTGGGCCCATAAGACAGTGCAGCTTCATCCATGGGGACCAACATATACTGTAGCATTATGTGGAGCTCATCATATACTGTTTCAAACATTATATGGGTCCAATGATTCTGTATGGAGAAATATATGGGCCTCATTACTCTGTATAGCGCACTATGCGGTGGCCATAATACTGTATGGAGTAATATACTGTCCGGTTTTGGAGCTATTGGAGAATTTAAAATGGATATCAGTCATGAGATGTAAAAAGTGAATTATTTTTCATTGTACTATACCGCTATTTCTCTGCCATATCGGAGCATCATGAGTTGTGCTGTGTGTTAAAGGGGCGCTCTTTGGCCCAGGGCACATGAAAACCTGGAGCCAGCCCTACCGCCCCACAAATTTAGCCAAATAACCCCCATTTTTCAGTGCGTAACTAGTATTATGAAGTAAATTAAGGTTGAAATGCTTCAGTAATAAGAATTGATGCTTTTGGCATTCAAAAGGGCACTGTAGGTGTGTTTCCTGTCCTCCACTCCCTGCTGACTTTGCTTCCCCATTGACTTGCATTGTGTTTCGTGTTTCAGTCGGCCTTCTACTTTTCACAAAAATCGGCCGATTTCATTCGACCCGACTTTTGCGAAATTAAGTTTTCATGAAACCCGACTCGACCCGAAAAAAGGCAAAGTCGCTCATCTCTAGTAACCATTTATTCATCCATCTGACACACAGGATTCTGTTATTGGACTCACTCCTTTATATGATAATTCGAGAAGCACTCACTGATATTGTTCATCTGTGTTTCCATATCCATAGCTGCCTGGTCTGCTTTTGTGTTTTTTCAATGCTGGTCACCTTTTAATTGGTATACAAAGTTGAGGTGAGGTACCATTCTGCTGTATGTTTCAATAGCTGTGCCTCTGCTCACTACAGTCTTATTCCCTTGTAAGGAGACGACCCGGACCAGGTCTACCTACTCCTTGACGGATCTAGAACTGTCAGGGCTGTCACCCAGGTTTCATGGGGAAAGCTTAAGGCCCCGGACTGACCTCTGCACCTAGGAGTAGGGGGCATGGCTAAGATAAAAGGGTCACAGCGTGAAAGAAATCAGTTAGTCGCCACGGGAACGTGCAGCATGCAGGAGGGCAGTGTCAGGGCTTCTGCAAAAAAGCCAACTGACAGAGTAGGCCTAAACCAGCAGAGCCTAAAAGCCGCTATCAGAGATTGCCGACAACTGCATACCTTGTCCTCACTGACATCGCTGACAGTGAGTGGCAGGACGTCCAGTCAGGACATAAGCGCACGCATTCACCGACAGGAGAATTGGGACACCCGCTGTGAGGGGTTTATCTTTGTACCTGAATGGAGTCGTTGTCCCTGTACGCTGACAGGGGGATAGACTGTGCTCTGCCTGGCTCGTCATTTCCTGACACACCGATCACCAAACCGGATCAGGAGGAATCACTGTCGTCATCAGGAGCCAAGACTTCATCTATTCCAGGACTGCACCAGACCACGAGGAATCACAGCCGCTGCCAGGATCCAGGACGTCATCTTTTTTTAGGACCATACTGGACCCCTTATGTGCCACAGCTTTAGCACCAACATCCACATACTGAACAAGCCACATTCTGAAGTCGTCAGACCGATAAGTTTGCTATTCTTGAACTTCCTACCCTATTCTTCACACCTGTTTCCCCTGAGTTACACACCCTGTGTATCTTTGTACCATTTTCACTGTTTTCTCCCTGCGAGGAGTATACCTGTTAAATTAAACCCCACGTTAACCCTTGCTCTGCCTTTCACCCATTTCGGCATCTTGCAACCTGCTCACACCCTCTTAGGATTCCATGTATGAGCCACCAATGTTTCATGCACGTCACCTAGTATAAGGCCGGTGTCATACTTGCAACTGCAATGCGAGAAACTCGCGCGAGTCTCTCACCTCAATACTTGGCACTGCCACCAGCATTCGGGACCGGAGTGTGCAGCTGCATGTATTTCTGTGCAGCTGAACGCTCCAATCCCGAGTGCCAGCGGCACTGCCAGGTATTGAGGTGAGAGACTCGCGTGAGTTTCCCGTATTGCAGTTACAAGTGTGATAACGGCCTAAAGAGGAAGCACAAAGGAACTTTGGAATCTTGAAGGGATTTTACTCAAGGTGACTATTAATCAAAGTCTTACACAGTGGATGTGAGGTCACAGTTTCTAGACATGCAGTTAGATTATACTGTTCCAGCAGAAGTTGGTCATACAGTTTTATTCCAGCTTATTTCTAACACATCACAGCCAATTTTTTAATCATGAGAATTGTTTTTTTAAATATATCTTTTAATTCATTGAATAAAGCAAAAACACTGTATGTAAAAAAGACATTAACCAACACCAATGTGACAGTAAGGACATAAACAACAAGGGGAGGGGATATATTTTATCCCTATTTTCTCATTAATCTCACTCCTGCCCTGCAACAGAGCTTGGCAACCCAGACCTGCGCAGATGATGCCTCCGTCAGTGACAGCCCAACCCTCCCATTCCATTCCACCCTGTTGATGTGAGGAAAAAATGTATAATCAGGATTTTCTAAATAAATATTAGTATAAATGAGCCTAGAAAAGGAGGGGTTAATAATACACCATCAAAAATTTGATCCCTAGGTAACTAGTGTTCTGGTAAAAAAAGAAAGTCATTATTTGGAGTATGACACCTGGGGCGATCTCACATGAATACCTAGTAACTTTATGCACGAGGTGCAAATGCAGTTTATTTAGCCAGTTTGATTTAGGCAAAAACTCATTATGTATGACAAAATGGACACAGTATATCCTATTTTATTCCTTAATCTTTCACCTGCCTTACAGCGGAAGTTCACATCCTAAACCTGCGCAATGGTGCCCCATTCGACGGCAGCCGACCCTTCTCACCCTATTATTCCCTAAGGAGAAATGTGATAAGTACTTTCACCTGGCATGGGTGAGTTAATAGCCATTTACAGAATATGGCGGAGATTAGTATCAAAATCTATAACCTCAGAGGCTAATACATCAGGTACTGATGTTGTCCCTGGGTGGAACAACCTATCTAGGGTGTCATATACAGAAAAAACATCAATTTTGATCTGCCACCACTATACAGCTAAAGTGCTGTCACAATTGAGCTTGGGCAAAGTGACACAAATATTATATACTGGCGTGCCCAGAGGCGTAGCTAGGGTTTTGGTTCAGGGGGGACAAAACTTCTGAGTGGGCCCCTAACCAGGTAACCTTGATTATAACTGGGTCACGCACCTTAATAGTGGAGGAGAACCTCAGCAGATGACCGTGCTGTAACTGAAAATAATTGCTATATAAAGACCAACATTGATATTACCGCCATATGGTCAGTGGTAAATACCCGTCCTGCAGAACATACTGTATAAGAGATCACAGCACAGCTACAGATAATGACCTACCGCTGACGTTCTTTCTGAAGGAACCGTTCACTTTTCACGTCTTTTCCATCTGGCCCAGACCGACATGACAACTTCTCCAGCCAGGACTCAGCTACAGAGAATACAACAAAGACATGTTTCACTTCTCACATTTTCAGAAATGTCCAAAATGGGACTATCCCCAACCTGCACAAACTCCTCATCCTGCTGATGCCCCAATGCTGATCCGCAGCTGTCGTATGTGACCCTATTAATGCACCTGCAGTGTGGCCCTGTGTGACCTCTAAATTTTAAAGCAACCCTCTAGAAAATACTAAGGCTGGGTGCAAGTGCCCTAGAAAACAGTGCCCACATTTTGTCCCCTAGAACGTAATAAAGCTTTTTTTTTTTTTCAACTCTATATTGTATAATGCACTCCCCATAGGCACACTCTATACTGTACATAATGCACTCCCCATAGGCAGACTCTATAGTATAATGAATTCCACATAGGCAGCCTCTGTAGTGTAATGCACCCCTATAGGCAGCCTCTATAATGTAATGCTGTCCCCATAGACAGCTTCTGTAGTGTAATGCACCCCCATAGGCAGCCTCTATAATGTAATGCACCCCCATAGCCACCCTCTGTAGTATAATGCACCCCCATAGCCACCCTCTGTAGTATAATGCACCCCCATAGCCACCCTCTGTAGTATAATGTACCCCCATAGCCACCCTCTGTACATGCACGCCCATATCCAGCCTCTGTATATGCACCCCCATAGCCATCATCTGTAGTATATGCAACCCCATAGCCACCCTCTGTATATGCAGCCTTATAGCCACCCTCTGTATATGCACCCCCATAGCCACCCTCTGTATATGCACCCCCATAGCCACCGTCTGTATATGCACCCCCATAGCCACCCTCTGTATATGCACCCCCATAGCCACCCTCTGTATATGCACCTCCATAGCCACCTTTTGTATATGCACCCCCATAGCCACCCTCTGTATATGCACCCCCATAGCCACCTTTTGTATATGCACCCCCACAGCCACCCTCTGTATATGCACCCCCATAGCGATCCTCTGTATATGCACCCCCCATAGCCATCCTCTGTATATGAACCCCCATAACCACCCTCTGTATATGCACCCCCATAACCACCCTCTGTATATGCACCCCCATAGCCACCCTCTGTATATGCACTCCCATAGCCACCCTATGCATATGCACCCCCATAGCCATCCTCTGTATATGCACCCCCATAGCCACCCTCTGTATATGCACCCCAATAGCCACCCTCTGTATATGCACCCCCATAGCCATCCTCTGTATATGCACCCCCATAGCTACCCTATGGATATGCACCCCCATAGCCATCCTCTGTAGGATAATGTACCACTCCCCCATAAACTAAATACTCACCTCTCTTCCTCCTGGTTCCTGCGCTGATCCCGCTTATCTCCGACTGCAGGCACCGGGTGCTGACGTCATTGCGCCCCCTGTCAGTGTCGGCGTCAGTGACGTCAGACGCTGACAGGGGGATGATGAGAGAAGGAGCGCTCGCTCCTTCTGTCATCAATGCGGTCAGCTGTGTCGGCATGTAGCCTACACCGCTGACCCTGCGATGACGGGTGGGGGGCTCACTGCTGGCACCGGGCCCCCCCGCTTGCTCAGGGGCCCACAGCGGCCGGACGGCAGAGGTGGGAGATTGATTATCCCTGCTCTGCCGCAAAATGCATCTGTAGCGTAGCGCCGGGTAGGCCCCCTGAGAGCGCGGGGCCCGGGGCCACCGCCCCCTCTGCCCCCCCGGTAGCTACACTACTGGGCGTGCCCCCTCATTTATCCTCAGAAAACAATCTTATTCATACATACATAGCTCTATGGACCCAAACTGAGCACAGACACAAGTGGTAGCAGGAGGAGATTATGGTCCCATCACTAAGCGGGACTGCCAAGAGTGAAGTAATTTTTTTTATATATAATTCTTTATATAAGAATATTTTAACAAACAGGAAAAAACATAACAGAAAGAATACATAGCATCTTTTCCATGTCATGTAGAACAAGTTACTATTTGCATGGCCAAATGTATTTAGAAAGTAAAGAAAGTTCACTAACTAAGGGAGAGTATAGAGGTAGAAGGGGAGGGGGCCTACACTTTTTTTTAACAAATAACTTAAAATAACAGTGTCACACACAATGGGAAGACTAAGTGCAACACGAGGGGATGAGGGGAAGTAAGCCCAAACGCTAGGGAAAGAGGGAGTGGAGACCCCTAGGCAGATCAAATAGCACCTCTGCCTACCCTACCATCCCTATATTGGTTCCACACCAATTGCAAAGAAAGAAACCTAAGCCCTGTAGCTAGGCCCTGAATGGGGAGAGGGGGAATCACTGGTCAGTCCCCACTGTACACTAAAGACATGAAGAGAGACAAACAAGGGTGAAGAAATTTAGCTTGAGCAGACTCCAGAGATGTAACACCAAACATGCTTCAAGAGCATCAGAGAGGAAGTAAGCCGACTGCTATAGCTCCAAGCCTTCACAAGGGAAAGTGTGAATATCAACGGTGGCTCCCTGAAGCAGACTGAGAGTCTATAAACACCCAGGTCCAGGTGTGTCAATTAGAGCCAGGGAAAGGTTGCTACTAGGTCTAAACATCTGAAGGATTAAGAAGGCATCTGCAATGCCAAATGCAGAGACCTTCTGCAGCCAGATGCAGAGCAACTGTCTGTTGTCTCTGACACACCCGTGACAAATAGCCAACAAAAAAACTGACATAAACAAAACAAATAAAACAATGATGCAGAGTTCCAAGTGGAGGAGGGGGTGGAAATGGACATGGTGGTGTACGTGGAAGAAGGAGAGAGGGGGAACACTTTTTTTAAACAAATGACTTAAAATAACAGAGAAAAAATAATAAACCAAAAATATCAGCAACAAAAAATAGAATCATGAGGCAGAGGTACGTGGAAAACGGAGAGGGGGCCAACACTCTATTACATTTTTGTTTTGTTTCAATTTCGGGATGTAACAAAATGAAGTAAATACTAAAGACAGTGTTGTCATGGCTAGGTGCAGCTGGTATAATTGTCTAGTCAGCCAAAGGTATGGTCATGTCCTTTGTAATCTACACCTTGTTCATTTTTAGGCATGTTAGGTTCACCACGTTGTCTGTGGACAGGTGGATGTGCCTGTCTGTGATGACACCATCTGCAGTGCTAAAGATACGCTCTGACATGACTCTTGCTGCAAGGCAGGTCAACACTGCCAAGGAATACAGACCAAGCTCTGGCCATGTGTCCAGCTTAGACACCCATTAGTTAAATGGGTTAGACCCATCAGTTAGTATGAATAAATCAAGCAATGTCCGTATATAACAATAATGGCACTTCAAGCAATTAAACAACAAAAAAACAGACCTGTATAAATAGTTGGCCAGACGAAGAGATTCATATATATAAAAATTATATTTTATTTAATATTCCATAAAACAAAAACAGAAAATATTAAAAGACACAAACAATCCTACACAAAATACTCTGTACGGGGAATCCCAGCACTATCCAGCAGGTGCAATGGTAAGTAAAAGTAAAACCTAGAATTGATCCCTATAATAGAGTGGAAGTCCTGAACTGAGTAATGAAAATAATTGGTACAAATAGAAGAATAAATCAACCAAATCATGAAAGTGAAAGTAACTGTTCAGGAGCAAGGGCCCAGTAATTTCAAGTGTGGGTTAAAGGTGTGGCCAAGAGAAAAAAGTATAAGGAGTAAGGTGAATGGGTTCCAACAGCATCCCTAAACAAATCTGCACCTAAAAATATATGAAGAGGCCAGAGTAAGCCCCGCCGATGGCATAAATATAATGCAAAATACAAAATAGTAAATCGCAGTGCCGTGAACACTTGAACCACAATACAGTAGACGTGATAGTGGATAGGTGATGGAGCAATTTTTTTTTTAAACAAATTTTGGAATTTTTTTCACCACTTAGATAAAAAGAACCTAGACATGTTTGGTGTCTATGAACTCGTAATGACCTGGAGAATCATAATGGCAGGTCAGTTTTAGCATTTAGTGAACCTAGTAAAAAAGCCAGACAAAAATCAAGTGTGGGATTGCACTTTTTTGCAATTTCACCGCACATGAAATTTTTTTCCTGTTTTCTAGTACACGACATGGTAAAACCAATCATTCAAAAGTACAACTCATCCCACAGAAAACAAGCCCTCACCTGGCCATATTGATTGAAAAATAAAAAAGTAATGGCTCTGAGAAGAAGGGGAGCAAAAACTGAAAGCGCAAAACCGAAAATACCTTCGGTATGTGATTACATCTGGGCACATACTCTTACACCATGTTTTGGAAATGCTGCATCCTGCTGATATGGGCAGTATCAACTGGTTCTGCTATATGTTTTAGCGTCCTCATGGAATTTTGCAATATGGTGGTCATGCTAACCCTACCTTTCGAGATGGTAGTGGTGGTGACATACAGTAGCTGTGTGGGTGACTTCTTCCTTTGACTCTGCCATGTTATTCCACTGAGCTGCCGCTGTCAGGTGGGAAAGCCAACATTCGTGACAGCACCAGTGCCTGCTTGTATTGATACATTTTTATATTTCCCACTCGACTGAAGGAAGCATTGATGGTACATTGTACTTGTAATGTGGATTCTGTAGGGTGGCCACTCAGTAATCTGCACTGGTGACAATATGGACAACTCGGCAGATATTGTGCAGGAACTGCAGCATGTATTTGTTCATGTGTGCCAGGCTGCCCAGAGGCAGAGTAAGGCTGTGTGCACACGTTGCTTTTTTTAGCGTTTTCGCTGAGTTTTTCCACTGCGAAAACACTAAGAAAACGCATCCCATGCAATCATATGGGATTCCGCATTGCTGTGCTAATGCTGTGGATTTTTCTGCTGTGGAATCGCATAGCTGAAAAATATGCAGCATGTTCATTCTTTGTGCAGAATTGCAGCGATTCCGCACCCATAGGATTGCATTAAAACGCTCGCTTTATGCATGTGGCTATGCCCACCATGCTTAAAGTGAGCGGTTCATGTGCGGATGGTACCCAGGGTCTGGAGGAGAGGAGACTCTCTTACATGCCCTGGGTATGATAAGCCTGTAAAAAATAGAATAAAAATAAAAAATAGTGATATTCTCACCTTCCGACGGCCGCCGGAGCCTTCCTGCCTGTCCGCCACGCTGCCAGCATCTTCTGGTCCCAGTGATGGTTTGCGTGAATCACCTGAGATGACAAAGCATCACTGGGACTGGAAGATGCCGGGAGCGAGGAGATCGGGGCCGTCAGAAGGAGAGAATAACCATTTTATTTATTTTTTATTATTTTTAACATGCTATCTTGTAAAAAGTGAACTGTCTTTTTTTACAAAGAAAAATTCTGCTTCGACCGGGGAGGAAGATTTCTGGATAAATCCCGTAGCACGATTCTCTTCAATATATTCAGACATGACTCGGGTCTTGGCCTGCGACAAGGGGTAGATTGGACCTCGTGGAGGGGATGCACCTGGGAGGAGATTGATAGGACAGTCATATGGCCTATGAAGTGGTAGTGTTTCAGCCTCCTTTTTGTCAAAGACGTCGGTGTTCAGTAAGATGCAGACAAGCCAAATAGGTTAGATGGAGAGTCCGGGGGTTGAGCAGGACGAATTGGGACCAGGCAGGTTTTGTGGCATTCATGTCCCCAATGGAGTACTTCTTCAGATCTATAGTTCAAGATGGGCTTGTGTCTCCCCAGCAAAGGCAAACCTAATAGCAGAGGGTGAGACAGACCTGAGAGTATGTAGAGAGGAATCATTTCTGAGTGTAACAGTGTAGCATTCCTACAAGAAGTTCTACATGTTTGGTAATGAACTGCATGGTCTTTGAAAGAGGCTTTCCTTCCACTGATGACACCTCCAACGGATCCTGTAGACATTGGGTTGGGATTTTATGTTACTCAACAATGCCTGTTGGATGAAATGGAGAGGAGTGATTCTTCCCCAAGGTAGCCTCTCCTACAGACCCTAGGCACTGGCATTTCCTGTTTTTTCAGGGCAGGATCAGATAAAGTGTTCGGGACTGAAACAATAGAAGCATATTAATTCTGTGTGACTAACCTCCTGACAACACTTAGCCAACATCACCTGGTCAATCTGCATATACTCAAGGAGTGGTGCTGCAGCAAGGGCTTGCTGGGTAATTGGCCTTTAAAAGGTGGGAGGGAGCTGAGTGCACAGATCTTCTTTTGTGGGTCATCTCTTTGGTCTGCTCCTGCAACCTGATGTCTATCTGGGATTCAGGGACACCAAGTCATCCAATGAGGTGGGTATTTCTCGACCGGCCAGCTCATCCTTGAATTGCCAGGAGAGGCCCTCCCAGTAAGTTGCCACCAGAGCCTCATTATTCCAAGCGAGTTTGGACGACAGGGTACCAAAACAAACTGCATACTGGCCCCCATTTGAGGTCACCCTGGAATAACCTGAGTAGAGAAGCTGCTGTAGAAATGCTGCCAGGCTCATCAAAGATCTTATGGGTGGCTTCTAGAATGGACTGAAGGTTCTCTGGGTCATGTGACCCAGAGAAGCAGGAGGATCAGGAGGCAGTCAGCACCCATACTTCTCAGGAACCAGTACCAGGCTCTCACGCAGGAAAACGATGAAGAAATACATCAGGATAAGACTTTGCCCACAAACAGCAACCTTGTACGCCTTCAGAGTCCTCCTGGATTGAGAAAGAAAAATGTTGTGAAGAAGAAACGGAGAGTGGTGGTCATGGGGGATTCCCTGTTGAGAGAAACAGAGGCCGCTATCTGCAGACCGGATATAACTTCAAGAGAAATGTGCTGTCTTCCAGGTGCAAAAATTAAAGATGTGTCTGACAGGATATCAGGACTCTTCAGACCTACAGATGACTACCCATTCCTGCTACTACATGTGGGGACAAATGACACCGCAAGAAACGACCTGGAAACCATCTGCAGAGACTTTGAAAACTTAGGCAAGAAAGTGAAAGAACTCAGAGCGTAGGTGGTCTTCTCTTCCATCCTCCCAGTGGATGGCCATGGAACAAGGAGGTGGAATAAGATTCTGCAGGTGAACAACTGGCTACGTCAATGGTGCCGTCAGCAAGGATTTGGATTTCTGGATCACGGAGTGAATTACCTATCGATGGACTATTTGCTAGAGAAGGGGTGCACCTTACGAAGACGGGAAAACAAGTATTTGGAAGTCACCTTGCTACACTTGTAAGGAGAGCTTTAAACTAGAAGAACATGGGAAGGGAAGCAAAAGACCAGAAAAAGCCATACACCTGACAAATGCTATTGAGAACTCTGCTATAAGAAGTGGAAAGGAAGAACAAAGGCAAAAGAATCAAATTAATAAAAATATTGGAGAAAGAGAAACCAGTCACAAACTAAAATGTTTCTATACTAATGCACAAAGCATGGGCAACAAACAAGGAGAATTGGAACTACTAACACAGGAAAAGAAATATGATGTCATTGGAATCACTGTAACTTGGTGGGACGATACACATGATTGGAATACAAGACTAGAAGGATACGACTTATTTGCAAGAAACAGACTTGATAAACGAGGAGGAGGTGTCGCATTGTATGTTAGAAACGCGTATATCTGCACAGAGATTGAAGCTTCAGAGACTGGGAGTTCTGTGGAAACTGTTTGGGTAAGAATACAAGGACAGAACAATGGAAAGGACACCACTGTAGGCATTTACTACAGGCCGCCTGTGCAAGCTGAAGATATGGATGAACACTTTATGCATCAAATGGCCAAGTTCTCCAAAAAATATGACATAGTTGTCATGGGAGATTTCAACTATCCAGACATTTGTTGGGAATCTCTCTCAGGCAAAACTAACAGGTCAAGGAAATTCTTATCCTCTCTTGCTGACAACTTTATCTTCCAAAAGGTAGGGGAGAAAACAAGGGGAACTGCTACCTTGGATCTAATCCTTATAAACAGGGAGGAAATGGTTGAGGAGGTAAAAGTGACTGGGACCCTAGGAGGTAGCGACCATGCTATTTTAGAATTGTGGATAATTAGAGGAGAAAGACCTGTGAAGACTCAGACGTCAAGGTTAGATTTCAGAAAGGCAGATTTTAAGGGATTCAGAAAGAGAATTGGAGGGATCCAATGGCTGGATATCCTTAAAGACAAAAATGTCCAGGAAGGATGGGAAATCTTGAAAAATGAAATTCTCAAAGCACAATTGTTAACAATTCTGAAAAGAGGGAAGAATAGGAAGCATTTAAGGAAACCAGGATGGATGAACACAGAACTTAATCACATGCTAAAAAGGAAGAAAGAAATGTTTATAAAATGGAAAGAGGGAGGCATATCTAAAGAAGAATATAATGCTGTCTGCAGAACCTGCAGGGCACAAATCAGATTATCTAAGCTGACAATTAATTGAGGCTTGCAAGAGATTTCAAAAGCAATAATAAAAGATTTTGGGGATATGTCAAAAGTAAAAGAAAAGTCAAAGATGCTATAGGATTTTTACAGGATGAAAATGATGAAATGGTAAGACAGGATGTTGAGAAGGCCGAACTTTTAAATTACTATTTTGCATCTGTTTTCTCTCAGAAAGGAAATGTAACATCAACTGTTCTTCACTGTCCCATTAGTGGAATAGAAGAATCCTGGATATCTATAAACAGAAAGATAGTGAGGAAACACTTAGCTAACCTAAATGAAATCAAGTCTCCAGGTCCAGATGAATTACACCCCAGAGTGCTGAAGGAGATAGCAGAAGAAATTTTGGAACCCCTCTCCATAATCTTTGAAAATTCTTGGAGAACAGGAGAAGTCCCAGAAGACTGGAGAAGAGCAAACATTGTTCCTATCTTCAAAAAGGGGAAGAAGGTGGACCCAGGCAACTATAGGCCGGTGAGTCTGACTTCTATACCAGGAAAGATCTTTGAACAAATTATTAAACAACATGTATGTCAGTACCTGGATAAGAATGAAGTGATTAAACAGAGTCAGCATGGGTTTGGTTTGTAACTAATAAGTCATGTCAGACTAACTTAATTTCCTTCTATGATGGAATCACTGATTGGGTGGATCAAGGAAATGCTGTAGATATAGTATATCTTGACTTCAGCAAAGCATTTGACAAAGTATCTCATACAATCCTTATTGAAAAAATGACTAAGTATGAAATGGACAAGGCAACTGTTAGGTGGATTCATAACTGGCTTAGTGATTGGACCCAAAGAGTGGTCGTAAATGGCTGCACATCCAGTTGGAAGAATGTCTCAAGTGGGGTACCACATGGCTCTGTCCTGGGCCCTGTATTGTTCAACATCTTTATCAACGATTTATATGAAGGAATTGAGGGTAAACTGATTAAATTTGCTGATGACACAAAGCTAGGAGGGATAGCTAATACTAGAGAAGAGAGAGAGAGGATTCAAAAAGATATAAATAAACTGGAGCAGTGGGCAGCAACTAACAGAATGGTTTTTAACAGGGAGAAATGCAAAGTACTACATCTGGGCAATAAAAATGAAAAAAGCATATACAGAATGGGAGGAATAGGGCTAAGCCACAGCACATGTGAAAAAGACTTGGGTATACTAATAGATCACAGACTGAATATGAGTCAACAGTGTGATGCAGCAGCAAAAAAGGCAAATGCAATTCTAGGATGTATTAACAGAAGCATACAGTCTAGATCATGTGAAGTCATTATTGCCCTCTACTCCTCTTTGGTCAGACCTCAGCTGGAATATTGTGTCCAGAATGGTGACCGGTCTGCAAACCCTGTCTTATGAGGAAAGGTTGCAGGATTTGGGAATATTTAGTTTGCAAAAGAGAAGACTGAGAGGAGACTTAATAGCTGTCTACAAATATCTAAAGGGCTGTCACATTGTAGAAGGATCATCTTTATTCTCATTTGCACAAGGAAAGACTAGAAGCAAAGGATGAAACTGAATGGGAGGAGACACAGATTAGATATCAGAAAAAACTTTTTGACAGTTAGAGTGATCAATGAGTGGAACAGGCTGCCATGAGAAGTGGTGAGTTCTCCTTCAATGGAAGTCTTCAAACAGAGAGGCTGGACAGACATCTGACTGGGATGATTTAGCGAATCCTGCTTTGAGAAGGGGGTTGGACCAGATGGCCCAGGAGGTCCCTTCCAACTCTACGATTCTATGATTCTATGATCCTCTCTCTCCCACAGAGGATTGCACCATGCTAGAGCTTCACCAGAGAGATGGGACTTGATGAAAGCCATTTTGGCTTGTTCCGAGATTAACTGATGAGCCAGGAGTTTGAATTGTTGCGTTCCCTGATTTATGAACCCCAGACACTGGGCAGGGTCTCTGCCATAGCGAGGATGAGCTGACAGATGAGGTCCGGAACCGGGACCATAACCAGCAGAATGATAAGTCACAGTCATAGGGGCTGCAGTCTGGGTAGATGTAGATGCAGTCAGAACTGCCAATGTATCTAGACAGGTGTTCACTCTTCATAGGTAGGATAGGATTTTATCCTGTTGGTCCTTCTGGCGGGAAACCTCCTGGTATAGATCAGAGATGGAGGACGCCTGAGAGCCAGCAGATTCCATGGCCTGACAAAACTTTAATGGGCTGAATGGTGGAATGACTGTGCCATAGTCCTAGAAAGTCTGGAGGGGCGTGCAAACTTGGAAACACAGTGGCTGATGATACCACTGCCTGAGGAGAGACGAATGAGGTGAGACCAGGTGCTAAATCATTACTGAACTTGGGTGGATGGCAGCTGACTCTCAAGTGACTGGAGGAAGGGATGGTAGGCTGGGCAAGTAGTGACAGGCACAGCTGGTACAGTGGCTGGCACGACTGACACAGGCTGGTACTAGAGGACACAACAGATATCCTGATAGGCAAGTGCAGGCAAGCATGGCCGATGGACAGGCAGGCAGGCACAGCCTGCAAGCCTAAGCTTCTGTGGGGGCACTATTGGAAATTTTTATGTTATTCATTTACTTCCTATTTTACCATGATTGCTATGGTAAAAGAACCCCTTTAACTAATTTCCCTTTCAACGTTTGTTTGCAGGAAAATAGTAAACTGAACATGAGTCAGCAGTGTGATGCAGCAGCAAAAAAGGCAAATGCAATTCTGGGATGTATTAATAGTGATGAGCGAGTATGTTGGTTGCTCGAGTTTTCCCGAGCATGCTGGGGTGATCTCAGAGTATTTGGAAGTGCTCGGAGATTTTGTTTCTGTTGCCGCTGCTGCATGATTTGTGGATACTTGACAGCCTGATTACATGTGGGAATTTCCTAACAAACAGACAATCCCCACATGTATTCAGGCTGTCAAGTAGCTGCAAATCATGCAGCTGCGGTGACAGAAACTAAATCTCTGAGCACTTCCAAATACTTGGAGATCATGCTTGGGGAAACCTGAGCAACGAGCATACTCAGTCATCACTATGTATTAACAGAAGCATACAGTCTAGATCACGTGAAGTCAGTATTGCTCTCTACTTCTCTTTGGTCAGACCTCATCTGGAATACTGTGTCCTGCTCTGGACACCACATTTTAAAAAAGATATCAACAAACTAGAAAAAGTTTAGAGAAGAGCGGCCAAAATGGTGACCGGTCTGCAAAACATGTCCTATGAGGAACGATTACAGGATTTACGAATGCTTAGTTTGCAAAAAAGAAGACTGAGAGGAGACTTAGGGTGCCGTCACACTAAACGATGCACCGACAATGATACGACCTTGTCAGGATCGCTGGTGCCTCGCTACATGATCGCTGGTGGGCTGTCAAACAGGCAGACTCACCAGCGATCAGGACCAGTGAGGACGCTGGTATCCAAGGTAAAATTGGGGAACTAAGCACGCATCACTTAGTTACCCGCTGTGTACCTTGGATACCAGCTCCCAGCACGAGCACGCAGTTATCCAAGGTACACAGCGGGTAACTAAGCACGCGCAGCGCTTAGTTACCCGATAATCACCTTGGATACCAGCTCCCAGCGTCTGCTTACAGCGCTGGGAGCTCGCTGATCGTTGGTCTCCCGAGTCACATATTAGAAAAAACCTTTTGACAGTTAGGGTGATTAGTGAGTGGAACAGGCTGCTACTTCCATGGAAGTCTTCAAACCGAGGCTGGACAGACATCTGTCTGGGATGATTTAGTGAATCCTGCTTTGAGCAGGGGGTTGGACCAGATGACCCAGGAGGTCCCTTCCAATTCCAACATTCTATGATTCCTGCTCTTACCAACATTTTGCTTCCTTTTGCAGCCCCTAGCTTTTACTCCAACAATTTTACAGCCATTTTAAAGCACTGAAGTTCAGGTCCCCATTCATTTATATAGGGTGCGGTGTCCAAAGTCAATCCAGGTGAACCCAGACCCCTTTAAGATATTTCCCTATACATAGATGTTTGCAGGGCAATTGTCCTGGTCTTATCCACATATTGCATCCTTTTGCAGCCCCCTAACCCTTACTCCAACCATTTTACAGCCATTTTACAGCACTGAAGTTTGGGTCCCCATTAACATTACTGAATATGTTCGGAACCGATCATAAGACATACATTTGGCATGAATAGTGTTCGAATATGGCACGAATATGTTAAAATCAGATTTGGGACCAAAATCAAAAAAAATTCGCTCATCTCTACTTCTACATTGGTGAGCTGAGCTGCAAGGAGGGAAAATATCTTATCTAAACGTCTGGATTCCAGCATTCCAGTGAATTTTAAATAAGAAGAACTGAATATCCCTCCTTTTGCTTGTCGCATGCTCTTTTAGAAACAGCCAGCTCTCTGGCTGGGTAGTTATGGTTACTTATAAGTAGGTTATTAATTGTTGGCTTGAGTCAATCAAGGACTGATCCATTATTGAATATCTAATGGATTATCTATTTGATTATTGAATGGTTATTTATATGTAATAACTCCTTAATAAACCAGTGCTATCTATTCATCCAACCTTTGCTTTACGTCTTATTTACTAGATAATATTAATAATAATGGTACATATATTGCCAACATCTTTATTCTTTCTGGGAGTTGCCTGTTTGCAATCATAGATGCGTGCCTGTGCAGCATCAGTCACCTCTCAGCACAAAGTCAGCGGCAGCTTTAAGCATGCCCTGGCAGATTGACTGAAAGTCGTCTCTGCGCTGCTGCACTGCAGGATCAACTGTCAGTCAAACTGCTTACAGCCACTGTTCATGCCAAGGTGATGACCCTTGGAAGGAATGAAATTCTTTTTCTCCAGGGAGCCGCCCTATCAGGACTGCAGCAGTGCACCTTTGTAATGCTATTAACATGAAGAATAAAGGCCCCTTTACATTTAGCGAAGCACCAGTGATCCCGACAATGATACGACCCGGTCAGGATCGCTGGTGCATCGCTAAATGGTCGCTAGTGAGCTGTCACACAGGCAGATCTCACAGTGATGTAGCGACGCAGCAGCGGTCGTTACTTACCCCGAAACAGCTGTCTGTGGATGGATATCATGTTTGGGCATAGATGGTTTCCTTCATTGGAGACTGCCTTTCCCGTGGTTGTTCCTTCCCGGGGAAAGACCTGGCTAGTCATTGCTTGCGTTGAGAAACATGTGATGGTGTCTCCGCGGCTTGTGTTTTGCATGTTTTTACATATTTCCCATAAGGGATGGGGGCATTGCTCTAGAATCACTGCGTTGAAAAACATGTGATGGTGTCTCCGCAGTGTTGGATGTTGATCTCCATGAGTTCATTCATCCTCATTTTTCACAGTCTTCTACTAGGCATTGCTCCTACTGGCCAGTTTCCTACTCCACACTGATGAGGGACAATACCCCGAAACAGCTGTCTGTGGATGGATACCATGTTTTGGCATAGGTGGATTCCTTCATTGGAGACTGCCCTTCCCGTGGTTGTTCCTTCCCGGGGAAAGACTTAGCTAGTTATTGCTTGCATTGAGAAATGTGATGGTGTCTCCACGGCTTGTGTTTTGCATGTTTTTACATATTTCCCATAAGAGATGGGGGCATTGCTCTAGAATCACTGCGTTGAGAAACGTGATGGTGTCTCCGCAGTGTGGGTGTTGATCTCCATGAGTTCATTCATCCTCATTTTTCACAGTCTTCTACTAGGCATTGCTCCTTCTGGCCAGTTTCCTACTCCACACTGATGAGGGGCAATACCCCGAAACAGCTGTCCGTGGATGGATACCATGTTTTGGTATAGGTGGTTTCCTTCATTGGAGACTGCCCTTCCCGTGGTTGTTCCTTCCCGGGGAAAGACCTGGCTAGTCATTACTTGCATTGAGAAACATGTGATGGTGTCTCCGCGGCTTGTGTTTTGCATGTTTTTACATATTTCCAATAAGGGATGGGGGCATTGCTCCACAATCACTGCGTTGAGAAACATGTGATGGTGTCTTCGCAGTGTTGGATGTTGATCTCCATGAGTTCATTCATCCTCATTTTTCACAGTTACTTACCTTTCAGACGCGGCGATCCTGACATCCTCCCGCCTGCGTCCACGCGTCGCTCGTCGGCGCCAGCAGGAAGCCCAGCAGGAAGCACCTGATGAGAAATGGAACTGGACGATCTTGCGCGATCTGTGACAGACAGCAGGGGAGCCAGTCGGAGGTATCACACATAGCGATATCGCTAGCGATATCACTGCTGCATCACAAAATCGGTGACGCTTTGGCGATATCGCTAGCGATATCACTATGTGTAAAGGCCCCTTAAGTCAATAGTTGAAGATTAATAGCATTACCTGACATGTTAAATTCCCTTTAAAAACAACCTTGAGCTTTTCCACCTTCTATCTAATCTATATCTCTTTTCCATCTCCTCCAAATTTTTGACCCATTTCTTATTTTTATTCTGTATGACACTGATATACCATCATTAATTTTTGTACAGGTCTAGGCCTGTCTGACTAATGCCCACTTTAAGCTGGCCAGACAGTTTATTTGCATATCGGTCAAATCTGTATACAATTTGATGCCTCCTTCACATGTACGTGTTTAAACACGTACATGAAAAAACGGTACAGTTGTCAGTGTTTTGGATCAGTGTGTCTTCAATGTGTCCGTTTTACCACCAGTTTGTCATATGTGTATGAGGCCTAATGTTTATGGGACCTCCCAAACTCTCCCCTGATGTCATTAGAGATAAGAATCAAGAAATTGGATTTAAGTGCCCGATCCCTTGGTTCTCGGAAAGCAAAGCAGCTTGTAGAAGTGTCATATAGCAAAATACTCCTCTTCCTGCACAAAACACATTAATGATCTGCCAAAAGAACATTCGCCCAACAGCTATCTAACGAGGATGCCCTGCTGTATTCTGTCACTCAGTTTTGCTGCCTAAAAGAGCCTATTTCAGGCGTATTAACCACTGGTCCACTGTTCAACATTTTAATGATTGACTTATCTGTACGGCAAGGCCTTGTTAGTGATATAAAAAATTTCTGGTATCCATTCCTTGACTGGTACTTTTCAATAATCTTGTCATAGAGTTACTGTATTTGAATGTTAATTTGGCTTTATGGCATAATCACATTGATTTAATGTAATTTCTCATTAATCCGTGAAACAATCAGTGTGTGGATGGGGTATCTGTGCTGGTGTTGAATACTTTTTATAGGTATTGTATTTGATTGTGGTTTTATTTTTTTTCTACTGGGAAAACTCCTGTTTATGGTAATAAAGCAGCAAATATATTTGCTAATGTCTAGACGAAAGGTCTGCCTGTTTTTCATACAGTGTGACGCTAGAACATCGAACTAGCATCACAATTCTTCAGAGAATGGTGCCTTATGAAGAAAAACAAATTTCACCGCAAATGAGGTACAACTAGAGTTAAGTGGTGGACGCCTGAACAGCTTATAAAAAAGTGTAACAGAAAAACAATGGGGAAGAAGGCAAAATCGAGAAGCAAATGAAATAAAACCATTGTGCATACAGCTCTGGGTACTTTCAATTAAATTATCTTGGAATTGAAAACTGAGTAGTTCAATGCATTTCACATGTAACTGCAAGCAATCAAAAAAATAAATCTTTTCTTTTCAAGATTGTGCTCTTTTGATGAAATCCATAGGGGGTACCTTTATAAAGTGCTGTGTGGGAGGGAGGTACACAAAGCCCCATAATTTTTAACGGGATTTGGGCACTCTCCTTCTGTTTCCTCCTGTTTTGAAAATGATTTCCCTTTAGCTGCAGAAGCAGTTGTGTATCCCTGTGACCCTAGACTCCCTCATAGAAAAATAAATTATTAAACCAACCCACCTATGTGAGTCACATGTAGTGTTAAAATAATAATACAGCCTGGATTTTGTGTGGCTCTAGTCACACTAAAAATATATTTCCTTTTTTTACGCTGCAGAATAATATAGTACAGAGACAATTTAGATTTCATAATTGAGCAAATGACTTCATGATAGAATTGTGAAATGTAGTAAGGTGACAGGTTTTGCTGTTATGACATGGATAACATGCAGATGGTATTAGGTATTTGTCAAAATTCCGGTTAGAGTTCCCCTAAATAATGTATGAGGTGTAGTAAATAAAAAAGGGGTCTACATAATGCAGGAGGGGTGATCCAGCATTTGATAACATTTTTAAAATCGTAGAAGATATGATAAAATAAAATCTTATTATGCACCATCATATTCCGCAGCACTATACAGACATTATCATTGCTGTCCCTGATGGGGCTCACACTCTGAATTCCCTATCATTATGTCTTTGGAGTGTGGGAGGAAATCTGAGTTCTCGGAGGAAACCCACACAAACAAAGGGAGAACATACAAACGCCTTGCAGGGGGTGTCCTTGGTGGGATTTCAACCCAGGACCCTAGCTCTGCAAAGCAAAAGTACTAACCACCGAGACACCAAAATCATCCCTAGTCACTGCTTTAGTTTCCTATGGATCGCCCGCCAGGGCAGTGGGGTACTCGGTACTGGGCCGGTATCTCAGAGGGAAGTGTCACAGTAGCGGTGACCCGGTCCGTGGCCCTGGGCGTCCATGTAAAAGGGGTTAAGCATGGCTGATTAAAGTTTATAAGTGGATGATACGTGACGCCACCTGTGGTGCTTGGCAATGAAGGGGTTAAGCCGACGCTGCAAGAAGATCCTCTGGGACAGATCGTATAAGGCAGCAAGAGCTGTAGGTAGAGCTGTAGTCCCAGGGCAGTAGTAATAGGTGTTGAGGAAGAGGGTGCAGTGTTAGGCACAGAGATGTAGCAGTGGTGAAGGGGTTGCAGGAAGAAGGCAATGACACAACAGGGTGCAGTTTCCTTTACCTTTACTTTGCTTTACAAGTGCAGTCCAGGATCCAGATTACAGATGGAACAGGAGTTGGCCAGCCTGGAAGCAACTCAGGAATCTCTCTATGCAGATGGGTTGTGTAGTCTCCTTTCTAGCGCTTATCTGAAGTACATGCAGTACTGAGTTACACTGAAGTTCCTCTTGCTTGCTCTCTTTTAGAACTCCCTCGTGTGGCAGACAGCTGTAGCCTCCTTCTTCTGGCTCACGCGTTGCTGTTGTGCCTCCGAGTCTTAGGGTATGTGCACACGTAGTTTTTTGGGTGTGCGGATTTTGGAGAGAAAACCGCAGGTAAATGCGCAGGAGAAAAGTCCTGTGGTTTATCTGCGGTTTTGCCTGCGGTTTTACACCTCATAATGGATGAGGTGTAAAACTGCAGCGTTTCTGCACCAAACAATTGACATGCTGCGGATTGTAAACCGCGGAAAAATCCACAGCATGTGCACTGCGTTTTTTTTTCCATTGAAAATAAAGGTACTGTACAGCGCAGCAGAATCTGCTGTGTTTCCACAGAGCCAAAACCGCTGCAGAAACGCAGAAGATTTCAGTATGTGTGCACATACCCTTATGTAGGAACTGAGCATTTACATCAGTATCCATACAACCTCGGAGACCGGACTCCGGATCATGCGCTACGCTAGAAGTGAGCCTGAACTCTGCTCAATCCTTTAGCTCTTCTCCTCTTGTCCACACACTTCGCCCTCCTCACACGAACTAACTAACTTCCCCTTCCCAGCCCCCAGAGAGCAGCTCCTCCCCCAGCTTTGGTTCAGAGCTCCCTCTGCTTGCCTGGAGTGGGAACCGTGCTGTGTGTTGTGCTGAACTGATAGAGAGACCCTTTATTGCTTCCAAGCATGACATCACACTCCCTAGGAGGAAGGTAATGCCACTGTGGTGATCATACTCCTGGGGGCGCCACATTCCCCCTAGTGAAATTCAGTACTCCCGGACTGAAGAAAACATGTAAAACATATTTACAAATGAACAATTGTAAATGTAACAGGATTTCAAAAATGAAAAATTACAAAAACCCAAAGTTCAAAAATAGTCCTGATGATGATTAGTCCATGCATCAATGTCCATGGTCCATTTCCTGAGCAGTTGGCAAACTATGTACAAGATAGTTTTGGCCACACATGGTCCTATGGCCCAGTTGTCCATCAAAAACAAACTGATATTTCCAAAAGGTTCTTACAGAGTCTCTGTAGGCACATAAGCTTGAAAAGGTTGCATATTTACAGTTTACCATGTACATAACTTATTTATATATGAAAACCTTAGGGGTGGTATACCTTGGGTACTACGGACAGACCTACGTAGCACTGGTGTTGTTGGGGACCTTACTGGATGCCTTGTGTTAATTACTGGTGTAGTGTGTGTTGTACTGGCTACACTACTGGTGGTTCTGCATAGCACAGGGATACTAGATTTCCTAGGACCACTTCTACTCACCGTGGGCATGACAGATTCACCACTGGCAGGGAGAGGATTCTCTTGCTCCACTGCTGGTGTGGCATCCGCTGCCTGTACTGGTTTTGAGGGTGGTCTTGAGTCACTTCTTCTTGCACTACCAGTTGGGGAAAGGTCACAACTGGCACCACTATGGCCTGATTCGCTCTAGTCCAATTTGCAGGAAATTCCCGAGTACAGTGCTGACCTTTTCTTCTTCTTCCTCTATGGGCTGAAGGTTGTTTTGCTCTTCCATTCTGTCCTTTAGTTGGTGAGGGCACAATTTCAGATGATCCCTCGATACGGCTGATGAGGTTTCTCCTCCATCCTTACTGAAAAGGCACACTTTGGTGTTGTCAAAGTTTGATGGTCATCCAATTTATGCATCCTTCTTTTCCTCTTTAGGATTTGTTCTCCTGGTGACAAGGGAACAGCAGGTGCATGTTGATTGTAGTTCTTTTCCTGCTTTTGTCTCACCTGAGTTAGACTCTTTTCTACACACTCTTGTACTCTACGGTACTGCTGCTGCCTCTCTGTGTCCCAGTCAGCATCTGGCGATGTCACCTCAGGTGTAAGGACTCCCATATCCAAATCAATAGGCAGCTTGCCAGGCCTCGCTCTCATTAGGTAGGCTGGAGTGCAGTTGGTGGAATTCACAGGAATGTGATTGTAGAGGTCTACCAGATCTGGCAACTTCTCTGGCCACAGATTCCTCTGTTCCAAAGGCAAGGTCTTCAGTAGATCGATCACCACCTGATTCATCTTTTCACACATGCCATTGGTCTGTGGATGGTACGGTGTTGTCCTGATCTTCTTGCAACCATACAAATTACAGAATTCCTGGAACACTTCTGCCTCAAAGGCTGGACCTTGATCTGTAAGCACTCGCTCGGGGTATCCGTGTGGTCGACAAAAGTGATGTTGGGATGCTCTGGCTGCTCTCCTGGCTGTTTGATCCTTGACAGGCACGACTACCAGGAATCTCGAGTAGTGGTCAACGATGGTAAGAGCATAAAGGTAGCCTGAACGACTTTGGACCAGCTTCACATGGTCCAGGGTGACCAACTCAAGTGGTTGTTTGGTTATTATTGGCTGCAAAGGAGCTCGCTGGCTGTTACGGTCCTTCCTGCGCAGATTGCATTGCCCATACTCCCGGCACCAATTTTCAATGGTCTTCCTCATACCAGCCCAATAGAATCTCTCCCAGAGCAAGGCCTCCAACTTCTTCCATCCGAAGTGTCCAGCTCCATTGTGATATGCTTCCAAGACCATTGATGCCTCCCTCTTTGGGACTACCACTTGCTAGACCAACTCATGAGTGCAGGCATTGATACTCCTCCGGCACAGCTTTCCCTCATAGAGTAACAGCCTGCCTCTTTCCTTCCACAACTGCTGGGTTTCTTCAGGAGCATCTAGACCTGGGCGTGAGTCAGCTTGTGACAGTAGCTCCTTTACCAGGCAGACTGCGGGGTCGCTATCCTGCATTTCTGCCCAGTCATGATGAGGCAATAGATTTAGTGTGGCCTCTTTCACGATAGACCGTCTGTTTCTCATTCCTTGGGCACGTTGGGCCGCAATTGGCCGGTGGAAGGCAGGTAACTCTATTTCTTCGAGTGTCTCAGGGTCTTCTCCTGCATCTGGCAGATTGGGCATTCTGGACAACGCATCAGCATTGGCATTCTTGTGCCCCGCTCGGTACTTGATGGTGAATTCATAGTTAGACAGCCGGGCCATCCATCGCTGCTCCAGTGCACCTAGTTTGGCAGTTTCCAAGTGAGTCAACGGGTTGTTGTCCGTGAAGATAGTAAACTTGGCTGAAATTAGGTAATGCTTGAATCGTTCAGTCACAACCCAGACTATGGCGAGGAATTCCAGTTTGAAGGAACTGTAGTTGTCAGGGTTCCTTTCAGTGGGTCGAAGCTTCCTGCTGCTATTCTGTACCTGTGACAGTACTGCTCCCAGTCCCATGTTGCTGGCATCAATATACAAAACAAATGGTTGGTCATAATCTGGGTAGACCAGAACTTCATCTCCTGTGAAAGCTATCTTCAGTCGAGTGAAGGACCTCTCCAGTTCCTCATTCCATTCAAATGTAGGACTCTTCTTCCTGGCTTTCTTGGGTTGGCCCACCAGAAGATTTTGCATAGGCGTGTGTTGTGAACTCATTTTCTGCTCCACCAGTTGAGAGTTCTCCTTCCGTTCTCCCTCTGGTGGTGACAGGAGGTAGTGAGGTTGGTTTAATTGGTAGTGATCTGCCACCTGATGAGGAGGATTACGATTGGATCTCTGGAGTATCAGACTGGATATAAGACAGCCGACGCCCTATACTGGTGATTCAGTCTGCTTCTCAGGTCTTGGACTTCAGCTCTGTTCCAGTCTCCTCAAGTTAAGTTTGTTTTTGCTATTGTTCACACTTGCTCTTGTTGGTCAATTCAGTTTTTTGTGGGCAGCAAGCCCCTGCTGGGGTTGTGCTGAATTTCCACTCCTATTTATCTGTATTTGCCTTTTGGTCCCTTATTAGATTGGCCTCTTTTTGCTCTGTCTCAGAATATTTCAGAGTGCTGATATAGTGGGAGAAGTCTAGTGACTTCAGGGTTAATTTTGCTATCAGAAGTGTTGGACATTATTTTGGTAGGGTTTTTGGCAGCTTGCAGACTGTGTCTTTCCTTTCCTGTCCTTTCTAGTTAGTTGGGCCCCATCGTTTGCTCAGCCTATTTTTCTGCCTTTGTTTGTGTTTTCATCTTATTTCACTGTCAATACATGTGGGGGGCTGTCTTTCCTTTGGGGTCTGCTCTGGGGCAGTTAGTTTTCCTCTTTTCTTGCTTTAGGCTTATGTAGCTCTCTGGTTGTGACGAGGCGTCTGGGATCATCGTAGGTACGCTCCACGACTGCTGCTAGTTGTGTGGTAAGATCAGGGATCTGCAATCTGCATAGTTACCAACCTCTTTGGTTTTCTGAGACTTGGCTTGTGTTGTTTTTTCCTCCTCGGTGACCCATTCATAACAGAATCACCAGCCATACCGCAGATTCTAGGGTACTCAAAAGCAGGAGAAAATTGTTTAAAAAGGAAAAAAAAAGTGTCAGAATTTTTTTTTTTTAATTATATTTTTTCCTCTTTTTCTCTGGGGCCGTAGGAGGATTTTTTTTCCCTCTCCTAATGGAGATTAAGCAACTGTCTGATCGTGTGGAGCAACTTGCTGCTGAAGTACAGGGAATTTCCACCTATCTCATTCAGTCACATGCTGCTGAACCCAAGATTCCTACTCCTGATGTGTTTTCTGGGGATCGGTCTAAATTTCTGAATTTTAAGAATAATTGTAAATTATTTCTGGCCTTGAAGCCTAACTCATCGGGGAGCTCTGTGCAGCAGGTTAAAATTGTCATCTCCTTGCTGCGCGGCAGTCCCCAGGATTGGGCATTTTCTCTGACACCTGAAAATTCTATTCTGACTAATGTGGATGCATTTTTTCAGGCCTTGGGGTTGTTGTATGATGAACCTAATGCTGTTGATCAAGCTGAGAGAACTCTGTTGGCATTAGACTAGGGTCGGGATCCTGCAGAGTTGTACTGTCAAAAATTCCAAAAGTGGGCGGTCCTTACTGCATGGAATGATAGTGCATTTGCAGCTCTCTTTCAGGAAGGTTTATCAGAGACCGTAAAAGATGTTATGGTGGGATTTCCTGTTCCCTCTGGTCTGGATCGCTCTATGTCATTTGCCATTCAAGTTGATCGGCGTCTACGTGAACGTAAAACTACATGGGAGGCGCTGCCACCTTTTGAACAAATGTCTGAACCTGTGCAATCATAAGTTGAGGATCCAAGAAAATCACTTCTGAGCATCCGCGCTGCTTTAGTGAAAAGCATTCTTCAGAAATCCATATAAATCTTTCAAGTTCTTTATTATATGTACAACAGAAACTACGCGTTTCGAGGTGACAAACCGCACCTCTTCTTCAGGTTACAGTACAGATTTATATGGATTTCTGAAGAATGCTTATCACTAAAGCAGCGCGGATGCTCCGAAGTGCTTTTCTTGGATCCTCAACTTATGATACCTAGTGGACGCTGTCCACCTGAACGAGCTCTGCAGCAGCTATATGACTGCAACAAACGTTGA
Source organism: Dendrobates tinctorius (assembly GCF_039654945.1). NCBI lineage: Eukaryota > Metazoa > Chordata > Amphibia > Anura > Dendrobatidae > Dendrobates > Dendrobates tinctorius. The sequence continues at coordinate 3,313,607 of NW_027361679.1, forward strand.
GAGTGGTTGTGTCTGAACACAACCCATAAAGGGTGAGTACTCCAGAGTACTTTTATATTTTAATTGATTTATACCAGGTGAAGCCCTATGTCTGCGCCCCCGCCCTTGTTTTCTCTTATACTTTGAACCTGTGCAATGTGATGGGGTCTTGTCTAGGGCGCAACGTCAGGAGTTTAGAAGGCGTAATAAGCTGTGCTTTTTCTGTGGAGACGCCTCTCATACTATTTCTGTCTGCCCTAAACGAGAGAAACGTTTTGCACACACATTTGCTGTGGGCAGTGTACAACCTAAGTTCATTTTGGCAATTACTCTGATCTGCTCCTTGTCCAGATTTTCCAATAAGGCTTTTGTGGATTCAGGAGCAGCTCTGAATCTGATGGATTTGGACTTTGCTAAACGTGGTTTGTCCATGACGCCTCTGCAGACGCCTATTCCTTTGAGGGGTATTGATGCCACTCCTTTGGCGGAGAATAAACCTCAGTATTGGACCCAGGTGATAATGCAAGTTGCCCCAGACCACCAAGAAAATTGTAAATTTTTGGTGCTGCATAATTTGCATGATACTATTGTTCTGGGTTTCCCCTGGTTGCAAACTCATAACCCAGTTTTGGATTGGAAATCTGTGTCTGTGGTGAGTTGGGGTTGTCAGTGTGTTCTTAGGGACGCTCCTGTTTTCTCCACCTCTCCTCAGTCTCATGATATTCCTGATTATCTGGCTGATTTCTCTGATGTATTTAGTGAGAGTAAGTCTGTGTTTTTGCCTCCTCATAGGAGTTATGACTGTGCAATTGAGTTGATGCCTGGGTGTAAATTTCCCAAGGGTCGGCTTTTCAACTTATCTGTACCCGAACATGATGCTATGCGATCCTATATTAAGGACTCGTTGGAGAAGGGTCATATTAGACCATCCTCATCACCTTTAGGCGCTGGGTTTTTTTTGTGGCCAAGAAAGACGGTTCATTAAGACTGTGTATTGATTATCGTTCCCTTAACAAAATGACGGTTAAATATCAGTACCCGTTACCTCTGATGTCTGATTTAGGGTACCGTTACACCTAGCGACTCACCAGCGATCGCGACCAGCGATATGACTCGGTCAGGATCGCTGGTGCATCGCTAGGTGGTCGCTAGTGAGCTGCCACACAGGCAGATCTCACTAGCGACATCGCTGGGGACGGGGGTCGCTACTTACCTGTCAGACGCGGCGATGCTGCGTCCTCCCGCCCGGCTCCACGCGTCGCTCGTCGTCACAGCAGGAAGCGCCGCAGGAAGTGACCGACGAGGAATGGTCCAGCAGCTTCTCACGCGATCAGCGATAACCAGCGGGGGAGGCGGTCGGAGGTAAGTATCACACACAGCGATATCGCTAGCAATATCGCTGCAACGTCACAAAATCGGTGACTTTACAGCGATATTGCTAGCGATATCACAGTGTGTAACGGGGGCTTTACTTTATACACATCAGTTAGTAGATGCTATCTGACAATCTAATCTTTCATAACCGGTCTTTTAAGTTTAAAGGAAACTCTAAATATACAGTGGCATCTTGATTTCAAAGGAGTTAAGAGAGCCTGCTGGTTTACTAAGCTTGACCTCAGGGGGGCGTATAATCTTATTCGCATCAAGCACGGGGATGAATGGAAGACGGCGTTTAATACTCCGGAGGGACATTTTGAGTACCTGGTGATGCCTTTTGGGCTCTCTAATGCCCCTTCTGTCTTCCAGTCATTTATGAATGATATTTTCCGAGACTTTGTGGATAAGTTTTTGATCATCTATCTGGATGATATTTTGATCTTTTCTAGTGATTGGGATTCCCATGTGGAACATGTCCGGACTGTGTTCTGGATTTTGAGGGAGAATTCCCTGTTTGTTAGGCTAGTTTCACACTTGCTTTTTTTTGCAGCGCGTTTTTCCCGCAAAAAAACGCATTGAAAAAACGCATACATAAGCATACAACTGCTGCGTTTTTTTCAAGCATTTTTATGAGCATGCATGAAAAAAACGCAGCGTTTTTATGCGTTTGTATGCGTTTTTAGCACGTTTTTACCGCGTTTGCGTTTTTTTCCAACATTTTTAGGTGGCCCCTCACACTACCCAAACCATGACTTTACTAACCCTAACCCTGACCCTAACCCTAACCCTAACCCTGACCCTAACCCTAACCCTGACCCTAACCCTTAACCAAATCATACTTAACCCTAACCCAAACCCTAAACCCTAACTAACCCTAACCCTAACCCTAACCCTGACCCTAACCCTAACCCTAACCCTAACCCTGACCCTAACCCTAACCCTAACCCTGACCCTAACCCTTAACAAAACCATACTTAACCCTAACCCTGACCCTAACCCTAACCCTAACCCTGACCCTGACCCTAACCCTTAACCAAACCATACTTAACCCTAATCCTGACCCTAACCCTGACCCTAACCCTAACCCTGACCCTGACCCTTAACAAAACCATACTAACCCTAATCCTGACCCTAACCCTGACCCTAATCCTTAACAAAACCATACTTAACCCTAATCCTGACCCTAACCCTGACCCTAACCCTAACCCTAACCCTGACCCTAACCCTAACCCTAACCCTAACCCTGACCCTAACCCTTAACAAAACCATACTTAACCCTAATCCTGACCCTAACCATGACCCTAATCCTTAACAAAACCATACTTAACCCTAATCCTGACCCTAACCCTGACCCTAACCCTAACCCTAACCCTGACCCTAACCCTAACCCTAACCCTGACCCTAACCCTTAACAAAACCATACTTAACCCTAATCCTGACCCTAACCATGACCCTAATCCTTAACAAAACCATACTTAACCCTAACCCTGACCCAAACCCCAACCCTAACCCTGACACTGACCATAACCCTAACCCTAAACCCCCTTAACTAACCCTAACTCTAACCCAAACCCCTAAATTCCATGGTTTAAAAAAAAAAACGCATATGCAAAAAAACGCATACATGAGCATGCCAGTGCGCACATATGCGCATCCATAGGCTATAATGGCCATTTTTAGCGCAAAACGTGCGCATATGTGCGCATGCGCTTTTTTGCAGGGCCAAAAAATGCAACATGCTGCGTCTGGAAAATCCCAACGCACACCCCCAAAAAACGCAGCGCATGAAAATCGCATACATGCGCTTACCAGCGCGCAGGTATGCGCACCCATGTTAAATATAGGGGAAAAAACGCATGCGCAGGTGTGCGTTTTTTTCCAGCGCTAAAAAACGCAAATGTGAAACCAGCCTTAAGGGATCGAAATGCCTCTTTGGTGTACAGAGGATTTCATTTTTGGGATTTATCTTATCTCCATCGACTATTGAAATGGACCCGGCCAAGGTACAGGCCATTTAAGATTGGGTTCAGCCTACTTCTTTGAAGGCTCTCCAGAAGTTTTTGGGTTTTGCTAATTTCTATCGTAAATTTATAGGTAATTTTTCTAGCATTGTCAAACCACTGACTGATCTGACCAAGAAGGGAGCTGATGTGCTGAATTGGTCTCCTGAGGCTGTTTCAGCATTTCAGGAGCTTAAGCGGAGATTTACTTCAGCTCCAGTTTTACGGCAACTTGATGTCTCACTTCCATTTCAAGTGGAGGTAGACGCTTCTGAGATTGGTGCAGGAGCTGTTTTGTCCCAAAAAGACCCTGTGACTTCTAAGATGAATCCCTGTGCCTTCATTTCTCGAAAGTTTTCCCCATCTGAACACAACTATGACGTGGGGAATCGGGAATTGTTGGCCATGAAATGGGCATTTGAGGAGTGGAGACATTGGTTGGAGGGAGCTAGACATCAATTTGTGGTCCCCACCGATCACAAGAATCTGATTTATCTGGAGTCGGCCAAACGCTTGAATCCTAGACAGGCTAGATGGGCCTTGTTTTTCACGCGTTTTAATTTTGTGGTCTCTAGGAGTTTCTTTGCTGATTCTCTTAATGTGACTGAGCCTACTACTATCCTAGGTGAGGGAGTAGTTCTTTCTGCCATTTCGCCCGATTTGAGACACGCCCTGGAGGAATTTCAGGAGGATAGGCCTGAGCGTTGCCCTATGGGAAGATTGTATGTTCCTGACCAGTGGAGAAAGAGAGTGATGTCTGAAGTCCATTGCTCCACATTGGCTGGTCATCCAGGTATTTTTGGTACCAGAGATTTGGTGAGTCGGTCTTTTTGGTGGCCTGCCTTGTCTCGTGATGTCAGGAATTTTGTGCAGTCCTGTGGAACTTGTTCTCGGTCTAAACCCTGTTCTCGTTCTATTGGGTTGCTGATGCCCCTGCTGGTGCCCAAGAGGCCATGGACCCATATCTCAATGGATTTTATTTCTGATCTTCCTGTTTCTCGGAGAATGACTGTTATCTGGGTGATTTGTGATAGAGTTTCTAAGATGGTCCATCTTGTACCACTCCCAAAGTTGCCATCTTCTGCTGAGTTGGTGCCCTTGTTTTTACAACAGGTGGTTCGGTTACATGGGATTCCTGAGAACATTGTGTCCTATAGAGGGGTCCAGTTTGTTTCCAGATTCTGGAAAGCCCTTTGTTCCAATCTGGGAATTCAGTTGTCCTTCTCCTCTGCGTTTCATCCCCAGACCAATGGGCAGACTGAGAGAACAAACCAGACCCTGGAGTCTTATTTAAGATGTTTTATATCTGCTGATCAAGATGATTGGGTCTCATTTTTGCCCTTAGCCGAATTTGCGCTGAACAATAGAGCTAGTTCTGCAACTTTGATGTCACCCTTTTTCTGTAATTTTGGGTTTCATCCTCGATTCTCTTCAGGGCAAGTGGAATCTTCATCCTGCCCAGGTGTGGACACTGTGGTTGTGAGAATGCAGCAGATATGGGACCAAGTTGTCACTCTCTCATGAAAAGGCCCAGCGTTTTTCCAACTGGCATAGGACCATTGGTCCCCGGTTTAAAGTGGGTGATATGGTTTGGTTGTTGCCTAAGAATATTCCTATGAAGGTTGCATCTCCAAAATTTAAGCCAAGATTTATTGGACCTTATAAGATTTTGGAGATTCTTAATCCTGTTTCTTTTCGATTGGCTCTTCCAGTTACGTTCAAAATCCATAACGTATTTCACAGGTCACTGTTGAAGAGGTTTGTTGAGCCAGTAGTTCCTGTGGCGGCACCTCCTGACCCTGTATTGGTTAAAGGCAATGTGGAATATGAGGTAGAGAAAATATTGGATTCTCGTTTGGTTAGACGGAGACTCCAGTATTTGGTCAAATGGAAGGGTTATTGCCAGGAGGATAATTCTTGGGTCACTGCCTCTGATATTCATGCCATTAAATTGGTTCGTGCTTTTCACAGGGCCCATCCTGATCGGCCTGGTGGCATGGATGAGGGTTCGGTGACCCCTCCTCAAGGGGGGGTACTGTTGTGAACTCATTTCCTGCTCCACCAGTTGAGAGTTCTCTGTTATGATTGAGTCACCGTAGGAGGCAAAAACAGAAATGCTAGCTAAGTCCTGAAAACCAGAGAAGTTGGCAACTATCAGACCCCTGAACCTATCAACACAACTAGCAGTAGCCGTGGGGGGTTCCTACGATGACCTAGACCCCTCGATCACAGCCGGAGAGATACATAGGCCTAAAGAAGGAAAGGGGAAATCAAACTGCCCCAGAGCATGCCCCAAAGCAATAGGCAGCCCCCCACATATAATGACGGTGAAGCAAGATGAAAACACTTACACAGACAGAAAGACAGGCTGAGCAAAGACGGGGCCCCAAAACTACCTAGATAGGAACGGATAGGAAGGCTGCTGTCTGCAATCTGCCAAAACCCTATCAGAGACAAAAGCCAACAAGCTGATATAAAAATGGCCCTGAAGCAACTAAGCATCAAAAACTAAATAAGCACTCAGGTACTTTCAGAAGACAGAGCTCACGGAACACTGCACACTCCAGCAGGGAGTGGCAGAATCCAAAAAGCAAGAAAAACAAAAACAAATCTTAGATGCAAAAAGGCAAAACAGAAAACTTAGCTTTAGGAGATCAGGAATCAGACTGGTGTCCAAGAGTCCACAGAGAAATCACCCGCAGGGCAGAAAGGGCGTAGGCTGCCTTAAATCCAGTCAGTGACTCCACTCAGCCAATCGTCTTCATTAGTCCCAGGTGCCTGATAATCAGGCTCACTACCTTCCTTCACTAGAATAGGGAGTTCACCAGGCCTCAGTGACGGAGGGGAAAATGAACTCACAACAGTTCTCCTTCCGTTCTCCCTCTGGTGGTGACAGGAGGTAGTGAGGTTGGTTTAATTGGTAGTGATCTGCCACCTGATGAGGAAGATAACGATTGGATCTCTGGAGTATCAGACTGGATATTGTTGTGAGTTCATTTTCCCCTTCGTCACTGAGGTCTGGTGAACTCCCTATTCTGGTAAAGGAAGGTAATGAGCCTGATTATCAGGCACCTGAGCCTAATGATGATGACTGGCTGAGTGGAGTCACGGACTGGATATAAGGCTGCCGACGCCCTTCTGCCCTGCGGGTGATTTCTCTGTGGACTTCTGGGAGACCAGTCTGACTCCTGCTCCTCTAAAGCTAAGTTTTCTGCTTTGCCTTTTAGCATTTGTGTTTTGTTTTTGTTTGCCTTGCTTTTCTGGATTCTGCCATTCCCTGCTGGGGTGAGCTGATTCTTCTTTTGCATGTTGCTCTGTCTTCAGAATATTCCTGAGTACTGACATAGCCTTTTTTGAAGCCTAGCGTCTTCAGGGCCTTTTTCACTGTCAGTCTGTTGGCTCTTATTTTCATAGTGTTTTTCACGGATTGCAGACAGCAGCCTTCCTGTCCTTTCTTATCTAGTTAGCTTGGGCCCCGTCTTTGCTCAGTCTATCTTTCTGTCTGTGTTGTGTTCTTTCTTCTTGCTTCACCGTCATTATATGTGGGGGGCTGCCTTTTGCTTTGGGGTCTGCTCTGGGGCAGTTTAGATTTCCCTTTCTGTCTTTAGGCTATTTAATTCTCCGGCTGTGATCGAGGGGTCTAGGGCATCGTAGGAACCCCCCACGGCTACTGCTAGTTGTGTTGATAGGTTCAGGGGTCTGCAATCCGATAGCTGCCAACCTCTCTGGTTTTCTGGACTTAGCTAGCATTTCTGTTTTTGCCTCCTACGGTGACTCAATCATAACAGAATCACCCGCCATACCGCAGATCCTAGGGTACTCAATAGCAGGAAAGAATTGTGTTTAAAAAAAAAAAAAAAAGTGTGTATATTCTTTCCTCTATATCTCTGAGGCCGTAGGGGGAATTTTTTTTTTTTCTCTCAATGGAGATAAAGCAATTGTCTGATCGTGTGGAGCAGCTTGCTGTGGAAGTGCGGGGAATTTCCGCCTACCTTGCTCGTTCGCATGCTGTTGAACCAAAGATCCCTACACCTGATGTATTTTTTGGGGATCGATCTAAATTTTTGAGTTTCAAAACTAATTGTAAATTATTTTTTGCCTTGAAGCCTAACTCGTCAGGGAGCTCCGCGCAGCAGGTTAAAATTGTCATCTCTTTGCTGCTTGGCGATCCCCAGGATTGGGCGTTTTCTTTGAAACCCGATGATCCTATTCTGACTAATGTGAACGCATTCTTTCAAGCCTTGGGGTTGTTGTATGACGAACCTAATGCTATTGATCAGGCTGAAAAGACCCTGTTGGCATTGAACCAGGGTCGAGATTCTGCAGAGTTGTACGGTCAAAAGTTCCGAAAGTGGGCGGTCCTTACTACCTGGAATGATAATGCCTTGGCTGCTCTCTTTCGGAAGGGTTTGTCAGAAGCCGTAAAAGATACTATGGTGGGATTTCCTGTTCCCTCTGGTCTGGACGATTCTATGTCATTAGCCATTCAGGTTGATCGGCGTTTACGTGAACGCAGGATTGCACGAGAAGTGTTGCCACCGGTAGAACAGACGTCAGAACCTATGCAATGTGATAGAGTTTTGTCTAAGACGCAACGTCAGGAGTTCAGAAGGCGTAATAAGCTGTGTTTTTTCTGTGGAGATGCCTCGCATATTATTTCTGTTTGTCCTAAACGAGAGAAACGCTTTGCACACACGTTTTCTGTTGGTGGTGTTCAACCTAAGTTTCTTCTGGCAATTACTCTGATCTGCTCCCTGTCCACATTTTCCGCCAAGGCTTTTGTGGATTCGGGAGCAGCGCTAAACCTAATGGACTTGGATTTTGCTAAACGTTGTGGATTTCCTATGACACCTCTGCAGACGCCTATCCCTTTGAGGGGGATTGATGCTACTCCTTTGGCGAAAAATAAACCTCAGTTTTGGACCCAGGTGGTCATGCGGGTCGCCCCAGACCATCAAGAAAATTGCAGATTTTTGGTGTTACATGGTCTGCATGATGCCGTTGTTCTGGTGTTTCCCTGGTTGCAAATTCATAATCCAGTCTTGGATTGGAAATCTGTGTCTGTGGTGAGTTGGGGTTGTCGGTGTGCCTGTAGTGAGGCTCCGTTTTTTTCCACCTCTCCTCAGTCGCATGATGTTCCTGACTATTTGGCGGACTTTTATGATGTATTTAGTGAGAATGAGTCTGCGTCCTTGCCTCCTCATAGGAGTTATGACTGTGCAATTGAACTGAGCCCGGGGTGTAAATTTCCCAAGGGTCGGCTCTTCAATTTATCTGTACCCGAGCACGAGGCTATGCGGTCCTATATTAAGGAGGCGTTGGAGAAGGGTCATATTAGACCATCGTCTTCACCCTTAGGTGCCGGTTTTTTTTTTGTGGCTAAAAAGGATGGTTCTTTAAGGCCTTGTATTGATTATCGTGCCCTCAACAAAATTACTATTAAATATCAGTATCCGTTACCCCTGATTTCGGATCTATTCTCTAGAGTTAGAGGTGCTTGCTGGTTTACCAAGCTTGACCTCAGGGGGGCGTATAATCTTATCCGCATTAAGCAGGGGGATGAATGGAAGACGGCGTTTAATACTCCGGATGGACATTTTGAGTACCTGGTGATGCCTTTTGGGCTCACTAATGCCCCTTCTGTCTTCCAGTGCTTCATGAACGATATTTTCCGAGACTTTGTCGATAAATTTTTGATTATCTATCTGGATGATATTTTGATCTTCTCCAAGGATTGGGATTCTCATGTGGAACATATTCGGACTGTGTTCCAGATCTTGAGGGAGAATTCCCTGTATGTCAAAGGATCGAAATGTCTTTTTGGAGTACAGAGGATTTCATTTGTGGGATTTATTTTGTCTCCATTAACTATTGAAATGGACCTGGCCAAGGTACAGGCCATTTATGATTGGGTTCAGCCCACTTCTTTGAAGGCCCTCCAGAAGTTTTTGGGTCTTGCTAATTTTTATCGGAAATTTATAGCAAAATTTTCTAGTATTGCCAAGCCATTGACTGATCTGACTAAGAAGGGTGCTGATGTGTTGAATTGGTCTCCGGAGGCTTTTGCTTCCTTTCAGGAGCTGAAGCGAAGATTTACCTCCGCCCCGGTTTTGCGGCAACCTGATGTCTCACTCCCGTTCCAGGTAGAGGTGGATGCTTCTGAGATTGGTGCAGGAGCTGTTTTGTCCCAAAAGGATCCTGTAACATCTAAAATGAATCCCTGTGCTTTCTTTTCCCGAAAGTTCTCTCCATCTGAACGTAACTATGATGTGGGGAATCGGGAACTGTTGGCCATGAAATGGGCATTTGAGGAGTGGAGACATTGGTTGGAGGGAGCTAAACATCAAGTTGTGGTCCTCACTGACCACAAGAATTTGATTTACCTAGAGTCGGCTAAACGCTTGAACCCTAGACAGGCTAGGTGGGCCTTGTTTTTTACACGTTTTGATTTTGTGGTCTCATTTCTTCCTGGAACTAAGAATGTCAAGGCAGACGCCCTCTCTAGGAGCTTCTTTGCTGATTCTCCTGTGGTGACCAAGCCTGCTACCATCTTAGGCGAAGGGTTAGTTCTTTCTGCCATCTCGCCTGATTTGAGACTTGCTCTGCAAGAGTTCCAGGAGGACAAACCTGAGCGTTGTCCCAGTGGAAAGTTGTATGTTCCTGACCAGTGGAAGAAGAGAGTGATGTCTGAAGTTCATTGCTCTGCATTGGCTGGTCATCCAGGTATTTTTGGTACTAGAGATCTGGTGAGTCGCTCTTTTTGGTGGCCCACCTTGTCTCATGATGTCAGGAATTTTGTGCAGTCCTGTGGGACTTGCTCCCGGTCTAAATCTTGTTCTCGCTCTAGTGGGTTGTTGATGCCTTTGCCGGTCCCCAGGAGGCCATGGACCCATATTTCAATGGATTTCATCTCTGATATGCCGGTCTCTCAAAGAATGACTGTTATTTGGGTGATTTGTGATAGGTTCTCTAAGATGGTTCATCTTGTACCACTCCCTAAGTTGCCGTCTTCCTCTGAGTTGGTGCCCCTGTTTTTGCAACAGGTGGTTCGCTTGCACGGGATTCCTGAGAACATTGTATCTGACAGAGGAGTTCAGTTTGTGTCTAGATTTTGGAGGACTTTCTGTTCCAAGCTGGGAATTCATATTACGCGCCCCTATGCTCACCTGGGGTCCCCCTCCTCCCGGTGCATCCCTCCTTCATCCTCGCGCCGTGCCCTGTCTGGCTTTGCAGGGTCACGGCGCGTCAGAGGCACGCACATGCGCACTCGCTCGTTTCTGACCGCGGGGCATCCTGGGAGCACGTGACCCGGTGGCTCCGCCCCAACATGGCGGCGCCCACCGGGTATTTCTGTCTGGCGTCTTGAATGGTAAGACGCCTGTTTGTCTTTCTCTGTGGCGCTTAGCGTTCCTGCGCAGCGTCGCCCCGACTCTCAGGTCCCCCCTCTCTCCTAGTCTGCGCTCTGCTCTCCGCTCCATAGCCCCGTCTGGACCCCGCTCAGTTCCCTCTGCTGCCTCCGTGCCTGACCCTCGCCTGGTCCTTCCCTGCTGCTGTCATCGGTAGCCCCTTAGCTAGGGTTCCATCTGTACCCCTAGGTCAGTCCCCCCTAACCTTCCTTCCTTCTTTCTTCCAGCGTTCCTGCTCTGGCTCCATCCTGATCGGTCCTGGTTCCCTACGTTCTGTTCCCTCCTGCTCCGGGTCTACTCTAGTCAGTATCCTTTGGCCTTTCCCTCTGTACACTCCCTGGGTCGTCCCTTTGGTTCTGGCTGTCGTGGTCTCACCCCCCTTGGGCCTGCCCCTAACACTCCCTGTATAGGGGGTGGTCATCACCTGGGCTGCTCGCCCTCGGGGGCTTTGGAGCCACGACCCAGAGGGTCCACTCTCTGGTTCCTACTTAGAACCGTAACAGAACAAACAGGCCATGGACCCCGCTGGAGCCGCTGCGGCTCAAAAGGAGTTGCTATTTTTGCGGGAGAATCAAACTCGTATCATGGCTTTCATGAAATCCATGGATTCTCGTCTTTCCGGGCTCCAGTCCTCTGACCCTGGGAATGCCTCCCAACTGGCTGGACTGCAGCAGGAACTGGCCCAGCAAAGAGATACCCAGACCCATATCCTCAGTTATATGGCCTCCATAGATGACCGCCTACTCTTCTTACAGTCGGCTGCTGCAGCCCCCGTTCCAGCCCAGGCGCCTCACCCACCACCCCGTTTAGTTAAGCTGCCCCGCTGTAACGGGGATCCCAAGCTGTGCCGAGGATTCCTGAATCAATGCCGCCTCCATTTCGAACTCCTGCCCCTGCAATATCCCACTGAGCGGGCTAAGGTGGCTTTTATTGTCTCCCATCTTGAGGGAGACGCTTTAGCGTGGGTTAACCCCCTCTGGGAACGTGATGATCCGGTAGTCTCCCAGCTAAGTACTTTCTTCGAGACGTTTCGTCGAGTGTTCGACGAGCCGGGTCGCCTGGCCTCTACTACGGAATCTTTATTTAACCTCCACCAAGGGTCCCAAACCGTGGGTCAGTATGCCATCCGATTCCGAACCTTATCTTCTGATTTGGGATGGAATAACGAGGCCTTGGTAGGGGCCTTTTGGCGAGGCCTCGCGGGTCGAATTAAGGATGAGTTAGCTGGGCGGGATACTCCCACTGCCTTAGAAGATCTCATTTCGCTAGCCACACGTATCGACCTTCGGTTCCAGGAACGTGCTCGCGAGAGGAGACTTCCCCGTGCTTCCCCAACCATCCGCGGTCTACCCTGTCTCCGGCCCGGAATATCCGCTTCTGCTTCCATGCCTGAACCCATGCAAGTAGACCGGCTTAAGGTATCTGGACAACGCCGGGAGGAAAGACGCACTCACGGTCTCTGCTTCTACTGTGGTAGTGACTCCCATCTGGTCCGTACCTGCCCGGAACGTCCGGAAAACTCCTCCGCCTAGGTCAGGTAAGAGAGGCCTCCCTAGGTGTGTATGATACCTCTCTACCCCTCACTCTGTCTGTCTTGTTGCACGTTGGTGGAAAACGTTTTTCTCTGGCAGCCTATGTGGATTCCGGCGCAGCGGGAAATTTTATTAGGCTCAAAGAGGTTCTTAAATTTTCGGTCCCGGTCAAGACCTTAGAAACTCCACGGATCCTTGCTTCCATGGACGGTAAACCTCTCCAAGAGACCATTACCTTGGTCACCCATGAGGTAGAACTCCAGGTAGGGGCCCTACACAAGGAGAGGATTGCTTTTTATGTCCTAGCGAGCATCTCTCACCCTATCCTTCTAGGCCTTCCCTGGTTACGAGCCCACGGCCCTACCTTAGACTGGCATAAGGGTAATATCCTGCGCTGGGGGGAGTCCTGTAGGTCTGGGTGTCTGCTGCCGGTGCGTCCCGTGGGTGGTTCTCCTTCCCCCTCCTTACCCTCCGGGTTGCCCATTGCTTACAGCTCTTTTTCGGATGTTTTTGACAAGAGGGAGGCCGAGAACCTTCCGCCTCACCGACCCTATGATTGCCCCAGTGAGCTCGTCCCTGGAGCCACCCCTCCGCGGGGTAGGATTTATCCGCTCTCGCCGGCAGAGACGCAAGCCATGTCGGAATACGTTCAAGAGAACTTAGCCAAGGGTTTCATACGGAAGTCTTCCTCCCTGCGGGCGCAGGCTTCTTTTTTGTCAAGAAGAAGGATGGGTCGCTCCGCCCGTGCATTGATTACAGAGGTCTGAACAGCATCACGATTAAGAACAAGTACCCGTTACCCCTCATCCCCGAACTCTTTGATCGCCTGAGAGGGGCGCAAATATTTACCAAACTTGATCTTCGAGGAGCCTATAACTTGGTCCGAATTCGCGCTGGGGATGAGTGGAAGACCGCATTCAACACCCGTGACGGTCACTATGAATACCTGGTGATGCCGTTTGGCCTTTGTAACGCACCAGCGGTATTCCAGGAGCTCGTTAACAATATTTTTCGGGATCTCCTTTACTCCTGTGTCGTGGTTTATCTTGACGACATTCTTGTCTTCTCTCCAGATCTCTCCACCCATCGACGAGATGTACGGCAAGTGTTGCAGCGTCTAAGGGAGAACCACCTATTTGCCAAGTTGGAGAAATGCGCCTTCGAACAACCGTCTCTGCCGTTCCTTGGGTATATCGTTTCGAAGTCTGGATTGAGGATGGATCCCGAGAAAGTGTCCTCGATCCTGGCCTGGCCCCGTCCCCTTGGTCTCAAAGCCATTCAACGCTTTCTCGGCTTTGCTAACTATTATAGGCAATTCGTTCCTCATTTTTCTACCATAACCAAGCCCATCTCTGCTCTCGTGCGCAAAGGAGCCAATCCCCGCCTCTGGCCTCCCGAGGCAGAAGACGCCTTTCAAACTCTGAAGAGAGAATTCGCTACAGCGCCCGTTCTCCACCGTCCTGATGCCGAGAGACCCTTCATTCTCGAGGTCGACGCCTCCTCCGTGGGAGCGGGGGCGGTTCTCCTGCAAAGAACCTCCTCTGGCCGGACTGTCACCTGTGGGTTCTTTTCTAAAGCTTTTTCTCCCCCCGAACGCAATTACTCCATTGGGGACAAGGAACTACTGGCAATCAAACTGGCTTTAGAGGAATGGCGTTACCTTCTCGAAGGAGCTGTCCATCCCTTTACGATATTTACCGACCACAAGAATTTGGCCTATGTTCAGTCTGCCCAAAGGCTCAATCCCCGGCAAGCCCGATGGTCCCTATTTTTTGGACGCTTTGATTTCGAGCTCCGCTTTCGTCCGGGTAATAAGAACATCAGAGCTGATGCCCTATCAAGATCATTTCTCCTGACCGATGAAGAGGAGAGCCCCGCTCACATCATCGATCCAGCAAAGATCGTCACCCTAGCCCCTCTAAGTTTGGTCAACCCACCACCAGGCAAGACCTTGGTATTGGACCATGACAGAGTAAGGGTTCTGCACTGGGGACACTCTTCTAAGGTCGCCGGGCATGTCGGAGCCAAGAGGACTCTATCCCTCATCTCCCGCCATTATTGGTGGCCTTCACTCCGCCAGGACGTCCTGGAATTTACCGCTTCTTGCTCATCCTGCGCCCGGAATAAGATTCCACGACAGGTACCCTCTGGTCTCTTACATCCTTTGCCGGTTCCATCAGTTCCCTGGAGCCACATCGCCATGGATTTCGTCACGGATCTACCTCCATCTTCTGGCTGCTCTGTCATTTTGGTGGTGGTAGACCGTTTTTCCAAAATGGCTCATTTCATCCCGCTACCTGGTCTGCCTTCTGCGCCCGAGTTGGCGAAGATCTTCGTGCATCATGTTTTCCGACTTCATGGTTTTCCCCAGCACATCGTGTCTGACCGTGGTGTTCAATTCACCTCTCGTTTCTGGAGAGCTCTCTCTAGCTCAATGGGGGTAGTCCTGGATTTCTCCTCCGCCTATCATCCACAATCCAACGGCCAAGTGGAGCGGATCAATCAGGTGTTACCCACTTATCTTCGACATTTTTCTAATGCACACCAAAGTAACTGGGTCTCACTGCTTCCCTGGGTGGAATTTGCTCACAACAATCACCCCAACGAGTCCTCTTCCAAATCTCCCTTTTTTGTAGTTTTTGGGCAGCATCCGGGCATTCCCCTTCCCGTGTCCCCCACCTCGGGCGTGCCGGCGGCGGACTCCTTGTCCTCAGAATTCTCTAAAATTTGGGAGGAGACTAAAAGGTCCCTTGAGAGAGCTAGCGATCGGATGAAAAGATACGCCGACAAGAGGCGCCTGGACACCCCTCCTTATCATCCAGGCGATAAGGTCTGGCTGTCCTCGCTCTTCCTCCGACTTAAAATCCCCTCTTATAAGTTAGGTCCACGTTACGTTGGCCCCTTTGAGGTTTTGACTCGCATCAATTATGTAACCTATAAACTAAAATTGCCTGCCTCCCTGCGGATCCCCAACACTTTCCATGTCTCGCTTCTCAAACCCACAGTGTTTAATCGCTTTCAGCCAGCCTCGTCCCACGCTCCGCAACCTAGCTCCGCTGGGGACGTCTTTGATGTCAGGGACATCCTGGTAAAGAGGACCGTCCGAGGTAGAACCTTCTTTCTGGTAGATTGGGAAGGATTCGGTCCTGAGGAAAGGTCATGGGAGCCCCGGGAGAACATCAATGCTCCTCATATCATGAGAAGGTTTCTATCCCGCCTGAAGAAGGAGGGGAGTAAGAGAGGGGGTACTATTACGCGCCCCGATGCTCACCTGGGGTCCCCCTCCTCCCGGTGCATCCCTCCTTCATCCTCGCGCCGTGCCCTGTCTGGCTTTGCAGGGTCACGGCGCGTCAGAGGCACGCACATGCACACTCGCTCGTTTCTGACCGCGGGGCATCCTGGGATCACGTGACCCGGTGGCTCCACCCCAACATGGCGGCGCCCACCGGGTATTTCTGTCTGGCGTCTTGAATGGTAAGACGCCTGTTTGTCTTTCTCTGTGGCGCTTAGCGTTCCTGCGCAGCGTCGCCCCGACTCTCAGGTCCCCCCTCTCCCCTAGTCTGCGCTCTGCTCTCCGCTCCATAGCCCCGTCTGGACCCCCGCTCAGTTCCCTCTGCTGCCTCCGTGCCTGACCCTCGCCTGGTCCTTCCCTGCTGCTGTCATCGGTAGCCCCTTAGCTAGGGTTCCGTCTGTACCCCTAGGTCAGTCCCCCCTAACCTTCCTTCCTTCTTTCTTCCAGCGTTCCTGCTCTGGCTCCATCCTGATCGGTCCTGGTTCCCTACGTTCTGTCCCCTCCTGCTCCGGGTCTACTCTAGTCAGTATCCTTTGGCCTTTCCCTCTGTACACTCCCTGGGTCGTCCCTTTGGTTCTGGCTGTCGTGGTCTCACCCCCCTTGGGCCTGCCCCTAACACTCCCTGTATAGGGGGTGGTCATCACCTGGGCCGCTCGCCCTCGGGGGCTCTGGAGCCACGACCCAGAGGGTCCACTCTCTGGTTCCTACTTAGAACCGTAACAATTCAGTTGTCCTTCTCCTCTGCTTTTCACCCTCAGACCAATGGGCAGACAGAGAGAACAAACCAGACCTTGGAGTCGTATTTGAGATGTTTTATTTCCGCTGATCAGGATGATTGGGTTTCATTTTTGCCCTTGGCCGAATTTGCTTTAAATAATAGAGCTAGTTCTGCCACTTTGATGTCACTTTTTTTTGTAACTTTGGGTTTCATCCTCGATTTTCTTCAGGGCAGGTGGAGCCTTCTGCCTGCCCAGGTGTTGACACTGTGGTGGAGAGAATGCTCCAAATCTGGGACCAAGTGGTGGATAAGTTATCTCTCTCCCAGGAAAAGGCCCAGCGGTTTTCCAATCGATATAGGACCATTGGTCCCCAGTTTAAGATTGGTGATATGGTGTGGTTATCATCAAAAAATATTGCTATGAAGGTGGCTTTTCCTAAGTTTAAGCCTAGATTTATTGGACCTTACAAGATTTTGGAGATTATTAATCCGGTCTCTTTTCGTTTGGCTCTCCCTGTCACATTTAAAATCCATAATGTCTTCCATAAGTCCTTGTTGAAGAGGTTTGTTGAACCAGTTGTTCCTGGGGTGGCACCTCCGGACCCTGTATTGGTGGAAGGTAACATGGAATATGAGGTAGAGAAAATACTGGATTCCCATCTGGCTAGACGGAGACTCCAGTATTTGGTTAAGTGGAAGGGTTATGGTCAGGAGGATAATTCCTGGGTCTCTGCCTCTGATATTCATGCCAAAAGATTGGTGCGTGCCTTTCATTGGGCTCACCCTGATCGCCCTGGTGGCGTGGTTGAGGGTTCGGTGACCCCTCCTCAAGGGGGAGGTACTGTTGTGAGTTCATTTTCCCCTTCGTCACTGAGGTCTGGTGAACTCCCTATTCTGGTAAAGGAAGGTAATGAGCCTGATTATCAGGCACCTGAGTCTAATGATGATGACTGGCTGAGTGGAGTCACGGACTGGATATAAGGCTGCCGACGCCCTTCTGCCCTGCGGGTGATTTCTCTGTGGACTTCTGGGAGACCAGTCTGATTCCTGCTCCTCTAAAGCTAAGTTTTCTGCTTTGCCTTTTAGCATTTGTGTTTTGTTTTTGTTTGCCTTGCTTTTCTGGATTCTGCCATTCCCTGCTGGGGTGAGCTGATTCTTCTTTTGCCTGTTGCTCTGTCTTCAGAATATTCCTGAGTACTGACATAGTCTTTTTGAAGCCTAGCGTCTTCAGGGCCTTTTTCACTGTCAGTCTGTTGGCTCTTATTTTCATAGGGTTTTTCACGGATTGCAGACAGCAGCCTTCCTGTCCTTTCCTATCTAGTTAGCTTGGGCCCCGGCTTTGCTCAGTCTATCTTTCTGTCTGTGTTGTGTTCTTTCTTCTTGCTTCACCGTCATTATATGTGGGGGGCTGCCTTTTGCTTTGGGGTCTGCTCTGGGGCAGTTTAGATTTCCCTTTCTGTCTTTAGGCTATTTAATTCTCCGGCTGTGATCGAGGGGTCTAGGGCATCGTAGGAACCCCCCACGGCTACTGCTAGTTGTGTTGATAGGTTCAGGGGTCTGCAATCCGATAGCTGCCAACCTCTCTGGTTTTCTGGACTTAGCTAGCATTTCTGTTTTTGCCTCCTACGGTGACTCAGTCATAACAGGATATAAGACAGCCGACGACCTATCCTGGTGCTGGTGATTCAGTCTGCTTTTCAGGTCTTGGACTTCAGCTCTGTTCCAGTCTTCTCAAGTTACGTTTGTTTTTGCTATTGTTCACACTTGCTCTTGTTGGTCATTTCAGTTTTTTGTGGTCAGCCAGCCCCTGCTGGGGTTGTGCTGAATTTCCACTCCTATTTATCTGTATTTGCCTTTTGGTCCCTTATTAGATTGGCCTCTTTTTGCTCTGTCTCAGAATATTTCAGAGTGCTGATATAGTGGGAGAAGTCTAGTGACTTCAGGGTTAATTTTGCTATCAGAAGTGTTGGACACTATTTTGGTAGGGTTTTTGGCAGATTGCAGACAGTGTCTTTCCTTTCCTGTCCTTTCTATTTAGTCGGGCCCCATCGTTTGCTCAGCCTATTTTTCTGCCTTTGTTTCTGTTTTCATCTTGTTTCACCGTCAATACATGTGGGGGGCTGTCTTTCCTTTGGGGTCTGCTCTGGGGCAGTTACTTTTCCTCTTTTCCTGCTTTAGGCTTATGTAGCTCTCCGGTTGTGACGAGGCGTCTGGGATCATCGTAGGTACGCTCCTCGACTAGTTGAGTGGTAAGATCAGGAATCTGCAATCTGCATAGTTACCAACCTCTCTGGTTTTCTGAGACTTGGCTTGTGTTGTTTTTTCCTCCTCGGTGACCCATTCATAACAGGCGTGGCTATCTCAGTGAAGCCTTTGATGAACCTTCGGTAGTAGCCTACCAACCCGAGGAATTGACGTACCTCATGGAGGTTGCTGGGCTTCTGCCAGTCCCGGATGACAGTGACTTTGTCAGGATCCGGTCCACACCTTCTGCACTCACTACACGACCGAGATACTGTACCTTGGGCTTCAGGAGGTGGCATTTGGAAGGCTTCACTTTTAGACCAAAGTTGAACAAGGCTTCAAACACCTCAGCCAGATGCTTCAGATGGTCTTCATAAGTCTTGGAGAAAACAATGACATCATCAAGGTACAACAGGACTGTGTCGAAGTTCTTGTGTCCAACACAGCACTCCATTAGCCATTGAAATGTCCCTGGGGTGGTGCAGAGCCCGAACGGTCTGTAGTTGAACTCGCAGAGACCCATTGGTGTAGTAAACTCTGTTTTCTCCTTGTCTGCCTCTGCCACGGGAACCTGCCAAAACCCACTAGTGTGATCTAAGGTGGAAAAATAGTTAGCAGTTTTAAGTGCGGCTAATGACTCCTCAATTCTGGGTAATGGGTAGGCATCCTTATGAGTAATGCTGTTAATTTTTTCGATAATCAACACACATTCTCTTGGTACCATCTTTCTTTTTCACAAAGACTATTAGAGCTGCAAAGGGGCTACAACTGTCTCTGATCACCCCAGCCTCCTTCATTTCCCGCAACATACTTTTGGCACATTGATATTGTGTTGTGGGTATAGGCCGGTACCTTTCTTTAATGGGTGGATGATCTCCAGTGGGGTATTGGTGTTGAACCCCTTTTGCCTTCCCAAAGTCTAGAGGGTGTTTACTGAATACCTGCTCATACTCCTGAGTCACTCGGTAAACCCCACTCTTTTGGTATGTAGGGGTGGATTCAGTTCCCACCTGCAGCTGCTGACACCACTCCTCCAGCTTCTTTACAGAGTCATTGTCCCCTGCCTGGTCGGATGAGACCAAGGGCTCTGCTGCCTGTATTGCGTTGTTACTGACAGTAAGCAGCTTAGCAACACTGGCATACCGAGGTATTGTGGCCTCCTCCTCCCCACAATTCAAGAGGCGTACAGGTACTCTCTCTTTGCGGACATCAACTACCCCTCTGGCTGTCAGGACAGTGGGCCGGCTATCAGAGTACACTGGCTCTACCAATGCTTTGCAATCTTTTCCTCTGAGGCCTATGGCTGCCCGACACCAAATTAACATTTCACATCTGGGGGGTATCGCAATGGGAAAAGAATCACTCACTCTGACACTGCCAATTTCTCCGCCAGACAGTTCTACCTGCTGTCTTTGCATCAGGGCCTTGATCTCCTTCTACAGGACTCGTTGTTCACTGGAACCAGCAGTCCCGGCTACCTGTTGCAACAAAACAATAACCTCGGCAAGACAATTTTCAATCACATTAGTACCTAGGGTCATCATTGGGTTACATTCTCGTTGATCAATGTCTACAACTATCAGACCTTGAGATTTTAACTCTACTCACCCCACTTTAATGGTAATCTCTTTACATCCTACTTGCGGCAAAGACTGACCATTGCTGGCAACTACGGTCAGTTCATCGCTTGGGCCACGGATAAGTTCAGAGTCAGCCCAATACCGCTTGTAAAGGATATATGGCATAGTTGTCACCTGAGAGCCAGTGTCCAGCAAAGCGTTCATGGGGATGCCGTCAATCACCACTGGGAGGACCGGTCACCCTCCAACATACTTGGCTCGCCAGTTCTTTGGGCCTTGTGGTCCTACTCCTGTGGGTTGGCCCTCTGCCCCAGGGGTTGCTCGTTTAAATAACAGAATCTTGCGATGTGGCCTGCCTTGTGGCAGTGACGACAGATGGGACGTCCGCCCTGGTCATAGCGATCGTTGTTTCTCCCTCGGAGTGGCGGGATCAGCTTCTTCCATAGCCACGGGACATCCTCTGGACTGGAGGCCAGCTGGATCTTCTCCTTTGAGGACACCTGCATGGACTGCACAGTTTTGGCAAATGCAGCCATACTTTTGGTCAGCTCTTGGACCTGAAGGCGCAGTTCTGTAGATGGATCATTATCCAGAGTCTGTGCATCAGCCCCAACAGGGCTGGGAGGGAAAGATATTGCTTCTTGGTGGTATGTGACCGCTGGATGCCTAGGGGGCACTGGACGGCTGATATTTGGTTCATGCAGCATCCAGATAGCCCTGTCTTTAAAGTCTGCAAAGTCTAGATCAGGGTTCTGTAGGCAGTGGCGTAGCAACTGTTTGTGGCGCCCGGGGCGGTCGAAAAATTTGCCGCCCCTTTGGTCGTTGATAATTCGGAAGCATCCGAAGAGCCCACACTACACTCAAAGATCTAATTTTTAGTCTGCTACTAACTCTGCTATTATTTCTAAATTTCTAGACTTTCAACTTCTTGCAGTTCTCTATATATATGTATGTATTAGCTTGATGATGCTGGATGAAGACCTAATGGCTTTTTTTAATAATAATTTTTAATAATGTGACAGAAAAAAACCCAGAAAGTACAAATTATTTTGGCGGACAGGGGGCGGACACTGACAGCTTGGGGTCCCTGTGCAAGAAATGTGTCCGGGCCCAGTGGCGTAGCAACTGTTTGTGGCGCCCGGGGCGGTCGAAAAATTTGCCGCCCCTTTGGTCGTTGATAATTCGGAAGCATCCGAAGAGCCCACACTACACTCAAAGATCTAATTTTTAGTCTGCTACTAACTCTGCTATTATTTCTAAATTTCTAGACTTTCAACTTCTTGCAGTTCTCTATATATATGTATGTATTAGCTTGATGATGCTGGATGAAGACCTAATGGCTTTTTTTAATAATAATTTTTAATAATGTGACAGAAAAAAACCCAGAAAGTACAAATTATTTTGGCGGACAGGGGGCGGACACTGACAGCTTGGGGTCCCTGTGCAAGAAATGTGTCCGGGCCCCCCTCCTTTTATGGCGTCAAAGCTACGTGTGTGTGTGTATATATATATATAGATAGATAGATTATTGATATTATATAGCCACACACACACATACAGGTATATATTACATAGTCTCCTTTATTATGTATATTGCTGTCCCATACACAGTGCCTTCTCTTGTTATGTACAGTTCTGTCCCTTACATATTGGATTATATAGAGCCCTGTTTTTTATTACATACCGTCCTGTCTTGTTAGCTGTATAATGCAATGATGGCTGATGGAGCATGGGAAAGCTTCCTTTCTAATGGAGGAGCTGATGGACTGGTCGTCTGGTCACCGGCTCCTCGATCAGCAGTCATTTTATATCTAACAAGAGAGGGGACCATGTAATAAAAGAGGGCGCTGTGAATAACAAAAATAACAAAAATACACTATGTAAGAGACAGCACTATACATAACAGCAGAGGAAGCTATATAATAAGGGACGGCACCATATATAACTAGAGAGGATGGTAGGTAATAAGGGGCGGTGTTATACATAATAAAAGAGGAAACTATGTAACTAAGGATGGTGTTATACAGAATTAGTGAGTACACTATATACTAAGGGACTGTGTTAGACATAATAAACGATAATGTCTTCCTCCACCTCCCCCTGTTCCTAAGGCCATTATAAGTCCCCCTTCCTCCCATCCCAATCCCCCACACCCCTCATTGTCCTCCTCCCCTCGCATCCCATTATTGTCCTCTCCCCCACCTCCATCATTTTCTTCTCCACCACTATCTTTGCTTTCTCCCCCACCACTCCCATCATTGCCCATTCCACCACCTCCATCATTTCCTCCTCCTCCACCACCCCCATTTATTGCCCTTTCCAAAACCACCATCATTGCATTCTCACCCACCACCCCATCATTGCCCTCTCGAGCATCACCCCATCATTGTCTTCTCCCCATCACTGCCTTCTCCATCACCCCATCACTGTGCCTTCTCCCCATCACTCCCATCATTGCCTGCTCCATCACCCCATCACTCCCATCATTGTCTGCTCCATCACCCCATCATTGCCTGCTTCATCACCCCCATCATTGCCTGCTCCATCACCCCATCACTGCCTTCTCCATCACCCCATCACTGCCTGCTTCATCACCCCATCACTCCCATCATTGTCTGCTCCATCACCCCATCACTGCCTGCTCCATCACTCCCATAATTGTCTGCTCCATCACCCCCATCATTGCCTGCTCCATCACCCCCATCACTCCCCTCATTGCCTGCTCCATCACCCCATCATTGCCTGCTCCATCACCCCCATCATTGCCTGCTCCATCACCCTATCACTGCCTTCTCCATCACCCCATCACTGCCTGCTCCATCACCCCCATCACTCCCCTCATTGCCTGCTCCATCACCCCATCATTGCCTGCTCCATCACCCCCATCATTGCCTGCTCCATCACCCCCATCACTCCCCTCATTGCCTGCTTCATCACCCCATCATTGCCTGCTCCATCACCCCATCACTGCCTGCTCCATCACCCCCATCACTCCCCTCATTGCCTGCTCCATCACCCCATCACTGCCTGCTCCATCACCCCCATCATTGTCTGCTCCATCACCCCATAATTGCCTGCTCCATCACCCCATCATTGTCTGCTCCATCACTCCCCTCATTGCCTGCTCCATCACCCCATCATTGCCTGCTCCATCACCCCATCATTGCCTGCTCCATCACCCCATCATTGCCTGCTCCATCACCCCCATCATTGCCTGCTCCATCACCCCCATCACTGCCTGCTCCATCACCCCATCATTGCCAGCTCCATCACCCCATCATTGCCTGCTCCATCACCCCATCATTGTCTGCTCCATCACCCCATCATTGCCTGCTCCATCACCCCATCATTGCCTGCTCCATCACCCCATCATTGTCTGCTCCATCACCCCATCATTGCCTTCTAGACCATCACTCCCATCATTGCCTGCTCCATCATACACACAGACACACACACACACACAGACATACATACATACATACACACAAGACACCACCTCTCTCCTCTCACCTGTCCGCAGCATCGCCCGCGCTTCCTCCCTCACACAGCAGCGGCCGCTGAATGATGACGTCACTCAGCGGCGCTCCTCTGTGTGAAACAGGAAGCGCGGCCTCCGGGCAGGAAGCAGGACGGACCATTGCCGCTCCGCTCCTGCTATTCACTCTTGCAGGCAGCGGAGCTGCCGTGATCGCATCGCTCCCTGCCCGCCGCTGCACTGCACTGCAGGGTGGAATTGCTGCTGCCGCGCCGCCCCCACACACATGCCGCCTGGGGCGGACCGCCCCCCCCGCCCCCCCCACGCTACGCCAGTGTCTGTAGGGCTATGATGCGCAGCTGTGCTCTGTGGGTACTGGATAGGAGTCCCTCAATAAATTGCTCCTTTAACAGTCTGTCTCCATCTTTCACACTGTCTGGGTCAATCTGCTTTATGTCTCGCAGCGCCTCCTGCAGGTTAAGATCATAGTCCCATATACTGTCCTGCGCTCTCTGCTTACACCCAAAGAATCTCATTTTGATTTCAGCTGCAGTGCTGGTGTCAAAGGTGCTTCTTAGCTTAGCCAGAATCTTTTTAACGGTCTCTTTATCAGTGTCCTGCCAGGCTTTTACTTCTCTTTGCGCTGCACCAGTTAGCTGCCCCATAAGGATGTTCACTTTTTGGTTTTCAGACAGAGGATACACCTCAAACAAACTGCACAGTCTCTCTTTAAATTCACTCAGTGTATGTGACTCCCCTGAGTTCTGTGGTAACCAGGCTGCTCCCGGTATATAGGGCATGGACAGCGGCAATATGGGGACTGCCGTGATGGGCGCTTGTTCCTGCTGCGTTCTGGAGGCGGTGCTGTTGTGAGTTCATTTTTCCCTTCACCAGTGAGGTCTGATGAACACCCTCTTCTGGCGAAGGAAGGTAGTGAGGCTGATTACCAAACAGCTGAGCAGGTAGATGATGACTGTGTCACAGGAACTGATGACTGGATATAAGGCAGCCGACGCCCTGCTGCCTTGCTGGTGATTTTCCTGCTGGATTCTTGGAGACCAGTCTGATTTCTGCTTCTCAAAGCTAAGTTTTGCTCTGCCTTTTGTACACTTTAGTTCTGGTTTTGTTTGCCTTGTTTTTTGGAGTTCAGCCATCCCCGGCCAGGGGTGAGCTGAATTCCATTTTTGCCTCTGATCTGTTGATCTCTGGCTCTGTCTTCAGAATATACCTGAGTGCTGATATAGTCTTTTTGAAGCCTAGCGACTTCAGGGCCTGTTTTTCCTATCAGTCTGTTGGTTCATTTTTGGATAGGGTTTTTGCGGATTGCAGACAGCAGCTTTTCTATCCTGTCCTATTTAGTTAGCTTGGGCCCCATCATTTGCTCAACCTATTTTTCTATCTGTGTTAGTGTTTTTTCATCTTGCTTCACAGTCATTATATGTTGGGGGCTGCCTATTGCTTTGGGGTCTGCTCTGGGGCAGTTTAGATTTCCCCTTTCTGTCTTTAGGCTAATTTAGTTCTCCGGCTGTGATCGAGGGGTCTAGGGCACCGTAGGAACCCCCCACGGCTACTGCTAGTTGTTGTGGATAGGTTCAGGGGTCTGCAATCCGATAGCTTCCAACTTCTCTGGTTTTCTGGACTTAGCTATTATTTTTGTTTTTTCCTCCTTCGGTGACTCATCCATAACAGAATCACCGGCAATACCGCAGATCCTAGGGTACTCAATAGCAGGAAAGAATTGTAAGAAAAAAAAAAAGTGTCAGAATTTCTTTGTGTATATTTTTTCCTCTATATCTCTGAGGCCGTAGGGGGAATTTTTTTTTCTCTCAATGGAGATGAAGCAATTGTCTGATCGTGTGGAGCAGCTCGCTGCGGAACTGCGGGGAATTTCCGCCTATCTTACTCATTCACATGCTGCTGAACCAAAGATCCCCACTCCTGATGTGTTTTTTGGGGATCGGTCTAAATTTTTGAATTTCAAGAATAATTGTAAATTATTTTTTGCCTTGAAGCCTAACTCGTCGGGGAGCTCCATGCAGCGGGTTAAAATTGTCATCTCTTTGCTGTGCGGCGATCCCCAGGATTGGGCATTTTCTTTGAAACCTGATGATCCTATTCTAAATAATGTGGATGCATTTTTTCAAGCCTTGGGGTTGTTGTATGATGAACCTAATGCTAATGATCAGGCTGAAAAGGCCCTGTTGGCATTGAGCCAGGGTCGGGATTCTGCAGAGTTGTACTGTCAAAAATTCCGAAAGTGGGAGGTCCTTACTACCTGGAATGATGATGCTTTGGCATCTCTCTTTTGGAAAGGTTTGTCAGAAACCGTAAAAGATACTATGGTGGGATTTCCTGTTCCCTCTGGTCTTGACGATTCTATGTCATTAGCCATTCAGGTTGATCGGCGTTTGCGTGAACGCAAGACCGCATGAGAGGTGTTGCCACCTGTTGAACAAATATCTGAACCTATGCAATGTGATAGAGTTTTGTCCAGGGCGCAACGTCAGAAGTTCAGAAGGCATAATAAGCTGTGTTTTTTTGTGGAGATGCCTCGCATATTATTTCTGTCTGCCCTAAACGAGAGAAACGTTGTGCTCACACGTTTTCTGTGGGTGGTGTTCAACCTAAGTTTCTTCTGGCAATTACTCTGATCTGCTCCCTGTCCACATTTTCCGCCAAGGCTTTTGTGGATTCGGGAGCAGCTCTGAACCTGATGGACTTGGATTTTGCTAAACGTTGTGGATTTCCTATGACGCCTTTGCGGATGCCTATCCCTTTGAGGGGTATTGATGTGACTCCTTTGGCAAAAAGTAAACCTCAGTTTTGGACCCAGGTGGTAATGCGGGTCGCCCCAGACCATCAAGAAAATTGCAGATTTTTGGTGTTGCATAATTTGCATGATACCATTGTTCTGGGGTTTCCTTGGTTGCAAATCCATAATCCAGTTTTGGATTGGAAATCTGTGTCTGTGGTGAGTTGGGGTTGTCGGTGTGCCCTTAGTGATGCTCCTGTTTTCTCCACCTCTCCCCAGTCGCATGATGTTCCTGACTATTTGGCTGACTTTTATGATGTATTTAGTGAGAATGAGTCTGCGTCTTTGCCTCCTCATAGGAGTTATGACTGTGCAATTGAGCTGAGCCCGGGGTGTAAATTTCCCAAGGGTCGGCTTTTCAATTTATCTGTACCCGAGCACAAGGCTATGCGATCCTATATTAAGGAGTCGTTGGAGAAGGGTCATATTAGACCATCCTCTTCACCCTTAGGTGCTGGGTTTTTTTCGTGGCTAAAAAAGATGGTTCATTAAGGCCTTGTATTGACTATCGTGCCCAAACAAAATTACTGTTAAATATCAGTATCCGTTACCCCTGATTTCTGATCTATTCTCCAGAGTTAAAGGTGCTTGCTGGTTTACCAAGCTTGACCTCAGGGGGGTGTATAATCTTATTTGCATTAAGCATGGGGATGAATGGAAGACGGCGTTTAATACTCCGGAGGGACATTTTGAGTACCTGGTGATGCCTTTTGGGCTCACTAATGCCCCTTCTGTCTTCCAATCCTTCATGAACGATATTTTCCGAGACTTTGTGGATAAATTTTTGATTATCGATCTGGATGATAGTTTGATCTTTTCCAAGGATTGGGACTCTCATGTGGAACATGTTCGGACTGTGTTCCGGATTTTGAGGGAGAATTCCCTGTACGTCAAGGGATCGAAATGCCTTTTTGGGGTACAGAGGATTTCATTTTTGGGATTCATTTTGTCTCCGTCAACTATTGAAATGGACCCGGCCAAGGTACAGGCCATTTATGATTGGGTTCAGCCCACTTCTTTGAAGGCCCTCCAGAAGTTTTTGGGTTTTGCTAATTTTTA
Source organism: Dendrobates tinctorius (assembly GCF_039654945.1). Classification (NCBI taxonomy): domain Eukaryota; kingdom Metazoa; phylum Chordata; class Amphibia; order Anura; family Dendrobatidae; genus Dendrobates; species Dendrobates tinctorius. The sequence continues at coordinate 3,341,081 of NW_027361679.1, forward strand.
TCGGAAATTTATAGCTAATTTTTCTAGTATTGCCAAGCCATTGACTGATTTGACTAAGAAGGGTGCTGATGTGCCGAATTGGTCTCCGGAGGCTGTTTCTTCCTTTCAGGAGCTGAAGCGAAGATTCACTTCTGCTCCGGTTCTGCGGCAACCTGATGTCTCACTCCCGTTTCAGGTAGAGGTGGACGCCTCTGAGATTGGTGCAGGAGCTGTTTTGTCCCAAAAAGATCCTGTGACATCTAAAATGAATCCCTGTGCTTTCTTTTCCCGAAAGTTCTCCCCATCCGAACGTAACTATGATGTGGGGAATCGGGAACTGTTGGCCATGAAATGGGCATTTGAGGAGTGGAGACATTGGTTGGAGGGAGCTAAACACCAGGTCGTGGTCCTTACTGACCACAAGAATTTGATTTACCTGGAGTCGGCCAAACGCTTGAATCCTAGACAGGCTAGGTGGTTTTCACACATTTTGTTTTTGTGGTCTCTTTTCTTCCTGGCACTAAGAATGTCAAGGCAGACGCCCTCTCTAGGAGATTCTTTGCTGATTCTCCTGTTGTGACCAAGCCTGCTACCATCTTAGGCGAGGGGGTAGTTCTTTCTGCCATCTCGCCCGATTTGAAACGTGCTCTGGAAGAGTTTCAGGAGGACAAACCTGAGCGTTGTCCCAGTGGAAAGTTGTATGTTCCTGACCAGTGGAGGAAGAGAGTGATGTCTGAAGTTCATTGCTCTGCATTGGCTGGTCATCCAGGTATTTTTGGTACTAGAGATCTGGTGAGTCGGTCTTTTTGGTGGCCCGCCTTGTCTCGTGATGTCAGGAATTTTGTGCAGTCCTGTGGGACTTGCTACCGGTCTAAACCTTGTTCTCGCTCTAGTAGGTTGTTGATGCCTTTGCCGGTGCCTGAGAGGCCATGGACCCATATTTCAATGGATTTTATCTCTGATATGCCTGTCTCTCAGAGAATGACTGTTATTTGGGTGATTTGTGATAGATTCTCTAAGATGGTCCATCTTGTACCACTCCCTAAGTTGCCATCTTCCTCTGAGTTGGTGCCCTTGTTTTTGCAACAGGTAGTTCGCTTGCACGGGATTCCTGAGAACATTGTGTCTGACAGAGGAGTTCAGTTTGTGTCTAGATTTTGGAGGACTTTCTGTTCCAAGCTGGGAATTCAGTTGTCCTTCTCCTCTGCGTTTCACCCTCAGACCAACGGGCAGAAGGAGAGAACAAACCAGACTTTGGAGTCGTATTTGAGATGTTTTATTTCGGCTGATCAGGATGATTGGGTTTCATTTTTGCCCTTGGCCGAATTTGCTTTAAATAATAGAGCTAGTTCTGCCACTTTGATGTCACCTTTTTTTTGTAACTTTGGGTTTCATCCTCGATTTTCTTCAGGGCAGGTGGAGCCTTCTGCCTGCCCAGGTGTTGACACTGTGGTGGAGAGAGTGCACCAGATCTGGGACCAAGTGGTGGATAAGTTGTCTCTCTCCCAGGAAAATGCCCAGCGGTTTTCCAACCGGCATAGGACCATTGGTCCCCAGTTTAAGGGGGGTGATATGGTTTGGTTGTCATGAAAAAATATCGCTATGAAGGTGGCTTCTCCTAAGTTTAAGCCTAGATTTATTGGACCTTGCAAGATTTTGGAGATTATTAATCCGGTCTCTTTTCGGTTGGCTCTTCCTGTCACGTTTAAGATTCATAATGTGTTCCATAAGTCCTTGTTGAAGAGGTTTGTTGAACCAGTAGTTCCTGGGGTGGCACCTCCTGACCCTGTATTGGTTGATGGTAACATGGAGTATGAGGTAGAGAAGATACTGGATTCCCATCTGGCTAGACGGAGACTCCAGTATTTGGTTAAGGGGAAGGGTTATGGTCAGGAGGATAATTCCTGGGTCTCTACCTCTGATATTCATGCCGAAAGATTGGTGCGTGCCTTTCATCGGGCTCACCCTGATCACCCTGGTGGCATGGATGAGGGTTCGGTGACCCCTCCTCAAGAGGGAGGTACTGTTGTGAGTTCATTTTTCCCTTCACCAGTGAGGTCTGATGAACTCCCTCTTCTGGCGAAGGAAGGTAGTGAGACTGATTACCAAACAGCTGAGCAGGTAGATGATGACTGGGTCACAGGAACTGATGACTGGATATAAGGCAGCCGACGCCCTGCTGCCTTGCCTGTGATTTTCCTGCTGGATTCTTGGAGACCAGTCTGATTTCTGCTTCTCAAAGCTAAGTTTTGCTCTGCCTTTTGTACACTTTAGTTCTGGTTTTGTTTGCCTTTGCTTTTTGGAGTTTAGCCATCCCCGGCCGGGGGTGAGCTGAATTCCATTTTTGTCTCTGATCTGTTGATCTCTGGCTCTGTCTTCAGAATATACCTGAGTGCTGATATAGTCTTTTTGAAGCCTAGCGACTTCAGGGCCTGTTTTTCCTATCAGTCTGTTGGTTCATTTTTGGATAGGGTTTTTGTGGATTGCAGACAGCAGCTTTTCTATCCTGTCCTATTTAGTTAGCTTGGGCCCCATCATTTGCTCAACCTATCTTTCTATCTGTGTTAGTGTTTTTTCATCTTGCTTCACAGTCATTATATGTTGGGGGCTGCCTATTGCTTTGGGGTCTGCTCTGGGGCAGTTTAGATTTCCCCTTTCTGTCTTTAGGCTAATTTACAGTGGGGCAAAAAAGTATTTAGTCAGTCAGCAATAGTGCAAGTTCCACCACTTAAAAAGATGAGAGGCGTCTGTAATTTACATCATAGGTAGACCTCAACTATGGGAGACAAACTGAGAAAAAAAAATCCAGAAAATCACATTGTCTGTTTTTTTTTCATTTTATTTGCATATTATGGTGGAAAATAAGTATTTGGTCAGAAACAAAATTTAATCTCAATACTTTGTGATATATCCTTTGTTGGCAATGACAGAGGTCAAACGTTTTCTGTAAGTCTTCACAAGGTTGCCACACACTGTTGTTGGTATGTTGGCCCATTCCTCCATGCAGATCTCCTCTAGAGCAGTGATGTTTTTGGCTTTTCGCTTGGCAACACGGACTTTCAACTCCCTCCAAAGGTTTTCTATAGGGTTGAGATCTGGAGACTGGCTAGGCCACTCCAGGACCTTGAAATGCTTCTTACGAAGCCACTCCTTCGTTGCCCTGGCGGTGTGCTTTGGATCATTGTCATGTTGAAAGACCCAGCCATGTTTCATCTTCAATGCCCTTGCTGATGGAAGGAGGTTTTCACTCAAAATCTCACGATACATGGCCCCATTCATTCTTTCATGTACCCGGATCAGTCGTCCTGGCCCCTTTGCAGAGAAACAGCCCCAAAGCATGATGTTTCCACCACCATGCTTAACAGTAGGTATGGTGTTTGATGGATGCAACTCAGTATTCTTTTTCCTCCAAACACGACAAGTTGTGTTTCTACCAAACAGTTCCAGTTTGGTTTCATCAGACCATAGGACATTCTCACAAAACTCCTCTGGATCATCCAAATGCTCTCTAGCAAACTTCAGACGGGCCCGGACATGTACAGGCTTAAGCAGTGGGACACGTCTGGCACTGCAGGATCTGAGTCCATGGTGGCGTAGTGTGTTACTTATGGTAGGCCTTGTTACATTGGTCCCAGCTCTCTGCAGTTCATTCACTAGGTCCCCCCGCGTGGTTCTGGGATTTTTGCTCACCGTTCTTGTGATCATTCTGACCCCACGGGGTGGGATTTTGCGTGGAGCACCAGATCGAGGGAGATTATCAGTGGTCTTGTATGTCTTCCATTTTCTAATTATTGCTCCCACAGTTGATTTCTTCACTCCAAGCTGGTTGGCTATTGCAGATTCAGTCTTCCCAGCCTGGTGCAGGGCTACAATTTTGTTTCTGGTGTCCTTTGACAGCTCTTTGGTCTTCACCATAGTGGAGTTTGGAGTCAGACTGTTTGAGGGTGTGCACAGGTGTCTTTTTATACTGATAACAAGTTTAAACAGGTGCCATTACTACAGGTAATGAGTGGAGGAAAGAGGAGACTCTTAAAGAAGAAGTTACAGGTCTGTGAGAGCCAGAAATCTTGATTGCTTGTTTTTGACCAAATACTTATTTTCCACCATAATATGCAAATAAAATGAAAAAAAACCAGACAATGTGATTTTCTGGATTTTTTTTTCTCAGTTTGTCTCCCATAGTTGAGGTCTACCTATGATGTAAATTACAGACGCCTCTCATCTTTTTAAGTGGTGGAACTTGCACTATTGCTGACTGACTAAATACTTTTTTGCCCCACTGTAGTTCTCCGGCTGTGATCGAGGGGTCTAGGGCACCGTAGGAACCCCCCACGGCTACTGCTAGTTGTTGTGGATAGGTTCAGGTGTCTGCAATCCGATAGCTTCCAACTTGTCTGGTTTTCTGGACTTAGCTATTATTTTTGCTTTTTCCTCCTTCGGTGACTCATCCATAACACGGTGCCATTGGAGCCACAGCTGCGCTTGCCCCTGCATCTTACGGCACTGTGGGGGGTGCAGTGGCGTTCACCGCTGCATCTTCTCTTGCCTCAGACATTCTCTTCCCCCCCTAGTTAACGTCCAGGCCCTGGGTTGCACTGGCTTACCAGTTGCCTCTCCGCAAGCTGGATGATTGGGGGATGCCGGGAGTGCAGGCCTCTGCTCCTTACTTCCCGCGCGCTGGTCCCCTCCCATGTACCACTTCACTTTTTGAGCTCTCTGGCAGGCTCCGCTCACGACGGCCCACCCCTTTGGCTATCCGCGCGCGCCAAGTGGCGGGGTAATGGCGGCAATGGCGCAATAGGCCTATGGCACACACACAGTCTCTGGCACACAGGACCCAGGGACACCGGACTTCTTAAATCCTGTTCGTGACGCCAAAATGGATCGCCCGCCAGGGCAGTGGGGTACTCGGTACTGGGCTGGTATCTCAGAGAGGTGTCACAGTAGCGGTGACCCGGTCCGTGGCCCTGGGCATCCATGTAAAAGGGGTTAAGCATGGCTGATTAAAATTTATAAGTGGATGATACGTGACGCCACCTGTGGTGCTCGGCAATGGAGGGGTTATGCCGATGCTGCAGGTTAGATCCTCTGGGACAGATGGTATAAGACAGCAAGATGTTAGAGCTCCCCACAGGTAGAGCTGTAGTCCCAGGGCAGCAGTAATAGGTGTTGAGGAAGAGGGTGCAGTGTTAGGCACAGAGATGTAGCAGTGCTGAAGGGGTTGTAGGAAGAAGGCAATGACACAACAGGGTGCAGTTTCCTTTACCTTTACTTTGCTTTGCAAGTGCAGTCCAGGATCCAGATTACAGATGGAACTGGAGTTGACCAACCTGGAAGCAACTCAGGAATCTGTCTATGCAGATGGGTTGTGTAGTCTCCTTTCTAGCACTTATCTGAGGTACATGCAGTACTGAGTTACACTGAAGTTCCTCTTGCTTGTTCTCTTTTAGAACCCCCTCGTGTGGCAGACAGTGTAGCCTCCTTCTTCTGGCTCACACGTTGCTGTTGTGCCTCCGAGTCTTGTGTGGGAACAGAGCATTTACAGCTTCCTATTCCTCCGGTTTCTGCTGCAGGAACATCAGTATCCATACAACCTCGGAGACCGGACTCCGGACCTTGCGCTACGCTAGAAGTGAGCCTGAACTCTGCTCAATTCCCCAGCTCTTCTCCTCCCATCCACACACTTCATCCTCCTCACAAGAACTAACTAACTTCCCCTTCCCAGCCCCCAGAGAGTAGCTCCTCCCCCAGCTTTTGTTCAGAGCTCCCTCTGCTGGCTTGGAGTGGGAACCGTGCTGTGTGTTGTGCTGAACTGATAGAGAGATCCTTTATTGCTTCCAAGCATGACATCACACTCCCTAGGAGGAAGGTAATGCCACTGTGGCGATCATACTCCTGGGGGCGCCACACCTGCGATTCAGTATTGAAGCATCGTGATGCTCCTGATCAGCCAGTTAGGGTCCTTAGTGGTTACATGTCCAGTTACTGGCAAAGTGCCTTCTATTGCTGATTGGTTATACCATTATTATGACACATTACTGCTGAGGCCACTGCCTGCCGCTTTTAAGCAATGTCTGGAAGCATTGAAAGCAGGATAACCCCTTTTAAATATTTTTCCAAACACGATATCTTAGCAATATGTAAGACCGAATCTTGATAGGAACTCAAGGGGAATGCAATAGGATCTTCCACTTCACCATGGTTTGACTCGGGAAACCCCCCCGTACACACAAGAGATAAGACTGACACAACTTAATAGATGTATTGTAGGGGAGAAATGGTGAAAAATACAGAGGGAATAATAAGTATCAATAAAACAAGTAATACCACATAAACCCAGAAGATAAGTTATCTTAAAGATAAAAGATGTGCTTTGCAGCTGTCCTGGATGTTAAGGATGACACTTTCCCTTTAAGTGACAGCAGACACACTCTTAACTAATATCAGGTAACCCACAAATTGCTGCAGCAATGACAGTATTACAGTCCAATGTTTGTGCCTGGTTGCAGCGGATTTTGGCGCGCTTACAGGAACCTTTGGTGCACTTAATAACAAAATTAAAGCCAAATCCCCCTCATTGATGATCATATTAGAAACTCCTTGTACAGTATGTGGAACCACAAGTCCCAGCAATATCCCCTTAACAATTAGTTAGATTATAACTTACACAAGAGCAGAACCACAAGTTCCAGCAGTAGCTACTCATTCCTTGATATAGCAGGTTTGAGGTCATATATAGGGATCCAGCTTGGGACTGCAGGTTCCCAGTGCTTAGGAATAAAGGAAATGGATGACAGAATCCTCATCATAGTTAAGCCAGGTGGCGGTGGACAATTCTTGGTAATCTGGCTGGTAAGGAGGTATGGTACAACTCCAGCTCTCACTGTTCTCTCCTCACACTGGACAGCAGAGCTGTCACCACTCACCCTGTGCGCCTGTCCTGGGTTCTCATTATCCCCACTCAATGGATGGCAGCCCACATGTTCCTCATTGTAGTTAGCTCCTCCCTTCTTTTCCAGCTTGCTCAGGATATAAGTCCTTTCCTCTGCTGCTCCTTTTCTTCCAGGCTGCAAAGACAGCAAAGTATTCTGGAAGTTGTAGTCCAAGGCAATGCAGGAAAAGAGGGATTAACCCCTTCACGACCAATGACGCCACATAGGCGTCATGAAACCTGGTACAAATCTGACTAGTGACGCCTATGTGGCGTCACGACTTTAAAGCCCCCCTGCGGGTCGGGTGACCTAGGCCACTGAAAGGTCACCCGACCCGCAGATGCAGGGGGCTTTGTTCTTCACCATAGGGGGCGTGGCTTCGCCCCCACGTGACTACGATCGCTCTGATTGGCTGTTAAAAGTGAAACAGCCAATCAGAGCGATAGTAATATTTCATCAATGAAAATTGATGAAATATTACAATCCAGCCATGTCCGACGCTGCTGTAGCATCGGACATGGCTGGTAACAGCGATCCGACCCCCCCACCCGTTAATGGGGCGATCTGCCCCCGCCACTGAATGACAGCGGCGATGTGCCGCCGCTCTCATTATCTCCCCCCTGCCTTCCCTCCGCTCCCCCCGGCTTCCGATCGCCCCTCCTCCCACCCCCCGGTACTCACCGAGTGCCATTATGGCTCCCGGTGTCCCGCGGTCCCGTTCCATGGGCGCCGCCATATTGGAAAATGGCGGGCGCATGCGCAGTGCGCCCGCCGGCTGCAATTTCCATTCATTCATTTTGATCACTGTGATAAACTCTCACAGTGATCAAAATAGAATGAAAAGTAAATAAACCCCCCGTTTATCACCCCCATAGGCAGGATCAACTACTAAAATAAAGAAATTATTTTTATTTTTCCATTAGGGTTAGGGTTAGGGTTGGAAAGAGGGTTATGGTTGAAAAAAGGGTTAGGGTTGGAATTAGGGTTAGGGTTGGAATTAGGGTTAGGGTTGGAATTAGGGTTAGGATTAGGGATTAGGGTTATGGTTAGGGTTGGGATTAGGGTTAGGGGTGTGTTGGGGTTAGGGTTATGGTTATTGTTGGGATTAGGGTTAGGGGTGTGTTGGGGTTAGGGTTGAAGTTAGAATTGTGGGGTTTCCACTATTTAGGCACATCAGGGGGTCTCCAAACGCAACATGGTGCAACCATTGTTTCCAGCCAATTTTGCGTTCAAAAAGTTAAACGGTGCTTCCTCCCTTCCAAGCCCCGACGTGTGCCCAAACAGTGGTTTACCCCAACACATGGGGTATCAGCGTATTCAGGAAAAATTGCACAACAACTTGGGCGGTCTAATTTCTCCTGGTACCCTTGGGAAAATAAAAAATTGGGGGCTAAAAAATATTTTTGTGGAAAATTTTTTTTTTTTATTTTCACGTCTCTGCGTTATAAATTTCTGTGAAGCACTTGGGGGTCCAAAGTGCTCACCACGCATCTAGATAAGTTCCTTGGGAGGTCTAGTTTCCAAAATGGGGTCACTTGTGGGGGGTTTCTATTGTTTAGGCACATCAGGGGCTCTGCAAACGTAACGACGAACGCAGACCATTCCATCAAAGTCTGCATTTCAAAACGTCACTACTTCCATTCCGAGCTCTTACGTGTGCCCAAACAATAGTTCCCCCCCATATATGGGGCACCAGCGTACTCAGGACAAACTGTACAACAACTTTTGGGGTCCAATTTATCCTGCTACCCTTGTGAAAATAAAAAATTGCTGGCTGAAAATTATTTTTTTGAGGAAAAAAAATATTTTTTATTTTCACGGCTCTGCGTTATAAACTTCTGTGAAGCGCTTGGGGGTTCAAGGTGCTCACCACACATCTAGATAAGTTCCTTGGGGGGTCTAGTTTCCAAAATGGGTTCACTTGTGGGGGGGTTCCACAGTTTAGGTACATCAGGGGCTCTGCAAATGTAACATGATGCCCGCAGACCATTCCATCAAAGTCAGCATTTCAAAATGTCACTACTTCCCTTCCGAGCCCTGACGTGTGCCCAAACAGTGGTCCCCACCCACATATGGGGTACCAGCGTACTCAGCACAAACTGGACAACAACTTTTGCGGTTCAATTTATCCTGCTACCCTTGTGAAAAAAAATTGCTGGCTAAAAATAATTTTTTTTGAGGAAAAAAAAGTATTTTTTATTTTCACGGCTCTGCGTTATAAACTTCTGTGAAGCGCTTGGGGGTTCAAGGTGCTCACCACACATCTAGATAAGTTCCTTGGGGGGTCTAGTCTCCAAAATGGGGTCACTTGTGGGGGGGTTCCACAGTTTAAGTACATCAGGGGCTCTGCAAATGTAACATGATGCCCGCAGAAAATTCCATCAAAGTCAGCATTTCAAAATGTCACTACTTCCCTTCCGAGCCCCGACGTGTGCCCAAACAGTGGTTCCCCCCCACATGTGGGGTACCAGCGTACTCAGGACAAACTGGACAACAACTTTTGGGGTCTAATTTATCCTGGTACCCTTGTGAAAATAAAAAAATTGCGCACTAAAAAATAATTTTTTGAGGAAACAAAAATATTTTTTATTTTCACGGCTCTGCATTATAAACTTTTGTGGAGCACTTGGGGGTTCAAAGTGCTCACCACACATCTAGATAAGTTCCTTAGGGGGTCTAGTTTCCAAAATTGGGTCATTTGTGGAAGAGCTCCAATGTTTAGGCACACAGGGGCTCTCCAAACACGAAATGGTGTCCACTAACGATTAGAAGTAATTTGCATTTCAAAAAGTCAAATGGTGTTCCTTCTCTTCTGAGCCCTGCCGTGTGCCCAAACAGTGGTTCCCCCCCCCACAGATGGGGTACCAGCGCACTCAGGACAAACTGGACAACAAGATTTGTGGTCCAATTTCTCCTGTTAGCCTTGTGAAAATTAAAAATAGTGTGCTAAAAATCATTTTTGAGGAAAAAAAAATATTTTTTATTTTCACTGCTCTGTGTTATAAACTTTTGTGAAGCACTTGGGGGTTCAAAGTGTTCACTACACATCTAGATAAGTTCCTTAGGGGGTCTAGTTTCCAAAATGGGGTCACTTGTGGGGGAGCTCCAATGTTTAGGTGCACAGGGGCTCTCCAAACGCGACATGGTGTCCGATAACGATTGGAGCTAATTTTCCATTCAAAAAGTCAAATGGTCCTCCTTCCCTTCCGGACTCTGCCGTGCGCTCAAACAGTGGTTTATGACCACATATGAGGTATCGGTGTACTCAGGAGAAATTGCTCAACAAATTTTAGGATCCATTTTATCCTGTTGCCCATGTGAAAATGAAAAAACTGAGGCTAAAAGAAAATTTTTGTGAAAAAAAAAAAGTCCTTTTTTTTTTTAAAAGATCAATTTGTGAAGTACCTGGGTGTTCAAAGTGATCACAATGCATCTAGATAAGTTCCTTGGGGGGTCTAGTTTCCAAAATCGGATCACTTGTGGAGGAGCTCCAGTGTTTATGCACACAGGGGCTCTCCAAACGTGACATGGCAACCGCTAAATATTCCAGCATATTTTCCATTCAAAAAGTCAAATGGCGCTCCTTCCCTTCTGAGCCCTGCCGTGCACCCAAACAGTGGTTTATGACCACATATCAGGTATCGTTGTACTCAGGAGAAATTGCCCAACAAATTTTAGGATCCATTTTATCCTGTTGCCCATGTGAAAATGAAAAAATTGATGCTAAAAGAAAATATTTGTTGGAAAAATTAAAATGTCCATTTTTTCTTTCCACGTTGCTTTAGTTCCTGTGAAACACCTGAAGGGTTAATAATCTTCTTGAATGTAGTTTTGAGTAGCTTGAGGGGTGAAGTTTTTAGAATGGTGTCACTTTTGGGTATTTTCTGTCATATAGACCCCTCAAAGTGACTTCAAATGTGAGGTGGTCCCTAAAAAAATGGTTTTGTAAATTTTATTGTAAAAATGAGAAATCGCTGGTCAACTTTTAACCCTTATAACTTCCTAACAAAAGAATATTTTGTTTCCAAAATTGTGCTGATGTAAAGCAGACATGTGGGAAATGTTATTTAGTAACTATTTTGTGTCACATAACTCTCTGGTTTAACAGAATAAAAATTCAAAATTTGAAAATTGCGAAATTTTCTAAATTTTCGCCAAATTTCTGATTTTTTCACAAATAAACGCAAAAATTATCAACCTAAATTTACCACTAACATGAAGCCCAATATGTCATGAAAAAACATTCTCAGAATCGCTAGGATCTGTTGAAGCGTTACTGAGTTATTACCTCATAAAGGGACACTGGTCAGAATGGCAAAAAATGGCCTGGTCATTAAGGTCAAAATAGGCTTGGTCATGAAGGGGTTAATGCCTATTGCTGTGAAACCATGTTTGCTGCTAGCTGCAGCATACTCTGCACACTATGTTCCCCATACATGGGTTACACATGGATGAGAGATATGTGCCACAGTTAAAGAGGTTGTCTGGGCTTTCTGTATAATTTGTGTGTGTTTCTCGGATGCAGAATGCTGACATTTTGTACTATACTCCTTATCAGCATTCTGCATGGTGCCCTAGGTATCACACTTAAGGCCCCGTCACACACAGCGAGATTGCTAGCGAGATCGCAGATTTTCTGACGCAACAGCGATCTCACCAGCGATCTCGCTGTGTATGACACACATCAGTGACCGACCCCCCCCGCCAGGTATCGCTGATCATGCAGCAATGTCCTGGGCCATTTTTTGATCATTGGTCTCCTGCTGGCCAGCGCGCATTGCTGCGTGTGGCAGCAGGAGACCGACGATCAGTGAGCTCCCAGCGCTGAAAGCAGACACTGGGAGCTGGTATCCAAGGTAAACAGCGGGTAACTAATCACGCGCATCACTTAGTTACACACTGTGTACCTTAGATACCTGCGTGCTCGTGCTAGGACGCTGGTATCCAAGGTAAATAGCGGGTAACTAAGTGCCGCGCGTGCTTAGTTATCCGATATTTACCTTAGATACCGGCATTCTAGCATGAGCACGCAGGTATCTAAGGTACACAGCGGGTAACTAAGAGACGTGTGCGCTTAGTTACCCAATATTTACCTTAGTTACCAGCGTCCTAGCTGCCTGTTGGGCAGCTCACCAGCCATCATGTAGTGAGGCACCAGCGATCCTGACTAGGTTGTATCATTGTCGGGATCGCTGGTGCATCGTTTAGTACGACGGGGCCTTTAGTTGTGTGAGCAACTGTCTTCTGAATCTAGAGAAGCTGCTCACTCACCGACTAGAGTTTTCATGCATGGCAGAGACTGGTCGTAAACTCCCCCACTTTCTGCCAGACCCTCCTCCTCCTGCATCCTGCTTCAGCCTCCCCATACAGCACACAGTGTTCGGCAGCAGGGGAATGACTCAACTGATTGAACAAACTAGGAAGGAAAAGGCTTCTATATAGGTGAGTAAAATGTACTCTGTGCATCCCTCTATCCCTCCCTCCATCCACACACACACATCCATCCATCCATACACACATCCATCCATACACACACATATCCATATTCACAGACACACACACACATCCATCCACACACACACATCCATCCATACACACACATCTATATATACACACACATCCATTCATACACACATCGATCCATCCATACACACTGTGACAAAGTCACTGGAAAAAGGGCTGGAGGGGAGATATGTGTTTCACTGAGGCTATTAGCTTCTGTGATTTGAAACCCAGAAGTTTGCTCCAGCATATTATGTGTTGAGAGGGGTTAATCAGCCATTTTAAGGACTGGGTTTTTGTGGACAAACAGAGTGGGTGCGAGGTTGCCCACCTTATCTCCACCCCAGGGTGTGACCTGGGCTTTAAATAGTCAACCTTCTGAGGCATTCAGAGTTCAGTGTGTCTGGAGAGGCTAACTCCAGAGAAGTGTTCATGTTTGTGCTAACCTGAACTGTGTGTTTTGCTAACCCAAGGCGGATCCCCGCTACCAAAAGAACTGTGTTTTGTGTTACTCCTTTGTTTTGTTTTCCTGCTTTTTTGCTCAAAGGGACATGCTTGTTTTCACTTCACCATGTATTATGCAGCACGTATAACAAACCAGTGAAGATCTTAAGAAGACTGTGTTCCCGTGTCTACCTCTGTGTACAGCTGAGTGAGCCGATCTACCACAACCACACACATACACTAACATCCATCCATCATAAACACATTCATACACACACACATCCATCAATCCATGCACACATCCATACAATCATCACTAAAGACTGAGGTTCTGCAGCAAATGAAGTGTATTATGTGCATATATTTAGATGCAAACACATACAGACATCCACATCACTACAGACTCTTCACCTCACAGTACTCATATGTCAGTTGTAATGTGGGGACATGTGACGCTCTGTCACCACTGTTGATGTTGTGTTGAGAAATGTGATGCTCTATCACCACTGTGGATGTGATGTGGAAACATGTGATGCTCTATCACCACTGTGATATAGGGACATTTGATGCTCTTTCACCACTACATAAGTGGTGTGGGGACATGTGAAGCTCTATCACCACTGAGTATGTGATGTGGAGACATGTGAAGCTCTATCACCACTGTGGATGTTGTGTTGGGACATGTGATGCTCTATCACCACTGTGGATGTAATATGGAGACATGTGATGCTCTATCACCAATGTGGATATGGTGTGGAGACATGTGATGCCCAATCATCACTGTGGATGTGGTGTGGAGACATGTGATGCCCTATCATCACTGTGGATGTGGTGTGGAGACATGTGATGCTCTATCACCACTATGGATGTGGTGTAGATACATGTGATGCCCTATCATCACTCTAGATGAGGTGTGGAGACGTGATGCTCTATCACTACTGTGGATGTGGTGTGGAGACAGGTGATGCCCTATCATCACTGTGGATGAGGTGTGGAGACGTGATGCTCTATCACTACTGTGGTTGTGATGTGGGGACATGTGATGCCCTATCATCACTGTGGATGTAGTGTGGAGACATGTGATGCTCCATCACCACTGTGGATGTGATGTGGGGACATGTCATGCTCTATTACCACTGTGGATGTGGTATGGAGACATGTGATGCCCTATCATCACTGTGGATGTGGTGTGGCGATATAAGATGCTCTATCACCACTGTGGATGTGGTGTGGAGACATGTGATGCCCTATCATCACTGTGGATGTGGTGTGGAGACATGTGAGGCTCTATCACCACTGTGGATGTGGTGTGGAGATATGTGATGCTCTCTCACCACTGTGGACGTGGTGTGGACATATAAGATGCCCTATCATCACTGTGGATGTGGCGTGGAGACATGAGGCTCTATCACTACTGTGGATGTGATGACGTGATGCCCTATCATCACTTTGGGTGTGGTGTGGAGACATAAGATGCACAGGGAGCTGATGAGTTTGGTAGAGCCATGGGTAAATAATGTGGGTGCAGGGAATGATGGGAAATTCAGGAGGAATGAAAAGCAGAAACAAAATAACCCAAAATAAATAAAGGTGTTGTATAGGACAACACAGCACAGATTAGCATAAAAAATTGGATTTTGGGGTCGGACACCTCTTTAAATCCACTTATAAGGAACCTGACAATAGATTCATGCTGTTCAAGCCCTGGACAACATGGATCAGAATTGTTGTTGCAGCCATGTATGTTTTAGGTCTGGGCTAGACTGCAACCTTTGTTAACACTGCTGATTGATCTTAACAATTTATCTAGAGCCACAGTCCAAAGGAATACATTGACTTATAATAAGCAATAGAGGGAGGACTGCAGCTTCCCCAGGAAAGTTAAAGTCAATAAGTAGCTCTACAAAAAGTCTCACTGTAGACTGTTGCCCTGGTCGTACTCTGAAACTATGTGGCATTGCAGGAAAAAGCATACTTTGGAAAGCCAGTCAGGAATTATGAATGCTTGGTGACTAGTCCAAAGTTGATCCTGGTGAGTTTTTCCCGTTCTGCTCCCCTAGACTGACTGGCCTTTCCCCATACAATCATTGGGGGAGATTTGTCAGTCAGCGGGTTGGCTATCACCTATGATTGAAAAAGGGGGTGTTTTACTCTGAAACGTAGCAACTTCTGTGTTTTGTCGTTATTTACTCTGTGAAATATGAACACTGAGAAAGTTTGATGTGTTGAATTGTAATATGGATAATTGTGAAAAGGTTCTATAAAGGACACTTGGATGTAATGAATATACCAAATGTATAATTATGAAATCTCATAATTTTGGAATGAAATATTTCTTACAGTAAATATTTTTAAGTACAAATCGAAGAAAAGTAAGATACAGTATGTGCATTTTTTGTGTGCTTGCATACAAAATGAGAAACAGAGTGTCAGGATTTTTTTGGAGTGGTCACTTTCTCCATCCATGTGATTTAGTGACTACAATGATATTGCTGAGTGCAGAGCCTGCCTTGGTGAATTGTTTTATAGTAGATGAGGAATCAGCAATAGATACGCCGTCACTTGAATAAATAGCCATTACTAATGTAAGCTAAAATCTGTTGAAAGACTTGAAACCCTTGAAGAAGTGATAACTTCTCAAGACAACTTTTTAAATGGGGCCTGCCACATGAAAAACACTATTAACCTTCAGATATGAAGTTAATCTGCAGGTTAATAGCATTCTGAACCTGCAAATTGTCTGCATTTTGAGCCCCTCTGCCTGGAGGAAATTAACTTTATTCCTCCCGGCAGCATTCGGGATTCAGTTACGCAGGTGGCTCTGATGCGGATTCAGTCATTGCTCTGTGCATAGAGTGCGGCACTGTAACAACATCTCCTGCACAGACTTAGGGTTGGCTGTCAGTCAGTGAGGGTGCATGCTTAGAGTCGCCGTTCATTATGCACAGAGCGGTGACTGAATCTGTGCAGATGCCACCCCATGAATGAAACCCGAACATGGCTGGGAAGAATAAAGTTAATTTCTTCCTGGCAGCGGGGCAGTAAGTGCGGGAGATGGGCAGGTCTAGAACGCAATTAACCTTCAGGTAATCCCAATATCTTCAGGTTAATAGCGTTTTTTCACATGACAGTTTCACGTTGGTATCGTTATCTCTTGAAGATATATCCAACAACAATGAGTAGAGACCAGTGGAGTACTGCTAATAGCAGCAGACCATGTGGGCAGGGCCGCCATCAGGGCATTACTGCCCTGACTAGCGTATGGGGCCCGGTGGACAGAGGGGGCCCACATCAGGCCCCGTCTCATCTGCTCACTAGGCCCTACTGGCAGGCTAAACCAGGCCCTAGCAGCGCTGCGGCAGTTCAACTCTATTGACGTGCGGGCCTGGGCCCGCACGTCAATAGTTAACAGCCGCCAGCCAATTGGAGGCTGGCAGCTGACATCAGCCACAGTGCGCACATCGCCGGCATCTGACATCATTGTCATTCGTTGGTGAGTGCGCGCTTCAGCTGCGTGGAGTGAGCTTCGACGCAGGAGTTGGGAAAAAATTAAGTAATGTGTTCTGCAAGTGGAGCTCTAGATAACTGTGATATTTCCTGCAGAGACGAGACGTGATGGCGGTCTTTGGATGAAAGATGAAAAGCGAAGCTGAAGGGCTTCACCTAGAGACATCACTGGTGAGTCAGTGTGTTACCTGTGCACAGACACTATACACTATATACATATCTCCTGTGTACAATGTCACCAGTGATCACTGTATTACCTTTACACTGGCACTATATACAGAGGTCCTGTGCATAATGTCATCGGTGGTCACTGTATTATCTATACACTGACCCTATATACAGAGCTCCTGTGTATAATGTCACTCGTAATCACTGTATTACCTGTACACAGACACTGCATACTAAGTACAGTTCTCCTGTATATAATGGCATTTATGGTGATAGTATTATGTTTTTCCATTAATGATCAGTATTGTAGTATTCAGTCACCATGTGGTGGTAATATGTGGTCGGGGCATGGTGCGGTGGTATTTGTCCCTTGTATGTGCTATTATTCTGTCACTGTGGTGGTAATATGTGGTCTGGTCATGGTGTGGTTGTATTTGTTCCTTGTATGTGTTATTATTGGTCACCATGTGGTAGTAATGGTGTCTGGTCATGGTGTGGTGGTATTTGTCTCTTATATGTGCTATTATTCTGTCACTGTGGTGGTAATATGTTGGCTGGTCATGGTGTGGCTGTATTTGTTCCTTGTATGTGGTATTATATGTCACTATGTGGTGGTTATATGCGGTCTGGACATGGTGCGGTGGTAATTGTCCCTTTGGATGTTATATTATTGGTCATTTTAAAAATTGAAAAATAAATAAAAAATATACCTAAATTATATTGGATATTTTAACAAATGTTTAATAGGTTAGAGTAGAGTAGGGCCTGGCCAAAAGAGTCTACCTTGTCGTGGTGGCAGATTTAAAAAATCTTTTGGCCAAAACAAGAGCTGCTGGCTATGTATGTGATCTGGAGATGGGAACTGTTAATGTGTGATTGGTGAGAAGTGGAGTTTTTTCAAGAGAGAGCGGTGGGACTGTGTACAGTTTGAGGGGTGGAGCCTGGGTGTAGTCTCAAGGGGGCTCTGAAAATTTTGCCAGTATGGGGCCCTGAAATTCCTAGTGGCAGCCCTGCATGTGGGCACCATGGCAACTTCCTCCTTCGTCATTATCCCTGTGTTTCTGAGCTTTGACATCTTAGCGCAGTGGGTGCAGTGACATTACTTCATAGTGCCTCATGCGTGGAGCTTCAGAAGAATCTGCAGAGACTAGATCAGAGGGGGGAACAGGGAAAAGTTAATGGCAGGGACAGATTATACTGATAAATAGAGATATAGTGTATATAGAAATGTATTTTTCTATGTCCCTGTATTCTACAGGAAAACTGAGGCTACTTTCACACATCAGTTTTTTGCCGTCAGGCAGGATCCGGCTATTTTGAGAAAAAAAGGATCCGGCATAAATTTTGGAGAACTATAGAAACGGATCCGTTTTTTTGCTGGATCCGTCTAGCAGGTTATATCTGTTTCCTGGGGGCTGGCCAATTGGATCTGAGCATGCGCAGACTTAAAAAAACGGATCCGGTGGCTGGATCCGTCTTTTTCTGGATCCGGCGCATTCCGGCGCCCATAGACTTTCATTGTAGCAAAAAGCTGGAAGCGCCAGATCCGGCGCTTCCGGCTTTTTCGCCGGAGACAAAAAACGTTACAGTAGCCGTTTTTTCCAGACGCCGGAATGAGACAAGTAGCCGGATCCGGCAAAAAACGGATGAAACGCAATGCCATCCGGCGCGATCCGGCGCTAATGCAAGTCAATGGGGAAAAACTGGATCCGGCATTGCATTTTGCCGGATCCGGTTTTACAAAAAAAAGCCGGATCGCGCCTGACGGCAAAAAACTGATGTGTGAAAGAGGCCTAAGATTTTTTTCTTCCTATAAAATTACTAAAAATAAATGAAACACAATTACTTAAATGTAAATTTTAATTTGCACAAATCAGGCAATAACAAGGACATATTTATGGTCCCTGTAATCATATTAATCTGTACAACACAGTGATCAGAATATTTACGGTGATTGGTAAATGGCATAAAAAATGTCATGATTGATTTTTTTCTCCATTAAACTCATACAAGAAGGGAAGCAAAAGACCAGAAAAAGCCATACACCTGACAAATGCTACTGAGAACTCTGCTATTAGAAGTGGAAAGGAAGAACAAAGACGAAAGAATCTAATTAAAAAAAATATTGGAGAAAGAGAAACCAATCACAAACTAAAATGTTTCTATACTAATGCACAAAGCATGGGCAACAAACAAGGAGAATTGGAACTACTAACACAGGAAAAGAAATACGATGTCATTGGAATCACTGAAACTTGGTGGGACAATACACATGATTGGAATACAAGACTAGAAGGATACAACTTATTTGCAAGAAACAGACTTGATAAACGAGGAGGGGGTGTCGCATTGTATGTTAGAAATGCGTATATCTGCACAGAGATTGAAGCTTCAGAGACTGGGAGTTCTGTGGAAACTGTTTGGGTAAGAATACAAGGACAGAACAATGGAAAGGACACCATTGTAGGCATTTACTACAGGCCGCCTGTGCAAGCTGAAGATATGGATGAACTCTTTATGCATCAAATGGCCAAGTTCTCCAAAAAATATGACATAGTTGTCATGGGAGATTTCAACTATCCAGACATTTGTTGGGAATCTCTCTCAGGCAAAACTAACAGGTCAAGGAAATTCTTATCCTCTCTTGCTGACAACTTTATCTTCCAAAAGGTAAAGGAGAAAACAAGGGGAACTGCTACCTTGGATCTAATCCTTATAAACAGGGAGGAAATGGTTGAGGAGGTAAAAGTGGCTGGGACCCTAGGAGGTAGCGACCATGCTATTTTAGAATTTTGGATAACTAGAGGCGGAAGACCTGTGAAGACTCAGACGTCAAGGTTAGATTTCAGAAAGGCAGATTTTAAGGGATTCAGAAAGAGAATTGGAGGGATCCAATGGCTGGATATCCTTAAAGACAAAAATGTCCAGGAAGGATGGGAAATCTTGAAAAATGAAATTCTCAAAGCACAGTTGTTAACAATTCCGAAAAGAGGGAAGAATAGGAAGCATTTAAGGAAACCAGGATGGATGAACACAGAACTTAAGCACATGCTAAAAAGGAAGCAAAAAATGTTTATAAAATGGAAAGAAGGAGGCATATCTAAAGAAGAATATAATGCTGTCTGCAGAACCTGCAAGGCACAAATCAGATTACTAAAGCTGAAAATGAATTGAGGCTTGCAAGAGATGTCAAAAGCAATAATAAAGGATTTTGGGGATATGTCAAAAGTAAAAGAAAAGTCAAAGATGCTATAGGATTTTTACAGGATGAAAATGATGAAATGGTAAGACAGGATGTTGAGAAGGCTGAACTTTTAAATTCCTATTTTGCATCTGTTTTCTCTCAGAAAGGAAATGTAACATCAACTGTTATTCACTGTCCTATTAAGGGAATAGAAGAATCCAGGATATCTATAAACAGAAAGATAGTGAGGAAACACTTAGCTAACCTAAATGTATTCAAGTCTCCAGGTCCAGATGAATTACACCCCAGAGTACTGAAGGAGATAGCAGAAGAAATTTTTGAACCCCTCTCCATAATCTTTGAAAATTCTTGGAGAACAGGAGAAGTGCCAGAAGACTGGAGAAGAGCAAATGTTGTTCCTATCTTCAAAAAGGGGAAGAAGGTGGACCCAGGCAACTATAGGCCGGTGAGTCTGACTTCTATACCAGGAAAGATCTTTGAACAAATTATTAAACAACATGTATGTCAATACCTGGATAAGAATGAAGTGATTAAACAGAGTCAGCATGGGTTTGTAACTAATAAGTCATGTCAGACTAATTTAATTTCCTTCTATGATGGTATTACTGATTGGGTGGATCAAGGAAATGCTGTAGATATAGTATATCTTGACTTCAGCAAAGCATTTGACAAAGTCTCTCATACAATCCTTATTGAAAAAATGACTAAGTATGGAATGGACAAGGCAACTGTTAGGTGGATTCATAACTGGCTTAGTGATCGGACCCAAAGAGTGGTCGTAAATGGCTGCACATCCAGTTGGAAGAATGTCTCAAGTGGGGTACCACAGGGCTCTGTCCTGGGCCCTGTATTGTTCAACATCTTTATCAACGATTTAGATGAAGGAATTGAGGGTAAACTGATTAAATTTGCTGATGACACAAAGCTAGGAGGGATAGCTAATACTAGAGAAGAGAGAGAGAGGATTCAAAAAGATTTAAATAAACTGGAGAAGTGGGCAGCAACTAACAGAATGGTTTTTAACAGGGAGAAATGCAAAGTACTACATCTGGGCAATAAAAATGAAAAAAGCATATATAGAATGGGAGGAATAGGGCTAAGTGACAGCACATGTGAAAAAGACTTGGGTATACTAATAGATCACAGACTGAATATGAGTCAACAGTGTGATGCAGCAGCAAAAAAGGCAAATGCAATTCTAGGATGTATTAACAGAAGCATACAGTCTAGATCACGTGAAGTAATTATTTCCCTCTACTCCTCTTTGGTCAGACCTCATCTGGAATATTGTGTCCAATTTTGGGCACCACATTTTAAAAAAGACATCAACAAACTGGAGCAAGTTCAGAAAAGAGCGACCAGAATGGTGACCGGTCTGCAAACCCTGTCTTATGAGGAAAGGTTGCAGGATTTGGGAATGTTTAGTTTGCAAAAGAGAAGACTGAGAGGAGACTTAATAGCTGTCTACAAATATCTAAAGGGCTGTCACATTGTAGAAGGATCAACTTTATTCTCATTTGCACAAGGAAAGACTAGAAGCAATGGGATGAAGCTGAATGGGAGGAGACACAGATTAGATATTAGAAAAAACTTTTTGACAGTTAGAGTGATCAATGAGTGGAACAGGCTGCCACGAGAAGTGGTGAGTTCTCATTCAATGGAAGTCTTCAAACAAAGGCTGGACAGACATCTAACTGGGATGATTTAGCGAATCCTGCTTTGAGCAGGGGGTTGGACCAGATGGCCCAGGAGGTCCCTTCCAACTCTACGATTCTATGATTCTATGATTCTATGAAGATTAAATAAAAATGTAATGCTGAGGTCGAATTCACATGTAGAATAAATGCTGCTTTATTTCTGCTGCACTTGTTTCTTTTTGCACATTTTCTGCCAATGTCCTGACAAAATGACAATCTTCTCTGAATATTGCATGTTTGCTTAGTTTCTTTTGCTTTTGCCCAATTATTGGATGCATTTTTGGTGCAGATGTGAAGCTTATAATAGTATAGAAAAGCTTTAATTTAACACTTAAAAATGCAACAGCCATTTTTACAGGCTTTTTTTCATAACACCATCTGCTTTGCTTAGGCCTCTTTCACACATCAGGTTTTCTGCTTCAGGCGCGATCCGGCGCTTTTGACTAAAACCGGATCCGTCGAAATGCAATGCCGGATCCGGTTTCCCCCCCATTGACTTGCATTAGAGCCGGATCGAGCCGGATGGCCATGCGTTTCATCCGATTTTCGCCGGATCCGGCAATGTGACGCGATCCGGCGTCTGGAAAAAACGGTGACTGTAACGTTTTTTGTATCCGTCGAAAAAGCCGGACACGCCGGATCCGGCGTGTCCGGCTTTTTCATACAATGAAAGCCTATGAGCGCCGCAATGCGCCGGATCCGGTTTTTTTGGTCTGAGCATGCTCAGTAGCTCTGCCCACAGGACATATATAAAAGCAAGACAATGGGACCCTCAGCCACACCCAACATGCCACCCAAGCCAAGAACCAGGAGCAGGAGAAGGCAGCAGACATCTGCAGCAGCAGCACCATCAGCACCACCCCAAATGGAGCAGCATGCTGAACAACGGGAGGGGAGTCCAGCAGCAGATGAGAGACGGTAATTATCAAATCCCCCATTCCTCCAAACTAGGGCTATGGAATATCAAGATATTCATTGGCCCTTTGTTTCTCTTTATTCAACAGCCGCCCAATAGATGCAGCAGCAGCAGCAGCAATGGCAGCAGCAGAAACACCACCCACAGCCATGGAGTCTGGCCATGAGGAAGACAGCACATCTTCTGGGAGCCCTCCCTCGCATCGTCAGCGTTTGACGGTAAGTTTTTATTTCCAAAATCCATCATCTCTGTAATATATGTGTATTCATTGCCTTTTATTTCAAAACAGGAATCACAAGATGAAGAGGAGCTCCCAGAAGAAGAAGGAAGTGGTGGACAGACACTTGGAGTGGGCTCACAATTGGTAAGTTTTTTGCATCAAACGCAGAAACACAACATCACACTACACACAACACATAGAAAACAATGTTCTGCAGACCACACACAGCAAACAAATGCCTACATCCAAAGACATAACATTTTTTGTTTTCTTCTCTAGTCTTCCCAATCTGGTGCTCGGCCAAGAGGTCCTCGCAGTGCCTCCCAGGGTCGTCGGCGACAGCAACGCGGCGGTCACCAGCGTGTAAGTATAAATATTTTTGCTTTGTTTTTTTTGCACTTTTTATTTCATTTCTTTTGTGGAGGCTAATTATGTTATTTTTGTCTTTTTCTTTAACAGCCTTCACAGCGTGCTCCCGACTCTGACGGTGAGGATGGAGGGATTGATGTCGACCGCCTCATCGATCTCGTCAGAGAAAGGGAGCCGCTCTGGAATATGGCTGACCGACGCCACGCTGACCTGATCGTTACCCGACGACTCTGGGAGGAAATCTGTTCGCTCCTTGTGGACCGCTGGGAGGACCTCGAAGCTCGGGCCCAGATTAAAGAGCGTAAGTATATACAGTACCGGTTGCTTGATTTAAACCTGTGTTTCCCGAACTCCAGTCCTCGTGGTCCCCACGGATCATGTGTTCAGGATTTCTATTTACTTTGGAAATCCTGAAAACATGACCCCTGGGGACCATGAGGACTGGAGTTTGGGAAACACTGATGTTGTATACTAACCACTTTGTCCTTTCTCGTTTCAGGGGAGAGAATTGTGAAGCGGTGGCGGTCTGTGAGGGATCGTTTCAAGAAGGAGTTCAATAAAGAGATGCGGGCCCCGAGTGGATCTGGAGGACGCAGGAGCAAGTACAAGTACGCACGAGCCCTGTCGTTCCTCCGGGAGACAATGCTCACCAGAAGGTAAATATTACACACCACATGTGACAAAAAAATGTTTAGATGTAACTTTTTTTTTTCAGCCAGGGCCATACCATGTCACTATTTTAATTGTTTTTTTTTCTCTTTATTCCACAGCACGGTGAGCAGCACTCGGGAGCCTGCACGATTGGACCCTTCTGAGGCGATCCCTGAGGAGACCGGCACCGAGGGAGACTTCGACCGCCCCGGTACATCTGCACCTTCCCAGCCTTCCCACACATTCGACCCATCAGTCCCATCCACCAGCACAGGAGCATCGTGGCCGCCTACATTACATGAAGCTGCTGGTGAGGAGATCGCTTTCCCTTTACCCCACCCTTCTGCCCCTGCCACCTCTAGTACACCTGCGGGTACTGGGCGGCAGCGGCAGAGGGGTCAGGAAAAGACTTATGCGCCAGAGTTCTTGCATCTGAATGCATCTTTCCAGAACTGTCTAAAAGTCTTGTCAGAGCAAATCTCCGCAGGCTATCAGCAGATCAACTCCAGCATTCTGGAGGTGAAGACACTTCTGCAAACCATGCATTCAGAAGCAAGATCTTCGCCAAACCACACCTTTTTCAGGTCTGTTGTGGAGCGCATGGAAACGCTCTCTCCTGCCCAGCAGATGCATGTAATGCATTCATGCCACGCTGCTCTCCAGCAAGTTACCTCCCAACCTCCTCCTCCCACCACAGTAGTTCCTCCACCTGCACCCCCTCCAGCCACTTTCCATCCTCCCCCTCCTATTACATCTACACCCCCTCCAGCCACTTTCCATCCTCCCCCTCCTATTACATCTACACCCCCTCCAGCCACTTTCCATCCTCCCCCTCCTATTACATACCATCCACCTCCCCAGCACCATCCACCTCCCCAGCACCATCCACCTCCCCAGCACCATCAACCTCCACAGCACCAGCAACCTCCCCAGTACCAGCAACCTCCCCAGTACCAGCAACCTCGCCAGTACCAGCAACCTCCCCAGTACCAGCAACCTCCCCAGTACCTGCAAACTCCCCAGTACCAGCAACCTCCCCAGTACCAGACATCTCCTCACTTCCAGCAACCTGCCCCGTACCAGACATCTACCCACTTCCAGCAACCTGCCCTGTACCAGACATCTCCCCACTTCCAGCAACCTGCCCCATACCAGACATCTCCCCACTTCCAGCAACCTGCCCCGTACCAAACTGCTTCCCCATACAACTTGCCATCAACATCATCTGCTCCTACAGTCCCTGCCCAACCCTCCACTCCACCACCCACCACCTCTTCTGCTTCCCACATGTCCACCCATTCTGTAGTTTTTTCCACACCTTCACCTCTAACTGTTCCTTCCCCACCACGATCCCAGTCCTCTCTCCACACTCCCAGTGTCGAAGTGTCCCGCAGCCCCTACAGCAGTATTTCCACCACACACTACACAGATTTATAATGTGTGTATTTAAATAAAAATGACCAGTTTTATGGTTTCAGTTTTATAGTTTCAAAGCTTTATTAAACAAGTTTATTAAAATTTTTAAAAAGTTTACTAAAAAAAACATTTTTCAATAAAAGTTAAATTATTTTACACTGGTTGTCTGTCATTTCTTTCTGTGGCGAAAAAGGTTAAATACAGGGTATTTAAAAGGTGAAATGGTATTCAAAACTAGGTATATAACTGTGGGTAAATTTTAGCTTTTTGCCACAGTTGTGTTCCTGGTTGTGTTTGAAGCAAAGTATTTCACCTAAAAAGTTGTGTTTATTGTTGGTGATTTCCTAACAATGTACACAACTTTTGTTAAAAGGTGAAATATTTTGCATAAAACACAACCAGGTACACACCTGTGGCCTAAAGCTAAAAATAGAGACCATGACAAGATAGCCAACTTTGGTTGGCAAAGGTATATACTGTTGGTACAGAAGGTACACAAGTTTGGTTGGGCACAAATCTTTCACACTCTGTCATCCTGCCAGTGTACTCTGCCTTGAGGTGACATAAAGTATAGTGCAAAATTGTCCCTCATTACTGAAACCGTGACAGAACTTCTAGTGGTAATGTCATGGTAATCTTGCAAGGTGGTTTCTTCAGAGGTGTCCTCAATGGAAATGGGTTCCTTGCAGATAACAAAATAGTGGAGTACCACGCACGCTTTGATCACCTCGTCCACAGTTTCTGTCTTGAGGTTGATCGCAGTCAATAGGACCCGCCATTTGGCTGTCAGAATACCAAAGGTACATTCAACCATTCTTCTTGCTCTTGTGAGGCGGTAATTAAAAATGCGTTTTGGTCTTGTCAATCCTCTGCTAGAGTACGGTTTCAAAAGGTGTTCTGACAGCTGGAAGGCTTCATCCCCTACACAGACAAATGGCATAGGTGGACCAGATGTTTGCGGCAGCGGTCTAGGTGGTGGGAACTGGAAGGTGTTTCCATACAGTTTATGCCCCATGGCAGACAGTTTGAAAACTTGAGAGTCATTGGAGCGGCCATAGGCCCCAATATCAACCGCAATAAATTTGTATTCCGCGTCAGCGATGGCCATGAGGACAATTGAAAAATATTTCTTGTAATTGAAATATTCCGATCCCGATCCAGCTGGCTTTACAATGCGGATATGTTTCCCGTCCACAGCGCCCAAGCAGTTGGGAAACTGACATATCTGTTGAAACTTGTCAGCAATTTCAATCCACCTCTCTGTTGTAGGCTCTGGTAAAAACTCTTCAGCTAAGGAGTCCCACAGTGCACGGCATGTGTACTTCACTATTCCAGATATGGTGGAAATCCCGAGTCTGTACTGGAAATGCAGTGACGAAAGGGATTCTCCAGTTGCAAGAAATCTGTGGGGAATTAAAAAACAATAAATTAGTTTTAAATCACAGCATTACATACCAAAACTGAGCTATAACACTTGGAGATACAAACTACCACCAACAAGATTGCAGTGAAAGTGTGCTCTGATGCGATCACATCCAATAAATGTGGCTTACCTTAAAGTCACCATCAGACGCTCTGTGGGTGAAACAGAGAAGCGGCAATAGGTGTCCGCTTTTCTTATGAGGTGTGCAATGCGCTCCACCAAGTAATCAAAATTCTCCATTTTCATCCTAACATATCCAAAAAATTTATCCGGGTTTCGTCGAAGGTCCATGCAGAGTGTAGAATAGACCCCACGCGTCATTCTCTTGGCTGTGATGGGGTGGATCCACAAACGTCGTCTACGATGCCTGATGCGCTGCTGTCTCACTCTCTCCTTCTCCAGAACAATCACCCTCAAACGATTCGCCTCCGCTATAAAATCCGCCAAATTCTTCAAAATATTTCCAATGACAACATCCATCTTCGCCAATAACTTGCTCTTCTCTCCAACCTGCACTTTCTCCTCTACAACCTGTCAAAGAAGGGCTGTAGGAACATGCTATATATAGTTTTCCAGTAGCCAATCCCGTTCGGAAGGCCACAAGGGTCAATTTTAAAAACCGGATCCGGCGTAATCCGTCGAAAAACGGATAGAAAAACGGATGAACCGGATGAGACGGATCCGGTTTTGTCTGTCAAGAAAAAGACGGATCCGGCAGAAAACCGGATCCGTCACATCCGGTTTTACTAAACATTTGCCGGATCCGGCGTTCCGGCACGACGCCGGATCGCGCCTGACGCCGAAAACCTGAAGTGTGAAAGTAGCCTTAGGCTACTTTCACACATCAGTTTTTTGCCGTCAGGCAGGATCCGGCTATTTTTAGAAAAAACGGATCCGGCATAAATTTTGGAGAACTGTAGAAACGGATCCGTTTTTTTTCTGGATCCGTCTAGCAGGTTATATCTGTTCCTGGGGGCTGGCCAATTGGATCTGAGCCTGCGCAGACTTAAAAAAACCGGATCCGTTGGCTGGATCCGTCTTTTTCTGGATCCGGCGCATTCCGGCGCCCATAGACTTTCATTGTAGCAAAAAGCTGGAAGCGCCGGATCCGGCGCTTCCGGCTTTTTCGCCGGAGACAAAAAACGTTACAGTAGCCGTTTTTTCCAGACGCCGGAATGAGACAAGTTGCCGGATCCGGCAAAAAACGGATGAAACGCAATGCCATCCGGCACGATCCGGCGCTAATGCAAGTCAATGGGGAAAAACTGGATCCGGCATTGCATTTTGCCGGATCCGGTTTTACAAAAAAAAGCCGGATCGCGCCTGAAGGCAAAAAACTGATGTGTGAAAGAGGCCTTAGACATTGTCTGTTTTCACATGTAGCATCAATGCATATTTTCTGAGTGAATGAGGAATGAGTGAATGTGCTCAGTGATACTCAGGTATCATTCAAGTATCTGGGTGTTCGGATGTGCTCGACACTCGACGAGCATTGGCTGTTGCTCGGATTTGAGCTTGAATCCCCAATCAAAAAATTTGGCGCCTGTTACACAGCAAATAACCATGCGGGGATTGCCTGCCAGTCACTGTAATTCCGCAACCATCTTGGTAGTGCTTTACTGTGCTTGGCTGGCCACATTCCCTCATCAGAGGTTATAAAAGGACGGTGTCAAGCTCACGCCTTGGCTGAATAGCGTGAGCCGGTGGGTTGTGGCCCCACTGTGCCACAGACCAGACTACCCTGGAAGGGGCGTGACTAAGACAGCTGCCATGGTCTTCTCTGGAGCCTCCAATGGTGAGGTCAGGGTTGTGCAGTAGGCAGCTGCCAGGTGCCACTCCAGGGTGGAGTCTGGCTGTGACTGCTGATACCACTCAGGGACAGGACACTTAGTCAGGTGTGAGTGACAGGCAGGCAGGTGGGCACGGGTGAGATACAGGGCAGGCTGGCACGGCTGAGACATAGTGCAGGGTGGCATGGCTGAGACACAGGGCAGGCTGGCATGGCTGAGACACAAGGCAGGCTGGCACGGACAAGACACAGGGCAGGCTGGTGTGGTATGAGAAGGTACAGTTAGGGGCCTGTTCACACAGCAGGTGCAGGTACCGGTATAGGTAGGAAGGAGTGGCATATGATGGAACAGGTTTGGACCTGTTCACACAGGAGGAGCAGGTACAAGTATTAACAGGAGAGAGTGGAGTATGACAAAGCAGGTTAGGAACTGGGCCGCAGGAGTGCAGAGTAGGCGGAGCCACTGGAGTGAGGAGTAGGCGGAGCCACAGGAGTGAGGAGTAGGTGGAGCCGCAGGAGTGAGGAGTAGGCGGAGCCGCAGGAGTGCGGAGCAGGTGGAGCTGCAAGGGTGAAGAGCAAGCGGAGCCACAAGGGTACAGAGCAGGCAGAGCTGCAAGGGTGCAGAGCAGGCAGAGCTGCAAAGGTGCAGAGCAGGCAGAGCTGCAAAGGTGCAGAGCACAGACAGGGAGGACACAGGGAAAGACACAGCAGGGAAAGAAGCCAAAGACAAGGATGCAGGGGTAGGACAGAGTTCAGACAAAGTACAAGGACAAAGACTCAAGGACCAGGATATTCTGCCTGGAGGGCGGATAGACAGGCACAAGACAAAGCTAGGAGTGTAGCCTCCAGAGAAGGAGAAACACAGAACAGGGCCTGGCTTACTCAGCAGCAAAACACTAACTGAGTTTAAACATTGTTCAGGCAATGTTCCAGTGGGTGGGCAGCCCTAAATAGTAGAGGGCTTTAGGTAATTGTTCAGGGACACATTAGCCAGGTGCACCCTGACTCCATAAGAAGCAGAGAGTTCAGGCGCCGCCCCCCTATACACACAGTCAGGAAACATGAACATAGCAGACAGGAGAAAAGGCAAGGAGCTGATGGCAGAGAGAAATCACAGCATGACCTGGAGCAGTGAGTAAGTTGGTGAGTGGGGGATGGGAGGCCATGCAGCGATGCCAGCAGGGTTGTTACAGACGGGTGCCGCCACGATCGGCTTTCTGACACCATTGCATAAATCAAGGAAAGTTCTGATTGGAGGGAGAGAGCAATTATCTAGGTTTGTGTCAGATACTTTCTGCATTTAGCCTAAGGACAGTTGCAGGAGCAGGGAGACTGGCAGAACGCAGCCTCTAGGCGGGCCTTAGAGATTTGCAGTCTGTTGCTAAATGTATAGCTGCTGCACGTGATGACATTCTTTTTTTGGGGGTGAAAAAATTGACTATATTGTCATCCATACAATTTAATGTGCTCAGTGTTACATTACGGTGGTATATAAAACTAAAAAAAAAACAGTTCAAAATTTATTTCTGGATTGATTTGGTCATCCATAGAGTTTATCATGTTTAGTGTTACATTACGGTGGTGTATAAAACACCCAAAAAAGGTTCAACTTTTTTTCTGCATTCAATTAGTCATTCATACAATTTAGCATGGTTAGTGTTACATTACAGTGGTATATAAAACTCCCAAAAATGGTTCAACTTTTTTTGTGGATTCAGTTAGGCATCCATAGACTTTAACTCACTGCTTAGTGTTACATTATGGTAGTATATAAAACAAAAAAAAATCTATTTTTTTTCTGGATTCAATTAGTCATTCATACAGTTTAATGTGCTCTGTGTAAAATTATGCTGGTTTAAAAGTTTTAAAACCGCTTGGACTGCTGTACTTGACAAAATTTTTTGGTACATTAAAAAAATGTAGTTTCAATTAATAATGGAAACTTGGTTTCCAGATACCTAGCAATTAGAAAATGCGTAAGGTGTGCAGTAAGGGGCATGGAAGTGGAAGTGCTGATGATGGTTCAAGCAGAAGCTGAGGACGCAACGCAGGATCAGCTATGCCTCTAGTTGGAGCGCAGGAAACACGCCCATCCATGACACATAGCTTCCTGCCCCACTTTGCAGGGAGGCACAGGATACCACTTCCCAAGCCACAACAGTGTGAACAGGTAGTCGGTTGGATAGCAGATAATGCTTTCAGCATGCTTGACAGCACCAACCAGTCTTACACATGGTCCAGCTAACAGTCTGGATCACTTAATCCTCACCCTGAACCTCCTTCTTCCCACCATGTTGAGACGCAGGAGACCAGTTATCCCACACTAGGATACTCCAAGGAGCTCTTTACAACATCATTTCTTGATTTTGGCCACTCACCCTGCATATTCCAAGAGGGACAGGAGTAGATGCTGTGTAGTGATGCACAAAACTTAGAACAGCCATGGTCACAAGAAGATGATGAGACACAGTTGCTGATAAGTCAGGTTGCTGTTAAGTCACCAAGTCAGGAGGGTGCGGTGGTGGAAGATGAGGTGGTGGATGACAAGTCACCTACCCAACCTGGGAAGCTAGCATGCAGAATGAGGCCAGCAGTGCTAGGGGGAGGTATTGACAGCACCAAAACAGGCAGGAAGAAGCAGAAGGGTGACAGAGGCAGGAAACTGTTCTGCAGAGCACTGATGTTCGTGAATTTCTTCGTCAAAGAGTAAGGTGTTCGAGTTCTGAGACAAAAATATGGTCATTAGCAACATGTGCCATGCCAAGATCAGCAGGGGCCTGACCACTAAAAGCCTAAACACCACCAGTATGATCATGCACATTTCATCTAAGCACTCGACTCTGTAGGCTGAATGCCTGGTTTCACGATTGGTGCAAATGGGTGACATCACTCCTTCTTCCCCTATGTTACGTGCTTCCCAATCCCCTGTCCATAACACACTGGCACAGATAGCCTCCTGCCCTGCACTTGATCTTGCACATTCTGAGGCACCATCATCAGGCACTTCCAAAAACTAGTCCAAGCACAGCGTTCAGCTGTCACTACCCCAGTCACCCACCCTCAGACCCAAACGGTAAATGGGAACAGGCTGCTTGCAGTGGAAATGTTGCCACTTAGGCTTGTAGACAGGATTTCCACTGACTTATGGCCCAGCTACCACTATTTCTCCCGGTGTGGCGTCTTATACCAGCAAGTATCCAGGAATATCACCCGGGCCCTTACAATTGCATGCATTGGGATTGTACACTTAATGACCGACACATGGACAAGCGCTTGTGGCCATGGATGCTACATTTTCCTGATGCCACACTGAGTGAACATTGTGGATGCTGGCCACACTGAGTGAACATTGCGGATGCTGGGGCCAAGTCTCACCCTGGTATTGCACAAAGATTGCTGGTCCTACTTCTATCAAGGTTTCTTCCACCTCCTACACGAGTTCATGCACCCCGTCTTGCTCTTCCTCATCCTTCATCTCCAATTTGGTATCTCAGAGCACATCATCCACATCAGCTGGAAGCTCTGCTTCAGCAAAGCAGCAACAGGCTCTGCTGAAGCTAATTTGTCTAGAAGATAAACAGCACATTGTAGCAGAGTTACAGAAAGGCATAACAGACCAGACAGATCTGTGGCTCTTGCCACTGAACCTCCAACCAGGCATGGTCGTGTTTGATAATGAACATAACCTGGTGGTGGCTGTGAAGCTTGGAAAGCTCACACATGTATCATGCTTGGCCCACATGCTAAACTTGGTGGTACAGCAGTTTTTGAAAACCTACCCAGATTTGCCAGAGCTTCTTGTCAAGGTATCAACTCCCTCTGCTCTGGCAGTGCATGCAAGTGCCAGCTCACTGATTGGTGTGCGACATCACCACGCATTAGAACTCCACACTGCATATGCTGGCAATGCTTTGTGAGCAGCAGAGGCTAGTTGTTGAATATCAGCACACCACCAAATGACAGCAGCACATAAAGAGTCTTTAATCTTTAATATTTGAATGAGGCCCATCAGTTGTTGCCTTCAAGGGTCTATGAATGACTAAATGACTCTACTTTTATTCTTCTCCTGGAGAGTGCAAAGCTTTAATGAGTGTAGGAATACATTAACTATACTTTCAAAATATATTAATTGGGCCCTAAAGTTGTTGCCTTCAAAGGTCTGTGGATGACCCTCCTTATAATTTTTTTCTGGCTTTGCACTTTATGCAAAGACTTTATGAGTGTAGGACTACATCAACTATTTTAATGAGGCCCTCCAGTTGTTGCCTTCAAGGATCTATAGATGGCTGGTTGACCCTTCTTATATTTTTTTTCTGGCTTTGCATTGTGTGCAGAGCCTTTATAAGTGTAGGAGTACCACAACTACACTTTCTTAATATTTTAATGAGGCACTACATTTGGTGCCTTTAAGGGTGTATGGATAACCCTGCTTGCAATTTTTGGCAGACTTTGCACTTAGTGCAGACCTTGAAAAAGGCACCTTGAAAAAGAGGCGAAACGCGCGTCGGTGGCGGCGCTGCTTGTGGTCCTTGGCAGAGTTCAATATGGGTAAGCACTATAGCTTGGGATAGTGATTTTTTCAGGATGCGCACCTGTTAGGATCTCTCTTACCTTTATATCCCTCAAGTATGGCCCATATTTGTTACAGGCACTAAGCACTTTATTTTGTCAATTCTTAGGACTAACAAGCAGCAGATACTTATCTGATCCTTTATATATCTTCTGTCATTTATGTAACTGTCAGTACTACATGTTTAATAAACTTTGCTTATTATTTTTATGTTATTGGACTTGTACTCCCCTTTTTTATCTTTTATGAGTGTAGCAGTACCACAACTACACTTTGTTCGCAATATTTGAATGGGATACTATAGTTGGTGCCTTGAAGGGTGTATGGATGACCTTGCTTGTCATTTTTGGCAGGCTTTGCACTGTATGCAGACCTTTTATGAGTGTAGAAATACCACAACTACACTTTGTTCACAATATTTGAATGGGATACTATAGTTCGTGCCTTGAAGGGTGTATGGATGACCTTGCTTGTAATTTTTGGCAGGCTTTGCACTGTCTGCAGAGCTTTTATGAGCGTAGGAGTACAACAATCATACTTTATTCACAATACTTGGATGATGTACTACAGTTGGGGCCTTGAGGGGTGTATGTATGTCTCTAATTACATACAGAGGCATGTGTGTATCAGTATATATATATATATATATATATATATACAGTGCTCAAAGAAAAAAAGGGAACACAAACAGCCTGTTGCAAATGAAATAGTGTTTCCTTTATTTTTTTTGAGCAGTATATATTATACACAATAGAATACTTACCAGTCCCCTCTTCTTTAGTTCTTCTAAACTTCCGCACATTACAGGACTTGCGGCATGGCAACATCATGGAAATGTGACCAGTCACAAGATCATGAAGTCACCACGGGTCATAAAGTCTCCCAGAGTACAAGACCTGTGGTGTCATCACGGTCACATGCCTGTGCTGTCAAGGAAGGTCCGTAAACTGTCTCAGTATTGGAAATTAGATTGATATTATCAATCTAATTTTTGCTGCAGATTCTAGAGGCCCCTGGGGAGTGGGTGCCCTAGGCAAATGCCTAGTTTGCCTGCCCCTAATGCCAGCCCTGCTCCTGTGTAACATGAGTGAGCGTGTTTAGCATTGCTGGTGGCCTAGTCACACCTAAGTGGACAAGATTATTTACCACAAGCATAGAAAACATAACATTTGTCAAAATGAAACAGACATGAAATTTTGGAGTTCAAATTTTAATCAATTCACTTATCTCTATTTCAGACCAAAACCAATAGAAGAAGAAGCATATGAGGGCTGAGCGAAATGTATGTCAATAGTTATTTAATTTAATGCGCAGAGACAGCTGTGTTTTATTCACAGCAGTGTATTCAGCAGAATATGAATCAGATATACAGTATAAGGTCGTTGTATTATTAGGTGTATGTAATTAATTCATTCAAAATGCAAACATAATTACAATATGTGTGAAATTTTTCAGTTTAGAAGCTGGAGTCTGATAATTATGCATTAAAACAGTTTCTGAGTTCATATTTGCGTGAAGTTTACATGACACTTTTCTTCCTACATTATTAATTTAATACCAGTTGTAGAAATACTATTGACTGACAAAAAATTCACCTCATTCCATGGGGTGACATGCTTTTTTTTGCTTATTATTTTAGTTAAGCAATATAACCTGCAACCCAGAGCCACATTTGCCATAAGGCGAGTTGAGCATTTTACCTTAGGCTGCACTTCGCAGTTCCAATCAGGTAGTATTGCCCCAGGATCTTACAAGTCTCTTTGGCTAGGCTATGAATGTACTGTTTGGGGAGCCACTCAGAAGTCTTCACTGAGCATATTATTGAAAAGTTTGTGGAAGAAAGTGAGACCTGGTGACCCAAAGAAGAGATGAGAGAGTGTGAGGGCAGGATCCACTGTACAATACAACAGTATATAAGGGTGTTACAGAGGCCCAGGTGGGCAGTGTCTAACCCCAGACATTTTGATACAGGAAAGATGTATTTCTTTGTACTGAGTTAGACAGTATATAGAAGAATATTTAGAATTGAGAGTCCTCAGAGGTTGATACCTTTTAATGGCTAACTGAAAAGATAGTAACAAAATGCGAACTTTCGAGACTACTCAGGTCTCTTCATATATTCAGGTTCTATGCCTGATGAAGAGACCTGAGTAGTCTCGAAAGCTTGCAATGTATTACCATTAGTGTTGAGCATTCCGATACTGCAAATATCGGGTATCGGCTGATATTCGCTGTATCGGAATTCCGATACCGAGTACCGATATTTTTTCAATATTGGATACCGGAATCGGAAGTTCCCATAATGCAATGAGCCACTGTTGTGGCTGTGATTGGCTGCTGAAATGATGTCATCATGATGCGCGGTCTGTGCGCATCATGATGCGCGGTCTGTGCGGGCCTGCCGGGGGTCTGTGCGGGCCTGCCGGGGGTCTGTGCGGGCTGCCGGCGGTCTGTACGGGCCTGCTGGGGGTCTGTGCCGGCTGCCGGCAGTCTGTACGGGCCTGCCAGGGGTCTGTGCCGGCTTCCGGGGGGTCTGTGCCGGCTGCCGGCGGTCTGTACGGGCCTGCCGGGGGTCTGTGCCGGCTGCCGGGGGGTCTGTGCCGGCTGCCGGCAGTCTGTACGGGCCTGCTGGGGGTCTGTGTGTGTGTGCAGTCATCGTCCGATTGGATTACAAGTCCCATCGGGCGATGCCTGCTACAATGAGAGTGATTGACACATTAGCCAATGATGGTACAGCAGTAGTCCCATCATCCAGCTAATGTGTTGAATGTAAAAAAAAAACAAAAAACCATACATACTACATACATACAACATACATACTACATACATACTTCATATATACTACATTCATACAACATACATACATACTACATATATACTACATATATACTACATTCATACAGCATACATACATACTACATACATACTACATATATACTACATTCATACAGCATACATACATACTACATACATACTACATATATATTACATTCATACAGCATACATCCATACTACATATATACAACATTCATACAACATACATACATACTACATACATACTACATATATACTACATTCATACAACATACATACTACATACATACTACATTCATACAGCATACATACATACTACATATATACTACATTCATACAGCATACATACATACATAAAACATGCTACAGATATAATACATACATACTACATATATACTACATTCATACAGCATACATATACACTACATATATGCTACATATATACTACATTGGTACAGCATACATACATACTACATATATACTACATTCATACAACATACATACTACATACATACTACATTCATACAGCATACATACATACTACATATATACT
Organism: Dendrobates tinctorius; assembly: GCF_039654945.1. Lineage (NCBI taxonomy): Eukaryota > Metazoa > Chordata > Amphibia > Anura > Dendrobatidae > Dendrobates > Dendrobates tinctorius. The sequence goes on from NW_027361679.1 coordinate 3,377,236, forward strand.
ACATATATACTACATTCATACAGCATACATACATACATAAAACATGCTACAGATATACTATATACATAATACATATATACTACATTCATACAGCATACATACACACTACATATATACTACATATATACTACATTCATACAGCATACATACATACTACATACATACATACAACAGACATAAAGCATGCTACAGATATGCTACATACATACTACATACAATACATTCATGCATTCGTACAATACATACATATAGACATACAGTACATACAACATAGAGTACATACTCACCATTACTTGTCACATTGTTCCCCGAAGTCAGTGTCATCTGTGAAAAAAATATGAAAAAAACAAACCACCAAATACTCCCTGTTCCGCAGAAATCCACGAGTGTCCCACGCCGATCTCCCGTGGAGAACAGCAGCATCAGCTGATGCGACCGTTCTCTAGGGGCTGTAGGAATCCAATGATGGGAGGTAGGTATCCTTCCGCACTGTATTCCTCCGCCACTGTAAATAAAAATAGTCCCTAGTCTCACTTTTGGCATTGCCGTGTGAGAAAGTTCCCACGCAGCTTTTGCCATAAAGTGAGACTAGGGACTATTTTTTTACAGTGGCGGAGGAATACAGTGCGGAAGGATACCTACCTCCCGTCATTGGATTCCTGGAGCCCTTAGAGAACGGTCGCATCAGCTGATGCTGCTGTTCTCCATGGGAGATCGGCGTGGGACACTCGTGGATTTCTGCGGAACAGCGAGTATTAGTTGGTTTGTTTTTTTCATATTTTTTTCACAGATGACACTGGCTTCGGGGATCAACGTGACAAGTAATGGTGAGTATGTACTCTATGTTATATGTACTGTATGTCTATATGTATGTATTGTATGAATGTATTGTATGTAGTATGTATGTAGTATGTATGTAGTATATCTGTAACATGTTTTATGTATGTTGTATGTATGTAGTATATATGCAGTACGTATGTATGCTGTATGAATGTAGTATATATGTAGTATGTATGTAGTATGTACTGTATGTTGTATGAATGTAGAATATACAGTATGTAGTATGTATGTATATATGTTGTATGAATGTAGTATATATGTAGTATGTATGTAGTATGTAGCATGTATGTATGCTGTATGAATGTAGTATATATGTAGTATGTATGTAGTATGTATGTATGTTATATGAATGTAGTATATATGAAGCATGTATGTATGAATGTTGCATATATGTAGTATGTATGTAGTATGTCTGCATGCTGTATGAACGTAGTATGTATGTAGTATGTATGTAGTATGTATGCTATATGAATGTAGTATATATGAATTATGTAGTATGTAGTTTGTATGTAGTATGTATGTATGCTGTATGAATGTAGTATATATGAATTATGTATGTAGTATGTAGTATGTATGTATGTTTTTTTTTTTTGTTTTTTTTTTTACATTCAACACATTAGCCGGATGATGGGACTACTACTGTCCCATCATTGGCTAATGTGTCAATCACTGTCATTGTAGTAGGCATCGCCCGATGGGACTTGTAGTCCCATCGGACGATGCCTGCACACACACACAGACCCCCCCCCCCGGCAGCCGGCACAGACCCCCTGGCAGGCCCGTACAGACCCCCGGCAGCCGGCACAGACCCCCCGGCAGCCAGCACAGACCCCCGGCAGGCCCGTACAGACCGCCGGCAGCCAGCACAGACCCCCCGGCAGGCCCGCACAGACCCCCGAGAGGCCCGTACAGAGCCCGCCCGCACACACAGACACGCACAGTGTCCGCCCATGCACCGCCTACACTCTTCCCCCCTCCCGAACTTGATGTACAAGGAAAGAAAGGGTTTTTTTTAAATCCGATATTTCTGTCCCATTGATTTAAATGGGACTTCCGGTATCGGAATCGGCGATACCCGATACTTTTTGTGTATCTGGCCGATCCAATCCTATCTGATATTTCTGGATATCGGATGGCATCACTCAACACTAGTTACAATCTTTTCAGTTAGCCATTAGAAAGTATCAACCACTGAGGACTCTTAAATCTAAAAAATTTTCTAACCCCAGCCAGAAAGCAGTATCAGCTCAAAGTGATGGGAGTACTACACCTTGGAGATAAAATACAATTTTTGTACAATTTTCTTTGTAGCCACTGCTAGTTGGGAGCATGGCCTAATGTGAACTGTGGGAAAAACCTTAGCTATATTTTGGGCATGATGATGATCACAGCTGGGATGCCAGTGTGAAGAAGCCATGTACAGTATAGTTGTAGTGTGACTGATGTATTTGATGTGTGTAAACCATATATTTAAAAGAAAAAACGGTTTGGCATCGTGTTAGTCAGTTGAAAAAAGATTGTTCTCAGTGAGAGAAACAAAATAATAATCTTGTAGTTATGCTACCTTTTAATGGCTAACAAAAATAAAATAAGTTATGTTGCAAAGCAAGCTTTCGCAAGTACTTGGGTCTCTTCATTAATCATGGTATAACTAAGTAACCTACAATCAAGTTTATGTTGGGATAAAAGGTATTGAAGCTTTCATGACATTTTATAAGTTCTTGTCCAGACTCAGTCAAGATCATTAAGATGTCTTAGGCCAAGCGTTTGATGGAACAGGATGATAAAAAGTAATTCTCCAGTTTAGCCATGAAAAGCTTGGCATACGGTGATGTCAATTTGCTGTCCATAGCAATTCCGGTGTGTTGTAAGTCAGTTTTCTGCATAATTATTTTGCTTCTAGGGGCATGTTAAGCACTTTGTTAACATACAGTATAGTTGCATACCAGTGGATTAGTTAGGTGGAAGCGACTGACAGATTCCCTTTAAAGCAAACCTGTCATCAATATTTTGCTAAGTAAACTACAGACATTGTCAAGTTGGCGCTTTTACACTAATTAAAATAATACCTGGGTTGAAGAAACCCTTCTTGTGGTTGTTGTTTAATCTATGGTAGAAGTTTTCAGTTAATGAGATTCTCGTGCGGGACTGTGGGCGGCACCTTTTTCTGTGCTCTGACCCCATCATCAGCATCATTGTGGCTGAAATGACAGGTTACTGAACCTTCAGTAACCTGCCTCCAATTTTAAATACTGCCTTTGGGCAGTTAATATTGTGGTCTTTTTTTTTTTTTAAATGTAACTCCAGAAAAATGATGCTGGTGGCTTCACATGCGCAGTAGCATCTATCGCTTGCCGATAGATGCTACTGAGCATGTGCAGCTGCCATTTTGCTGGAACCAATTTTTTTTTTCTTCAACAAAATGACAGCACCGGGACTTGCATAGATTAAGTGCATCGCCTGCAGATAGATGCTACTGCGCATGCACTGCCGCAGCCGCGGGATTGCGAGTGCCGGCATACATCTCTGGAACGGAGTCGGTATGGAAGGTGAATATAGATTTGTTTATTTTATCGGGGCTGAACATTTAGTTTAAGAAGGGGTTGTCCTAGTAGTGGACAACTCCTTTAAGGTAAGTCATCCTAGTAATTTGAATAATTTGCACATTAAACAGCGATATTGTTATGCATGTCCCTGCTTACACACAGCAGCATGTATGTTATAATATAATGTAAATATTGTATATGATATTTCATAAAAAAGTTTTATTTATTGGGCTTAATATACTGCTTGGATTTGGTTTGCTTTTTATCTTCAGGGTTCCATTTTGATGAGTTTTGCTCTGGCTAATTAGAAGGCGTATTGGTAATGGGTATCTTGTTTTAGTTATGGTTGTTGTAAAGCAGAATTGTTAATTGCATGACTTCATTATTCAGAGATATACTGTCATATGCATATTACTGTCTCTTACAGAGATAATGATTTGTTGTAAATGCTGGTTGAACTGTCTATAGATATAGATTCCAGGCCCCACAGGGGCTAATTGTCATTATAGAGTAATATCGAGGTACAATGTATGGCAATGATGGAGTTTCTAAGCCTCTTGTATGTTCTAAAGTTATATGTATTTAATATATTTTTCTGTTGGAAATTGCCCTCATGATATTTTAACATGCTAACAACTCCACTGGGCCAAGCCTAATTTATAAAAGTTTAAAGAATAGTGTAAAACAAACCCCATAATATACTGTATATAGGAGGAATAAAAAAAGCTAAATACAAACACACAATATTTTTGAATTTTTTTTTCTTAGGAATGTACCGTAAATCATTGTATTGGTTAAAGCAATGTCAAATCTGTGGTATGATCTTGTAGTTACATTGTCAGTAAAGCTTTGAGACTGATAACTGAGAGCATTGTAATGATCACACCAGTAGATAGGTTCTAATGTCCAAAGAGATGTAAGGAGACAGGGAAAAAAGAGTTGACAAGAGCAGCAGTGTTCATGAAGTAAATGACATTTCTCTTATCAAATTTCCTATTATCCACTACCTCCTGAGATTCCTGTCAGATTCTGTCCTATCAAATGCACAATATACATGGGAAAATGGCTGAACATACAGTCAGGGCACCTAAATTGGAACATAAAAACAATAAAAAGTCAATAATGTAATAAAAAATGAAAGATGATTACTTTTACAGGACAGGAGGAGGACTAAGACTACTTTCACATTTCCGTTTTTTAGCATCAGGCACGCTGCGGCGAAATTTGTAAAAACCGGATCCGGCGCCGCTTGCCACCAGATCTGGCTTTTCTCCCATAGACTTTCATTATCACCGCATTGCGCCGGATGGCCATGTGTCGCGTCCGGCTTTTGACGGATACGGCAAAAAGTGTCTGTCCGGCGCCTGGAAAAAACGTTTCATGTAACGTTTTTTCCTTGTGCCGGACCGCTTTTTCACACAACGCATGCCCGGAATATGTTCGCTGGAATGAAATTTAACCCTGTCAGTGTGGAAAAAAAATCTCTCTCTCTCTCTCATCATGCGATGTATTCCTTTAAATTTCTGCTGCACCGTATCCGGCCAAAAGAAGGATCAGCGTTTTCAGCCGGATCTGGTAGTCTGACTTTTCACCGCACGCCGCCGGATTACAAAACCGGAAATATGAAACTAGCCTTAGAGTCTGATGTTCGTTGGTTATAATATTTTATACAGTATGCAGAATGAAACTTGGTCAGTTTGCTTTACATAAACCAATATAATCTCACATTTCTGAAAATACTAAAATAATAATTATTTAGAAAAATCTACATTTCTTTTAAAGGGTTCCAAAAGCTTACATCATATGAAGGTAAAGTTTTACACAATGCACAAAAAGAATGCTTAGACATATAAACATGTATGTATATACTGAATATATATATACAGTATTTATATATATATATATATAGTTGTAGCCAAAAGTATTGACACCCCTGCAATTCTGTCAGATAATACTCAGTTTCTTCCTGAAAATGATTGCAATCACAAATTCTTTGGTATTATTATCTTCATTTAATTTATCTTAAATGAAAAAGCACAAAAAGAATTGTCCTAAAGCCAAATTTGATATAATTCCACACCAAAGAAAAAAAAGAGGGAGGACAAAAGTATTGGCACTGTTCGAAAAATCTTGTGATGCTTCTCTAATTTGTGTAATTAACAGCACCTGCAACTTACCTGTGGCACCTAACAGGTGTTAGCAATAGCAAAATCACATTTGCAGCCAGGTGACATGGATTAAAGTTGACTCAACCTCTGTCCTGTGTCCTTGTGTGTACCACATTGAGCATGGAGAAAAGAAAGAAGACCAAAGAACTGTCTGAGGACTTGAGAAACCAAATTGTGAGGAAGCATGAGCAATCTCAAGGCTACAAGTCCATCTCCAAAGACCTGAATGTTCCTGTGTCTACTGTGCGCAGTGTGATCAAGAAGTTTAAAGCCCATGGCACTGTGGCTAACCTCCCTAGATGTGGACGGAAAAGAAAAATTGACAAGAGATTTCAACGCAAGATTGTGCGGATGTTGGATAAAGAACCTCGACTAACATCCAAACAAGTTCAAGCTGCCCTGCACTCCGAGGGTACAACAGTGTCAACCCATACTATCTGTCGGCGTCTGAATGAAAAGGGACTGTATGGTAGGAGACCCAGGAAGACCCCACTTCTTACCCCGAGACATAAAAAAGCCAGGCTGGAGTTTGCCAAAACTCACCTGAAAAAGCCTAAAACGTTTTGGAAGAATGTTCTCTGGTCACATGAGACAAAAGTAGAGCTTTTTGGGCAAAAGCATCAACATAGAGTTTACAGGAGAAAAAAAGAGGCATTCAAAGAAAAGAACATGGTCCCTACAGTCAAACATGGCAGAGGTTCCCTGATGTTTTGGGGTTGCTTTGCTGCCTCTGGCACTGGACTGCTTGACTGTGTGCATGGCATTATGAAGTCTGAAGACTACCAACAAATTTTGCAGCATAATGTAGGGCCAAGTGTGAGAAAGCTTGGTCTCCCTCAGAGGTCATGGGTCTTCCAGCAGGACAATGACCCAAAACACACTTCAAAAAGCACTAGAAAATGGTTTGAGAGAAAGCACTGGAGACTTCTAAGGTGGCCAGCAATGAGTCCAGACCTGAATCCCATAGAACACCTGTGGAGAGATCTAAAAATGGCAGTTTGGAGAAGGCACCCTTCAAATATCAGGGACCTGAAGCAGTTTGCCAAAGAAGAATGGTCTAAAATTTCAGCAGAGCATTGTAAGAAACTCATTGATGGTTACCGGAAGCGGTTGGTCGCAATTATTTTGGCTAAAGGTTGTGCAACCAAGTATTAGGCTGAGGGTGCCAATACTTTTGTCTGGCCCATTTTTGGAGTTTTGTGTGAAATGATCAAAGTTTTGCTTTTTGCTTCATTCTCTTTTGTGTTTTTTCATTTAAGACAAATTAAATGAAGATAATAATACCAAAGAATTTGTGTTTGCAATCATTTTCAGGAAGAAACTGAGTATTATCTGACAGAATTGCAGGGGTGTCAATACTTTTGGCCACAACTGTATATACACAGTATATATATACAGTATATATTTATGTATATATATATATATATATATGTGCACTGCATTTTTCAGACTATAAGACTTTTTTCCCCCAAAATTTGGGCATAAAACACGGGTGCATCTTAAAGTTGGAATGTACTTACAATTAGCGTGGTGGCAGCATGAGTCAGGCAATTCTTCCGGTGGTCTGACGCTGCAGGGCGTTAATCTCACTTCCATTCCAGTCTGGTGCGGCTAGTGTGGCAGGTTCGGCGGTGCTCGGTGGTGGGGCTCTGGCGACATTTTGTGAAAGCCCAGAGCCCTCGCACTTCCATCACCTAGATGCTGCGGCCTGCGGGAAAATGGCCGACGGAGGCGGCGCATGCGCAGATTGAGATCTTGGCACCGAGATTGCATCTCCTGAGATCTAGGGAATAGAGATGAGCGAATATGTTCAGGTTCCCTCTTATTCATCAAGCTATAGCGCTTGCTGAATAAGTTGCAGAGGGAGCCCTGCGTCCTGGATTGCGCCAGCTGAACAGCTGATCGGAGCGCAGCTGCATGTGTTGTGACTGTGTCACAGCCTGTGTGTTGGGCTCTCCATGCATGTGCTGTGACTGTGACACAGCTGCGACACATGCAGCTGCGGTGCAAATCAGCTGTTCAGTCGGCACGATCCAGGAAGCTGGGTTCCCTAGGCAGCATATTCAGCAAGTGCTATAGCTTGCTGAATAAGAGGTGTGGCGTGGCTAAGGGTTGTATGGTTGATGGGAGGTATGTGGCTCAGAGATGGGTGTACTTGGTAATGTAAGCCCTAATTAATATCATTCTATTTCTGATGTTTTGCAAGGACCTGTGGTGAGGTCACAATCACGTGACCAGTCAGCTGCTGGTTTCGTGGGTGTGGCTAGAACTTTATAAGCTAGATAGTCCATGAGCCAAGAGCCAATTTTGACGATATCGGTACCACCCGGAGTGACTAATTCTCTTTGGTGTTTTTAGGTAGATGCATGTCTGTAGTTTATGTTTTGATATGATAGCCCTTGCACATCAGTAGCTTAACCCCTTCAGGCCTATTTGTACCCAAATGCCTAGGCCATTTTTTGTAAATCTGACCTGTCACTTCATGCGGTAATGACTTTGGGACGCTAACACCTACCCACGCCATTCTGAGATTGTTTTCTCGTGACATATTGTACTTCATGGTAGTGCTAATTGTGAGTCAATAGATTTTACCTTTCTGCATAAAAAATTACAAAATACACGAAAATTTGGGAAAAATTTGCTATTTTTGAACTTTGAAATTCTCTACTTTTTACAAAAATGCTGATACCCCCATAACAGTTATTAGTTTTCATTCTCCACATGTCTACTTCACATTGGCATCATTTTGGAAATGAAATTTTATATTTTTCGGATGTGATAAGGCTCATAGTTTTATACGCAATTTTTAAAGTTTACGACTAAATTTCCAAAACCCATTTTTCCAAGGACCAAGTCAGTTCGGACGTCACTTTATGGGTCTTGTATAACAGAACCCACCCATACATTACCCCATTTTGCAAACTACACCCCTCAAGGTGTCCAAAACGGATTTTCAAAACTTTGTTAACCCCTTAGGTGTTGCACAGGAATTCAAGCAAAATGACAGTGAAATATCAAAATTTCAATTTTTTGGCAGATATTCCATTGTAATCCAATTTTACCTGCAACCCAGCAAGGGTTAACAGCAAACCCAAACCCAAAATTGGTTACCCCAATTCAGCAGTTTATAGAAACACCCCACATGTACACGTAAACTAAATTATGGGCGCGCAAGAGGGCTCAGCACAGAAGGAGGGCTTGGTGGTTTTTGGGATAATAGATTACACTGGAAGAAATCCAGTGGGCCATGTCGTATTGGAGAGACCCTGAGGTACCCCCAGAGTGGAAACCCCCAAAAGGTTACCGCATTTTGGAAACTACACCCCCTAAGGAATGTTTTAGGGGGTATAGTAACCACTTTGACCCAACAAGCGCTCCATTGGAGTTTCATGCACTTGGTTGAGGAAATTGAAAAGTACGTTTTTTACCGAAAAATGTCGTTTTAGGCCCACATTTTTCATTTTGAAAAGGGGGACCAGGAAAAAGTACATCCCACTTTTTATTCCCCATTGTCTCCCAAACATGGCAATACCACAAGTGTTGTCTAAAACCACAGTATTGGCGCACGGCAGGCTTCGTAAGCGAAGCTGCGGCAAAATTCACTGTAAGAAATCGATGGGGCCATGTCACATTTGGAGACACACTGAGGTCCCGCACAGTGGAAACCCCAAAAAAGTGACCCCATTTTTGAAACTACACCCCCTAAGGAATGTTTTAGGAGGTACAGTAACCACTTTGCACCGGGAACCGGCTCCCGACCCGCGGCGATCGCCCGGCATATGATCCGGGTACGATTCGCCGTACCGCTACGGCGGCCGGCGCGAAGGGGTTAATGGTATTTTTCACCTTTTGAATAGATCCTACCTATATTTCCAAAAAATAATGATTAAAGGTCGATTTAGGGGAAATGCCAAAATGACAATACAATGCATGTAGTATTTGTAACAAAATTTAATCCAAGTTATGTAAATACACACTGAACATGTCATGGGCTTGTCCATACTAATGTGTGTGTGTGTGTGTGTGTGTGTGTGTGTGTGTGTAGGTGTGTGTGTGTGTATATATATATATATATATATATATTGTGTGTGTATGTATAATTATATAACGTTAATCCATAATATCTTCAACATCAGACTCTGAATCTGACTGTTGTTCTACTGGCTCGTCTTCAATACCCTTGTTCTGGCATGTCTGTAACCTGCACATGTCCGTGCACTTCAGGCCATTGCTGAGGCAAGTACACTGAGGAAGTTTGCATGACCGCACACACTTGCAGGACAGTATCTGGATAATAGCTTCTGGTGCTGGTGCCCCTCGCATCCACTTGACAACAAGCTTTCCGTCATTATCTATCATCCAACCGCAGTCTGTTGGGTTTGCAACAAATGGTTGGCTCTGCAGACTTCTCCTCCAGATCGTAGCCTGGTAGTTTGCACGCAGTGCATGCATGAAAAGGCAGTCTTGGCAAGGAGGGAGTTGACTTGACTCTACCACTCCACGTCTGGCACAGAACAGCTGATACCGGAGCCTGTTTACCTCAGTTGTTTGGGTAGTTGGCAGGTACATGTGGCAGGTGATTTCCTGTAACTTCTCAAAGAGTTTGGGAGACACTTCCCATGAACGACCAACTTCCTGAAAGGCATCCTGGTATGTCTTGTTCATCTTCAACTGCTTGAGTGTCATCATCTTCCCACTGCCAGCGAATGCACTGACTGTGTCACAGCCTGCATACCAATCAATGAATCACACACGCTGCCTCCCAATGTTCTGCTCAGAGTGGTGATATTCAGGAATCTTGTCCGGTTCTGTGTACCGCATTTCTGGAACAGGTGGGATGGGATTTTGTGGCACATGGCCAGACACAGGACCATGACATCAGTATCCTCTGAAGTGATGATGACAGACTTGTAACCAGATTCTGCTGCATGAAGAGCATGGAGAAGGAGGCGTGTGTCTGCTTCCTCCTGACTTGACTTAAGGTCAGCAGCCTCTTCCCACTGTTCTTTGGTGATCTTAAAGCAGAGCTGCTCACATGTGACATACATCTCCTTCTCCTCAAGCTTCTCCCTGTGGTGTTTCGCCTTCCATTCTTCTACCAGAAACTTTATGAGACTTGCCTTGTTGGAGGAATTACTTAGCAGCTTTCTCCACTGCTGGATGTTGTGCCCATGTTGAATGTTCTTGAAATGGATCCCTGTGCCTTCATATCTGTTGACTCTTTCTGTATCTTTGATGGATGTCTCCTTGTAGACGTCAAAGACAATATCAATGCGCTTGCTCTTAGCACCCTCATGGATAGCGCGACTCATTGCTGTGCCTGCTAGCTGGGCAAATGTTGCATCGTTTCCCTTCAGTTTCTGAACCAGGCTCATCCCATCAATGATGGTTGCAGAGGGCTCAGGGATCACCTCTGCAGGAGGAGCATTCCTCTCCAACTCCCTTGCTAGGGCAGCCTTGTTGGTCTTGCGGATAGACCCATCACCGTTGGCAAGTGCCCATGGCAATGGCCCCAGGGGATGAGTCAAGACATCACTCATTTGTAGCTTTCTGTTCTCAGCTACAAGTATCATCTGGCCAAATAGGTTCCTGTCAGCCTTCAAAATTACCTCCTTGCCAAGGCCTTGTCTGTGTGTCTTCATTCTGATGTTAGAGAACGTTTTAAGATTGTTCTTCGTCATCTTGTCATGAAACAGTGTAGTTGGCGTATCGGTACCCAAACGCTCATCCTTGAATGTGTGATATGCATCCTCTCCTATACTGTATGCCCCTAGAAGGTCTTTGGCTACATCTGGTGGTGCTGCAGTCGCTATTGATAAACTGATAAGTTCACCATTATGCTCTTTGTTGAAGGGGTTCAACCAACCAGTCTCCAGCAGTTCAACAAAAGATCGGATATCGGCTTCATCTCTTCTAATCCTGGACACCTGTAGGTCTGAATGACTGAAGTCAGTATATTGTTGGCCTACTAGGGCCCTCAGCTGCCTCAAGTACATGCTGCGGTACTCCGATGTCAGGTAGAATCTGGCGACAGCTCCAACTTTGAGGCTGAAGCCTTTTGTGCCCCCTGGTGTCTGGGTGTCTTTGTTGACTGTTTCTTCGATGGTCTGGTCCACAGGAATCCGTCCAAAAGGATTCTTGCTACCGATCTGGACCGAAAAGCCACCTTTCATGAAGTATTCATGGACCTCTGGGTGGTCTATGGGCAGCCGAGACATCGTAGCATAGTAATAGGTTAGGTATCGGGCATAGTTGACCTTGTCATAGGCAAAACACCACGGTATCATCTGTCGGATTGCTCCTAGGTGAAGCATCCAGTTGCCTTCTCTTGAAGCTCGAACCAGGGCCAGCATGGTCTCGACCATGTCCAAGTATGACATCCAGAATGCTGAGAGTTGTTCATTTCTGAAGGTCTCAAGATAAACTTGAAAGAGCTTCAGGGTAAGTGTGCAAGATTCATTATCCAAGAACTTTTCGAAGGATCCCTGCGACACACTGGTGCGAAAGTTTGTGATGTTCTTTAGTGTTTCATTCAGATGGTGAAGGTCCCTTGCATGGTTTTCTTCTAGCCATGGAAGGAAGTTTTTCCATGCAAGCCTCATAAGTGCTTCATAGACCAGCTTGTGTAGTCTCACTGCTCTTTTGTACCTCCGGCCGTCCATCACTCCAGACACTGATCCTTCAGCGATGACACCGGATTCAACACACAGATCTCTAAGGCCTGCATCCTGAAATCTCTTACCTATGATGGAGAGGAGATTACAGATTGTGTGGAAGACACCCATTCTAATTATAATGTTCTTGAACTTCTCCTGTTTCCAGATAACCTCGGCAGCTTTGGCATAGAGTGCTTGATCAAACACGCACACAATTCTGTTAAGCTTCAGGGTCTGCATGATGGCATGTGTTTGCTCCAAGACTTCATTCACAGTGGACATGGCTGTTGCAGGAGCATTGATAGTGGGCAGGTAGCTTACAGTGTCCTGGGCCACTACAATGTCGCTGCGGATTTGGATGTTGAACCCAGTCCAACTTCTAATGGTCTGATCCTCATGGTCTGACATTCTAGCCAGAAGCCAGATATGGTTCTTGGTTTTTGAATCCTGGACCTCCTCAGTATTGTTAACATTCGCAGTCTCAATCCTGGGTGGCCCTCCCCGCCGCCCAACATTGTATATTGGTAGCATTAATTCTGTCGGAATTATGCTTCTTTTCTTCGACTTGGTTACATCTGGCAGGACTTTTGTCACAGAGCATGCAACATTGGACTGAACAGCGATGCCATTGACTCTATGAGATGTACCTGCTCCACTTAGTGTCTCCTCAAGTCTGTCAATGTTATCCCAGGCCAAGGTCGTGAACACACCAGGGTAGATATTTGCTGGCATTGGGATGTCATCCGTTGAACATTCCAACTTCTGGATACAAAGGGCTGTATCGATCTCCTCAGCCGTTGAATATGACACACAGTGGCCAAGATGATTCAGAGTTCGAACCAGTTCTGTATTGCCGGTCAAAGATTTAATTGCAAAGGACAGCAGTACGTGCTTGGGTGGCTTTGTCTTTCCATTGGTAACAGCAAAAACCACGTCACTTCGAGAAGGATGTGGCAAGACGTTGAGCTCTTTCAGAGGGAGTTTGGCACTCACAATCTCCTGTAAGCAGGATTTGCAGGAATTGAGTGACTAATGCAGGAACGACATTCTGATCTGTATCGGGAGGCCATGGCTGACTCACATCTTGCTTCTTGAACTCATTCCTCAGCTGCATTGCTGCTTTGGTTACGACATCTCCAGAGTTAGCGGCTCTTGCTTCTTGCAGATCTTTTGTCATGCTGTGTGCTTGCCGGGCAAGGTCATCCATTGATAGGCTATATGGATAGACTAGAAGCTTACCTTTCTCATCGGAGAGAAAGCGGAGTGATTCACCAAACTCTGTTTCAAGTTTTCGGCGAACATGTTTCTTTGTCGATGGTTTCAGTTTGATGATACCACGGGACATCATGCATCTCTGAAGCCTAGATGTGAGGTTTATCATAGGCAGTACTTCTGGGTTTGGGAACAATTCAGTCCTTATATACAAGAAGAGTTCCTCAAGGGCTTCTCTCTCTGCCTCTCCGTAGCGTACTTCCTTGCTTTCTTCCTGATTTTCTGCTGCACCAGACCTACAGGCCACTTGGGAATCATCTTTTGTGAATAGTTTGTAGCACGACTTGTGGTAGTGCCCCTCTGAAGCAACAAGGTCTCTGCTAAGTAAACCAAGGATTCTCTGTGTGCCTTTCCTTATCGCTGCTCTGAGGATCGTCTCATCTGCTCATAGCTCAACACACTGGACGATTGGCTCCCTTGTTTTTTCTCCTTTGAGATACTTGCTTGACTTCTCGCAGAACATACATACTTTGGCATACACCCTGCTATCACTGGGGGTACCCCTCGGTAGCCTCCTCCTGGGGATTTCGCTTTCTGTTTCGACATTGACACCCTTGGCAAGGATAGAATCCAGTGACTTCTTCATTGTAAAGAGACTACGACATTTACGGTGATATTGTATGTGTGGTATTTCTCGTTCTTCAAGGCCCTTAGCTGCTTCCAGGACGGATTCATGCTGTCTGATCTCTGCAGCCCTAAGCAATGTTTTCCAGGAGTCCATATCCTGTAGGGACGCCAGATCATCACTGTCATCATTAGAGCAGTGTATGATACAGTCGATCCGTGATTTCTTCCTCGCTGGTACTTCCATCATGCCATTAGATATGTCAGTAAACACCTGCAAACACAAAAAAAAACATTAAAACCCTTGGCACCGAGCGCCATACGAGTACTGCTCTCTCGTCCTGGACCAAAAGACAAGAGCAGTACTAGTACGGCACAACCCCTTTAGCATCCCTGCCGCTAATCGCGCGGGGATCGGGGGTAGATGGCCGCACTTACCGGCAGCAGGGCTTGTCCTCTCGCCGTGTGTGGCCATCGATGCCGACCCCCTGCAGCTAGAATCACTGTGATTCGCTGGGCTATATAGCTATATATATAGCCCAGCTAATCGCAGCATGCCTTGTAAAACATGGCGTGATTTGCTGCAGGGGTTCGTGCCTGTGGAGCGATTGGTGCATTTACCAGTCACTCCACAGGCCAGGCGGAGGATGTCAGTGTCTGATCTCCTCCCCCTGTGCTGCGATTGGCTAGAACATCGTTCTAGCCATAGCAGCGATGTAGCAGGGCCGACACAGTGTCGCCTCTGCCTGTATGAGATCCTGTCAGCACAGGGTCTCATACAGGGACGATCGCTGCACTGTGCAGGCTGGCCGGACCTGCCTGCACTCGCTGGAACTTGTGGTACCACAAGTCCCAGCAAGTCTGGGCAGGCAGGCAAAAAGTGTAAAAGAAAGTTAAAAAAAACAAAAACACTACACTACACATCCCCCCCCTCCCATATGCGCCAATACTGTGGTTTTAGACAACACTTGTGGTATTGCCGTGTTCGGGAGACAATGGGGAATAAAAAGTGGGGTGTACTTTTTCCTGGTCCCCCTTTTCAAAATGAAAAATGTGGGACTAAAGCGACTTTTTCCGGTAAAAAAACGTACTTTTCAATTTCCTCAACCAAGTGCATGAAACTCCAATGGAGCGCTTGTTGGGTCAAAGTGGTTACTATACCCCCTAAAACATTCCTTAGGGGGTGTAGTTTCCAAAATGCGGTAACCTTTTGGGGGTTTCCACTCTGGGGGTACCTCAGGGTCTCTCCAATACGACATGGCCCACTGGATTTCTTCCAGTGTAATCTATTATCCCAAAAACCGCCAAGCTCTCCTTCTGTGCTGAGCCCTCTTGCGCGCCCATAATTTAGTTTACGTGTACATGTGGGGTGTTTCTATAAACTGCTGAATTGGGGTAACCAATTTTGGGTTTGGGTTTGCTGTTAACCCTTGCTGGGTTGCAGGTAAAATTGGATTACAATGGAATATCTGCCAAAAAATTGAAATTTTGATATTTCACTGTCATTTTGCTTGAATTCCTGTGCAACACCTAAGGGGTTAACAAAGTTTTGAAAATCCGTTTTGGACACCTTGAGGGGTGTAGTTTGCAAAATGGGGTAATGTATGGGTGGGTTCTGTTATACAAGACCCATAAAGTGACGTCCGAACTGACTTGGTCCTTGGAAAAATGGGTTTTGGAAATTTAGTCGTAAACTTTAAAAATTGCGTATAAAACTATGAGCCTTATCACATCCGAAAAATATAAAATTTCATTTCCAAAATGATGCCAATGTGAAGTAGACATGTGGAGAATGAAAACTAATAACTGTTATGGGGGGTATCAGCATTTTTGTAAAAAGTAGAGCATTTCAAAGTTCAAAAATAGCAAATTTTTCCCAAATTTTCGTGTATTTTGTAATTTTTTATGCAGAAAGGTAAAATCTATTGACTCACAATTAGCACTACCATGAAGTACAATATGTCACGAGAAAACAATCTCAGAATGGCGTGGGTAGGTGTTAGCGTCCCAAAGTTATTACCGCATGAAGTGACAGGTCAGATTTACAAAAAATGGCCTAGGCATTTGGGTACAAATAGGCCTGAAGGGGTTAAGCTACTGATGTGCAAAGGCTATCATATCAAAACATAAACTACAGACATGCATCTACCTAAAAACACCAAAGAGAATTAGTCACTCCGGGTGGTACCGATATCTGGCCCGGCTCATGGACTAAGACTACTCCTGAAACCCAGAGCTGTGTGTTGGGAGGACTAAGCCTCCCGTGTGTGCGGAGGCTCCAGGACTGAGTCTGAAGTAACGGACACTTGTGTTCTCTTTTTGCCTAAGCTAAAGGCTATCTCTTTTGTTATGCGCTGCTTTATGGGTTTATGTATACTATGAGTTATTTTTATATGGTTTCAATCAGTTTAATATAATATACACTGAGATGAGGTAAGTAAAATGTCACTGAAACTTACTTAAGATAAAGTAATGTAAATTACTGGTCATTTGTTTATCCATCAACAAAGGACCATTGATATTTAAGGCAACTACCCTAATTAGATTGGGTGTGTTAACTTTCCCAAGGATGTTATCTTGTGCTCCAAAGCCCCTCCTCCAGCTTGCTGTATTTCTGCCATGTGGCACACATGAGGCCTCCTCTAGCTTCCTGTATTATATACTGGTTAAAACAGGTATTGAGGGGATGTGTTTATAGCCAATGCACAATAGACTTGTGACATCATTCCCCACATGGTGGGGCTGGACACACCTTTTAGCTGGACATTTAAAAGAACTAGGACACATGTGCTCACTCTCTTTTTGGCACCTGGAGGATGACTGGTAGATGTCTATCTGAATAATGTAATGTATGAATAATGCTTGTTTCTGATTAATGCATATGTATTTATAGTTTTATACTGTTTATTATTTGATCTTATCACTTATTAAGTAAATCAATTTAGTAAATTAAATTCTTGTGTGAGCATTTTCTTATTCATTACAATCCATTGGAACCGTTACAATACAGTTTATGATGCAATAAACCCCATAAGCTTTAAAGGAACCTGCCTCCTGATTGTCTCCCGCTGCACCTGAGCGAGTCTAATCCCTACAATTGGTGCTAGACGTGCGGGCAGCGGTCCCAGCAGAGACTTGAGACAGTTGCTGCATGTCCTGGGTCAAGTTTTCAGTGAGGCAGCAAGCTCTACCTGGAATAATGGAGGACCTGCTGAAACACCTGGTCCAGTCCCAGGCACAGCAACAAGAGACCAACAGGCAGTTGTTACAGCAAATACAGCAGAGCCAGCAGGAGCAACAGCAGCAGTTCCAGCAGAGCCAGCAGGAGCAACGGCAGCAGTTCCAGCAGAGCCAGCAGGAGCAACGGCAGCAGATGCATCTTCTGGCAACCACCATCCAGGAGGGCAGGATGAGCGCCCCAACCCCAGGTCTGGCTGATGATACCCACGTCAGGAAGGTGGTAAGACGCGCAATACAAAAATGACCCCTGAGGATGATGTTGAGGCCTTCCTGACAGTGTTTGAGAGGGTGGCTGAGAGGGAAAAGCTTCAGCCAGAGCAGTGGGCAGAGGTACTGGCCCCATACCTGACGGGGAGCCCCAGAAGGCGTACTATGATTTGACTTTGCAAGATGCCAAGGAGTATCCCAAGCGAAAAGCCGAGCTTCTCGCACGTTTGGGGGTGACAATGACTGTCAGGGCACGGCGAGTTCACTGCTGGGCGTATGACCGGGACAACCCCCCTGGCTCCCAAATGTTCGACCTGTTGCACCTGGTCCAGAAATGGCTGCAGCCCAAGTCTTCTACGCCTGCGCAGATGGTAGAGCGAGTGGTGATGGATCGGTTTGTGCATTCCCTGCCGAGACCCCTACACACTAGGGTTGCCCAGGGTGACCCCCAAAATGCCGATGAACAGGTCGGGCTGGTCGAGAAGTACTAGGGGATGGAAGGTTCCTTGGGGAAGCAGCCCATTCCGTATTGGGGATCCCAGCAGGGGGTGGAGTCCCAAAAAGGGGTGGGGCTTCCAAGGTCAAAAGGTTCGGGGGAGGCGGTGCCCAATGTCCCCATGGGTGATATTATTTGTTGGAGATGCCAGGGGCCAGGACATATAGCTGCACGTTGTCCCCAGACCACTGAGCGGATGGACTGCAGCATGGGACGTTGTAGTTCGTACTATGCATACCCAGCCTGCAGTGTGAATTCTCCACCCAATGAGAGGCCTCAGGCCTGTCCCTTGAAGGTGAACAGTCGAGCAGCAATGGCGCTTCTGGACTCCGGGAGCTTGGTGACCCTTGTGTGGGAGGAACGACCCCTGTCGAGTGTCCGGGCCGGAACCAAGGGAGCCGTCATCTGTGTTCTGGGGGGGAACTGTCCCCGGGGGACAGAGTTCGGGGATGGACCATTGTGACAGACAGATGGGCTGGGGGAGGGACCAGTATAAAGGAGGCAGGGAATTCCCGGGACGATGAGTCAGCAGACCGGGACAGAGGCAGCAGGAGACCGCAGGAGCGACTAAAAGCTAGAGCGACTTACCAGTGCCAGGGAAGACGCTCACTGAGGACTCCAGAGGGAAGGCGCCAAGGCGATTCTCCTAGACTTGCCCCGCTTCAGCCCGCGGCCAATGCGGCCCCAGTTCGACCCATGGCCGCTGCCGCCTCACCTCAGCCCACGGCTGCGGCCTACCCATGGTCGCCCACGGCCGCTGCCGTCTCATTCCAGCTCGCGGCTGAGGCCCACTCCCCACCACCCGCAGCCGCCCAGCTCTCACCAGTGGCCGCGGCAAGTACAGTGCTGTCGGCGGCCACCACTGTCCCGCTCTGGTCCGCAGCAGGGGCCGAGCCTCTGCTGACCACGGACTCCCCGGCGCAGCCGTTAGCTGCGCAGGTGGCCTGTCATCCACCACCCCACCTCGCTGCCGCTTGCCCCAGTCCGGGGGTTGCGGCCCATCCGTCCAAGGACTCTGCCGGGTCCTGTGGGGCTCCAGTGCCACAGGTGCGCTGGAGCACGCAAAGGCTTCGCTAACGTCTCAGCAACTGGGCCCAGCGACTACTGCGCCGAAAGACCACCAACCCGAACGGCGAGGAACGTCTGGACGGCTAAGTTGACTATATAATTAAGGACTCGTAGTCAGCCATACCGCGGCCCTATAGTGACCGGCTATTGCCGGAAGTAGTCGTGTTCTATCCGTTTGTGTTTGCTTGTATAGAGCCCCTGCGAAAGCAACCCGTGTTACCCCTTTTGTTGATCAGGCCATGACTGAGGAAAGTTCCCTCTAGTCTTATAAACGTTATTCTAGAAAGCACCAAATTGTCTCGTGACTCGCAGACGGCGGTGTGCCTGATCAGAGTGGGGCTGCGGGCGCTGATGATGATGTGGGCCCCCGCTCCAGCATCTCCCTGGGGGCTATGCTAAGTAACTTGCCCCAATTTGCTGGCTCCGATACGCTGTTGTGGAGCTGGACAGAACGTATGCGGGGCCTTTTCCGCATGCACCCCATGACCCCCGATTTAGAGGCTGAGGTGGCCCTTATGGCACTAGATGGGAAAGCTTGGAAGTCGGTAATGTTGAGATCCCCGAGGCGTCGCAACACCTTCGCCTTGGTCTTGCTACTCAACGATTCCACGCAGGAGACCCTAAGTCAGTGGGGTTCTCTCACGGCCTAGGGGCAGGTCTTCCAGGGGTTGGTGCGGGAGGCGCGAGTGCTCCAGGAGTGTCAGGGGGGTGAGGCGCTGTGCAAGGTTATTGCGCCGGCGGCCCCCGCACTCGTGCTTCCTCCGGGGCAGACGGTGGTGGCTGTGCCGATTCGCGCCCCGATGCCACTGGAGGGCATGGAGGTGCAGGTGGAACCCTGTTACTCGGAGCGCCTGCATCCTGGCATCCTGGTGGCCCGCTCCCTGGCCACAGTGCGGGAAGGGACCATCTTGGTATTATGTGTCAATCTGGAAGATCAGGATATCGCCCTGAAGCCCCGGGCCGAAATGGCCAAACTAGTAAGGCCCTTGGAGGAGATGCTGCTGGACCCCGCAGTCCAGTTGAGGGTGCAACCCGAAGATCCCTGGGCCATAACCGTATGAACCCAACAGACTGCCGCACCCTCGGCTCAAGAAAAAGGGCGAGTCATCCAGGAGAAAATGTGGGCTGAACTTTCCGGTCTAGCGCTAGCCCAGCTTCTCCAGGTAGAGACACATCTTGTACAATTTTACAATGTCTTCGCCAGCCACGAGGACAAATTCGGATGTACCACGGCCATCACACATGGGATCCCCACGGCGGGGGCGGCCTCCATCTGGGAGCGATATCGGCAAATACCACCGCAGCTATACCAGGAAGTGAAAACTCTATTAGCCCAAATGCTCCGAAAGGGGGTCATACGAGAAAGCCAGAGCCCTTGGGCGGCCCCTATTGTCCTGGTTCGGAAAAAAGATGGCACTCTGCGTTTTTGCTTGGATTATCGGAAGTTGAACGCCTGCACCATCAAGGATTCGTATCCGTTGCCCCGCATAGAGGAGTATCTGTCCGCTCTGGGGAACGCGACATACCTTTCAACCCTGGCAGGGTATTGGCAGGTGCCGATGTCGGAGGAAGACAGAGCCAAGACGGCATTCCCATGGGACTGTTCGAGTTCAATCGGATGCCATTTGGGCTGGCCAAAGCCCCAGGAACTTTTCAGCGGTTGATGGAGCGGTGTCTAGGCGACCTCAACTTTGAAGCCACGTTGATATACCTGGATGATATTATCATCTATTCTGCTACGCTCGAGGACCACCTGAGGTGGTTGGGGCAGGGCTCGGCCGGCTGCAGAAGTATGGGTTAAAGGTGAAGCCCCAGAAATGCCACCTGTTCCGCACCCAGATCGAATACCATCTCGGCAGAGGGCGTCCGACCATCCCTGGAAAAGGTCGCTGCCACCCAGGGGTGGCCTACCCCCGAGACAGTGAAGGACGTGCGGGCCTTCTTGGGGTTGGCCGGCTACTACCGTCGGTTCGTGAATAATTTTGCATGCCGAGCTCGAGCCCTGCAAGACCTGCTGAAGTGGGCTCCCGCCAGGGCGAATGGACGGAAGATCCAGTGGCAGCAACCGCAAGAGGATGCGTTTCAAGATCTCAAAGCTGCTCTCTCGGACGCACTGATATTGGCGTATGCGGATTTTTCGCAACCGTTCATCCTGCATACCGACGGGAGCCTACAGGGACTAGGAGCTGTGTTGTCCCAGGTGCAGGGCGGCCGGGAGAAAGTGATCGCCTACGGTAGCCGGTCGCTGCACGACTCAGAACGCAACCCAGACAATTACAGCTCCTTTAAGCTCGAGCTCCTTGTGGTAGTGTGGGCAATGACGGAGCGATTCACAGAGTACCTGGCGGGCTCTGAAGTAGTAGTGCGGACCGATAACAACCCGTTAGCCCATTTGGAGAATGCCAAACTGGGGGCCCTAGAGCAGCGGTGGGTGGCTCGGATGGCCAAATTCAATTATAAGATCATCTACAAATGGGGAGCTGAAAACGTACACACCAATGCGCTCTCCAGAATCCGACACACCACCCCAGGAAGAAGTCGAGACGACGAATTAGAAGCAGATGAGACGCCGTTCACCCTTACCACCACCGCGCCTACAGTCAACACGCAAGAAGCGCCTCATCTGGGACTCCTAGGAGGGATGCTGGAACAGCCCCGCGACAAATGGATTCAGCAGCAACAGGAAAATACAGAGATTGGGCTCCTGCGCCAATGGGTAGCCACCGGTAAATTGCCCACAGGCTCACAGAGACAGAATTTGACCCAAGATATGTTGCTGATGTTGCATCAGTGGGAAAAACTAGTCATCAAAAAGGGACTTTTTGTCACGCTGCGCTCATCTGGGGGCGGAACCTTGGTCCCGACGTCATCTCTTCCGGAGCCGCGGTCGCTCCTTGTGTCCCGCCGGTGCGCATGCGCACATCTCGCACCTAGGTTCCTGTCTCCTTCATGTTATGTGTGCGCTTGCGCGCTCCTCTCAGTTCGGCCTCCAGGTCCGTCCTCTCTATGGTACTGGAGGACTTGACCTGGATGCTCTAGCGATCATGTGCTATATCAGGCTACTTCTTCCTAGGGGAGGTGCCTGATTATTGTTGTGCTTCCTGGCTTGGTCTGCCGTGTCCCTGCCTGGCTGTGCGCTGTATTCGGGTCCCCTGTCTTATACTCCGTTGTGCCTCTTGGAACACACTCAGAACCTGCACTTTGCCTTGTACTCTGTTGTGCCTCTTGGCACACACTCTGAACCTGCATTCTGCCTTGTACTCAGTTGTGCTTCCTGGCACACGCTGACCCTGTACTCTGTCTCATACTCAGTCGTGCCTCCTGGCACATGCTCAGGCCCTGTGCTCTGTCTTTATACTCAGTTGTGCCTCCTGGCACACACTCTGACCCTGTATTCTGTCTCATACTCAGTTGTGCCTCCTGGCACACGCTCTGGTCCTGTGCTCTGTCTTTATACTCAGTTGTGCCTCCTGGCACACGCTCTGTCCCTGTACTCTGTCTCATACTAAGTTGTGCCTCCTGGCACATGCTCTGGTCCTGTGCTCTGTCTTATACTCAGTTTTGCCTCCTGGCACACGCTCTGACCCTGTACTCTGTCTCATACTCAGTTGTGCGTCCTGGCCCACGCTCTGGTCCTGTGCTCTGTCTTATACTCAATTGTGCCTCCTGGCACACGCTCCTATTCAGTACTCTGTCTTATGCTCAGTTGTGCCCTCTGGCACACACTTTGCTCCTGTACTCTGTTACACCTCCTGGCACACCTGTTGCCTAACTCATTACTCTGACGTGCTCCTTTGCACGCATCCTGCTTTGCTCACACCCAGACGTACTAGTCGCTGCACACCATATGTGTCCCCGTGTACACGCCTTGCGTTCCCGAGTACACCCAGTACAGTCCTGTACACCATGTGTTCCTGTGCCCACGCTTTACAAGTTCCTGCAGACACACTCGTGTCTCCTGTGAGCCGGCCACCTGGTGCCAGCAGTCGTGGTACCTCATCCCCTGGGGCTTGCCCCTGACACTCCCTGTATTGGGGTAGGTCCTCACTAGGTCAGTTCACCCTGGGAGGGTTAGTGCCACGATCCAGAGGGTCCACTTCAGGAGTCACTTTTATATATCGAAAAGCCATGTCACGCACCACGTCAGCGACGATATGGCAGGTAATCGTGCCAGGAGCCCATCTCAACCAACTGGCCCGGGACGCCCATGAGAAGGGGACTCATTTTGGTGCTCAAAAGACTTTACAATGGTTGCAGCAGATAGTGTACCACCCACGCTTGCAAGCTGCTGTAGAAGAAGTTTGTCGAACCTGCCGCCCGTGCAAGCTCGCTAAACCCCAGCGCAACGAGCCCCGGTGCAAACTATTGTAACATCAGCCCCTCTGGAGCTTCGTATGGTGGACTATCTGACCATAGGTCTGGCCTATCAGGGGTATGAGCATTGTCTCAATATGGTGGACCATTTCATCAAGTTCACCGTGGTCACCCCCACCCGAGACCAAACTGCGGAGTCGGCTGCCTATGCGATTTGTAAGAACTTTATTCAAGTGTACGGCTGTCCACAACAAATACATTCGGACCAAGGAGCGTGCTTCCTAGGAAAAGTCATGGAAGAGCTACATCATCTTTACAGTATCGATAAATCGCGGACTACGCCGTACCACCCGCAAGGAAACGGAGCCTGCGAACGACTCAATCGTACACTAATCCAAATGCTGTGCACCCTGGAGAGCGACCGCAAGGCTCGCTGGCCTGAATATGTCCCCGAGCTGGTGTGGGTGTATAACACTTGGGTGCATCGGGTGACTTGTTACACCCCCTACCCCTACTCATTGCTGTTCGGACGGGAAGGCAAAGGAATTACGGAGGTGGAATTGAGCCTGGAGGAACCCCAACCCTGGACCGGGGTATCCTTGTGGGTCCTAAACCACCGGTACCGGCTGCAGACCCTCCACCGTATCGTCCATACGAAGCTCCAGGATCTAGAACACCAGGGGGGAACACTGCCCCCACCCATTGACTTTCAGACTGGGGATCGGGTACTCGTACTTGATCAATGTCCCCAAAACAAGTTAGAACCACAGTGGGAGCTGAGCCCGTACCGAGTGCTGCGCCGAATAAGCCCTGACGGGCCTGTGTACGAAGTACAATCTGAAGGAAACAACGCACCTCTCACTCGGGTTGTGCACCGTAACATGTTACGGCCTTGTACGTCTACCGATCCCCCGTGGCTCGAGCTGACCCTCCAGGTCCCCGGCCCCCCACCCACGGTCTGGGACCTGGATGATAAAGAGGACTTCCCGTCACATCTGCGAGTCGGCCCCAGTAGTGGCCCTACAGTAGACACAGGGATCCCACCAGAACCAACTATTCGACCACCCTCCACCACCCCAGAAGACTCCACTACACCCAAGCTTCGACGCTCCAAGCGGTCAACAGCTGTCAAACCCCCTGAACGTTACGAACAGTACCAGTTCGTATGGCGATAAGGACTGTCGTCGCAAAAAACTAACCCGAGTCTACGAAAACCCTCACCCGAGGACTGGCGAGCATACAGGGCGGGGGAGTGTGGGAGGAACGGCCCCTGTTGAGTGTCCGGGCCGGAACCAAGGGAGCCGTCATCTGGGTTCTGGGGGGAACTGTCCCCGGGGGACAGAGTTCGGGGACGGACCGTTGTGACAGACAGATGGGCTGGGGGAGGGACCAGTATAAAGGAGGCAGGGAATTCCCGGGACGATGAGTCAGCAGACCGGGACAGAGGCAGCAGGAGACCGTGGGAGCGACTAAAAGCTAGAGTGTCTTACCAGTGCCAGGGAAGATGCTCACTGAGGACTCCAGAGGGACGGTGCCAAGGCGATCCTCCTAGACTTGCTGCCCCACTCCAGCCTGCGGCCACTGCGGCCCCAGTTCGACCTGCGGCCGCTGCCGCCTCACCTCAGCCCACGGCTGCGGCCTACCCGCGGCCGCCCGCGGCTGCTGCCATCTCATTCCAGCTCGCGGCTGCGGCCCGCTCCCCACCACCCACAGCCGCCCAGCTCTCACCAGTGGCTGTGGCAAGTACAGTGCCATCGGCGGCCACCACTGTCCCGCTCCGGTCCGCAGCAGGGGCTGAGCCTGTGGGGTAAGGGTTCTGAGTTTGCTAGCAAGAGCAGGGAACCTATGCACCCTAATAAGGTATCGCCACCACCACAGGCAGACGGGTTTCCTTTATGTGTCCTTGTGGGTGATGAGGAGAAAGGGTCCCCTGTATCTGATATTCTGGAGATAGGGGTGGCCAGTGAGAATTTTGGGACTGCCCAACATAGGGACCCAACACTGAGAGAGGCCTTCAACAATGTCACCGTCATTAATGGGGTTGCACAAGAGCCGGGAGCAGACACCAGGTTCCCCTATTTTATGATGAGTGGGTCTTGTTATATCGGGTCACAAAAATAAGGGAGGAGTTGGTAGAGAAGTTAATAGTACCAGCCCCCTATAGACGGAAAGTGTTGGACATGGCCCATTCACACATCTGGGGGTGGAAAAAAACAGGAACGGGATGTGTAGAGGTTCTATTGGCCTGGGTGTCACCGGGAAATAGTAAATTTTTGCAGGTCCTGCCCCACATGTCAGTTAACTGCCCCCACCCCTCATTTCCGGAGCCCCCTTGTGCCATTGCCCATTATTGAGGTGCCATTTGAGAGAATTGCCATGGACTTGGTCGGTCCCTTAGTTAAGTCAGCCCGGGGCCATCAGTAATATTAGTCATCCTGGACTATGCCGCACATTACCCTGAGGCAATTCCCCTGAGAAACTCCTCCACGAAGAGTAAAGCCCGCGAGCTGGTCCATGTGTTTTCCCGGACGGGTTTGCCGAAGGAGATCCTGATCGACCAGGGGACACCTTTTATGAGGGAGTTGTGCAGGGTTCTGCAAATATCCCAGCTGAAGACATCAGTGTATCATCCTCATTCAGATGGCCTTGTTGAAAGATTTAACAAGACACTGAGGAGCATGCTAAGAAAAGCCATTGAAAAATACGGTAGAGACTGGGATTGTCTCTTAACGTATCTACTGTTTTCTATCAGTGAAGTTCTCCAGGCCTCCACAGGGTTCTTGCCCTTTCAGTTGCTGTATGGCTGACATCCGCGAGGTCTCCTACATATAGCCAAGGAAACCTGGGAAGCCGAAGTTACGCCCCACAGAAGCATTATTGAAAATGTGGCACTGATGCAGCAGAGGATTGCAAAGGTGATGCCCATCGTAAAGGAACACCTCCGCCAGGCACAAGAAGCTCAGGCCAGGGTCTACAACCGGACAGCCAGAGTGAGGCAGTTCAATCCGGGAGACCGAGTTCTCGTGCTGGTTCCGACAGTAGAGAGCAAGTTCTTGGTCAAATGGCAAGAGCCATATGAGGTCGTGGAGAAGCTTGGGGAGGTAAACTATAAGCTCCTCCAACCCGGAAGACAGAAACCATACCATGTTTACCATGTCAACCTCATCAAGCCGTGGCAAGATAGAGAGCCAGCAGTAACTCCATGTTTGCTGGGCAACCTAGAAGGTGAGGTTAGAGCAGTTAACATAGCGGAGACGCTATCGAAGGCCCAGAAACATCAGTGCCGGGAGTTACTCCAGAGAAACAGGGAACTGTTTTCAGAATTGCCGGGGTGCACGAAGGTTGTGGAGCACGAAGTTCTGACCGAGCCACATATACGGGTGAACGTGAAGCCTTATCGAATTCCTGAGGCCCATCGAGAAGTAATCTCCAAGGAGGTGCAGCGTATCTTGAAAAATGAAAAATCTTGAAAAATGAAATTCTCAAAGCACAATTGTTAACAATTCCGAAAAGAGGGAAGAATAGGAAGCATTTAAGGAAACCAGGATGGATGAACACAGAACTTAAGCACATGCTTAAAAGGAAGAAAGAAATATTCATAAAATGGAAAAAGGGAGGTATATCTAAAGAAGAATATAATGCTGTCTGCAGAACTTGCAGGGCACAAATCAAATTACTAAAGCTGACAATGAATTGAGGCTTGCAAGAGACGTCAAAAGTAAAAGAAAAGTCAAAGATGCTGTAGGATTTTTACAGGATGAAAATGATGAAATGGTAAGACAGGATGTTGAGAAGGCCGAACTTTTAAATTCCTATTTTGCATCTGTTTTCTCTCAGAAAGGAAATGTAACATCAACTGTTCTTCACTGTCCTATTATGGGAATAGAAGAATCCAGGATAGGTATAAACAGAAAGATAGTGAGGAAACACTTAGCTAAATTAAATTAATTCAAGTCTCCAGGTCCAGATGAATTGTACCCCAGAGTACTGAAGGAGATAGCAGAAGAAATTTCTGAACCCCTCTCCATAATCTTTGATAATTCTTGGAGAACAGGAGAAGTCCCAGATGACTAGAGAAGAGCAAATGTTGTTCCTATCTTCAAAAAGGGGAAGGACGTTGGCAACTATAGGCCGGTGAGTCTGAATTCTATACTAGGAAACATCTTTGAACAAATTATTAAACAACATGTATGTAAGTACCTGGATAAGAATGAAGTGATTAAACAGAGTCAGCATGGGTTTGTAACTAATAAGTCATGTCAGACTAACTTAATTTCCCTCTATGACAGAAGCACTGATTGGGTGGATCAGGGAAATGCTGTAGGTATAGTATAGCTTGACTTCAGCAAAGCATTTGACAAAGTATCTCACACAATCCTTATGGAAAAAATGGCTAAGTGTGGAATGGACAAGTGTGACGAATGGACAGCGCACCCTGTGCCAGCAATATGTGACGATCCCACCACTGACACCGGTATGTCAACGGACGGAGGGACACGACGCACTGCCGACACACTGCTATCACAGGCACAGTGGGGGCTTATCTTAGTTATCCCACCACCGGAACCATGTGACAAAAATACAGCAAGCTAATCTTGCCCTAGCAATTTATCGCAGGGGGGTATTTTGGATGCCCCACCACTGCTAACAACCTTCCAAGAACTGCGGGGATTTATGTATATCCCACTTTCTCAGTTCCACTTTGGAACTCACAGCTCTCCGGCGCCCTTACCCTCAGGTCAGTCAGGGAACTGCACCTAGGATAATTAGTCGCCGGATGGGCTGCTTGTTGTGCACAGGCAATTAGACTACTGCAGTAAGGGAATTATCAATGCTGTGGCCTCAGCCCCTCATTCAGCAATATAAGACCCTTCCAGACTGCCAACTAGCCTAACCAACCGCACACACCACGCTGCTACCAGCTCCTGGTTTCTCCACTTAAGTTATAGACTTAATGGAGGGGTTCGAAGCCAACCCAAACAGTAGCGTAATTATCTAAAAAAGTCGCATAGTTCGTTTCTTAGAGCATGAAGGCAGACTGATAAATTTTTATCATTTTTTCCCAAAATGGTGGGCATTGATTACATAGATAAAGTTGCTATAAATTGAGCCATTAAATATGTACAGTACAAATATATATAAATAACATGGATGAAAAGACATAAAGTACACTTACATGTGCTTAGTTGGTATTAGACAACCCATGTGGCTCAGGGGATGGGCAGCAGCCAGACATCCCAAGACATCGGGTAGGTCTTGTCAGCATGCAGTCTGTAGCTCAAACTGAATGAATTTTGGGAGGGAATACCTTATCCCTTTGGGTTTGTGACCTCACGAAATGGGCGGTCTAGTGAGGTCCAACCCCCCTACTCTCTAAGTTGAAATTTAACTAAAAATTTATAATAGCCATATCTTAACGAGGGAAGCTCGAATAAACTCACAAAGGGTATCATTGTTTGTAGTTTATCGAACCTAATAAGACAGCATCAAACATGCTGCAATTAAGACACTCCATTTGGGAGCAATCCATATCTCAGTTTCTGGAGGCATTCGAACCATGAAAATTAGGGATTAGAAAGTTGGTTTCGCTGCCTACGCAGAGATGTGAGATTTATATCTCAGTCCCATATGGTTTTTGCAATATGACTTGTTTTAATACTTCCCCTAGCTGAATCCAGTCGCATGTTTGAGAACAAAGAAATCCTGCCACTTAGCTGTGCAGGGAGGGGGGAGGAGAAGGCTACAAGAGAAGAATCTACACTGCAGTTTCAGGTTTCACAGCTGCAGGCATATAGCTGTGTGTGGAGGAAGGGAAGATTCTAGAAGTTACACCTTACAGACATATCTTAACATTACACCTCCCCTTTAGAGGGCACTACGGAGGCATTACCTGATGGTAATCCGCCATGCTCACCTCAGCGGGTTCGCCCCGGCGGGACAACCCATCGGCATTACCATGTTCGCTGCCCTTTTTATTTTGTACAGTAAAGTCGTACTGCTGAAGGGCAAGGCTCCAGCGGAGCAACCTTCCATTGGTTCCGGACACTGTGTGTAACCAGCTCAGAGGGTTGTGATTGGTAACAACCGTGTAGGAGCACCCTTACTGGTAGGGCTGCAAATGTTGCAGTGCCCACACCATGGCCAGACACTCCTTCTCGATGGTCGAGTATGCCACTTCCCTTGGCAAAAGTTTCCGACTCAGGTACAACACGGGGTGCTCCTGGTTCCCCAAGTCAACCTGGCTGAGCACAGCACCGAGGCCAAACTCGCTGGCGTCGGTCTGTACCAGAAACAGGCGACTGCTGTCGACTGCTCTCAACACAGGAGAGTTGCACAGGGCTGTTTTCAAAGCTTGGAAGGCCGCCTCATAGTCATCTGTCCAGTTGACTATTTGGGGTAGCCTCTGCTTGGTGAGGTCGGTCAAGGGTTTTGCAAGGGTGCTATAGTCCTGCACGAACTGCCTATAGTACCCTGCAGTGCCCAAGAAGGACTTCACCTGTTTCTTGGTCCTGGGGGTAGGCCAGGATGCGATTGCGTCCACCTTTTCTGGCTCCAGACTCATGGAACCCCCGCCTACCCGGTGTCCCAGGTAGTGGACCTCGCTCATGCCTGTCATGATCTGACAGTTTTAAACTTGACAAAGTGAATTTTTTTACTTTGTCAAGTGCAAAGTGTGACGTGATTGCCCCCGGTGGCCATTAGAATTATCACACTTGGTGTCTTTCATTCTAAGTTGCCCGGTGGTGGGGAGTGGTATCGCACCTTAGTGTTAGGTTTAATTGGTAATTATAAATCAGGTGTTAGGCTCTATAAATGAGTCTCAGGGTATGCAATCATTGTTGGTGATAGTTGTTCATTTGCAACCAACCTTGGTGGTGGAAGGAGCTGGAGAGATTGCTCAGCTCAATCTGAGTCCTGGTGTGGAAGGAGTCACAGAAGGGAGTTCTTTGCAGCGCTGACTGAACTTGGTGGCAGCTATTCAGGAGGAAGGCTGCAGTCGGTTGCTGGACTCTGTGCTGGAGCATTTGCACAGAGAGAGCTAAGTTTTCTATTTCCCCTGTTTGTGACTTTCCTTATGTGTGATCTAGTGCAGTGGTGGGATTAGTTTCCGCACCGGCCAATGCCCTAGCGAGGGACTAGGTTCAGGGCGAGTCAGGGCATAAGGTTCGCGTGCGGCGACAGGTTCGGAGCCTGTATAGGGATTGTAAGGAGTGCAGAGACGCTGCTTCAGGGGGGCTCAGGAGGTCTCCATGTCCCTATTCCCTATTACAGGGCCCACCACTGTAATTGTTCCTGTGTTTCCCCTTATTGTTTAAATTCGCCAGCTGGAGGCGGGGTATCCAGTTTTACATGTACTTTAAATTCGCCAGCTGGAGGCGGTGTATCCGGCTGCACGTCCCGGTATTATTTAAATTCGCCCTGCTGGAGGTGCTGTATCCAGGGTCACGTGTGTCCTAAATTTGCCCTGCTGGAGGCGCTGTGTCCAGTCACACGTTGACCGTTACAATGCCCATCTGGCACTTTCCCGGCTTGATAGTCAGGCCTGCCTGGTGAAGACGCTTGAGCACCTCCTGGAGATGCTAAAGGTGTTCCTCCCAGGTGGAACTGAAGATGGCGATGTCATCCAAGTATGCCACCGCGTACTCCTCCAGTCCCCGGAGCAGGTGGTTGATCATCTGCTGGAAAGTGGCAGGGGCATTTTTCATGCCGAAGGGCATGACTGTAGACTCTTACAGTCCAAAGGGGGTGATAAAGGTGGATTTCTCCTGCACCTCAGGGTTCACGAGGATCTGCCAGTATCCTCGACTCAAATCCATGATCGATATGTACCTTGCTTTCGCCAACCGCTCAAGCAGATCCTCGATGCGTGGCATCGGGTGGGCATCAGAGGTTGTGATGGCGTTGAGCCCCCTGTAGTCTGCACAGAACCGGGTGGTTCGATCCTTTTTAGGCATGAGGACTACTGGTGAGGCCCACGTGCTTTTTGACCATTGAATCACCCCCAGCCTTAACATCTCATTGATCTCTTGGCGCATGACTTGTTGCACAGCCTCAGAGATCCGATAAGGTGTTCGCCGTAGTGATTCCCGGTGTCCATCTCATGAACCGCTAACTCCGTCCTCCCAGGTCGGTTGGTGAACACGGCCCGGTAGGGTTCCAGGGTGGCCACCAACTGCGACCCCTGGGATCCGGTTAACAAACCCCTTATCTCCATGTCCTCAATGGCCCCTTTGGCCTTGGCTTTGGCCAGCATGTCAAGGAGGGGATCGTCCTCCCGATCCTCGGGCAGGTTGCAGACCGGTAGGACGCAAGCTTCGCGTTTGTGGTGAGCCTTCAGCATATTGACGTGAAAAGCCTTGCGCCTACCCCGAGCATGGTCAAGCGTGACCACGTAGGTGACCGGGTTGAGCTGTTGGTGGATGACGTATGGGCCTTCCAGGCTGCCTGAAGCTTATCCGTTGGTACAGGGACCTGCACCCACACCTTTTGACCCACCTGGTAGGTCCGCTCCTGGGGGTTCTGGTCATACCAGTGCTTCTGGTCAGCCTGAGCCTGCGTCATGTTGTCATGCACCAACTGCATCAAGGTCTGCATCTTGTCACGGAAGCACATGACATAATCCATGATGGGCACTTCTGTGGGGTTTTGCTCATCTTACCAGGTTTCTCTTATCAACCCAAGGGGTCCCCGGACTCGCCTGCCATACAGGAGCTCGAAGGGGGAGAACCCAGTCGAGGCCTGCGGAACTTCTCTTTAAGCGAACAGCAGGTGTGGGAGGTACCGCTCCCAGTCGCGCCCTTGGGTCTCAACCAGCATGCGGAGCATCTGTTTGAGGGTACCGTTGAAGCGTTCACACAAACCATTAGCCTGTGGGTGATACACACTCGATACCAGGTGCTTCACCTGAATTTTCTCTCAAAGAGCCTCCATTAGGCGAGACATGAATTGGGTCCCTTGATCGGTAAGCATCTCCCTGGGAAATCCTACCCTTGAAAAGATGGTCACCAGTGCGTCAGCCACCTTATCTGCCCTGGTTGAAGACAGAGCTACTGCCTCTTGGTACCGGGTAGCGTAGTCTACCACAGTGAGAATGTATTGCTTTCCAGAGCTGCTGGGGACGGCCAGCGGGCCCACAATGTCCACCGCGATTCTCTGGAAAGGCTCCTCTATCACTGGCAAAGGAATAAGGGGAGCCTTAAGAGCAGGCCCCGCCTTACCCACTTTTTGACAGGTGCCACAGGAGCGGCAGTATTGTGTTACATCTGTTCCCATCTTGGGCCAATAGAAGTGTTGAGACAGCCGTGCCTTTGTTTTGCTGATCCCCAAGTGTCCAGTGAGTGGAATCTCATGGGCAATCCATAGCAACTCAGTTCTGAACTGTAGGGACGACCAGCTGTCTTTCCCTCAACCACTCCTTTTGGGAATCTCCGGGTACTGTCTCCCGGTACAACCTTTCTCGTTCCCAGAACACCCTCTCCTTATCAGACTCAGAGGTGGGCGTCTCGGCGAGGCCTCTCAATTTCTCCAGGCTCGCATCTGAGTGCAGAGCAACCTGGAACTCCTGGCTGGAGGCAGCCAGAAGTGACGTCAGGGTTCCTTCCTTACTGGGACCCTCTGGAACCTGCTCTGGGTTCACCTCTGGTTCAGACTCTCCTGTAGCAGAAGAGGTTCAAAAAGACAGGGCGCTTTCTGCGATCTTGGCACTCTGACTGTGTGTGACAGCTGCTACGCATGCTGTCTCCCTTGGGATTTCTACAGACCCACCAGTCGGTGCTGCCATGAGCTCTACCTCCCCATCCACCCCCAACACTTTAGGAGCAGTGCTACTTATGGGCCAGTTACCTTCCTCGGTGGCACTGGTCAGTTGCATGGCATTACCTTCCTCATGGTCCCCATGCACCTCCCCATTTCCTTGAGCACCATTGCTTGCTCCTGGCCGGGGTTCCTCAGCTGTCTCACTCCGCAGAGTGACGGGGCTGAGCAATTCGGTACCTGTGGACATATCTACCGTTTCAAAGAAATGGCTAACAGGTTCCGTCGGCACAGATACATCATCATCATCATCACTCCTAGGAAAAGGATGGTTATCAGATTTCTTTGGTACATTTACATCACCATCAGCATCATTCCTGGGGAAAGAATGGTTGTTAGTTGCATCATTACTCATCAAGTCATTAGCAGGTAACACATTCAGTTTTCCATCATCATCAGGGTCAACGTTACCCTTATTATCAGCCTGGGGAGGGGTGTCAGGGACATAGTATGCAACCATCCTCCTCAAGTCAGTCCCCAATGAAACATCAGTGGGCAGGTTTTCAGACACTCCCACTTCCCTCAACCCCCTCCCAGGACCCCAATCAAGGAATACCCGGGCCACTGGCAAGGGACAGCGGGTACCCCCGATCCTGGTGACAGTCAGGGTTTTCCCCTCAACAAGCTCTTCAGGGGCCGCCTGTCCAGGATGGATGAGGGTTCGTTCAGCCCCGGTGTCCTTGAGGCCTGTAGCAAGACGGGCCCCCACCTGGACGGGTTGAACGTTGTCGGCCATCCTCCCAACCACACCTCCCACCAACAGAACAGAGGCGTTGGGCCCAGGGGCCTTGGCTGGGGGGTTCTTCGGCTTTTCCGGACAGGTGAAACGGAGGTGACCAGTCCGATTGCAGTTGTAACACTGGCAACTGTCAGTAGTAGGCCTGGTGTTGGCAACAGGGACAGGGCCTCTGGAGGGACAGCTAGCTGGGGCACTGGGGTTGGTTGCAGGCTTACCCCCTCTCCAGCTGGTGGTGACTGGCCTCCACATCTCTGGCTTCCGGTTGGCCTCATAGTTGTCGGCGATCTGCGCCGCTTTGTCCGCATTCGTTGGTTCGTGGTCCAGGATGAACTGTCGGACCTCAGCTGGGCAAAGATGCAGGAACTGGTCTTTGATCATCAGGTCCCATAGCAGCTCAAAGGAATCAACGGACAGTCCATGGATCCACTGGTCAAAGTGGGTCCTGAATCCTTGCACCACATCGCTATAGCTATCGTGTGGGCCATATTGGAGGTTCCGGAACTTCTTTCGGTACACCTCAGGTGTCAGCCGGTATTTGGCGATCAGAACCTGCTTGATGGCATCATAGTCGTCATCGTCTTCTGGCGGGAGAGAAGCAAACGCCTCCAGAGCTCTACCTTTTAGCCCTGGGGTCAAGTACCTGGCCCATTGTGCTCTAGGCAGCTGGTACTGTCTGCAGGCTTTCTCAAAGGCCCGCAGAAACGTGTCCAAGTCCCCGTCCTTTTCCATCACGGGAAAATGCTCTGGCCGGGGTTTAGGACTCTGGGCGCTTCTGGGCTCACTGCTTCAGGCTGCGGAGGGTATTCCCCTCACCCGGGCCAGCTGCAGTTCATGGGCTCTCTCTTGAGCTTGCTGGATCAGCTGCAGACATCCCACATGGTCTTCAGCTGGGAGTTGCTGTAGGGCCAATTGCACATAGGGGTCCGGGACTTCCTGGCTGCCGATCTGCACCAGTTGGACCTCTGCGGCTGCACCATCGGCACTGGTGCTGCCTTCTGCACCCTGGCTCTCATTCCATTGCACTAGAGCCGTGACCAACTGGGCTTTGGTCTTGTCGGCGACGTCAATCTGCTTTGACGTGCACAGGGACCTCAGGGTGTCCTCATTAAGCTGCTTATAATAGGATTCATGGTTGCCAAATAAAAGATAGAAAAGAAAAGCAAAGAGAAGGGAGGGTATACTCGCACGTCCACAAAATTGTCTCAAGACTAGTAACCACTGAGTCTGTTCTCCAAAACCTATGACGCAGGATTCCCACAGGAACCGTGCAGGTTTTTAGTGAGAGGAATGATTGCTCAAACCAAATCACTAATGCTCTATGATTATTCCACCGCTCTGCCACCAAATTGTGACGAACGGACAGCGCACCCTGTGCCACCAATATGTGATGATCCCACCACTGACACCGGTATGTCAGCGGACGGAGGGACGCGACGCACTGCCGGCACACTGCTATCACAGGCACAGTGGGGGCTTATCTTAGTTATCCCACCACCAGCACCATGTGACAAAAATACAGCAAGCTAATCTTGCCCTAACAATTTATCACAGGGGGGTATTTTGTGTGCCCCCCACTGCTAACAACCTTCCAAGAACTGCGGGGATTTATGTATATCCCACTTTCTCAGTTCCACTTCGGAACTTGCAGCTCTCCGGCGCCCCCTTACCCTCTGGTCAGTCAGGGAACTGCACCTAGGATAATTAGTCGCCGGATGGGCTGCTTGTTGTGTACGGGCAATTAGACTACTGCAGTAAGGGAATTATCAATGCTGTGGCCTCAGCCCCTCATTCAGCTGTATAAGACCCTTCCGGACTGCCAACCAGCCTAACCAACCGCACACACCACGCTGCCACCAGCTCCTGGTTTCTCCACTTAAGTTATAGACTTAATGGAGGGGTTCGAAGCCAACCCAAACAGTAGCGTAATTATCTAAAAAAGGCGCATAGTTAGTTTCTTAGAGCATGAAGGCAGACTGATAAATTTTTATCATTTATTCCCAAAATGGTGGGCAGTGATTACATAGATAAAGTTGCTATAAATTGAGACATTAAATACGTACAGTACAAATATATATAAATAACATGGATGAAAAGACATAAAGTACACTTACATGTGCTTAGTTGGTATTAGGCAACCCATGTGGCTCGGGGGATGGGCAGCAGCCAGACATCCCAAGACATCGGGTAGGTCTTGTCAGCATGCAGTCTGTAGCTCAAACTGAATGAATTTTGGGAGGGAATACCTTATCCCTTTGGGTTTGTGACCTCACAAAATGGGCAGTCTAGTGAGGTCCAACCCCCTACTCTCTAAGTTGAAATTTAACTAAAAACTTATAATAACCATATCTTAACGAGGGAAGCTCGAATAAACTCACAAAGGGTATCATTGTTTGTAGTTTATTGAACATAATAAGACAACATCAAACATACGGTAATTAAGACACTCCATTTGGGAGCAATCCATATCTCAGTTTCTGGAGGTGTTCGAACCGTGAAAATTAGGGATTAGAAAGTTGGTTTCGCTGCCTACGCAGAGATGTGAGTTTTATATCTCAGTCCAATATGGTTTTTGCGATATGACTTGTTTTAGTACTTCCCCTAGCTGAATCCAGTCGCATGTTTGAGAACAAAGAAATCTTGCCACTTAGCTGTGCATCGAGGGGGGAGGAGAAGGCTACAAGAGAAGAATCTACACTGCAGTTTCAGATTTCACAGCTGCAGGCAGATAGCTGTGTGTGGAGGAAGGGAAGATTCTAGAAGTTATACCTTACAGACATATCTTAACATTACAACAAGGCAACTGTTAGGTGGATTGATAACTGGCTTAGTGATCGGACCCAAAGAGTGGTTGTAAATGGCTGCACATCCAGTTGGAAGAATGTCTCAAGTGGGGTACCACAGGGCTCTGTCCTGGGCCCTGTATTGTTCAACATCTTTATCAATGATTTAGATGAAGGAATTGAGGGTAAACTGATTAAATTTGCTGACGACACAAAGCTAGGAGGGATAGCTAATACTAGAGAAGAGAGAGAGAGGATTCAAAAAGATATAAATAAACTGGAGCAGTGGGCAGCAACTAACAGAATGGTTTTTTAACAGGAAAAAATGCAAAGTACTACATCTGGGCAATAAAAATGAAAATAGCATATACAGAATGGGAGGAATAGGGCTAAGCAACAGCACATGTGAAAAAGACTTGGGTATACTAATAGATCACAGACTGAATATGAGTCAACAGTGTGATGCAGCAGCAAAAAAGGCAAATGCAATTCTAGGATGTATTAACAGGAGCATACAGTCTAGATCACGTGAAGTCATTATTGCCCTCTACTCCTCTTTGGTCAGACCTCATATGGAATGCTGTGTCCAGTTTTGGGCACCACATTTTAAAAAAGACATCAACAAACTGGAGCAAGTTCAGAAAAGAGCGACCAGAATGATGACCGGTCTTCAAATCCTGTCTTATGAGGAAAGGTTGCAGGATTTGGGAATGTTTAGCTTGCAGAAGAAGACTGAGAGGAGACTTAATAGCTGTCTACAAATATCTCAAGGGCTGTCACATTGTAGAAGGATCATCTTTATTCTCATTTGCACAAGCAAAGACTAGAAGCAATGGGATGAAACTGAATGGGAGGAGACAGATTAGATATTAGAAAAAACTTTTTGACAGTTAGAGTGATCAATGAGTGGAACAGGCTGCCTCGAGATGTGGTGAGTTCTCCTTCAATAGAAGTCTTCAAACAGAGGCTGGACAGTCATCTGTCAGGGATGATTTAGCGAATCCTGCTTTGAGCAGGGGGTTGGACCAGATGGCCCAGGAGGTCCCTTCCAACTCTACGATTCTATGATTCTATGTTGAAGCTCGGGGTCATTGAGGAATCCAAAAGCGGCTGGTCGAGCCCAGTTGTCCTCGTCCCAAAACCGGAAGGTGAATGGAGGTTCTACAATGACTACCAGAAGCTGAATGAGGTCTCCAAGTTAGACGCATATCCCATGCCAAGTGTTGATGAGCTCATCGAAAGACTTGGACCTGCCAGGTAAATCACCACCTTGGATTTGACCAAGGGATATTGGCAGATCCCCATGGCACAGGAAGCCAAGGAGAAGACTGCATTTTCTACTCCAGACGAGTGCTTCCAGTATGTCCGGATGCCGTTTGGCCTGCAGGGAGCTCCGGCAACCTTCCAGAGGGCTATGGATAGAATCCTTGCACCTCATAAGCTATACGCTGCCGCATACCTGGATGATATCGTCATCTTTACCCCGGACTGGGAGACTCACCTGGAAAAGGTCCAAGCAGTGTTTGATGCTCTAAGGGAGGCAGGGTTTACAATAAACCCGAAGAAGTGTGCTTTTGGCAAAGAGGAAGCCAAGTACCTCGGATATGTAGTGGGGCGTGGCGAGATCAAACCCCAAATCAATCAAGTGGAGGCAATTCAAACATGGCCGAGACCTCTGTCCAAAAAGCAAGTTAAAGCCTTCCTGGGGATCGTGGGATATTACAGAAGGTTCATCCCAAACATCGCCATGATGGCTGCGCCTCTGACTGATCTTCTAAATGGGACAAAATCAGTAATGGTCAGAAGGTCCAAAGAGGCAGAGTCAGCCTTCCAAGAAATGAAAGGGGCTCTATGTAAGCAACCTGTTCTGGTGGCCCCTGACTTTAAGCGAGAGTTTATCCTTCAGACAGATGCCTCAGATGTTGGGATAGGATCAGTCCTTTCCCAGGAGATACGTGGGTAGGAGCATCCTATCCTCTACCTGAGTAGGAAGCTATCTTCTTGTGAGAGAAATTACTCAGTTGTAGAAAAGGAGTGTTTGGCCATAAAATGGGCAGTGGATACCTTATGGTACTACCTGGTGGAACGGAAGTTTAGGTTAATATCTGACCATGCCCCACTCAGATGGATGAGGGAAACAAAGGGTAAGAATTCAAGGGTCACCCGCTGGTTCTTAGCCCTGCATGACTTCAGCTTCCATGTAGAACATAGGGCCGGGAAGCTACATGGTAATGCCGATGCCCTCTCACGAATCCCTTGTCTAGTAGGTGAAAGTGCCAAGCCCCACGGCTTTAGGCAGGGGGGGAGGTATGTGGCATGGCTAAGAGTTGTATAGTTGATGGAAGGTATGTGGCTCAGAAATGGGTGCGTTCTGTAATGTAAGCCCTAATTAATATCATTCTATTTCTGATGTTTTGCAAGGACCTGTGGTGAGGTCACAATCACGTGACCAGTCAGCTGCTGGGTTCATGGGTGTGGCTAGAACTTTATAAGCTAGACTACTCCTGTAATTCAGAGCTGTATGTGGGGAGGACTAAGCCTCCCATATTTGTTGAGGCTCCAGGACTGAGTCTGAAGTAACGGACACTTGTGTTCTCTTTTTGCCTAAGCTAAAGGCTATCTCTTTTGTTATGTGCTGCTTTATGTGTTTATGATGCAATAAACCCCATAAACTTTAAAGGAACCTGCCTCCTGATTGTCTCCCGCTGCACGTGAGCGAGTAGAATCCCTACAGAGGGAACCCGAACATATTCACTCATCTCTACTTGGGACGAGATCTCGTTGCCGAGATCTCAATCTGCGCATGCGCCACCTCCGGCCGCCATTTTCCCGGAGGCCACAGCATCGAGGCAATGTAAGTGTGGGGGCTCTGGGCCTACATAAAATGTCGCTGGAGCCCCAGCACCACCGAGCACCGCCAAACCTACAGCAGCAGCCTGGGATTGGATTTCCCGGAGACAACCGCATTGCAGCAATGGATATGCGGGGGCTCTGGGCTTTCACAAAATGATGGCAAAGCCCCCACACCACTAAGCACCACCAAACCTGCCACACCAGTCTGGATCATGTCATCACCGGACCACCAAACACCTCCTGTGACTCCGCTCCACCAGCGCTGCCGGTCCCCCCAGGGGAAACCTGAATTCAGGACTATAAGACTGACCCTCATTTCATAGAATCATAGAATCATAGAATCGTAGAGTTGGAAGGGACCTCCTGGGCCATCTGGTCCAACCCCCTGCTCAAAGCAGGATTCGCTAAATCATCCCAGTCAGATGTCTGTCCAGCCTCTGTTTGAAGACTTCCATTGAAGGAGAACTCACCACTTCTCGTGGCAGCTTGTTCCACTCATTGATCACTCTAACTGTCAAAAAGTTTTTTCTAACATCTAATCTGTGTCTCCTCTCATTCAGTTTCATCCCATTACTTCTAGTCTTTCCTTGTGCAAATGAGAATAAAGTTGATCCTTCTACAATGTGACAGCCCTTTAGATATTTGTAGACAGCTATTAAGTCTCCTCTCAGTCTTCTCTTTTGCAAACTAAACAATCCCAAATCCTGCAACCTTTCCTCATAAGACAGGATTTGCAGACCGGTCACCATTCTGGTTGCTCTTTTCTGAACTTGCTCCAGTTTGTTGATGTCTTTTTTAAAATGTGGTGCCCAAAACTGGACACAATATTCCAGATGAGGTCTGACCAAAGAGGAGTAGAGGGAAATAATGACTTCACGTGATCTAGACTGTATGCTTCTGTTAATACATCCTAGAATTGCATTTGCCTTTTTTGCTGCTGCATCACACTGTTGACTCATATTCAGTCTGTGATCTATTAGTATACCCAAGTCTTTTTCACATGTGCTGTTGCTTAGGCCTATTCCTCCCATTCTGTATATGCTTTTTTCATTTTTATTGCCTAGATGTAGTACTTTGCATTTTTCCCTGTTAAAAACCATTATGTTAGTTGCTGCCCACTTCTCCAGTTTATTTATATCTTTTTGAATCCTCTCTCTCTCGTCTCTAGTATTAGCTATCCCTCCTAGCTTTGTGTCATCAGCAAATTTAATCAGTTTACCCTCAATTCCTTCATATAAATCGTTGATAAAGATGTTGAACAATACAGGGCCCAGGACAGAGCCCTGTGGT
This sequence comes from Dendrobates tinctorius, assembly GCF_039654945.1. Taxonomy (NCBI): domain Eukaryota; kingdom Metazoa; phylum Chordata; class Amphibia; order Anura; family Dendrobatidae; genus Dendrobates; species Dendrobates tinctorius. The sequence goes on from NW_027361679.1 coordinate 3,418,082, forward strand.
ACCCCACTTGAGATATTCTTCCAACTGGATGTGCAGCCATTTACGACCACTCTTTGGGTCCGATCACTAAGCCAGTTATGAATCCACCTAACAGATGCCTTGTCCATTCCATACTTAGTCATTTTTTGACACATTAATCTTTTTTCCCCATTTTCTTTCTGAAAATTTGAGGTGCATCTTATGTTCCGGTGCATCTTATAGTCTGAATAATACATTATATAGAGTCATTAGAAACAGAGTAATCTATTTCAAGTGTTTATTTTTGTTAGTGTTGATGTTTATGGATTATAGCCAATGAAAATCCAAAAGTTATTATCTCAGTAAATTAGAATACTTTATAACACCAGCTTGAAAAATGATTTTAAAATCTGAATTGTTGATCTGATAAAATGTATGTTCAGTAAATGCACTCAATACTTGGTCGGGGCTCTTTTTGCACCAATTACTGCATCTATACAGCGCAGCATGGAGGCGATCAGCCTGTGGCACTGCCGAGGTGTTATGGAAGCCCAGGTTGCTTTGATAGCAGCCATCTGCATTGTTAGGTCTGGTGTCTCTCATCTTCCTCTTGACAATACCCCATAGATTTGCTCGGGGGTTAAGGTCAGGCGAGTTTGCTGGCCAATCAAGCACAGTGATACTGTTGTTTTTAAACCTGGTATTGGTCCTTTAGGCAGTGTGGACAGATGCCAAGTCCTGCTGGAGAATTAAATTAGCATCTCCAAAAGCTTGTCTGCAGAGGTAAGCATGAAGTGCTCTAAAATTTCCTGGTAGATGGCTGCGCTGACTTTGGTCTTGATAAAACACAGTGATATTCACAGTTCAGAGCCCCGATCAAGTATTGAGCGCAAGTACTGAAATACATTTCAGTAGGCCAACATTTCGGATTTTAAAATATTTTTTTCAAGCTAGTGTTATGCAGTATTCTAATTTACTGAGATAATGACTTTTGGGTTTTCATTGGCTGTAAGCCATAATCATCTGATTCATGCTAATGTTCTATGTGATCAAAAACCAACCAATAGTAAAGAAATACTGTGCAGACATAGTTTGTAAAGTAATGAAGTCTAAACACTGGCGTTATGTTCTCTAGTAATCAGTCCTAGATGTAGGTGGATTTCACAAACATGTTTCGCATTTGGCCCAAAACAAGTCATTGCAAATTAAAATGCTTGTCAGAGTGCAGCGCACATTGTACGTCTGATTGCTTATTTGCCAGTTCAGCAGGGTATTTTTTCACCGTACTGTGCAAAACAAAAAGGCAGCTAAGCTGTGTATGTTTCACCGGTAAAATCACAGCTCTCTCCAATCCAGTAACACTTCATGACAAAATATTATAAAATTAAATATTCTATAATTTAATGGTGAAGAACCTTTTAGAAATGGTTTCCCAGCATATACTCTGGTTTCTTTTTTTAAGTTTTTCATTTTTTTCTTCTCAATTCCAGAGGCACCTTTTAATGCTGTAGTAAGTGATGCAATGAATGATAGGAAGCTTTCTCACGCCACACAGTAATGAATGTGGCACCTGTGAGGTGGCAAGACGGCGCCCATACCGCTACCGCTGTACTGCCCTAATAATTTGTGTGCCACTCATTGGCGTCCCATGGGCCCCTGTGCAAAATTTAGACCTGTTCCCCCACCCTCACATTGGGCAAATATAAGGGCATTTGTAGAGTTCTAGATCTTATAAAGATATACGTGTGACAGTGTCTCCATCATGGTACCTTCTTGTAATGTCCCTTGTCCTGTCCCCTTCCTGTAATAATGTTTCTCTTTCTATGCCCCTTCATGTTATAATATACACTGTCCTGGGCCTCATCCTTTTATATTGTCCTCCTTCCTGATATAATGTCCCCCTTCCTGTCATAATATCTCCCTTCCTGGCATAATATCTCCCTCCATGGGCCCTTCCTGGTATAATGTCCACCATCCTGAGCACCTTTCAGTAATAATATCCCCCATCCTGGCATCTTCCTGTAACAATGTCCCCCATTTTGGTATAATGTCCCCCATCATTGGCCACTTCCTGGTTATAATATCCCCATCCTATAATAATGTCCCCCATCATGGGCCACTTCCATATATAATGACCCCCATCCTAAGCCCAATACTGGTATAATGACCTTCATTCTTGACCAAATTGTGGTATAATGACCACTATCCTAGTCCCCTTTCTTGTATAATGACCTCGATTCTGCTGTGCCCTTCCCTTGTACAATGACTCCCATCCTGGAACCCTTCCTTGTATAAAGACCTCCATCCTGGGCCCCTTCCGTATATAATGACCCTCATCCTGGGTCTTTAACTGGTATAATGTCCATTCTGTTTTCCAAAACATAAAAAATAAACAATTCTTCTTACCTTCCTTCACTCTCACGACATGCGACGTCTTCTTCTACAGCTGACTTCAGGGTGTAAGTGACAGGCAGTACATGATGTCACTTCCATGTGCCCCTCATGACTGGCACGCCAACGTCAGTTGCCAGTCTCTGGCCAGTGGCTTGTATTGCAATATACTTCAGCTGAATGTGTGTCCTCAGACAAACATCCAGCTGAAATAGGTGTCGGTAGACCCCCTTCCCTCATGAACCTTCTGCGATTGCTTGGTGCATCATAGGCATCATATTTTCCTGTAGAACCCAATTTCCTGTGGAAATCTAGCACTGTAAAATTACACATTTTAATGTATGGTACAATTATAGTATTGACCCATAGGATGTGTGGAGACCATTATCTGGTATAATATGACACAACAACAGTCATAATACAGCCAAATGCATAAGGACTAGAAGAATGCTGCTTGTTTATTCCTGTTTTGCCTTTTCAGAAAATGTAAAGATGAAAGCTCAATAATGTGACATATAGTCATAGAACCGTTATAAATGAAATATATCTAGTAATGCAATTTATACTTTTCTGTAAAATTTACTGAACAGAGAAAGGAAGAAATCTCTTCAATAAACATACACTAAGCGCAAATATATGGTCGTACCTTAACTACACAACATGAAAGGAAGGTATTTGACCATTTACTATTACAGATACCGTACTGCGCTAATCTGATTGGAATATGCCTGAAGAAATAGAAGTTTTTACATATACTTTGTGCCATGGTCATTACTTAGAGATGGAGGTCAACTTCTAGTCAAATTTCCTCAAATTTGCATGTTCCATGAATCCAAACACTATACTATTCTATTCTTGAGGATCGCAAAAAAAACACTGCCTGATACAATTTTACACAATGCAGGGTATTACGGCCTGTGCTGGCTTTCCCATAATGTAAATCATATAACTATCACAGTCAGTATAAATAATGACAGCTGTCAAGTAGAGCAGTTTTATGCATTTCCAATTTAGGGATAGGAGGTCAGATCTCATTCCACAAAGGCCTAATCTGATTGGGTTGTATTAGGGCACTAGTTTCAAAGCAAGTTGAAAATGGGAGTGGTAGTCTCAGCCTGTAAAAATCCAAAGATTCATCAAGTGATATAGGTAGATGCTGTACCTACATAGTTACTCAGTGTAACTGTGCATTGACACACCTGTGATGTACTGCAGTAACAGCATTTTAGTGGGAATCTGTCTGCATCATTCACACCCCTATTCATATGTGCATGTAGCTCTTTCAAAGACAAGTCCAGCAATACCATTACAAGGCCAGTCTATTCCTCTGTTACTGAGAAATCTGGGTTTGAATTGATATGCAAATGGATATCCTAAATCAGAAGTCTCTGTCACTACAGTTTAATTCCATGCCCAACTCACTTCTACCTGTTTGACTATCAGTTTGTTTCCTGTGTGACTTCAGGCCAAAGAGCTGTCAGTCAAGTCAAGTCAGAGGAAGCAGTACTGGGTCTCAAATAGAGCTGGAGGATCGGACTAGCTATTTAAAGGTATTGCTGTACATCTGAGAGAACAACATACACAAATAAATAGTTTGGGGTGTGAAATCATGTTGACAGATTCTCTTTAATAACAGCCGCTTCACACATTGCAAAAAATAAGAACATTTTAATACCATTCTGTCCGAATTTTACAGCTAAACCAAAATACTGCATCCAAGGCTGGTGCATCACAGAAAGTGTACTTACTGGAGTGCGAGATGGATAAGCAATAATTATTTTTTTTTCAAGGCAAAAGAAAAATCTCCATAATCACCATAATTCAGAAATGTAAACACAACTGTATACCTCAAAGAATATATTTTCTGAACTCTAAGCATTTTTATTTTTATACTTCTTGTTGAGTTAGTCTAGTATTAGACCCATACATGTCACGCGAATACAATGTTCTGTTGCATGTGTTTGTCTTTGAACTGTGTAAAAAAGGGTACATTTTTGAATTTTTGAATACTTGCTCAATTTAACAACTGTACACCCGATAAACATACTGAATGCTGTTGTTGCTTCTCCATTTCTGGTCATGAACCTACATGTAGCTACTTTGCAAAGCAGAATTTTTGGATTGTGTTTAATCATGAGCGAACACGAATGGCAAAGTTTGGCATTCGTGCCGGACTCCTAGTTTCTGTGCACTGACTCCGAACACAGACTTCTCACGGAAGACCATGTTACTGTACAGGTGGGTACGGCAGCTCCAGCATAGCTTGATGAAAGACTCAACCTCAGCCAATCAACAAGCTTTTCCAGTGTTAGCACTTCCGGCCCCATCATAGTCATGCCAAGAATTGGCATGGCTGTGATTGGCTGGTACAGCATGCTAAAAAATAATAATAATAATAATAAAAACGACATTGTGTTCCCCTATTTTTGATAACATGCGCAGGTAAACCACACATGTGTGGACTGCAGCCCTCATCTGTTTGCTTTATCTTGGCTGGTTATCCAAAATAGAGGGGCACCTTGCCTTTTTTTTTAAATTATTTATATAAATATTATTTCAATACCAGACAGCTGGGGGCTGGTATTCTCAGGCTGAGAAGGTCCATAGATATTTGGGTTTTCCAGACTAAAAATAGCAGCCCAATACACACTGAGCTCAGTAACTTATGTATTGAGTTCAGCATTACGAACTGTCAACCTCAGTGCACAAGCACTGAGCTCAGTTATTGACTAAAGTGGTGTCATATGCTTTTGATGTGATGCCACCACTATCGGTAAATCACTATTATCTGGATCTGAGCTTATAGAAGGTAAGTACCTGCTCAGACTGATTATTTTATGTATTTTACAAAGTTTGGGGTGTACTGTAAAAGAGAAATTTTTTTAATATTGCACATAATAGAGCAAGTTCAGAAAAGAGCGACCAGAATGGTGACCGGTCTGCAAACCCTGTCTTATGAGGAAAGGTTGCAGGATTTGGGAATGTTTAGTTTGCAAAAGAGAAGACTGAGAGGAGACTTAATAGCTGTCTACAAATATCTAAAGGGCTGTCACATTGTAGAAGGATCAACTTTATTCTCATTTGCACAAGGAAAGACTAGAAGCAATGGGATGAAACTGAATGGGAGGAGACACAGATTAGATATTAGAAAAAACTTTTTGACAGTTAGAGTGATCAATGAGTGGAACAGGCTGCCACGAGAAGTGGTGAGTTCTCCTTCAATGGAAGTCTTCAAACAGAGGCTGGACAGACATCTGACTGGGATGATTTAGCGAATCCTGCTTTGAGCAGGGGGTTGGACCAGATGGCCCAGGAGGTCCCTTCCAACTCTACGATTCTATGATTCTATGATTCTATTAATATAACTTCTATTATCACAGTGACATCTATTTCTGTTTTTCCCCATAGAACCCTAAACATAGCACACTGTGTGCTAATTGCTTTATTGTTCCTGCAGCTGGGGTGACTGACATGTGGAATCCTCTGCGGGATTGGACCCTTATGCATGAAATAATTCTTCAAAGGCCATAATTGAAATTTTCTTTATTAAATATTCTTTATTATTTAATAAGTTTGCTAAGTTGGCAGATGAGGGGAGTGTTAGTGCAGGAGTAGCACTGCTGCAGCAAGGCATGTCCTCTGAAAGCCAGAGGAGTGTCTGCTCCAGTAAGGGGGGAAATAGGAGAGCAGGGCAGGCCAGAGAGGTTCTGGTAGTGGGAGACTCAAATATTAGGGGAACAGATAGGGCAATCTGTCACAAAGACAGGGATCGTCGAACGGTGTGCTGCCTACCTGTCGCTCGAGCCCGACACATCGCTGATCGGGTTGACAGATTACTGGGAGGGGCTGGTGAGGATCCAGCTGTCATGGTGCACATTGACACAAATGACAAAGTTAGAGGTAGGTGGAAGGTCCTTAAAGATGATTTCAGGGAATTAGGCTGCAAGCTTAAAGCAAGGACCTCCAAGGTGGTATTTTCAGAAATACTTCCTGTACCATGTGCCACGCCAGAGAGAAAACGGGAGATTAGGGAGGTTAATAAGTGGCTCAGGAATTGGTGTAGAAGGGAGGGGTTTGGGTTCCTGGAGAACTGGGCCGACTTCTCAGTTGGCTACAAGTTCTACGCTAGGGACTGGCTGCACCTCAATGGGGAGGGTGCAGCTGTGCTGGGGGAGAAAATGGCTAGAAGGTTGAAGAAGTGTTTAAACTAGGGACGGGGGGGAGGGTATTCCTTTTATAGGAGGGGAAGACAGTGCAGATAGAGACCTGGGCACAAATAATGAAATTGGGGGTGGAGGTGGCATGGGGATGGGGTTAGAACAGTTAATAATTTAAGAAAGAATAGAGGTACAGAGAGATACATAAAGTGCATGTATACTAATGCCAGAAGCCTCGCCAACAAAATGGAGGAATTGGAGATAATGTTGTTGGAACATAATTATGACATGGTGGGGATATCTGAGACATGGCTGGACGAGAGCCATAACTGGGCGGTTAATTTACAGGGCTATAGTCTGTTCAGAAATGACCGTACAAATAAGCGAGGGGGAGGCGTGTGTTTATATGTAAAATCATCCTTAAAACCCATCCTGCGTGATAATATATATGAATCTAATGAAAATGTAGAGTCCCTGTGGGTAGAGATAAGGGGAGGGGGAAAAAATAATAAATTACTGATAGGGGTTTGTTATAAGTCTCCAAAAATAATGGAAGCAACAGAGAATATCCTCATAAAGCAAATAGATGAAGCGGGGACTCAAGGAGAAGTCATTATTATGGGGGACTTCAACTACCCTGAAATACATTGGGGAACCGAAACCTGCAGTTCCAGCAAAGGTAATAGGTTTTTGACAACTATGAGAGACAATTACCTTTCACAACTGGTTCAGGACCCAACAAGAGGGGGGCACTGCTAGACCTAATATTAACCTACAGGCCAGACTGCATATCAAATATAAGGGTTGAGGGTCACTTGGGTAATAGTGATCACAAAATAATAAGTTTTCATGTATCCTTTAATAAAATGTGTAGTAGAGGGGTTACAAGGACACTAAACTTCATGAAGGCAAATTTCCAACGGATGAGAGATGATCTTGGCGCAATTAACTGGGACGATATCCTGAGACATAAAAATACACAAAGAAAATGGGAGACATTTATTAGCATCCTGAATAGGACCTGTGCACAATATATACAGTATGGGAATAAACATGCTAGAAATAGTAGGAAACCATTCTGGCTAAATAGAGCTGTAAGGGGTGCAATAAGTGACAAAAATAAAGTATTTAGAGAATTAAAGCAAGTAGGTAGTGATGAGGCATTAAATAAATACAGAAGATTAAATAAATTCTGTAAAAAGCAAATCAAAATAGCAAAGATTGAGACACAGAGACTCAATGCCAGAGAAAGTAAAAATAATCCCAAAATATTCTTTAACTACATAAATAGTAAGAAGCTAAAAAATGATAGTGTTGGTCTCCTTAAAAATAGTCTGGGTGAAATGGTGGTTGAGGAAGAGGAAAAAGCCAATATGCTAAATGACTTTTTTTCAACAGTATTTACACAGGAAAATCCCATGACGGATAACATGATCAGGGATGAAAATTCTTCATTAAATGTCACCTGCTTAACCCAGCAGGAAGTACGGCGGCGTCTAAAAATTACTAAAATTGACAAATCCCCAGGCCCGGATGGGATACACCCCCGAGTACTGCAGGAATTAAGCACAGTCACAGATAGACTATTATTTATAATCTTTAAAGATTCCATAATAACAGGGTCTGTACCACAGGACTGGCGTATAGCAAATGTGGTGCCAATATTCAAAAAGGGGACAAAAACTGAACTTGGAAATTATAGGCCAGTAAGTTTAACCTCAACTGTGGGTAAAATCCTGGAGGGTTTTCTAAGAGATACTATACTGCAGTATCTGGAGACGAATAACCTCATGGCCCAATATCAACATGGGCTTACAAGGGACCGTTCCTGTCAGACTAATCTGTTAAGCTTTTATGAAGAGGTAAGTTCCGGACTGGACCAAGGAAATGCAGTGGACGTGGTGTACATGGACTTTTCAAAAGCTTTTGATACGGTACCACACAAAGGGTTGATGCATAAAATGAGAACAATGGGGATAGGGGAAAATATGTGTAAGTGGGTTAAGAGCTGGCTCAGGGATAGGAAACAAAGGGTGGTTATTAATGGAGCACACTCAGACTGGGTCACGGTTAGCAGTGGGGTACCACAGGGGTCAGTTTTGGGCCCGCTTCTTTTTAACATATTTATTAATGACCTTGTAGGGGGCATAGAGAGTAGAATTTCAATATTTGCAGATGACACTAAACTCTGCAGGGTAATCAATACAGAGGAGGACAATTTTATATTACAGGAGGATTTATGTAAACTAGAAGCCTGGGCTGATAAATGGCAAATGAGCTTTAATGAGGATAAATGTAAGGTCATGCACTTGGGTAGAATGAACAAGATGTATAATTATGTGCTTAATTGTAAAACACTGGGCAAAACTGTCACTGAAAAAGACCTGGGTGTATGGGTGGACGACAAACTCACATTTAGCGGCCAGTGTCAGGCAGCTGCTGCAAAGGCAAATAAAATAATGGGATGCATTAAAAGAGGCATAGATGCTCATGAGGAGAACATAATTTTACCTCTATATAAGTCACTAGTGCGACCACACTTAGAATACTGTGTACAGTTCTAGTCTCCGGTGTATAAGAAAGACATAGCTGAACTGGAGCGGGTGCAGAGAAGAGCGACCAAGGTTATTAGGGAACTGGGTGCTCTGCAATACCAATACAGGTTATTACACTTGGGGTTATTTAGTTTGGAAAATCGAAGGCTTAGGGGTGATCTTATTACAATGTATAAATATATGTGGGGACAATACAAAGACCTTTCTAATGATCTTTTTACTCTTAGACCTGTGACGGGGACAAGGCGGCATCCTCTACATCTGGAGGAAAGAAGGTTTAAGCATACTCACAGATGCGGATTCTTTACTGTAAGAGCAGTGAGACTATGCAACTCTCTGCCATATGATGTCATAATGAGTGATTCCCTAATAAAAATATAAGAAGGGACTGGATGCCTTTCTTGAAAAGTATAATATTACAGGGTATATACACTAGTTTCCGTAATATTGCATTGATCCAGGGAGCTAGTCTGATTGCCGTATGTGGAGTCGGGAAGGAATTTTTTTCCCCAATGTGAAGCTTACTGTTTGCCACATGGGTTTTTTTGCCTTCCTCTGGATCAACATGTTAGGGCTAGTTAGGATAGAATATGGGTTGAACTAGATGGACTTAAAGTCTTCCTTCAACCTTAATAACTATGTTACTATGTTATTATGTTAAAATTCTCAATTTTTGTCAAAACTGTTAATGATTTTTTGGGTTTAGTGAATTTTCAGGTTATGCTGTTTTCCCTAATCTGTGAAGCTTTTGCAGAGTGGATGGCTTGCCATCTCATTTCTGACCTGGAAAACCCTCTCCTCTTCCTGCAGAGTCAACACTTCCAAGGGACAAAATTGTTTTAGATTGTCAAAAAAAATTCTTGGAATTCTGTAAATGCAATTTTCTTTAACAAAATTTTAAATTTTAGTTGAAATTAGGATTTTTTTTTCTTTTTGGTGCGTCACTCCGACAAGCATGCCAGCACTACAACTACAACAAATAACCAAGAGAGCAGTGATTAAAGTATATAGGACAGTTTGTACCAGATGTTTTATCTCCCACTGCATTAACTTAATGCACATCAGCAAACAGAGTAGCACTGTCTGAATATCTAGTTTCAGTTGTACTTCCACTGTGTCCTTTCTGCAGCACGCCATGGGTCCTATTCCAAAGAACTTCTGTCTCAGTGGATTAGAACCTTGACAGGAGGAGGCTCAGTTTATTATGGGTGACTTATCATGTCCAGCCTCTAATGTGCTTTCAAAGAGATGATTCAGGGCGACTACTGCTTTGTCATACCCAAGTGGACCCGGTCAACCACCATAATGGTAGAAAACCTTACATTTGTCAAAATGAATTAGCCATGGATCAGTGCCAACATTCATTCAGCTATGGCGGATGCCATTGATTTAATCGGCCATACCATCTTCCTGCCAGATTGTTCATTGTCTGTCTTATGTACAGGTCACTGCCACCTGCGACAACAGCCCATGCTCAGTTGGGCATCTAATCACTGTCTATCATGTCATCTATACTGTAGTACTGCTGCTGAGGCATTGTTGCTGGCCATTCACTGCTAGTCATCTATTTTCTGGCCCTGTCCAATTTTTCTCTTGTCCATCTTCTGTTACTGTGTTGCCACAAATCTCCTGGCTGCCCACTATGTTTTATAGCTATAATGTAATGCTGGGCTCTCTCCTGAGGGCACACAAACCTGAAACAGCTCTAAAAATAGGCTATTTTTTCACAGCTTGTTGATAAGCCATTGCTTTATTATACTGGGAAAAGCTATCTTTGTAAGGTTCTCAGTCTCTTTGCCATATCCGCTGTTATTTTCTGCTATTGAAACCTAGTTTTTTCTGTCGACCATTTTGCTTTCTGTCCTGCTGCAGCTACTTTGCCCTCAGTCAGTATGGAGATTCTAATTTCTATGTTTCCACCCTGTTCTCTGCCACTTGCCTTTTTAAGCAGCCTCAGCTGTTCAATCAGAGCTTCTGAATCATGTCTGCAGTTAGCCTGTCACCTGTCTCCTGGAAGTCTTGGACATAGTATTTCAGCCATCTCCTACTGCGGATCTTTGGGACTAGAGATGAGCGACTTTGACTTTTTTAGGGTGGAGTCGGGTTTCATGAAATCCGACTATCTCAAAAGTCGAGTCGAACAAAATCGGCCGACTATAGGGAAAGGTCGGAGGTCCGACTGAAACACGAAACCCAATGCAAGTCAATGGAGAAGCAAAGTCAGCAGGGAGTGGAGGACAGTAAACACACCTACAGTGCCCATTTCAATGCCAACAACATCAATTCTTATTACTTAAGCTTGTCAACCTTAATTTACTTTATAATAATAGTTGCGCATTGAAAACTGGGGGTTATTTAGCTAAAGTTGTGGGGGGTAGGGCTGGCTCCAGGTTTTCATGTGCCCAGGACCAAAGAGTGTCAGTGCGCCCCTTTAACACATGCCACAATTCATGATGCTCCAATACAGCACAGAAATATAGGTATAGTACAATGAAAAATACTTCACTTCTTACTTGACATGACTGATATCTATTTTAAATTCTACAATAGCTCAAAAAACGGATAGTATATTACTCCATACAGTATTATGGCCACCACATGGTGCGCCATACAGAATAATGAGCCCCATATATTTCTCCATACAGAATAATTGGTCCCATATAATGTTCCATACAGTATACGATGAGCCCCACATAATGCTACAGTATATGATGGTCTCCATGGATGCTGCTCCAGTGTGTTATGGGCCCAAATAATGCTCCATATATAATGGGCCCCATTTCTAAAGCTCCAGTGTATAATGGGCCCCATAGATGCTGCTCCAGTGTCTGATCTGCCCCATTTTGAACACTCCATTATATGATGGGCCCCATGGATGATGTTCCAGTGTCTTATCGGCCCAAATAATGCTCTATATATATTGGGCCCCATTTGTAATGCTGCAGTGTTTAATGTGCCACTCAGATGCTCCATATATAATGTGCCCCATTTAGAATGAACCCAGGCATGGTATGTGAAAAGAGCTCCATGGAGTTATCTGAAGTGTGGGCTGCCGGATCCTTCACTTTTGGTGTGGGTGAAGGACCCAAGGAACGGGGTTGCTCCTGACCAGAAGCCTGCACTGACGGCTCAGTGCTTGCATTTTTTGAAATTTCAGAAGAGGAGGCGATAGAGCTGGAGGCTGTTTCAGCAATGTAAGGCAAAACCAATTCCTGATGCTCCGGCTTTAAAAGCAGTTTACCTACTCCCAGAAAAAAGTTGCTTACAGGCCTTCTGGAGCCAGATCAACACCTGCCTTACCTGCTATTGTGCTTTTGGCACTACCAGCAGATGCACCACCACCACCATCAGTACCAGCTGACCCCCATGCCCACGTCCGTGGCCTCTTCCACCATACTTACTAATTTTTGTGAAAATGTACCCAAAATACCAGCAGATATATGGTACTGTATCAGAAGCGTACAACTCTATACAGTCTAGGGATAATTGTAAATCTCCGTATATATTTCATGAGTTATACACAGACGCTCACAGGCTCAGTATGGATTATACAATAATATAAAAAGTTGAAAAAGGGTACAGTATCACCAGATACAAGGTATATGTAGAATAGTTTAAATATTTTGAATCTCCGTATATATTTCAGGAGGCAGACACAAACACTCTCAGACCCAGTATGGATTAGACAAGAATATAAAAAGCAGTAAATGGGTAATGTATCACAAGCATACAGCTGTATACAGTGTTGGTGTAATCTTAAATCTCCAAATATATTTCCGGAGTAACAGACAGACGTTCACAGGCTCATTATGGATTACACCAGAATCTACATAGCAAAAAAGGGTACTATATCAGAAGCGTAGAGCTGTATACAGTATTGGGCAAATTTGAAATCTCTGTTTATATTTCCGCAGTCCCCCTCAGACACTCACTCAGTCTGGATTTGACCATAATACAAAATGTTGAAAAAAAGGTATTGGATAACAAGATAGTAAGTATATATATTATAGGGTACAATTTAAATCTCCATATAGATATTCCCATAGTCACCCTCAGACGCTCACTCAGTATGGATTTGATGGTAATACTAAATGTCGAACAAAGGTACTGTATAACAAGATAGAAGCTGTATATAGTATATGGTAAAATTTTTATCTCTGTATATATAGAAGGAGGAAACACACACGCTCACTCAGTATGGATTATACCGTAATAAAAAATTTAGAACAAAGGTACAGTATCAGCAGATACCAGGTGTATCCAGACTAGGGGTAATTGTAAATTTCCGTCTATATTTCCGGAGTCAGACACAGACACTCACAGGCTCAGTATGGATTACACCAGAATATAAAAAGTAGAAAAAGGAAAATGTATTCGAAGCGTACACCAGTATACATTGTTGGGGTACTTTTAAATCTTCGTATATATTTCAGTCTCAGTTAGCCAGTCCAGACTCTCCGCTACAGGAAACTTGATGGATACAAGTACAGATGGAAAGTCGAGTGTTTGCAGAAACTTTGGAATTACTAATCACGGGAAAACCTCCCGGTAGATTTCGCAGAGGTGATGCTGACCCTCAATTACTTTGTCTGTGGAGACAGCGAAAACGGTTATTTGTGAAAAAAGGATTGCTGTATCGCAGTAGCGTGGATCCCATCATCGTTACTCGTCTCCATCAAATTGTGATCACAGGGAGTGATGTAGACATGGTCCTCACTGCCTATCATGATGTGTCTGGTCACTTTGGAGTGCAAAAGACAGTAGCCACAGGCCATAGGCGATTCTATTGGATTGGCATGAGAGGAGACATTGAAAAATGGTGGCAGAAATGTCACACGTCTGTGACTAGGAAAACTGTGAAAGCTGATCATAAAGCACCACTATATCCGATTGTGAGTCCACTACAAATGGTAGCCATTGATCATCTGAAGGTAGAGGGCAGCAGGACAGGCCATAGCTACATCTTAACCATCATCGATCAGTTCACCAAATTTGTAGTGGCCGTCCCTGTGAAGGATTTAACTGCCCAGACTACACGGCGGTGGAGCAGGGAGAGGTAAGTATTGCAACTTGCAAGTGCTGTGGCCATGTGCAAGCAGGGGGCCCACTCATGGGCGACGGTACTGGCACAGGGCCCCTCATAGTACGCTGGTGTGTCTGACGGCGAGTGGCCCCCCCGGCAGAGATACCATTGTACTATGAGGGACCCTGTGCCAGTGCCGTCGGCCAAAAGTGGGCCCCCCACCTGTTCAGAGCATCGGCACTTGCCCAGGTTCGCCAGGTGGTGACCCCAGCCCTTGGGGGGCAGCCCATTTAGGGAGGTTTAAAAAATGGCATATGTTGATGTGTAGGCTGTACATTCAGCAGCTGCAAATGGAGGAATTGGACAAGTCTGAGGAAGAGGAGGACAAAAGCGAGCCAAATTTCTGGCAACCTATGCGTCATCAGGGGAAGGCGGGACAAAATCCTTGGAAACCCATGTATGGTTCATTTTAATGAAGGTTAGATCATCAACATTTTGGGTCAACAGACGGGTCCGTTTTTCTGTCAGGATTGGTCCAGCAGCACTGAAGACTGTTTCAGATAGCACACTAGCAGCAGGGCAAGCGAGCTTCTGTAAGGCATATTGTGCCAATTCAGGCCAGGTGTCCAGTTTAGAGGCCCAATAGTCAAAGGGGAATGACCTGTGAGGGAGAACATCGATATGGGAGGAGAAGTAGTTTGCAACCATAGTTGACAACTGCTGTCTCCTGTGACTTGCAATCGATGAAGTATTACCAGTCGTGTGAGCTGTACTTGAGAAATCAGTTCACAACATGGTCATGAAACCCCTGTCTTCAACGCCATTTTGGCTGTGCACCACGAACACCTCTTCCATTTGCCCACTACAGCTTGTGGGAGAACCAGCACTGCTGCTGTGTGCTGGGAATGTCTCAAACAAACGGTTTACCAGAGTTGCTTGTTTGTTAGCCAATATTATCTCTAGGTTCTCCTGTGGCATGATGTGTAATTTGCCTTTATAGCGTGGGTCGAGGATGCTGGCCAACCAGTAGTCGTCATCCTTCATCATTTTGGCAATGTGGGGGTCCCTTTTTAGGATCCGCAAGGCATAATCACACATGTGGGCCAATGTTCCAGGTGTCAATAAAGCACTGGCAGTGGTGGGTGGAGGAGCACTTTCTGGCAAATCCACATCCCGCCTGTCACGCACAAACCCTGTACCTGACCTTGCCACGCCAACATTTTCTCTTGCCCCTTGAGAAGCATCCTCCTCCCCAAAATAATTATTCCCCTCATCCTCCTCCTCTCCTTCCTTCACCTCGTCCAGGACAGTTCCCTGAAAAGACAATGGCTGACTGTCATCAAGGCTTCCCTCCTCCTCCTCCTACTGTTCCTCCTCGGCTGCAGATGCCTGATCCTTAATTAATGTGCGTCAAATTTTGCATGAGCAGACGCATAAGTGGGATGCTCATGCTTAGGATGGCGTCGTCTGCGCTTACCAGCCATATGCATTCCTTAAAACAAAGGACTTTACAGAGGTCTTTCAGCTTTGACCACTGCCCACCCGACAACTCCATGTCTGCCCTCAAACTGCCTGCCCGTGTATCCTCCCACAAATGCATTACAGCCTGCCTCTGTTCGTACAGCCTCTCAATCATGTGCAGAGTGGAGTTCCACCTTGTTGCAACGTCTATGATTAGGCAGTGCTTGTGGAGATGGAGCAATCGCTGCAGCTTCTGCATACGACTGGAGTGTACAGGCGAGCAACGGATGTGCGAGCACAGTCTTTGCACCTTATGAAGCAGGGCTGTTAACTCCAGATAATTATTTAGTAAGCACTGCACCACCATGTTCAAATTGTGAACCTGGCAAGGTATGTGTGTGAGCTTTGCAAGGGCTATGGCTGCCGCAAAAATCCCGCCGTTATCACTGACTACCTTGCCTGGCTCAAGATATAGACTGCCCAGCCATGACTCAGTTTGTCGCTGCAAGTAGTCAGCCAGTACCTCCGCGGTGTGTCTGTTGTCGCCCAAAGACATAATCTTTAAAACAGCCTGCTGCCGCTTACCACTAGCTGTTCGAAAGTGGGACACCTCGTGTGCAACACTGGCAGCTGCGGATAGCGTGCTCGTGCGACTGCGCTCTGTTGATGAGCTTTCGCTTGTGGAGGAGGAGGGTTGAACGCCTACAGGCAACTGTTCCTATACCGTGGACTAGGCAGCACTGTTCCACCGCCGCTGTGATGGATACGTAATGGCTCTAGCCATGCCTACTGGACCATGCATCTGTTGTGAGGTGCACCTTTCCACTCACTGATTGTTTGAGTGCATGGACAATGCGGTCTTTCACATGCAGGTGGAGGGCAGGGATGGCTTTTCTAGAAATGAAGTGCCGACTGGGTAGGTCATAGCATGGGACAGCATAGGCCATGAGCTCTCGGAAAGCTTCTCTTTCAACCAAACGGAAGGGCATCATTTCTAATGAGATCAGTTTGCCAATGTAGGCGTTCAAAGCCAGTGTAAGCGGATGAGAGGATGAGTACTTTCTTGTCCTACTCAGAGCGTCTGCTAGGGTGAGCTGGACTTGAGAGCTGCATATGGGGGAACTAGCGGTGAACCGGACGGACTGAGAGGGGGTTGGTGATGGTGTTGGTGGTGATGGCCTAGATTCTGTGTTTCGTTGCAAACCATTGTGATTCCCTGACTGCTTTGGCCTGGCGACGACACCTCAACATCTATTGCTGGTGGTGTGCTTACTGGTGGCAGTGGTCTCACAGTGGGGGAAGTGATGGAGCATTGCTGGCTACCTTCAGTCGGAGCAGGAGCACATGTGGTACCTGAGGTTTTGTAGTCCATCCACGCTTGAAAGTGCATGGTGGTTAAATGTCTAAACATGCAACTGGTATTCAAATTTCTGAGATTTTTCCCTCAGCTAAAGGTCCTTCCGCACTTCTTACAGATAAACTTTGCCTCATCAGTCAGTAGGATTTTGGACAAAGAAATGCCACACTGCACTCTTCCTACTATGGTATAAATTTTCAGGGCTTGCTAATTTGACCGTCTGGCCAAGCTGTCCTGCAACTCTTTTGGTTTTTGTTCCACATTTTTGGACAGCTACGGGCCTGCCAGATAACCGCTGCTGCGATGTCGATGCCTGCTGTGGATCCTTCTCCTTATCTGAGCTATTGCCTCTTCCCCCAATGGATGTCAATTCGAGTCAACAACTGGGTCATCCATCACCTCCTCTTTAATTTCATCTGCACCTTCCTCTGTGTCACCGTGTAAAGTGGTATAGTATGTGGGAAGGGGCACCTGT
This sequence comes from Dendrobates tinctorius, assembly GCF_039654945.1. Lineage (NCBI taxonomy): Eukaryota > Metazoa > Chordata > Amphibia > Anura > Dendrobatidae > Dendrobates > Dendrobates tinctorius. Next base: position 3,435,459 of record NW_027361679.1, read on the forward strand.
GTTTCATCAGGGTCAGATTCTGGCTTAGTAGACTACGAGGGAAATGTAGTGCTGTGGGTCAATATACCAGCAGAATCAATTTTAGCAGTGGCTGTGCATCAGTGCACTCCATGTCAGATTCATCTTGGACTGGGGAATTCAGGATTTGACTGGATAACTCAGGCATAGTATGTGAAAAGAGCTGAAAAAGATAAATTTCAGCTCACCTCTTGTAGGTTCATAAGAACTATTGAAAAGCTCTGAGCGCGGACACGTCTCTTCCAGGACGTATAATGACTCCAAGAAAAGGAAAAAAGGTCCAGCTCCAGAAATTTAAAATCCAGGATTTTTATTGTATCATATTTAAAATACATTCATGGCTGCTCATGTGAAAAGAGCTCCATGGAGTAATCTGAAGTGTGGGCTGCCGCATCCTTCACTTTTGGTGGGGGTGAAGGACATAAGAAAAGTTGTTTTTCCTGACCAGAACCCTGCACTGGCAACTCAGAAGAGGAGGCAATAGAGCTGGTGGCTGTTTCGGCAATGTAAGCCAAAACCTGTTCCTGATGCTCCTGCTTTAAAAGCGGTTTTCCTACTCCCAGAAAAGGGAACCTTACAGGCCTTCTTGTGCCAGACGATGACGCAGGCTCAACACCTCATGTCTTAGCTGCTATTGTGCTTTTGGCATAACCAGCAGATGCACCACCACCATCAGTACCAGCTGCCCCCCGTCCACGTTCGTGGCCTCTTCTGTTATGATTGAGTCACCGTAGGAGGCAAAAACAGAAATGCTAGCTAAGTCCTGAAAACCAGAGAAGTTGGCAACTATCAGATTGCAGACCCCTGAACCTATCAACACAACTAGCAGTAGCCGTGGGGGGTTCCTACGATGACCTAGACCCCTCGATCACAGCCGGAGAGATACATAGGCCTAAAGAAGGAAAGGGGAAATCTACCTGCCCCAGAGCAGACCCCAAAGAAATAGGCAGCCCCCCACATATAATGACGGTGAAGCAAGATGAAAACACTTACACAGACAGAAAGACAGGCTGAGCAAAGACGGGGCCCAAAAACTACCTAGATAGGAACGGATAGGAAGGCTGCTGTCTGCAATCTGCCAAAACCCTACAGAGACAAAAGCCAACAAGCTGATATAAAAATGGCCCTGAAGCAACTAAGCTTCAAAAACTAAATCAGCACTCAGGTACATTCAGAAGACAGAGCTCACGGAACACTGCACACTCCAGCAGGGAGTGTCAGAATCCAAAAAAAGCAAGAAAAACAAAAACAAATCTTAGATGCAAAAAGGCAAAACAGAAAACTTAGCTTTAGGAGAGTAGGAATCAGACTGGTGTCCAAGAGTCCACAGAGAAATCACCCGCAGGGCAGAAAGGGCGTAGGCTGCCTTAAATCCAGTCAGTGATTCCACTCAGCCAATCGTCTTCACCAGCCCCAGGTGCCTGACAATCAGGCTCACTACCTTCCCTCACCAGAGCAGGGAGTTCACCAGGCCTCAGTGACGGAGAGGAAAATGAACTCACAACAGTACCCCCCCCTTGAGGAGGGGTCACCGAACCCTCAACAACGCTACCAGGGCAATCAGGGTGAGCCCGATGAAAGGCACGCACTAATCTTTTGGCATGAATATCAGAGGCAGAGACCCAGGAATTATCCTCCTGAGCATAACCCTTCCACTTAACCAAATACTGGAGTCTCCGTGTAGCCAGACGGGAATCCAGAATTTTCTCTACCTCATATTCCAAGTTACCTTCAACCAATACAGGGTCCGGAGGTGCCACCTCAGGCACAACTGGCTCAACAAACCTCTTCAACAAGGACTTATGGAACACATTATGGATCTTAAATGTGACAGGAAGAGCCAAACGAAAAGAGACCGGATTAATAATCTCCAAAATCTTGTAAGGTCCAATAAATCTAGGCTTAAACTTAGGAGAAGCCACCTTCATAGCAATATTTTTTGATGATAACCACACCATATCACCAATCTTAAACTGGGGACCAATGGTCCTATGTCGATTGGAAAACCGCTGGGCCTTTTCCTGGGAGAGAGATAACTTATCCACCACTTGGTCCCAGATCTGGTGCATTCTCTCCACCACAGTGTCAACACCTGGGCAGGCAGAAGGCTCCACCTGCCCTGAAGAAAATCGAGGGTGAAAACCAAAGTTACAAAAAAAGGTGACATCAAAGTGGAAGAACTAGCTCTATTATTTAAAGCAAATTCGGCCAAGGGCAAAAATGAAACCCAATCATCCTGATCAGCGGAAATAAAACATCTCAAATACGACTCCAAGGTCTGGTTTGTTCTCTCTGTCTGCCCATTGGTCTGAGGGTGAAAAGCAGAGGAGAAGGACAACTGAATTCCCAACTTGGAACAGAATGTCCTCCAAAATTTAGACACAAATTGAACTCCTCTGTCAGATACAATGTTCTCAGGAATCCCGTGCAAGTGAACCACCTGTTGCAAAAACAGAGGCACCAACTCAGAGGAGGATGGCAACTTAGGGAGTGGTACAAGATGAACCATCTTAGAGAACCTATCACAAATCACCCAAATAACAGTCATTCTTTGAGAGACCGGCATATCAGAGATGAAATCCATTGAAATATGGGTCCATGGCCTCCTGGGGACCGGCAAAGGCATCAACAACCCACTAGAGCGAGAACAAGATTTAGACCGGGAGCAAGTCCCACAGGACTGCACAAAATTCCTGACATCATGAGACAAGGTGGGCCACCAAAAAGAGCGACTCACCAGATCTCTAGTACCAAAAATACCTGGATAACCAGCCAATGCAGAGCAATGAACTTCAGACATCACTCTCTTCTTCCACTGGTTAGGAACATGCAACTTTCCACTGGGGCAACGCTCAGGTTTGTCCTCCTGGAACTCTTGCAGAGCAAGTCTCAAATCGGGCGAGATGGCAGAAAGAACTACCCCTTCGCCTAAGATGGTGGCAGGCTTGGTCACCACAGGAGAATCAGCAAAGAAACTCCTAGAGAGGGCGTCTGCCTTGACATTCTTAGTTCCAGGAAGGAAAGAGACCACAAAATCAAAACGTGTAAAAAACAAGGCCCACCTAGCCTGTCTAGGGTTCAAGCGTTTAGCCGACTCTAGGTAAATCAAATTTTAGTTGTCAGTGAGGACCACAACTTGATGTTTGGCTCCCTCCAACCAATGTCTCCACTCCTCAAATGCCCATTTCATGGCCAACAGTTCCCGATTCCCCACATCATAGTTACGTTCAGATGAAGAGAACTTACGGGAAAAGAAAGCACAGGGATTCATTTTAGATGTTACCGGATCCTTTTGGGACAACACCGCCCCTGCACCAATCTCAGAAGCATCCACCTCTACCTGGAACGGGAGTGAGACATCAGGTTGCCGCAGAACCGGGGCGGAGGTAAATCTACGCTTCAGCTCCTGAAAGGAAGCAACCGCCTCCGGAGACCAATTCAACACATCCGCACCCTTCCTGGTCAGGTCAGTCAATGGTTTGGCAATACTAGAAAATTTTGCTATAAATTTCTGATAAAAATTAGCAAAACCCAAAAACTTCTTGAGGGCCTTCAAAGAAGTGGGCTGAACCCAATCATAAATGGCCTGTACCTTGGCCGGGTCCATTTCAATAGTTGACGGAGACAAAATATATCCCAAAAAAGAAATTCTCTGTACTCCAAAAAGGCATTTTGATCCTTTGACATACAGAGAATTCTCTCTCAAGATCCGGAACACAGTCCGAATATGTTCCACATGAGAATCCCAATCCTTGGAGAAGATCAAAATATCATCCAGATAGATAATCAAAAATTTATCGACAAAGTCTCGGAAAATATCGTTCATGAAGCACTGGAAGACAGAAGGGGCATTAGTGAGCCCAAAAGGCATCACCAGGTACTCAAAATGTCCCTCCGGAGTATTAAACGCCGTCTTCCATTCATCCCCCTGCTTAATGCGGATAAGATTATACGCCCCCCTGAGGTCAAGCTTGGTAACCCAGCAAGCACCTCTGACTCTAGAGAACAGATCCGAAATCAGGGGTAACGGATACTGATATTTAATAGTAATTTTATTGAGGGCACGATAATCAATACAAGGCCTTAAAGAACCATCCTTCTTGGCCACAAAAAAAAAACCGGCACCTAAGGGTGAAGAGGATGGTCTAATATGACCCTTCTCCAATGCCTCCTTAATATAGGACCGCATAGCCTCGTGCTCGGGTACAGATAAATTGAAGAGCCGACCCTTGGGAAATTTACACCCCGGGTTTAGTTCAATTGCACAGTCATAACTCCTATGAGGAGGCAAGGACGCAGACTCATTCTCACTAAATACATCATAGTAGTCCGCCAAATAGTCAGGAACCTCATGCGACTGAGGAGAGGTGGAAAAAACCGGAGCCTCACTAAAGGTACACCGGCAACCCCAACTCACCACAGACACAGACTTCCAATCCAAAACTGGATTATGAATCTGCAACCAGGGAAACCCCAGAACAATGGCATCATGCAGACCATGCAACACCAAAAATCTGCAATTTTCTTGGTGGTCTGGGGCGACCCGCATGACCAACTGGGTACAAAACTGAGGTTTATTTTTAGCCAGAGGGGTAGCATCAATCCCCCTCAAAGGGATAGGCGTCTGCAGAGGTGTCAACGGAAATCCACAACGTTTAGCAAAATCCAAGTCCATTAGGTTTAGCGCTGCTCCCGAATCCACTAAAGCCTTGGCGGAAAATGTGGACAGGGAACAGATCAGAGTAATCGCCAAAAGAAACTTAGGCTGAACCCCACCAACAGAAAACGTGTGTGCAAAGCATTTCTCACGTTTAGGACAAACAGAAATAACATGTGAGGCATCTCCACAGAAAAAACACAGCTTATTACGCCTTCTGAATTCTTGATGTTGCGCCTTAGACAAAACTCTATCACATTGCATAGGTTCAGACGTCTGTTCAACCGGTGGCAACACCTCTCGTGTAATCCTGCGTTCACGTAAACGCCGATCAACCTGAATGGCTAAAGACATAGAATCGTCCAGACCAGAGGGAACAGGAAATCCCACCATAGTATCTTTTACGGCTTCTGACAAACCCTTCCGAAAGAGAGCAGCCAAGGCACTATCATTCCAGGTAATAAGGACCGCCCACTTTCGGAACTTTTGACAGTACAACTCTGCAGATTCTCGACCCTGGTTCAATGCTAACAGGGTCTTTTCAGCCTGATCAATAGCATTAGGTTCGTCGTACAGCAACCCCAAGGCTTGAAAAAATGCGTTCACATTAGTCAGAATAGGGTCATCTGGTTTCAAAGAAAACTCCCAATCCTGGGGATCGCCGCGCAGCAAAGAGATGACAATTTTAACCTGCTGCGCGGGGCTCCCTGACGAGTTAGGCTTCAAAGCAAAAAATAATTTACAATTATTTTTGAAACTCAAAAATTTAGATCGATCCCCAAAAAATACATCAGGTGTGGGGATCTTTGGTTCAACAGCATGTGAACGAGCAAGATAGGCGGAAATTCCTCGCACTTCAGCAGCGAGCTGCTCCACACGATCAGACACTTGCTTTATCTCCATTGAGAGAAAAAAAAAATTCCCCCTACGGCCTCAGAGATATAGAGGAAAGAATATACACACACCTTTTTTTTTTTTTTTTAAACACAATTCTTTCCTGCTATTGAGTACCCCAGGATCTGCGGTTGGGCGGGTGATTCTGTTATGATTGAGTCACCATAGGAGGCAAAAACAGAAATGCTAGCTAAGTCCTGAAAACCAGAGAAGTTGGCAACTATCAGATTGCAGACCCCTGAACCTATCAACACAACTAGCAGTAGCCGTGGGGGGTTCCTACGATGACCTCGACCCCTCGATCACAGCCGGAGAGATACATAGCCCTAAAGAAGGAAAGGGGAAATCTAACTGCCCCAGAGCAGACCCCAAAGAAATAGGCAGCCCCCCACATATAATGACGGTGAAGCAAGATGAAAACACTTAGACAGACAGAAAGACAGGCTGAGCAAAGACGGGGCCCAAAAACTACCTAGATAGGAACGGATAGGAAGGCTGCTGTCTGCAATCTGCCAAAACCCTATCAGAGACAAAAGCCAACAAGCTGATATAAAAATGGCCCTGAAGCAACTAAGCTTCAAAAACTAAATCAGCACTCAGGTACATTCAGAAGACAGAGCTCACGGAACACTGCACACTCCAGCAGGGAGTGGCAGAATCCAAAAAAAAGCAAGAAAAACAAAAACAAATCTTAGATGCAAAAAGGCAAAACAGAAAACTTAGCTTTAGGAGAGCAGGAATCAGACTGGTGTCCAAGAGTCCACAGAGAAATTACCCGCAGGGCAGAAAGGGCGTAGGCTGCCTTAAATCCAGTCAGTGACTCCACTCAGCCAATTGTCTTCACCAGTCCCAGGTGCCTGACAATCAGGCTCACTACCTTCCCTCACCAGAACAGGGAGTTCACCAGGCCTCAGTGACGGAGGGGAAAATGAACTCACAACACTCTTCCACCATACTTCCTCATGTTTGTGAAAATGTAACAAAAATACCAGCAGATATATGGTACTGTATGAGGAGTGTACAGCTGTATAAGGTGTAGGTAAAAATTTAAATCTCCGTATATATTTCCTTAGTCACAGCTGCTCTCCCAGTATGTATTTGACCGTAATCCAACCAGCAGATATACGGTACTATATCAGAAGCGGACAGCTCTATACGGTTTATGTATGGAAAAATGAAAATTTCCGTCTATTTTTTTACGGAGTCACACCCAGATAGCATGTATTTGTCCGTGAAACCAGCTGGTACATAGTAGTGTGTGAGTAGCGTACAGTTCTATATGGTGTATGTATGGAAAATTTTAAATCTTTGTCTATTTTTTTACAGAGTCACACATACGCTGTCTCTGTATAGATTTGACCGTAATACAAATGGCATATATACGATACTGTTTGAGAAGCGGACAGCTCTATACGATGTATGTATGGAAAATTTTAAATCTCTGCATATTTTTTGACAGAGTCAACAGCAGATATACGATACTGTTAGAGAAGCGGACAGCTCTATACGGTACATGGAAAAATGGAAATGTCCGTCTATGTATTTATGGACTCACACACACACACGCGCTGTCTCTGTATAGATTGGACCGTAATCCAAACAGCAGATATACGATACTGTTTGAGAAGCGGACAGCTGTATATGGTGTATGTATGGAAAATTTTAAATCTCCGTCTATTTTTTTACTGAGTCAAATACAGATAGCATGTATTTGTCCAGATAGCAGCCGGTACACGGTAGTGTGTGAGGAGCGTACAGCTCTATACGTTGTATGTATGAAAAAATGAAAATCTATGTCTATTTTTTCCATAGTCACACACAGACGCTATCTCAGTATGGATTTTACCGTAATTTAAACAGCAGATATATGGTACTGTATCAGAAACGGACAGCTCTATACGGTGTATGTATGGAAATTTTTAAATCTCCATCTAATTTTTTCCAGAGTCACACACACACGCTGCCTCTGTATAGATTTGACCGGAATCGAACAGCAGATATACGATACTGTTTGACAAGCGGACAGCTCTATACGGTGTATGTATGGAAAATTTTAAATCTCCGTCTGTTTTTTTACGAAGTCACACACACACACTGTCTCTGTATAGATTTGTCCATAATCAAACAGCAGATATATGATACTGTTTGAAAAGCGGACAGCTCTATACGGTGTATGGAAAAATTGAAATGTCTGTCTATGTATTTACGGAGTCTCACACACACATGCTGTCTCTGTATAGATTTGACCGCAATACAAACAGCAGATATACAATACTGTTTGAGAAGCAGACAGCTCTATACGGTGTATGTATGGAAAATGTAAAATCTACGTCTATTTTTTTATGGAGACACACAGATAGCATCTATATGTCAGTGATACCAGCCGTACACAGTAGTGTGTGAGGAGCGTACACCTCTATATGGTGTGTGAAAAAATGAATGCTCTGTAACTGTGCAGAAAATCAGAATAAAAGTTTTTTTGCTTTGAAAAAAGCAGTCTGCACAGCAGTGTGCACACAGCAACAGCAATGCAGCTACCAGGTAGCCTTATAAGGCAGCCTAATAACCACCAGCGCTGCTGCACACACAAAAATCCTCCCCTGTCACTAACTGTACAGTTGAAATCGCAATCAGAAGAAGCACAGATCTTTTTTTTCTTTGTTGCCTAACGCTCTCCCTATTCAGAATCAGCGGCAGCAACCTCTCCCTATGCTAAGATCGGCAGAAGTAAAATGGCGGTCGGCAGTCAGGGCTTTTAAAGCCACTGTGACTCCACACAAAGCAAGCCAATCACATGAATGCCCTTCTCTAAGATGGTGGTGGCCACTGCCCGTGTCATCGCGTTGCCCACAGTGTGCATCCTTGATGATTGGCTGAGAAAAGGTGCTGGAATCATTATGGGAAACGCGACTTTGGCGCGCAGGTCAGCGACCTCATGGCCGACCACACGCTATGGTCGGGTTTCGATCGGCGAAACCCGACTTTAGCGAAAGTCGGCGACTTATGAATTTGACCGACCCGTTTTGCTCAACTCTATTTGGGACACATATGGACACCTGAATCCCACCGCTTGCTAATCAACACTGCAAGGGAAGTAATAGAAAGAGATTCTGAACCCAATTCTGTGATTTTTGCTGAATTTAAGGTTTATTGAGTCCTGCCGCGTCTCCTGCCTCTGTACTTGCAATGGTGTAAAACCTTTTTTCCTGTGGCATGCTTACTTGTATGAAGTAATACAAGCACTTCTTAAACAAACCTGTGTTTCCTCGCACAAGACTCTATATAGACTATATATGTCATGATCCAGTGTTGGATCTGGCGGTATTAAAAGCACAAAGTGAACTTTTTTACTTTGGTTAAGTTCAAAGGTGTTTTGACTGTCCCCGGTGGTGGTTAGTGGTATTGCACCTTAGGTTAGGTTGCACTTAATTATGGTTCAGGTGTGACACTCTATAAATGGGTCTCAGTGTGTTCACTCACGGCTGGTGATATTTCTTGCTGAGTTGTTGGAGAGCCTGGTGGAATGATGGAGCTGGATAGGAGTCCTGCGCAGTCAGCCAGAGAGAACGAGTGCCAGCTAATGGTGTCTGCAGGAAGGACTGGCATGGCCTGGTGGAGTCGCAGTTTATGGTGTCGGCGGGAAGTGCGGGCATGGCTTAGAGGAGTGGCGACTAGGAAGAGAGTTGCACTCAGCATGTTCGACTTGGTTGCTGAGAACTGGACTCGAGCATGCTTGGATTCTTGGCAGAGGCTGGACTCATCTTGGGACTCTGTGTACTGGACTGCTGCAAGTGGTGATGGACTCTGCTCCCAGGCTGCACGATGGTGACGGATCCAGTTATGGTGATGGATCCAGGTGGAGGGGAAGATGCACGCAGGTGGTGGGCTCTGTTGCTAGGAGCGCACGCAACAGAGCAAAGCTAAGTGGTGTTCCCCCTGTATTGTCTCTTTCCTCATGTGTGTTGTCAGTGCAGTGGTGGGATTAGTCTCCGCACCGACCTATTCCCTAGTGAGGGTTTAGGTTTAGGGCGAGCTAGGGTATTGAGGCACGCGTGCGGCGACAGGCGAGGAGCCTGTATAGGGAATGTGAGGAGTGCAGGGACACTGGCTCAGGGGAGTGCAGGAGGTCTCCATTTCCCCATTCCCTATCGCAGGGCCCACCATTGTTAAAGTTACCCAGGTTCCCCCCTTATTATTTAAATGCGCCTTACTGGAGGCGGTGTTTCCAGATATATGTATGCATAGCGTGTAATACCTAAATCCGCCAGGTGGAGGCGGCGTATCCACCTGCACGCTTTATTATTTAAATTCGCCCCACTGGAGGCGGTGTATCCAGGGTCACGTGTGTTATGGGTTCGCCTCGCGGCATCATCTGCGACCAGACACACGTGATCATGACAATGTACAATACATTACAAGATTCAGAGGCCAATGTTAGTGTCTGCTGGGTCTGGGAATGCTGAATCTGCTGTGAACCATGGATTCTCTCTTCCAGCATTTCTACCTTAAAGGATATGGGAAGATGGATGCTCGCATTGAAAATCTGTGTGGAGTGACTGATACTATTCTTGCGGATATACAGGCTTTAAAGTCCTACTTTACAAACCTGCAGGATTGTAATAATCACAATCTGCAAGTGTTCGGACAGAATACTCAGGAATTATGAACCAGGATAGAGGTTCTGGAAGAACGAGTCCAGGCATCATCCTCACTCTCGGGTTCGGGACTTCCCAAGATACCACCTTTTCACTTTGGCGGTGAACGGGAAATATTCAGGGGACTTATTAACCAATGCAAACTGTCTTTTGCTGCTCATGCACCGCAATTCCTCCCTGACCGATCCAAAGTGTTAACTATAATCATTCTGTCTTCAACAAAGCTCTTATGTGGGCAAACCCCCTGATTGACACTAAGGATGAATGCTTAAATAATCTTGATGCTTTCATTTCAGCCATGAGGCAGGTGCTTGACGACCCAAACTGAGGTGCGACAGCTAAAGTAGCCATGTTAACTTTGCGTCAAGGTAAGCGTTCGGTAGCATAATATGCCTTGGAGTTCAGGAGATTGGCCCTCGATACCACTTGGGACAGTTCTATCAAAAAATCTATTTTCAGGAAAGGATTGTCTCCCACGATTAAGGATGAACTAGCTCGTGCTGACCCTTCCACCGCTTTAGGAGACTTTATTAACTACTGCATTCATATTGATGTTTGTTTTACTGAACGCAGACAGGAGAGATGGTCCGAAATTAATCGCACTAACCATTTCCTACCTTCCTCCCCAGCTAAGGAGTCGATGAGCAGGATCACGCAAGAACCAGACCCTGAACCAATGCAGGTGGATTATTTGCAGAGACGGATTAGTAATGCATGCAAAGAACAACGACTAAAGGAAAATCTATGTTTCTATTGAGGTAAGTCAGGGCTCTTCATTACAAACTACCCCAGCCGTTCTCGTAAGACTACTGCAGCAATCATAGACTGTGAGGGATGCGAAAGGAGATCTGTCATGTCAGAACCGCAGGCTCCAGAAAGATCTGTAGCTATAAACATTGATTACTCAGACTTGAACTCCGTTATTTCAGAGGCCGATGATTGTGTAAATGCAGCAGTTTTTCAAGTTTCCCCAGCAGTGTCCCAGCTGTGCTATAAGAAGAACAGTTCTCATTGCTTTCTTTCCATCAAGCTCTGGGTTGCCTCGGTCTGGGTGACCAGCTCTACTATGATTGATTCAGGAGCAAGTGGCAATTTTATGGACATCTCCTTTGCTCAGAAATGTGGGATACATTCGGTGAGGAAGGCTACTCTGGTACAGATGGAGACTGTGGATGGTTCCCTGTTAAATTCTAGAGCAGTGGATCAGGACACGGAGCCCTTAAAGGTCCTCATAGGTAAAGATCATCAAGAAAGACGTTTATGCTTATCTCTTTTCCCCACTTCCCTATTATTTTAGGGCTGCCATGGCTGCAAGCTCAGAACCCTACAATTAACTGGCAGACTAAGGATTTGCACTTTCCTGGGAGACAGATAAGTTCAGAAGTTTTAGTTTGTTCTGTTCCTACGTGACCCACATCAGTCTCTGAACTACCAGAAATGTACCATGAATATCCAGATGTATGTGACAAGAAGAACACTGACCAGCTTCCCCCTCACTGTCCATATGATTGTCCAGTTGAATTACTGTCCGGAGCAGGAATACCCATTGGTAAGATCTACCCCCTGGCAGAGCCTGAGCTGAAGGTTTTAAAGGACTAAATAGATGAAAATCTAGCCAAGGGCTTTGTAAGCCACTCTTCATCTCCTGCAGGCGCACACATCTTCTATGTGAAGAAGAAAGACGGATCTCTTAGACCCTGCATAGATTATCAGGAGCTCAATAAGATTATTAGAATCCGTTATCCATTGCCGTTGATCGCTGAGTTATTGGAGAGAGTACGGCATGCCAAGATTTTTTTCTAAATTGGATCTCTGTGGGGCCTATAAATTGGTCCATATTAGACCCAGGGATGAATAGGAGACTTCATTCAGGTTACGCTATGGACACTTTGAAAAAATAGTTATGCCATTCGGTCTGTGTAACGCCCCAGCCACTTTCCAACAATTAGTGAGCAACATTTTCAGGGATCTCTTGGATACATTTGTGGTAATTTTTCCGGATGATATTTTAAATTTTTTAACTCCACATAGGAACATCATGGACATGTGAGAATGGTCTAAGGCCAGGTTCATACTGCACTAACGCTACTGCATAACGCGATCGCATTATGCTATACCGCTAGTGCAGATGCTTCAATGACAGACCCTCGGATGCTGCAGACCACGTCCGAGGGTCCGTCACAGAATGACGGCACATCGCTAGCACATGCCGATTATGGCATGCGTTAGCGATGTGCTCGTCTATTGAAGTCTATGGGTGCGTTAAAGCATCCGTTACATAGCGTTAATGCCGCTTTGTAACGGATGCGTTAAACGCAGCCCACAAAAGCAATATGATCCCAGCCTTAGAACGCCTATGACAGAAACATCTTTACATTAAACTTGAAAAGTGTGACTCTATATAGACTGTATACATTACAAGATTCAGAAGCCAACGTTAGTGTCTGCTGGGTCTGGGAATGCTGAGTTTGCTGAAAATCTTGGATTCAAGATATTAATTGATACCCTACGTGATGACAGTGGTTGTGACTTCTCACAACCATTTCAGATGAGTGCTTTCCCTTGTTTTCCAGTCTGGTGTGTTGTCACAGGTAAACACTATTGTGCGCCCTTTCTCTCTTCCAGCATTTCTACCATAACCCCTTAATGACCCAGCCATTTTGTAGGTTAAGGACCAGGCCTAAATTTTTTAAATCGGACCACTGTCACTTTATCTGCTTATAACTCTGGAACGCTTCAACGGATCCTGCTGATTCTGACATTGTTTTTTTGTGACATATTATACTTCATGATAGTGGTAAAATTTCTTCGATATGACTTGCGTTTATTTATGAAAAAAATGGAAATATGGCGAAAATTTTTAAGATTTTGCAATTTTCAAACTTTTAATTTTTATGCCCTTAAATCAGAGAGATATGTCACAAAAAATAGTTACTAAATAACATTTTCCACAAGTCTACTTTACATCAGCACAATTTTGGAACCAAATTTTTTTTGGTAGGAAGTTATAAGGGTTAAAAGTTGACCAGTGATTTCTCATTTTTACAACAAAACTTACAAAACCATTTTTTTAGGGACCACCTCACATTGGAAGTCACTTTGAGGGGTTAATATGACAGAAAATAACCAAAAGTGACACCATTCTAAAAACTACACCCCTCAAGGTATTCAAAACCACATTCAATAAGTTTATTAACCCTTTAGGTACTTCACAAGAATTGAAGCAATGTGGAAGGAAAAAATTAACATTTAACTTTTTTCCCCCAAAACTTTTCTTCAGACACAATTTTTTTTATTTTTTCAAGGATATCAGGAGAAAATAAACCACACTATTTGTTGTGCAATTTCTCCTGAGTACACCAATAACCCATGTGTGGAGGAAGACCAATCTTTAGGCGCACGGCAATGCTCAGAAGGGAAGGACCATCATTTGAGATTTTGAATGTCAAATTGGCTGGAAACAAGATCGGACGCCATGTCACGTTTGGAGAGCCGCTGATGTACCTAAACAGTGGAAGCCCCCCATACGTGACCCCATTTTGGAAACTAGACCCCCCCCAAGGGACTTATCTAGATGTGTGGTGAGCACTTTAAACCCCCAAGTGCTTCACAGAAGGTTATAACGCAGAGCCGTAAAATTAAAAAATCTTATTTTTTCCACAAAAATGATCTTTTCATCCCCAATTTTTATTATCCCAAGGGTAAAAGGACCCCAAAGTTGTTGTGCAATTTGTTCTGAGTACGCAGATACCTCATATGTGGGGTGGATCCACTGTTTGGGCGCATGGCAGAGCTTGGAAGGGATGGAGCGCCGATTTGGAATGCAGACTTTGATGGAATGGTCTGCGGGCGTCATGTTGCGTTTGCAGAGCCCTTGATGTGCTTAAACAGTAGAAACCCCCCACAAGTGACCCCATTTTGGAAACTAGACCCCCCACGGAACTTATCTAGATTTGTGGTGAGCACTTTGAACCCCTCAGTGCTTCACAGAAGTTTATAACGTAGAGCAGTGAAAATAAAAAAAATCATTTTTTTCAACAAAAATGATTTTTAATGAGCTATAATTTTTCCATATTCCGGCCGACAGTCATGTGCAGGCTTGATTTTTGCGGGACGAGTTGACGTTTTTATTGGTACCATTTTCGGGTACATAACATTTTTTGATCACTTTCTATTCCGATTTTTGTGGAGGCAGAATGAACAAAAACCAGCAATTCAGGAATTTTTTTTTTCTGTTCCGCGTGTGGTAAAATTAGTATGGCAGCTTTATTCTTCGGGTCACTACGATTACAGCGATACCTCATTTACATCTTTTTTTATGTTTTGGCATTTTTTACACAATATAAACTTTTATAGAAAAATAATTATTTTTGCATCGCTTTATTCTGTGAGCTATAACTTTTTTATTTTTTCACTGATGGCGCTGTACGGTGGTTTGTTTTTTGCAGGACAAGATGACGTTTTTAGCGGTACCATGTTTATTTATATCCGTCTTTTTGATCGCATGTTATTGCACTTTTTCCAAGCGGTATGATGATACCACTTGGAAAAAGTATAATTTGCAATTTTTTAGCGTTTTTTATGGCGTTCACTGAAGGGGTTAACTAGGGTGTCATTTTTATAAATCGGATTTTTTCGGACATGGCGATACCAAACATGTGTTTTTTTTTGTTTATTTTATATTTTTTACATAAAAATGTGTATTTTTAGGGGAATTTTTAGGGAATTTTTAAAATTATTTTTATTATTTAATATTTTTTTTACATATATTTTTAAAAAATGTTTTTTGTTTTTTTTTACTTTGTCACATCATGGGACTTTCACTTTCACTTTCGGTATATTACATTGCAATGCTCCAGCATTGTAATGTAATATGCCTATGCTGAGAACTGCTGAGATGGTCTCATCATCTCTCCGTAGCTGTATGACCTCCGGGTCATCATAATACAGGTCAGGCCCCGCGATTACATCGCGGGGATGCCGACCTGAGGCAGAGGGAGCCCCCTACCCTCTGCCTCCCCCCTGAATGCTGCGATTGCGCTCGATCGCAGCAGTGAGGGGGTTAACAGAGGGGGGCGGCGGGGGCGCCGCTCCCAGCTGTCAGTACAGGACACTCAGCCACTGCAGCTCTGAGCTCCTGGCACTGATCATCGGGCAGGAGATGCTGACATTTTAGCCTCTCCTGACCGATCGCTGCTGTGTTTGGTCAGTCAGATTGACTGACCAATCACAGCGCTTGGGGTGCAGGGACCGATTGCAAGTGTCCCTGCACCCCTTGCCGTGCCTGTCAGCTGTCATAGACAGCTGTCGGCACTGAACTGTCAGTTCAAAGCCATGACGTGCAGAGTCCGTCATGTTGCTGGAAGTTACCTCCTGCCATGACGGACTCTGCACATCAGTGGACATTAAGGGGTTAAAGGATCTGGGAAGATGGATGCTGTATAAAATACATTACAATCTTGTTCTGCTCTTTAAAAAATTGGATAATTTTGGGATGGCTTGATAAAAGCCTTCATAATTGTTTAATCATTTTGAGGATTGTAAATCTATTGTGGATTACGAAAAAGTGATAATATTTCCATTCTTATTTGAGAAGCCATATCTTCTTCACTTTTAAAGAGCCCAACCTGTTTCTGCTATCTAAATAAAGGGATATTTTTTGGAAGCCTTGTAAAAAGCTATCACTTCATTTAAATGCTCTTGTCACTACCCAAATGGGGATATTCTGTCCACCACTCCATGTGTAGGGGGTAGGTATTTGCCCCCCAAAATTGATAAATTGTAAAAATGGTCCATAACTTTTGTAGACAAAAAAGGCTGATAATGCAGGGTTTGGTTACTATCTGTTTTACCCTAGATAGATAGGTCAAAATCACTAAGAAGTTGTAAAGACTGTGTTTACATTAAAGAGCTAAAAAGAGGATAATAACAAACAAGACCTTTAGGTATCACACATCTTTTCGGGGCAATTAGCCATTTTTCTGTATTGTGATTTGCAGCAAATTTACTCTCCATGATTCATCCTTTTGGAAAATTCATCAAAGCTTGGAATAATTGAATTCCAAAAAATTCGACCAAGTACTGTTATAACTGAAGAGTCCTTTTTCTTGCACAGATAAGGCCTCTTTCACACTTCAGTTTTTTGCCATCAGTCAAAATCAGCCAAAATTTGAAAATGGCGGATCCGCAAAAAATGTGTAAAAACGGATGCAAGCTGTTTTTTAAAGGATCCGCTATACCGATTTTAGTGCGGATCCTCAACAAAACAGATCCGTTCCATCAGCATGCATCCGTTTTCACATCCGTTGAATCCGTTTTCTTGCGGATCCGTTTTTCCACTCCTCCAAAATGGGATGCTCCCAAATATCATTCGCTCTTGGAAAATGCTCTCAAATGTGATTGGATACTGGAAACTAGGGAGAAATATATCTAGGGTGTTGTGATACAATTTCTTTGAAAGGTTTTAGAGCTAGTGGCAGCGATGGAAGGAGTTAGTGCGAGTCTGGAAGGAGTTATTGCGAGTATTGACAGCTTCAGTGTGGAATTGGATCTTCACTTAAATCGGTTGGCAATTATTGCTCTCGAGAGGGAGAAAAGAAGATTGCGAATCCTGCGTATGAGGAGACGGCGCCAGTGGATTCTTCCCATTAATGCGCAGAGGTTCACCCGTGGCGTTTTTTCCACATTGTACCTGGAATTGAGGGATAATTCGGACAAGATCTTCAACTACGTGTGCATGAGGCTGGAATTCTTTGAGATATTGGTGGATCGTGTTGGAGAACAAATCCGGAGAAGGGACACCTACATGCGGTTTTCTATATCACCGGCGGAGCGTTTGATGGTGACCCTTCGGTAAGTTATCTATCTTTTAAAATGTTTCCGATTCTGCAGGATTTTATTGTTATGTTATGGCTTGTAGTTTGTATTAATTTTACTTTTTCAATTTTTTTAACAGATTCCTCGCAACTGGAGAATCCTTCACCTCCCTCCATTTCCAGTTCCGGATTGGGATTTCAACTATTGCTGGAATTGTACAACAGACTTGCCAGGCATTGTGGGATTCTCTACAGGAGGAATACATCCCAGAGCCAACACAGGAGAGGTGGCTGGAGATTGCCGACAAGTTTCAACAAATCTGCCAGTTTCCAAACTGCATCGGTGCCGTGGATGGCAAGCATATCAGGATTGTGAAACCTATGGGATCTGGTTCACAGTTTTACAACTATAAGAAATACTTTTCTATTGTGCTTATGGCCATTTCGGATGCAAACTGCAAATTCATTGCCGTGGACATCGGTGCATACGGTCATTCTAATGACTCTCAGGTATTCAAGATTTCCACCATGGGCCGTCGCTTGTATGGAGACAATGTTGACTTCCCACTTCCAAGACCACTCCCTGGAACAACAGGCCCACCAATGCCTTTTGTGTGCGTTGGCGACGATGGTTTTCAGCTTTCTAAACACCTACTCAAACCATATGGTAGTCGTGGATTAACACACCGGAAAAGAATCTACAACTATCGGTTAACCAGAGCGCGAAGAGTGGTGGAGTGCGCGTTTGGAATTTTAACTGCCAAATGGAGAGGCCTGTTAACGGTCATGAAAATGAAAACAGAGACTGTGGATGAGGTGGTGAAGGCCTGTGTAATCCTGCACAATTTTGTCCTTTCAAAGGAACCAGTTTCCATCGATGAAAATCTGTCTGAAACCACCTTGTGGGATTATGAGCAGCAAACTTTTCGGAGTACTGGCTCAGTGGCAAGAATCAGGGACACCTTTGCAGACTATTTTGTGACACCAGAGGGACAAGTGGACTGGCAAGATGACATGATATAATTTTCTATACCAATTGTGAGTAACTTTTTTTTTTTTTTTTAACTGAAATTTTACCAAGTCTTTGGTTTTCCCAAGCATTGTTACCATGTGATTTGGTTTACCAATATTTTTTTTTTTTTTTTTAAGTTTTACACTTTGCAGTGTTACCAATTGTTGGGTACCAAGCATAAAGTTTTAGCAGTGTTACCAATTGTTGGGTACCAAGCATAAAGTTTTACCAAGTGTTGTTTTGCACTTACAAATGTTACCAAGTGTTGGGTACCAAGCGTAAAATGTGACACTTTGAAATTTTACCAAGTGTTGTGTACCAAGCGTTTCACACTTTGAAATGTTCACATGTGTTGTGTATCAAATGTTGTGCTACCAAGTGTTTTTTTGTACCTTGTACACCACCGGTGTACTGTGAAATATTGTTGTGTGTTGTGTTACCATGTGTTGTGTTTACCTTTTACACCACAGGTGTAATTTGAATATTTCAAAAGAAAGAAGCAAAAAAGAAACAACACAATAAAGTTTTTTGAAAAAAAAAAAAAGATTATTTCTGAATTTGTAATATTGTAAGTTTTTTTTTTTTGGTATATATTACCTTTTTTGTAACTTTTTTTTGGTATATATTACCTTTTCTGTAACTTTTTTTTTTTTTTGGATAAGAAAACATCACACAGTGTGATAATGTTGGGTGGAGATAGTATTGGAGGGGTTAACAGGGTTGACCACATCGAGGGGGGGGGGTAGAGGACTGGGGATGGAGTTGGTGAGGACCAGAAGTGGAAGGGGGGTTTAACACATTTGGTTGGGACGGGAGTGGATGGACAGACGAGGTTTGTGGGTACATTGAAGGTGTATGTGGGGGTGGGTATGGTGAGGGCATTGGGGTATAATGCAATGGGGAAGGAAGGTACTGGGAAGAATGGAATGGGGAACTAGAGAAAGGAGAGGGAGTGGTAGGAGGAGGGACGGCTGTATGATGGATGGTGGTGGAAGGATGGACGGGGGAAGGTTGGACTGTGGAAGGATAGACAGGGGAAGGATGGACAGAGGGAGGATGGACAGGGGGAGGATGAGATGCTTCAGCAAGCACTTCCACTAGAGCATTCTGACAGGCTTGCATCACACGCATCTGCTGGTGAGTACTTAAACCTTCCATTTGCCGGACAACAGATTGAAAAAAGGTATGTCTCGGTGTCTGGTTTGATTCTAAATTCATCTGTTCCATGTATCTTCTGAGTTCCATGATACTTTGATTGATCATGGTCAACCCAGAAGATAACCGTTCTCCATAAGTGTGGAAACCGTGCTGGACAGATGAGTTTAGACTCAAACAGTCAGACAAGGTCATCCTTTCCTGACTCCTCAGACGCTGCCGGCCAGAACCAAAAGTTGGTCGAGATGTGGCGGCAGTGTCTGAGGGGTGGGGAACAGGTCGTCACCAGCAGCTTCATGTGATGAAGTCTGCTCTGCTGCTCCAGTGCTGGTGGAGGGGATAGAGGGATGAGACAAGAGGGTAGGTACAGAGGGGTCGGATACCTCGATGTGGTCACCGGGGGCGGTCTCACTAGGGATCACTCCAGAGGGACGCAACTCTGATGCAGACTCCCGAGTGCTGCAGATGGTGCTAAAAAAAAGGAGACAAAATGTATATTAAAAATATTGATATTTAATTTAAGTCTGCTGAAAAAAAATGGTTAAACATTTCTACTACAGAAATGGTTTGGGGAATATTTACCTTCTGCACACCATTGTTGATCGCAGGAACGCCAGGGCTCTGTAGTTCTTGTACTGGGGTCCCCGGCGTCCTCCCGATCCACTCGGGGTCTGCATCTCCTTGTTGTAGTCCCTCTTGAAGCGATCCCGGAGTGACCGCCACCGTGTGATAACCCTGTCACCTGTGAAGCAAAAAAAAAAGGGGTTTAGTATTCAACACTTCACATGCTGGAATATAAGTTACTGAAGTTGTAATACTTACGCACAAAATCCCTGGCCCTCACATTAAGTTCCTCCCAGTTCTCAATAACTGAAGAACAGACCTCATCCCAGAGCCGTCGGGTGGTTGGTTGGTCGGCGTGTAGACGTTTTGCCATGTTCCACAGCGGCTCCCGGTTTTCCACCTCACGGATGAGTTCGTCAGTATCAATCATGATCCCCTCATCCATATATCTCCGGGGAGCACGCTGTGAAACCTGTGAAGATAAAAAACAAAACCAAAAAAAAAAAATTACATTCTATTTAAACACATGATGTTCATTTAAACAATTATCCAAATAGGGTTACTTACCTTTTGCCGACCAACAGATGCATCACCTTGACGACCCTGGGATGTCCTGGGAGTCACTTTAGTGCGGGCACCGGATTCTGAAGACTGTGGTAAACAAAAAAAAAAATTTGGTTGGATGGATGCGTAGTTATTGTGTGTGCACTGTGATGAATGTTTGTGTTGGGTGTAGCATTATGTATCTGTGTATGTGCTAAACTTACACTCTGCGCACCCCCTCCTTGCGTCTCTCCACCCTGCACGTCTCCTCCTGGAAGCTCCTGAATCATCTTCCTGTTAAAACATAATACATGGATAGTGTTTTTAACCAAAAAAAAAAAATTATTTTAAATTAAAAAAAATTTTTTTTTTTACCTCAGCTCGCTGATGATGTGAGGGGGGAGCTTTCAGGAGAAGACATTATGGTTTGAGGCAGCTGCGTTGGCAGCTGCGGTGCTTCCTGAAGTGATCTGCAAGTATAAAGACACTTGTTAAGCTACTATACAAAGGATCATAATAAGCTTTCAGGCCTTTATACTTACAGGGAAAATAAAGGTTGGCTGGCCGTCTCTGCTGCGGTCTGTCCGACCATCTCCGCTGCGGCCTGTCCGACCGTCTCCGCTGCGGCCTGTCCGACCGTCTCTGCTGCGGCCTGCCTCACCGTCTCCGCTGCGGCCTGGCTGGTGGTGCTTGCTGAAGTGATCTGCAAGTATAAAGACAATTGTTAAGCTACTATACAAAGGATCATAATAAGCTTTCAGGTCTTTATACTTACAGAGAAACTAATCGTTGCCTGTACTCTGCCGCGGACTGGGTGTTCGTCTCTGCTTCGCTCTCGCCGTTCCTCTCTGCTGCGCTCTCTTTGAACATCCCTTCTGTGGTCTGGCTGGCCGTGTCTGCTGCTTTTTTGGTGCCTCTTCATTATTAAGTGATCTGCAAGTATTAAGAAAATGATTTTAAGTGTTTGCATGTCAACATTTCCTTATCTCTCACCGAGTGTAACCACAGTGATTGAAGGTGTGTAATATTTTGTGTAAACCCACTTTTTTTTGCATGTGAATTCCCTGAAAAAGTGTCACCAAGTGTAACCAGTGATTGAAGGTGTGTAATTGCTGTGTATACCAGTGTTTGCATTCCCTCAAACTCTCACCGAGAGTGTAACCAGTGATTGAAGTTGTCACCAAGTGTAACCAGTGATTGAAGTTGTGTAATCACTGTGTATACCAGTGTTTGCATTCCCTCAAACTCTCACCGAGAGTGTATCCAGTGATTGAAGGTGTCACCAAGTGTAACCAGTGATTGAAGGTGTGTGATTGAAGGTGTGTAATTGCTGTGTATACCAGTGTTTGCATTCCCGCAAACTCTCACCGAAAGTTTAACCAGTGATTGAAGGTGTTTAATTTGTGTATACCCACACTGTGTTTGCATGTTTTTGAATTCCCTGAAAAACTCAGCTGTGTATACCCAGATTATTTTCATGTTGCAATCTCTCACTTTTAACCACACTTGAATACCAAAAATTTAATGTACCTTTATGGTAACTTAACTTTACCTTTTTTTAAATGATACAAAGGAGATTTTTTCAAAACAGTTTATTATTTTTTTTTTTTTATTATTTTTTTCCAACAAATAGGAGCTACTCTGCTCTTTATTTTAAATACCACAATAAATGAAAAATAAAAAAAGACCAATTTACAACAGATACATTAATAACACCACAATTGCAAATCTGAAAATAAAATAAAAAAACCCACACAAACACGCATAACACACTGCCAGGCCACCCACACACACACACACACACACACACACACACACACTCTGGCAGGTGGAAGATTTGCAGCTGAGTTTGATAGTCAGGCTGGTGTTTGATGTCTGGTTCGGTGTCTTCAGTGTGGCTGTTGCCAGATGTCTGGGCCCAATTACACCACATACAATACCTGTTAGGTCGGTTTCACATTTGCACTTTATAGCTCAGCGATGACCTGCACACGGCCGCCGCTAATCACCGCCCCATCCGGTCATCACCGCCTACTAGCACACATGGACGCTTGGGATCTGCGCACCCTATGTTTAGTGTGGGGTGCGCAGATGGTGCGCTGGCAGGATTTTACTGTGTGCTGCGCACTTTTGAAGGTGTGCCATGCGCGACAAAATGCGACATGCTGCATTTGGCGCACAAGGGCACACCTTCAAAAGTGCACAGCACACTGTAAAATCCTGCCAGCGCACCATCTGCGCACCCCATACTAAACATAGGGTGCGCAGATCCCAAGCATCCATGTGCGCTAGTAGGCGGCGATGACCGGATGGGACGGGGATTAGCGGCGGCCGTGTGCGGGTCATCGCTGCGCTATAAAGTGCAAATATGAAACCGGCCTTACACCACACAATCACAGCATAAAAAATACAATATAATTACAGTTGTATGAAAATAAAATGCAGTACACATGCAACAGAAAAAAAAAAAATGGAAAAAAAAAAAAAAATACATTACACACACACAGGCCATACATACACACACACACACACACACACACACACACACACACGCTTCAGGGGTCTTGCAGGTGGTAGACTTGCAGCTGGGCAGGCAGGTTTTATAGCTCTAGTTCAATCTTCTATCAGGCTGCAGTCAGATATCTTGCTTGGTGTCTTCAGTGTTGCTGGTGCCGGATTGTCTGGGCCCAATTACACCACATACCATACATCACTCAATCACAGCATAAAAAATACAATATAATTACAGTTGTATGAAAATAAAATGCAGTACACATGCAACAGAAAAAAAAAAAAATGGAAAAAAAAAATAAAAAATGCATTACACACACACAGGCCATACATACACACACACACGCTCCAGGGGTCTTGCAGGTGGTAGACTTGCAGCTGGGCAGGCAGGTTTTATAGCTCTAGTTCAATCTTCTATCATGCTGCAGTCAGATATCTTGCTTGGTGTCTTTAGTGTTGCTGGTGCCGGATTGTCTGGGCCCAATTACACCACATACCATACACCACTCAATCACAGCATAAAAAATACAATATAATTACAGTTGTATGAAAATAAAATGCAGTACACAAGCAACAGAAAAAAAAAAGTATGAAAAAAAAAAAAAAAAACAGACATGCAACACTCGCAGACCACACACTAGCAGGCCATACACACACACACAGAAATGTCATAAATAGGTATACTCACACTTGTAGGTGAGCTGGTACTGGCAGGTTTGGTGGGTGTCCTCTGGCAGGCTTGGTGGGTGTCCTCTGGCAGAGGCTTGGTGGGTGTCCTCTGGCAGGCTTGGTGGGTGTCCTCTGGCAGAGGCTTGGTGGGTGTCCTCTGGCAGGCTTGGTGGGTGTCGTCTGGCAGGCTTGGTGGGTGTCCTCTGGCAGGCTTGCTGGCTGACACTGCATGTCTGGGCCCAATTAGCCCACCTTATATAGTTTTGGGACTGTCTGGAAAAGTATCTTTTTTTCTGGGCATGCCCAGTGCGATTTTGCGGATCCTGCCGGCGGATTCCGCAAAATCGCGGATCCCGGCGGATCTGCCGCCCATAGGCCCCCATTCTACCGCATGGCGGATTATGGCGGATCCGCCGTCATCCGCCATTTTGACGGCAAAAAAAAACGTTACAAGCTCCGTCCCCCTCAGACAGAATCCACAAAGAATTTTGCGGATCCGCCGAATATCAGACGCAACGGACGACCATCCGTCAAAATCCGCCACTAATGTATCCCAATGGGGAAAATGGCGGATCCGCAACAAGAAAAAGCGGACCGCCATTTTCAAATTTTGGCGGATTTTGACTGATGGCAAAAAACTGAAGTGTGAAAGAGGCCTAAACTGTCTGTAACAAAGGGTTGATCGACTAATTAATTTAGTCACATTTGTGTGTTTTTATTTTTATAAGGTTTTGATTCAAATTATTCACAACATTGTTTACATTGTTAACTATGTTACTATTACTGTTAGGGCAGTGAGAATCTGGAATTCCCTGCCTGAGGAGGTGGTGATGGCGAACTCCGTCGAAGGGTCCAAGAGAGGCCTGGATGTCTTCCTGGAGCGTAACAATATTGTATCTTACAGTTATGGTTAGGTTCTTTAGAGGGACTTAGATCTGGGGATTTATTCTGACAGAATTTTATAGGCTGAACTGGATGGACTAATGTCTTTTTTCTTCCTTACTTGCTAACTATGTTTGTAACCCATACAATTTCCATTAGAACTGACTGGCAGATACTACCATATTTTGGGGGAAAATGGGTGTGCATCTTATAGTCGGAATATACTTACAAATACTGTGGCGGCAGCAGGAGTCTGGTGAATCTGTGGCGGTCCTGGTCCAACGCTGCCAGGCGATGACCACACTCCCTTCCATGCTGGTGCAGCAGGTGCTGCAGGTTCGGCAGGGGTGCTCTGTGGTGCGGGGGGCTCCGCCAGCATTTTGTGAAAGCGGTGACCTCCGGGAAAATGGCCGCTGGGGGCTGCACATGCTCAGATTGAGATCTCGGCAACAAGATCTCCTCTCCCAAGATCTCGGGACGAGATCTCATTGCCGAGATCTCAATCTGAACATGCGACGCCACCGGTGGCCATTTTCCCCGAGGCCACCACATCGCAGCAATGGATATGCGGGGCCTTCGGGCTTTCACAAGATGCTGGCAAGCTCCCCGCACCACAGAGAACCACCGCTGAACCTACCACACCAGCCTGGGATGTTATTTCCCAGAGGCCACCGCATCACAGCAATGGATATGCGAGGTCTCTGGGAAATCAAATTTTCTGAACCTACTTGCCTGGTTCTATTTCTCACAATGCTCAGAGAAAAGCCAAGTTTCATTTTGCATTTCTGCCTTGGCTTCCCCATAATGTCCTGCAGCTATGACATTTTACGGATTATCATATCTTTTAAAGTGGTGGTCATCATTGATCATCGATTCTCAGCAGAGCACAGAGTTGTTTTCCATCTCCAGAGTAACTAAGTTTCTCTTTTCTGTAAAGTGTAAGCTCTTATTGTCAGTAGGATTCTCTTTATCGACAGTAAAACTTAAGCAATTATGGTCAGCAGGGTCCACCCTTCACCATAGAGTTTAAGCTGCTATGTTCAGTGGCATCCGCGCTCTCTCGCCTCTAAGTTGTAAGCACTTATGGTCAGCTGGGTCCTCCGTTTCTTGCCTGTAAAGTTTTAGTTCTTATGGTCTCTGATGTTATCTCTCTTTCCACGCCTCATGTGAATTTTGCGAGCAATTTCAAGTTTTACCATATTAAAATGTGCTCAAATCTATTTACCACAAATCAAATTTAAACATTTTTTTTTGCAAAGATGTCAAATTTGAATTTCAAAAGATTCACTCATTTCTGTTCCCTAGGTTTAATATAGAACTACTGTGCATATACTGTATATATAATGAATATCAGTACTGGTTGAGGCAAAACACAACTAGCTTTATAGCTTGCTTTAAATCTGTTAAATGTTTGAAATAATATTATCCAGTGCCCCTAACAACTATCTAAGGAAAAATTAGCATTTTTTTCTTTTTAATGGAAAATTGTTAATTGTGACTTTTGATTAAGATTATCAAAGTATTTTTTCTTAATCCTCTCACTAAAGGAGAATAACATATTATGAGACTACAGCCCGTACACTAATTTTTGATGAAACAAGTTCTCTTTGGTTATTTAATGAAAGAGTAAAATTATTTGTCCTCAAAAAAAAAGAATTTGCTAAATAATTATCAGCCGTGTCATCTCTGTTCAAAGCAAAAGGTTATTCCACAAAGAAAGAATTAGTGTTGTGGATTTTAACTTGAAATTATTAAAATACTGGATATAATAAGTATAAAAGAAAAAAGTATTTTTTATACAATTTATGATTAGGGATGAGCGAACATTTTCAGTGATGCTCGAATATCTGGGTGCTCAATTGTACTCATTTCGCAATGAGCATTGGGCTGTGCTCGATGCAAAACTCTAATGCCCACCCCACATGTTTGGTGCCTCTTACACAGCCAATAAGCATGCCGTAGCCATACTGGTTGAGGCATTACTGTGATTGACTGGCCATGAGACATCATAAGGGGCTATAAAAAACCAGGCGCCACCAGGCTCAGCACACTGATGCCATTGCACAGCTCTGTGACATTTTGTATTGGATGGAAAGAGTGCTTGTCTAGGCCTGTGTGTGCATAGTATAATGAATCAAAGTCCTGTAGTATTGATACTGGTGGTGGGGCTGAATCCTCATACTAACAGGCCTTCTAAGGGCTAAATGTTTGCTTTGCTGCTTTTATCATATATATTCTGCATTTAGTTTATGGAGGGAGAGAGAGTTGCAGGAGCAGGGACAGTGGCAGAATACAGTCTGTAGACAAGGATTAGGACTGTACAGTCCTTTGCAAATTATACTGTTGCTTTTTTGTGTGAAAAATTGAATATATTGTGTGATCCATTGAATGTTACCTGCTTTGTGGTACATTTTTGTGTTATATAACACTCCAAAAAAGTGTTGAAATTTTTTTCTGGATTAAATTACTTACCCATAGAGTATTATGTGGCCTGCTGTACATTTTTGTGATATCTAGCAGTCCAAAAAAGTTTTAAAAAATGTTGCTGGGTTAAATTTCTCAAATATACGGTATTCTTTAGTCTGGAGTACATTACTGTGATATCTATAACTCCCAAAAAGAGTTTACATTTTTTTCTGGGTTAAATTGCTCACTCATACAGTATTTTGTGGTGTGGGGTACATTTATGTGATATCTGACACTTCCAAACAGCTTTGAATTACTTTTCTGGATTCAATTCCTCATCCATACAGTATTATGTAGTCTGTTGTACATAATGGAGGTATTAAACTCCAAAAAAACGTTTTGAATGCAGCCGGTGACCACATTTTTTATTTATATTATAAAAGATTCTTTTCAAGAGACATAGCAAATAAAAAATGCGTAAGGTGTGCTTTAAGGGATTGGAAGTGCTGATGATAGTGTATGCAGACGCTGAGGACATAGAGCAGGTGTGATTATGCCTGTTGCTAGAGCAGAAAAAAATGCCCATCCACGACACATAGTTTCCTGTCTCACTTTGCAGGGAGGCATGGTACACCACTTCTGAAGCCAGAGCAGTGAGAACAGGTACTCGGTTGGATAGCAGATACTGCTTACAGCATGCTTGGCAACACCACCAAGTATTCTACATGGTCCAGTCTCACCAGCCAACAGGCTCATTCACTTCATCCTTAACCTTATCCTCCTTCCTCTCATCATGTTGAGTCCCAGGACTCTAGTGATCACACACTAGGACCCTCCACCGAGCTCTTTACAACATAATTTCTTGATTGTGGCCCCTCACCCTGCATGATCCAAGAGGGACAGAAGGACATGTTGTTTAGTGATGCACAAAACTTGCAGCAGCCACAGCCACAAGAAGATGATGGTGGGGAACGGCAAATTTGGGATATGGAGGAAGATGATGATGAGATACAGTTGCCGATAAGTCAGCTTGTTGTTGTCACATCACCAAGTCATGAGGACCAGGGTGCGGTGGTGGAAGACGAGGTAGTGGCATGCTGAGCGAGGTCCGCAATGCAGGGGGGGAGGATCGACAGCACCGAAATAGGCAGTAAGAGGCAATGGCATGATCAGAGGCACAAAATGGGCAACTTTTCCACAGAGCGCTAACACTCCTGAATTTGTCTGTCAACGAATTCGGTTTTGCCCAGTCTGGGCCTTTTTTTTAAAGAGAGTTCTGAAACAAAAATGGTCATTTGCAACCTGGGTCAATCATGCCAAGATCAGCAGGGGCCTAACCACTAAGAACCTAACCACCACCAGCATGATCAGGCACATGTCGTCTAAGCATCTGACTTGGTGGTTTGAGTGATTACGTCCAATATTGGTGCCATCAGGTGACACCACTGCCTCTTCCTCTGTGCTAGGCGTTTCCAAATCCCCTGTCCAAAACAGTGGCGCATATGACTTCCACCCTGCACCTATCCTTGCACAAACTGACTTATCATCAGGCAATTACAAATCCTTTTTCCAGCACAGTGATCAGCTTTTCCTAACCTAGGCCTTGAAACAAAAGTTTGCAGCCAACCACTCACAGGTCCAAAGGCTAAATAGACACATCTTTCCTCCATCTCATTTATCTTCCCTACCTCATCTATCTATCACAATAAACAAGATCACGCTTTCCCCTGTACTAGAAATCTGCTGCCTCGTAGTTACCCTTGACTCTGCCCTGTTCTTAAAGCAACACATTCAAGCTCTCGCCACCTCCTGTGGCCTACAGCTCAAAAACACTTGTGCATGCTCTCATCATCTCCCTTCTCGATTACTATAACATCCTCCTCTGTGGCCTACCTGCTAACTCTCTTGAACCTCTCCAGCTCTGCTGCCCGACTAGTTCGCTCTCCTTACTACTCCTCTGCTTCTCTCCTTTCAAATCCCTTCATTGGCTCCCAATTCCCCAGTGTATCCAGTTCAAATTTCTGAACACTGACCTACAAAGCCATCCATAACCTTTCTCCTCCATACATCTCCAAACTAAACTCCCTAATGTAATCTCTGGTCTTCCCAAGACCTCCTTCTCTCCTCCACACTTATTCACTCTTTACTCAATTGCCTCCAAGACTTCTCCAAAATATCCCCCATCATCTGGAATTCTGTGTCCCAAGTCTTCCGATTATCCACCACATTACGATTCTTCAGACGGAACCTGAAAACCCATCTCTTCAAGTAAGCTTACCGCCTGCATGTGACCCTGCTACTTCCTCACCACCACCGGAGCTGCCGTCTCACCATCACCAGAGCTGCTACAACCCCCCAAGACACTTTCTCGTAACCTACCATCCTGTCGAATGTAAGCCTGTAAGGGCAGGGTCCTCTTCCTTCTTTACCAGTATATCATTGTATTTTGTATGTAACCTCTTCTCATGTATAGCACCATGGAATCAATGGTGCTATATAAATAAATAATAATAATTTACAGGTTGTTTGCCATGGAAATGTTGTCATTTTGACTTTTTGATGGGGATTTCCACAAACTCATGGCAGCAGTCATCACTCGGTACTCGGTCCCCAGCCGCCACTTTTTCTCCCGTTGTGGCATCTCCGCCTTGTACTAGCTCATGTCCAGGAACATCACCTTACCAATGTGGTTACTGGGATTGTCCACTTAAAGACTAACATATGAACAACCACTTGTGGCCAGGGATGCTACATTTCACTGAGGTTACATTGGTTGAACATTGTAGAGGCTGGGGCTGAGTCCCACCCTGGCACAGCCCATGTGCTCCCGACGCTGGAACTTCACACTGCCCATGTTGGCAAGGCTTTGTGAACAGCAGAGACCAGCTGTTGAGTACCAGCTCAAACACACCTGTTGTTATTCTGGTCAGCATCCGCACATAACAACTGAATAGTTAGCATGGATGACTGACATTTGTGAAGTTCTCCAAGACTTTGAGGACACCACAAAAATGGTGCGCGGCCATGATTCCATAGTCAGTGCAAAGATTCTGTTTCTGTGACTAGTTAAACAGTTGGTGCTCACACTTAAACATGAATCTATGTATGCGAACCAGGTGGAGATGGAGGAAGACATGAGACAGGAAGATACTATGCAGCCACATCTCATCTGCTCAGTGTGGAATGGGTAACAATGAAGAGGATGAATAGGGGCTGCTGGCTAGCGCAACAGTGGCTAGTACCCACACAACCTTTGTTTATGTGGTTGGGCTGATGAGGAAAATGAGGAGGCGGAGGAGGAAGAGGAGATGAAAAGTCATTATCAAGGTGGAGACAGGTAAATATTGGCTGTAGGGAGTTTGGCACATATGACCGTCTTTATGTAAGGATGACTTTTCTGTGACACTAGCATTATATTTATCTTGGCTAAAAAAGAATACTGATTGTTCACCTTGCTAGACCCATGTTACAAGGAAAACTTTGCATCTTTCCTTCCTGAGGAGGAG
Source organism: Dendrobates tinctorius (assembly GCF_039654945.1). Taxonomy (NCBI): domain Eukaryota; kingdom Metazoa; phylum Chordata; class Amphibia; order Anura; family Dendrobatidae; genus Dendrobates; species Dendrobates tinctorius. Next base: position 3,465,746 of record NW_027361679.1, read on the forward strand.
AGGTCTTCTAAAATGTTGCTATACCAGAAGGCCATTGTCATTGTTGAAAATATGTTGAAAAAACTCTCATCAGACAATGCTAGCAGCAAGGATGAAGCTTCCTACTTGCCCAATCAAGGAGGAGAGGCGAGAGAGACACACAGCAGAGGCAGGGGTAAACTGTCAAAGGCCTAGGCCAATTTCATGACACCATCCCAGTGCCCAGAGCCTGATGACCGGTTATTGTAAAGTAAACAAGGAGGGAAAAGTTTTTACAGATGGTCAAGCAATACCTGGCCAATGAAACCAGCATACTCCATAAATTCCTCTGCGACCTTCAACTATTGGATCTCAAAGCTTGACAACTGGCGTGAGCTATCCCTCTATGCCTTGGAGGTGTTGTGCTGCCCTTCTGATAGCGTCTTGTCTGAGCGGGTTTTTAGTGCTGCCAAGGGTGGTCTTAACAGACAAGCGCTTTCGCTTGTCAAAGGAGAATGCTGACAGGCACACTATGACAAAAATGAACAAAGCTTGGATTAGCAGCCACTTTTCCACACCACCAGATGACAGCAGCATATAAAGTATTTTTAATGTTCAATATTTGACTGAGGCCCTTCAGTTGTTGCATTCAAGGGTGTATGGGATGTCTTTCCCTTCCCGGTCTAGTCATGTCAGGGGTTAACTTTCTATGCCTCGTTCCAGGGTCGGGTCTGTTATTTCTCTGTGCTGCATGCTGCAGGTAGTGCCAGTTATATTTCCTGCCTACGGCGTGTGTAGCTGGCTCTGTTGAAACCCTGATTTGTCATGCTGCGTTTAGCTGACTTTGCCTGTGTCTGTTCACCCCTCTTCAACCTGACATGACTCTGTGTACTTCTGCTATGGACCGGTACTGACTTTTTTGGTGCTCCTCTGACTCTGTGTGTGGGATTCCCCTTGGTACTATGCTACTCTCTGGTATCGACCAGGCTTGTCTGACTATTCTGCTGCCACCTGGTGGTAGCCTCACTGCAGTTCTGCTGGTCTGCTCTGAGCAGGATTTCAGCCCTCTCTCCACTCTGCTGCCATCTAGTGGAGTTTGCGTTACTCTGCATTTACCTGCAGTGCTGCAGCGTGACAATCCCTCATTATAATGTTTTCCTGGCTGTTCACTTTGTGCAAAGTCTTTGAGTGTAGGAGTACAGCAAATACACTTTAAAAATATTTCAATGAGGCCTGCCAGTTGTTGCCTTTTCAGGGGTCTATGTATGACCTTCCTCAACTTTTTTCCTGGCTTTACACTTTCTGCAAAGCCTTTATGAGTGTAGAAGTACATAAACTACTCTTTCAAAATATTTACGTTCCTAATTTATTTCTGGACTCAATTAGTCATCCATACAGTTTAACGCGGCTATTAGTACATTACGGTGGTATGTAAAACTCCAAAAAAAAGCATTAAAAAACTTTGCTGTGTTGAATTTCTCACCTATACACTATTTTATGGTCTGGTGTCAATTTTAGTGATATCTAACCCTTCAAAAAAAGTTCAAAAATGTATTTGGATTCAATTACTCATTCATAGAGTATTACGCGTTCTGGAGTACATTTTGGTGGTATATAACACTCCAAAAAAGTGTTAAAAAATTTATATGTATTAAATTATTCATCCAGAGAGTATATTGTGTTCTGGGGTGCATTTTGGTGGTATCTAAGCCTTGAAAAAATTGTTCAAAAATCTATCGGTATTATATTGCTCAACCATAGAGTATTACATCTTCTTGGGTAGATTTCAGTGGTATCAAATCTTCCAAAAAAAATTTCAAAAATGTATCTGTATTATTTTACTCACCCATAGAGTATTACGTCTACATTTTGGTGTTATATATAATCCAAAAAAGCTTGAAAAAAATTGTATGGCTTCAATTATTCATCCATACAGTGTAATGCAGTTCTTGTTATGTTTCTCTGGTATATTAAACTCTAAAAAAATCTTCCAAAAAGTTTTATGGATTCAATGATTCATGCATACAATTTAACATGCTTTGTGTAAAACTATGGTGGGTTACAATTTGTAAAAAACGCTTGGCCTGGCATAGCTCACAAAATATTTTTGGACAAAAACTTAACTATTGTAATATATACCGTATAACCTGTTTTGTGTGAAATTTTTTTGGCTTCAAGTAAAAGCTAAGTTTGGCCTGCTCACGGTGTACACTTTCTTAATATTTTAATGAGGCCGTCCAGCTGTTGCCTTCAAGGGTGTATAGATGACCCTGCTTGTAATTTTTGGAAGGCTTTGCACTCTGCATGACTTTTAGGAGTGTAGGAATACCACACGTATACTTTGCTTACAATATTTGAATGAGATACTACAGGTGGTACCTTTATGGTTGTATGCATGACCCTGCTTGAAATTTTTGGCAGGCTTTGCACTGTGCAGAACTTTTATGAGTGTAGGAGTACCGCAACTATACATTGCTCACAATATTTGAATGAAGTATTACAGTTGGTGCCTTCAAGATTGTATGGATGAACCTGCTTGTAATTATTGGCAGGCTTTGCCCTATGCAGACCTTTTGTGAGTGGAGGAGTACCACAAATATAATTTGGTCCCAATATTTTGAGGTATTTTGAGGTACTACAGTTGGTGGTTTCAAAGTTGTATGGATGACCCTGCTTCTAATTGGATAACCCTGCTTGTAATTCTTGTCAGGCTTTGCACTGTGTAGAAGTAGTACCACAACAACTATACTTTGTTCACAATATTATGAGATATATTTTGAGATACTACCAGGGCCAGACTGGCCATCTGGCAATTCTGGCAAATGCCAGAAGGGCCTGTCTGGTGGTGGGCCACCTTGTCTGCTATGCTGTAAGAGTTGTAGCAGAGGTATAATTAGAAATATTGGCGTTATAGTAAATCTTGCTTTGCTCCATCCAGGGTAATATTAGTAATATATCCCTATCTGGCGCTTGAGGATGGGGAGAGCATGGGCCTGTGTGATTTCAAATGCCAGTGCTAAATTTTAGCCCCAGTCCGTACCTGGATACTACAGTTGATGGCTTCAAGATTGAATGGATGATGCTGCTTCTAATTTGAATGAAGCACTACAGTTGGTGTCTTCAATGGTGTTTGGATGACCCTGCTTGTAATTTTTCATAGGGTTTGCACTTAGTGAATAGCCTTTATGAGTCTAGGAGTACCACTACATGACAATTTGAACGGATTGTGTATGAGACCCTCCTTTAAGTCTAAAACAGAGTGTATCTGTGTCCCTCTTACATCACATTTTTGGAAGTTCTTGCTTCTTTCATAAATTACACTGAAATTTCCAATTTTTTACTAAAAATTTCACTTTTGGTTTACTTAAATTATTATGTTTGTAAAGATCCTTTTTAAATTTTACCTTTTATAAAAGTCATGATAGAGGAAAAAATGTTTAACAAATTTTTTTCAGTAAAATCCAATTTCTTGTCGATTTTGAATGATTATTTGTCAGTCCTTAAAGTGGGGTAAAAGTGTGACACCATTGTTACCAGCAGTGATCTGTGAGTCAGAAATGCTTCAAATGGTCTTCCCCATCCTGTTCTCCTTCCATTTAGAACTTTTTCCATCCATTTCAAAATTTTCACAACCCCCCAGACCTCTTTTTATGGTCAGCAAGAAAAATGCTCGGATTTCACATTGACTCCCATTATACTCACTACTCAAAACGAACAAGGAATTGCTCGGTTCGAGTAACGAGTATCAAAGCATTTTAGTGCTTGCTCATCTCTATTTATGATCACTTATTCTGAGAAAAGCATGATATTCTGAAAGAATAAAGGGGACCTGTCACACTGAACATGCAGTCTGTTTCCAAAACAGTATGGTTTAACACAGGTGAGAGCTAAGCAGATTAACAAATAGTTTTTTGCACACTAATACAGAGAAGGCTGTCAATGAGTGAGCTAACCCACTGTGTTCAGAGACCCAGTGAGAACAGCAATTTTAATCAATAAATTGTACTGGATTAATTCTCAGAAAACTCTACTGAGGTAAGAAAAAAAAATTTGTGTGATTGTAAAGAAAAATCGATTCTAGACTCCAAATATAGTAATTAAGATAAATCTAGGATCAATGAAAAATCTCCAGAAATGTAGCGATCAGAACTAGTAATATTTATTACATTGAAGAAAGACAACCTTTTTGACCACATTCAGGGCCGCCGTCAGAGCATTACTGCCCTGACTGGCGTATGGGGCCCGATCAGCAGAGGGGACCACATCAGGCATCGTCTCTTCTGCTGATTGGACCCCAGCAGCAGGATTCTGCCAATGCAGTAACTGAACCTGCGTCCGAGATGGGCCCGCAAGGCAAAAAAGCTACCAGACAATCAGAGGCTGGCAGTGATGTCAGCACGCACGTCGTCGGCGTGTGACGTCATTGTCATTCGCTGGCAAGTGCGCGCTTGAAACGCCGGAAGAGATCATCGCCGCAGGAGCGCAGCCAGATAAGAGGAAAGATTTTTTTAAAGTATTTATTGAAAGCGGCAAGCCGCAATATCTATCACTGATGGGATGGAGACACATGGCCCATGTGTCTCCATCCTGCCTGGGGCAGAATGTAGACAAGGGGCAGGATTGGAGACATGGGGCAGAATGGAGACATGGGGGCAGAATGGAGACATGGGGGCAGAATGGAGACATGGGGGCAAGATTGGAGACTCGGGGGCAGAATGGAGACATGGGGGCAGAATGGAGACATGGGGGCAAGATTGGAGACTCGGGGGCAGGATTGGAAACACGGGGGCAGGATTGGAGACAATGATACAGGATTGGAGACACAGGGCAGAATGGAGACACGGGAGCAGGATTGGAGACACGGAGCAGGATTGGAGACACAGAGCAGAATGGAGACATGGGGCAGAATGGAGACACTGGGGCAGGATTGGAGAGACTGGGCAGGATGGGAGACATGGAGGCAGGATGGGAGACAAGGGGGCAGAACATAGGCAGAGCAGAATGGAGACACAGGGGCAGGATGGGAGACATGGCGCAGGATGGAGACAGATGGGGCAGGAATATGGGGCAGGAAGGAGACTGATGGTGCAGGATGGAGACTGATGGTGCAGGATGGAGACAGATGGGGCAGGATGGAGACAGATGGTGCAGGATCATGGGGCATGATGGAGAGAGGTGGTACAGGATCATGGGGCAGGATGCATACGATGGAGACAGTTGGGGCAGGATCATGGGACAGATGGGGCAGGATGGAGGCAGATGGTGTAGGATCATGGAGCTGATGGGGCAGGATCATGGGACATATGGGGCAGGATCATGGGACAGATGGGGCAGAATGGGGAGATCATATGGGGCAGGATGGGACATCACATGGGGCAGGATAGGAGAACATATGGCTGGAGCCAGGAATGAGACACATTAGGGTCAGGATGGGGGATATTAATACAATAGGGACTAATTAAGGGATATTATTACTGCAGTGATGCATTTATTTTATTTTTTGAAGATACTGTTTTAAATGGGTGAGCGGTACTGTTACTGTGCAGAGCAACACTGTCACCTTTTTTCTTCATCTGGTGTAGTTTATAATTTGGGAAAAAATAAGTAATGTGCTCTGCAAGCGGTGCTCTAGATAACTGTTATTTCCTGCAGAGATGATCCCTGGCTGGAAGAGGTGAGGTGGTCTGTGCTGGATGAAGATTAAAAGCGAAGATAAAGGACTTCACCTAGAGACATCACTGGTGAGTCAGTATGTTACCTGTACACTGACACTATACACTGTATACTATATACAGTGGTCCTGTGTACAATGTCACCAGTGATCACTGCATTACCTTTTCATTTTACACTATATAGAGGACTCCTGTGTATAATGTCACCGGTGATCACTGTATTACCTTACACAGACATTACATATTAAGTACAGATCTCCTGTGTATAATGGCACTTATGGTGATATTAGTATTGTGTCTTTTTTTAATTACTGATCAGTATTGCAGTATTGAGTCACTATGTGGTGGTAATATGTTGTCTGGCCATGTTGTGGTGGTATTTGTTCCTTGTATGTGGTATTATTGGTCATCATATGATGGCAATATGTGGTCTGGACATGGTGTAGTGGTATTTGTTCCTTGTATGTGCTATTATTTGGTCACTATGTGGTGGTAATATGGTTTCTGGTTATGGTACGGTGATATTTGTCTCCTGTATGTGTTATTATTGGTCATTTTAAAAATTGAAAAATAAATAAAAATTTACCTAAATTGTATTGGATATTTTAACAAATGTTTAATAGGCTAGAATAGAGTAGGGCCCAGCCAAAAGAGGCTATCTTGTCATGGTGCCAGCTTAAAAAATCTTTTGACTGTGGGCAGTTGAGGGGTGGAGTCAGGGCTGGGGTGGAGCCTGGGTGGAGTCTCAAGGGAGCCCCGAGAATTTTGCCAGTATGGGGCCCTGAAATTCCTAGTGGCAGCCCTGACCAAATTCATTGAATTACTAATACAACTTTCTCATACGTAGAGTTACAGAAATGATAGAGATGAAAGAATGATTTGACACCACAAATTGCAAGTACTGCAAAGCCTCCAATTGACCTGAAAAGATGTGCATAACACTCTGAGATCTCCCAAGACTTTATTAAACCCCTTTCAAGCTCTTTAGCACCAACACAGCCTTAGTAATGTACAAGTGACTTTAACATATATGGCTACTAGTGATGAGCAAGCGTGCTTGCTACTGCTTGATACTCGATCGAGTATCGGGGTGTTGGGTACACTCAATACTCGATTGAGTATCGTAGTTGCTCGAGTGCCATGTTCAAGTTCCCACCCCGCATATTTTGCGCCTGTTAGGCTGGTTTCACATTAGCGTTTTCTAGCGCAGCGGATCATGCGCATGCGCCATGCGCCCCTATGTTTAACATGGGGGCGCATGGTCTAGCATTTGCACACGTTTGTATGCATTTTCGTGCGCATGCGTTTTCTTGTAGTGTGCGCCTAGAAGTGCCGGACGCAACCTGTTGCATTTTTGGTTGGTCCAACCTGTGTCAAAAAAACGCATGAGCACGGAATGCGCCAAAATAACACATTACAGTCTATGGGAACGCAGGCGTGCGCATAGACATGCGCATGTCTGCATTTAAAATCGCATGCGTTTTAAGAGTTAACATGGCTAGAAACGCATGCACCTTAAAAAAGCAAACGCATGCAAAACGCATGATGCGTTTTTTGCATGCGTTTCTATTGCGCACGAAGCAAAACGCGAAAAAATGCTAATGTGAAAGTAGCCTTAGATAGCCAATAAACATGCAGGGATTTCCTGCCATAGACGGTAATGCCATAGCCATGTTGGTTACTGGCATTACTGTGATTTGCTGGAACTACATAAGACCCGGTGATGCGATGCCTGGTACAATCTCCTCTGGAATCAGTTCAGGGAGGGTTGTTATAGGATGAAGAGCTTATTTTAGAGCGGGCAGGTAGGCACGGTTTAATATTGCTATTGCGGGACTTGTATACTGCTGCACCAATAAAAGTAAAGTTCTTTTCAGAGTTACATGTTTTCTGTTCTCTAGTAAAACCACAATTACCAGGGATATCTGGTGGAGGAGGAATAGTTTTGGATTAGAGGCATATATGCAGGGTTTAATATAGTTATTGCAATACTTGTATACCGCTGCTGTACCATTCAAAGAAAAGTCCTTTTCAGGGCTATATACTGTCCTTTCTCTAGTAAACCTGCTGTCACCTGTAGTCAGTGTATGCTATAAATGGAAATTTGTGGATATCATACATGCTACTGAAAAAATGGGAGTCCAGGGGTGTTTCATATAAAAGATGGTGGTTTATTCTCAACGTGTTTTGAAGTCAATAGGACTTCTCCTTCAGGAGATGCCAAATTTTTTCAGCAGTGCAGATGATATCCACAAATTTCCATTTATAGCATGCTTAGTATGGTCACCTGTTTGACCCGTGGATCTGGAGCAGCTGTCAACTCGATTGATTTTATATGCCCTGATGTAAAGGAATATTTGGTGAGTGCAATCTGATCATATACCTTTGCATCTCCATTGGATAAGACTTTATTCACTCTTTTTTTTCCTACAGTTTCTTTACTGTAGGCATAGCTGGTGGAGTAGGGATAGTTTTAGATTAGCGGCATATAGGCAGTACCTGCTATTGCTGCTGCACCATTAAAAGAAAAGTCCTTTTCAGGGCTACATATTTTCTTTACCCTATTAACATGAAAAAGTTTGCATGCATATATTATATACCTAATTTAAAATGTGCAAGACATGCAGTAAGGGACAGGGAAGTGGATGTGTTGCTGATTTCGCAAGCAGAGGCCGAGGGCCAGGTGAAACTTTGTGAAACTCTGCCTTCTGAAGGAGAACAACAAACATGCTCATCCACCACTCTTGGAGCAGAACAGTGTGAATAGGTAGTCGGTTGGATAGCAGATATTGCTTCCAGTATGTTTACCAGAACTACCCTGTCTTCCATACTGTCCATTCTCACTAGCCAAGAGTCTGGGCTACATAATCCTCACCCTGATCCTCCTCGTTCCCACAATGGCGAGTCCCCAGAAAAAAAGTGATCCCACACCGAGGAGCTCTTTACCTTTCCATTTATTTATTCTGGCATCTCGCTCTGCACATTTCAAGAGGGATATGGAGAGATCATGTGTAGTGATGCCCAAATATTTGAGCAGCCATGGTCATAAGAAGACGACAGGGGAAAATGCAATTAGTGTCTCAACACTTAGATGATATGAGAGACAGTTGCCAACAAGTAATGTTAAGTCAGGAGGACAAAAGTGCAGAAGTGGAAGATGAGGTGGTGGATGATGAAGTAATTGACCCAACCTGGCAAGGTGGCATGCAATGTTAGGCCAAGCGCAGAGGGGGAGGGATCCACAGCACTGCAACAGGCAGGAAGAGGCAGTGGGGTGGTCAGAGAGAGAAGGCGGTCAACTGTTCTCCACAGCACCCTCAAGCAGCATGTTTCCACAAAGGTTAGGTGTTCCTCAGTCTGGCACTTTTTTAAAGAAAGTGAGGATGATAAAAGAACAGTCATTTGCAACCTGTGCTGTTCCAAGATCAGCAGGGGCTTGACCACTACCAGCCTAACTAACACCAGCAAACTTAGGCCCATGTCATCAAAGCACCTGACTAGGTGGGACGACTGCCTGGTTTCACAATTAGTGTCTGCGGGTGACACCAGTGCCTCTTCCACTGTGCTACATGCTTACCAATTCCCTGTCCAGGATGCAGAAAAAGATGTCTCCCACCCTGCACCTGTCATTGCATATTCACAAGCACCATCAGCAACCATGTCCACTTCCTTGTCGCAGTGCACCATTCAGCTCTCCCTACCCCAGGCCTTGGAACTTAAATGGAAATATCCAGCCACTAATCCACAGGCCCAAACACTAAATGAGCACACTTCCAGGCTCATTGCCTGGAAATGTTGCTGTTTAGGCTTGTGGACACTGAGGATTTCAACAACCCCAAGTCGCTGGCCATGCCTTGGTACTTGGTCCCCAGCCACCACTACAAGAGAAAATAGCAGCGGAGCTGCAGGTATCCATCCTGCTTTCTGCATGGAGCCCGCACTTCCTGTCTCTGACACAGACAGCAGCGCCGCTTTATGACGTCGCTGGATGACGTCATCATTCAGCGGCCATCTGTGCCAGAGAGAGAAAGCAGCTGGAGGTGGTGATGCTGCGGCTGCGGGAGAGTGTGCGGACAGGTGAGAGGTGCTGTGTGTGCGTGTGTTTTTTTGTATGTACGTGTGTTGCGTGTGTGTGTGTGTACAGATGAGTGGTGGTGTGTGTGTGTGTGCATGTGTAGCGCTGTGGGGGAATGTGCATAGAGGTTAATGGTTCTGTGTGTGTCTGTGTAAGGTGTAGGTGGAGTAGAAGGCAATGATGGGGGTGATGGGGAGAAGGCAGTGATGAGGGTGATGGGGAGAAGGCAATAATGGGGTGATGAGGACAAGGCAATGATGGGGTGATGGGGAGAAGGCAATAATGGGGTGATGAGGAGAAGGCAATGATGGGGTGATGGTGAGAAGGCAATGATGGGGTTGATGGGGAGAAGGCCATAATGGGGGTGATGGAGAAGGCAATGTTGGGCGTGATGGGGAGAAGGCAATGATGGGGTGATGGGGAGAAGGCAATGATGGGGTGATGGGGAGAAGGCAATGATGGGGGTGATGGGGAGTTGGCAATGATGGGAGTGATGGGGAGAAGGCAATAATGGGGTGATGGGGAGAAGGCAATGATGGGGTGATGGAGAAGGCAATGATGGGGTGATGAGGAGAAGGCAATGATGGGGGAGGGGGAGAAGGCAATGATGGGGGTGATGAGGAGAAGGCAATGATGGGGTGATGGAGAAGGCAATGATTGGGGTGATGGGGAGAAGGAAATAATGGGGGTGATGAAGAAAGCAATGATTGGGTGATGGGGAGAAGCTAATGATGGGGAGAAGGCAATGATAAGGGTGATGGAGAAGGCAATGATGGGGGTGATGAGGAGAAGGCAATGATGGGGGTGATGAGGAGAAGGCAATGATGGGGTGATGAAGAAGGCAATGATTGGGTGATGGGGAGAAGGTAATGATGGGGAGAAGGCAATGACAAGGGTGATGGAGAAGGCAATGATGGGGGTGATGAGGAGAAGGCAATGATGGGGTGATGGAGAAGGCAATGATTGGGTGATGGGGAGAAGGTAATGATGGGGAGAAGGCAATGATAAGGGTGATGGAGAAGGCAATGATGGGGGTGATGAGGAGAAGGCAATGATGGGGTGATGGAGAAGGCAATGATTGGGGTGATGGGGAGAAGGCAATAATGGGGGTGATGAAGAAGGCAATGATGGGGTGATGGGGAGAAGGCAATGATTGGGGGGATGGGGAGAAGGCAATAATGGGGGTGATGAAGAAGGCAATGATGGGGTGATGGGGAGAAGGCAATGATGGGGTGATAGGGAGAAGGCAATGATGGGGGTGATGGGGAGTTGGCAATGATGGGAGTGATGGGGAGAAGGCAATAATGGGGTGATGGGGAGAAGGCAATGATGGGGTGATGGAGAAGGCAATGATGGGGTGATGAGGAGAAGGCAATGATGGGGGAGGGGGAGAAGGCAATGATGGGGTGATGGGGGAAGCAATGATTGGGTGATGGGGAGAAGGCAATGATGGGGGTGATGAGGAGAAGGCAATGATGGGGTGATGGAGAAGGCAATGATTGGGGTGATGGGGAGAAGGCAATAATGGGGGTGATGAAGAAGGCAATGATTGGGTGATGGGGAGAAGGTAATGATGGGGAGAAGGCAATGATAAGGGTGATGGAGAAGGCAATGATGGGGGTGATGAGGAGAAGGCAATGATGGGGTGATGGAAAAGGCAATGATTGGGGTGATGGGGAGAAGGCAATAATGGGGGTGATGAAGAAGGCAATGATGGGGTGATGGGGAGAAGGCAATGATTGGGGTGATGGGGAGAAGGCAATAATGGGGGTGATGAAGAAGGCAATGATTGGGTGATGGGGAGAAGGTAATGATGGGGAGAAGGCAATGATAAGGGTGATGGAGAAGGCAATGATGGGGGTGATGAGGAGAAGGCAATGATGGGGTGATGGAAAAGGCAATGATTGGGGTGATGGGGAGAAGGCAATAATGGGGGTGATGAAGAAGGCAATGATGGGGTGATGGGGAGAAGGCAATGATTGGGGGGATGGGGAGAAGGCAATAATGGGGGTGATGAAGAAGGCAATGATTGGGTGATGGGGAGAAGGCAATGATGGGGTGATGGGGAGAAGGCAATGATAAGGGTGATGGAGAAGGCAATGATGGAGGTGATGGAGAAGGCAATGATGGGGGTGATGAGGAGAAGGCAATGATGGGGTGATGGAGAAGGCAATGATGGGGTGATGGAGAAGGCAATGATGGGGACGGTGGTGGATGTGGAAATGACTAAGTGTGGAATGGACAATGCAACTGTTAGGTGAATTCATAACTGGCTTAGTGATCGGACCCAAAGAGTGGTCATAAATGACAGCACATCCAGTTGGAAGAATGTCTCAAGTGGGATATCACTGGGGTCTGTCCAATGCCCTTTGCTGTTTAACATCTTAATCAATGATTTAGATGAAGGAATTGAGTGTAAACTGATTAAATTAGCTGATGACACAAAGCTAGTAGGGATAGCTAATACTTGACAAGAGACAGGATAGACAAATATCTAAACAAACTGGAACTGTGGGCAGCAATTAACAGAATGTTTTTTTTTGACGGAGAAATGCAAAGTCCTACATCTGGGCAAGAAAAGTAAAAAAGTATATAGAGAATGGGAGGAATAGGGCTAAACAACAGCACATGTTAAAGTACTTGGGTATACAAATAGATCACAGACTGAACATGAGTTAACAGTGGATTGCAGCAGCAAAAAAAAAAGCAAGCACAATTCACGGTTGTAATAACAGAAACATACAGTCTAGATCACATAAAGTAATTATCCCCCTCTAATCCTCTTTCATTAATTCTGGGCACCACATTTAAAAAAAGATATGAACAAACTGGAGCAAGTTCAGAGAAGAATAACCAGAATGGTGACCGGTCTGCATACAATGTCCTATGAGGAACTGTTAGAGGATTTGGGAAAGTTTAGCTTGCAAAAGAAAATACCGAGAGGAGATTTAATAGGTTTCTACAAATATCTGAAGGGCTGTCACATTGTAGAAGGATCATCTTTATTCTCATTTGCACAAGGAAAGACTAGAAGCAATGGGATGAAATGGAAAGGGAGGAGACACAGATTAGATATTAGAAAAAACTTTTTGACAGTAAGTGTGATGAACGAAAGGAACAGTCTGCCACGAGAGGTGGTGAGTTGGAATTCTTCAAGCAGAGGCTGTATAGACAACTGGCTGAGATGATTTAGTGAATCCTGCATTTAGCAGGGGGTTGGACCAGATAACCCAGGATGTCCCATACAGTATGATGCCCCTTCAATTTCCAATCATAGTATGATGCTCCCACAACTCCACCGTACACACAGTATGATGCCACCACATCTCCCCCCACGTTATGATGTCTCCCACCGTACTACACACAGTGTAATATCCAACAGCAGCTACACAGTTTGATAGTCCCCACAACCCCTTTGTGGTATGATGCTCACACAGCCTACAAGTACTCATTCACAATATACACCCCCACACACAAATACTACACTGAACGGAAATATAAACAAAACACTTTAGTTTTGGTCCCATTTTTCATAAGCTAAACTCAAAGATCTAAGACTTTTTCTATGTCCTCAAAAGGCCTTTTTCTCTCAAATAATGTTTGCAAATTTGTATAAATTTGCTGAGATAGTCCATGCACCTCACAGGTGTGGCATATCAATATGCTGATTAGACAGCATGATTATTTCCCAGGCGTGCCTTAGACTGGCCACAATAAAAGGCCACTCTAAAATGTGCAGATTTACAGTATTGGTAGGGTGTGGCAGGGTCAGAAAACCAGTCAGTATTGGTGTGACCACAATTTGCCTCACGCAGTGCAACACATCTTCTTCACATAGAGTTGATCAGATTGTTGATTGTAGCCTGTGGAATTTTGGTCCACTCCTCTTCAATGCACGCACCAAGTTGTTGGATATTGGCAGGAACTTGAACATGCTGTCATATATGCCGATCCGGGGCATCCCAAAAATGCTCAATGGGTGACGTGTCCTGTAAGTAAGCTGGCCATGCAAGAACTGGGATGTTTTCAGTTTCCAGAAATTGTGTACAGATCCTTGCAACATGGGCCATGCATTATCATGCTGCAACATGAGGTGATGATCGTAGATGAATGGCATAACATTTGTCTTCAGATTCTCATCACTTAATGTCTGTGCATTCAAAATAGCATCAATATCATCCATTGTACAAAACATACACCTGTGCCCATACCATAACACCATAACCCCAACACCAACATGGGCCACTCAGTTTACAATATTGACATCTGCAAATTGCTCATCAACATGACACCATACATGCTGTCTGCCATCTGCGCTGTACAGTGAAAACTCGGATTGTCCCATGAAGAGGACACCTCTACAATGTGCCAGACGAAGTCAGTTGAAGACCCCGATGAGGACGACGAGCATGAGCTTCCCTGAGATAATTTCTAACAGTTTGTGCAGAAATTCTTTGGTTATGCAAACTGATTGTTGCAGCAGCTGTCCGGGTGACTGGTCTCAGATGATCTTGGAGGTGAAGATGCTGGATGTTGAGGTCCTGGGATGGTGTGGTTAACTTACACATCGTCTGCGCTTATGAGGCCAGTTGGATGACTTGCCAAATTATTTGTAATGCCTTTGGAGATGGCTTATCGTAGACAAATGAACATTTACGGTAATTCATGGGTTATATCTCTGGTGGACATGCCTGCAGTCAGCATGCCAATGGTACACTCCCTCAAAACTTGCAATATCTGTGGCATTAGGTTGTGTGATAAAACTGCACATGTTAGAGTGGTCTTTAATTGTGGCCAGCAGGCACACCTATCTGTGCAGAGTATGGATTGCATTGAGCCTCAGAATGGTGTATTGTGGAACTTGAAGCTGACAGCTTTCCAATTCCACCTTTGTATTAAACTGTATCTGCATCAGGAACAAGAGTATACCTTTGCAATCAAGATGCCACTGTATATTTAGAGTTTCCTTTAAACTTAAAAGACCGGTTATGAAAGATTAGATTGTCAGATAGCATCTACTAACTGATGTGTATAAAGTAAAGCCCCCGTTACACACTGCGATATCGCTAGCAATATCGCTGTAAAGTCATCGATTTTGTGACGTTGCAGCGATATTGCTAGCGATATCGCTGCATGTGATACTTACCTCCGACCGGCTCCCCCGCTGGTTATCGCTGATCGCGCGAGAAGCTCCTGGATCATTCCTCGTCGGTCACTTCCTGCGGCGCTTCCTGTGGCGCCGACGAGCGACGCGTGGAGCCGGGCGGGAGGACGCAGGATCGCCGCGTCTGACAGGTAAGTAGCGATCCCCGTCCCCAGCGATGTCGCTGGTGAGATCTGCCTGTTTGGCAGCTCACTAGCGACCACCTAGCGATGCACCAGCGATCCTGACTGCGTCATATCGCTGGTCGGGATCGCTGATGCATCGCTAGGTGTAACGGCACCCTAAGACTTGAACAAAAGGTTAATGATTCTAAAGGGCCTTTTACACATAGTGAGATCGCTAGCGATATCGCTAAAGCGTCACCGATTTTGTGATGCAACAGCGATATCACTAGCGATCTTGCTTTGTGTGACACGTACCTGCGACCGGCCCCCTCTGCTGGATATTGCTGATCGCGCTCGAATGTCCTGGGCCATTTTTTCCTCATTGGCGTCCCACTGGCGCCGACTAGCGATGCATGGACGCAGGCGGAAGTCGTCATCATTGCTGTGGTGTGACAGGTAAGAGCGACCGCCTACGGATCGCTTATCGCTGCTGCATCGCTGGTGAGATCTGCCTGTTTAACAGCTTACTAGCGACCATTTAGCGATGCACCAGCGATCCTGACCGGGTCATATCGTTGTCAGGATCGCTAGTGCATCGCTAAATGTAACGGGACCCTTACTGGCAAATCAGCTACCCGTTATTCGGTGTATCAATAATATTGACAGGTACTACCCTTACATCATCCTCATAGTAACACTTTGCAGTTGGTGGAATGCATTGAGTTGTCCATTCTCAGGAAGACCTCATAACTACCGCATGGTATTGTTCTACGACTAGATCTTAACTGCCTGAGATAAAATCAAACACAAGGTTGAGATTGTTATATAAATGCAAGAACCTGAATTTGCTCTGATATAATTTATAGCTTCAAATTTATACAACTCATTTTGCACATCTATACTTTTAAGCTCTGTAAACAAATGAGAATAAAAGTTGGGCTTGAAACCGGTTAATAAAAGCATCCTTTACGTGCATTATTACCATCACTCAATGCAATATCCTTACTCAAATGCATCAATACATAATAATAAAGGCCAGCTGTTCACCAATGTTAGCTATCATCAAAGTTTGTATATGAATACTATAGTCATTTGGAGAATGTGTTGTCATGGTAACAAAGCTACACCGCACACGATGGATTACAGCTTTGTGTTGTGCCTGACTAAACAGGATACATCTCCTTCTGCTTCAACCTGTTGTTTGTTTATGAAGGCAGTTCCAATTTATAGTCTAATATAAATATTTTCAGGTATTAAAATCAGAACCTAAGAGGAAAGCAAAATGAGCAAATACCCTGCAGTAAGTAAGCAAATACATAAATAGTAATAGTACATATGAATAATATAGGGTACTTAGTTGACACTATTTTCATCAAAAAAGGGTAAAAGTCATCCTATTGTGACAAGGTATACCCAATCAGGAAGGACACTAATGCTTGTAGCCAATCTCATTGAGTGTCAGCAGGTATCAAAATAGATATGGGCAGAGCACGACTCGGACCCGACTGTTCAGACACCTTCAAGAGGAAGCTACAGTATATAGACAAAATGCCCAGCTGAGAAAGGGGGATCCATGTCCCTGTTTGTATAAAGTAAAAAAAAACTAAAGCAAAACCAAAGAAATGAGCCAGAACTTATGATGACATAAGTGCAATGTGTAGGTGCACATTCACACTGTGGCCATTTAACAAAACAGAAACCAAGACAAAAATAATGACCAAATACTCTGCAGTAAGTAAATAAACAGCAAATATGAGTAACATATGGTACTGAGTTGACACTATTTTGTTGAAAAAAGCATAAAAGACATCCTACCGGTAATGGTATTAATATTATTGCCATATTCTGCAATTTATATAATACTTTGAAAGGATTCACACTGCAGTACTAGATATATTATTATTTGTTTATATAGTACCATTGATTCCATGGTGCTATACATGAGAAGGGGTTACATACAAATTACAGATATCACTTACAGTAAACAAACTAACAATGACAGACTGATACAGAGGGGAGAGGACCTTTCCCTTGCAGGCTTTCATTCTACAGGATGGTGGGGAAGGATCTAGTAGGTTGGGGGGGTTGTAGCAGCTCCGGTGGTCGTGAGGTGGTAGCTCCGGTAGTGGTGAGGAGGCAGCGGGGTCATTGCAGGCTGTAAGCTTTCTTGAAGAAGTGGGTTTTCAGGTTCTGTCTCAAGGATCTGAATGTGGTTGATAGTCGGATGTGTTGTGGCACAGAATTCTATAGGATGAGGGATATACGGGAGAAGTCTTGGAGGCGGTTAAGTGAGGAGCAAATAAGAGTGGAGGAGAGAAGGAGGTCCGGAGATTACGTTAGGGAAGATATCGGGAGATTAGCTCAGAGATATATGGAGGAGACAGGTTATGGATGGCTTTGTAGGTCAGTATTATGCAAATTGTCTCTTCAGAGAGGAAGAGGACTAGAACTCTACTGCCACCTATGGGACGTAGCAATCCTAAAATTCAATGCCAACCCTTTAAGGAGCCTTGTCAAATGACTTAGGATAAAAGCCAAACCAGAAACTCAATTTGCAGACACTGTGTTTCGGGGTACGCCCCTCATCAGTGCAAAGTGTGAGATTGTCATGATCTGCTTAGTTCATGGGATTAGGTAGTTCAGAGTTTAATCTGAACAGACTCACTCTGAGATTCTGGGAGGCTTTTTATAGCCTCATTGTGGACTCATTCCTCATCGCTTATACTCTGATCCTTGGCCGAGTGTTTGTGACCCTGGAGTGCTTTGTGACTGTAATACTTTATGCTTGTTTGGTTTTGACCCGGTTCTGTCCCTGTTACGAGTTCTGCCTGTTCCTTTTGTACTGCTCTGTTATTCCCATGTATGACTCTTTTGCCTTGGACCTAACTACTCCCTGACTGCCTCCCTTGTACTGCGTTCATTGTCCTATTTCATTATCCTCCATTGGAGGTGCACGGCTGGAGCTGCAGTGCATCATTGACCCATATCCACTTTAACTACCATTCTCCTGGTGCTCCCTAGTGACCGCTACCCCTATTGAACTTTAGAGGTAGACTAGAGTCAGAGAGCGTGTGGGTGTCTAGGTGTGTGAGGTTTCTGTGGGGGTGCACATGTTGCTGGACGTGGTGGACAGGTGAGGAGGACAGGGATGAGAAAGTAAGTAGATGGTGGTCGGATACAGGGAAAGGGGAGGTGGTGAAGTTAGAGAGCAGAGACAAGTGAAGACCAGGTCTAATGTATGTCTGTGTGGGTGGCTGAGGAGGACCACTGAGCAAGTCCAAAAGATGAATTAAGGGACAGGAGTTTGGAGGCTGTTGACTGAAAGGTTTGATGTTAAAGTCATCCATGATGATAGTGGGGATTAGAGTTGAGCGAAACGGGTCGAAAAAATTCAAAAGTCGCCGACTTTTGGCAAAGTCGGGTTTCATGAAACGAAACCCGACCCTAGGATGAGGTCGGCCACGAGGTCGGCGACTTACGCGCCAAAGTCGCGTTTCAAAAGTTTGTTTTGCGCTCTTTTTCAGCCAATCAGGATCCACGGACACTGTGGGCAACGTGATGACATAGGCACGGGTCACCACCATCTTTCAGAAGGGCATGCAAGTGATTGGCTTGCTTTGGTGGGCGTCACAGGGGGTATAAAAGGGCGTGCACGCCGACTGCCATCTTACTTCTGCCGATCTTAGTATAGGGAGAGGTTGCTGCTGATTCTATAGGGAGAGCGTTAGGCAGGGAAGAAGACAAAAAAACTGCTTCTGCTGCTAGCGATTTGGCCTGCACAACACACAAGTCACTGTGTGTGCAGTGCAAGGGGAGGCTATATTGTGGTGTATCAGTGGTGTTGGTTGTTGGGCTGCCTTTTAAGGCTTCCTGACACGCTGGCATTGCTGTTTACCCACTGCTCCGCAAACTGCTTTTTTAAAAGCAATCCAATCTCCCTTATCCTCTCGTCACTTTGGTCACAGGCAGCTGTGCCATCGAACGTGTCACATAGCGCTCAGATATCAGTGGGCCGCACACAATCCACAAGTGTCCACTGTCCACAAGTGTACGCAGAGATTCAAAATCTCCATTATCCTCTCGTCACTTTGGTCACAGGCAGCTGTGCCATCGAGCGTGTCACATAGCGCTCAGATATCAGTGGGCCGCACACAATCCACAAGTGTCCAGTGTCCAAAAGTGTACGCAGAGATTCAAAATCTCCATTATCCTCTCGTCACTTTGGTCACAGGCAGCTGTGCCATCGAGCGTGTCACATAGCGCTCAGATATCAGTGGGCCGCACACAATCCACAAGTGTCCAGTGTCCAAAAGTGTACGCAGAGATTCAAAATCTCCATTATCCTCTCGTCACTTTGGTCACAGGCAGCTGTGCCATCGAGCGTGTCACATAGCGCTCAGATATCAGTGGGCCGCACACAATCCACAAGTGTCCAGTGTCCAAAAGTGTACGCAGAGATTCAAAATCTCCATTATCCTCTCGTCACTTTGGTCACAGGCAGCTGTGCCATCGAGCGTGTCACATAGCGCTCAGATATCAGTGGGCCGCACACAATCCACAAGTGTCCACTGTCCAAAAGTGTACGCAGAGATTCAAAATCTCCATTATCCTCTCGTCACTTTGGTCACAGGCAGCTGTGCCATCGAGCGTGTCACATAGCGCTCAGATATCAGTGGGCCGCACACAATCCACAAGTGTCCACTGTCCAAAAGTGTACGCAGAGATTCAAAATCTCCATTATCCTCTCGTCACTTTGGTCACAGGCAGCTGTGCCATCGAGCGTGTCACATAGCGCTCAGATATCAGTGGGCCGCACACAATCCACAAGTGTCCACTGTCCAAAAGTGTACGCAGAGATTCAAAATCTCCATTATCCTCTCGTCACTTTGGTCACAGGCAGCTGTGCCATCGAGCGTGTCACATAGCGCTCAGATATCATTGGGCCGCACACAATCCACAAGTGTCCAGTGTCCAAATGTGTATGCAGAGATTCAAAATCTCCATTATCCTCTCGTCACTTTGGTCACAGGCAGCTGTGCCATCGAGCGTGTCACATAGCGCTCAGATATCAGTGGGCCGCACACAATCCACAAGTGTCCAGTGTCCAAAAGTGTACGCAGAGATTCAAAATCTCCATTATCCTCTCGTCACTTTGGTCACAGGCAGCTGTGCCATCGAGCGTGTCACATAGCGCTCAGATATCAGTGGGCCGCACACAATCCACAAGTGTCCACTGTCCAAAAGTGTACGCAGAGATTCAAAATCTCCATTATCCTCTCGTCACTTTGGTCACAGGCAGCTGTGCCATCGAGCGTGTCACATAGCGCTCAGATATCAGTGGGCCGCACACAATCCACAAGTGTCCAGTGTCCAAAAGTGTACGCAGAGATTCAAAATCTCCATTATCCTCTCGTCACTTTGGTCACAGGCAGCTGTGCCATCGAGCGTGTCACATAGCGCTCAGATATCAGTGGGCCGCACACAATCCACAAGTGTCCACTGTCCACAAGTGTACGCAGAGATTCAAAATCTCCATTATCCTCTCGTCACTTTGGTCACAGGCAGCTGTGCCATTGAGCGTGTCACATAGCGCTCAGATATCAGTGGGCCGCACACAATCCACAAGTGTCCAGTGTCCAAAAGTGTACGCAGAGATTCAAAATCTCCATTATCCTCTCGTCACTTTGGTCACAGGCAGCTGTGCCATCGAGCGTGTCACATAGCGCTCAGATATCAGTGGGCCGCACACAATCCACAAGTGTCCACTGTCCACAAGTGTACGCAGAGATTCAAAATCTCCATTATCCTCTCGTCACTTTGGTCACAGGCAGCTGTGCCATCGAGCGTGTCACATAGCGCTCAGATATCAGTGGGCCGCACACAATCCACAAGTGTCCACTGTCCACAAGTGTACGCAGAGATTCAAAATCTCCATTATCCTCTCGTCACTTTGGTCACAGGCAGCTGTGCCATCGAGCGTGTCACATAGCGCTCAGATATCAGTGGGCCGCACACAATCCACAAGTGTCCAGTGTCCAAAAGTGTACGCAGAGATTCAAAATCTCCATTATCCTCTCGTCACTTTGGTCACAGGCAGCTGTGCCATCGAGCGTGTCACATAGCGCTCAGATATCAGTGGGCCGCACACAATCCACAAGTGTCCACTGTCCACAAGTGTACGCAGAGATTCAAAATCTCCATTATCCTCTCGTCACTTTGGTCACAGGCAGCTGTGCCATCGAGCGTGTCACATAGCGCTCAGATATCAGTGGGCCGCACACAATCCACAAGTGTCCACTGTCCAAAAGTGTACGCAGAGATTCAAAATCTCCATTATCCTCTCGTCACTTTGGTCACAGGCAGCTGTGCCATCGAGCGTGTCACATAGCGCTCAGATATCAGTGGGCCGCACACAATCCACAAGTGTCCAGTGTCCAAAAGTGTACGCAGAGATTCAAAATCTCCATTATCCTCTCGTCACTTTGGTCACAGGCAGCTGTGCATCGAGCGTGTCACATAGCGCTCAGATATCAGTGGGCCACACACAATCCACAAGTGTCCACTGTCCACAAGTGTACGCAGAGATTCAAAATCTCCATTATCCTCTCGTCACTTTGGTCACAGGCAGCTGTGCCATCGAACGTGTCACATAGCGCTCAGATATCAGTGGGCCGCACACAATCCACAAGTGTCCACTGTCCACAAGTGTGTGCAGAAATTCTAAAACTCCCCTGTCCTATAGACACCTTGTACCTTGTTTTACATTACTATATAGTTTGTTGGATTTTGTCTACATTTCTACCAAAAATGAGGAAGGCTGGTGGAAGAGGCCGTGGAATTGGGCGGGGGTTGGCAGCTGGTAATGATGGTGTTGGTGGTGGATCTGATGGTAGTGGCAAGAGCAAAATAGGACCGAATGCAGGAGGTGCTGACCCTGCGTCATCGTCTGGCTACATAAGGCCTCGAACGCTTAGTTTTCTAGGAGTTGGCAAACCGCTTTTAAAGGCAGAGCATCAGGAAAAAGTTTTGTCTTACATTGCTGAAAAGTAAAAGCACTGAGTCCTCATTGGAGGCTCGTGTTCATGAACCACACCTTTCCTTGTGTCCTTCACCCCAACCAAGATTGAAGGATGACGCAGGCCATACTACTGATTACTCCATGGAGCTGTTTTCACATACCATGCCTGGATTATCAAGTCAAATGGTGAATTACCCAGGCAAAGATGAATCTGACATGGAGTGCACTGATGCACAGCTGCTGATGGATGATTCTGCTGGTACATTCACTCAGAGCACTACATTGTCCTCGCAGTGTACAGAGCCAGATTTTGACCCTGATGAGACTCAGGTGCCCCTTCCCGCACACTATACCACCATACACGGTGACACAGAGAAAGGTGCACATGACATAGAAGAGGAGGTGATGGATGACCCAGTTGTTGACCCGGATTGGCATCCATTGGGGGAAGAGGGTGCTGCTTCCAATAGCTCAGATGAGGAGCATCCACAGCAGACATCGACATCGCAACAGCTGTTATCTGGCAGGCCCGGAGCACTCCAAAGACAGGTTCCAAACATCAAAAGAGTTGCTGGACAGCTTGTCCAGAGGGTCAAAAGATCACAGCGTGCTAGGCCGCAAAATGTCTGCCAAAGTAGGAAGAGTGCAGTGTGGCACTTTTTTGAACAAAATCCTCATGATCAGGCCAAGGTTATCTGTAAGAAGTGCGCAAAGACCTTTAGCCGAGGGAAAAATCTGAAAAATTTGAATACCAGTTGCATGCTTAGACATTTAACCAGCATGCACTTGCAAGCGTGGACACAACACCAAACCTCAAGTGCCACATGTGCAACTGATCACAACGAAGGTAGTCAGCAACGCTACATTGTTTCCCCCACTGTAAGCCCACCGGTTAGCACAGCAGCAAATGTTGAGGTGTCGTTGCAAGGCCACAGCAGTCAGGGAATCCCACTGTTATATCAACGAAAGACTGATTCTAGGCCATCAGAAAGAACACCAACTCCATCACCATCATCAACCCTCTCTCAGTCCGCCCTGTCCACCGCTACTTCCACCATATGCAGCTCTCAAGTCCAGCTCACCCTCCCAGACACTATGAGTAGGTCAAGAAAGTACTCAGTCTCTCATCCGCGTACACTGGGTTTGAACGCCCACATTGCCAAACTAATCTCGTTTGAGATGATGCCCTTTCGGTTGGTGGAAAGCACAGCTTTCCGCGAACTCATGGCCTATGCAGTACCACGCTATGACCTACCCAGTCGCCACTTCTTCTCTCGCAAAGCCATCCCAGCCCTCCACCATCATGTGAAAGACCGCATTGTCCATGCACTCAAGCAGTCAGTGAGCGGAAAGGTGCACCTCACAACTGATGCATGGTCCAGTCGGCATGGCCAGGGCCGTTACGTGTCCATCACTGCGCACTGGGTTAATGTGGTGGATGCAGGGTCCACAGGGGACAGCGGTGGTGGGACTGTGCTGCCTAGCCCACGGTATAGGAAACAGTTGGCTGTAGGCGTTCGACCCTCCTCCTCCTCCTCCTCCTCCAGAAGCGACAGCTCGTCCACAGAGCGCAGTCGTACGAGCACTCCATCTGCAGCTGCCACTGTTGCACACGATGTGTCCCCCTATCGAGCAGCTAGTGGAAAGCGTCAGCAGGCTGTGTTGCAGATGATGTGTTTGGGCGACAGACACACCGCCGAGGTGCTGGCCGAGTACTTGAAGCGACAAACTGAGTCATGGCTGGGCAGTGTACATCTTGAGGCAGGCAAGGTAGTTAGTGATAACGGCCGTAATTTTGTGGCAGCCATAGCCCTTTCAAAACTCAGCCACATACCTTGCTTGGCTCACACCTTGAACCTGGTGGTGCAGTGCTTCCTCAAAAATTATCCGGAGTTAACAGCCCTGCTCCAGAAGGTGCGAAGACTGTGCGCGCACATCCGCCGGTCGCCTGTACACTCCGTTCGTATGCAGAAGCTGCAGCGATTGCTCCACCTTCCCAACCACCGCCTCATTATCGACATTGCAACAAGGTGGAACTCCACCCTGCACATGGTGGAGCGGCTGTGCGAGCAGAGGCAGGCCATAATGCATTTGTGGGAGGATACACGGCCAGGCACTTTGAGAGCAGACATGGAGTTGACAGGCATGCAGTGGTCGGAGCTGAAAGACCTTTGTAAAGTCCTTCAGTGTTTTGAGGAATGCACACGGCTGGTAAGCGCAGACGACGCCATCCTAAGCATGAGCATCCCACTTATGCGTCTGCTCATGCAAACTTTGACGCACCTTAAGGAGCAGGCGTCTGCAGCCAATGTTGATGAGGAGGAAGAGGAGGAGGGAATCCTTGATGACATTCAGCCATTGTCTGCTCAGGGACCTCTCCTGGACGAGGTGGAGGAAGAAGAGGAGGAGGAGGAGGAGGATGATGGGGATGATTACTTAGGGGAGGAGGATGCATCTCGTGGGGCAAGTGAAAATGTTGGCGTGGCAAGGTCTGGTACATGGTTTGTGCGTGACTGGAGGGATGTGGATTTGCCAGAAAGTGCTCCTCCACCCAGCACTCGCAGTGTATCATTGACACCGGGAACATTGGCCCACATGTCAGATTATGCCTTGCGGATCCTAAAAAGGGACCCCCGCATTGCCAAAATGATGAACGATGACGACTACTGGTTGGCCAGCATCCTGGATCCACGCTATAAAGGCAAATTACAAAACATCATGCCACAGGAGAACCTTGACCTAATATTGGCTAATAAGCAAGCAACTCTGGTAAATCGGTTGCTTGAGGCATTCCCAGCACACAGCAGCGGTGATGGTTCTCACACGAGCCGTACGGGCCGGGGGCAGCTTGGCAGAGGTGTTCGTGGTGCACACAGCAGAAGTGGCGTTGGAGACAGGGGTTTCATGACAATGTTGTGGACTGATTTTTCAAATACCGCTCACACAACTGGTAATACTGCATCGATGGAAAGTGACAGGAGACAGCAGTTGTCAACTATGGTTACAAACTACTTTTCCTCCCATATCGATGTTCTCCCACACAGGTCATTCCCCTTTGACTATTGGGCCGCTAAACTGGACACCTGGCCTGAATTGGCCCAATATGCCTTACAGGAGCTCGCTTGCCCAGCTGCAAGTGTGCTATCGGAAAGAGTCTTCAGTGCAGCTGGATCAATCCTGACAGAAAAAAGGACCCGTCTGTCAACCCAAAATGTGGATGATCTAACCTTCATTAAAATGAACCACGCATGGGTTTCCAAGGATTTTGTCCCACCTTCCCCTGATGACACATAGGGTGACAGAAAAATGGCTTGCTTTGGTCCACCTCTTCCTGGTACTTCACCTATTTCGCCTTTTGCATCAGTTGAATGTCCAACATCAACATATGCCACTTTCTAAAACTCCCTAACTGTGCTGCCTCCCCCCCCATGGCCGGGGTCACCACCTAGCGCACGACACCGTGTGAGTGCCGTTGCCCTGGACAGGTGGGTAGGCCGACTCTTGGGCGCGGGCACTGGCACAGGGTCCCTCATAGTGCAATCAAGTGTCTCTGACGGCGGTGGTGCACACCCGCCGTCAGACACACCGCTGTACTATGAGGGGCCCAGTGCCAGTACCGACGCCCACGAGTGGGCCCCCTTGCTTGGCCAGGGCCCCAGCATTTGCAATCTTTACCTCTCCCTGCTCCTCCGCTGTGTAATCTGGGCCGTCAAATCCATACTGTGCCTGACACCGTCTGAGCCTGCCTCCTGAGACATATATTTTGAATGTGTACGCTATCCATACATGTTATCCGGGGATACGGTACCCCTTCTAACCTTTGTGCAATGACGTGCAATCCATACTGGGCCTAACACCGTCTGAGCCTGCCTCATGCTGTATAGACATATATTTTGAATGTAGACACAAAAACAGAACACAGTATGACAAACGTGCATAAATACTCTGCTGTAAAACATATGTAACTGTAAGTAGCAAGTGCTAGTAAAAGATGTTAACAAAACCAGGGTATTTTGTTGATACGTTTTTTTGCAAAAAAATGTACGCTAAGCCACTCCGCCGCGTCAAGGCATACCCTTCTCGGAGCAGTCCTATCTAATATATTTAAAAACCTGAACATGTGAATAATACCTTCATGAGCAGGGTTCAGAAAGGTGCTGCCCGGTATGGGCTCGCTGGGCAAAATGGCTTTTTATGCATGTCCCAAAGGAGAATGTGTACGCTATCCAGGGATACGGTACCCTTTCTAACCTTTGTGCAATGACGTGCAATCCATACTGGGCCTAACACTGTCTGAGCCTGCCTCATGCTGTATAGACATATATTTTGAATGTGTACGCTATCCATACATGTTATCCGGGGATACGGTACCCTTTCTAACCTTTGTGCAATGACGTGCAATCCATACTGGGCCTAACACCGTCTGAGCCTGCCTCATGCTGTATAGACATATATTTTGAATGTGTACGCTATCCATACATGTTATCCGGGGATACGGTACCCCTTCTAACCTTTGTGCAATGACGTGCAATCCATACTGGGCCTAACACCGTCTGAGCCTGCCTCATGCTGTATAGACATATATTTTGAATGTGTACGCTATCCATACATGTTATCCAGGGATACGGTACCCTTTCTAACCTTTGTGCAATGACGTGCAATCCATACTGGGCCTAACACCGTCTGAGCCTGCCTCATGCTGTATAGACATATATTTTGAATGTGTACGCTATCCATACATGTTATCCGGGGATACGGTACCCCTTCTAACCTTTGTGCAATGACGTGCAATCCATACTGGGCCTAACACCGTCTGAGCCTGCCTCATGCTGTATAGACATATATTTTGAATGTGTACGCTATCCATACATGTTATCCAGGGATACGGTACCCTTTCTAACCTTTGTGCAATGACGTGCAATCCATACTGGGCCTAACACTGTCTGAGCCTGCCTCATGCTGTATAGACATATATTTTTAATGTGTACGCTATCCATACATGTTATCCGGGGATACAATACCCTTTCTAACCTTTGTGCAATGACGTGCAATCCATACTGGGCCTAACACTGTCTGAGCCTGCCTCATGCTGTATAGACATATATTTTGAATGTGTACGCTATCCATACATGTTATCCGGGGATACGGTACCCTTTCTAACCTTTGTGCAATGACGTGCAATCCATACTGGGCCTAACACCGTCTGAGCCTGCCTCATGCTGTATAGACATATATTTTGAATGTGTACGCTATCCATACATGTTATCCGGGGATACGGTACCCCTTCTAACCTTTGTGCAATGACGTGCAATCCATACTGGGCCTAACACCGTCTGAGCCTGCCTCATGCTGTATAGACATATATTTTGAATGTGTACGCTATCCATACATGTTATCCGGGGATACGGTACCCTTTCTAACCTTTGTGCAATGACGTGCAATCCATACTGGGCCTAACACTGTCTGAGCCTGCCTCATGCTGTATAGACATATATTTTGAATGTGTACGCTATCCATACATGTTATCCGGGTATACGGTACCCTTTCTAACCTTTGTGCAATGACGTGCAATCCATACTGGGCCTAACACCGTCTGAGCCTGCCTCATGCTGTATAGACATATATTTTGAATGTGTACGCTATCCATACATATTATCTGGGGATACGGTACCCCTTCTAACCTTTGTGCAATGACGTGCAATCCATACTGGGCCTAACACCGTCTGAGCCTGCCTCATGCTGTATAGACATATATTTTGAATGTGTACGCTATCCATACATGTTATCCAGGGATACGGTACCCTTTCTAACCTTTGTGCAATGACGTGCAATCCATACTGGGCCTAACACCGTCTGAGCCTGCCTCATGCTGTATAGACATATATTTTGAATGTGTACGCTATCCATACATGTTATCCGGGGATACGGTACCCCTTCTAACCTTTGTGCAATGACGTGCAATCCATACTGGGCCTAACACCGTCTGAGCCTGCCTCATGCTGTATAGACATATATTTTGAATGTGTACGCTATCCATACATGTTATCCAGGGATACGGTACCCTTTCTAACCTTTGTGCAATGACGTGCAATCCATACTGGGCCTAACACCGTCTGAGCCTGCCTCATGCTGTATAGACATATATTTTGAATGTGCACACTATCCATACATGTTATCCGGGGATACGGTACCCCTTCTAACCTTTGTGCAATGACGTGCAATCCATACTGGGCCTAACACCGTCTGAGCCTGCCTCATGCTGTATAGACATATATTTTGAATGTGTACGCTATCCATACATGTTATCCGGGGATATGGTACCCCTTCTAACCTTTGTGCAATGACGTGCAATCCATACTGGGCCTAACACCGTCTGAGCCTGCCTCATGCTGTATAGACATATATTTTGAATGTGTACGCTATCCATACATGTTATCCGGGGATACGGTACCCTTTCTAACCTTTGTGCAATGACGTGCAATCCATACTGGGCCTAACACCGTCTGAGCCTGCCTCATGCTGTATAGACATATATTTTGAATGTGTACGCTATCCATACATGTTATCCGGGGATACGGTACCCCTTCTAACCTTTGTGCAATGACGTGCAATCCATACTGGGCCTAACACCGTCTGAGCCTGCCTCATGCTGTATAGACATATATTTTGAATGTGTACGCTATCCATACATGTTATCCAGGGATACGGTACCCTTTCTAACCTTTGTGCAATGACGTGCAATCCATACTGGGCCTAACACCGTCTGAGCCTGCCTCATGCTGTATAGACATATATTTTGAATGTGCACACTATCCATACATGTTATCCGGGGATACGATACCCCTTCTAACCTTTGTGCAATGACGTGCAATCCATACTGGGCCTAACACCGTCTGAGCCTGCCTCATGCTGTATAGACATATATTTTGAATGTGTACGCTATCCATACATGTTATCCGGGGATATGGTACCCCTTCTAACCTTTGTGCAATGACGTGCAATCCATACTGGGCCTAACACCGTCTGAGCCTGCCTCATGCTGTATAGACATATAGTTTGAATGTGTACGCTATCCATACATGTTATCCGGGGATACGGTACCCTTTCTAACCTTTGTGCAATGACGTGCAATCCATACTGGGCCTAACACCGTCTGAGCCTGCCTCATGCTGTATAGACATATATTTTGAATGTGTACGCTATCCATACATGTTATCCGGGGATACGGTACCCCTTCTAACCTTTGTGCAATGACGTGCAATCCATACTGGGCCTAACACCGTCTGAGCCTGCCTCATGCTGTATAGACATATATTTTGAATGTGTGCGCTATCCATACATGTTATCCGGGGATACGGTACCCCTTCTAACCTTTGTGCAATGACGTGCAATCCATACTGGGCCTAACACCGTCTGAGCCTGCCTCATGCTGTATAGACATATATTTTGAATGTGTACGCTATCCATACATGTTATCCGGGGATACGGTACCCCTTCTAACCTTTGTGCAATGACGTGCAATCCATACTGGGCCTAACACCGTCTGAGCCTGCCTCATGCTGTATAGACATTTATTTTGAATGTGTACGCTATCCATACATGTTATCCATGGATACGGTACCCTTTCTAACCTTTGTGCAATGACGTGCAATCCATACTGGGCCTAACACCGTCTGAGCCTGCCTCATGCTGTATAGACATATATTTTGAATGTGTACACTATCCATACATGTTATCCGTGGATACGGTACCCCTTCTAACCTTTGTGCAATGACGTGCAATCCATACTGGGCCTAACACCGTCTGAGCCTGCCTCATGCTGTATAGACATATATTTTGAATGTGTACGCTATCCATACATGTTATCCGGGGATACGGTACCCCTTCTAACCTTTGTGCAATGACGTGCAATCCATACTGGGCCTAACACCGTCTGAGCCTGCCTCATGCTGTATAGACATATATTTTGAATGTGTACGCTATCCATACATGTTATCCAGGGATACGGTACCCTTTCTAACCTTTGTGCAATGACGTGCAATCCATACTGGGCCTAACACCGTCTGAGCCTGCCTCATGCTGTATAGACATATATTTTGAATGTCTACGCTCTCCATACATGTTATCCGGGGATACGGTACCCCTTCTAACCTTTGTGCAATGACGTGCAATCCATACTGGGCCTAACACCGTCTGAGCCTGCCTCATGCTGTATAGACATATATTTTGAATGTGTACACTATCCATACATGTTATCCGGGGATACGGTACCCCTTCTAACCTTTGTGCAATGACGTGCAATCCATACTGGGCCTAACACCGTCTGAGCCTGCATCATGCTGTATAGACATATATTTTGAATGTGTACACTATCCATACATGTTATCCGGGGATACGGTACCCCTTCTAACCTTTGTGCAATGACGTGCAATCCATACTGGGCCTAACACCGTCTGAGCCTGCCTCATGCTGTATAGACATATATTTTGAATGTGTACGCTATCCATACATGTTATCCGGGGATACGGTACCCCTTCTAACCTTTGTGCAATGACGTGCAATCCATACTGGGCCTAACACCGTCTGAGCCTGCCTCATGCTGTATAGACATATATTTTGAATGTGTACGCTATCCATACATGTTATCCAGGGATACGGTACCCTTTCTAACCTTTGTGCAATCACGTGCAATCCATACTGGGCGTGAGAACGGCTGGCGAGCTGTTAAGCAAGCTACAGCACCTGTCCAGACAAGTACAGGGATTCCCTAGCGAGGAGACTTATTTGATTGTTTTCTATGTTGGGACAGCAATTTTTGGGGAGCACTATACTCTGGAGAATGATAGATGGGGCCCACCATACACTGGAACATTCCAAAGGTGGACATCAGACACTGGAGCAGCATTTACAGGGCCCATTATACACTAGAGCAGTAGAAATGGGGCCCATTATGTTTGGAGCATTATTTGGGCCCATAAGACAGTGGAGCTTCATCCATGTGGACCAACATATACTGTAGCATTATGTGGAGCTCATCATATACTGTTTCAAACATTATATGGGACCAATGATTTTGTATGGAGAAATAGATGGGCCTCGTCATGAGATGTAAAAAGTGAGGTATTTTTCATTGTACTATACCGCTATTTCTCTGCCGTATCGGAGCATGATGAGTTGTGGTATGTGCTAAAGGGGCGCTCTTTCGCCCAGGGCACATGAAAACCTGCAGCCAGCCCTCCCCCCCCACAAATTTAGCCAAATAACCCCCATTTTTCAGTGCGTAACTTGTATTATGAAGTTAATTAAGGTTGACAAGCTTAAGTAAGAAGAATTGATGCTTTTGGCATTCAAATGGGCACTGTAGGTGTGTTTCCTGTCCTCCTCTCACTGCCGACTTTTATTCCCCATTGACTTACATTGGGTTTCGTGTTTCGGGACGACCCCGACTTTTCCCTATAATCGGACGATCTTGCTCGACCCGACTTTTGGAAAAGTCGGGTTTCACGAAACGAAACGCGACCCTAAAAAAGCAAAAGTCGCTCAACTCTAGTGGGGATGTCAGTGGAATGAAAGTGAAGAAGCCAGGCAGAGAATTAGCCAATAAAGGCAGTGGCCGGGCCCAGAGGTCGTTATATGACGGCCACTTGGAAGTTGGAAGGAGAATAGATGCAGAAAGAGTGGACTTCAAAAAAGGGGAGGATAAGGGAGGGAAGAGGTGGGATTGAGTTAAAGGTGCAAATAGAAGGAAGGAGAAGACCCTCTCTACCATGTCTGTTTCTGGGGTGAGGAGTGGGGGTGAAGTGAAGGCCGCCATAACACAGCGCAGCAGGGGAGGCGGTGTCAGAGGGTGTCAGCCATATTTCTGTGAGGCTGAGGATAGCAAGATTGCGAGAGAGAAAGAGGTCATGAATCACATGAAGCTTATTGCAGATGGAGCGGGCACTCCAGAGTGCTCCAGAGAGAGGGAGCAGTAGGATGGGTGTCAAGGGCACAGGTTTTACATTGGAGAGATTGCGTTAGTTCATATTAGAGAGGGAGCGATAGGGTGAGGAATTAATGGGACGAATTAGCTGTAGGGGTCTAGGATTGGGAGATATGTCGCCAGCAGTGAGGAGAAGCAGAGAGCAGGTGAGAAAAAGAGTGGCCGGCTTGTTCTGTTTTGTTAGGAGAGATCTGAGGTTGAGAAGCAGGTCAGCAGAGGAGGTCAAGTGCGTAGGTAATAGGGAAGGGGAGAAGATTATTTGGTTAGAGGGTGCTGGGGTTTGGGGATAGCGAAGGATAGTGAGGATTAGTGGAGCAAACACTGTAAGGGCATATGTAAACATGGTAAAGGAGTAAGAGGGGTTAAGAGAAAAGCTAGGTCCAAGCAATAAGAAGTCCATACTTGGCAGACATACCCAAAGGAGACAGAAACAGTGTATAGTGTATGTTCCCTGACTCCTGCCATGACTAACTGCATGTAACAAATATGTGGGTACTAAGGAATCTTATTGCGTGGGATAAAGCGGAACTGAGACCAAAGTTGAAGGCAAACAAGTGTATTTAACAAAATAAGAAATTGAACCAAAACTAACAGAGAACTTCCTGCAATAGTAACGAAGGGCACAGCACAATATAGAAATGAACAGCAAACTGAATAGCGGGGCAAGACCACTAATTCGCACATGTCCAGCAGTAATATGAAGCGAGAGTAAGTACGGAACTTAATGTAGAAGTCCAGCAATATTATGAGCAAGAGTGCGCACAGCACTTAACATAGAAGTCCAGCAATGCACAGGTGGAGCATCAACAGGAGAAGGTTACTAAATGTACCTTTATGGCTGAAAAGTCCCGCTCAAGTATAGCACAGCACCCCACTCAGAACAAAGTCCAAGAATTGATAACGATGTCAGAATCTCTTACTGACCACAACAGTTCCAGAGATGAGTAGCTCCACACTAGAAGTCCGGAAAATAAGTAGTACTGGCCAGGATCAGGAAGCCACACAGAAGGCTGAAGGCAGCTGTAAGTGAAGGGGCAGAGCACAGAGTATCGAGCAGCAACAGCAGCAGCAGGAACTCCAGAAGCAGACCAGGAGGAAGCTAATAAGCCAGCAGCAACAAAATACTCAGGCAAGTAGGAACTTCTGAGCCAGACTTAAATAGCATTACAGACAGGAAGTTTCAGGACAGGGTGAGGCACAAGACTCCATCTTGGACAAGAGCAATCAGGCTCAAAGGAAATCCAGAATCCTTATACTGCCATTGTAATAACTGCAGCTTCTCGATACTTCACTGCATTGATACTTTACTGCAGGGGAGACACGTGCCAGACCTCACACACATGCACCCCTTAGAATGCTACTAAATTTATACAACTAAAATTTATACTACTATATTTATATAAATTTATATTATGCTGAATATGTCAAGGGTCTGATCCATAAAAGTTTTATGCCATCTAAATACAAGGTTTCTAAAATCATGTTTTGTTAATTTCAGCTAAAGAAACCAGTTAGCCCTGCAGACATCCATGGAATGTTCTGTAAAATGATGATCTCTAGATAATATGTACTCACAGAAATCAGGTGTCTTGACTAATTTTGAGGCGAACGGTCCTTGAAAACAAATGATTGCTTATATGTTTGTAGTGCATTGTTTAATTATTAGTAATATACAATATTCTTTGACTTGGGCATGCAATAAAAGCACAACTGTGATTCACAATTTTGACTTCAATATTGCACCCTTTTGCAGCAGGTCAGATCTCTTTCTTATAATCCTAGAGATCTCTGTATATGTACCTTTTTATTGTTTTATCTTTTCATATACCTGCTGTTTTTCATTGTAACTATTATTCTAAATATATTTCTGTTTATCCTAATCACCTGTGAAGAATGCATATTTGCTAGTGCAGATTTTCACATCAGATGGCGGAGAAGTGGGCATATCCAGCAGTCTTGGTTCCCTTGGCAAAGCAACCAGAACAGAGGTTCTACAGGACTGGCAAAAGAAGTCACAGGTGATGTTTCTTACTTTGACTACCAAAAAAGATGATAGATGCATACACTGACAGATCCCTGGTCCTGGAGAAGCCAGACAAACCAATAACAGCTATGTTTGCAGCAGTATACATGCTGGGGGAGACCACTAGTGACAGTGAGCTTGACCATAGTCCAATGACTTGAAGCGGATTGTAATTTTTCCACAAGCCTACCCATAATAGGTACCCATGTGCCTTGGGTCAGCTCAGTTGACAGGATAAATTTGCTTGAAGATGCAGACCCACTGCAAGTACAAATACAGTTATGGCCAAAAGTGTTGACACCCTTGAAATTGTGCCAGAGAATGAAGTATTTCTCCCAATAATTGCAATTACACATTTTTCCTTATATACATATTTACTTTCTTTGTGTGCATTGGAATAACACAAAAAAGAGGGGAAAAAAAAGACAAATTGGACATAATAACGTCACACAAAACCCCAAGAATGGGCTGGACAAAATTGTTGGCATCTTCAACTTAACATTTGGTTGCACACCCGTAGGCATAAATAACTGCAATCAATCACTTCCTATAACCCCAACAAGCTTCTTTTACTTCTCAACTGGAATTCTGAAGCACTTTTCTTTTGCAAACTGATCCAGGTTTCTCATATTTGAAGATTGCCTTCTCGTAACAGCAATTTACGATCTCTCCACAGGTGATCAATGGGATTTAGATCCTGACTCATTGCTAGCCACTTCGAAACTCTCCACTGCTTTGGTTCCATCCATTTCTGGGTGCTTCTTGATGTATTTTTGAGGTCATTGTCCTGCTGACAGACCCATCACCCAGGATGCAAACCCAGCATTCCGACACTGGGTACTACATTGCGTCCCAAAATACTTTGGTAAAATCCTTCAGATTTCATGATGCCTTTCACACAGTCAAGTCACTCAGTGCAGTGCCTCCACCTTATTTAACTGTAGGTACTGTATTCTTTTCTTTGTAGGCCTCATTCCATTTTAGGTAAACAGTAGAATGATTTCCTTTACCAAAAATATTCTATCCTTACCTTTACTGAAGTACATCTTGGAAAACTGTAGCCAAGCTTATTTATGTCCCTGTGTCAGCAGTGGGGTCCTCCTGGTTCTCCCTTAGCCTTTGTGTTTCATTTCAATCAAATGTCAACGGATAGTTTGGCATGACACTGATACACACTGAGACTGCAAGACAGCTTGAATTTCTTTGGAACTTGATTGGGGCTGCTTATCCACCATCTGGACTATCTTGCGTTGCAACCTTTCATCAATTTTTCTCTGCAGTCCACATCAAGGGACATTTGCTACAGTGCCATGGGTAGTAAATGTCTTGATTATGTTGCACACCATGGATAAAGAAACTTTCAAGATCTCTGGAGATTGACTTGTAGCCTTGAGATTGTTGAAATTTTTCAACAATTTTGGTTCTCAAGCCTTCAGACTCTTCTCTTCTTCCTGTTCTCCATGCTTAGTGTGGCACACACAATGCAAAGATTGAGTCAATTTCTCCCCCTTTTATCTGGTTTCAGGTTTTAATATCACTCACACCTGTTACTTGCCACATGTGAGTTTGAATGAGTATCAAATGCTAGAAATAAAGGTTTTTATTCTCAATTTTGGAAAAGTGCCAACAATTTTGTCCAGCACATTTTTTGGGTTTAGTGTGAACAAATATCCAATTTGCCTTTTTTTCTCTCTTTTCTAATTGTTCCAATACACACAAAGAAAATAAACATGTGCGTAACAAAACATGTGTAACTGCAATAATTGTCTGGGAGAAATACTTTTTGTGGAACAAATTTAATGGCGCCAAACACTTTCGGCCGAGACTGTAGGTCCGGTATGACATAGGCAGCATTTCTTTTCAGTGATATTGTGCCAGGGTATTTAGTTAAAAACTCCCCAGAAACCTGCAGAGAAATTTGAGAATCTCACCCAGTCACCAGTCATTTAACACATTGTTCCTCGCTATTTATGGCACACTTGATTCAGTATTAGAAACAGTACCAGAATAATTTAGAGATTTGCAGTCAGACCACTGACAACACTTTTTCTGATAGCAAATATAATTGTGCTAATACCATCAGAACAAACACTGTCTGCTCCTTGTTCAGGATGTAGCCCAGTATGCCTTTTACCTTGATGTTCTCTCATATCTCCGTTCATTTGCATCAGCAGGTGTTGAACACAGATCTTCATAGAAGGAAGAATCAATTAGGGTATCCATCTGGAGACATGCTTATAAGCATCTGGTGACTCCCAGGCTACCTGGCTGCTATTACATGGCATGACACATGTGTCAAAAGAGGGACGAGATTGAATTGATACAGGTTTATTGGTATGCTTCAATATTCACCTTACTTGCAGATACCAAATGTAAATCTTTTCTAATGTGCCTAAAATTCAGTGGGTGAGACTAAGAAAGTTTGTTCGATAAAAATGCAGAGCAGCTGGATGAGACTCAGTAGCTGTCATCTCCTGAAAAGAGCTATCAATGGTAGAAATTACAATGATCTTATCAACAAATATAAAAACATTACAAAAATAGACAATCACTTTTTAAGATTATATGACATAATTGCCATCTAACAAGTATATAAATGTATGTAAATAAATATTTAAAAAAAGAAAAAAAATATACAATTAAATATTTGTATATGAATGGGGCAGGATTGACATAATAATTTCAAAATAAAATATGATTATGAAATTGCAATTATGTAATGTAATAGTAAATAATATATTTCATTACCACCTATTTGTGGATGTTGTTGGATGTTCTCTCTATTCCAAATGCAATAAAGGTAAAAGTGTTTCTGTGTTGAGGTAAAATTATTTGCAGCTGTAGAGTTATGTCCATTTGGGATGATAGACATGTCATTAAAATGTTCCCGTATTCTAATCTTTATTTGTCTTGATGTGCAGCCCACAATATTTATTACAAAATGTGCACATAATTAAACACAGTTAATGTATAGCTTAAATGGGTTCTACCGAATTTGCAAAATTAGTATGTTGGGTTGTATAAGAGCACATTTTGCAATGTTAACCCTTTAACTCCCGGAGCGTTTTTCAATTTTCCGTTTTTGTTTTTCGCTCCCCTTCTTTCCAGAGTCATAACTTTTTTATTTTTCCATAAATATGGCCATGTGGGGGCTTATTTTTTGCGGGACGGGTTGTACTTTTGAACTACACCATTGGTTTTACCATGTTATCTATTCGAGAATGGGAAAAAAATTCCAAGTGTGGAGAAATTGCAAAAAAAAGTGCAATCCCACACTTGTTTTTTGTTTGGATTTTTTGCTAGGTTCACTAGATGCTAAAACTGACCTGCCATTATGATTCTACAGGTCATTACGAGTTCATAGACACCAAACATGTCTATGTTCTCTTTTATCTAAGTGGTAAAAAAATTTCCAAACTTTGCTAAAAAAAAAAAAAAGTGCAATTTTCTGAGACCCATAGCGTCTCCATTTTTCGTAATCTGGGGTCGGGTGAGGGCTTATCTTTTGCGTGCTGGGCTGACGTTTTTAATATTACATTTGTGCAGATACATTCTTTTGATCGCCCGTTATTGCATTTTAATGCAATGTTGCGGCGACCAAAAAAAGTCATTCTGGCGTTTTGAATTTTTTCTCGCTACGCCGTTTAGCGATCGGGTTAATGCTTTTTTTTATTGATAGATCGGGCGATACCAAATATGTGTATGTGTGATTTTTTTATTGTTTTATTTTCAATGGGGCGAAAGGGGGGGAATTTGAACTTTTATATTTTTTTTATTTTTAAACATTTTTTTTTACTTTTGGCATGCTTCAATAGCCTCCATAGGAGGCTAGAAGCATGCACAATGCGATCGGCTCTGCTACATATAGGCGATGAGCAGATCGCCCATATGTAGCAGATTTACTGCATTGCTTTGAGCTCCGGCCACCTGTATGCCTGATCGCAACACCATGGATATGAAATTACTGGTATTGAAAAGTAACTTCACATCTCAGAGAGAGAGAAGAGTCTGTGAGTACAAGCTCATGATGACCTTTGACACTCTCTATGCTGGAATGAACGTGTCGCATGGATTTATGTCTTTTTATATCAATTTAGGAATTTGCTTTTAAGACCTTGTGGGAGCATCACAACACATTAGGAGACCCCAATCAGAGGACAATAAAACATCCAGACTCCTTATCTATGAACTGGCCCAATATTTATGTTTCTCCCTCTCCCATAATGATAGTTTTGCTTCACGTCACTTGTCTTATCTATTGCATTTTTTCTGTGCTGGGTTGTGTATAAATATGTGACTCTTCAGATTTTGTATTAGTCAATTCCTGATGAAGAGACCTAAGTAATCGCGAAAGCTTGCAGTGTGTTACCATCTTTTCAGTTAGCCATTAAAAGGTATCAACCACTGAGGACTCTCAATTCTGAATATTTTTCTATCTACTGGCTAACATGGTACAAAGATATACATCTTTCCTATTTTGTAAAAAAAATTAACAGTACTTCCCAATAGAGGTAATTGATAGTGATCAAGGTGCACAATTCACCATTTCACAGGGCAGGAAAAGCAGAAATGGTTATAGAGATTTGGATGTTTTCCAACACACAAACAAAAATGTTGAACATTGTAACTTCATTCTGAGAAACAAAAATGCTAATGTCTGTGAAAAGCAAGGTTTCAAAAAAGGAACTCAAGTGGTGAGTTTGGCACTTATGTCTATGCAGTCTTCGCAGCTTGCACATGTTCACATTTAAGGTACTGTCACACTTAGCGATGTACCAGCGATCCTGACTAGTGATATGAGCTGCCACACAGGCAGATCTCATCAGCGACATCGCAGGGGTCGGGGGTCGCTACTTACATGTCAGACGAGGCGATGAAGACGTCCCCCCGCCCGCGTCCACACGTCACTCGTCGTCACAGCAGGAAGCCCAGCAGGAAGCCAACGACGAGAAACGGTCCAGGATGTTCTCGCGCGATCAGCGATAACCAGCGGGGGAGCGGTCTGAGGTAAGTATCAGACATAGCGATATCGCTAGCGATATCGCTATAATGTCACAAAAACCAGTGACGTTATAGCGATATTGCTAGCGATATCGCTTAGTGTGACAGGCCCTTTAGGAGGTGCTGGTCATGTTTTTTTTCTGTATATTTAACTATTGGATGTTGGCTGCCTCCAGCCTGATTCTGCACTCCTCCCATTGACTTGCATATTAAAACTTGCACCCTTTAGTGCATTTCATGTGAAGTTTATTGTTTTTGGGCTTGTTTATAGGGATGAATTAACCCGTTGAAGTTCGGGTTCGGCAGGTTCGACCGAATTTAAGTCCAAAGATCTATTCGTGTACCAGAACTTGACCCTAGACTCAAACCCCATATAAGGCAGTGGAGATCCGAACTTTGGTTCTGTAAAATGGTAGTAGTAAGGGCAATTGGCCTGCGAAAGCAAGCAAAATAGGGGCTAAGAGCAGGACAATTGCCCCGTAAACAAATGTGGATAGGACTTAAAATAATGTGGAATAAAAAATAATCTTAAACCAGGAGGTGGAGGTCCAAGTCGAGGAGTGGAGCAGTGTCTTGCGTATGTATTTTACCTCATATAATACTTGTTAATAAATAAATGAAAAAAACATGCGGAGTTCAGCTCTGCAGCCTTTGAACAAGCTTTATTATGCTGCCGAAGTAAGAAGTCCATGTTCGGGGTTCGGTACCGTACACTAGGTGTCTAGTACTAATCTCAAGCTTTACAGTTTGAGTTTGCTGATCCCTACTCGTTTAACCTAATAAATGAAAGAAAGACAAGAGGTCTCCCCTATTTTGGTAGGCATGTGTGACGACTCCTGGAGTGGACCCTCTGGGTCATGGCACCAACTCACCTAGGGTGAGCTAACCTAGTGAGGCTATACAGGGAGTGTCAGGGGCAAGCCCAAGGGGGTAAGGTACTGCAACTGCTGGAACCATGTGGCCAGCTCACGGGAGACACAAATGAGTGTGTCTGCCGGATGCAATGGAGTGAGCAGGAATCAGGAGTGTGCAAAGCGTGGACACAGGAGTACGCAGGGTACAGGATAATACAGGGCGAGTGTACGGAGGTACAGAGGGCTCAGGACAATACAAGGCATGTACACAGGAGTGCGCTAGATACAGGACAGTGCAAGGCGAGTACACGGGAGCACGTATGGCGTGCACTGGCAAGCACGCCCGGGTGCGGGCAAAGCAGGGCGCATGCAACGGAGCACGCTAGAGCACAGAGCAAGGCAGAAGGTGTGCCAAGAAGCACGACAGGGCACAGAGCAGAGCGTAGGTACGGAGCCTGTGCTAGGAAGCATGGCAAGGCAGCGTACAGGAGCAGAGCACAAGGCAGAGTACAGGCACGGAGCACAAGGCAGAGGACCCGAGTACAGCGCGCAGTCAAGCAAGGACAAAACAGACCAAGCCAGGAAGCATAACAATAATCAGGCACCTCCCATAGGAAGAGATAGCCTGATATAACGCATGAGCACTTGGATTTCCGGGTCAGGTCCTCCAGGACCATAGAGAGGACAAGACTGGAGACAGACCTGAGCAGAGCGCGCGTGCGCACTGGGAACATAGTGCAACCATGGGACTAGGTGCGAGAGGTGCACATGCGCACCTGACAGGACCCCCAGTGCGGCCACGGCACCGGAAGTGGTGACGTTGGGCCCAGGGTCCGCCCCCAGGTGAGAGCGGTGTGACAGCATGGTACCAATTAAGGAACGTGCCTCTGACTGTGGAGGCCATATGACTAAAGCTAGATAAATACAGTTCAGTGCCCAATTCTCCACTCTCACCACTCCCCCCAGGTGATGCACTAATTGGGATGCCCAGCTGTCCAAAGTGTTTAAAGGGGAAGGGTCCTACAGCCATACCAACAGGGGTTAAATCCAGGTGCCCAGGTCAGTAACTTCCTTCTTCTTCCAGCTGACCCCTGGAAGCTTTTGTCTCCTGAGGACCCCCAGAATCCCCCCTGAAGCTAGGCATGTCGGACGCTTTGATTGAGGCCCTGGGGCAGAGAGCAGCACAGGAAGGTGAGCACTGGATTCAAGTCATTATTAGAGGCCTCAGGGCTCAACTCCCTGTGCCCTCTCCCATCCTCCCCACGTGCCTGCGTCTGTGCCTTTGTTGTTGCCTGCCTCCTTCGGGGTGCCCAATGTCCAACTATACAGATGTCCGCCTCTGAAGTGGCCTGCCCTGCACTTGCGCCTCCGGCCCCTCGCACCTCCTTCCCTGCCGTGACTCCATGCGCTGGCCCACCTGGTTCTTTTCCCAGTGCTAGGGTCCCTCGCTCCACGCACAGGTCACGCGCCGCCCCTCTGTCATCAGCCGCTGCTCCATGTAATCCAGAGCAGCTCCAAGTCGGTGATGTGGCAGTGTTCAGAGACCCCAAACCACGCTGCCAACGGCAGCAGACAGCCCGGCTTCTGGCGCGTCACGGCCAAGCTCCGCCCACTCCAACACGTCACTTCTGGTCCCAGCACAGACAATGCCGGGTTAGACCAGGCCCAGGCCTCAATCGTATCCCCTGCAGGCGCAGCCACACTGCCTGCACAGGGGCACTTGGAGACTAGCCTGAGAGCCCTTCAACCCAGCTGTTAGAGTGCGCTGATTGGTCCAACCGGACCAATCAGAACGCTCCATGGCTTTACTATGAATGAAGTCAGAATACTACTGTAATCGCACTAAGCACTATTTATGCCCCCACACCACCCCCTATAACTACCCAAATAGCTAATAAAGAATGTATATTAACCCCCGCCCTCTCATATTCCACCAAGAATATTGAAAATGGTAACGTTACTACATCCCTCATGCTAAACAGCACAATGTTACCGGTAATGGCCTGTAACTAGAGTTGAGCGAAACGGGTAGAAAAAATTCAAAAGTCGCTGACTTTCGCCAAAGTCGGGTTTCATGAAACGAAACCCGACCTTAGCGTGAGGTCGGCCATGAGGTCGGCGACCATCGCGCCAAAGTCGTGTTTCAAAAGAAGCTTTAGCGCCCTTTTTCAGCCAATCAGGAAGAACGGACACTGTGGGCAACGTGATGACATAGGCAGCGGTCACCACCATCTTTGATAAGGGCATGCAAGTGATTGGCTTGCTTTGTGTGGCGTCACAGGGGCTATAAAAGGGCGTGTATGCCGACCGCCATGTTACTTATGCTGATCTCACAATAGGGAGAGCTGCTGCTGCTGATTCTGTAGGGAGAGAGTCAGGAAGGCCAAAAGAAAAAAAAATGCTTCTGCTGATAGCGCTTTTCACTGTAGTTAGTGTGCAGTGAAAGGTGAAGATTTTTGCTTTTGTGCAGCAGCGCTGGTGGTGATTAGGCTGCCTTTTAAGGCTACCTGCATTGCTGTGTGCACACTGATGTTCAAACTGCTTTTTTAAAAGCTATCCAAATTTTATTGCTTTGTCCTGGTGAGGTACTGAGCGTTCATTTTTTCACACACCGTACAGCGGTGTATGCTCCTCACACAGTACTGTGTACCGGCTGTTATCACGGCCAAATTGAAGCTATCTGTGTGTGACTCTGTAAGGAAAAGCCGAGGAGTTTGTCCATTCTTACAGACCTACACCTTAGAGTTTTGTCTGTTTTTCAAAGTTTCGTATATCTGCTATTTGATTACATTCAAAACTAGAGAGAGACAGCGTGTGTCAGTCCGTGTACAAAAACACGGAGCTTGACAATCTGTGTGTGACTCTGTAAGGAAAAGCCGAGGAGTTTGTCCGTTCTTACAGACCTACACCTTAGAGTTTTGTCCGTTTTTCAAACAGTTTCGTATATCTGCTGTTTGATTACATTCAAAACTAGAGAGAGACAGCGTGTGTCAGTCCGTATACAAAAACACGGGGTATGACAATTTTACATACACACACCATACAGCGATGTACGTCTACACTCCTCACACAGTACCGTGTACCGGCTGGTATCACGGCCAAATTGAAGCTATCTGGGTGTGACTCTGTAAGAAAAAGCCGAGGAGTTTGTCCGTTCTTACAGACCTACACTCTAGGGAGATTCCAATTCTGCCCAATTCTATATACACCTTGTAGTTTGTCATACACTAGGCAATTTCTGCCTGTTACATTGCGGTGTAATATACACAGGGCCTGACAGAATACAACTGTGTCCTGAAGTCTGTAGAGAGATTCCATTTCTCCCCAGTCCTCTATAAAACTTTTTTACCCCATCCAGAATCAGCCTGTTACTTTGAGGTGTAAAATACACTGGGCCTGACAAAATACAACTGTGTCCTGAAGTCTGTAGAGAGATTCCAATTCTCCCCAGTCCTCTATAGACATTTTTTACACCGTCCAAAATCAGCCTGCTACATTGAGGTGTAACATACACTGGGCCTGAGATAATACTTCAGTATCCAGAAGTGTGTAAGGAGATTCAAATTCTCCCCAGTCCTCTATACACATTTTTTACAGCATCCAAAATCAGCCTGTTACATTGCGGTGTAATATACACTGGGCCTGAGAGAATCCTTCTGTGTCCTCAAGTCTGTAGAGAGATTCCAATTCTCCCCAGTCCTCTATACACATTTTTTACACCATCCAAAATCAGCCTGTTACATTGAGGTGTAACATACACAGGGCCTGAGAGAATCCTTCAGTATCCAGAAGTGTGTAAGGAGATTCAAATTCTCCCCAGTCCTCTATACACATTTTTTACAGCATCCAAAATCAGCCTGTTACATTGCGGTGTAATATACACTGGGCCTGAGAGAATCCTTCAGTGTCCTCAAGTCTGAAAACAAAAGCCCCTTAAACATCATCTGGCGTTATGGGGAGGGGGAACACCCAACCACCAACGCCAATATGCATAAGCTCACAAAGTCAATAAGAAACAGGAGGAAACTCAGAGCATGCAGTAAAAAATCATCAATTTTTATTAGGGTAAAGTACTACAAATAACATGTATCAGACAGTGTATTAATAGGGACAAAAGCAGACAGTATCCACCCAAAGTGCCCTAAACCTCCGTAAAGATGGAGAAAATAGCCTCAGACCATGTCCCCGAGGGAGTCCTTATGCCCCAATATAAAGTGAAAAAACGCCCAAATGCAGTGACCTAAATGTAGACATGGTAAAATTATCCATAATGAAGGGAATCAGTGTAATAGGACAAGCTGCCACGATGAGCAGGGAAAAATACTGGGGAAGGAAGACCTCAGAGGCACTTACCGGGGCAGGGAGGAAGAGGGGAACCAGGCTGTACCACCCCCGACGCGCGTTTCGCAGCGTCTCAGGCTGCTTTCTCAAGAGGGATATGGTAAAAGGTCCAAACAGGACCTTAAAATAGCCCCTGACCTCGGTCATGTGACCTGAGCTGGCCAATGATGAAGGCGCTTCCGGCGCATGAGCCCCAGCCACCGCAGGTCCTACAAGGCACTACAGGCATCATGTGCTAGTGCACCCGCACCGGAAAAAAACGGGCGCGCGCACTGCACATGGAGATGCCGAGTGCAGAGTGGAGCCACAGAGCGCAGGGAGCGATGCGCACGGCCATACATCATAAAGTCAGAGTAAATGGGAGGGAGAGGAATTCCTATATAAAAAGGGTCAATGAAGCAGTGCAATATGAACACATGTGTGCAATATCAGTGGATATATATATCGGAATCCGATTAGACAGACCGCTGAATATAAATAGCTGCAGACACTTGACAATAGTGATCCAGTCACATGATAAAGTCACGTCACAG
This sequence comes from Dendrobates tinctorius, assembly GCF_039654945.1. Classification (NCBI taxonomy): domain Eukaryota; kingdom Metazoa; phylum Chordata; class Amphibia; order Anura; family Dendrobatidae; genus Dendrobates; species Dendrobates tinctorius. The sequence goes on from NW_027361679.1 coordinate 3,510,471, forward strand.
ATCCACGGGCAGGGGAAATATTGTGCGCTGAAAATATATATAAAGAAGAAAAAAAGGGTTAAAAACAGTAACAAAAAAGAATTAAAAACATGTTAAAAACAAAATGGAACCGCCACGGAACCAATGGGAAGACACAGGATTTGTGAAGGCAAAAAAGCAGGGGAGGTAATAATTATTACACAAGATAGATAACAGTATATATGGGCAAACAGGGGCGTGAGACCGCAAGAGAACACAAAGACATTATGAAAAAATTGATCGGTTTGAGAGACAAGCCCGTGATCTGACAGATCGCTTTCTAACTAGAGGTTATAGTCGGAGATGTATTAAAGCCGGCTATAATAGGGTTAGGTACACCGCACGTAGCAGTCTTTTGCATCCGGTCCAGAAGGGTGGAGGTACAGTTGGTGATGGACCTGTTAGGTTCATCTCAACGTACAATCATGAGTGGCATAATATGCGCTCTATTTTGTGCAAGCACTGGTCTATATTAGAGACGGATCCCTCCTTGGGGGCCTCTCTGGGGAGCCTTCCATCTATGACACCTCGCCGTTCAAAAAATCTCAATGATCTCCTGGTACGGAGCCACTATGTTCACACCTCCAAGAACCCCTTTGGTTCCAGTGGCCTGACCAGCGGATCATTTTCTTGTGGACATTGTATCGCTTGCGCCAATGTCCTTCGCTGCTCCACCTTTGACTCCTCGAGTGGTACCAGACAATTTAAAATCAGAAACCGGATTTCGTGTGGTACATCCAATGTGATATACTATGCCACGTGTCCGTGTCCCAAAATTTACGTTGGTCTGACCACCAGGGAGCTGAGGGTACGGGTTCGAGAGCATGTGCGGGATATTGGCGCGGCAAAGTCGGCGTCTGATCCGGCTGACTTAAAAACAATCCCCGGACATTTTCGGTTACTACATATTAGTGATGCTAGTTTACTGAAGGTGAGGGGGATTGATGTATTGCATATGGGCATCAGGGGTGGTGATAGCAAGAAGATACTTGCACAAATGGAAGCGAGATGGATTGTGGAATTAGATACCATAACTCCAAAGGGACTCAATGAACATCTGAGCTTTGCTCCTTTTTTATAAAAAAAAATTTCATAATGTCTTTGTGTTCTCTTGCTGTCTCACGCCCCTGTTTGCCCATATATACTGTTATCTATCTTGTGTAATAATTATTACCTCCCCTGCTTTTTTGCCGTCACAAATCCTGTATCTTCCCATTCGTTCCGTGGCGGTTCCGTTTTGTTTTTAACATGTTTTTAATTCTTTTTTGTTACTGTTTTTAACCCTTTTTTTTCTTCTTTATATATATTTTCAGCGCACAATATTTCCCCTGCCCGTGGATCTGTGACGTGACTTTATCATGTGACTGGATCACTATTGTCAAGTGTCTGCAGTGCTCTAATTTATCTCATTATTATTGGATGTCTTTTTTCTGATATATGACATATTTATATGCATTTTTATCTACTACATGTTTTTGCAGCTTTTTGTATTGTGACATGTATATACCATTGTATGTATTCTCTATACACTGTATCGCGCAATTTATATTTGGCGGTCTGTTCAGATGGATCTTGATACATGTTCCCATTGTTGTGGGTATTTTTATATATCATATACCGCGCTATTTATATTCAGCGGTCTGTCTAATCGGATTCCGATATATATATCCACTGATATTGCACACATGTGTTCATATTGCACTGCTTCATTGACCCTTTTTATATAGGAATTCCTCTCCCTCCCATTTACTCTGACTTTATGATGTATGGCCGTACGCATCGCTCCCTGCGCTCTGTGGCTCCACTCTGCACTCGGCATCTCCATGTGCAGTGCGCGCGCCCGTTTTTTTCCGAAGCGGGTGCACTGGCACATGATGCCTGTAGTGCCTTGTAGGACCTGCGGTGGCTGGGGCGCATGCGCCGGAAGCGCCTTCATCATTGGCCAGCTCAGGTCACATGACCGAGGTCAGGGGCTATTTTAAGGTCCTGTTTGGACCTTTTACCATATCCCTCTTGAGAAAGCGGCCTGAGACGCCGCGAAACGTGCGTCGGGGGTGGTACAGCCTGGTTCCCCTCTTCCTCCCTGCCCCGGTAAGTGCCTCTGAGGTCTTCCTTCCCCAGTATTTTTCCCTGCTCATCGTGGCAGCTTGTCCTATTACACTGACGCCCTTCATTATGGATAATTTTACCATGTCTACATTTAGGTCACTGCATTTTGCCGTTTTTTCACTTTATATTGGGGCATAAGGACTCCCTCGGGGACATGGTCTGGGGCTATTTTCTCCATCTTTACAGAGGTTTAGGGCACTTTGGGTGGATACTGTCTGCTTTTGTCCCTATTAATACACTGTCTGATACATGTTATTTGTAGTACTTTACCCTAATAAAAATTGATGATTTTTTACTGCATGCTCTGAGTTTCCTCCTGTTTCTTAGTGTCCTCAAGTCTGTAGAGAGATTCCAATTCTCCCCAGTCCTCTATATAGACATTTTTTACACCATCCAAAATCAGCCTGTGAGGTGTAACATACACTGGGCCTGAGAGAATCCTTCAGTATCCAGAAGTGTGTAAGGAGATTCAAATTCTCCCCAGTCCTCTATACACATTTTTTACAGCATCCAAAATCAGCCTGTTACATTGCGGTGTAATATACACTGGGCCTGAGAGAATCCTTCAGTGTCATCAAGTCTGTAGAGAGATTCCAATTCTCCCCAGTCCTTTATACACATTTTTTACACCATCCAAAATCAGCCTGTTACATTGCGGTGTAATATACACTGGGCCTGAGAGAATTCAGTATCCAGAAGTGTGTAAGGAGATTCAAATTCTCCCCACTACTATATACACCTTGTACCTTGTTTTACAGTACCATATAGTTGGTGGAATTTTGGGTACATTTTCCCCAAAAATGAGGAAGTGTGGTGGAAGAGGCCGTGGAAGTGGGCGGGGGTTGCCAGCTGGTAATGATGGTGTTGGTGGTGGTGGATCTGCTGGTAGTGGCAAAAGCAAAATAGCACCTAATGCAGGAGGTGTTGAGCCTGCGTCATTGTCTGGCTCCACAAGGCCTCGAAGGCTCCCTTTTCTGGGAGTAGGTAAACCGCTTTTAAAGCCGGAGCTTCAGGAACAAATTTTGGCTTACATTGCTGACTCAGCCTCCAGATCTATCGCCTCCTCTTCTGAAGTTTTAAAAAATAAAAGCACTGAGTCGTCATTGGAGGCTCATGGTCATGAACCACACCTTTCCTTGTGTCCTTCACCCGTACCAAAATTGAAGGATGCGGCAGGCCACACTACAGATTACTCCATGGAGCTGTTTTCACATACCATGCCTGGGTTATCAAGTCAAATCGTGAATTACCCAGGCCAAGATGAATCTGACATGGAGTACACTGATGCACAGCCACTGCTAGATGATTCTGCTGGTACATTCACTCAGAGCACTACATTGTCCTCGCAGTGTACTGAGCCAGAATCTGACCCAGATGAAACTCAGGTGCCCCTTCCCACATACTCTACCACCACACACGGTGACACAGAGGAAGGTCCACATGACATTGAAGAGGAGGTGATGGATGACCCAGTTGTTGACCCAGATTGGCATCCATTGGGGAAGTGGGTGCTGCTGCCAATAGCTCAGAAGAGGAGGAGGAGCATCCGCAGCAGGCATCAACATCGCAACAGCTGATATCTGGCAGGCCCGGAGCAGTCCAAAAACGGGTTAAAAAAACCAAAAGAGTTGCAGGACAGCTTGGCCAGACGGTCAAATTAGCACAGCGTGCAAGGCCTCAAAATGTCTTCCCCCGTAGGAAGAGTGCAGTGTGGCACTTTTTTGAACAAAATCCTAATGATCAGGCAAAGGTAATCTGTAATAAGTGCGCAAAGACCTTTAGCCAAGGGAAAAATCTGAGAAATTTGAATACCAGTTGCATGCTTAGACATTTAACCACCATGCACTTGCAAGCGTGGATGGACTACCAAACCTCACGTACCACATGTGCAACTGCTCCCAATGAAGGTAGTCAGCAACGCTACATTGTTTACCCCACTGTAAGCCCACCGGTTAGCACACCACCAGCAGCAAATGTTGAAGTGTCGTCGCAAGGCCAAAGCAGTCAGGGTATCACAATGTTATTGCTGCGAAAGACTGAATCTAGGCCATCAGAAAGAACACCAACTCCATCACCATCATCAACCCTCTCTCAGTCCGCCATGTTCACCGCTAGTTCCACCATATGCAGCTCTCAAGTCCAGCTCACCCTACCAGAGACTATGAGTAGGACAAGAAAGTACTCATCCTCTCATCCGCGTACACTGGGTTTGAACGCCCACATTGCCAAACTAATCTCGTTAGAGATGATGCCCTACCGGTTGGTTGAAAGCACAGCTTTCCGCGAACTCATGGCCTACGCAGTACCACGCTATGACCTACCCAGTTGGCACTTCTTTTCTCGCAAAGCCATCCCAGCCCTCCACCTTCATGTGAAAGACCGCATTGTCCATGCACTCAAGCAATCAGTGAGTGGAAAGGTGCACCTCACCACAGATTCATGGTCCAGTAGGCATGGCCAGGGCCGTTACGTGTCCATCACTGCGCACTGGGTTAATGTGGTGGATGCAGGGCCCACTGGGGACAGCGGTGGTGGGACAGTGCTGCCTAGCCCACGGTATAGGAAACAGTTGGCTGTAGGCGTTCGACCCTCCTCCTCCTCCTCCTCCAGAAGCGAAAGCTCATCCACAGAGCGCAGTCGCACGAGCACTCCATCCGCAGCTGCCAGTGTTGCACACGAGGTGTCCCACTATCGATCAGCTAGTGGAAAGCATTAGCAGGCTGCGTTGAAGATGATGTGTTTGGGCGACAGACACACCGCGGAGGTACTGGCCGACTACTTTCAGCGACAAACTGAGTCATGGCTGGGCAGTCTACATCTTGAGGCAGGCAAGGTAGTTAGTGAAAATGGCCAGAATTTTGTGGCAGCCATAGCCCTTTCAAAACTCCGACACATACCTTGCTTGGCTCACACCTTGAACCTGGTGGTGCAGTGCTTCCTCAATAATTATCCGGAGTTAACAGGGCAGCTCCCGAAGGTTCGAAGACTGTGCTCGCACATCCGCCGGTCGCCCGTACACTCCAGTCGTATGCAGAATCTGCAGCGATTGCTCCACCTTCCCAAGCACCGCCTAATTATCGACGTTTCAACAAGGTGGAACTCCACCCTGCACATGGTTGAGCGGCTGTGCGAACAGAGGCAGGCTGTAATGCATTTGTGGGAGGATACACGGGCAGCCACTTTGAGGGCAGACATGGAGTTGTCAGGTGTGCAGTGGTCGAAGCTGAAAGACCTCTGTAAAGTCCTTCAGTGTTTTGAGGAATGCACACGGCTGGTAAGCGCAGACGACGCCATCCTAAGCATGAGCATCCGACTTATGCGTCTGTTCATGCAAACTTTGAGGCACATTAAGGAGCAGGCGTCTGTAGCCGAGGATGATGAGGAAGAGGAGGAGGGAAGCCTTGATGACAGTCAGCCATTGTCTGCTCTGGGACCTCTCCTGGACGAGGTGGAGGAAGAAGAGGAAGAGGAGGAGGATGATGATGGGGATGATTATTTAGGGGAGGAGGATGCTTCTCGTGGGGCAAGAGAAAATGTTGGCGTGGCAAGGTCTGGTACAGGCTTTGTGTGTGACTGGAGGGATGTGGATTTGCCAGAAAGTGCTCCTCCACCCAACACTCGCAGTGCATCATTGACGCCGGGAACATTGGCCCACATGTCAGATTATGCCTTGCAGATCCTAAAAAGGGACCCCCGCATTGCCAAAACGATGAACGATGACGACTACTGGGTGACCAGCATCCTGGATCCACGCTATAAAGGCAAATTCCAAAACATCATGCCACAGGAGAACCTTGACCTAATATTGGCTAACAAACAAGCAACTCTGGTAAACCGGTTGGTTGAGGCATTCCCAGCACACAGCAGCGGTGATGGTTCTCACACGAGCCGTTGGGGCCGGGGGCAACTTGGAAGAGGTGTTCGTGGTGCACACATCAGAAGTGGCGTTGGAGACAGGGGTTTCATGACCATGTTGTGGACTGATTTTTCAACTCCCGCTCACATGACTGGTAATACTGCATCGATTGAAAGTGACAGGAGACAGCAGTTGTCAGCTATGGTTACAAACTACTTTTCCTCCCATATCGATGTTCTCCCTCACAGGTCATTCCCCTTTGACTATTGGGCCGCTAAACTGGACACCTGGCCTGAATTGGCACAATATGCCTTACAGGAGCTCGCTTGCCCAGCTGCAAGTGTGCTATCGGAAAGAGTCTTCAGTGCTGCTGGATCAATCCTGACAGAAAAAAGGACTCGTCTGTTGACCCAAAATGTGGATGATCTAACCTTCATTAAAATGAACCATGCAAGGGTTTCCAAGGATTTTGTCCCACCTTCCCCTGACGACACGTAGGTTGCCAGAAAAATGACTTGCTTTGGTCCTCCTCTTCCTCGCACTTGCCCAATTTCGCCTTTTGCAGCAGCTGAATGTCCAACATCAACATATGCCATTTTGAAAACCTCCCTAACTGGGCTGCCCCCCCCATGGCCAGGGTCACCACCTAGCGCACCCAACTGTGCGAGTGCCGTTGCCCTGGACAGGTGGGTGGGCCGACTCTTGGGCGTGGGCACTGGCACAGGGTCCCTCATAGGGCAATCAAGTGTCTCTGATGGTGAGGGTGCACACCCGCCGTCAGACACACCGCCGCACTATGAGGGGCCCAGTGTCAGTACCGACGCCCACGAGTGGGCCCCCTTGCTTGGGCAGGGCCCCAGCATTTGCAATGTTTACCTCTCCCTGCTCCTCCGCTGTTTAGTTTGGCCTGTCAAATCCTTCACTGGGACTGCCACTACAAATTTGTTGAACTGATACATGATGGTTAAGACGAGGCTATGCCCTGTCCTGCTGGCCGGGCTCTAGCTTCAGATGATCTATGGCTTCCATTTCTTATGGACGTCGACTCACAATGAGATTCAGTGGTGGTTTATCATCAGCTTTCACAGTTTTCCTACTCACAGACGTGTGACATTCCTGTGCACATTTTTAAATGTGCCCTCTCAAGCCAATCCAGTAGAATCACCTACGGCCTGTGGCTTCTGTCTTTTGCACTCCAATGTTACGTGACAGATCATGATAGGCAGTGAGCACCATGTCTACATCTTTCCCTGTGATCAAAATTTGATGGAGATGAGTAACGGTGATGGGATCTATGGTACTGCGATACAGCAACACTTTCTTCACAAAGAACTGTTTTCGTTGTCTCCACACACAAAAAGTAATTGAGGGTCAGCATCGCCTCTGAGAATTCTCCCGGAAGTTTTTCCTGTGATTAGTAATTCCTACATTTCTGCAATCACTAGACTTTATGTCTGTACTTTTATGCATCTTATTTTCCTATTGCGGAGAGTCTGGACTGTCTTACTGAGACAGAAATATATATGAAGATTTAAAAATACCACTAAAAGTGTATACTGGTGTACGCTTCAAATACATTTCCTTTTTCCTACTTTTTAGATTGTTGTTTAATCCATACTGAGAACACGGAGATTTTAAATGTTTAAACTAAGTCTGCCTCCTGATTACAGCTGAGTAGTGTTTGAGTGGAACTGTTAGCCAAGTTCAAATTCTAGCTGTTTTGGGTGGTGTTAGATCCGTTCATCGAACAACAAAACTTTGATTATAATTCCACTGTTTGACTTTCCGTTCCAGAAAGTTTCATCAAACAACGCGTAACTATATTTTCACATTAATAATGGTTTTCAAAGATAATAGACAGTTTCAGGCCATAGTAGCGGTGTCTGGTAGCCAGCGGTGTAGTACACCTGTGAAGGAGCTACACCATGTGTGCTCCTAATAATTTTATAGCGCATATTGTCATGAAAATCCTTTTTGGCCTAGTAACTGTGTCTGCTACTCAGCAGAGAAGCCCACCCGTGAACCGTGCTATGCCGCCTGTTTATAAAAGAACCAGTTTTTGACTGCATTTACACCACTTAATACTTTGGGCCTAGTAACTGTGTATGCTACTCAGCAGAGTTGGCCACAAAGCTATGCCGCCTGTTTAGGTAAGAACTGTGTGCTACTCAGCAGAAGAGCCCAGCTGTTAAGCAAGCTACAGCACCTCTGGTTTGGACACTTAATTTTTTCCTTTTTTCTGGAATTCCGGTTGACCTGCACTTACTAGGAAATCCTCATTCGCGGGGAAGAATTGTAATCACAGATCCCCATCACTAGCGGTGTTCAGCGGGTTATCTGCACCTGTAAGCGACACACGCTGGTCCTTTCAGTGTAGCGCGCATGCAGCCACGGACAGGTGGCCGATCTCGTGTGCCAGAGCCTCGCGTGTCCCTCTAGTAAGCTGGACGCGGACCGCGGGGACATGACGGAGTCTCATTCGTTAACGGAATTAAGCTTGCAATCTTTTCTGTGGCTGGATGGTTGAGGTTGCCCGTGTTGAGTCAAATTAAGCCGCAGGCTCCACTCCTGGTGGTGCCCTTCTGGACATTCCTTTAAGGTTCAGCTTTGCAACCATACTGCCCCCGGAAAACAAACACTTTGCCTTCATGGACACTGTTTGGAGGGTCGTGACTCATGGGAATAACGCCGCCCAATCGGTTTACCTGCTAGAGAGATCCTTCGTTGCTCACAAGCATGACATCACACTCCCTAGGAGGAAGCTAATGCCACTGTGCCGAACGTACTCCTTGGGGCACCACAAGTGCACAGATGCCCAGCCAATGCTAGATGATTCTGCTGGAACATTGACCCAGACCACTACATTCCCCTCGCACTCTACACAGCCAGAATCTGACCCTGATGAAACTCAGGTTACCCTTCCCACATACTATACCACCTTAAACGGTGACAAAGAGGAAGGTGCAGATGAAAGTGCAGGTTCGGCTCACCCGCCATCAGACACACCACAGTACTATGAGGGGCCCTGTGCCAGTGCCGTCACCAACAAGTGGGCCCCCCCTGCTTGGTAAGGATCACAGCACTTACAAAGTTGAAAGACTTACCTCTCCTTGCTCCTTCGCCGTGACGTCTTGCGCGTTTCCTGACAGTGACATTCTGGTCAAAGAGCGCGATGATATCGCGTCTGTATGCCCTCTGCCTAAACAGTCCAAGTGCAGAGAGAGGGACGATGGGGACGACGAGGAGTCCAGACTAGTACAGGGAATCCCTAGCGAGGAGACTTATTTTATTGTTTTAAAGGTTGGGAGCAATTTTTGGGGAGCATGATACTCTGGAGAATGATATCTGGGGCCCAACATACACTGGAGCATTCCAAAGGTGGACATCAGTCACTGGAGCTGCATTGACAGGGCCCATTATACACTGGAGCATTAGATATGGGGCCCATTATATATGGAGTATTATTTGGGCCCATAAGACAGTGGAGCTTCATCCATGGGGACCAACATATACTGTAGCATTATGTGGAGCTCATCATATACTGTATCGAACATTATATGAGACCAATGATTCTGTATGGAGAAATATATGGGCCTCATTACTCTGTATGGCGCACTATGCGGTGCCCATAATATTGTATGGAGGAATATACTGTCTGTTTTTGGAGCTATTGGAGAATTTAACATGGATATCAGTCATGAGATGTAAGAAGTGAAGTATTTTTCATTGTACTATACCGCTAATTCTATGCTGTATTAGAGGATCATGAATTGTGGCATGTGTTAAAGGAGCCCATTGACACTCTTTGGCCCAGGGCCCACGAAAATCTGGAGCCTGCCCTATCCCCCCCACAACTTTAGCCAAATAACCCCCAGTTTTCAATGCCTAACTATTATTAGGAAGTAAATTAAGGTTGCCAAGCTTAAGTAATAAGAATTGATGTTTTTGGCATTAAAATGGGCACTGTAGGTGTGTTTCCTGTCCTCCTCTCACTGCCGACTTTTATTCCCCAATGACTTGCATTGGGTTTCGTGTTTTAGTTGGCCTTCGACTTTTCACGATAATCGGCCGATTTTGTTCAACCCGACTTTTGCGAAAGTCGGGTTTCACGAAACCCAACTCGACCCGAAAAAAGGCAAAGTCGCTCATCTCTACCTGTAACCCACCCTCAGTTGCCAATTCAAATGCCCCCAATATACCCCATAGCCACAGCGGATGCAGGCATAGACGCAACACGTTCTCCCAATCCTCCTCTGAAGACTCCAACCACCATTCCCACTTTCCCTCTAAAAGACGCTCCGCCCGTTACCACCTCAGACACAGCTCTCATAGGAGCCGCAACGGATCTTGGTCTTCTAGATGGCGTTACCCATCCACATCAGAGTGGTCTGACGCATCACAGAGTCCCAATAGGTAGGATCGGGCACACGACAAACGCCAGCGGTCACGTGCTCCATCAGGGGGTGTCAGCCAGGGAGACCCATCTCCCAGGTACTCCAGCCAAGTCAACCACCAGGCCATTGCCCAAGATGGAGAAGGAGTTCCGCCATCACTTGGTTTCACTCAGGCTTGAGAGCGTGACAATTGCCTGCAGCCACGTGCTCCAACTTTGGCTACCAGCCGGGGACAAGCTTCTCAAGCTCCCTGGGCTTCTGGCCAATGCAATAACCAGTCCATCCCCCTAGCAAGAGCCAGAGTTCCTCCATCCTCGGATGTCACTCCTCCTGCATAACACAGCGGTGAGTGTTCCAAACCCAATGACTAGAGTTGAGCGAAAAGGGTCGGTCAAATTCAAAAGTCGCCGACTTTCGCTAAAGTCGAGTTTCACCAATCGAAACCCGACCATAGCGTGAGGTCGGCCATGAGGTCGCCGACTCGAGTGCCAAAGTCGTGTTTCCCATAATGCTTCCAGCGCCTTTTCTCAGCCAATGATCAAGGACGCACACTGTAGGCAACGCGATGACATGGGGAGCGGCCACCACCATCTTAGAGAAGGGCATTGCAGTGATTGGATGGCTTTGTGAGGCGTCACAGTGGCTATAAAGGCTCTGAACGCCGACCGCCATCTTACTTCTGCCGATCTTAGCATAGGGAGAGGTTGCTGCTGCTCGTTCTCAATAGGGAGAGTGTTTAGGCAGGAAAAAAAAACTGTGCTTCTGCTGATAGCGATTTTCCTTGTACAACACAACACTTAGTGTGCAGTGACAGGGGAGGATATTTTTGTGTGCAGCAGCTCTGGTGGTTATTAGGCTGCCTTATAAGGCTACCTGAGAGCTGCATTGCTGTTTGCACACTGCTGTGCAGATGGCTTTTTTCAAAGCAAAAATAATTTTATTCCTTTTCTCTGCAGTTACCGAGCATTCATTTTTTCACACTTTTGTGTGCAGCTGCGTTGGTGGTTATTTGGCTGCCTATAAGGCTACTTGCAGGGCCGGTTTTAGGCAAAGTGGGGACCTAGGCAAAGTTTAAAATGGGGCCCCAAATGCTAACATATTGCATATCACACAGAAGCATTTCGATTGTATTTACATGCACTGAATTCAGGCCCCTAAATGAGTGTGATCGACAATATTGAAGACGTTCAACGCTTTTTTCCCGGCTTCTTTCCACCGTCTGAGAAAGAATGATGGGGACAGAACGATCACAAATGGATCACTAAGGGTGTGTGCGCACGTTGCGGTTTTTGCTGCGGATCCGCAGCGGATTTGGTTCTGCGGATCCACAGCAGTTTCCATGCGGTTTACAGTACCATGTAAACCTCTGGAAAACCAAATCCGCCGTGCACATGCTGCGGAAAATTCCGTGCAGATTTGCTGCGGTTTACTTTCCGCAGCATGTTACTTCTTTTTTGCAGAACCGCAGCTACAGTGTACGTTCCGGGACATACAAATCAATCAATCTCTCTCTCATCCGCACTGCCAAACCACACTAGAACCTGCATCAAATACGCTGTACACATGCTAGGAATCCACAGGAAAAATGCATGTGTTTTACCCTGCGGTTTCTGCCAAGAGATATGGATTCTCTGCAGAAAAAGCCGCAGACTAATCCGCAGTGTGTGCACACACCCTAACAGATCACCATACAGTATCATGTTATCAGCAACACATCTACAGTTTACACCCCATAGTCCTCCATATAATATAATCTGCCCCATAGTCCTCCATATAGTATAATACACTCCTCAGTCCTCCATATAGTATAATACACTCCTCATAGCCCTCCATATATTAAAATACACTGCTCAGTCCTCCATAAAGTATAATACACTCCTCATAATTCTCCATATAGTATAATGCACTGCCATAGTCACCCATGTAGTACAATTCACTTCCCATAGCATAATGCACCCCATAGTTCTCCATATAATGTATTCCCCATAGTCCTCGATACAGTATAATGCAGCCCACATATAGTATAATGCAGCCACCCAATAGAGCATAATGGAGCCACCCCACAGAGTATAATGGAGCCCCGCCATACAATATAATGTAACCCCCATAGAATATAATTCAGCCCCCCCTTATAGTATAATGCAGCCACCCCTTAGAGAATAATGCAGCTACCCCAGAGTATAATGCAGCCACTCCACAGAATATAATGTAACCCCCCCATAGAGTATAATGCAGCCCCACCCCCCATATAGTATAATGCAGCCCCTCCATAGAATATATGGCAACCCCCTCATAGGATATAATGCAGCCCCTTATATAGTATAATGTAGCCCCTCCATAGAATACAATGTAGCCCTCCTCATATAGTATAATGCAGCCTCCATCGACTATAATATAATACAGCCCCCCATAGAATATAATGTCGCCCCAAATAGAATATAATACAGCCCACCTCCCCATAGAATATAATGTAGCCCCCCATACTATATAACACAGCCTCCCCCTATAGAATACAATGTAAAATGTACCCCCCATGGTACATAACACAGCCGCATAGTATATAGCTCAGCACCACATGGTATATAGCCCAGCACCACATGGTATATACCCCAGCCCACCATGGTATAATACAGCCCAGTGTGGTATACAGCCCCCCAGAATGGTATAATACAGTCCAGCATGGTCTAATACAGCCCAGCATGGTATATAGCCCCCCGGAATGGTATAATACAGCCCAGCATGGTATATAGCACCCCCAGAATGGTATAATACAGCCCAGTATGGTATAATACAGCCCAGCATGGTATATAGCCCCCCAGAATGGAATAATACAGCCCAGTATGGTATAATACAGCCCAGCATTGTATATAGCCCCCCCAGCATGGTATAATACAGCCCAGCATGGTATATAGCCCACCCAGAATGGTATAATACAGCCCAGCATGGTATAATACAGCCCAGCATGGTATATAGCCCCCCAGCATGGTATAATACAGCCCAGCATGGTATATAGCCCTCCCAGAATGGTGTAATACAGCCCAGCATGGTAGAATACAGCCCAGCATGGTACATAGCCCCCTCAGAATGGTATAATACAGCCCAGCATGGTATAATGCAGCCGAGCATGGTATATAGCCCCCCAAAATGGTATAATACAGCCCAGCATGGTATATAGCCCCCCAGAATGGCATAATACAGCCCAGCATGGTATATAGCCCCCCCAGAATGGTATAATACAGCCCAGCATGGTCTAATACAGCCCAGCATGGTATATAGCCCACCCAAAATGGTATAACACAGCCCAGCATGGTATAATACAGACCAGCATGGTATATATCCTCCCAGCATGGTATAATACAGCCCAGCATGGAATATAGCCCCCCCAGAATGGTGTAATACAGCCCAGCATGGTATAATACAGCCCAGCATGGTATATAGCCCCCCAAAATGGTATAATACAGCCCAGCACAGTAAAATACAGCCCAGCATGGTATATCGCCCCCCCAGAATGGTATAATACAGCCCAGCATGGTATAATACAGCCCATCATGGTATATAGCCCCCCAGAATGATACAATACAGCCCAGCACAGTATAATACAGCCCAGCATGGTATATAGCCCCCCCAGCATGGTATAATAGAGCCCAGCATGGTATAATACAGCCCAGCATGGTATATAGCCCCCCCAGAATGGTGTAATACAGCCCAGCATGGTATATAGCCCCCCCAGCATGGTATGATACAGCCAAGCATGGTATATAGTCCCCCCAGAGTGGCCCCACAGTCCAGTACTCACAATAATTTATAAAAAAAAAAAAACACTCCTCACCTTCTCCTCGTGCCTACGCTGCTGGCTGCTCCTGTCTCCTCCTGCTCTGTCTGGCACACAGTGAGTGCACGATGACATCAACGCGCCCCCGCTGTGTCAGAGGCAGAGCGGGGAATGATGGGAGAGGGAGCGTCAGCTGACGCTCTCTCCTCCATCACTGCCTCCTTCAATGTGGTGGCGGCGGGAGTCGGCGCTGGGGGCAGGCGGGCCCCCCTGCCTCACAGGGGCCCCATAGCGGCTGTGTGATGTGCCGCTGGCTGGGGGCCCCTGGAGGAGTGGGGGCCCTAGGCAGCTGCCTGGTCTGCCTGCCCCTAACGCCGGCCCTGGCTACCTGATAGCTGCACTGCTGTGTGCACACTGCTGTGCAGACTGCTTTTTTCAAAGCAAGAAAACTTGTTTTCCTTTTGTCTGCACAGTTAGTGAGCGTTCATTTTTTCACACACCGTATAGAGGTGCACGCTCCTCACACACTACCGTGTACCGGCTGGTATCACGGACAAATACATGCTATCTGTGTGTGACTCCGTAAAAACATAGAAGGAGATTTTCATTTTTCCATACATACACCGTATAGAGCTGTCCGCTAATCAAACAGTATTGTATATCTGCTGTTTGTATAGTGGTCAAATCTATACAGAGACAGCGTGTGTGTGTGAGACTCCATAAATACACACGCAGAAATTTCAATTTTTGCATACACCATATAGAGCTGTCTGCTTGTCAAATAGTATACTATATCTGCTGTTTGATCACGGTCAAATCTATACAGAGACAGCATGTGTGTGTGAGTCCATAAAAAAACAGACGGCGATTTAAAATTTTCCATACATACACCGTATAGAGCTGTACGCTCCTCACACACTACCGTCTACCGGCTGGTATCACAGACAAATACATGCTATCTGTGTGTGACTCGTAAAAAGATAGACTGAGAATTTCACTTTCCCATACATACACCGTATAGAGCTGTCCGCTTGTCAAACAATATCGTATATCTGCTGTTTGATTACTGTCAAATCTATACAGAGACAGCGTGTGTGTTTGACTCCGTTAAAAAATAGACGGAGAATTAAAATTTTCTATACATACACCATATCGAGCTGTCCGCTTGTCAAACAATATCGTATATCTGCTGTTTGATTACGGTCAAATCTATACAGAGACAGCATCTGTGTGTGACTACGGAAAAAAATAGGCGTAGATTTTCATTTTTCCATACCTACATGGTATAGAGCTGTACGCTCCTCACACACTACCGTGTACCAGCTGGTATCACGGACAAATACATGCTATCTGTGTTTGACTCCGTAAAAAAATAGACGGAGATTTAAAATTGTCCATACATACACCATATACAGCTGTCCGCTTCTCAAACAGTATCGCATATCTGCTGTTTGGATTACAGTCCAATCTATTCAGAGACAGCGTGTGTGTGTGTGTGTGAGTCCGTAATACATAGATGGACATTTCCATTTTTGCATAAATCGTATAGAGATGTCCGCTTCTGTAACAGTATCGTATATCTGCTGTTCTCTTTACGGACACATCTATACAGAGTAATCGTGTGTGTGTGAGACTCCGTAAATACATATACAGACATTTCCATTTCTCCATACACCATATTGAGCTGTCCGCTTCTCAAACAGTATCGTATATCTGCTGTTCGCATTACGGTCACATCTGGTGCCAATATTCAAAAAGGGGACAAAAACTGAACTCGGAAATTATAGGCCAGTAAGTTTAACCTCAACTGTGGGTAAAATTCTGGAGTGTTTTCTAAGAGATACTATACTGGAGTATCTGGAGAAGAATAACCTCATGATGCAATATCAACATGGGTTTACAAGGGACCATTCCTGTCAGACTAATCTGATAAGCTTTTATGAAGAGGTAAGTTCCAGACTGGACCAAGGGAATGCAGTGGACGTGGTGTACATGGACTTTTCAAAAGCTTTTGTTACGGTGCCACACAAAAGGTTGATACATAAAATGAGAACAATGGGGATAGGGGAAAATATGTGTAGGTGGGTTAAGAGCTGGCTCAGGGATAGGAAACAAAGGGTGGTTATTAATGAAGCACACTCGGACTGGGTCACGGTTAGCAGTGGGGTACCACAGGGGTCAGTTTTGGGCCCGCTGCTTTTTAACATATTTATTAATGACCTTGTAGGGGGCATAGAGAGTAGAATTTCAATATTTGCAGATGACACTAAACTCTGCAGGGTAATCAATACAGAGGAGGACAATTTTATATTACAGGAGGATTTATGTAAACTAGAACCTTGGGCTGATAAATGGCAAATGAGCTTTAATGGGGATAAATGTTAGGTCATGCACTTGGGTAGAACGAATAAGATGTACAATTATGTGCTTAATTGTAAAACACTGGGCAAAACTGTCACTGAATAAGACCTGGGTGTATGGGTGGATGACAAATTCACATTTAGTGGCCAGTGACAGGCAGCTGCTGCAAAGGAAAATAAAATAATGGGATGCATTAAAAGAGGCATAGATGCTCATAAGGAGAACATAATTTTACCTCTATATAAGTCACTAGTGCGACCACACTTAGAATACTGTGTACAGTTCTGATCTCTGGTGTATAAGAAAGACATAGCTGAACTGGAGCGGGTGCAGAGAAGAGCGACCAAGGTTATTAGGGAACTGGAGGGTCTGCAATACCAAGACATGTTATTACACTTGGGGTTATTTAGTTTGGAGAATCGAAGGCTTAGGGGTGATCTTATTACAATACATAAATATATGCAGGGACAGTACAAAGACCTTTCTAATGATCTTTTTACTCTTAGACCCGTGACGGCGACAAGGGGGCATCCTCTACATCTGGAGGAAAGAAGGTTTAAGCATACTCACATACGCGGATTCTTTACTGTAAGAGCAGTGAGACTATGGAACTCTCTGCCATATGATGTTTTAATGAGTGATTCCCTACTAAAATTTAAGAAGGGCCTGGATGCCTTTCTTGAAAAGTATAATATTACCGGGTATATACACTAGTTTCCTTAATATTGCATTGATCCAGGGAGCTAGTCTGATTGCCGTATGTGGAGTCGGGAAGGATTTTTTTTCCCCAGTGTGAAGCCTACTGTTTGCCACATGGGTTTTTTTTGCCTTCCTCTGGATCAACATGTTAGGGCAGGTTAGGACAGGATATGGGTTGAACTAGATGGACTTAAGGTCTCCCTTCAACCTTAATAACTATGTTACATCTATAGAGTGTGTGTGTGTGAGACTCCAGAAATACATATACGGACATTTCCATTTTTCAATACACCGTATAGAGCTGTCCGCTTCTCATACAGTACCGTATATCTGCTGGTTGTATTACGGTCAAATACATACTGCCAGAGCGTCTGTGTGTGACTCCTGAAACAAATATACAGAGATTGACAGTTTCACCAAAAACGTATACAACTGTACACTTCTGATACAGTACCGTATATCTGCTGGTTGGATCACGGTCAAATACATACTGGGAGAGCGTCTGTGAGTAACGAAATATGTACGGAGATTTAAATTTTTACATGCACCTTACACAGCTGTACGCTTCTCATACAGTACCATATCTCTGCTGGTATTTTTGGTACATTTTCCCAAACATGAGGAGGTATGGTGGAAGAGGCCGCATACGTGGGCGTGGGGTCACAGCTGGTACTGATGGTGGTGGTGGATCTGCTGATTATGGCAAAAGCACAATAGCAGCTAAGGCAGGAGGTGTTGAGCCTGCGTCATCGTCTGGCACAAGAAGGCCTTTAAGGTTCCCTTTTCTGGGAGTAGGTAAACCGCTTTTTAAGCCGGAGCATCAGGAACAGGTTTTGGCTTACATTGCCAAAACAGCCTCCAGCTCTATTGCCTCCTCTTCTAAAGTTACAAATACTGCACACCACTCACTGCCCTCCCCCTGGCTCCACTAACCCCTGGCTGCACTCCGGCTGGCTGCACTCACCCCAGGCTGGACTCACCGCTGGCTGGACTTCCGCTGGCTGTGGGATGGCTGGACTCCCACTGGCTATGGGCTGGCTGGACTCCCACTGGCTGCAGGCTGGCTTGACTGCCACTGGCTGGTCTCAGGCTGACTGGTCTCAGGCTGACTGGTCTATGGCTGGCTGGACTCTGGCTGGCTGGACTCTGGCTGGCTGGACTCCGGCTGGCTGGCTTGCTTGCTGGGACATTGATGAGTGAAGCCCTACCTGGTGTCAGAAACACCGCACTGAACTTGCTCACTGAGCCAGTGCGCGTGTCCTGAGTAAAGTGAACTGTGCTCAAAGATACCTTTGGAGCGGGCAGCAGCCGAGTAGATGCGTACTTCAGAGCCGCAGGACCTGAAGCACGTGACTGCTAGGGGCGTGGCCTAAACTCCAGAGAGCTAGGAGCTGCAAGAGAACTCCTAGCAGGGTAACTGCGAGACAAAGTTACCAAGGGGCATAGACAGGTAGGATAGTCAGGACGTAGCCAATGAGTCATGCACAGAGATAGCTGCAAGGTGCAAGAGGGGCGAGCAGAGAGTAGTCAGATCACAGGCAATGAGTCATACACAGAGAGGATAGCACAGTACAGAATCAACAGGCAAACTCACAACGGGAAACAGAACCGGGTCAGAACCATATAAACAAGCTATAACAACGAACAGGCACAGGCACACAGAGGTCAGCACACTCGGCCAAAGGCAAAAGTATAACTGGCAGGGATTGGAGCTTCCCAGGGGTTTAAGAAGCTCTCCCAGAACCAGAAAGAGGCCACAATCATTAACCCCAGGTGTGCAGGTCAAAACCTTCTCTGAGTTCCAGACTTTAACCCCTGACCTGCAGCTCAAAAACCTGCACTGGGATCATGACACCTGGCAGGTTTATATATCTTTCCTGGTGTCTGGCTAATTGGATATAAAATAAAAATCAGAGCATGTTCAGTTAAAAAAACGGAATCCGTACCTGGATTCCATCATTTAACGGATTACGACGGATCCTGTGCCCATAGGCTTCCATTCTAGCAAACGATGGACAGCGACAGATCCATCGCTATCCGATTTTTCAACGTAGGCAAGAAACATTACTTTGTCCATCTTCTTCGGCTGACAGACAAACAATTTGATGAAACGTGAGGCAATCTGTCGCAATCCGTCGCTAATGCAAGTCAATGACAAAAAATCGGATTCAGCGGCATCAGTCACCGGATCCTTTTTTTTTCAAAATTCGATGGATTGCGACTGACGGCAAAAAACTGATGTGTGAAAGGGGCCTTAACCGCATATTGTTATGTACCATGATTACAAGTTTGACATGTCTGTAATTTTTCCTATGTTTCACCAAAAATAAAGAATTTATATATAAAAAAAACACCATCGCCAAGTCTGCCCAATCTGCGACTGGGGTGCAAAAGTCAGAGACCCATGACTTGTTCATTTTGATGAAAGTTAGGTGGTCTACACTTTGAGGGAACAGCCGAATGCGCTTATCACCACCAGCAGCGTTGAAGATACAGTACGTTCGGAGAGAACATTGGCTGCCGGGCATGACAAAACCTTCAAGCTGTGACAGGCAAGCTCAGGCCACTCTTCCATTTTTGAACACCAAAATGTAAAAGGGTCCAACCCCTACGATGGCATTGATATTGAGCTCCAGATACTCCTGCACCATCCAGTCCAATCATTCACAACATGTCAGACTTGTACTCTGTTTTTCTGGAGCATGGGTTGGTCTAAAAATGTATTTAATGACTCACAGAAATTGCTTATGCCACTTACACTGCTGCTGCTAATATTTTGGCAATGACACCTTGACATTCCCAGGGTTGGACTTCTACAACTGGGATGCACACTGTGTGCCTCACTGCTGTCTTGGGGAAAACCACTCTTAAGATTGTCTACAAGTAGATTTCGATACTACAGCATGCTCACATCCTTTTCAAGGAGGGGGGGAAACATCTGGCTAAATTTACTCTTGTACCGTGGATCTAACAGAGCAGCAACCCAGTAGTCAGCACTATTTCTAACCCAAAGAATACGGGCATCATGTTGGAGATAGTGCAGCAAGAAGGCGCTCATGTGTCAGGTGCTTCTATGAGGTCCAAGTCCATGCTGTGTTGGTGGCGGGGTAACACTCAAGGTTGCTACCTCCGTCCCCTCCCGCCAACCATGGGCGACAGAGTGTGGATCATTATCCTTTTAATCTCCTGACTGTTGCATGTCCTTCACCTCATTCTCCTCAATCTTCACTAACAGTTTGTCTGGTACCATGAGCCCCTCTTGATTGCTGAAAGCCACCCTCCCATGGCACCCTCTTGTGCAATGACAGTCTGGAAATTTGAGATATTTTTATCCCTTCCACATCCTTCTCTGCTTCCAACTCCTCCTCTGGGACCATCAACTCCTCACACAGACGATTAAAACTGTGCTCCAACTTGTAGATGACCGGAATAGTGATGCTGATGACAGCATTGTCAGTGCTAACTATCTTAGTGGCTATTTCAAAACTCTACAGAATGGTGCAGAGGTCCTTCACCTGTACCCACTCTGCAAGCGTGATTTGCACCATGTCTGGACTGCGTTAGCCCTGGCTATGCAGAAGGACATACTGCGCCAGGGCTCGTCGCTGCTGCAACACCCGCTGCAACAAGTGCAGGGTGGTATTCCACAGTGTCGGAACATCGCTAATCAAAAGGTTAACAGGTAGGACGAAAGACATCTGTAGCAATGCAAGTCGATGACCTGCGGGGTGCGATTGTCAGAAGTGAGCACACAGTGACCATGCTTTCGGCAACAAGGCATCCAGGCCGGCATAGTGGTGCAGATATTGCTATGTCAACAAGATGAGGACATGAACCATGCAAGGCACGTGTGTGAGGTTACCACGGCGTATGGCTACCACCATATTTTCATCAATATCTTACATGGCCTTCCCTGACTCCAGGTTTAATGGAGGCAGCCATTGCTCTAATTTGGCCTCGATACCTTTCCACAACTCTTGAGCTGTGTCACTGCGATCTCCAAGGCATATTAATTTAAAAACTGCCGGATTGTGGTGAGCCATGGCTTTGCACTGCGGAGTTGGGAGAGATTTTATCTGCACTGTTGGAACGCGTATCTGATTAAGGGAGAGGTTGAGGGCACAGGTGGAGACCCAAGAGGAGGTGGAGGTGGCAGAAGCAGTGGATGAAGTGTTAGATACAGAGGTTCATCCCGCAAGCCTTGGATATTTAAAGACTTGTGGAGCAGCCGCTTGACTGTCTGCCCCCACAGCCACCAGAGTCACCCAGTGCCCAGTCAGTGAAATGCAATGCCCCTGCCCATGTTTGCTTGTCCAGGTGTCAGTGGTGAAATGTACCTACAGAGTCTACAGACATAGATTTTTTCAGGGAACAGGTGATGTTGTCAATGAAATGTTGGTGTAGAGCAGGCACAGCTTTCTTAGACAAGTAATGGCGACTAGGCAGCTGGTACTGGGGGACTGTGACGTCCATCAACTTTTGGAAACTGTCTGTATCTACCAGGAGGAAAGGCAGCATTTCCATCGCCATCAGATTGGAGATGGTGGAGTTCAAGCTCTTAGCCTTGCCATGTGTAGGAGGACACACTCTATTATATGACCACAACTGCAGGACCGAGAGCTGACTGCTGTGTTGAGAGAGGATGGAGTATAGAGAACAGGACACACTGCTGTACTGTAGGTGAAGTGCAGGTGGAGATGTGAAAAGACGTGGAATGGTGGTGGAGGAGGAAGAAACAGCAGATGAGGTTGATGGAACAGTCAGTGGTTGGCGAGGCCGGCTAGTCCACATTTTAGCGCAGTGAGATTCCCACACTAAGGCATATTGATCACGTATGTGCCGTTTCATGCATGTTGTCAAATTATTGCAATTTTTGCCTCTGCTGAGGTTTTTTTTGCAAATTTGACAGATAACGTGTGTTGGGTCTTCATTTATGGTCTCAAAATACGCCCAGGCTAGGCAACCCTTGCTGCCTCTGTGAACTACACACTTGTGACCGATGTTGGCCAAAACCAGAGTTGGGGCTGAGGATGCAGTGTTTGTCGTGGTTGCATTACTTCATGTCTGTGTGGGAAGCCGCAACGTAACCTTCCCATTTTCCTCCACCTCCACCTCCTCTGCTGAGCTACTCAGCTGCGTACCTCTGGGTTCACACCAAGTGAAATCTACAACCTCATCATCATCCTCTCTGTTCTTACACGCCTCATCCTGAGAGTCACCCTCCTCCTCTTCCTGCCCTGACACAACAGTACAGTCTGCGTGCGGTATCTGGTATCTGAATCTCATCATGATCACCTCCACCCTTGGAGGTTAATGTCTTGTGATGAGGGTCTGGATTCTGCTTGGACCCAACCTCATACAGCCCCAGATCCAGCATGAAAAAATTTGGGGCATCAGTACAGATGCTTTCCTCCTCTGGAAATCTGGTTGTCTGATTAGCCACTGAAACACAGTTTTAGCACAAACGAATTGTAGTAGCTAATTGGGTCTTATGGCTGCACCACTATATTAGACTCAACATTTTTTACATGGAAATCTGGCTGTCATGATCCAGAATGGGGTTTATTTCTTGTTATTCTCTCCCCGGTCTGGTCATGTGGGGGTTAACAATCTCTGCCTCATTTTGGGTTCTGTGTGGCTATTTCAGTCTGCTGTGGCTTGCAGACCAACGTCAGTGATAGTTCATGCTTCCAGGCTAGAGCAGCTGACCCTTTGATACTGTGTTTTGTCCTTTGCCCTTTTGCTCTGTTCCTGTGACTTCCCTTTCCTGCCACCCCGCATGTCTTACTGTTCGTTTCCTGTGCTTGGCCCTCTTGGTATGTGACCCAGCTTGTCTTCTGATCTGCTTGACTGTCTCACGTCTTGGTTATCTCTTCTCCTGTCTAGCTCTGACTTCTGGCTTGTATTTGACCATGTGCATTGCTGTGACCTCTGGTACTTCTTTTCCTGACTGTTTTTGACTTGGCTCATCTGACCACTCTTTTGCCACCTAGTGGTGCCTGTGCTGCTGCTCAGTGTTGCTACGCTGAGTGTGCAACCTCTCTTCCTTCTCCAGCATCCCCTGGTGGAGGTTGCGCTACACTGCACTGCAGCAGCATTACACTTGCCTTCTGATTTGCCACTGAAACACAGTTTTAGCACAAACAATTTGGAATCATTGGCCTCATGGCTGCACCACAATAATAGGCTAACTATTTTTACGTGGAAATCTGGCCTTCTGATTTGCCACTGAAACACAGTTTCAGCACAATTTATTTGGAGAAGCTAATTGGGCCTCTTGGCTACACCACTATATTAGGCCTATTGATTTTTAAGTAGAAATACGGCCTTCTGATTTGCCACTGAAACACAGTTTTAGCACAAATGATTTGGATTCATTGGCCTCATGGCTGCACCACTATAATAGGCATAACTATTTTTACGTGGAAATCTGGCCTTCTGATTTGCCACTGAAAAACAGTTTCGGCACAAACGATTTGGAGAAGCTAATTGGGCCTCTTGGCTACACCACTATATTAGGCCTATTGATTTTTAAGTAAAAATGTGGCCTTCTGATTTGCCAATGAAACACTGTTTTAGCACAAACGATTTAGAGTAGCTAATTGGGCTTCGTAGCTACACCAATTATATTAGGCCTAATACTTTTAAAGTGGAAATCTGGCCTTCTGATTTGCCACCAAAACACAATTTTAGCCCAAAACGATTTGGAGCAGCTACTTGGGCCTCGTGGCTGCATCACTATATTAGGCCTAACAATTTTTAAGTGGAAATCTGTCTTTCTAATTTGCCACTGAAACACAGTTTTAGCACAAACGAATTGGAGTAGCTAATTGGGCCTCGTGGCTGCACCACTATATTAGGCCAAACAGTTTTTACGTGGAAATCTGTCCTTCTGATTTGCCACTGAAGAAGTTTTAGCACAAATGATTTGAAATAGCTAATTGGGCCTCGTGGCTGCACCACTATATTAGACCTAATGATTTTTAAGTAGAAATATGGCCTTTTGATTTGCCACTGAAACTCAGTTTTAGCACAAACGATTTGGAGTAGCTATTTGGGCCTCGTGGCTTCATCACTATATTAGGCCTAAAAATTTTTAAGTGGAAATCTGGCTGTCTGATTTGCCACTGAAATACAATTTTTGCACAAGCGATTTGGAGAAGCTAATTGGACCTCTAGACTATACCACTGCATTATGCCTAATGATTTTTAAGTGGAAATATGGCCTTCTGATTTGCCACTGAAACATAGTTTTAGCACAAATGATTTGAAGTAGATAATTGGGTCTCGTGGCTGCAACATTATAATAGGCCTAACGATTTTTAAGTGGAAATGTGGTCTTCTGATTTGCCACTGAAGCACAGTTTTAGCACAAATGATTTGGAGAAGCTAATTGGGCCTCTAGGCTATACCACTGCATTATGCCTAATGATTTTTAAGTGGAAATATGGCCTTCTGACTTGCCACTGAAACATAGTTTTAGCACAAATGATTTGAAGTAGATAATTGGGTCTCATGGCTGCAACATTATATTAGGCCTAACGAGTTTTAAGTGGAAATGAGGTCTTCTGATTTGGCACTGAAACATAGTTTTAGCACAAATGATTTGGAGTAGCTATTTGGGTCTTGTGGCTGCACTACTATATTATGTCTTACAATTTTTACGTGGATATCAGGCCTTTTGATTTGCCACTGAAACACAGTTTTGACACAAAGAATTTGAAGTAGCTAATTGGGCCTCGTGGGTGCACCACTCAATTAGGCCTAACGATTTTTAAGTGGAAATAAGGCCTTCTGATTTGCCACTGAAACATAGTTTTAGCACAAATGATTTAAAGTAGCTAATTGGGCCTTGTGGCTGCAACATTATATTAGGCCTAACGATTTTTAAATGGAAATGTGGTCTTCTGATTTGCCACTGAAACACAGTTTTAGCACAAACGATTTGGAGTAGCTAATTGGGTCTTGTGGCTGCACTACTATATTATGTCTAACAATTTTTAAGTGGAAATCTGGCTTTCTGTTTTGCCACTGAAATACAGTTTTGACACAAAGTATTTGAAGTAGCTAATTGGGCCATGTGGGTGCACCACTAAATTAGGACTTTAAAATCCTCCAATAATACCAAACAGCAAAAGAGCAAAAAGGTTTACCCGTCGAGGCCTCCAGACAAATGCAGTGGACCCATATAGTTAAGATGGTAACACAGGTGCAAGAATACCGATGAAACAAACGCTCACAGCCTACCAATACATGGAGGGGGCAGTTGCCTGGTATGTTAATAACCCTTCTATTAGCTCAGGTGGGCTGCCCAGCGCTATCAGAATGCATGCCTGCGGTGTCTGTTCAAATGGCATGCATTTTGATAGCGCTGGGCAGCCCTCCTGAGCTAATAGAAGGGTGTCACTACTAGGCTTGGCTGGATGCTGTGCATTGCCATAGTGTGAACAGCGCCCCATACAAGTTTTTTATTGTGCATTAACCCATTAAGCCCCAAGGGTGGTTTGCACATTCATGACCGGGCCAATTTTTACAATTCTGACCACTGTCCCTTTATGAGGTAATAACTCTGAAACGCTTCCATGGATCCCAGTGATTCTGACACTGTTTTCTCATGACATATTGTACTTCATGTTAGTGGTAAAATTTCATTCAAATAATTTGTGTTTATTTGTGAAAAAAATGGAAATTTGGCGAAAATTTTGAAAATTTTGCAATTTTCCAACTTTGAATTTTTATGCCCTTAAATCACAGAGATACAGCACGCAAAAACTTGATAAGTAACTTTTCCCACATGTTTACTTTACATCAGCACAATTTTGCAACCACTAATTTTTTTTGTTAGGAAGTTATAAGGGTTAAAAATTGACCAGCGATTTCTCATTTTTGCAACACCATTTTATTTTTAAGGACCACATCATATTTGAAGTCACTTTGCGGTGTCTATATGATAGAAAATACCCAAAAGTGACACCATTGTAAAAACTGCACCTCTTAAGGTGCTCAAAACCACATTCAAGAAGTTTATTAACCCTTTAGGTGCGTCACAGGAATTTTTTGAGTATTTAAAAAAAAATGAACATTTAACTTTTTTTCACAAAAAAAATAATTCAGGTTCAATTTTTTTTATTTTACCAAGGGTAACAGGAGAAATTGGACTGAAAAAGTTATTGTGCAATTTGTCCTGAGTACGCTGATACCTGATATGTGGGGGGAAACCACTGTTTCGGTGCATGGCAGAGCTCAGAATGGAAGGAGCGCCGTTTGACTTTTTTTGGCTGGAATTCAGATCGGACGCCATGTTGCGTTTGGAGAGCCCCTGATGTAACTAAACAGTGGAAACCCCCTCAAGTGACCCAATTTTAGAAACTAGACCCCCCCAAGAAACTTATCTAGATATGTGGTGAGAACTTTGAACCCACAAGGGCTTCACAGAAGTTTATAACGTACAGCGGTACAATTAAAAAATCATATTTTTTCCACAAAAATGATCTTTTCACCCCCAATTTTTATGTTCCCAAGGGTAACAGGACCCTAAAAGTTATTGTGCAATTTGTCCTGAGTATGCTGATACCCCACATGTGGGGGTAAACCACTATTTGGGCACATGGCAGACCTCGGAAGGGAAGCAGTGCTTTTTGACGTTTTTGGCTGGAATTGAGATTGGACACCATGTCGCGTTTGGAAAGCCCCTGATGTACCAAAACAGTGGAACCCCCCATAAATGGCACCATTTTGGAAACTAGACCCCCCCAAGGAACTTATCTGGATGTGTGGTGAGAACTTTGAACCCCCCAGTGCTTCACAGAAGTTTATAATGCCTCGTGTGAAAATAAAAAAATCGTATTTTTTCCACAAGCATGATCTTTTATTCACCAATTTTTTTTATTTTCCCAAGGGTACCAGGAGAAATTGGACCCCAAAAGTTGTTGTCCAATTTGTCCTGAGTACGCGGACACCTCATATGTAGGAGAAAACTACTGTATGGGCACACGTCAGGGCTTGGAAGGGAAGTAGTGACGTTTTGGAATGCAGACTTTGATGGAATGGTCTGCAGGTGTCATGTGCGTTTGGAGAGCCCCTGATGTACCTAAACTATTGAAACTCCCCACAAGTGACCCCATTTTGGAAACTAGACCCCCCACAGAACTTATCTAGATGTGTGGTGAGCACTTTGAAACCCCAAGGGCTTCACAGAAGTTTATAATGCCCGGGCATGAAAATTAAAAAAATGTATTTTTTCCACAAACATGATCAATTAGTCCCCAATTTTTTTATTTTCCCAAGGGTAACAGGAGAAATTGCACCCCAAAAGTTGTTTTACAATTTGTTCTGAGTAGGCTGATACCCTATATGTGGGGGTAAAACACTGTTTGGGCGCATGGCCGAGCTTGGAAGGGAAGGAGCACCATTTTACTTTTTCAACGCAGAATTGGCTGGAATTGAGATCCGACGCCATGCTGCATTTGGAGAGCAGCTCATGTGCCCAAACAGTGGAAACCCCCAATTCTAACTCCAACCCTAACCCCAGCACACTCCTAACCCTAATCTCAGCCCTAACCCTAGCCCTAACCCTAGCCCTAGCCCTAACCCTAATGGGAAAATGGAAATAAATACATTTTCTTTTAATTTTATTATTTTTCCTTAATTAAGGGGGTGATAACGGGGGGTTTGATTTACTATTTATAGCGGGTTTTTATGTTTGGCAACTGTCGCACGCTAAAAGACGCATTTTATTGTAAAAATAGTTTTTGCATCACCACATATTGAGAGCTATAATTTTTCCATATTTTGACCCACCGAGTCATGTGAGGTCTTATTCTTTGCGGGACGAGTTGACATTTTTATTGGTACCATTTTTGGGTATGTGACATTTTTTGATCGCTTTTTATTCCGATTTTTGGGACGCAGAATGAACAAAAACCAGCGTTTCATGAATTTCTTTTGGGGGGTGCGTTTACACCGTTCCGCGTGCGGTAAAATTGATAAAGCGCTTTTATTCTTCGGGTCAGTACGGTTACAGCGATACCTCATTTATGTCGTTTTTTTATGTTTTGGCGGTTTTATGCAATGAAAACTATTTTATATAAAAAATAATTATTTTTGCATCGCTTTATTCTGCAAGCTATAACTTTTTTATTTTTTCACTGATGATGCTGTATCATGGCTCATTTTTGGTGAGACAAGATGACGTTTTCAGCGGTACCATGGATATTTATTTGCATCTTTTTTATCGCGCGTTATTGCACTTTTTGTTTGGCGGTATGATAATAAATCATTATTTTTTGCTTAGTTTTTATTTTTATTTTTTAAGGGGTTTGCTAAACGGGTTAACTAATGGGACAGTTTTATAGGACGGGTCGTTACAGATGCGGCGATACCAAATATGTGTACTTTTATCGTTTTTTTCTTTATTATTTCCAAAAAATGAATTTATTGGGGAATATTTTTATTTTTTTTTCTAATTTATTTAGCGATTTTTTAAAAATTATTTTTACACTTTTTTTAACTTTATTAGGCTGTCCCAGGGGGGACATAACTGTCCTGTGAAAGATCGCTGATCTGTCACATCACAGATCACTGTGACAGATCAGCGATCTGTCACAGGCATAGAAGCAGACTTCCTCATGCCTGCGCTTTGAAGGCACTGAAGAAGTCAGCTCCCTGTAGGCCCCCGAAGGTCCCCGTCGCCATCTTGGATCCGGGGACCTGTAGGGAAAGAGATCCCCACAGCAGCGCTGCACATTGCGCTGCGGTGGGGGGCTCAGGGACGCACGGAGGGAGCCCCCTCCCTGCCGATGCTTCCCTTTAACTCCCGGTGCACCATCATCGTGTTTGATCGCAGCGTGCAAGGGGTTAACGTGTCGGGGGTGGTCCGTGACCGCCCCTGACACATTTTGCTGGGTGTCAGCTGTGATAATTAGCTGACACCCGGACGCGATCAGCGGCGGTCACCACGTGGGCGCTGCTGATCGCTATGGCATACTATCCCATCCCTGGGAATTAAGTCCCAGGGCACATGGATGGGATAGTACGTCATATGGGATTAAGGGGTTAACATACCAGGCAACCGCCCCCTCCATGTATTGGTAGGCTGTGAGCGGTTGTTTCTTCGGTATTCTTGTACCTGTGTTACCAACTTAACTATATGGGTACACTGCATCCTGCATTTGTCTGGAGGCCTGGACGGGTAAACCTTTTTGCTCTTTTGCTGTTTTCTATTATAGGAGGATTTTTAAGTCCTCTTTCTGTGCTATTTCAGTGTTAGGATTTAGTGTTAGGTACCCGTAAACGTGGAGACCTTTGGCACAGGTTACGGGCTCACGTATTTTGGCCAAAATATCAGCTAATACTCCACATTTTTTTAATGTGATTTTTGCACTTTTTATTCAGGGTGCAGTTGGGACCATTTGGTCTTGTAAACTGCGGTGTCTGTTCACATGGCATGCATTTTGATAGCGCTGGGCAGCCCGCCTGAGCTAATAGAAGGGTGTCACTTCTAGGCTGGCCTGGATGCTGTGCATTGCCAGAGTATGAACAGCACCGCATACAAGTTTTTTATTGTGCATTAACATACCAGGCAACCGCCCCCTCCATGTATTGATAGGCTGTGAGCGGTTGTTTCATCGGTATTCTTGCACCTGTGTTACCATCTTAACTATATGGGTCCATAGCTGTGGTATGATGTCAATTACAGGCCTCTCTCATCTTTTTAAGTGGGAGAACTTGCACAATTGGTGGCTGACTAAATACTTTTTTCCCCACTGTATGATACGTATAGGACAGTGAGGACCTTCATACTATATATAGGGGGCAGTGGGGACATCATATTGTATATAGGGACTATGTAGCCATTTTACTATATATAGGGAGCTCTGGGGTCCTCAATGTATTATAAAGGGCTTTGAGGAAAATCATATTGTGTATTGAGGGCTGTAGGACTATCATTCTGTATATACAGAACTGTGTGGGTACTCAAAGGACATTATTTGTTATAAAAGGAGACATTATTAGTTTTGTTAGGGGCACTCAGGTCCCATTATTTATTTTTGTTGGGGGGGCATAATTAACTTTAAGTGGACACTCAAGAGTATTTGTTGCTGGAAGGGGGAACTTGGGATATTATATAGAATTTTTTGGGGAGGGAGTAATCCTAATAATGCCATAATTTTTTAAATATTGGGGTCAGTGCTCCACACCGCAAGTGCACCCAGAGTGGGGAGTTTTTGTAGGTTGGAAATAGATGGCTACGTCGCTTTAAATGTGTTTTTATTGTAATCTGTGCAGACAAGCTGTGGCTGGAGAAGTGGTAATGGAGGTCTGGGCCAGATGGAAAAGACTGGAAAAGTGAACAACCCGAATCAGAAAGAACGTCATGTGTAAGTTAAACTGTACTGTAATCACGTGTATGTTCTGTGGGACTGGTATCTACCAATATACAGTTACTGTAAGGTGGTAAGATTGCTCTTTTTAGTAGTGTTTTTATTTTTTTTATTTAGTAACAGGTTAATGTGTTTCAATCATTATGTAGTAGAAGGTGTATGGTGGTATCATTGGTCTTTGTATAGAGTGTTTTGTTATGTAGAGATAATGGTCATATTATTATGTATTCTCTGTGTATTGGTGATGATAGTGGACATTGTGTAGCCGTATTGTTTGGTCTTTTGTAGTAGTCATTTTGATAATATTGGTCTTTGCATTGTGTGTTGTTGGCTAGCAACAGTGATATACTGTAATTACAGATGCTATTTTATATGGATATAGGGCAGTCATATGGGGAAACATGCACTTTGGGGCTTGGACCCCTGGTCTTTTAGGACCCTAGCAACACCCCTGCGTACTGTGTGTTTACATGTCCGTGTTTCCGGAGTTGTATGTTTGAAGGTAAGCTCAGTTATGGTACCATATCTAAGCAGTAAGCTTGGTTCTGGTACTGTATCAATGTTGTAATCTAGATTCTGGTACCATATGTATGCCATAAGCTTGGTATTGTTCCCGTATTTATGTAGTAGACTTAGTAATCTCGGTTCAGCTCCCATATCTCTGGAGTAAGCTCTGTTCTGCTCCCATATCTCTGTAGTAAACTCTGTTCTGCTCCCATATCTCTGTAGTAAGCTCATTTCTGCTCCCATATCTCTCTAGTAAGCTCGGATCTGCTCCCATAGCTCTGTAGTAAGCTCAGTTCTACTCGCTTATCTCTGTAGTATGCTCGGTTCTGCTCCCATATCTCTGTAGTAAGCTTGGCTCTGCTCCCTTATCGCTGTAGTAAGCTCGTTTCAGTTCCCTTATCTACAGTCATGGCCAAAAGTATTGACACCCCTGCAATTCTGTCAGATAATACTCAGTTTCTTCCTGAAAATGATTGCAAACACAAATTCTTTGGTATTATTATCTTCATTTAATTTGTCTTAAATGAAAAAACACAAAAAGAATTGTCCTAAAGCCAAATTGGATATAATTCCACACCAAACATAACAAAGAGGGTGGACAAAAGTATTGGCACTGTTCGAAAAATCATGTGATGCTTCTCTAATTTGTGTAATTAACAGCACCTATAACTTACCTGTGGCACCTAACAGGTGTTGGCAATAACTAAATCACACTTGCAGCCAGTTAACATGGATTAAAGTTGACTCAACCTTTGTCCTGTGTCCTTGTGTGTACCACATTGAGCATGGAGAAAAGAAAGAAGACCAAAGAACTGTCTGAGGACTTGAGAAACCAAATTGTGAGGAAGCATGAGCAATCTCAAGGCTACAAGTCCATCTCCAAAGACCTGAATGTTCCTGTGTCTACCGTGCGCAGTGTCATCAAGAAGTTTAAAGCCCATGGCTCTGTGGCTCCCTAGATGTGGACGGAAAAGAAAAATTGACAAGAGATTTCAACGCAAGATTGTGCGGATGTTGGATAAAGAACCTCCACTAACATCCAAACAAGTTCAAGCTGCCCTGCAGGCCCAGGGTACAACGGTGTCAACCCGTACTATCCATCAGGATCTGAATGAAAAGGGACTGTATGGTAGGAGACCCAGGAAGACTCCACTTCTTACCCCGAGACATAAAAAAGCCAGGCTGGAGTTTGCCAAAACTTACCTGAAAAAGCCTAAAACATTTTGGAAGAATGTTCTCTGGTCAGATGACACAAAAGTAGAGCTTTTAGGGCAAAAGCATCAACATAGAGTTTACAGGAGAAAAAAGAGGCATTCAAAGAAAAGTACACGGTCCCTACAGTCAAACATGGTGGAGGTTCCCTGTTGTTTTGGGGTTGCTTTGCTGCCTCTGGCACTGGACTGCTTGACCGTGTGCATGGCATTATGAAGTCAGAAGACTACCAACAAATTTTGCAGCATAATTTAGAGCCCAGTGTGAGAAAGCTGGGTCTACCTCAGAGGTCATGGGTCTTCCAGCAGGACAATAACCCAAAACACACTTCAAAAAGCACTAGAAAATGGTTTGAGAGAAAGCACTGGAGACTTCTAAGGTGGCCAGCAATGAGTCCAGACCTGAATCCCATAGAACACCTGTGGAGAGATCTAAAAATGGCAGTTTGGAGAAGGCACCCTTCAAATATCAGGGACCTGGAGTAGTTTGCCAAAGAAGAATGGTCTAAAATTCCAGCAGAGCATTGTAAGAAACTCATTGATGGTTACCGGAAGCGGTTGGTCGAAGTTATTTTGGCTAAAGGTTGTGCAATCAAGTATTAGGCTGAGGGTGCCAATACTTTTGTCCGGCCCATTTTTGGAGTTTTGTGTGAAATGATCAATGTTTTGCTTTTTGATTGATTCTCTTTTGTGTTTTTTCATTTAAGGCAAATTAAATGAAGATAAAAATACCAAAGAATTTGTGTTTGCAATCATTTTCAGGAAGAAACTGAATATTATCTGACAGAATTGCAGGGGTGTCAATACTTTTGTCCATGACTGTAAGTAGTATTCTTGGTTCCGTTCTTGTGTCTATGTAGTTAGCTTGCTTCTCTTACTGTATCTATGTAGGCAGTAAGCTTGGTTCTACTCCCATATCTATGCAGCAAGCTTTGTTCTGTTCGCATATCTATGTACCAGCCTGTCTTTAAAGCTTGTCATTGCTGCTGCTTTAATGCAGCGGCCAGAGATAAGCAGGGCAGAGGTGGGCCACCACAATTCGAGGGCCACTGCCTTGTGATTGCCCCCCAGGCTGAAAAGTGCCAGCCAGCCTCTGCCTGGACGGGTAAACCTTTTTGCTCTTTTGCTGCACCACTAAATTAGGCCTAAAGATTTTTAAGTGGAAATACGGCCTTCTGATTTGCAACTGAAACAAAGTTTTAGCACAAACGATTAGGAGTATCTATTTAGGCCTCATGGCTGCATCAATTATATTAGGCCTAATGCTTTTTAAGTGGAAATCTGGCCTTCTGATTTGCCACTGAAGCACAGTTTCAGCACAAGCAATTTGGGTAAGTTGCAAATTGGGCCTTCTGGCTGCAACACTATATCAGGCATAACAATTTTTAAGTGGAAATCTGGCCTTCTAATTTGCCACTGAAACACAGTTTGGGCACGAATGATTTGGAGTAGATAATTGGGCCTCGTGGCTGCAACACTATATTAGGCCTAATGATTTTCAAATGGAAATTTGGCCTTCTGATTTGCCTCTGAAAAACAGTTTTAGCACAAACAATTTGGAGTAGCAAATGGGCCTTACGCAGACTGCCACCCGGTATTTGCACAATCTAGTTAGATGCTGGAAGATCGATTTCACACAGGACAAGTTCACTTTCAGCAGCACTAGCGCAGGAGCCACCTCTCTGCACTGTGACACTGAGCAAATGGCACCACAAGATATCCGCTTTTTATATGGCCAGGGACATGTGACTTCAGCAACCAATCACAGAAGACCTTGTGTGATGACATTGTGGATGGTTTCTTCTCCCTGATTGGTTGCCAGAATCAATACACATGAAGATAAGTGGAGAAAAAAATAGCTTGTGCCGCTCTTGTAATCTCATTAGACGTTCCTTTAACCTCTCCACACATAGGAGTGTGCGTTATAGCAACATGGTGGAAGAGTATGTGTCCACACGTACTAACAGATGGGTCTGCCCTATTTAACTTCTGGGTCTCCAAATTGTACACATGGCCATAGCTTGCCCTTTATGCCTTGGAGGTGATGACCTGCCCTGCGGAAAGTGTCATGTTGGAACATGTGTTCAGCAAGGCAGGGGGTGTGATCACAGACAGATACAATCACCTGCCCGCATCCAACGTAGGGAAACTAACATTCCTTAAAATGAACCAGACGTGGATCCCACAGGATTTGCCTATACCTTTGGATGACTAGACAACTATTCCAGCCACATACAGCCAGTATTCAATTCTATTTGCCATTCGTTTCATTTAGGTGCCTCTTCCTGAAATGAAAAGCCTAAACAACTGTGTTGGCTTCTCACTCCTCAACCGCTTCCAGCTATATCACCACGTTCACCTCTTCCTCCACTTGGACCTACAGTACACTTCATGGAACCTGATAGCTAGTTTTAGTTTTGTTAAATTTGGGTAGTTTTAGTAGTTTTACGTCAGTTCAATAAAATAAAAGACAACCCCACCAAAAAAATAATAATAACAGTTCTGCTTAGCTAGGGCAGACATTTACTCTTTATCTATCATGTCATCTACAATGGCAGAGATCTCCACGTTTGCCCCATCAAATTTTTCTAAAATGTGGATTCTGCTGCTGCCACTCCCACTGCACAGCTGTGCTAACCAGACCTCTGACTGAACACTGCATTGTATAGCTTTACTGTCCTACTAATGGGAAGTGTACTCTCTTTAGGATACACAAACATGAAAAAGCTCCTAATATAATGATTTTTTTTGTATAAAATACTGTTTTACATGCCCTTTTTTCCTCTCTTGGAAAACAGCTGGACTTTTCCTGTTCCCCATAATAAGGGATGATTTTTAAATGGCTTGGTAAAAAACTTTCGAATTGTTTAATATTTTCACAATTGTAAACCTTTTGTGGATCACAAAAAAGTAACAATTTTTCTTCACTCCTAGTTGAGAGGCAAATACTTTTCCATTTTCAAATTAAAAAAACTAAATATGTGCTAAAAATAGTAGTGGATAATTGAAGCCTACCTGTGCTTTTATACGTGAGATTCAGAGTGTGCTCCTCTGTATTAGAGTGGATTTCTTCACCAAAAGCTCACCAAATGCCAAGTCCAGGTGCCTTGTATCCATGCTGAGTACTCCACAAAGAGTGTGGGCAGCTTGTGAGTCTGTCTTTCCTTGCTTTCTCTGTCATAGAGCAGGAACATAAGACTCTGCCTACAGTCCCGCCCTGGAGCACGAGCTTATCATTAGCTGAAAACTTCTAACACTGATTAAACAAGAACTACAGGTATCATTTTAATCAGTTTAACACTGCCAACCTGACAATGCCTGTAGTTTACTTTGCAAAATCCTGATGACAGGTTTGCTTTAATGGCTAATAAAAATATAATAAGTGATGTTACGAAGCAAGGTTTGTAGACTAATTAGGTCTCTTCATCAGATATATGGAATAACAAATTATCTAAATAAACATCACATTTTAATTTTGCTGGCCATTAAAAGGTTTCATAACTAGAGTTGAGCATTCCGATACCGCAAGTATCGGGTATCGGCCGATACTCACTGTATCGGAATTCCGATACTGAGTTCCGATACTTTTAGCATATCGAATACCGGAATCGGAAGTCCCATAATGCTAGGAGCCAGTTGGATTTGATTCAGCCAATGACAATCCTCAGAAGTGTGGGCACATCCTGTTAGGCATGTAGGCATGTTAACTAATGGCATGGCTGTGATTGGCTGCTGAAATGATGTCATGATGCACTATAAAAGCCGCCACCGCCGCCATTTCGGGTTCACTCTGCTGTGAATTCAGTTAGGGACAGGCTCCTGTTCAAGACTGTGAGGGACAGTTAGAGATAGCGATTTTCACAATCATAGTGTGCTTTACCCAGGCTACATAATCCACCACTGTAGCTTTCTTTTGCTTTGCAGCAGTGTTCACAGCTGTCTGCAAGGTCTGTGTGAGTGCAACTCACGCTGAGTAGTGTTTCCTGCAGCCACGTCTGGTTGTAGGCCGCTCAGCATGTGTCACTGCCTCATACATATTTTTCTTTCTTTGCTGCTGATTTTTCATTCTCCTATTAGTGTGCATCCATCCGTATCCATATACGTTGGTTGGTTGCAAACACTATAGGAGTTGACAACGGAGCCTCTCTACAGCCTTTCAGTGCTAGTGCCCAGTTTGCTGCACTGTTCACGGCTGTCTGAGAGGTCTCTGTGTATGAGTGCAGCTCACGCTGAATAGTGTGTCCTACAGCTACGTCTGGTTGTAGGCCGCTCAGCGTGCATCACTGCCTCACACATATTTTTCTTTTATTGCAGCTCATTTTTCATTCTCCTATTAGTGTGCATCCATCCGTATCCATCTACATAGGTTGGTTACAAACACTATATAGGAGTAGATAGAGGAGCCTTTTTTCTGGCTTGTGCCCTTCAGCTGCAGCCAGATTAGTATTACCCTATTTTTTGGAGCCTCATCTTTTGCATTGTAGGTTACCTTCCTGCATTGTAATAGCTCCAAAAAGTTTGTGATACTATCGCTTTCAAATCTTTGGTCACATCCTTTTAGTTTTTTTGAAAAAAAAAAACCAAAATAAAGTTCGCCAAACACTCCATTTGACAGTTGTGTAGGCCACATTAGCTCATATTAAAGTGTAGTCCACACACACACTTCATAAAATTAGTGTTTCTTATACCTGTTAGCAGCTGTTCAGGAATAAGCACACTAAGCCCCCCCTTTGTACTTTTCTGCCTATCTTTATCAGTCTACCAAGATGAAGAAGGCAGGGAGTAAGGCACGTGGGCGTGGAGTTTCAGCAGGGAGAGAACGTGGGGATTCTGCAGGGAGAGGAAGTGGGGATTCTGCAGGGAGCGGATGTGGGGACTCTGTGCCTGCTGCGGGCACCCGTGAGTCAGCATCCTCCAGTTTTAGCAGGCAACAGTCCTTTATGCGCAGCTTTATAAGACCTCGCCGTACCCCACTGCTGCGGGAGGAACAAATTGAAGCCGTTGTCGGATGGATGGCAGCTAACGCATCGACTTCAATTACTTCCACATCCTCGTAGGGCCAGAGCACCGAAAAGCAAACATCTGTCTCTTCACCACCTGCCAAAGTGCCCAGGCAGTCAGTGAGCTCTGGACAGGAGCCATCACAGTCTCTACTTCTGTTCTCGGAATCTGTTGGTTTGGAAAGAGGGGGCCAGCCAAGCAGCATTCCAGAATGTGAAGAAGAGGGAGTATGCAGTGATGCACAACTTCTTTGTCCCTCTGAATCTGAAGAAGCGAGTGGGCCAGTGCCTATGGTCAGCACACCTCAGT
Source organism: Dendrobates tinctorius (assembly GCF_039654945.1). NCBI lineage: Eukaryota > Metazoa > Chordata > Amphibia > Anura > Dendrobatidae > Dendrobates > Dendrobates tinctorius. The sequence continues at coordinate 3,548,090 of NW_027361679.1, forward strand.
ACGCATCAGATGATGACGAGACTCAGGTGCCATTTTCTGGTGCGTACGGTGCTGGTGAGACTACCCAGGAGAAGCAGGTGTTTGAAGAGGGGAGTGTACATGATGAGGTCCATGACCCATCATGGCCTGAGGAACAGGAAGGTGGTGGGAGCAGCTCTGAGGAAGAGATTCCCCAAAACAGGAGGGAGAGGGAGGGGGCAGACTTGGTTGCCTGTTGCCTCCACTTCGGCACCCGTTAGGAGCATTCCTCTTCCAAAAGCCAAAACGGGTGCTCCCAAGACTTGCAGTGCATGGTCCTTTTTTGACACAGTTGCAGATGACATTTGCTTTGTCAAATGCAAGCTGTGTCATCAGAAAGTCAAAAGAGGGAAAAATGTCAGCAACCTCAATACCACAAATATGTGGAAACATGTGCGGACCAAGCACGAGCTGGCGTTACACAGACACACTGAAGATGTAGGCCAACGTACAGCACCACCTATCACCTCTTCAGCTCGTGTTGGGGCCTCTTCCTCCAGCTCACACACAGCTGGTTCAGGTTCCTCACAGGATCGCCAAGGAAGAACCTCTGGCACTGTTGTCCGGAGACCCAGTGACATTCCACCCACAGCACCACGTTCCCAGTCATCCTCACACTCCCAGGCCACTCTACAGCCATCGGTAGCACAGGCATGGGATAAAAGGCGGCCATACTCGGCAAACCATCCCCGAGCACAGGCTCTGAATGCTGGCATTGCCAAACTACTGGCCCTTGAAATGCTCTCATTCAGGCTGGTGGAGACTGACACCTTCTGGAACTTCATGACATTGGCAGTCCCACAATACACCATGCCCAGCCGCTTTTATATCAGTAGGCAAGCCGTCCCTGCCCTGCAAAAGCATGTGGAGGGAAAAATAAAACATGCGCTACTAAACGCCATCAGTAGCAAGGTCCACCTGACCACCGATGCGTGGACCAGTAACCATGGACAGGGACGATACATTTCCCTCACTGCCCATTGGGTCAATGTTGTGGAGCCAGGTACAGATCTGGAGAGTGGCGCTGTATGTGTTCTGCCAACTCCACGGATTGCAGGAATCCAGTCTGTACACATTGACTCCTCCTCCTACTCAAGTTCCTCAGAAACAGCTCTGCAGGAGCCTGTTACGACCGATATGAGCACAGCCATGGCCAAACGTCAACAGGCCGTACTCAAATTAATTTCTTTGGGGAATTGAAGCCACACAGCGCAGGAGCTCTGGAATGCCATCAAGCAGGAGAGCGACATGTGGTTTCTGCCAGCGAATCTCCAGCCAGGCTTGGTAGTGTGTGACAATTTCCGAAATCTGGTGGCAGCTCTGGGCCTAGGCAACCTCACTCACATCCCATGTCTGGTACATGTGCTGAACTTGGTCGTGCAGAGCTTTCCGAGGGACTATTCGGATCTTGATGCACTGCTGCACAAGGTCTGCATAGAGTGCGCTCACTTGCGGCGTTCCAGCATTGCAAGATTGCGCCTTGCAGCTCTGCAGCGCCGATTACGCCTTCTGGAACATCACATCATATGTGACCTACCCACCAGGTGGAATTCAACGTTACATATGTTGGAGCTGTTGTGTGAGCAGCAGGCAGCACTAATGGAGTACCAGCTGCATCAGGCGCAAACAAGTCGCACTGTGCGCCAGTCACACTTCAGCATCACTGAGTGGGCCTCTATGAAGGACATCTGCCTCGTTTTGCGTGCCTTCGATGATTCCACGCGAATGGTGAGTGCAGATAATGCACTAGTCAGCATGACTGTCCCCCTTATCTGCCTGCTTCAAAAAACACTGCAAGCACTAAGGGAGGAGGTTTTGGAAGAGGTGGAGGATGAGGAGTCACAAATGTCATCTGCTTCTGGACAGTCTGCGCTACGTGGTTCCTCACAAAGGCCTAGGCAGGGGACACTTTGTGAGGAGGATGAGGAGGAGTCAATGGAGGAGGAAGACATCTCTCCAGAGGAGGGAGGTACACAATGCTCTAGTCAGTATGTACAGCGAAGGTGGGGTGATGCAGAGCAGGCAGAGATGATGCCTCAAGCAGGGGACAGCGTTTCTTTGGCAGTTGGGAGTCTGCAGCACATGGTTGATTTCATGCTGCAGTGCGTGAGAAACGACCGCCGCATCGCCCACATTCTCAACACGGCTGATTATTGGGTGTACACCCTCCTAGATCCTCCCTACCGGGACAACTTACAAAGCCTCATACCACCGTTGAACCGGGAGCGTAAAATGCAGGAGTACCAAGACACACTGGTGCAGTCCATCATGTTCTCCATTCCACCCGACAGCAGTGCTGCTAGTGCTTTACAAAGCAGCTCTGTGCGTCGAGGCAGTGGAGGAAGCTCTGCACAAAGAGGGAGCAGAGGCAGCGCCACAGCACAAGGCAAGACCGGTATGGCCCAAATGTGGCAAAGTTTTGTGTGTCCGCCACAAAATTTCTACACCATCACAGACGGCTCCAGTCAGCAGGAGGCAACGTTTCCCTCAGATGGTGACAGACTACATGTCTTGTCCTGTCAGTGTACTCCCAGATGGCTCTTCCCCCTTCAAGTTTTAGGTCTCTAAGCTGGATACATGGCCAGAGCTTAGCCAGTATGCATTGGAGGTGCTGGCTTGCCCTGCTGCCAGTGTATTATCGGAATGCGTCTTTAGTGCCGCAGGTGGTTTACTAACAGACCGTCGCACGCGACTATCCTGCGATAACGTTGACCGGCTTACTTTTCTGAAAATGAACAAGGCCTGGATCTCGCCAGAATTTGCCAGTCCTCTTCCAGAATAAATAATTGGTTGGCAACAGTATCCAGGTCTCCTGTTTTGTTCATGTTTCTACCACCTGAACTGTAATCCCTGGGCTTCAACATCGCCAGTTGCTGCTCAGAAGTGTCTTTGGCACGGGTACTCCCTCTTGCCCATCCTGGTTCCAGCATGCCTGCTGTTTCTGGGAAGTGTCAACGTCACTTTGCCACCAATACGTTGTCCTGTCGTGTTGCGGTCGGGTTAGCCGAGTCTATGGTGCTTGCAGTTTAGGTGCTTCCTATGTGGGCTGCGGGTTCTGGTAATAAAGGCTGGTTCCATAGTGCCAATAGGACAAGCACCCCCTGTAGGACTGTGGGTTTCGTTATCTGCGGCCTGCTCGCGGCCTTGCAACTTTGTTTATTATGGGTACCTTCTGCTACCCATCCGGGTTCCAGCACCGTCAGCTTGTTCTCGGCAGTGCCTTTGGCCGAGGTGCCTCCTTCTCGGTATCCGAGTTCCAGCAACGTCTGCTGGTTCTTGGTAGTGCTTTGTAGCACAGGTACCTCCTGCTTAGAAACCGTGTTCCAGCACTGTCAGCTGGTCCACGGTTGTGCCATTGGCTCTTGTTCCTTCTGCTGCCACTCTGGGTTCCAGCACCGTCAGCTGGTTCTCGGTAGTTCCATTGACTCTTGTAGCTTCTGCTACTCATCCGGGTTCCAGCACCATCAGCTCGTTCTCGGCAGTGTCTTTGGTACGGGTACTCCCTCCTGCCCAGCCTGGTTCCAGCCCGCCTGCTGTTTCCGGGTAGTGTCAATGTCACTTTGCCACCGACTCGTTGTCCGGTCTTGCTGCGGTCGGGTTAGCCGAGTCTATGGTGCCTGCAGTTTAGGTGCTTCCTATGTGGGCTGCGGGTTCTCATAATAAAGGCTGGTTCCGAAGTGCCAATAGGACAAGCACCCCCTGTAGGACTGTGGGTTTTGTTAACTGTGGCCTGCTCGCGGCCTTGCTACTTTGTTTATTATGGGTACCTTCTGCTACCCATCCGGGTTCCAGCACCGTCAGCTGGTTCTCGGCAGTGCCTTTGGCCGAGGTGCCTCCTTCTCGGTATCGGAGTTCCAGCAACGAGTCTATGGTGCCTGCAGTTTATGGGCTTCCTATGTGGGCTGTGGGATCTGGCAACAAAGGCTGGTTCCGTAGTGCCAATAGGACAAGCACCCCCTGTAGGACTGTGGTTTTCGGTAACTGCGGCCGGCTCGCGGCCTTGCAACTTTGTTTTTCATGGGTACCTTCTGCTACCCATCCAGGTTCCAGCACTGTCAGCTGGTTCTCGACAGTGCCTTTGGCTTAGGTGCCTCCATCTCAGTATCCGAGTTCCAGCAACATCTGCTGGTCCTTGGTAGTGCTTTGTAGCACAGGTACCTCCTGCTTAGAAACCATGTTCCAGCACCGTCAGCTGGTCCACGGTTGTGCCATTGGCTCTTGTTCCTTCTGCTGCCCCTCCGGGTTCCAGCACCATCAGCTGGTCCTCGCTAGTTCCATTTGCTCTTGCAGCTTCTGCCACCCATCCGGGTTCCAGCACTGTCAACTGGTTCTCGACAGTGCCTTTGGCTTAGGTGCCTCCATCTCGGTATCCGAGTTCCAGCAACGTCTGCTGGTCCTTGGTAGTGCTTTGTAGCACAGGTACCTCCTGCTTAGAAACCATGTTCCAGCACCGTCAGCTGGTCCACGGTTGTGCCATTGGCTCTTGTTCCTTCTGCTGCCCCTCCGGGTTCCAGCACCGTCAGCTGGTCCTCGCTAGTTCCATTTGCACTTGCAGCTTCTGCCACCCATCCGGGTTCCAGCACCGTCAGCTGGTTCTCGGCAGTGCCTTTGACCGAGGTGCCTCCTTCTCGGTATCCGAGTTCCAGCACCGTCTGCTGGTTCTTGGTAGTGCTTTGTAGCACAGGTACCTCCTGCTTAGAAACCGTGTTCCAGCACCGTCAGCTGGTCCACGGTTGTGCCATTGGCTCCTGTTCCTTCTGCTGCCCCTCCGAGTTCCAGCACCGTCAGCTGGTCCTCTCTAGTTCCATTTGCTCTTGCAGCTTCTGCTACCCTTCCGGGTTCCAGCACCGTCAGCTGGTTCTCGGCAGTGCCTTTGGCCTAGGTGCCTCCTTCTCGGTTTCCGAGTTCCAGCAACATCTGCTGGTCCTTGGTAGTGCTTTGTCGCACAGGTACCTCCTGCTTAGCAACCGTGTTCCAGCACCGTCAGCTGGTCCATCCATGGTTGTGCCATTGGCTCTTGTTCCTTCTGCTGCCCCTCCGGGTTCCAGCACCGTCAGCTGGTCCTCGCTAGTTCCATTTGCTCTTGTTCCTTCTGCTAACCATCCGGGTTCCAGTACCGTCAGCTGGTTCTCAGCAGTTCCTCAGCCTTCTTGTACCTTCTGCTACTTTTCCAAGTTCGAGCTTGTGGAAATGGTTTTTGGTTCTCACTCTGGATCTCCCTGACGACGACCCTGAAGACGACGACCCTGAAGAACACACTGAAGACCAAAAAGATGATACTGAATAAGATGACCAAGAGGACAAAGAATATGAAGACAACCACCAAGATGCAGAACAACAAGAGATCGAAGACCAAGAAGCAGAAAAACCAAAAGCAGAAGAACATTAAGCATAAGACTAAAAATCAGAGCAAAAGATATTATCTAAATTATAAGCAGAAGAAGACTAAGCAGTGTATGGGGGTGAGTAAGTTCCTCCTCGTGGTGCCCCTGGAGAATGCCTGCTGCTGCAGGCCAAACTGAACGCGGACAAATCCTGTTGTAAATCTTTTGTGACAGGCAGAACGGAAGGTGTAATCTTCAAACTTTTATAGATAACAACTACAGGAATGCCTGTCAGAAATAAGAATATGATGAAGAAGAAGAAGAATAGGAAGAAGATGAAGAAGTAGAATATGAAGAATAATAGTTGAATAAGAAGAATATGAAGAATGTAAAAAAAAAGAATAATAGGAAGAAGGTGAAGAAGAAGAAGATGAATAAGGTGAAGAAGACGTTGATGAAAAAGATGCTGCTGCTGCTGCTGAGGATCATGAAGGAGAAAGTGTGGGAGAAGTAAAAAAGAAGGTGAAGAGCATGGAAGTAGTGAAACATACATATCTGACAAAATATAAAAGAGGTTAACATAGTCAATATCTTTGTAACTCCGAACATCTTTAAAAAAAAAAAAAAAATCCTGCTATTCCATTTGATTGGGCTAAACCTCTATGGCTTTAATGTCTCCTACACCTCCCACAATACATTCTACATTATTATTAGTTGTTTTTCTTCATGTAGAATTAACCTACAAGGAAAGAAAGGGTTTTTTTAATTCCGATATTTCTGTCCCATTGACTTGAATGGGACTTCCGGGATCGGAATCGGCGATACCCGATACTTTTTGGATATCAGCCGATCCAATCCGATCCGATATTTTTCAATATCGAGTGGTATCGCTCAACACTATTCATAACTACAAGATTATGATTTTGTTTCTCTTACTCAGAGCAATCAATGTTATTCAACTGGCCAGAATGGTGCCAAAACCTTTTTCTTCTTTTGATTCAGAAAGGAAATACATTAGTTGATTTATATTTCACTTGTCCCAAAGTAAATATAGCTTTGTAGGATGTTTTGTAGGAAGACCATCCTCTACCTAGAAATCACTATACTAAATAAAAGATGGAAAGGGGTTTATAAGGAAATGGTTTTCATTCACGCAAATAATCCAGCTTCTGAAAAGACAATGGGACATAAATTGTGTATTTTATACAAGGCTAATAAATCAGTCAAGCCTAAAAGCAAGCCAAGTTATTATTGGGAAGATTCTTAATATAAATTGTTATTATTTTCATTAAGTTTTTAGCCCAATAGATTGGTTATAAATTAAATTAAATATATGAAAATGTGTAAATATAATAAATATTAGAGTAGAACTGCAGTATAGACCTGGTGAGCACAGCGAAAGTTAATGCACTCTTACTACTAGACCAATAATTTCCATCAGGTCCCTTGGTATTTGTAATATATAAAATCAGTGGGAACTGTTGGGATCATGTTCTGATGCCTTAATGTGGATATTAGATGGTTAATGCATTCAATGATCTCCCACTGGGATTGTCAATGTTACTTTAATATCATCATCAATTCATGCTGTGAACATGCTGTGCTGTTGAAAGACTCAAGACCTAGCAAGTTACAAACCATCCTACAAAGGTTATAGCAGTTTTTGCCTAAACCTCTTCTCTTAATCGGAAATTTAGATTTAATCTTTCAATTTTTTCCTTCTATCTTTCAAGGCCTATAATTTTTTTTCTTTGATAAAGCCATGTGCAATCAATTCCGCCCTTGTTGCTTAGTGGTTACGAAGTTCACTGTGTAGTAAAAAATACCTGGATCTCACCAGCAACATCGCAGGGGTCGCTACTTACCTGTCAGACGCGGCGATCCTGACGTCCTCCCGCCCGCGTCCACGCGACGCTCGTCGTCACAGCAGGAAGCTGATGACGAGAAATGGTCCAGGACCTTCTCGCGCGACCAGCGATAACCAGCGGGGGAGCCGGTCGGAGGTAAGTATCACATGTAGCGATATCGCTAGCAATATCGCTGCTACGTCACAAAATCGGTGACTTTACAGCGATATTGCTAGCGATATCGCAGTGTGTAAGTGGGCTTTAAGAAGCAACATTGATTGACAATCAATTTCACATGCTGTTGTGCAAATGGAATAGACAACAGATGGAGATTATTGGCAATTATCAAGACACACTCAATAAAGGAGTGGTTCTGCAGGTGCGGACCACAGACCACATCTCAGTACCAATGCTTTCTGGCTGATGTTTTGGTCACTTTTGAATGTTGGTTATGCTTTCACACTCGTGGTAGCATGAGATGGACTCTACAACCCACACAAGTGGCTCAGGTAGTGCAGCTCATACAGGATGGCACATCAATGCAAGCTGTGGCAAGAACGTTTGCTGTGTCTGTCAGTGTAGTGTCCAGAGGCTGGAGGCACTACCAGGAGACAGGCCAGTACACCAGGAGTCGTAGAGGGGGCCGTAAGAGGGCAGCAACCCAGCACCAGGACCGCTACCTACGCTTTTGTGCAAGGAGGAACAGGAGGAGCACTGCTAGAGCCCTGCAAAATGACCTCCAGCAGGCCACAAATGTGCATGTGTCTGCACAAACAGTTAGAAAATGACTCCATGAGGATGGTCTGAGTGCCCGACGTCCACAGATGGGGGTTGTGCTCACAGCCCAACACCGTGCAGGATGCTTGGCATTTGCCACAGAACACCAGGATTGGCAAATTCGCCACTGGCGCCCTGTGCTCTTCACAGATGAAAGCAGGTTCACACTGAGCACATATGACAGACTTGACAAAGTCTGGAGACGCTGTGGAGAGTGATTTGCTGATTGCAACATCATTCAGCATGACCAGTTTGGCAGTGGGTCAGTAATGATGTGGGGTGGCATTTCTTTGGAGGGCCACACAACCCTCCATGTGCTCACCAGAGGTAACCTACTGCCATTAGGGACCGAGATGAGATCCTCAGACCCCTTATGAAACCATATGCTGGTGCGGTTGGCCCTGGGTTCCTCCTAATGCAGGACAATGCCAGACCTCATGTGGCCGGAGTGTGTCAGCAGTTCCTGCAAGATGAAGGCATTGAAGCTATGGACTGGCCCGCCAGTTCTCCAGACCTGAACCCGATTGAGCACATCTGGGACATCATGTCTCGCTCCATCCACCAACATCACGTTGCGCCACAGACTGTCCAGAAGTTGGCGGATGCTTTAGTCCAGGTCTGGGAGGAGATCCCTCAGGAGACCGCCGCATCAGGAGCATGCCCAGGCATTGTAGGGACCATACAGGCACGTGGAGGCCACACACACTACTAAGCATCTTTTCCTTGTCATGAGGCATTTCATTTCCACTGAAGTTGGATCAGCCTGTAATTTGATTTTCCACTTTGATTTTGAGTATCATTACAAATCCAGACCTCCATGTGATATTAATTATGATTTACATTGATAATTGTTATGCTTTATTGTTCTGATCACTTTCTACTATGCAATGAATAAAAATTTGCAACTGGAATATTTTATTCAGAGATATCTACTATGTGGTATTTTAGTGTACCCATTATTTTTTTGAGCAATATATATATATATATATATATATATATATATATATATAGTGGGGGGGAAGTATTTAGTCAGCCACCAATTGTGCAAGTTCTCCCACTTAGAAGGCCTGTAATTGACATCATAGGTAGCCCACAGCTATGAGAGTCAAAATGAGGAAACAAATCCAGAAAATCACCTTGTCTGATTTGGCAACATTTATTTTGCAAATTATGGTGGAAAATAAGTATTTGGTCGTTAACAAAAGTTCATGCAAAATTTTATTATATATCCTTTGTTGGCAATGACAGAGGTCAAACATTTTCTGTAAATCTTCACAAGGTTGGCCCACACTGTTGGTGGTATGTTGGTCCATTCCTCCATGCAGATATCCTCTAGAGCACTGATGTTTTGGGTTAGTTGCTGGGCAACACGGACTTTCAAATCCCTTCAAAGGTTTTCAATGGGATTGAGATCTAGATACTGGCTATGCCACTTCATGACCTTCATATGCTTCTTATGAAGCCACTCCTTTGTTTCCCTGGCGGTGTGCTTGGGATCATTATCATGCTGAAAGACCCATCCACGTTTCATCTTCAATGCCCTTGCTGATGAATGGAGGTTTGCACTCAAAATCTCACGATACATGGCCCCATTCATTTTTTCATGTACACAGGTCAGTCGTCCAGGTCCCTTGGCAGAGAAACAGCCCCAAAGAATGATGCTGCCACCCCCATGCTTCACAGTAGGCATGGTGTTCTTTGGATGCAACTCAGCATTCTGTTTCCTCCAAACACAACGAGTTTTGCTTCTACCAAACAGTTCTACTTTGGCTTCATCAGACCATATGACAGTGTCCCAATACTCTTCTAGATAATACAAATGCTCTCTAGCAAGCTTCAGACGGACCCGGATATGTACTGGCTTAAGCAGGGGTACATGTCAAGCACTGCAGGAACTGAGTCCCTGGCAGCCTTTTCAATTTTTCTTTTTTAGTAAAATTGCAAAAATCTCTACAGTGTTTTTCAGAGCAGAGTGTACATTAATGAGGAAAAAAATGAATTTTTTTGAATTTACCAAATGGCTAAAATGAAATAAAGAGTGAAAAAATTTAAAGGGGTCTGAATACTTTCTGTACCCAATGTATACTGATTAAAATGATACCTGGGTGAAGAAATCTGCCCCGAAGCACAAACATGTTCCTCATCATAGAGACAGACTATTTGTGCTTCGGGGCGGGCCTGTAGGCAGGTTTTTCCTTGATTTCTCTGGCTTAGAGCAGGAAGATAAGACTCTGCCTACAGTCCTGCCCCGGAACATGGGCATATCATTAGCTGAAAACTTCTCACACTGATTACACAAGAAGCACGAGATGGATTTCTTCACCCCAGGTATCGTTTTAATCAGTATAACAGCAGCAACATGACAATGTCTGTAGTTTACATAGCAAAATCCTGCTGACAGGTTTGCATTAAATACTTTAAAGGGCTTGCCTTAAGGTACTGTCACACTAAGCGATATCGCTAGCAATATCGCTATAACTTGTGACGTTATAGCGATATTGCTAGCGATATCGCTGTGTGTGAGTGTGTGATACTTACCTACAACCCGCTCCCCTGCTGCTTATCAGCTTCCTGCGGCGCTTCCTGCTGTGACGACGAGCGACGCGTGGAGCCGGGCGGGAGGACGCAGGATCGCCTGGTGTGACAGGTAAGTAGCGACCCCCGTCCCCAGCGATGTCGCTGGTGAGATCTGCCTGTGTGGCAGCTCACTAGCGACCACTTAGCGATGTACCAGCGATCCTGACCACGTCATATCACTGGTCAGGATCGCTGGTACATCGCTAAGTGTGACAGTACCTTTACAAACAAAGTACATTTTAATTAACAGATCTTAGAATAAAATAGCTTCCACAATTGGATGTGTTTGATAAACGTTCCTCTGCTGAGATAATATTCTAAATGTGTTTTGCTGCGTGCTGTGCAATGGCTGTGATGGCTGTGCAGGGATATGGTCTGATCATATGCTTGTGAGCAGGGCACTGAATAGTAGATTGTAAGTTCCTCTCCCGATTTTGACTAAGTCTGGTGTCATAGATATAATTATAAAATGTATTAAAGGGAATCTGTCATCTCATTTTCCTCCTAAGAGATGCGGCCACTGCCATAACATAGTAACATAACATAGTTTTGAAGGCTGAAGGAAGACCTTATGTCCATCTAGTTCAGCCTATTTTTAGTGCAGCTGTTCTGCATTGTTGATCCTGGGGAAGGCAAAAAAACCCACAGAGTAGAAGCCAATTTTCTCCATAGGGAAAAAAAATTCCTTCCCCTTAGCTGGGTCAACCATCTACCTATAATATTATGTTATTCGTAACCTTCTATACTGTTACTCACAAGAAAAGCATCCATTCCTTTCTTAAATTCATTCAGTGAGTTGGCCATCACCACTTCCTCAGGAAGAGAATTCCAGAGCCTCACTGCTCTAACCATGAAGAACCCTCTTCTATGCTGGTGCAGAAATTGTCTTTCCTCCAAACGAAGAGAATGCCCCCTTGTTCTTGTCACAGTCCTTGGTACAAACAGTTCATTGGAGAGATCTCTGTATTGCCCTCTGATATACTTGTACATATATATTAAGTCTCCCCTAAGTCTTCTCTTTTCTAGAGTAAATAGACCTAATTTTGATAACCTTTCTGGGTATTGTAGTGAACCAACTCCATTTATCATTTTAGTAGCCTGCCTTTGAACCCTTTCAAGTTCAGTAATGTCTTTCTTGAGCACCAGCGTCCAAAATTGCACACAATACTCCAAGTGTCGTCTGACGAGTGATTTGTACAGAGGGAAAATTATGTTTTAATCTCGTGTCCACAGACCTCTTCTAATGCATCCCATGACCCTATTTGCATTGGTGGCAGCTGCCTGACACTGGGCACTCCAATTTAGCTTCTTATTGACTAAGATGCCTAAGTCTTTTTCCATGTCTGATTTCCCCAGAAGTTTCCAATTTAGTAAGTAATTGTAGCATGTGTTTCTCCTTCCCATGTGCATAACCTTACACTTATCTGTGTTAAACCTCATTTGCCATGTTTCAGCCCAATTCTCCAATTTACTCAAATCTGTCTGTAGTTGCAAACTGTCCTCCTTTGTGTTAACTACCTTACATAGTTTTGTATCATCTGCAAATACTGATATTTTACTGTGTAAGCCATCCACTAGATCATTAATAAATATATTAAATAGTAGGGGGCCCAATACAGAACCCTGTGGTACCCCACTAGTAACCCTGGCCCAATCTGAGTATGCCCCATTAATAACCACTCTTTGTTTTCTATCACTAAGCCAGCTACCTACCCATCTACACACATTTTCCCCTAGCCCAAGCTTTCTCATCTTACTTACCAATCTTTTATGTGGGACAGTGTCAAATGCTTTAGAGAAGTCGAGATAAATGTAATGTTGTAGATAAACCCCGATGTAGCCTGAAAGATAAAAAAATGAGCTATATTATACTCACCCGGGGGGGCGGTCCGGTCCGATGGGTGTCGCAGGTCCGGGTTCTGGCGCCTCCCATCTTCTAGCGATGACGTCCTTTTCCCCTTTTCCTTGCTTCCTGTCGTGCTCCTGTGCAGGCGTAATTCTCTGCCCTGTTGAGGGCAGAGCAGAGTACTGCAGTGCGCAGGCGCCGGGAAAGGTCAGAGAGGTCTGGCGCCTGTGCACTGCAGAACTTTAGTCTGTCCTCAACATTGCAGAGAATTACACCTGTGCAAAAGCCACGACAGAAGCAAGGAGGAGGATTTCATCGCTAGAAGATGGGAGGCACTGGACCCCGGACCGCAACACCCATTGATCCGGACCACCCCCCGGGTGAGTATAATATAACTCGTTTTTCTTATCTTTCAGGTTACATCGGGGGCTTATCTAGAGCATTACAGAATGCTGTAGATAAGTCCCTGATGGTGGTGGCCACATCTAATAGGGGAAAAATGAGGTGACAGATTCCCTTTAAGCCTTCTCTGGAGAGGGGACTTATCACTCTTAGTTTGAACATATTAGATTAGTTATATGTCGTGAAGTGGAAAAGAACTGGCACTTCAATTTCTAGTGATCTAGGACCTTCTGTCGTGATCTTCTGGGGGCCAGACACAAAGTCTAGAAGTCGTATATTCAAGAGGTGGAGAAGTACAAACCTAAAACCTTCAGAGCTAAAGGCTCCCTCTGTTCAAAGAAATATTGGACAATTACTGTCAGACAAAGACACCCTGTCACTGGTGTCCAGTTATGAATAATTTTTTGTGAGAAACATACAGTAGATGCTATAGCTATGGGAGATATAATTTAAATGAAGTAGCAATCATATTGCATCTACTTACATCATGGGAAGGCCTGTGGATCACCTCCAAAATAATATTGGGCTGATGGATGACAAGATATATACAGTTGTGCTCAAAAGTTTACATATGCCTGCAGAATTTTTGCTTTCTTGGCCTTTATTCAGAGAATATGAATGAAAATAACAACATTTTTTCTCCACTTATGGTTAGTGGTTGGTTGAAGCCATTTATTCTCAAACTACTGTGTTTTATCTTTTTAAATCATAATGACAACCCAAAACATCCAAATGACCCTGACCAAAAGTTCACATACCTTGGTGATTTTGGCCTGATAACATGCACAGAAGTTGACACAAATGGGTTTGAATGGCTACTAAAGGTAACATCCTCACCTGTGACCTGTTTGCTTGTAATCAGGGTGTTTGCATGAAAGCTGAGTGAGTTTCTGGAATCCAGACAGACTCTTGCATCTTTTATCCAGCCACTGACATTTCTGGCTTGTGAGTCATGGGGAAAGCAAAAGAATTGTCAACACATATACGGGAAAAGGTAGTTGAACTGTATAAAACAGGAAAGGGATACAAAAAGATAGCCAAGGAATTGATAATGCCAGTCAGCAGCATTCTAACTGTGATTAACAAATGGAAAATCAGGGGCTCTGTAAAAATGAAACCACGGTCAGGTAGACCAACAAAAATGTTGTCCACAACTGCCAGGAAAATTGCTTGGGATGCAAAGAGAAACCCACAAATAACATCAGCTGAAATACTGGACTCTCTGAAAATTAGTGGTCTGGCTGTTTCAAGATGCACAATAAGGAGGCACTTGAAGAAAAATGGGTTGCATGGTCAAGTCACCAGAAGAAAGCCATTACTGCACAAAGGCCACAAGGTATCTCACCTACAATACACAAAACAGCACAGAGACAAGCCACAAAACATCTAGAACAAGGTAATTTGGAGTGATGAGACTAAAATTGAACTTTTTGGACACGACCATAGATGTTATATTTGGAGACAGGTGAGCAATGCCTATGATGAAAGGAACACCATTCCTACTGCAAAGCAAGGAGGTGGACTGCTGATGTTCTGGGGATGTGTGAGCCACAAAGGCATAGGAAACTTGGTCAAAGTTGAAGGAACGATGAATGCAGCATGTTATCAGAAAATACTGGAGGCAAATTTGCAATCATTGGACGTTCCAACATGACAACAATCCAAAACACAAGGCCAAATCGACCTGTCATTGGCTAGAGTAGAACAAAGTGAAGGTTCTGGAGTGGCAATCTCAGTCTCCTGACCTCAATATCATTGAGCTGTTCTGGGAAGATCTCAAATGCCCAGTCCATGCTAGACAGCCCAGGAATTTACAGAAACTGGAGTTTTTTTGCCAAGAAGAGTGAGCAGCCTTACAATCTGAGAAAATAAAGAACCTCATCCACAACTACCACAAAAGACTTCAAGCGGTCATTGATGTTAGAGGGGACAATATACGGTATTAAGAAATGGGGTATGTGAACGTTTGATCATTTGGATGTTTTGGGTTGTCATCATGATTTAAAAAGAGAAAACACAGTAGTTTGACAATAAATAGCTTCACCCTGCCACTAACTATGAGTGGAGATAACGGTTTGGTGTTATCATTCATATTCTCTGAAAAAAGGCCAAGAAAGCAAAAATTCTGCTGGGGTATGTAGACTTTTGAGCACAACTGTATATGTTATCATATTTTCATAAATACTTCCTAATTTTTGGAATAAATATATAAAATTTAATAATAGACTTTCTCAAGCAGCAAGCTCTGCCGTAAGTGAGATCACTGGGGTTCATAAGGTTTGAACTCCAGTTAAGTTTCTCATGGCAGCTCAGTGCTAGACACTGACAGGAGTGATCATTCTCCTGTTAGTGTGTGACCGCTGGCAGGAATATCAGTTCCATCACTGATGTGATCACTTTCCAAATCATCTGAATTGTTGTGGGACAGTATAGATTATCTTCACATCAGACAGGTGAGGGATATGGTTGTTTATTATTTGAATTTTTTTACACAGGATAAGGGCTTCAATGGAATAAGTGTAAGGTGAGTATAATTGTGCTTTTTTATTTTTATTTCAAATAAAGGAGTCTGTGTCTTTCTTTGAAATAAAGGATTTTTTTTCTGACTGAGTCTTTTTTACAGTCGAACTTTGGGATTAGTAATGGGGGTGTCTTAAAGATGCCTCTCCATTACTAACCATTACCCTACTTGCCACCACAGCAGGGCAAGTGGGAAGAGCCAGGAAAAGTGCCAGAATTGGTTCATCTAATAGATGTGCCTTTTCTGGGGTGGTTGCAGGCTGTTTTTATTTGGCTGGGGAGACCAATATCCATGGTCCCTTACCAGCCTGAGAATACCAGCCTCCAGCTGTCTGCTTTAGCTTGGCCTGTCAAAAATTGGGGGAACCCCAAGCTGTTTTTTTCAATTATTTATCTAAATAATTTAAAAAACGGCATGGGGACCCCTGTATTCTTCATATCCAGCCATGAAAAAGCTGACAACTGAGGGTTGAATCCCGCAGCTGTTAGATTTTCCTGCGCTGGTTATAAAATTAGAAGAGACTCTAAGTCATTTTTCAAAAAAATTATTTACAGCACAGGCACTTGCTGATGAATAGTCACATCAACAGCGCCTGCTCTTGCTGTTTTCAACAACAGCAGTCATAGGCTGATGGGCGTAGTATTCTCTCATCAGTCAATATCAAAGACAGAGAACCGCAGTGTCACGCTGCAGCTCTGCAGGTACATGTAAACTCCACAAGATGGCAGCAGAGTGGAAGGAAGGCTGAAACACTGCACTGAGCAGACCAGCAGCACTGCAGCAAGGCTATCACCTGGTGGCAGTAAAATAGTCAATCAAGCCGGGTCGATACCAGAGAGTAGTGTTGTACCAAGGGAAACACCAAACACAGTCAGAAGAATGCCAAAAAGGTCAGTACCAGTGAGAAGCAGAAATACCAGAAGCAAGAGACAGGAGCAGGTCAGGCCAAAGCAGAGTCAGGTACCGGGAATCCAAACACACAAGGACACACAGAGATGGGGCAGGCAAGTACGGAAAACACAGACCCAAGCAAAGTCAGCTAAAGGCAGCAGGACAAACCAGGGGTTCTCCACAGTCAGCTACACAAGCCATAGGAAGGAAATATAACTGACACACTGCCTGCAGGAAGCAGCGCAGAGAAATAGCTGACCTGACACCTGAACAAGGCAGAGAAATGTTAACCCCTGAATGACCAGACTGGGAAAAGGAGAGACAGGAAAAACCCGGTCTGGATCATGACAGTACCCTCCTCTCAAAGGGTGGCCACCAGATCCCTGGGTTTCTCAGGATAGCGTGCATAAAAAGCCTGGACCAACTGATCTGCATGGACTGATGGCGTCGGGACCCAAGATCGCTCCTCAGGACCATAACCCCTCCAACGTACCAAGTGCTGAAGTCAATTGCGAACCATCCGAGAATCCACAATTCGATCCACTTCATACTCAGTCTGACCATCCACCAAGACAGGAGACGGAGGGGATGGAGACACAGCAGAGAAAGGTACAAATGACTTAAGCAGGGACTTATGGAACACATTGGGGATACGAAGCGACTGAGGTAAGTGTAAGTGAAAGGCCACTGGATTGACAACCTCAATGATCTCGTAAGGACCAATAAACTTGGGACCCAGCTTAATGGAAGAAAGCTTCAGACGTATGATCTTGGTAGACAACCACACTTTGTCTCCTACCAGAAATATAGGTCCTACAGATCGTCGCTTATCAGCAAAATGCTTCTGTGTGCCCTGAGCCACCCCAATGTTCCTCTGGACCTCCCTCCATACCTTCCCGCAACTGTTGCACCGCCAAATCAGCACCTGGACACCCAGAATCCAGCCTGGAAAATCCACCAAAATGGAGGTGAAAACTGTAGTTACAAAAAAGCAGAGAAGTGCCAATGAACTGATTGACTCGATCATTAAAAGCAAACTCAGCCACGGGCAATGAAGAACACCAATCATCCTGCTCATACATGGCTAGACACTGCAAAATCTGTTCCAGTGACTGATTGGTCCTCTCTGCCTGACCGTTGGTTTTAGGATGGTAGGTCGTGGAGAAGGTCAAGCTAATACCAAATCTTTTACAAAATGCCCTCCAAAATTTGCATGCAAACTGCACCCCTCTATCAGACACCAAATTCAGAGGCATGCCATGCAACTGCACAATGTGTTCAATAAAAAACTTAGATAGTGTTTCTGAGTTAGGTAGTCCTGCCAAAAGTAAAAAATGATCCTTTTTGCTACATCTGTTAACCACTACCCAGACCACAGTTTTGCCTTTGGAAGGAGGAAGATCAGTGATAAAATCCATGGATAAATGAGTCCAAGGTCTATCCGGAATTGGCAATGGCACCAATTCGCCGACCGGCCAGTTATGGGAGCTTTTGGCATATGTTAGGACCTGTTGAAGCGTATTGAGCGCGAAACAGCTGTTGTCCATCTTCCAGCACATTGCTCCCGTGCCTATGCCGATGCCCTGTGTATGTGAAATAAAGTGATTTGATTCACATGAACGGTGAGTGCCATCCTGCTTTTTCTCTTTCTCTACAAGGAAATATAACTGACACTGCGTGCAGGAAGCAGTGCAGAGAAATAGCTGACCTGACATCAGAAAAAAGGCAGAGAAAAGTTAACCCTTGAATGACCAGATCGGGAAGAATAGAGACAGGAAAAACCCGGTCTGGATCATGACACGCAGCTCTCTGTTCGACGGTAATAATCTTACCTCTGATCACTGGTGTTTCTCTTGCTGTTCATGCAGATGACAGAATGAGAAACACCTGATGCTCGGGGTGCCAAATCCGAACTGTAACACGAACTTCCTGGAGAAGTCCATTTTCGGTGTCCGCCCCCGAACACTAGGTGTTCAGTACAGACCCCGACCTTTACTGTTTGAGTTCGCTCATTGCTATCCACCAGTGCAAAGCTAATGGTTTTGAAGGCAGATATGAAACAGCTCAGGTCGACCAGGTTTTCTGAAGCAAATGCAGTCTACTTTAATGGATGTGTAAAACTCTCTTTAAAAATACTGATGAAACACTGACCACAAAACTGATGTGTGAATAGCTCCAATCTGTCTTTAGTACACAGATGAACTGACTGTAAAGTTGTCAGTTAAGTAGCAATGTTTTGTTACATGGGGAAGAAAATAATGTAAAAAATCAATCATGTATTTTAGAATATTGTGCAGTATTATTAATATAAATATATATTTTCCTTGATAATAATTTGGAGAACTAAAAGTTCTAGTCTCCAATCTTAAGATTTCCTGGGATACTTATGTTGTTTGTTCTCACGCAGTTACAGAAAAAAAATTATATTTAAGAACAACACGTTTAAACACCAGATGAAAAGAACTTCCTGTGAACAATTTTAACAATACATCCCCCATGTCCTGAACTCCCAGCGGGAGCTTAGAGCATTTCCTCCAGTTCTTTATCAGCCCTAAAATAAGCAGAAAGAGGCAGAGCAGGCACACACCTTTTCCACTTGATAATTAAACCCTGCCTTGTTAGTAAAAAGACTATGGGACAATGCAAAGGGTATGTCATAGAGAACCATGAAGACCATTGGAGCTAATACTCTCATTCTATCTGTCCTAATCCTGCTCACAGGTAAATTGTGATATGTATGTATACCAAAGCTGGCTTCCATCATGTTACTGAATTGTCTGGATGGGACTAATTAGGAAAATTGCAGGAGCTTAATTTACTTGGAATATAAAATTTTATATTAATATTGCTTGATATGTCAGTACTGAAGGAACACTAAAATATTAGCAACATACAGTACATGTATACACCTGTAGTAACTTGACATGTACTTTAAATGATCTATTATGTTATTTGCATTTAAGTAATCAAGATGTCTGTCATTTACTCCAGCCATAGTGGTTCCAGATGCTAATACTCTCCAATTTATTGATATGCATTTTTTAAGAGGAATAACTTAATTGTAGATTTATCTGTTTATGCAAAGTTTTTCTATTTGTTTTGCATTTTAAAACTTTTACATTTTGTAACGAAAAAATTTTTCTAGGTGACATTTTTTCTTTTTCTGCTGTTTCACAATATTTTAAGTTCTAATAGCCAAATTGAACTTTCCCATGTATTATTTTGATGCATAACTGCAATTATAAAATCTAGAAATATAAAAGAATAGTTAATAGTAAATTACATCCTAAAAATATAGGTTGATCTTTGTGAGGCAGGAGACAATGAAAACATTAATAACAACAAACTATCCATAAAAATTAATTTGACTTACAAATGAATAACTGCTCAGCATATTACTGTTGGCTTACTCTAAGGCTATGGTCACCCAAGCATAGTTTCTCTCATCTGAAAGAATTGGGTTTATTATGGTAATCACCCTCTGATCGGAGTTTGATCAAACTGTGATCCAATTTTCTCAGATGAGGAGAAGATAGAAAAAAAATGTCTTCATCCTCTCCATTCGGTCAGTCCGTGAAAATTGGACTGCACCAAGATTTTATCCTAGTGCCGTCTGATTTTTTTCCCTTGCACTCCTTAACTTGTAAGGCCGAGTGCGATCCAAAAATTGGATGCAAATTGAGCATGTTGTTGTTTTTTCCTCAGACTCTGTTCGAGGAAAAAAATCTGACATGTGTGAGGCCCCATAGAATAATATTGGCCCGAGTTCATTCTGATGTTTTATTGGATCGCATTTGGACCGAAAATGCTGTCATCTGCTTGACCCCTAAAGCTACTTTCACACAAGTGTATAACAAATTGTGTTTCATCCAGAAAAACTCTGGATGAAACAAAGATTTCTCATTTGTCATCTATATGCAATCCATGTGCTATACCTTTTGCTACAGCAGCAGTTATAAAAAAAATTACAAAAGTAAATACAGTTTTGTATATTAAGCAATTACAATGTATCCATAAAAATTTGTTGCCATATGGTGGCATCATATTACAATCCAATTTTTTTCACGCACCCGTAAACTTGAATGGGCGATTCTTAAGACTCTCTAGTGAAATTAATGCATGCTGCAATTTTTTTCACATGCAGATTCGGTCTGTGAAAGAAATTGCTCATCTGCACTGCCAAAAGGAATAACATTGGTCTGAATGCTGTCCGTCTTTTCACGGGAAGCACCCAGACCGAAAATGAAACTGTGAACCATGGACTTTGATTTTTCTCCATTTATATGATTCAGGGCCACAATTAGCCAAATGAAAATTTTATAGTGTGTAAGACATAAAATGCCCTACTCCATCCTCCCCCTGTTCTTACTCAGTTTGAAAATAACATGCGTTGGCACTCAGACCGTCTCTCCTTCCTCCTCGGGAAGCAAACAATAAAAGGAAGCTTATAGCACTCACATAAGATGCTTATTTAGTCTTTTGAAAAATATTTCCCCATATGACAGCTATAGTTTCCAGGTGGCTGACAACTTAGATACAACTAAATGGAAAGTATATTACTAATAGACTTTCTGACTAATGATAGTTTTATTTCTATTGTTAACAAATGAGAAAATGAATGCCTGAAATTGAGTTCACACCTTAAACAATTACATCTTACTGTTGGAAACAATAACAAAATTTTGGAAACAATTGCTTTCTCATTGATATACAGTGGTAGGTTTGGAGCTGTTCCTTTGTTAAAATGAATAAATAAATTAATGAATAAATTGACAATTGGGTGTCACCAGCTGAAGGCGCGTCTCTAAATATTCTGACTTTGTCTAATCGGTGCTGTAGGTATTAGACTGTGCAGAGACATGCCCCTTTGACAAGTCAATTTATTCATAATGACAGATGAACAGCACAGTGCAGAAGTCTAATAAAAGATGCTCCAGAATCGTTATTCCATGCAGAGTAGAAGTTTGTGCACCTCTGGTCAAAATTACTGTTACTGTGAACAGCTAAGCAAGTTGAAGATGAAATGCTCTCTAAAAGGCCTCAAGTTAAAGCTGACACATTTCCTCTGTATATTAGGCAAAAAAAAATAGTTTTTTTTTTCACTTTAAAAATTACAAAAAGGACAATGGGCCATTGCAAAAGTTTGGCACCTTTGGAGATTTGTGCACTCAGGTAACTTTGAGCAAGGTTTCAGACCTTAATTAGCCAGTTAAGGTTATGGCTTATTCACTATCATTGATAGGAAATGCCAGGTGATGCAAATTTCCCAATTTTATAAAAACCCAGTCTCCCATAACCTCGTGCCAAAAAACAACAGCCATGCTTTTTTTTAATCAGCTGCCTGGCATTCTGAAAATGAAAATGGTGGAAGACCACAAAGCAGGAGAGCAGGAGAAGGCTATAAGAAGATAGCAAAGCGTTTTCAAGTTGCCATTTACTCAGTTCAAAATGTAATTAAGAAATGTCAGTTAACACGAACAGTGGTGGTCAAAATAAGGTTTGGAAGACAAGGCAAATTTTCAGTGAGAGATGCTCATAGGATTGCTACAGAGGCAAATCAAAACCCCTCCTTGACTACAAAAGACATTCAGAAAGATTTAGCAGACTCTGAAGTTGTGGTACATTGTTTTACTGTTCATAAACACCTGCACAAATATGGTCTTCATGGAAGAGACTAGAAAAACCTCTTCTGTGTCATTACCATAAAATTCAGCTTCAGAAGTATGCAAAAGAATATGTAAACAAGCTGGGTGGATTTTGGAAATAAGTCATGTGTACTGATGAGGTTAAAATAGAACTCTTTGGTCACAATGATCGAAGGCATGTGTGGAGCAAAAAAAAGGGCACAGAATTTCAGGAAAAGAACATCTCGCCAACCATTAAGCATGGGGCTGGATCAATCATGCTTTGGGGTTCTGCAGCAGCCAATGGCATGAGGAAAGTTTGATGGGTAGAGAGAAGAATGGATTCAATGAAATTTCAACAAATTCTTAATGCAAACATAACACTACCTATAAAAAATCTGAAGTTGTAAAGAGAATGGCTTCTACAAATGGATAATGATCCTAAAGACACGTTAAAATCCACAATAAACTACCTCAAAAGGCGCAAGCTAAAGGCTTTACAATGGGCCTCACAGTCCTCTGATATGAACATGATTGAAAATCTGTGGCTAGACCTCAAAATAGCAGTGCATGCAATACGACCCAGGAATCTCACAAAACTGGAAGAATTTTCCAAGGAAGAATGGATTAAAATCCCTCAAACAAGAACTGAAAGACTCTTGGCTGGCTACAAAAGTGTTTACAAGCTGTGATACTTTCAAAATGAAAAAAATTAAAACGCATTTTTTTGCCTAAAATACAAAGGAAATGTGTCATCTTTAACTTTAAGCCTTTGAGAGATGATTTCATCTTCAACTTGTTTAACTGATCACAATAACAGTAATTTTGACCAGGGGTGCCCAAACTTTTACATGACACTGTACACATGTTTAGGGGAAAAAAGTTCATTGGATGGTTTCTTCACTTTTTGTGGCTTCTGTATATATGTCTACAGTCTGCTTAACCCCTTAATGATACGCCTTTTAACGGCGGTAGATAAGGCTGCTTAAACCACAAAAAAAGTGTATAGCTCCCCAGAGTCAGATTTATTTTCACGGCTCTGTGTTATATACTTTAGTGAAACACTTGTGGGTTCAAAGTTCTCACAACACATGTAGATAAGTTCCTTGGGGGATCTAGTTTCCAAAATGAGGTCACTTGTGGGGGGTTTCTACTGTTTAGGCACATCAGGGGCTCTCCAAACGCAACATGGCATCCGATCTCAATTCCAGCCAATTCTACATTGAAAAAGTCAAACGGCGCTCCTTCCATTCCAAGCCCTGCCATGCACCCAAACAGTGGTTTACCCTCACATATGGGGTTTTGGAGTATTCAGGAGAAATTTCACAACAAATTTTATGGTTCATTTTTGTTTTACACTTGTGAAAATAAAAAAATTGGTTCTGAAGTAAAATGTTTGTAAAAAAAAGTTAAATGTTAACCCCTTCATGACCCAGCCTATTTTGACCTTAATGACCTGGCCATTTTTTGCAATTCTGACCAGTGTCCCTTTATGAGGTAATAACTCTGGAATGCTTCAACGCATCCTAGCGATTCTGAGATTGTTTTTTCGTGACATATTGGGCTTCATGTTAGTGGTAAATTTAGATCTATAATTTTTGCGTTTATTTGTGAAAAAATCAGAAATTTGGCAAAAATTTTGAAAATTTCGCAATTTTCAAATTTTGAATTTTTATTCTGTTAAACTAGAGAGTTATGTGACACAAAATAGTTACTAAATAACATTTCCCACATGTCTACTTTACATCAGCACAATTTTGGAAGCAAAATATTTTTTTGTTAGGAAGTTATAAGGGTTAAAAGTTGACCAGTGATTTCTCATTTTTACAACAAAATTTACAAAACCATTTTTTTTAGGAACCACCTCACATTTGAAGTCACTTTGAGGGGTCTATATGGCAGAAAATACCCAAAAGTGACACCATTCTAAAAACTGCACCCCTCAAGCTACTCAAAACTACATTCAAGAAGATTATTAACCCTTTAGGTGTTTCACAGGAACTAAAGCAACATGGAAGGAAAAAAAGGACATTTTAATTTTTCCAACAAAAATTTTCTTTCAGCATCAATTTTTTCATTTTCACATGGGCAACAGGATAAAATGGATCCTAAAATTTGTTGGGCAATTTCCCCTGAGTACACCGATACCTCATATGTGGTCAAAAACCACTGTTTGGGCGCACGGCAGGGCTCAGAAGGGAAGGAGTGCCATTTGACTTTTTGAATGGAAAATATGCTGGAATATTTAACGCTTGCCATGTCGCATTTGGAGAGTCGCTGTGTGCCTAAACACTGGAGCTCCCCCACAAGTGACCCCATTTTGGAAACTAGACCCCCCAAGGAACTTATCTAGATGCATAGTGATCACTTTGAGCCCCCAGGTGCTTCTCAAATTGATCCGTAAAAAAAAGAAAAAGTACTTTTTTTCACAAAAATTATCTTTTAGCCTCAGTTTTTTCATTTTCACATGGGCAACAGGATAAAATGGATCCTAAAATTTGTTGGGCAATTTCTCCTGAGTACACCGATACCTCATATGTGGTCATAAACCACTGTTTGGGTGCACGGCAGGGCCCGGAAGGGAAGGAGCGCCATTTGACTTTTTGAATGGAAAATTAGCTCCAATCGTTATCAGACACCATGTCGCGTTTGGAGATCCCCTGTGTGCCTAAACATTGGAGCTCCCCCACAAGTGACACCATTTTGGAAACTAGACCCCTTAAGGAACTTATCTAGATGTGTAGTGAGCACTTTGAACCCCCAAGTGCTTCACAAAAGTTTATAACATAGAGCAGTGAAAATAAAAAATCATTTTTTTTCCTCAAAAATGATTTTTAGCACGCTATTTTTTATTTTCACAAGGGTAACAGGAGAAATTGAACAAAAAAAGTTGTTGTCCAGATTGTCCTGAGTATGCTGGTACCCCATATGTGGGGGGGGGGCACTGTTTGGGTGCACGGCAGGGCGCAGAAGGGAATGAGCGCCATTTGACTTTTTGAAATGAAAATTAGCTCCAATCGTTAGCGGACACCATGTCGTGTTTGGAGAGCCACTGTGTGCCTAAACTTTGGAGCTCCCCCACAAATGACCCCATTTTGGAAACTAGACCCCCTAAGGAACTTATCTAGATGCATAGTGAGCACTTTGAACCCCCAGGTGATTCACAGAAGTTTATAATGCAGAGCAGTGAAAATAAAAAATCTTTTTTTTTCCTAAAAAAAAATTTTTTAGTTGGAAATTTTTTATTTTCACAAGGGTACTAGGATAAATTGGACCCCAAAAGTTGTTGTCCAGTTTGTCCTGAGTATGCTGGTACCCCATATGTTGGGGGGAACCACTGTTTGGGCACACGTTGGGGCTCAGCAGGGAAGTAGTGACATTTTGAAATGCTGACTTTGATGGAATGGTCTGCGGGCGTCATGTTACATTTGCTGAGCCCCTGTGTGCCTAAACAGTAGAAACCCCCCACAAGTGACCCGATTTTGGAAACTAGACCCCCCAAGGAACTTATCTAGATGTGTGGTGAGCACCTTGAACCCCCAAGTGCTTCACAGAAGTTTATAATGCAGTGCCGTGAAAATAAAAAATCATTTTTTTCCCTCAAAAAAAAATGAATTTTAGCACGCAATTTTTTTTTCACAAGGGTAACAGGAGAAATTGGACCCCAAAAGTTGTTGTCCAGTTTGTCCTGAGTACGCTGATACCCCATATGTGGGGGATGACCACTGTATGGGCACACGTCAGGGCTCGGAAGGGAAGTAGTGACGTTTTGGTATGCAGACTTTGATGGAATGGTCTGCGGGCATCATGTTACATTTGCAGAGCCCTTGATGTACCTAAACTGTGGAAACCCCCCACAAGTGACCCCATTTTGGAAACTAGACCCCCCCAAGGAACTTATCTAGATGTGTAGTGAGCACCTTGAACCCCGAAGTGCTTCACAGAAGATTGTAACGCAGAGCCATGAAAATAAAAAATCTTTTTTTTCCTCAAAAAATGAATTTTTAGCTCGCAATTTTTTATTTTCACAAGGGTAACAGGAGAAATTGGACCCCAAAAGTTGTTGTCCAGTTTGTCCTGAGTACGATGATATCCCATATGTGGGGAGGGACCATTGTTTGGGGACACGTCGGGGCTCGGAAGGGAAGTAGTGACGTTTTGAAATACCGACTTGATTGAATGGTCTGCGGGCATCATGTTACGTTTGCAGAGCCTCTGATGTGCCTAAACAGTGGAAACCCCCCACAAGTGACCCCATTTTGGAAACTAGACCACCAAGGAACTTATCTAGATGTGTGGTGAGCAGCACTTTGAACCCCCAAGTGCTTCACAGAAGTTTATAACGCAGAACCGTGAAAATAAAAAATCTTTTTTTTCCTCAAAAAATGATTTTTTAGCCCACAATTTTTTATTTTCACAAGGGTAACAGGAGAAATTGAACCCCAAAAGTTGTTGTCCAGTTTGTCCTGAGTACGCTGGTACCCCATATGTGGGGGGAACCATTGTTTGGGCACACGTCAAGGCTCGGAATGGAAGTAGTGACGTTTTGAAATGCAGACTTTGATGGAATAGTCTGCGGTCGTCATTACGTTTGCAGAGCCCCTGATGTGCCTAAACAGTGGAAACCCCCCACAAGTGACCCCATTATGGAAACTAGACCTTCCAAGGAACGTATGTAATATGTGTTGTGAGCACTTTGAACCCCCAAGTGCTTCACAGAAGTTTATAATGCAGAGACGTGAAAATGAAAAAATCATTTTTTTCCACAAAAATAATTTTTTAGCCCCCAATTTTTTATTTTCCCAAGGGTAACATGAGAAATTAGTCACCAAAAGTTGTTGTGCAATTTTTCCTGAGTACGCTGATACCTCATATGTTGGGGTAAACCACTGTTTGGGCACACGTCAGGGCTTGGAAGGGAGGGAGCACCGTTTGACTTTTTGAACGCAAAATTGGCTGGAATCAATGGTTGCACCATGTCGCGTTTGGCGACCCCCTGATGTGCCTAAACAGTGGCAACCCCTCAATTCTAACTCCAACCCTAACCCCAACACACCCCTAACCACAGCCCTAACCCTAACACATCCCTAACCACAAGCCTAACCCTAATTCCAACGCTAACCCTAATTCCAACCCTAACCCTAATTCCAACCCTAACCCTAACCCTCTTTCCAACCCTAACCCTCTATCCAATCCTAACCCTAACCCTCTTTCCAACCCTAACCCTCTTTCCAACCCTAACCCTCTTTCCAACCCTAACCCTAACCCTCTTTCCAACCCTAACCCTAACCCTCTTTCCAACCCTAACCCTCTTTCCAACCCTAACCCTCTTTTCAACCCTAACCCTAACCCTCTTTTTAACCCTAACCCTAACCCTCTTTTCAACCCTAACCCTCTTTTCAACCCTAACCCTAACCCTCTTTTCAACCCTAACCCTAACCCTAATGGAAAAATAAAAATAAAAATATTTTCTTTATTTTATTAGTTGTGCCTACCTATGGGGGTGATAATCGGGGGGTTTATTTACTTTTTCTTTCATTTTGATCACTGTGAGAGTGATCAAAATGAAAGAATGGAATCTGCAGCCGGCAGATTCGGGCAGGCGCACTGCGCATGCGCCCGCCATTTTCTAAGATAGCGGCGCCCATGAACCGGACCCGCCGGACACCGGGAGCGACAGGCGGACTTAGAAGGTGCCGGGGGAGGTGAGAGGGGGTGAGGGGGTTATCGGAATCTGGCGGGGAGCAGAGGGAATGGGAGGGGGGCAGATGATGACAGCGGCGGCAGATCGCCGCTGTCATTCAGTTGCGGGGGGGCGATCGCCGGTGGGGGGGTGGAATCGGTGTCTCCAGCTATGTCCGATGCTACAGCAGCATCGACCATGGCTGGATTGTAATATTTCATCAATTTTCATTGATGAAATATTACTATCGCTCTGATTGGCTGTTTCACTTTTAACAGCCAATCAGAGCGATCGTAGCCACGTGGGGGCGAAGCCACGCCCCCTGTGGCGAAGAACAAAGCCCCCTGTATCTGCGGGTCAGGTGACCTTTCAGTGACCTAGGTCACCCGACCCGCAGGGGGGCTTTAAAGTCATGACGCCACATAGGCGTCATGGGTCGTTCTGGCACGACTTTTCATGACGCCTATGTGGCGTCAAAGGTCGTGAAGGGGTTAATTTTTTTCCTTCCACATTGCTTCAGTTCCTGTGAAGCACATAAAGGGTTAATAAACTTCTTGCATGTGGTTTTGAGTACCTTGGTGCAGTTTTTAGAATGGTGTCAATTTTGTGTATTTTCTGTCATATTGACCCCTCAAAGTGACTTCAAATGAGATGTAGTCTCTAAAAAGATGGTTTTGTAAATTTTGTTGGAAAAATTAGAAATCGCTGGTCAACTTTTAACCCTTATAACTTCCTAATAAAAAAAATTGCTTCCAAAATTTTGCTGATGTAAAGTCGACATGTGTTGAATGTTATTTATTAAGCATTTTGTGTGACATATCTCTCTGATTTAAGAACATAAAAATTAGAAGTTTGAAAATTGCAAAATTTTAAAAATTTTCGCCATATTTCCGTTTTTTCCATAAATAAATGCAAGTCACTTTGAATACATTTTACCACTAACAAGAAGTAAAATATGTCACGAAAAAACATTCTCAGAATCAGTGGGATCCTTTAAAGCGTTCCAGAGTTATAACCTCATAAAGTGACAATGGTCAGAATTGTAAAAATTGGCCTGGTCAGTAAGCTGCAAATTGGCTCCGTCACTAAGGGGTTAATGAGTGTTTAGGAATTCTATGGTTGTATACAATTAAGGCTTTGATTATATTAGTCGCATGGATTCCATTCATCTTTGAGCTGTTCAAGCTATGATTGATCATTTTTGGACAGATCATAAGTAATCCTTAAAAACATAATTGCTTATGATGTCTACTGTATAATACTACAGACTGGTAAGACTTTGTCGTCAACTACAGAGAAGGAAATAATTATTTGATACCTTACTGATATTGTAAGTTTTCCCACTGACAAACACATGAACAGTGCATAATTTTAAGGGTAGGTTAGTTTTAACATTGAGAGATAGACGCTCAAAAGTAAAATCCAGAAAATCACACTGCATAAATTATATAAATTTATTTGCATTTTGCAGTGAGAAATAAGTTTTCGATCCCCTACCAACCATTAAGAGTTCTGGCTCCTACAGACCAGTTATATGCTCCTAATCATCTTGTTACCTGCATTAAAGGCAGCAGAAACAAGATCATAGACCTGCACAAAGCTGGAATGGGCTACAAAATCATAAGTAAGAGCCTGGTTGAGAAGGAAACAACTGTTGATGCAACAGTGAGAAAATGGAAGAAATACAAAATGATTGTCAATCGACATCGATCTGGGGCACCATGCAAAATCTCACTTTGTGGGGTATCCTTGATCATGAGGAAGGTGAGAGCTCAGCCTAAAACTACATGGGGAACTTGTTAATGATCTCAAGGCAGCTGGGACCACAGTCACCAAGAAAACCATTGCTAACACATTAAGGTTTTAAATCCTGCAATGACCGCAAGGTGCCCCTGTTCAAGGAGGCACACGTGCAGGCCCACCTGAAGTTTGCCAATGAACACCTGGATGAGTCTGTGAGTGATTGGGAGAAGGTGCTATGGTCAGATGAGACAATAATTGAGCTATTTGGCATTAACACAACTCGCCATATTTGGAGGAAGAAAAATGCTGCCTGTGACCCAAAGAACACTGTCAAACATGGAGGAGGAAACATTATGTTTTGGGGGTATTTATCTGCTAAGGGCACAGGACTGTATCAATGGGAGAATTGATTGAACCATGTACCGTAAATTCCTGAGTTACAACCTGTTTCCCTCCACCAGCACCAGGACATTAAAAATGGGTTGTGACTTGGCCTTCCAGCAAGATAATGACCCAGAACCTACAGCTAAGGCAACAAAGGAGTGGCTCAAAAAGAAGCACATTAAGGTCATGAAGTGGCCTAGCCAGTCTCCAGACCTTAATCCCATAGAAAACTTATGGAGGGAGTTGAAGCTTTGGGTTTCCAAGCGACAGCCTCAAAATCTTAATGACTTAGAAATGATTTGCAAAGAAGAGTGGACCAAAATTCCTCCTGACATGTGTGCAAACCTCCTCATCAACTATAAAAAACATCTGACTGCTGTGCTTGCCAACAAGGGTTTTGCCACCAAGTACTAAGTCTTGTTTGCCAGACGGATCAAATACTTATTTCTCACTGTAAAATGCAGATACACTTACCATATTTTCTGGCATATAATACAACTTTTAACCCCTGAAAATCTTCTAAAAAACTAGGGGGTCATCTTATACGGCGGGTGCGGATCTCTGCGGTCAACACATATGGTGCGGGGAGCGGTCCTGACAATGAGGTGCCTCACAGGGAAGGTGTAAGTGAATCAAGCCCACACTTGTATTCTATTACCTCCTTCTCTTTCACCTGTCTGGCCTGCCCTACTCTGCCTCTCAAATCTCTTGAGGATGGAAGTGAAGTGGCTCCTTCTCTTTTACCCATCTGGCCAGCCCTTCTCTGCCTCTCAAATCTTGTGAGAATGGAAGTAAAGCGGCACATGCATGCCTGCGCCGCTTCACTTCCATCTGAGAATTGAGAGGCAGAGAAGGGCGGTCCAGACGGGTGAAAGAGAAGAAGGTAATAGGATAAAGTATATCCCAAACTCTATATTTTAAAAGGAAAAGATGGGGGTCGTCTTATACGCCCAGTCGTCTTATATGGCTTAAAATACGGTATATAATTTATACAATGTGATTTTCTGGATTTTATATTTGATATTCTCTCTCTCAATGTTAAAATTAACCTAAACTTGAAATTATAGTCTGTTCACGTCTTCTTCAGTGGGCAAAGTTACAAAATCAGCAAATGATCAAATAATTATTTCTTTCACTGTATAGAAAACACCTTGATGAAAAGGAGATGAGGATCTGAACAGAGCTTGTCTTTGCTCATTGTCCTAGATTAAGATCAATTATTTTAGTGGAAAGATTAACCAACTTTGCAAGAGCTCCCTGTTTTGTCTAAGAATTTGTCTGTTTCATCCAAGATATACAGTTTCCCTGTGACTTTAAGTCTCCCTTTGGTTTTTGGATGTACATTTTTTAAATTGTAGTCAGTATTTTAATGATTCTTATATCTTAATGACTTTGTGCTTGAAAGTAACATATTGGTCCTTTAGAAAGCAGAATGGATGTGATGGTTAATAAGAGCGGCATTAAAGATGTTGCAGAGTGAGAGTGAAGCACTCTGTTCTTGTTCCAATGATGCTCTATTTTGTAAAGCTATTTTTTAATGTACCTTGATGTACTCTGTGGGGATTTCATTTAATTGGCATCTGCTCATTCATAATATTATCTATTTATGTACACAACTTTTTAAGAAAACCGTTCAGTAAGTGAATGATGATAATGAGTATGTGAATGAGTTTCTGCATTATGCTTTTCTTTCAGTGATTTGTTTAGCTTCTTTTTTATCTGACTATACTACATTTGTGGCCATGGAATCAGAATAGATAATTCAATACAAATATATTCCGGAAAATAAAAACTGCCTTTATGTCACGTCATTGCTAACACATACAGTACAGATTACCTTTCCTTCTATTGTTACTACATGAATTTCTCTTCAAAGAAAATCTCTTAAGTACTGCCAGTTCTCCATCTGGCATGTTTCCCTGTTTCTCCTATTTGTGAGATAAAAAAGAAACATTTATGTATGGAAAAAAGCTTTACCAAGCCATTTGGTAAACAGGAAGGGCAATTTACTAAATTATGGTGTTGCGGTATATAATATTGGCTGGCATACCATATCTCTCCCCAACCAGACACATCAATGTTATAGGAAATCTGCTTGTTGCCCAACTAGTGTACAGTAAAACTTTCTTTCCTCTGGATGTCCCTATATTTTACAAAACAGTCAAAAAGTTTTTACCCCACTGTTGGCATGTACGGGCCAGAAGGTCCCAGCTGAGTAAGGGTACCGTTACACTTAGCGATGCACCAGCGATCCCGACAACGATATGGATCGCTGGTGCATCGCTAGGTGGTCGCTAGTGAGCTGCCACACAGGCAGATCTCACCAGCGACATTGCAGGGGTCGGGGGTCGCTACTTACCTGTCAGACGCAGCGATCCTGATGTCCTCCCGCCCGAGTCCATGCGTCGCTCGTCGGCGCCACAGGAAGCCCAGCAGGAAGCTGACGACGAGAAATGGTCCAGGACGTTCTCGCGCGATCAGCGATAACCAGTGGGGGAGCCGGTCGGAGGTAAGTATCAGACATAGCGATATCGCTGCTACGTCACAAAATCGGTGACGTTACAGCAATATTTCTAGCGATATCGCTATGTGTAACGGGGGCTTAAGGCATGAAACATAAAGAAGATATCCAGCTTTCCAAAATGCAAATAAAATCACATTATTGTTGACTGTTTCTAAAAACAACACAATGTAGATATGCAAGATAAAAACGATATCCTATTTTCTTTTCTGTATATTTGCGCACTGATGAGCTTTGCATCTCTATGTCATCGTTACATTAATGGTTATAATTATATCAAGAGAGTTCCTGAACAAAGTGGGTTATCATCACCCAAGCATAGACACTGTCCATCAGCTGAAGTTTGGCTGAAATTTTTGCTAACACTCCCACAATAACAGCTGGTATCAGAGAAAACTCCAATACCTACTGGTTAACTGTGTATCCGCTGCGATAAAAAATCATTCCAGTGCTGAGTATAGAAGAATCTCTTTACTTTGTGCCAAATCAGCCCTGTCATTGCCATTATATGTTATATTATATGTTTTAAAGTAAATTAATGGACTTGTGAAAATTATTTAAAAAATGTAGTTAAAATTAACAAAAAGAAAAAAATAGAACCCTAATGCAAAAAAAAAATCTACCATACACAGCGGGTGAAATAAGTATTGAACACGTCACCAATTTTCTAAGTAAATATACTTCTAAAGGTGGTGTTAACATGAAATTCTCACAAGATGTCGGTAACAACCCATCCAATCCACACAGACAAAGAAATTAAATGATAGATGTCCATAGATTAAGATGTGTAATAATGAGAATTACTTATAAAGTTGGTGACATGTTCAATACTTATTTCACCTGCTGTATGTACCTAAATTTGTCTCAAAAATCTACCACTAGTTTAGCTACAAAACAAGGCCTGAAATAGTTACATGGCTTTTAAAATATTCTGACATTTAAGGAAAAAAATATTTTCTAAAAAACTGTTGTTTGAAGTGAACCTGTCATGACCCCAAACATTATTATCCTGAAGATATAGGGTTAATTTGCAGGGTAATGGTGTTACAATATTGTCCCGCCCCTTTACTAGAGGAGAAAATGAATTGTATTACTCCCAGTAGGCAACACCTTTCAGTTGTAGAGGCGTGCCAACAGGAGCGGCTTAACCCCTTCCTTACTGATGACAGAATAATATGTCATCCATAAGGATCCCCGCTTTAAGGTGGGCTCCAGCTGTGAGCCCACCTCAAAGCCGCGACATGTCAGCTGTTATGAACAGCTGACATGTGCCTGCAATAGGCACGAGTGGAATCGCTGTCCACCCGCGCCTATTAACTAGTTAAATCCTGCTGTCAAAGCTGAGAGCGGGCATTTAAATAGCACTTCCGGCCGCTGGGCCGGAAATGAGCTCATCGCAGACCCCGTCATGTGATCGGGGGTCGGCGTCACGTTGCCTGGACAACCACAGATCTCATAGAGACCTCTATGGTTGTTCCAGGCAGATGGATGCCCGGTGGTCGGCGCTCAAAGCACAGCAGTAAATCTGCTACATATGGACGATCTGCTCATCGTTCATATGTAGCAGAGCCGATCGGGTTGTGCATGCTTCTAGCCTCCTATGGAGGCTATTGAAGCATGCCAAAGGTAAAAAAAATGTTTAAAAATAAAAAAAATTAAAAAATAAAAGTTCAAATCACCCCCCTTTTGCCCCAATCAAAATAAAACAATAAAAAAATTCCCACATACACATATTTGGTATCGCCGCGTTCTGAAACGCCCGATCTATCAATTAAAAAAAGCATTAACCCGATCGCTAAACGGCGTAGTGAGAAAAAAATTCAAAACGCCAGAATTACTTTTTTAAAATGCAATAACGGGCGATCAAAAGAACATATTTGCACAAAAGTAGTATCATTAAAAACGTCAGCCCGGCATGCAAAAAATAAGCCCTCATCCGACGCCAGAATATGAAAAATGGAGACGCTACGGGTCTCAGAAAATTGCGCAAAATTTTTAAATCAAATTTTGGAATTTTTTTCATCACTTAGATAAAAGAGAACATAGACATGTTTGGTGCCTATGAACTCGTAATGACCTGGAGAATCATAATGGTAGGTTAGATTTAGCATCTAGTGAACCTAGCAAAAAAGGTAAGCAAAAAAAGTGTGGGATTGCACTTTTTTTGCAATTTCACCACACTTGGAATTTTTTCCCTTTTTCGAGTACCCAACATGGTAAAACCAATGGTGTCATTTAAATGTACAACTCATTCCGCAAAACATAAGCCCACTCATAGCCATATTGACGGAAAAATAAAAAAGTTATGTCTCTGGAAAGAAGGGGAGCGAAAAATGAAAATCGAAAAAAGCTCCGGGAGTGAAGGGGTTAAAGTCGCCATTCAGTACAAAGTGAGCTTCCGTTGTAATCACATACCAGCACTGTGATTGACAGCTCGCTCTGCAGAGATGAAGATGCACACGTGCTGCAGAGCAAGCAGTTGTCAATCAAAGTGCCAGGGCATGTTGACAGCTACTGTGCGGCGGGCGGTAACTGAAACCTCTCTGATTACGCCTCTATGACTGAAAGCCGGAGGCTCCAGAGAAGAATAAAGTTAGTTTTCTCCCGCTTTCAGTAAGCCTGCCGGACAACATTGGACTGCCCTTAACCAGCAGATTGACCATATATACCGTATCTGCAGGTTTATAGCATTTAGGGACACAGCAGGCTCTCAAATGAGGGGAACACTTAAAAAATATTTTATTTGGTGAGCCCCACTAACTATTCATTTATAGGATCCCTGTTACAGTTAATTCATCTTTTTTTTCATAAACCAACCTATATGACTTTGTAATCAGCTTCAGAATACTGGAAAACTCAGAGGTCCACTTGTGAGAAGTCACTAGGGTTAAAATAAAGGAAACCAAAGAAAACCTCTTGCACTCAGTGGGTTGCTGTAAAACTCAGCCGCCCAAATGTAAATAGCAGCTTTCCTGTCCCAGGATGATGTTATGTAAACTGAAAGAAGGAACTGCACGCTTTGTTTTTGCATATTCATGGATGAATACACCAGGCGATGTGTGCTTCTTCTTACCATGAATACATTGTATACTGAGCTGTAGCAATTGTCGCTGTTAATAAAGTCATAATTGCATAGATGAAAATTCACTATGTATCCTGATGAATAATATATTGCTTTATCGCGTTCAATAAACTTTTCTTTTCTTAACTATGTAGCTTTATTGAATAATGTCAATGGAGAAGAAGAAAACCAAACCACAACAACACAGACAGCATCTTCAGGTAATTGTGCTCTTAAAATCTTTTTTCTTTCAATTTCAGTCTAATATTACTTTATCAACTTATTTAACCCCTTCACCCCCAAGGGTGGTTTGCACGTTCATGACCGGGCCAATTTTTACAATTCTGACCACTGTCCCTTTATGAGGTCATAACTCTGGAACACTTCCATGGATCCCGGTGATTCTGACACTGTTTTCTCGTGACATATTGTACTTCATGATACTGGTAAAATTTCATTCAAATAACTTGCGTTTATTTGTGAAAAAAATGGAAATTTGGCAAAAATTTTGAAAATTTCGCAATTTTCCAACTTTGAATTTTTATGCCCTTAAATCACAGAGATACGGCACACAAAAAACTTGATAACTAACATTTCCCATATGTTTACTTTACATCAGCACAATTTTGGAACCAAAATTTTTTTTTGTTAGGAAGTTATAAGGGTTAAAAGTTGACCAGCGATTTCTCATTTTTACAACACCATTTTATTTTTAGGACCACATCACATTTGAAGCCACTTTGAGGGGTCTATAGGATAGAAAATACCCCAAAGTGACACCATTCTAAAAACTGCACCCCTTAAGGTGCTCAAAACCACATTCAAGAAGTTTATTAACCCTTTAGGTGCGCCACAGGAATTTTTTTTAATATTTAAAAAAAAATAAACATCTATTCACAAAAAAAATAGTTCAGGTTCAATTTTTTTTATTTTACCAAGGGTAACAGGAGAAATTGGACTGCAAAAGTTATTGTGCAATTTGTCCTGAGTACGCTGATACCTGATTTGTGGGGGGAACGACTGTTTCGGCGCATGGCAGAGCTCAGAATGGAAGGAGCGCCGTTTGACTTTTTCAATGCAAAATTGGCTGGAATTCAGATCGGACGCCATGTCACGTTTGGAGAGTCCCTGATGTACCTAAACAGTGGAAACCCCCTACAAGTGACCCCATTTTGGAAACTAGACCCCCCAAGGAACTTATCTAGATATGTGGTGAGAACTTTGAACCCACAAGGGCTTTACAGAAGTTTATAACGTACAGCGGTACAATTAAAAAATCATATTTTTTCCACAAAAATGATCTTTTCACCCCAATTTTTATTTTCCCAAGGGTAACAGGACCCTAAAAGTTATTGTGCAATTTGTCCTAAGTATGCTGATACCCCACATGTGGGGGTAAACCACTATTTGGGCGCATGGCAGAGCTCGGAAGGGAAGCAGCGCCATTTGACGTTTTTGGCTGGAATTGAGATCGGACATCATGTCGCGATTGGAAAACCCCTGATGTACCAAAACAGTGGAAACCCCCCACAAATGACACCATTTTGGAAACTAGACCCCCTAAGGAACTTATCTAGATGTGTGGTGAGAACTTTGAACCCCCAAGGGCTTCACAGAAGTTTATAACATAAAGCCGTACAATTAAAAAATCATATTTTTTCCACAAAAATGATCTTTTCACCCTCAATTCTTATTTTTCCAAGGGTAACAGCACCCTAAAAGTTATTGTGCAATTTGTTCTGAGTACGCTGATACCCCACATGTGGGGGTAAACCACTATTTGGGCGCATGGCAGAGCTCGGAAGGGAAGCAGCGCCATTTGACGTTTTTGGCTGGAATTGAGATCGGACACCATGTCGCGATTGGAAAACCCCTGATGTACCTAAACAGTGGAAACCCCCCACAAATGACACCATTTTGGAAACTAGACCCCCTAAGGAACTTATCTAGATGTGTGGTGAGAAATTTGAACCCCCAAGGGCTTCACAGAAGTTTATAACATAAAGCCGTACAATTAAAAAATCATATTTTTTCCACAAAAATGATCTTTTCACCCTCAATTCTTATTTTTCCAAGGGTAACAGCACCCTAAAAGTTATTGTGCAATTTGTTCTGAGTACGCTGATACCCCACATGTGGGGGTAAACCACTATTTGGGCGCATGGCAGAGCTCGGAAGGGAAGCAGCGCCATTTGACGTTTTTGGCTGGAATTGAGATCGGACACCATGTCGCGATTGGAAAACCCCTGATATACTTAAACAGTGGAAACCCCCCACAAATGACACCATTTTGGAAACTAGACCCCCTAAGGAACTTATCTAGATGTGTGGTGAGAACTTTGAACCCCCCAGTGCTTCACAGAAGTTTATAACACCCGGGCGTGAAAATAAAAAATTCGTATTTTTTCCACAAACATGATCTTTTAGTCACCATTTTTTTATTTTCCCAAGGGTACCAGGAGAAATTGGACCCCAAAAGTTGTTGTCCAATTTGTCCTGAGTATGCTGGTACCCCATATGTGGGAGAAAACTACTGTATGGGCACACGTCGGGGCTCGGAAGGGAAGTAGTGACGTTTTGGAATGCAGGCTTTGATGGAATAGTCTGCGGGTGTCATGTTGCCTTTGGAGAGCCCCTAATATACCTAAACAGTGGAACCCCCCCACAAATGACACCATTTTGTATACTAGACCCCCCAAGGAACTTATCTAGATGTGTGGTGAGCACTTTGAACCCCCCAGTGCTTCACAGAAGTTTACAACGCCCGGGCGTGAAAATAAAAAATTCGCATTTTTTCCACAAACATGATCTTTTAGTCACCATTTTTTTATTTTCCCAAGGGTAACAGGAGAAATTAGACCCCAAAAGTTGTTGTCCAATTTGTCCTGAGTATGCTGATACCCCAGATGTGGGAGAAAACTACGGTATGGGCACACGTCGGGGCTCGGAAGGGAAGTAGTGACGTTTTGGAATGCAGACATTGATGGAATGGTCTGCGGGTGTCATGTTGCCTTTGGAGAGCCCCTGATGTACCTAAACCGTGGAAACCCCCCACAAATGACCCCATTTTGAAAACTAGACCCCCTAAGGAACTTATCTAGATGTGAGGTGAACACTTTGAACCCCCAAGGGCTTCACAGAAGTTTATAATGCCCGGGCATGAAAATAAAAAAATCGTATTTTTTCCACAAACATGATCAATTAGTCCCCAATTTTTTCATTTTCCCAAGGGTAACAGGAGAAATTGGACCCCAAAAGTTGTTGTCCAATTTGTCATGAGTACGCTGACACCCCATATGTGGGAGAAAACTACTGTATGGACACACGTCGGGGCTCGGAAGTGAAGCAGTGCCATTTTGGAATGCAGACTTTGATGGAATGGTCTGCGGGTGTCATGTGCGTTTGGAGAGCCCCTGATGTACCTAAACTATTGAAACTCCCCACAAGTGACCCCATTTTGGACACTAGACCCCCCCACGGAACTTATCTAGATGTGTGGTGAGCACTTTGAACCCCCAAGTGCTTCACAGAAGTTTATAACGCTCGGACATGAAAATAAAAAAATCATTTTTTTCCACAAAAATGATATTTTTGCCCCCAATTTTTTATTTTCCCAAGGGTAACAGGAGAAATTGGACCCCAAAAATTGTTTTGCAATTTGTCCTGAGTAGGCTGATACCCTACATGTCAGGGTAAAGCACTGTTTGGGCGCATGGCAGAGCTTGGAAGGGAAGGAGCACCATATGACTTTTTCAACTCAGAATTGGCTGGAATTGAGATCAGACACAATGTTGCATTTGGAGAGCCCCTGATGTGCCCAAACAGTGGAAACCCCCAATTCTAACTCCAACCCGAACCCCAACACACCCCTAACCCTAATCTCAGCCCTAACCCTAGCCCTAACCCTAACCCTAACCCTAACCCTAGCCCTAACCCTAGCCCTAACCCTAACCCTAATGGAAAAATGGAAATAAATACATTTTTTTAATTTTATTATTTTTCCCTAACTAAGGGGGTGATAACGGGGGGTTTGATTTACCATTTATGGCGGTTTTTATGTTTGGCAGCTGTCGCACGCTGAAAGACGCTTTTTATTGTAAAAATAGTTTTTGCATCACCACATATTGAGAGCTATAATTTTTCCGTATTTTGACCCACCGAGTCATGTGAGGTCTTATTTTTTGCGGGACGAGTTGACGTTTTTATTGGTACCATTTTCGGGCACGTGACATTTTTGATCGCTTTTTATTACGATTTTTGGGACGCAGAATGAACAAAAACCAGCATTTCATGAATTTCTTTTGGGAGGGTGCGTTTACACCGTTCCGCGTGCGGTAAACTTGATAAAGCGGTTTTATTTTTTGGGTCAGTACGGTTACAGCGTTACCTCATTTAGGTCGTTTTTTTATGTTTTGTCGGTTTTATGCAATGAAAACTATTTTATATAAAAAATAATTATTTTTGCATCGCTTTATTCTGCGAGCTATAACTTTTTTATTTTTTCGCTGATGATGCTGTGTGGCAGCTCTTTTTTGCGGGACAAGATGACGTTTTCAGCGGTACCATGGATATTTATATGCGTCTTTTTGATCGCGCGTTATTACACTTTTTGTTTGGCGGTATGATAATAAATCATTATTTTTTGCTTCGTTTTTTATTTTTATTTTTTAAGGGGTTCGCTAAAGGGGTTAACTAATGGGACAGTTTTATAGGGCGGGTCGTTACGGACGCGGCGATACCTAATATGTGTACTTTTATTGTTTTGGTTTTTTTTTATTTTCAAAAAATGAATTTATTGGGGAATATATATTTTTTTATTTTACTAATTTATTTGGCGATTTTTTTTAAATTATTTTTACACTTTTTTTTTTACTTTATTACATAGTCCCAGGTGGGACATCACTGTCCTGTGACAGATCGCTGATCTGTCACATCACAGATCACTGTGACAGATCAGCAATCTGTCACAGGCATTGAAGAAGACTTCCTCTTGCCTGCGCTTTGCAGGCACTGAGGAAGCCAGCTTCCTGCAGGCCCCCGAAGGCCCCCGTCGCCATCTTGGATTCGGGGGCCTGGAGGAAAGGAGTCCCCCGCAGCAGCGCTGCACATTGCGCTGCCGTGGGGGGCTCAGGGAAGCACGGAGGGAGCCCCCTCCCTGCCGATGCTTCCCTTTAACTCCCAGTACACCGCGATCGTGTTTGATCGCGGTGTGCAAGGGGTTAACGTGTCGGGGGCGGTCCGTGACCGCCCCTGACACATTGTGCCGGGTGTCAGCTGTGATAATCAGCTGACACCTGGCCGCGATCAGCGGCGCTCACCACGTGGGCACCGCTGATCGCGGTAGACGTACTATCCAGTCCATGGGCATAGGGGCCCGGGTCCCATGGACGGGATTGTACGTCTCATGTCAGGAAGGGGTTAAAAGAGAAAAATGACATTGCGAAGAAACACATTGCACATATAAATACATACTCTAATCTCTGCTTTATCTGTATATCAGTAGTCACAACCACTAAAAATAAACTCGCTGAAATTATGCCCATCAAAGGGGTGGTGTAGAATTTGCAAAAATGTCTGCTTTCTTTAAGAAACAAAATAGCGCCATACTTGCCTGGTATTGCCGATGTCCGGTATTGCCGATTTGTGTGGCATGGGTGGTGTTTTTATAAGAAAGCTCCATTGTATAAATTTAGTCCACAGTGTTTTTATATTTTCACAATGCAACTTGTTAATTTGCTTTTTAAAAGAGAATCACATGTCATGTGCTATAGTTATATATGTTAGTCCAAATTGTGACCCATTGAAATAAATCTTAGGCACATGGGAGGCAAAGGGAAGGCTGCGCAGCAGAATGCATGTTACAAGCAGTGCGGCGATTCCATGCTGAGAAGGAATTTTCAAATATTTTGGAAATAGTTAATTTTTTGTAAGTTGGTACGTCATTACACATGGCATAAGGCGGCAGCACTGTTTCTTTCAAATTCCATATATTTCCAAGATGGCAGAGGGTTGCATGTGAACACCTACTGTTCTCACTGGAATCATACAGTAACAGGCTATATTGGTAAGTGGATTACTATTAACTAGCAACACGCATAACTTAAGTTCAGTAAATATAAAAGAAGTACTGTTAGGAAAACTAAATACTATAATATCTTTGGTTCTGTAAGATTATTGTTTACCAGAAATGTTGCACATATCCATTGTAGACATTTTCTCAGTAACATAAGTTACCAAAAAGATAAAAAGTTTTAGTAGGATTGAGAACTAAGCATAAATTAAGTTGTAACTTTCAGAGTTTTTATATTGCATAATGGATTAACTAGAGTTGAGCGAAACGGGTCGAAAAATTTCAAAAGTCGCCGACTTTTGGCAAAGTCGGGTTTCATGAAACGAAACCCGACCCTAGGATGAGGTCGGCCACGAGGTCGGCGACTTACGCGCCAAAGTCGCGTTTCAAAAGTTTGTTTTGCGCTCTTTTTCAGCCAATCAGGATCCACGGACACTGTGGGCAACGTGATGACATAGGCAGGGGTCACCACCATCTTTCAGAAGGGCATGCAAGTGATTGGCTTGCTTTGGTGGGC
The DNA here is from genome assembly GCF_039654945.1 of Dendrobates tinctorius. Lineage (NCBI taxonomy): Eukaryota > Metazoa > Chordata > Amphibia > Anura > Dendrobatidae > Dendrobates > Dendrobates tinctorius. Next base: position 3,589,896 of record NW_027361679.1, read on the forward strand.
GTCACAGGGGGTATAAAAGGGCGTGCACGCCGACCGCCATCTTACTTCTGCCGATCTCAGTATAGGGAGAGGTTGCTGCTGATTCTGTAGGGAGAGCGTTAGGCAGGGAAGAAGACAAAAAAACTGCTTCTGCTGCTAGCGATTTGGCCTGCACAACACACCAGTCACTGTGTGTGCAGTGCAAGGGGAGGCTATATAGTGGTGTATCAGTGGTGTTGGTTGTTGGGCTGCCTTCTAAGGCTTCCTGACATTCCTGCATTGCTGTTTACCCACTGCTCCGCAAACTGCTTTTTTAAAAGCAATCCCAATTTTTTTTTTTTGTCCTGCTGAGAAGAAAAAAAAACTGCTTCTGCTGCTAGCGATTTGGCCTGTACAACACACCAGTCACTGTGTGTACAGTGCAAGGGGAGGCTATATAGTGGTGTATCAGTGGTGTTGGTTGTTGGGCTGCCTTCTAAGGCTTCCTGACATTCCTGCATTGCTGTTTACCCACTGCTCCGCAAACTGCTTTTTTAAAAGCAATCCCAATTTTTTTTTTTGTCCTGCTGAGAAGAAAAAAAAACTGCTTCTGCTGCTAGCGATTTGGCCTGCACAACACACCAGTCACTGTGTGTGCAGTGCAAGGGGAGGCTATATTGTGGTGTATCAGTGGTGTTGGTTGTTGGGCTGCCTTTTAAGGCTTCCTGACAGGCTGGCATTGCTGTTTACCCACTGCTCTGCAAACTGCTTTTTTAAAAGCAATCCAATCTCCCTTATCCTCTAGTCACTTTTGTCACAGCTGTGCCATCGAGCCTGTGACATAGCGCTCAGATATCAGTGGGCCTCACACAATCCAAAAGTGTCCAGTGTCCACAAGTGTCTGCAGAAATTCAAAATCTCCCTTATCCTCTCGTCACTTTTGTCACAGCTGTGCCATCGAGCCTGTGACATAGCGCTCAGATATCAGTGGGCCTCACACAATCCAAAAGTGTCCAGTGTCCACAAGTGTGTGCAGAAATTCAAAATCTCCCTTATCCTCTAGTCACTTTGGTCACAGCTGTGCCATCGAGCCTGTCACATAGCGCTCAGATATTCATTGGGCCTCACACAATCCAAAAGTGTCCAGTGTCCACAAGTGTGTGCAGAAATTCAAAATCTCCCTTATCCTCTAGTCACTTTGGTCACAGCTGTGCCATCGAGCCTGTCACATAGCGCTCAGATATTCATTGGGCCTCACACAATTCAAAAGTGTCCAGTGTCCACAAGTGTGTGCAGAAATTCAAAATCTCCGTTATCCTCTAGTCACTTTGGTCACAGCTGTGCCATCGAGTCTGTCACATAGCGCTCAGATATTCATTGGGTCTCACACAATCCAAAAGTGTCCAGTGTCCACAAGTGTGTGCAGAAATTCAAAATCTCCCTTATCCTCTCGTCACTTTTGTCACAGCTGTGCCATCGAGCCTGTGACATAGCGCTCAGATATCAGTGGCCCTCACACAATCCAAAAGTGTCCAGTGTCCACAAGTGTCTGCAGAAATTCAAAATCTCCCTTATCCTCTCGTCACTTTTGTCACAGCTGTGCCATCGAGCCTGTGACATAGCGCACAGATATCAGTGGGCCTCACACAATCCAAAAGTGTCCAGTGTCCACAAGTGTCTGCAGAAATTCAAAATCTCCCTTATCCTCTCGTCACTTTTGTCACAGCTGTGCCATCGAGCCTGTGACATAGCGCTCAGATATCAGTGGCTCTCACACAATCCAAAAGTGTCCAGTGTCCACAAGTGTCTGCAGAAATTCAAAATCTCCCTTATCCTCTTGTCACTTTTGTCACAGCTGTGCCATCGAGCCTGTGACATAGCGCTCAGATATCAGTGGGCCTCACACAATCCAAAAGTGTCCAGTGTCCACAAGTGTCTGCAGAAATTCAAAATCTCCCCTGTCCTATAGACACCTTGTACCTTGTTTTACATTACTATATAGTTTGTTGGATTTTGTCTACATTTCTACCAAAAATGAGGAAGGCTGGTGGAAGAGGCCGTGGAATTGGGCGGGGGATGGCAGCTGGTAATGATGGTGTTGGTGGTGGATCTGATGGTAGTGGCAAGAGCAAAATAGGACCGAATGCAGGAGGTGTTGAGCCTGCATCATCGTCTGGCTACATAAGGCCTCGAACGCTTAGTTTTCTAGGAGTTGGCAAACCGCTTTTAAAGCCAGAGCATCAGGAAAAAGTTTTGTCTTACATTGCTGACTCAGCCTCCAGCTCTATCGCCTCCTCTTCTTCAGTTGTAAAAAGTAAAAGCACTGAGTCGTCATTGGAGGCTCATGTTCATGAACCACACCTTTCTTTGTGTCCTTCACCCCAACCAAGATTGAAGGATGACGCAGGCCATACTACTGATTACTCCATGGAGCTGTTTTCACATACCATGCCTGGATTATCAAGTCAAATGGTGAATTACCCAGGCCAAGATGAATCTGACATGGAGTGCACTGATGCACAGCCGCTGATGGATGATTCTGCTGGTACATTCACTCAGAGCACTACATTGTCCTCGCAGTGTACAGAGCCAGATTCTGACCCTGATGAGACTCAGGTGCCCCTTCCCGCACACTATACCACCATACACGGTGACACAGAGGAAGGTGCACATGACATAGAAGAGGAGGTGATGGATGACCCAGTTGTTGACCCAGATTGGCATCCATTGGGGGAAGAGGGTGCTGCTTCCAATAGCTCAGATGAGGAGCATCCACAGCAGACATCGACATCGCAACAGCTGTTATCTGGCAGGCCCGGAGCACTCCAAAGACAGGTTCCAAACATCAAAAGAGTTGCTGGACAGCTTGTCCAGAGGGTCAAAAGATCACAGCGTGCTAGGCCGCAAAATGTCTGCCAAAGTAGGAAGAGTGCAGTGTGGCACTTTTTTGACCAAAATCCTCATGATCAGGCCAAGGTTATCTGTAAGAAGTGCGCAAAGACCTTTAGCCGAGGGAAAAATCTGAAAAATTTGAATACCAGTTGCATTCTTAGACATTTAAACAGCATGCACTTGCAAGCGTGGACACAACACCAAACCTCAAGTGCCACATGTGCAACTGATCACAACGAAGGTAGTCCGCAACGCTACATTGTTTCCCCCACTGTAAGCCCACCGGTTAGCACAGCAGCAAATGTTGAGGTGTCGTTGCAAGGCCACAGCAGTCAGGGAATCCCACTGTTATATCAACGAAAGACTGATTCTAGGCCATCAGAAAGAACACCAACTCCATCACCATCATCAACCCTCTCTCAGTCCGCCCTGTCCACCACTACTTCCACCATATGCAGCTCTCAAGTCCAGCTCACCCTCCCAGACACTATGAGTAGGTCAAGAAAGTACTCAGTCTCTCATCCGCGTACACTGGGTTTGAACGCCCACATTGCCAAACTAATCTCGTTTGAGATGATGCCCTTTCGGTTGGTGTAAAGCACAGCTTTCCGCGAACTCATGGCCTATGCAGTACCACGCTATGACCTACCCAGTCGCCACTTCTTCTCTCGCAAAGCCATCCCAGCCCTCCACCATCATGTGAAAGACCGCATTGTCCATGCACTCAAGCAGTCAGTGAGCGGAAAGGTGCACCTCACAACTGATGCATGGTCCAGTCGGCATGGCCAGGGCCGTTACGTGTCCATCACTGCGCACTGGGTTAATGTGGTGGATGCAGGGTCCACAGGGGACAGCGGTGGTGGGACAGTGCTGCCTAGCCCACGGTATAGGAAACAGTTGGCTGTAGGCGTTCGACCCTCCTCCTCCTCCTCCTCCAGAAGCGAAAGCTCGTCCACAGAGCGCAGTCGTACGAGCACTCCATCTGCAGCTGCCACTGTTGCACACGATGTGTCCCCCTATCGAGCAGCTAGTGGAAAGCGTCAGCAGGCTGTGTTGCAGAAGATGTGTTTGGGCAACAGACACACCGCCGAGGTGCTGGCCGAGTACTTGAAGCGACAAACTGAGTCATGGCTGGGCAGTGTACATCTTGAGGCAGGCAAGGTAGTTAGTGATAACGGCCGTAGTTTTGTGGCAGCCATAGCCCTTTCAAAACTCAGCCATATACCTTGCTTGGCTCACACCTTGAACCTGATGGTGCAGTGCTTCCTCAAAAATTATCCGGAGTTAACAGCCCTGCTCCAGAAGGTGCGAAGACTGTGCGCGCACATCCGCCGGTCGCCTGTACATTCCGTTCGTATGCAGAAGCTGCAGCGATTGCTCCACCTTCCCAACCACCGCCTCATTATCGACATTGCAACAAGGTGGAACTCCACCCTGCACATGGTGGAGAGGCTGTGCGAGCAGAGGCAGGCCATAATGCATTTGTGGGAGGATACACGGCCAGGCACTTTGAGAGCAGACATGGAGTTGACAGGTGTGCAGTGGTCGAAGCTGAAAGACCTCTGTAAAGTCCTTCAGTGTTTTGAGGAATGCACACGGCTGGTAAGCGCAGACGACGCCATCCTAAGCATGAGCATCCCACTTATGCGTCTGCTCATGCAAACTTTGACGCACCTTAAGGAGCAGGCGTCTGCAGCCAATGTTGATGAGGAGGAAGAGGAGGAGGGAATCCTTGATGACATGCAGCCATTGTCTGCTCAGGGACCTCTCCTGGACGAGGTGGAGGAAGAAGAGGAGGAGGAGGAGGATGATGGGGATGATTACTTAGGGGAGGAGGATGCATCTCGTGGGGCAAGTGAAAATGTTGGCGTGGCAAGGTCTGGTACAGGGTTTGTGCGTGACTGGAGGGATGTGGATTTGCCAGAAAGTGCTCCTCCAACCAGCACTCGCAGTGCATCATTGACACCGGGAACATTGGCCCACATGTCAGATTATGTCTTGCAGATCCTAAAAAGGGACCCACGCATTGCCAAAATGATGAACGATGACGACTACTGGTTGGCCAGCATCCTGGATCCACGCTATAAAGGCAAATTACAAAACATCATGCCACAGGAGAACCTTGACCTAATATTGGCTAATAAACAAGCAACTCTGGTAAATCGGTTGCTTGAGGCATTCCCAGCACACAGCAGCGGTGATGGTTCTCACACGAGCCGTACGGGCCGGGGGCAGCTTGGCAGAGGTGTTCGTGGTGCACACAGCAGAAGTGGCGTTGGAGACAGGGGTTTCATGACAATGTTGTGGACTGATTTTTCAAGTACTGCTCACACAACTGGTAATACTGCATCGATGGAAAGTGACAGGAGACAGTAGTTGTCAACTATGGTTACAAACTACTTTTCCTCCCATATCGATGGTCTCCCACACAGGTCATTCCCCTTTGACTATTGGGCCGCTAAACTGGACACCTGGCCTGAATTGGCACAATATGCCTTACAGGAGCTCGCTTGCCCAGCTGCAAGTGTGCTATCGGAAAGAGTCTTCAGTGCAGCTGGATCAATCCTGACAGAAAAAAGGACCCGTCTGTCAACCCAAAATGTGGATGATCTAACCTTCATTAAAATGAACCACGCATGGATTTCCAAGGATTTTGTCCCACCTTCCCCTGATGACACATAGGGTGACAGAAAAATGGCTTGCTTTGGTCCACCTCTTCCTGGGACTTGACCTATTTCACCTTTTGCATCAGCTGAATGTCCAACATCAACATATGCCACTTTCTAAAACTCCCTAACTGTGCTGCCTCCCCCCCCATGGCCGGGGTCACCACCTAGCGCACGACACCGTGCGAGTGCCGTTGCCCTGGACAGGTGGGTAGGCCGACTCTTGGGCGCGGGCACTGGCACAGGGTCCTTCATAGTGCAATCAAGTGTCTCTGACGGTGGTGGTGCACACCCGCCGTCAGACACACCGCCGTACTATGAGGGGCCCAGTGCCAGTACCAACGCCCACGAGTGGGCCCCCCTTGCTTGGGCAGGGCCCCAGCATTTGCAATCTTTACCTCTCCCTGCTCCTCCGCTGTGTAGTCTGGGCCGTCAAATCCATACTGTGCCTGACACCGTCTGAGCCTGCCTCCTGATGTATAGACATATATTTTGAATGTGTACGCTATCCATACATGTTATCTGGGGATACGGTACCCTTTCTAACCTTTGTGCAATCACGTGCAATCCATACTGGGCCTAACACCGTCTGAGCCTGCCTCCTGATGTATAGACATATATTTTGAATGTGTACGCTATCCATACATGTTATCCGGGGAAACGGTACCCTTTCTAACCTTTGTGCAATAACGTGCAATCCATACTGGGCCTAACACCGTCTTCCTGCCTCCTGATGTATAGACATATATTTTGAATGTGTACCCTATCCATACATGTTATCTGGGGATACGGTACCCTTTCTAACCTTTGTGCAATCACGTGCAATCCATACTGGGCCTAACACCGTCTGAGCCTGCCTCCTGATGTATAGACATATATTTTGAAAGTGTACGCTATCCATACATGTTATCCGGGGAAACGGTACCCTTTCTAACCTTTGTGCAATCACGTGCAATCCATACTGGGCCTAACACCGTCTGAGCCTGCCTCCTGATGTATAGACATATATTTTGAATGTGTACGCTATCCATACATGTTATCTGGGGATACGGTACCCTTTCTCACCTATGTGCAATCACGTTTAATCCATACTGGGCGTGAGAACGGCTGGCGAGCTGTTAAGCAAGCTACAGCACCTGTGGTTTGCACACGTAAGTTTTTCATTTTTTCAGGAATGACGGTTAGGCCTAATTCCGGAACTACGGTTGACCTGCACTTACTGGGAAATCATTGTTCGCGGGTAATAATTGTAATCAGTGATCCCCATCACTAACGTTGTTCAGCGGGTTATCTGCACCTGTAAGCGACAAACGCTGGCCTTTTCAGTGTAGCGCACATGCAGCCACGGACATGTAAGGGCATGACACACCAGTTATTGGCCAATCTCATGTGCCAGAGCCTCACGTGTCCCTCTAGTAAGCCGGACTCGGACCGCGGGGCATGACGGAGTCTCGTTCGTTAACGGAATTAAGCTTGCAATGTGTGCATCTGTTCTGTAGCTGGCATGGTTGAGGTTTCCCAGGTGGAGTCGAATTTAACCGTAGGCTCCACTCCTGGTGTTGCCCTTCTGGACATTCCTTTAAGGTTCAGCTTTGCAACCATACTGCCCACATAAAACAAACACTTTGCCTTCATGAACTCTGTTTGGAGGGTCATGACTCATGGGAATAACGCCGCCCAATCAGTTAACCTGCTAGAGAGATCGTTCGTTGCTCCCAAGCATGACATCACACTCCCTAGGAAGAAGGTAATGCCACTGTGGCGACCGTACTCCTGGGGGCGACACAAGTGCACTGATGCCCAGCCACTGCTCGATGAATCTGCTGGTACATTGACCCAGACCACTACATTCCCCTCGCACGCTACACGACCTGAATCTGACCCTGATGAAACTCAGGTTACCCTTCCCATATACAGTTCCATCTTACATGGTGACAAAGAGGAAGCTGCAGATGAAAGTGCAGGTTCGGCCCACCCGCCATCAGACACACCACCGTACTATCAGGGGCCCTGTGCCAGTGCCGTTGCCAACGAGTGGGCCCCCCCTGCTTGCTCAGGATCACAGCACTTGCAAAGTTGAAATACTGTGCAGTGAGATGGAAGATGGGGACGACGAGGAGTCCAGACAAGTACAGGGATTCCCTAGCGAGGAGACTTATTTGATTGTTTTCAATGTTGGGACAGCAATTTTTGGGGAGCACTATACTCTGGAGAATGATAGATGGAGCCCACCATACACTGCAACATTCCAAAGGTGGACATCAGACACTGGAGCAGCATTTACAGGGCCCATTATACACTAGAGCATTAGAAATGGGGCCCATTATGTTTGGAGCATTATTTGGGCCCATAAGACAGTGGAGCTTCATCCATGGGGACCAACATATACTGTAGCATTATGTGGAGCTCATCATATACTGTTTCAAACATTATATGGGACCAATGATTTTGTATGGAGAAATAGATGGGCCTCGTCATGAGATGTAAAAAGTGAGGTATTTTTCATTGTACTATACCGCTATTTCTCTGCCGTATCAGAGCATGATGAGTTGTGGTATGTGTTAAAGGGGCGCTCTTTCGCCCAGGGCACATGAAAACCTGCAGCCAGCCCTCCCCCCCCACAACTTTAGCCAAATAACCCCCATTTTTCAGTGCGTAACTTGTATTATGAAGTTAATTAAGGTTGACAAGCTTAAGTAAGAAGAATTGATGCTTTTGGCATTCAAATGGGCACTGTAGGTGTGTTTCCTGTCCTCCTCTCACTGCCGACTTTTATTCCCCATTGACTTACATTGGGTTTCGTGTTTCGGGACGACCCCGACTTTTCCCTATAATCGGACGATCTTGCTCGACCCGACTTTTGGAAAAGTCAGGTTTCACGAAACGAAACGCGACCCTAAAAAACCAAAAGTCGCTCAACTCTAGTATTAACTATTCACTAAGTTTCATGTTGCTGCTAAAAGTTTCACAGTTTCTGTATGAACCATAACCATATCATGGAAGAGAAACCCATTAAACCAGTAGAAAGCACTTAAAAAAGTCTTATAGGTGGGTTTACATGTGGAAATTAGAGGACAATCGCAGAAAGACTCACAAATCACAGGAAGAAAAAATAAGATCAAATAAAGTCCAAAGACTAAAAATTATTTCAAAATATGAAAAACAATCGCATGTTGAATATACAGGAAACAGGAAAAATGGGCATTGTGTCAGAATGACCATAAGGGCACATAGGCTGAAAAAATGGAGCAAACATTCGGGGGTATAGACCAAGGGATTTATTTCTAATCCCTTGGTCTATACACCCAAATGTATGCTCCATTTTTTCAGCCTATGTGCCCTTATGGTCATTCTGACACAATGCCCATTTTTCCTGTTTCCTGTATATTCAATAAAATTGTTTTTCATATTTTCAAATAATTTTTTGTCTTTGGACTTTATTTGACCGTATTTTTCTTCCTGTGATTTTTGAGTTTCTGTATGAAGTAAACTTATTGTAACGTACGTTACCATCAGCTTTGTAACGTAAGTTACTTCAGCTTTTCAATGTGTTACCTGCCTTTCAATTCAATTTCAAAGCTGCAAACGAACTGAAGAATGTAGAGGTCCTAGACATAAGCAACACTGAGATTGATTACAGAAATTTGGCTCTGGATTTAAAGCAGTTGGTAAGCAATGCAAAGCCTGTTGAAGGAATTCCAAATTTCATGCCATAGGCTATTTTGCAGGCAAATTTATTGGCTTTAGAACCACTAAAAACATGGTCTATTACAATGCTAATAACTGCAAGTACCCTGATATTGAATACAAAGTTGATGATTGGGTTGAAGTAATGTATGATGGCAGAAAGTATTGTGGAGTGGTTACTGAGGTTGCACGCAATGAGATGAAAGTGAAAACCATGGAACTCTATGGCAAGAATAAAAATGTTAGGTTCACTAGTTGCCTGCTCCTGGCCCAAAGGGTATTGATCAGTGCGCAGTTAAAAATCACACCACAGAGTCAGATGTAACCTCTATGATCAATCTATGGCACAGCTCCAAGAGAGAGAGCTTTATTGATTCAAACATAGGTTCATATATCCCCTGTGAGGGGGCTCTGTTAACTCTAAAATGGGAGTGTTCTGATGTATTCCATTGGTTAGTGGGTTGGGCAGTGAGCTAGTCTTAGGGCGGATCCATGAGGTCATCAGGCTGGGTTGGTCCATGAGGTCATCAGAGTGAGTGTCGTCGTGGGTGGATCCATGGAGCACATGGTGTGTGAAAACAGGAAATTCCAGATCCATGAGCACATGGTGTGTGGTGAAAAACAGGAAATGGCAGCCATCTTTAGTGTCACACTTTTATCTGAAAAAGCTTATGTAAGGTGAGATAATACACTTTTTGGGTAGTTCCTCTCAATCTCTTATGTCTTGAGGTAATTAAGTATTAGATCTTAAGGCTCTCCTCAACAAAAATACCTGGAAATGGCCATCTAAAGCTGATGAAATCTATTATGATGTCTGTCAAATTTTAAGAAAGGTTGATCCTCCCCTAAAAATGGGTTCTATGGACATTTGGGAATTTTTTGATTACCCAGGAAGTTAAATGAGCAGTGAGCACAAATTTACATCCTTGTTGAAATTCTTCATTAGCTGTGTCTGAATTCATTGGACTGGACCACATGTGTAGGCCTAGATTAAAATTTAGTCTACATTATGTGATTGATCAACGGTCGTATTTTGTGATCAAAATTTTCACTCTGCAAAAATGTTGACAACTGAAGTATGAATATTGATTGATTACATTTTTATACAAAATTTTAGTCTCCATATGTAGTTCACACCAATGAATTCACATGCAGCCTATGTTTTGTCTAAATAAAGTCAGTTTGCCTTCTCAAATATGAACACTGACAAAGTTGAACTCATTCTTTGTTTTGTAGCGTAAGTTACTATATTGTGCTGTAAGTTACCTACATTTCTTGCAATAAAAACTGTTGCATTTAACTTGAGAGGTTAAAATAAATTGGTTAAAGTTCCTTGGACTATGGTGTTTTAATACAATAAAAATAGTGCTTCTCCCCTGTTTACCAGAACAGAAAACTTGGCAGTCCCATGATATGGACAATTGTCTTTCCTTTTTGTGTAACGTAAGTTACCAAGTAATAACACTGTATTTTGTATTTAATTTGTATTGCTGAAAAATCAAACTGTGTTGAAATTTATTGAGAATAGTTTAATGTACAATATACAATATACATTCACTCATTTTTGTGCATAAAGAACAGTCTGTAGCCATTATCAACTCAGTTTTTGGCTTGTGAATGTAACATAAGTTACCATGGAATCGCCCAGTGAGCAAACTCCAGCTCATTGTAGGTAAAGGTATGGTTGGCAATTTAAAATTAAACTTTTGGTACATCATCCAATATATTATTTAAAACCTTTCAAGAGACATCAGTATCATCAGACATGATAGAGCTCCCGGCTTTAGGTGAACCACCATTTCTACTAACAGTGGTGCTAGTGAGTTCGGCTGCATAAACTGAATGCCATATTATAATAGATTAGTCACTTTTATGCTATACAGTAAGTTTGCAATTTTTAGCCAGCCCTTAGATAAACCCTCTTCTTCATGAGGAAATGCTAAGAATCTAGTTAAAGGGGTTCTCCAAGAAATGTAATAAAATAAATAATGTACATTAAATTATTAAACATTTTTCTAAATACCTCTTATTTAGTTAAAAAAAGGTATTCTTTTTTAACTGCACTCTGTCATGATTTGAAAGGTGGCAACTGTCATATATAATTGTTCAGCCTATCCAAGATTTCAGAAGACATGCGGTAAGAAGGGCTGCATGAAGCATGACACAGATGCACTAAAACTGTAATGCAGACTGAGATTGGTTTTCATTCTCAGTCATCTAAAGAAAGCTGTCTATCTTCTCATTCAAAACATTCTCTTAACATTCAAACATGTTATCCTAAATCATGTAACAAGGCTCGTTAAAGGATCGATATTGACTTTTAGGATTGCTACTTCCCATAAGTGGCACTAGAGTTCTAGTTTTCTTCCTCTCTGAAGAGGTAATTTACATATTTAGTTTCCCAGAGGAGCATTACAAAGCTTTAAAACCTCCTCTCATTGGCATGCTAGGCTTGACATGTCCCTCTCTATAAGGAGAAACGTTATCCCTCGGACCCCAGTCAAAAGCCTTTCACCTAGCCAAACCAGATTGAACACTTTTCACTGATGAGGGGCAGCACTACAAAACAATGTGTCTGAAAATTGAGATTCTGGTTTTGCTGTTATTCAAAGCCATATGGCAAGGCTCATTAAAGGGTCGATATTCACTTTTAGGATTGCTACTTCCAATAGGTGGCGCTAGAGTGCTAGTCCTCTTCCTGTTTGAAGAGGCAATTTGCATCTTCTTCTCCTTTGTCCTGTCAGGTTGACTGAACAGATGAATGTACTTTTACGATACCTGACTGGATGCTGCTCTGAAATGACCTCTGTCTCAAGCAGATGATCTGCGTGTCCTCTGAAATCTAGGACGAGTTGTGATTAATGGCAGCTGCCTTGTTTAAAATCCTGACAGTGTGCACTAGATAAAGCATAACTTTTTGCTTAATAAAGGTATTTAGAAAAATGTTTAATATTAAAATGTATATTTTTTTATTTTATTACATTTCTCTGAGAACCCATTTAAGTAGCTGAAAGACCTGCTGATCAGTTGTCATAAACGGGAGAAGTTTTTTCACATTTCTCCTGCAGCAGCTAAATGAGTTGGCTGCTCTCTGATACATGATTTCGTTAAAGGGAACCTGTCATCTGATTCATGCTGCTAAAACCACAGCCAAAATGAATCAGAACTTACCTGCGTGATTGCAGCCATTTATATTTTTCTATAAAAATGTATTTTATAGATCTGGTTGGCGCCATCTTTTGCCGGCATTTACCAGCTCTGCTCTAGGTGATTCACAGATTACTCACAATGATTGGAGAGACCAGTCAATCATTTGCAATGGCATTAGGAGGAGCTGGCCAGGGTAGCACCGTACTAGTCTCATATCCATCTATGCCCCGGTCTGATCTTGTAACTGATCTTCTCTGGCATTTCAGAGAAAATGTACCAGCCTGCAGTTGTGCAGCCAGGCCCTAATTGATCCTGCCCAGGATTTGGGCTGCATGAATTCAAGTTTCCTTTAAGTTCTTAAGAGTGGGCACTCTTTGTACTTTATATCTCTGTAAATGCACTTATTTTAATGAAATAATTTAATTGACATTTTTAACCAGAAAAGAGCACTAAAGTCTGGAATACATTATATATCTTGATTCTGCACTGTTATACACATATTTTATTAGCTTTATACTGATTACAATTTGCCAACTTTCTAAATACCATAATCAATAAATCCACTTATCATTAGCCATTCCAAGTCTCCTTATACAATTTTAGTTTGCAAACTATATTCATTTGAGACAGTTATTGTAAATGAGATTGATATGAGTGATGATCACTACAAAATGTTGCTGCCGCACTTTGTGTGACAGTTGAGACGCAAGGCACTACTCACGGACGAGGTGTAAGGTGGGTAAGTCAATAAGTCTGAGGTTGAAAATCAGGAAGGTATGTCATTCCTAGAAGGTAGCAGAACACATCAGGACAAATGGTCTAGGCAAATGGATGGTCAAAGGCAAATCCAAATTTGGGAAACATAGATCAGAAGACTAGAATCTAAAGCACAGAGTAGCATTCACCACTTGAGCAGATCTACAATTGACAGAGACTAGAGACAAACTGAGCTAAATAGCCTGGGAATCACTTTGAACAGGAGACACCTGTAAGAAACCCAGTATGCTCTGTGTTGTGAATTCACTTTCTGGCCTGCCACTGGTTGCTAGTGAAGGTAGTGGAGCTGGTTGTATTGACAGAGGAGTCACGAGTTCTCTTTCCGGGCTCCCTCTGGTGGTTACAGGAGGTAATGGAGCTGATCTAATTGACAGAGGCCTGCCACCTGATAATGAGTACGACGATTGGACATCTGGAGTCTCTGACTGGATTTAAGACAGCCAACTCCCTCTATCCCTGCTGGTAATTTTTCCTGCCTCCTGAGGTCTTAGTTTCCAGTTCAGTCCCTGCATGCTCAAGCCAAGTGTTCTTTGCTATTGTTCACATTTGATTTGGTTTTGTCTATTCAGTTTTGTGTGCTCAGTCAGCCCCGGCTGGGACTGTGCTGAATTGCCATCCTTATGTTACTGTTTGTTTCAGTTTGTTTTTTGTCCCTTATTAGATTGGCCTCTTTTTGCTCTGCTTTCAGAATATGTCAGAGTGCTGATATAGTGGGAGAAGTCTAGTGACTTCAGAGTTTTTGCTATCAGAAGTATTGGACATTTTTGCAGGTTTTTTTGCGTGATTGCAGACAGTGTCTTTCCTTTCTTGTCCTTTCTACTTAGTGTGGGCCCCATCGTTTGCTCAGCCTATTTTCCTACCTGTGTTTGTGTTTTCATCTTGTCTCACCGACCATATATGTTTGGGGGCTGTCTATTCCTTTGGGGTAGGCTCTGGGGCAGTTTAGATTTCCCCTTTTCTAGCTTTAGGCTTATTTAGTTCTCTGGCTGTGTCGAGGCGTCTAGAATCATCGCAGGCACGCTCCACGGCTACTGCTAGTTGTGTGGATAGCAATCTGTTTAGTTACCAACCTCTCTGGTTTTCTGTAGCTTAGCGTGGTCTTGTTTTCCTCCTTGGTGACCCAATCATAACAGCTCTGGCCCTGAATAGGCAACTGGACTGTCGCTCACCACACTGACAGCTCAGCACCCCCAAGCGTCAGATTAGACTGCTGAGCTGCCACACACCACATTGAGTGGAGGAACTGCGACAATAGTAAGTTCCATACAGAATTCTGCCATCAGTCACTGGGCTAAAATATAAAATTCATGCAAAAAATTCTGGACAATAAGCATTGATTTGTATTTATTACATTGTTAAATATTTACCAGCTAAATTGTGATTAGTTTTACAAAATAATTTTTACTTTTATCATTTTAGCGGTAAAACTGTGTTAGTTATTTGTTAATCCCTAGTCAAACAATTATGTGCCCTTTAATTGATAAAGGTATTTGGTTGACAAAAGATTTTACTGGAATGTGATGAAATTGCTAACTAAGACAAATTCTATTGAAGATAACAAAATAAGCTGAATTACAAATTGAAATGTGCCTATGTGAACATTATTAAAATTCATTTTTCCCATTCATTTTTCATTTTATTTTGTTTAAAAAAATGAATATAAAGGAAAATAATTTTCCATCATCATGTGTTTTCCCCTTGGTGTTTTATCCTTCTGAACTAATTAACGTAGACAAATACGAAATCACAGTGTAAGGGGTCATACAATCACCGTAAAAAAAAAAGTCAGATTTCGGTCCAGAAAAGTGGAACAAGTGTCATTCAATTATCATGTGATTTTCACGCAAGTACAATCTGATTTTTAACACCTAGCATCCAATTTACATTCGATTTACATGCGAATGCAATCCGATTGCAATGCAATTTCAACATGAGCTTTTACCTCATGGTGACATGGTAAAATGTAATGGGGTTCATATCCTTTCACCATAGGGACATCACCATAAACGTGAGATAGTGTTCATGCTCGTTGTTCCGTCGGAAAGGTCCTGGGAGTTCACAGCCAATTAACTTAGTTCAACCCACTGACGACTGACATATGATCTTTTCCATTGGTGATTGCACTTACATCTGTGAGTTGAACTGAGTTTGTTGGCTGTGAACTGCATGGATCTTTCTGACAGCACCGCAAGCATGAGAACTTTCTCATGCTCGCAGTGATGTCAGTGATGTGAAAGGAGTTTATTTGATATGAACCCGCTCAACGTTACCAAAATCACTGTGAGGCACTTTGCTGAGCAAGCATGTGCAGCTCAGAGTCTCTGCTGGATGGCAGTTTGCATAGTTGCATCATGCTACAATGCAGTCTGCCATCTAGATGTAGCAGAGCTAGACGCATTGAGGGACAATTGATTTATTATTTTCTCGGCGGACAGGTAAGTAACATGGTTGTTTATTATATTAATTCTGTTAAGGGAGACATTGGCATCAGTGGATTGGGCATTGACGTGAGTATACATGTTTTTGGTAAATGTAGATTCATTAAAAGAGTCTGTGTCATGATTTCAATTAAAGGAAATTATTCTGGGTGTATGTTTTTATACAATATCACTATGGGGTTAGTAATGGGGATGTATTATGGATGCCTCTCCATTAGTAATCTCTGGGCTTGTCACAAAGGTGACATCAAGTACCCTTGAACTATCACTACACTTGCCGCTGCACCAGGGCAAGTGGGAACAGCAAGGCTTAGAGCCAGAATTGATGCATTTTATGGATGCGCTCTTTCTGGGGCGTCTGAGAGGTGATGTTT
The DNA here is from genome assembly GCF_039654945.1 of Dendrobates tinctorius. NCBI lineage: Eukaryota > Metazoa > Chordata > Amphibia > Anura > Dendrobatidae > Dendrobates > Dendrobates tinctorius. Next base: position 3,605,838 of record NW_027361679.1, read on the forward strand.
TAGTCTGAGAGGAGGCCAATATCCATGGCCCCTTCTTAGGCTATTAATATCAGCCTAGATTTAGCTGGTTATCAATTATAGGGGGACCCTATGTCATTTTTTTTGAGCGTCTCCCATTTTAAATAACCTTGAAAGGCTAAGTATACAACTGTGAAATTATATTAATAGCATGGGAAGCACCATGGGTATTATGCCCTTCGCTTGCTATAAACATCTGCTCCCAGCTGTCCACTTTCGCTCAGTTAGTTAATAAAGTGTCGGGGGATCCCACCCCATTTTTTTCACAAAATAGTTCATTCAGTAAAAAAATACATGAACAGTATTAATTATATACAGATGCACCTCAAAAAATTAGAATATCATCAAAAAGTTAATTTATTTCATTTCTTCAATGCAAAAAGGGAAACTCATATTTATGTTAATGTTGATGATTATGGCTTACAGCCAATGAAAACCCAAAGGTCATTATCTCAGTAAATTAGAATCCTTTATAACACCAGCTTGGAAAATGATTTTAAAATCCGAAATGTTGGCCTACTTAAATATATATTCAGTAAATGCACTCAATACTTGGTCGGGGCTCCTTTGGCATCAATTACAGCATCAATGCGGTGTGGCATGAAGGTGATCAGCCTATGGCTCTGCTGAGGTATTAGGGTATGTTTCCACTTTCAGTATTTGCTGCGCTTTGAACGCAGCAGATACTCGCTCCATCCAAAGCACTGACAGCTTTTGTACGTGCGGTGATTCCATATGTGTTCATTGAACACATGCGGAATCACCGCATCCTATACATAGAGAGTGATATTTATCTTGTGGAGACTGAGTGTCTCGGCAAGATAAATAGACATGCTGCGGTCTATAAAGACGTGCCGCATGTGCATATATGCAGGTCTGCCACCTGCATCTTTGAACGCATAGTGGAGATGGGATTTCATAAAATCCCATCCACTATGCAGTAACATCTGTCCGCTGTGGATTGGACGCTGCGGCTGTATGCAGCGTCCAATCCGCAGCAAATACTGAATGTGGAAACATCCCCTTATGGAAGCCCAGATTGCTTTGATAGCAGCCGTCAGCTTGTCTGCATTGTTGGGTCTGGTGTCTCATCTTCCTCTTGACAATACTTCATAGATTCTCTATGGGGATAAGATCCAGTGAGTTTGCTGGCCAATCAAACACAGTTATACTGTTGCTTTTAAACCAGGAATTGGTACTTTTGGCAGGGTGGACAGTGTGGACCTCAAGCAGCTTCAATTGTCTGTCTCTCCACTCTTCCTCCAGACTCTGGGACCTTGATTTCCAAGATCTAGTGTGAAGTTTCCACAATCAGTGATGGTTTGGGGAGCCATGTCATCTGCTGGTGTATGTCCACTGTGTTTTATCAAGACCAAAGTCAGCACAGTCATCTACCAGGAAATTTTAGAGCATTTCATGCTTCCTTCTGCTGACAAACTTTTTTCAGATGGCCAGCAAACTCATCTGACCTTAACCCCATGGAGAATCTATGGGGTATTGTCAAGAGGAAGATGAGAGACACCAGACACAACAATGCGGGCGAGCTGATGGCTGCTATCAAAGCAACCTTGGCTTCCATAACACCACAGGCTGATCGCCTCCATGTCCTGCTGCATTGATGCAGTAATTGATGCAAAAGGAGCCCCGACCAAGTATTGAGTGCATTAACTGAACATACATTTCAGCAGGCCAACATTTCAGATTTTAAAATCATTTTTTCAAGCTGGTGTTATAAAGTATTCTAATTTACTGAGATAATAACTTTTGGGTTTTCATTGGCTGTAAGCCATAATCATCAACATTAACAGAAATAAACACTTGAAATAGATCACACTGTTTGCAATGACTCTAAATAATATATGAGTTTCACTTTTTTGCATTGAAGAACTGAAATAGATTAACTTTTTTGATGATATTCTAATTTTGTGAGATGTACCTGTATTTCACTGACATCTTTATATCTGTATATTCTGTGTGCATATATCTATTCTATCTATTATATTTTGTCGTGTCATGCTGTGATTTTACTGCACGCGGCAGATGAATTGCCAGATTTTCATGGACATGGTCAAAGTGTCGTGCGATTTTTTTTATCGCACACATTGACTTCCATTGATTAATCTCATCCGAGATACACAACATTCATAGCATTCTGGGATTTCAGCTGAAAAAAAAATTGTATATGAACAGAGAATCATAACATTAGACAGAGTGCAATCAGATTTTTTACCAAATTGCACTCATCCATGTTCCTCGCAGATGAGTAGGAGCCCTAAAAGGACACGTGTGTAAAAGAAGGACGGCACTCGCATGGTCCAAGTGCTGTGTGATTTATTTCTTCGCACCTATTTATGTCTATTGCAGAGTGTGATCTGATTTCCGATTGCAATCGCAGGATGCTGCAATTTTTTTTCAGTTCGATTGTGGTCTGATCCAAGATGAAACAAAACACACAATGAGAAAATAACATTGGTCCTAATGCAACACTGGTCCTAATTTTTAATCAAGTTGCATTTGTCCGATTTAATCGCAAGTGTGAGGGGGCCCTAAGGGTTGTATTCATATATCTGTGCAACACATCAGACAGCACATGGACCCATAGATCTTAAATCTATTCATACATCCATGAAAATCACAAATCCGAGTGTAAGATCCATAAGACTCAAAGATTCTATTCTGATCCATGTTTCTGGATCAGCTTTGACCTTAAAGGGAACCGGCTGTCACCCCTTTTTTGCAATATCATATAATGATATCATTCAATTGTCAATTGTGTGTCATATAAGGATTCTCTTAGTACTTTTGCTTCCCCCTGACCCCGCACCTTTCATGCATAAATACCTTTCTTATATCGGTTCAGATGTATGTAAACTGCCACGGTCCGGTCCGATGGGCGGGGCTTATTCAACTGCTCCCCCCTCCCCGTCTTGCTCTACACAAGAAGAAATGCATAGAGCAAGACAGGGAGGGGGGAGCAGGTGAATAAGCCCCGCCCAGCGGACCGGACAGCGGCATTTTACAGACATCTGAACCGATATAAAAAGGTATTTATGCATGAAAGGTGTGGGGTCAGGGGGAAGCAAAAGTACTAAGAGAATCCTTATGTGACACACAATTGAATGATATCATTATATGATATTGCAAAAAAGGGGTGACAGATTCCCGTTAAGTCAAAAGGCTATGTGAGTAACAAAAGCGAATTGTTAGGCTTTTGATTTGCTTCTGTTTTGCACCCTTTTCTCACAGGTCTGTTGCTTAATAAGAAAATTAAATAATATATTATTGCATTATTCATTAAGAAATCTGGTGTAAATACCTTAATAATTCAGAAATTTTTGCACAACTTAAATGTAACAGAAAAAAGCAAGATCAGCCCTCGGGTCGCTTTTCATTTTCCACTCATTGGTATAGGTCTCCAATTTCCTCCTTTATATTTTTCCACCCTCTACTTGCAATTGCATCAGCAGCATTTATTACTTACCTACATATAAACTTTGGATACTGTGTTGGCTATTCCCATATTGGTACTTTGCTGCATTGTTTATTGCATGTAACTATTTTGTTGCATATTTATTCTATTATTTGAATGCAGTTGCACTTTTTACATGTTTATATACAGTAATTGGGGATTTAGGACAACATATGCTTTCAATAAGGCACATTTAGCATTTATTATGTACAGTTGTGGCCAAAAGTATTGACTCCCCTGCAATTCTGTCAGATAATACTAGATTCTTCCTGAAAATGACTGCAAACACAAATTCTTTGGTATTATTATCTTCATTTAATTTGTGTTAAATGAAAAAACACAAAAGAGAATGAAGCAAAAAGCAAAACATTGATCATTTCACACAAAACTCCAAAAATGGACCAGACAAAAGTATTGGCACCCTCAGCCTAATACTTTGTTGCACAACCTTTAGCCAAAATAACTGCGACCAACCGCTTCCGGTAACCATCAATGAGTTTCTTACAATGCTCTGCTGGAATTTTAGACCATTCTTCTTTGGCAAACTGCTCCAGGTCCCAGATATTTGAAGGGTGCCTTCTCCAAACTGCCATTTTTAGATCTCTCCACAGGTGTTCTATGGGATTCAGGTCTGGACTCATTGCTGGCCACGTTAGAAGTCTCCAGTGCTTTCTCTCAAACCATTTTCTAGTGCTTTTTGAAGTGTGTTTTGGGTCATTGTCCTGCTGGAAGACCCATGACCTCTGAGGGAGACACAGCTTTCTCACACTGGGCCCTACATTATGCTGCAAAATTTGTTGGTAGTCTTCAGACTTCATAATGCCATGCACACGGTTAAGCAGTTCAGTGCCAGAGGCAGCAAAGCAACCCCAAAACATCAGGGAACCTCCACCATGTTTGACTGTAGGGACCGTGTTCTTTTCTTTGAATGCCTCTTTTTTTCTCCTGTAAACTCTATGCTGATGCCTTTGCCCAAAAAGTTCTACTTTTGTCTCCTCTGACCAGAGAACATTCTTCCAAAACATTTTAGGCTTTTTCAGGTAAGTTTTGGCAAACTCCAGCCTGGCTTTTTTATGTCTCGGGGTAAGAAGTGGGGTCTTCCTGGGTCTCCTACCATACCGTCCCTTTTCATTCAGACGCCGACGGATAGTACGGGTTGACACTGTTGTACCCTCGGACTGCAGGGCAGCTTGAACTTGTTTGGATGTTAGTCGAGGTTCTTTATCCAACATCTGCACAATCTTGCGTTGATATCTCTTGTCAATTTTTCTTTTCCGTCCACATCTAGGGAGGTTAGCCACAGTGCCATGGGCTTTAAACTTCTTGAGGACACTGCGCACGGTAGACACAGAAACATTCAGGTCTTTGGAGATGGACTTGTAGCCTTGAGATTGCTCATGCTTCCTCACAATTTGGTTTCTCAAGTCCTCAGACAGTTCTTTGGTCTTCTTTCTTTTCTCCATGTTCAATGTGATACACACAAGGACACAGGACTGAGGTTGAGTCAACTTTAATCCATGTCAACTGGCTGCAAGTGTGATTTAGTTATTGCCAACACCTGTTAGGTGCCACAGGTAAGTTACAGGTGCTGTTAATTACACAAATTAGAGAAGCATCACATGATTTTTCGAACAGTGCCAATACTTTTGTCCACCCTCTTTTTTATGTTTGGTGTGGAATTATATCCAATTTGGCTTTAGGACAATTATTTTTGTGTTTTTTCTTTTAAGACAAATTAAATGAAGCTAATAATACCAAAGAATTTGTGTTTGCAAACATTTTCAGGAAGAAGCTGAGTATTATCTGACAGAATTGCAGGGGTGTCAATACTTTTGGCCACAACTGTATCTATAGGTTCCTCTGTATAGTGGATGAATTAGTATGGTGAACTACTTTTTAACAACTAGAGGATTAAAGGATTGGACTTTATAATGTTGTTGTCCTAAGCATTTGTTTAAGCTATTTAAGCTTTCATAATTGTTTTTATACATTTTGTTTGGCTTGTCTTGTTAATAAACTATTTACTTTTATTTGGTGATCCCTGCCATTACATACTACTTTTTCTCTTACATTTAATACTGTATGAATCTTTTTTGTATGTGACAGGTAGATCCCTTATTAATGTGAGCTGGTGCCCTCTTTCGTTTTTTTGTAGATTTTTGCGCAACTTGCAATTGTTCCAAAATATTGTGACTTTTGGCATTTATGTACGAGCCTCTGCCAGATATATGAGAGCAGTATCAGCAGAACAGTCCCTTTCCCCTGCTGTCACCCCTCACCTAACTAAAATATTTAACCTCTCTCTCTCTTCTGGTATTTTTCCCTCCTCATTTAAGCATGCCATCATACATCCACTACTTAAAAAACCATCCCTCGACCAAAATTGTGCCGCTAACTATAGACCTGTCTCTAATCTTCCCTTCATCTCTAAACTCCTGGAACGCCTGGTCCACTCCCGTCTTATCCGCTATCTCTCAGAAAACTCTGTTCTCGACCCTCTCCAATCCGGTTTCCGCTCTTTACACTCCACTGAAACTGCCCTCACTAAAGTCTCTAATGATCTGCTAACAGCTAAATCAAATGGTCATTACTCCATGCTAATTCTCTTGGATCTCTCTGCAGCATTCGACACTGTGGATCATCAGCTCCTCCTCACTATGCTCCGTTCCATTGGCCTCAAGGACACCGTTCTCTCCTGGTTCTCCTCCTATCTCTCCGACCGCTCCTTTACTGTTTCTTTTGCCGGTTCCTCCTCCTCTCACCTTCCTCTTACTGTTGGGGTTCCTCAAGGATCGGTTCTAGGCCCCCTCCTCTTCTCCTTGTACACTGCCCCTATTGGTCAAACAATCAGTAGATTTGGTTTCCAGTACCATCTCTATGCTGATGACACCCAATTATACGCTTCTTCTCCTGACATCACGCCAGCCTTTCTAGAAAACACTGGCGATTGTCTAAACGCTGTGTCTAATATCATGTCCTCACTATATCTGAAACTGAACCTATCAAAGACTGAACTCCTTGTGTTTCCTCCCGCTACTAATGTACCTACACCCGACATTGCCATTTCCGTCTGTGGTTCCACTATTACTCCCCAGCAACATGCCCGCTGTCTTGGGGTCATACTTGATTCCGAGCTTTCCTTTGCCCCCCACATTCGATCACTGGCTCGCTCTTGTCATCTGCACCTCAAAAACATTTCTAGAATTCGACCTTTTCTTACTTTTGACTCTGCAAAAACTCTTACTGTTTCTCTTATTCATTCTCGTCTCGACTATTGTAACTCTCTTCTAATCGGTCTCCCTCTTACAAAACTCTCCCCTCTCCAATCTGTCTTGAATGCTGCAGCCAGGATCATATTCCTCACCAATCGTTACACCGATGCCTCTACCTTGTGCCAGTCATTACACTGGCTACCCATCCACTCCAGAATTCAGTATAAACTTATTACCCTCACCCACAAAGCCCTCCATGGCTCAGCACCACCCTACATCTCCTCCCTTGTTTCAGTATACCACCCTACCCGCGCCCTCCGTTCTGCTGATGACCTGAGGTTGGTATCCTCAATAGTCAGAACCTCCCACTCCCGTCTCCAAGACTTTACACGTGCCGCGCCAATTCTTTGGAATGCACTTCCCAGGTCAATACGATTAGTCCCCAGTCCCCACAATTTTAAGCGTGTCCTGAAAACGCATTTATTCAGACTGGCCTATCGCCTCAACACATTAACCTAACCTATCCCTGTGTGGCAGAGCCAAAAATTTTACCATAACCAGGTTCCCAGCATCATGTTCCCACATGCTTTATGCATCCATTAGCCCTCTGTGTCTGTACTGTTACACACTTAACATTATGGCTGGTCCATACAATCAGGGCAACTGTTACCACCCACCTTTCGTGTCTACCTCTTTCCTCATAGACTGTAAGCTTGCGAGCAGGGCCCTCACTCCTCTTGGTATTTGTTATAATCTACTGTATGTGATTATTGTTATGCTGTAATGTCTATTGTCTGTACAAATCCCCTCTGAAATGTAAAGTGCTGCGGAATATGTCGGCGCTATACAAATAAAATTTATTATTATTATTATTATTATAACATGAGAAACGTCCGCCAGTCAAATTCACATTAGTCAAGTAACTTACCCAAGAAAAGTATGCGAGCCCGTGTCATGTTCCTGACTTTGGTATGAGCTCAGACATTGAACCCGCATATTTCCCCATACATGACAGCAGATTTAGTCAGCTGTCATGTGCCTTCAAAAGCCGCGGGTGGATCGGTGCTCTGCTCATGGCTGTTAACCAGTTACAGTGCTGTGCAAATTAATTGGGACAAAGCATTTTTTTAAGTAAATTCATAAGTTGGTTACCAGTCAGTGATTCAAACCAGTTTTAACTGCTTTGAACAGGCACTCACACCTGTTCAAAGCAGTTAAAACTGGTTTGAATCACTGACTGGTAACCAACTTACGATTTTACTTAAAAAAAATGCTTTGTCCCAATTAATTTGCACAGCACTGTAAATCTCACTGCAAAAATACCTGTTAAATACCACTGTGCCATTTCGGCCACCCATTTCTCCACCATCACATGATTGCGGGACTCCGGTTGGTTATCTTGGTAGCTGGGGGGTCTGCAGTAGAGCCCTGTGCCAGTCATTACAATACTCCTGTGAGCTCTGGCTCATGGCCATCTTTCATAGGAGATCAGGATTTCTGCTATACATAGCAGTGCTGAAGCCCAAAATAAAAGAGAGAGTGAATTTGGTCCAAGTGATATTTAAGAAAACCTTAGAAGAGTTTTTATTTTTGGAGAGATCTGTAGGATTGGTATTTGGGATGGATCTCTCCCTCCACTCTGGGTTTTGGACATGGCCCATTTCCACAAAACCCATTTAAACTTTCAGTTCGGGTGTGCCAGTGTTTTGTTTGCAAGCATCAGAACAGTAAGCTCTTTGCAGTACAAGTCTGTGTAAAGACTGAACACAGGCCAGAGAAGGCAAACTCATTGGCTCACCGACAATTGATACAATGCAGTCCATTTGATAGAGGCTGTGAACAGGAGGACAAAGTTTGAGCTATTTTAGTAAGTTACCAAAAATAAAGACACTTAAGATTGACTAACCTGGATCATTGCCCTTTTACTACACTGTCGTGAAAGCTGCTGCCTTCCATATGGTGGAGAATGAGGGCAGTGTAAACTAAAGGACCTTTTACACATAGCGATATCGCTAGCGATACCGCTAAAGCGTCACCGATTTTGTGACGCAACAGCGATATCGCTAGCCAAATCGCTACATGTGACACTTACCTCTGACCGGCCCCCCCGCTGGATATTGCTGATCACGCGAGATCGTCCTGGTCCATTTCTCGTCATCGGCTTCCTGCTGGCACCGACGAGCGAATCATGGACGTGGGAGGAAGTCGTCATCAGAGCTGCGGTCTGACAGGTAAGTAACGACTGCCGACCGCTGCTACATCGCTGGTGAGATCTGCCTGTTTGGCAGCTCACTAGCGACCATTTAGCGATGCACCAGGGATTCTGACCGGGTCGTATCGTTGTCGGGAGCGCTGGTGCATCGCTAAATGTAACGGGACCCTAAGGCATACCTCAAAGAAAGCTAAATGTCCTTAATTTAGCCTGCAAATTTACAAGTCAGGCCCGTGGACAATATGTAGGAGCTACTAAATCAGTTTCAATGGCATCAGCAATAGCAGAACCAACAGCACCAGCGGTAACAGCAGGAGCAGTAACAACAGCAGCAATGGCAACAGGAGAAGCAGCAGCACCAACAGCTGCAGTGGTAACAGCACCAACAGCAGCAGTGGCAACAGCAGTAGGAGCAGCAACAACTGAACCAGCAGCAGCAGCTGCAGCTGACAAACAATCCGATATTGCAACAAGTCAGGGCAGCACTCAGGAATTTGAGTCCGGAGGATGACATGGAAGCTTTCCTCACCATGTTTGAACACACAGTGGAGCAGCAGAGCTTGCCAATTTCCCAGTGGGTGAAAGTAGTGGTCCTGTTTCTGATGGGAGATGCCCTAACCAGGTAACCTTGATTACAAATGGGTGACACACCCTAATAGTGGAGGAGAACCTCAGCACATGACTGTCCTGTTGCTGAAAATAATCTCTATACAAAGACCAGCATTGATATTACCGCCATAAGGTCAGTGGTAGATACCAGTCCTGCAGAACATGTAACAGGTCAAAGTACAGTTACAGATGGAAACTTACAGCTGACATTCTTTCTGATGGAGTTGTTTACTTTTCTGACCTTTTCCTTCTTGCCCAGACTGACACAACTTCTTCCACCCAGGACTCGTCTGCAGAGATTACAACAAAGTCACATTTCACTTCTCATATTTTCAGCACGTCACCATCTATCACCAGCCTGCACCTCCTCATCCTACTGGTACCCCAATGCTGCTGCCTTATGTGTCCCTATTACTGCACCTGCTGTGAGGTTCTCTGCGCCGTCTAAATTCTAAAGCAACGCTCTGGAATGTAGTAATGCTGGGCGCAAGTGACCTAGAAAACAGTGCCCACATTTTGCCCCCTAGAAAGTAATAGCGCCCTGTGTGCCCCTTTGATAGTCACAGTAACCTGAGTTCCCCAATAAAAATAAGTGCCCACTTTACATTTAATAATGTCCTGAGTCTCCCCCTGTATAGCTCCCCTATACACAGTATGATGCTCTCTTATACATAACATGATGTCTCCTCACTGTAATGTACCCCCGTACCCCCACACAATATACTAATCCCTTAGTAGCCCCCAAACTGCTTGATGGCCCCAACATTGTGTGATGGCCCCTTCACTGTAATCCCCACACAGTATGATGGCCCTCTAGATAGCCTCCATATAGCATAATGTACCAAATAGTCCTCAATATGCACTCCCCGTAGGCCTGTATCGTATAATACACTCTCTATAGGCCTGTGTAGTATAATGTATTCCCCATAAGCCTGTATAGTATAATGCACTGCCCATAGGCCTGTATAAAAAAAAAATTAACCCTCCCAGGATAAAGGTCTGTCCGGGTACAGAACCCAAAGGTTTCCCCTTGAGGTATTGGCAGGAGAGGTTGAAGAGACCCCATCAATACCATAGCTAGGAGTGTCCCAAGGAATACTTGGGAAGGCCCAGCTTCAGGATCCCACACTGACATGGGCCCTGGAAAGGGTGACAGAAATAAATGGGGTGGCTCAGCAACCCGGAGCAGAGATGGGTTTTTTGCGCATAGCTGTAAAACAGGAATTGCTATATCAAGTGGACAAAATCTAGGACAAAGTAGTGGAACAGGTGATATTATGTTATACCCAGAGGTGTTGCACGTGGATTTGTGGACCCACTGTGCCACAGGACTGGGCCTGCCAAGGAAGAGGCATAGCTAAGCAGCTACCAGGTGTTCACTGGAGGTTCTGATGGTGGAGACAGAATGGGCTGCAGGTAGCTGCCAGGTACCATTCCTATCCGGTACTGCAGCTGCTGAGGTTTGCTGACATTGTTTAAGAACTAGGGCTCCATTAAGACTAGTAATTTCTGGCACCTCTATTGAATGGTTACTGACATGGATTCGGGCTACGTTCAGAATTGGCTGATTCAGACACTGGTTGTAGCAGGCCAGATAGAAAGGGACTGGGGGACAAAGTTTCAGGAACTTGTTGCACATGAACCAGGGGAACAGGTGCAGGTTCTGGCTGCATATGGACCAGGGAAGCAGGTTCAGAAACTGGCAGTACACAAACCAGGGGAGCAGGTTCAGGCAATAGCCACACACAAACCAAGGGAGCAGGTTCAGGATCTGGCCACACGTGAACCAGGTTCAGGACACTGGGCACACATGTACCAGGGGAGCAGGTTCAGGAAACTGGCAGCACATAAACCAGGGTTTCGGGACCAGGGACTCACAACTTACTAGTAGGAGAAACTACACACTAATGAATATTGTGCTTTGATAACTCCCTAAGAGGGAGGGAGGTTTTTTTAATCAAGATGACGCCCAGCAGTTGTACTGTGATACTAATAGCCTCCTAGCTATTAGCTGTGGGCACTTTACTGTATGCATGTGGTGCCCCTTTAAGAACGGAGGAGCACTCCAGTGCGCACACTAGACACCCCACTAGGCATGCACAAGCAGTAGACATGCAAGCAGACAGGAACCTGGCAGCGGGGCCAGAACAGTGAGTATGCCTACGTCGCTGTATGGAGTGGGAAGGGAAACCATGTAGTGGCGCTGGCAAGTGTTACATAGGGGCCCAATCATACTGTGGGCATTATGCTGGGAGGTCACCTAGTGGTTAAAAGAACGCAAGAGCGGATTCTGCAGACAGAGATATATGCCGAGGTGCAAGGGTTTTGTGAGTCTTGCCCTGAGTGTCAGCTGACCACAACCACTGTAGTCCATTGGTTCCTCTGCCTATTATAGAGGTACCTTTTGAACAGATTGCTATGGATCTGGTAGGGCCCATTGTAAAGTCAGTCCGTGGCCACCAACATATCAGTGGTAGTAGACTATGCTACTCATTACCTGGAGTCAATTCCGCTTCATCACACCTCGGCCAAACTTATTGCCCGGAGCTGTTTGCCATGTTCTTCTGCCTTGGGCTACATAAGGGGATCCTTAGAGATCAAGGGACCAATGTCCAAGGTGACAAAGAGACTGTGCACGCTGCTCCAGATTAAACAATTGCACACATGAGTGTACCATGATCTAGTGGAAAGGTTTAACCAGAAATCTATGCTTAAAAAAGTGATCTCCAAACATGGAAGAGATTGGGATATGTTATGGCCCTATTTATTGTTTTCAGTCCAAGAGGTACCGCATTCTTCAACAGGGTTCTCTTCATTACAGCTTTTATAAGGTTGGCATCCCTGGGACCTAATGGATGCAGCCAAAGAGATGTTAGTGTGGCGCCCCTGAGGCTTCAGTCGCCACAGAGGTACTGCACCTTCTCCTAAGGTGTAGTGCCCCACCATCCAGGTAAGGTGGGAACTCCTGACCACGCTCCACACCTGCATTCCACACACAGGATAGTTCAGTGGGGCCACCTAACAGCTTCAGGCTGGGGGTTAGCAGAGCACCCCTCGTGGAACCCTGCTTCATAACACGAGATGTGCTGGGAGGCGAGTGGAGTGAGATGATATAAAAGAGTGGGAAGAGTGGGAGTTAGTTATTTAGTTGGTTGGTTAGTTGGAGAGAAAAGAGAGAAGATGGGTGTCTGAAGGACGTGCTGCAGCAGGTCCCAGTGATCTGGGCTGCTGGCACGAGAAAGACCAGAGAAAGAGACTGATAAGATTGATAACCTAACCTTCCATAAGAGAGATAGAACAGATCGGAACGAAGGAGAATAGAAGGACGGTGGGAAGCTGGTTGAAGAAAGATAGAGAACCCTTCCAGTCCACAGAGCGCAAAGGCCGGGGCCCGGTCCCCGAGGTTGATTGGATCTTTATGTCCAGCAACAGACACCGGAGGAGTAGTGAGCCGCTAACGTCTTGCTCCCATCATAGACTTGGGACACAACAGCAACTGAATAGAGAGCCGGGATGCAGTGAGGAGTCCCCGAAGCAGGCTACAGCTGTCTGTCATACAAGTAAGGACTAGGAACACCTAGAGAGAGGCATTCCAGGGTAATTAAGTACTGGAGTGCTTCGCACCTAAAGGCGCATTGGAGGAGTCGTTCAGTAAGGTACATGTTGGGGGAGTGTGGAAGGGAGAATCCTATCCTGCCTGGTGGTTGGCTGGAGCCCTGACCTGGAGAACACGGTATGGAGGCAGGCAGTTGAGTGAACTGCAAACAGTGAGTAAAGCTTTGGAACCGCATACTCGGGTGTCCTCCAGTTATTCCCACACCACTACACCTGGGTACCAGCATCTATACCATTCTGCGCCTCTCCTCATCCATTGCACCTACACTGCCCTGGGACTACAGCTCCATCTTTGGGGAGCTACACCATCTTTGCTGCACCACACCATCAGTCCCAGCGGATCTGCATGCAGCGTTAGCTCAACATCTTACTTGCCAAACACCACGGGTGGCGTCACAAACTATTCTAATAAACTTTAACACCATTAACATCACCGCCATTGATATTGGGAGCCCAGGGCCACGGACCGGGTCACCGCTGCTGTGACACATTCCCACCTTGACACCGGCCCGGTACCGAGTACCCCGCTGCCCTGGGTGTGCGAGGGCGACCCATTAGAACAGGAGCCTACTCCCCATATGAGCATAATAAAGCACGTGGTGAGTATGCAGGACTGGATCTGGATAGCGGCGGTGATGCCTATAGTAAATGTAAACCTTCTGGATGCCCAGGTAGCACAGAGCCGTGCATATAGCAGAAATGCCACGGTCAGATCCTTTAAAATTAGGGATCAAGTATTAGTCTTAGTGCCCAAAGCAGAAAGTTAGCTCATGGTTAAGTGGCAAGGGCCATATGAAGTCTGGGAAAAGGTTGGGGAGGTGAATTACAGAGTATACCCACCTGGAAGAGAAAATCTGAACAACTATGTCATGTAAATCTGCTAAAAGAAAGGAAAGAACGAGAATCTATGATTATGGATGTGACTCCGGTCATATTGTCTGTGGACCCTCTGACACCAGCCTGGGAGGAGGCATGGAGATAGGTAAAGATAAGCGACATTCTCTCTAAACAGAAGCGATGGGAGGCTCGGATATTGGTGCAGCAGAATACGGACATATTATCAGAACTGCCCGTCTGTACATCTGTATTCCAACATGACATTGTCACCAAGCTTCAAGTATGGGTACAACTGAAACCATACCATGTGCTGGAGGCCCGGAGGCAAGCCATCATGGCTGAGGTGAAACAAATGCTCCAGCTAAAAGTTATTGAGGAATCCAGGAGTGAGTGGGCCAGCCCCATTTTACTGATTGAGAAGCCAGACGGATCTTTATGATTTTGTAAAGATTTCTGAAAATTGAATGAAGTGTCCAAATTTTACCTTTATTCAATGCCCCGGGTAAAGGAGCTGATTGAGATAATGGGGAAGGCCCAGTACTTCACGACGCTCAATCTGACCAAGGGTTACTAGCAGGGGCCTCTGACAGAGTCGGCTAAAAAAGACCGCCTTTATAGCGCCAGATGGTCTATCACTATATCGCCTTGCCTTTTTGGTTACATGGGGCCCTGGCCACAATCCAAAAGTCGATGGACATCGTTTTAGAGTCCCTTCAGAAGTATGCATCTGCGTATTTGGATGATTTTATCATCATAAGTACTGACTGGTATACCCACTTGTCCCAGGTGCAAGTGATAGTGGATTCGCTCCAAGCTGTGGGCTTGACGGCGAACCCCCAAAAATGTACAATACTTCTCGAGGAAGACTGGTACTTGGAGTACGTGATTTTCCAGGGAGTTATCAAGTCCCAAGTAAACAAAATTGAGGCCACTAGAAACTGGCACCTTCCTCTTTCTGCAAGTATAATTGAGTATTATTGACAATTTATACCTAATTTTCCAGGTATATCGATACCCTTGACCAAATTCCTAAAGGAATGAAAATCGATGATGGCTCGGCAGAACCCCTAGGGGGAGGAAGCATTCCAATCCATGAAGTTGGCATTGTGCTGGCAGCCTGTCCTCAGCAGCTCAGCAGCCCTAAGTTCAAGAAAAGATTTATCATGCAAACAGATGCATCTGTGGTATGCCTAGGGGCGGTTCTGTCACTGGAGGTGAACCGAGAAGAACATCCAGTCACCTAACTGAGTAGGAAACTTACCCTGGAAGAAAAAAATTAATGCGTAGTGGAGAAGAAGTGTTTTGCCATTAAGTGGGCCTTGGAGTCCTTACGTTATTATTTGCTCCGACGACAGTTTCGCTTGGTAACAGACCATACACCATTGGTCTGGATGAGAAACGCCAAGGAGAGGAATGCCAGAGTCACCACCAGATGGTTCCTGTCACTGCAAATGTTTAGCTTCTTGGTTGAACATCAAGCTGGGAAGGCGCAAGGA
This sequence comes from Dendrobates tinctorius, assembly GCF_039654945.1. Lineage (NCBI taxonomy): Eukaryota > Metazoa > Chordata > Amphibia > Anura > Dendrobatidae > Dendrobates > Dendrobates tinctorius. The sequence continues at coordinate 3,621,306 of NW_027361679.1, forward strand.
AATGAGGATGCCCTGTCATGGACACCATGTATAGTGACAATTGTTCAACCCCTCAAGTTTGAACAGAGGGCTGTATGTGAGGCAGTGATGGGAATCATGTATGAGGGTTATTATGTGTCACCCATGATGTGCATACTGAATCCGCTGGAGTGCATGGTAATCACAGCTACAGCTGTGGCTACAATGCAAAATAAAGGAGACAGTGGATTTGGTAAAACTATCTGAACAAGTCAGATTTAAGGAAAGCTGACATGGGCTTTTATTTTTGGAGAGATCTGTAGGATTGGTAGTAGGATGGATCTCTGCCTCCACTTCGATTTTTGGGAGTTGCCTATGTCCATGAAACAAATTTAAAACTTTCAGTAGAGATTTGGCTGTGTCAGAGTTTTGTTTGCAAGCATCAGAGCAGTAAGCTCTTTGCAGTAGAGATCTGTGTGAAGACTGAACACAAGCCAAAGACGGCAAGGCCATTGGCGCACCCACGAGTGATATGGCCCATGGCAATGGATTTGATACGGACTATTATAGATGGTCCAGCTGCGAACCGGAGGATAACGTTTGAGTTATTTTTGTAAATTGCTAAAAATAAAGTCGTTTACATTGGACTAACCTGGGACACTGCCTCTTTACTGCGCTGTCGTGAAAGTTGATACCTTACACTATATACACGTGATGTCCAGCTCAAAGAAAACGGAGGCCATGCCCTTATTTGCACAGATTACATGTTTACATAATATGGTCCTGAAGGAGTTAACATGCAGTTACATACAGTACGTCAAAATTAAAACATATGGTAGAAGGTGTATGTCAAGTAATATTTTCAACATACAGTACAGACCAAAAGTTTGGACACACCTTCTCATTCAAAGAGTTTTCTTTATTTTCATGACTATGAAAATTGTAGATTCACTCTGAAGGCAAAACTATGAATTAACACATGTGGAATTATATAATTAACAAAAAAGTGTGAAACAACTGAAAATATGTCTTATATTCTAGGTTCTTCAAAGTAGCCACCTTTTGCTTTGATTACTGCTTTGCACACTCTTGGCATTCTCTTGATGAGCTTCAAGAGGTAATTACCGGAATATGGTCTTCCAACAGTCTTGAAGGAGTTCCCAGAGATGCTTAGCACTTGTTGACCCTTTTGCCTTCACTCTGCCGTCCATCTCACCCCAAACCATCTCGACTGGGTTCAGGTCTGGTTACTGTGGAGGCCAGGTCATCTGGCGTAGCACCCCATCACTCTCCTTCTTGGTCAAATAGCCCTTACACAGCCTGGAGGTGTGTTGGGGGTCATTGTCCTGTTGAAAAATAAATGATGGTCCAACTAAACGCAAACCGGATGGAATAGCATGTCGCTGCAAGATGCTGTAGTAGCCATGCTGGTTCAGTATGCCTTCAATTTTGAATAAATCCCCAACAGTGTCACCAGCAAAGCACCCCCACACCATCACACCTCCTCCTCCATGCTTCATGGTGGGAACCAGGCATGTAGAGTACATCCGTTCACCTTTTCTGCGTCGCACAAAGACACAGTGGTTGGAACCAAAGATCTTAAATTTGGACTCATCAGACCAAAGCACAGATTTCCACTGGTCTATTGTCCATTCCTTGTGTTCTTTAGCCCAAACAAGTCTCTTCTGCTTGTTGCCTGTCCTTAGCAGTGGTTTCCTAGCAGCTATTTTACCATGAAGGCCTGCTGCACAAAGTCTCCTCTTAACAGTTGTTGTAGAGATGTGTCTGCTGCTAGAACTCTGTGTGGCATTGACCTGGTCTCTAATCTGAGCTGCTGTTAACCTGCGATTTCTGAGGCTGGTGACTCGGATGAACTTATCCTCCACAGCAGAGGTGACTCTTGGTCTTCCTTTCCTGGGGCGGTCCTCATGTGAGCCAGTTTCTTTGTAGCACTTGATGGTTTTTGCCACTGCACTTGGGGACACTTTCAAAGTTTTCCCAATTTTTCAGACTGACTGACCTTCATTTCTTAAAGCAATGATGGCCACTCGTTTTTCTTTACTTAGCTGCTTTTTTCTTGCCATAATACAAATTCTAACAGTCTATTCAGTAGGACTATCAGCTGTGTATCCACTAGACTTCTACACAACACAACTGATGGTCCCAACCCCATTTATAAGGCAAGAAATCCCACTTATTAAACCTGACAGGGCACACCTGTGAAGTGAAAACCATTTCCGGTGACTACCGCTTGAAGCTCATCAACAGAATGCCAAGGGTGTGCAAAGCAGTAATCAAAGCAAAAGGTGGCTACTTTGAAGAACCTAGCATATAAGACATACAGTATTTTCAGCTGTTTCACACTTTTTTGTTAATTATATAATTCCACATGTGTTAATTCATAGTTTTGATGCCTTCAGAGTGAATCTACAATTTTCATAGTCATGAAAATAAAGAAAACTCTTTGAATGAGAAGGTGTGTCCAAACTTTTGGTCTGTACTGTATGTGCCATAAAAAAAAGCTTAACAGTGTGAACAGAGTCTTTTTCCTAGGATTTGACTGTGTGCATGAGGTCTAAGTATGTGAGTAAATTACAAGAGAAATATGGAAAAAAAAGTGTAAGGAAAGAGTAAGGGCAAAAAAGGGTATAAAAGGCTACTTGTTACCAAGGCATTTACACACACCCTGGAAGAAGCGAGCAGCGAAACAGCGCCCGTCAGGTGTAAGCAGGGGAAGCACAGTTCTACCACACCACCCCTCTACTCAGCATTATGAGCCACACGGTTCAGCTCCTTATGGCTATCAAGGTAAAAAATTGGCTATTTCAGCCATATACTATGACACTGCAGCATGGGTTGGTTTAACAAGGAGACCTCTTTTATTCATCCTAGATATACCCCTGGTGGGGATAAGAGTATGTATGAACTTGCATGTTCATCTCACTTGCACTTGGTATATCTTGCTATATCAAGGACTACTTGGCCTGCACCACATATTTACCCCTATTATGGCTTCATGAATAGTAATTTTCCATGGTTCAGATGTACTTTCTACCTGAACCATTTATTTATACTATATTTTTTTATTGGTAGAATTATATGGTGAAACATAGTGTCTGTTAACTCATTTTTTGGATATACAGTATATACATTTTTGGGTCCTAACATACTAACTGGTGGTATCATGCTGTGCCTTTCCCTCCTCTTTTTGGAGTTTTTTTCAGCCCTGTCTTTTTTATACCCTTATTTATGATGGTTTTTATTATGGATTAATTAATAAAATTTACTTTTAATCACATTTCTTGCGTTGCAATTATTGTATCTTTGGACATATAGAATTTACCAAGGCATTTAAGCAAGATTAGCCTGAGTATATAATGCATGGGTAGGTATTGTCTGATCGCATTATTTTTTCCATGAAGCTGAAATGTAGAACCATGGAAAAGACCACAGATACTGTCTGATAGCATAAGAGCTTACAGAACTGGATCTGTGAAATCCAATCATGTAGCCCAGGGGATGTCTACAGATATGATGCCGTGTATGGAAAAGCCTATCTTCCTACAACAGGTGTAAACAAGACAAAGACAGGCAGCTGTTCATCCCTGAGGGGCAATTACATATGATATTCATGGCTCTGGTGCCGTAAAGCCATGTTTTTCTTCTCTAATTTTACGGTTAAATATATTAATTAGCCAAATATCTTATTGTGCTCCAAATTGCTTCATATTGTTTCATTCTTGCCACTTCCTGATTACACGTCCAGTAACATACTTGGCACACCGTTACAATTTCATGAAAAGGACAAGTGCCACTTTACTTCAAAACAACAAACCCTAGAGGCATTGGGGGCACATGACATAAGATGAAGTTGAAAACGCAGCTCTGACCAAAGATATATCAGTAATGCATAAAGTTTTAATCAAAGTCAAAGCATTCTTTATATTGTAGCGGGCAAGATTTTGGCATTTAAATGGATTGTCCATTTTGACAACTCTTGCTCAAAATGTAGATTATTTTTATTGCACTGGTTCTTTATGTTAGATTTAGTTTTATTGAACACCAATGTTCTAACAGTGATACTCTAAATTGCTTGTAACTTCCAAAGGGGGTGTCACTTGCCCTGATTGCCTAGGTGCCTTCAGCTTCCATCGTCAGTTCCACACTTGGTAACTAAATTTCTGGAAAGGCATTTGCACTCCTAGTGTAATATTCATTAGTTGATTGATTTAGTAGTGTATTAGTCACACATTTAGTCTGGCTGTGTTTTATGAGCATTTTTTAGTAAAGTTATATGTACCTCTCATTAGAATATTATCTTGCCACTATGCCGCATATTATAATGGAGGCCATCAATATGAGCTACCATACACAGAACCATTCAATCTAAAGCAATCTCTATTACTCATATTTGCTCATCATACCTTTATTTATGCTACCATTGCCTGTGTTTCTCCAGTCTGTTACACCTGTTTTTGGCCAATACAGTGGTATGGGGAGTGCTGTGGAAGGTTTGAGACACTCATCTGCTTGTCTTCTGCCATGGGTTGGGCCAGCGCTTATGATGTTGGTACTTTCCTTAGTGATTCTGTCTTTTCTTAATCAAATTTAAAGTTGGATTAGAGGGATGCTTTAAGAAAAGAAAGAGGTAGCGTTTCCTGATATATAATAAACAAGCAAGTGTCATCACTTTTAATCCAGGTATTCAGGTTTTGTGCCATAATACTAATTGTGCTGTACTGACGCAGAGGTATAAAACTATAAGACCAGTCTATTTTCTTGAGTTATGATTAAATCTGCATTTTCTGTAATAATTACATATATTCTAGGTAAAAAGCTTATCATTGATTACATAGAATTATTAAGCATTCAGTTCAATTAGTATTACTAATTTATTATTATTTTCTTCTTCCTGTGTTACAGGTCACAGTGTTTTAGCTCCAACTACCGTTGTTCCTGCTACAATACCAACAAATATTACTTCAAGAACAGGTAAGCAGGCAGTTATCACTGATGAGGTATTAGGTGATATAACTATGTAGTTTTGTTTAACTGCATTGCATTGGGATGAGCAGAAATTAAAATGTATTTTAATTCTGAATCTCTGTCTATTTAATCAAGTGTCTTTTCTAATATACTTCTAATATAGTTCCCTTACTACTCTTACAGCTTATTTTTTTGGTTATGCCTTCCTGTGTAATGATGCCTTGGGGGGGGGTCTTAGGCTGCAGCCACTGCGTCAGCCTATGCCCCCATCCTGAAACAAAGCGTCAATAGTAACGTCCATTTCAAGGGCCATGCTGGTCCCTGCTATACTGAGCATGTGTCAGTGATTAATTCTGACATATGCTCAGTATGTTCTTGTCACCATCCAATGTACATAGTGACAGTGCGCTCCTTCAATGACTTTGATTAAAAATGACAAGCCAGCAAGTGAGTGAACTCTCAGTGCATATTGTAAGGAAAGAACAAGTGAGCAAAGACCAGTGCCGCCCTCACAAGTGATGTGTCACTTGCGGGGACAGTTCTGGTCTCTGCATGCTCATTCTCTACTTACAATGCGCCCTGACAGTGCACTACCTTGGCAGCTTGCCACTTCTCATCAGAGCCTTAAGAGATTACATTGTCAAATTGTACTGAGAAGAATAATGCCCAGTGAAAAAATCGATTGAGCATCCATCGGATGCATGCGCAGCAGAGCAAGGATTAGCCCAATCCCCGAAATGGATGCTTCATTTTAGGGTGGAGGCAGATGCTGAAGCCGTGACCTCAGCTTCTGCTCGTTGATGATAACTCATTTGACTATCCCAGCATGCACAGGCATTCTCAAATTAAGCATCATCACATTGGGAGTTGTAAAAAATAAAGCACTTAGAGAAAGAGAAAAGAGGGAAAGATGGGGACTTTTTAATTAAAGTATATTGGAAAAAATAATAGATTATGACATTTATGACATTAAATCGAGATTGAGGTTAAAATAAATTATAGTTTCGGACCACCCCTTTAATATTACTGAGTGCTGGTGCTTTGGATGTCTATTAGAGTAATAAGACACTGCAGAACACTGGGCTTCTACCCTTTATCCACCCATTATTTGCTAATGGGATCTACCTAGCTTTCCTGCCCACTTAACACAGTGACCTACCTAGTCCACCATATGTGCAAAATACAGATGTAGCAAAGCTTATTGTGACATTCAACATGTTACACACCATAAATGCAGCAAGCCTAAACTGAATAGCAAATGCATTTGAAAATGTCAATGAATTTTAACATCATGATATGTAACCACAATAAATATCAAGTTAACTTATGCATCATCTGTGTACTTTCCTAATGTTTTTGTACCGTTCGACGACACCAGGTACCTAGCTACTTGTCATAAGTTGCGTAAAGCATGAAAATATCTAGAATGGTATGTACCCAACCTGAGAGAAAATCCACAAAGCACCTCAGAAACACTAAGCTTTACCCATTTCTTGAATTTTGACTATATGGAAGAAGAAATCTAATGATGGAGAAAATTCTAAATTATACATTTATTGTGATTGGCTGACCGCATTACCTCATCAAAGGTTTTAAAAGGACAGTCGTCCCCACGCTGGCACACTGATGCCATTGCACAGCTCAGGGACAGTTGTGATTGCAGGGAGAGAGCAGTTATCCATGCCTGTGTGCACAGCTTAACTAATCAGAGTCCTCTATTGGTGATACTGGTGCTGATGCTGAACCATCATGCTAACAGTCCTTCTAAGGCTAGGTTCACATTTGCGTTTGAATCTGCAGCGTATCATCCGCATTTTCAAACGCATGCAAATGCAAGTTTATGCAGCATTTTTTATCCACATGATCTTATGCATGACGACAAAAAAACGCAGCATTTACATGCGTGGCGATTTCAACATCCCCATTGCTCTTCCGCTCTCCCCATCTGCTACTCATCTTGTATCTCTAACCTCCTCGTTTGGCCTTTCGCAGCTTACTAACTCTCCAACGCATGAAGACGGAAACTCCCTCGACTTGGTCTTCTCTCGGCTTTGTGCAGTCGATGATTTGGCAAACTACCCTCTCCCGCTCTCTGACCAAAACCTTCTTTCATTTTCTATCAAGAACTGCCAGGCCGCTCAGGTCACCCCCACTGTCCATACTTATAGAAACATACAGGTCATTAACACCCAGAAACTTATGAAGAACTTGCAGTCATCATTGGCCCCTATCTCCACCCTCTCATGTCCTGATTCTGCACTGAAGCATTATAATGAAACCCTGCAAAGTGCCCTGGATGAAGCTGCACCTTCTATATATAAAACAACTCTGCACAGACGGTGACAACCCTGGCACACCCTGCAAACACGTTTCCTGCAGCGGTGCTCCAGGTGCACCGAACGTCTGTGGAGAAAATCCAATCTACACGAAGATTTCATCCATTATAAGTTTATGCTTAGGACATACAACACTGCCCTTCACCTCTCCAAACAAATCTATTTCAACACCCTCATCACCTCACTGTCAAATAACCCTAAACATCTTTTTGAAACTTTTCATTCCCTACTCAACCCAAGAGTGCAGGCCCCAACCAAGGAGCTTCGAGCTGACGATCTGGCCAGGAAATTATCTTCCAATCACCCCATACCATGCATTTACCTTCCTCCCCCACTGCATCTAGCTCACTCTCTGATTTTGAACCAGTCACAGAAGTAAGCAGGCTCCTTGCATCTTCTCGCCCAACCACTTGCACCAGTGACCCAATTCCGTCACATCTCCTCCAGTCCCTTTCCCCTACTGTCACCGCCCACCTGACAAAAATATTTAACCTCTCTCTCTTCTGGTATCTTTCCCTCCTCATTTAAGCATGCCATCATACAGCAATTACTTAAAAAACCATCCCTCGACCAAAACTGTGCCGCTAACTATAGACCTATCTCTAATCTTCCCTTCATCTCTAATCTCCTGGAATGCCTGGTCCACTCCTGTCTTATCCGCTATCTCTCTGATAACTCTCTCCAATCCGGTTTCCGCTTTTTACACTCTAATGAAACTGCTCTCTCTAAAGTCTCTAATGATCTACTAACAGCTAAATCTAATGGTCATTACTTAATTCTCTTGGATCTCTCTGCAGCATTTGACACTGTGGATCATCAGCTCCTCCTCACTATGCTCCGCTCCATCGGCATCAAGGACACCGTTCTCTCCTGGTTTTCCTCCTATCTCTCTGACCACTTCTTTACAGTATCTTTTGGTGGCTCCTCCTCCTCACATCTTCCACTTACTGCTGGGGTTTCTCAAGGATCGGTTCTAGGCCCCCTCCTCTTTTCTTTGTACACTGCCCCATTGATCAAACAATCAGTAGATTTGGTTTCCATTACCATCTCTATACTGATGACACCCAATTATACGCTTCTTCTCCTGACATCACGCCAGCCTTTCTAGAAAACACCAGCAATTGTCTAAACGCTGTGTCTAACATCATGTCCTCACTGTATCTGAAACTGAACCTGTCAAAGACTGAACTCCTTGTGTTTCCTCCCTCAACTAATGTACCTATGCCCGACATTGCCATTTCTGTGTGTGGTTCCACTATTACTCCCCAGCAACATGCCCGCTGTCTTAGGGTCATACTTGACTCTGAGCTTTCATTCGCCTCCCACATCCGATCACTGGCTCGCTCTTGTTATCTGCACCTCAAAAACATTTCTAGAATTCGACCTTTTCTTACTTTTGACTCCGCAAAAACTCTTACTGTTTCTCTTATTCATTCTCGTCTGGATGACTTCGCTTGTTGCTGGAGAATAAGAAATACACCCATCCATGACACATAGCTTTCTGTCCCACTATGCAGGGAGGCATGAGCCACCACTTCTGAACTACACCATTGGAAACAGGTGGTCAGTTGGATAGCAGATAATGCTTCCAGCATGTTTGTCAGCACCCAGGGCTGCCACTAGGGGCCCCATACTGACAAAATTTTAGGGCCCCCTTGAGACTCCACCCAGGCTCCACCCCTCAAACTGTCCACAGCCCCACCGCTCTCTCTTGGAAAAACTCCACTTCTCACCAATCACACATTAACAGTTCGCATCACCAGATCACACATATAGCCAGCAGTTTTTGTTTTGGCCAAAAGATTTTTTAAGCCACCACTACGACAAGGTAGACTCTTGACCAGGCACTACTTTACTCTATCCCATTAATCATTTGTTAAACTATCCAATACAATTTAGGTATATTTTTTATTTATTTTTCAATTTTTAAAATGACTAATAATATCACATACAAGGGTCAAATACTACCGCACCATGACCAGACACCATATTATCACCACATAGTGACCTATAATACCACATACAAGGAGCAAATACCACCACACCATGTCCGACCACATATTACCACAACATAGTGACCAAATAATAGCACATACAAGGAACAAATACCATCACACTATGACCAGACCACGTAATACCACCACATAGAGACCAAATAACAGCACATACAAGGAATAAATAGTGCCACACCATGGCCGGACAACATATTACCACCACATAGTGACTGAATACTACAATACTGATCATTAATAAAAAAAATACTAATATCACCATAAGTGCCATTATACACAGGAGATTTGTATTTAGTATGCAGTGTCTGTGTTCAGGTAATACAGTGATTACCAGTGACATTATACACATGAACACTGTGTATATTGTACAGGTTATAAAGTGATCAATGACATTATACACAGGAGCTCTGTATATAGTGTCAGTGTAAAGTTAATACAGTGATCACTGGTGACATTGTACACAGGAGCACTGTATATAGGATACAGTGTATAGTGTCATTGTACAGGTAACACACTGACTCACCAGTGATGTCTCTAGGTGAAGTCCTTCATCTTTGCTTTTCATCTAAATCCAGCACAGACCGCCATAACTTCTTCCAGCCAGGACTCGTCTAACACACAGTTATCTAGAGCACCACTTGCACAACACATTACTTAATTTTTTCCCAACTTCTACACTACATCAGATGAAGAAACAAAAGGCAACATAGTGTTGCTCTGCATAGTAACAGGACCGCCCCCATTTAAAACAGTATCCTCAAAAAACAAAATAAATGACTGCAGTAATAATATCCCTTAGTTAGCCCCTATGGTAATAACATCCCCCATCCTGACCCCCGTGTGTCTCATTCATGGCTCCAGCCATATGTTCTCCCATCCTGGCCCAATATGTTCTCCCATCCTGCCCTCATAAGTATCCATTCTGCCCCCTATGTGATGTCCCGTGATCCTGCCCCTTTTGTCTCCATTGTATCCATCCTGCACCATGTGTCTCCATCCTGCCCCATGATCCTACCCCATCTGTCTCTATCCTTCCCCATGATCCTGCCCCATCTGTCTCCATCCTGCTTACATCATACGCCTGCGATGTGCGTGCTGACATCAGCTGCCAGTCTGCGATTGGCTGGCGGCTTTTAACTATTGCTGTGCAGGCCCGGGCCCACATGGCAATAGAGTTTAACTGAATCTGCTACGCCAGTCAGGGAAGTAATGCCCTGATGGTGGCCCTGGCAGCACCATCCAGTCTTACACAGGGTTCAGTCTTATCAACCAACACTTAATCTTCACCCTGATTCTCCTTCCTCCCACCATGCTGAGTCCCAGGAGACCAGTGATCCCACACTAGGACACTCTGAGGAGCGCTTTACAACATCATTTCTTGGTGGTGGCCTCTCACCCTGCATGTTCCAGGAGGAACAGGAGGAGATGTGTTGTGTAGTGTTGTACAAAACTTAGGGCAGCCACAGTCACAAGAAGATGATGGTGGGGAACAGCAAATTTTGTTTAAGGAGGTAGGTGATGATGAGAGCAAATTGCTTCTGGATCATTAGAAGACGTTTCTCTTGGAGGATGATTAGATACCATTTTTAATCATAGCAATGTTCTTATGCAAAACCATGACTGAGTCCAGTCCCTTGGATGAATAGCGACTCAACACATGAATAGTCTCAGTATGCTTTACTGGTGGCATGACACAGAATTCATGATAGCGATCACTTTTTCTTCTCCTCACTAATATTCATCCAAATGTTCCAAAAAGTGAGAAGGGATCTTCATCAGAGTAAATTACTTTATCCCATTCCTCTGCAGTTCAATGCCTGTACTTCCTGAAAAGTTGTATTCTCTTATAAAGCCCTCTTCAGACTGCTTGGGAAAGAAAAAATGAAAAAATATAGTTTGGAAAGGATTCAATGGCACAAACTCATTTGGCACTGCTGAGATTTGCCTAAACTATGTATTAAATTTCCAGTCACAGATATCTCTGGACTGTGCCAAAGGGTTTATGACCATCCACGGTGTATTTTTTTATATTAAGGATGGCCCATAATTATAGACGTTACTTACAGAATCTTTTCCTGTATATCACATATTACAAGTTTATTTTATGAATTTATTTAAAGCACCTGAAAAATTTCTCTGCACAAATCTGCCTACCCCATATGAAGAAAAATGTGACATTTTCAATAATATTATATGTATGAAATTCTTAGTTTTGAGTATTTTCCCTTTTTCTAGTATTTTCCAATTATAAAGAAAACAGGAATTATAAAAAAAAACTGTTCAGATACAGTATATTGTGATGAACAAAATGTATTCATCTCCAACAATGGGATTCACAACTGTCTAGATCGAAATACTTTGATCGGCACAGTGGAAAGACAACAGTGCTTACACATCACCATGGTAACCAAAGAGTAAGGTGGAATCCTGAATGTGGAATATGGCTTCATTAAAAGATGACGGCAGCAGACAAATGAATGGAACAATAGCATGGGTATACAAGACAAAGACTCGTTCCTTAATAGTAACTTTTCTTGGCTGTGTGCAGAGCTTTAAAAACGACTTATCTATTGTAAGCGGGACCACCAAGTACCATGTCTCTTCTAATCATTAGTCATCATACAATGCTAAAGGGTGGCCATACATAAATGCCTCAGACTTACATTGATGCCCATGAGATAAAATCTAATATGTAGGTTTCATTGTAGTTATAATTCAATAGACAATTACTGCTTCTTTTAGTTGTTTACTGTAAAACAGATGAACACTATCTGGGAAACCACTATATATGGTGGCACTATGCCGGATACTGCTGCACTGACATAGACAGGGCTGAGTGAGGACCAGCAATGAAGAGGCCATGTTCTGCTGATCAATGGGGTGTTTGGATTCAGTAACTATAACACATTGAGAGCCTATCAGGATCATGAGGGTATGAAAAAATAACTCAACGTTGACCATGGAGGGGGGATCAGAATTTTCTTGAATCGTCTCTGAAACTTTTTCTGACCAGCAGTTTTTGCACCTTTCTTTCTTCATGCGTTCAATACTTTTCCCCTGTGTCATTTCTCATTACACATAACTTAGTTTACGAACAGCTTTGATTTGATTTCTTTGCCCATGTGGATTAGATAGGTTGTTACCAGGTACGGACTGAGGATGAAATTCAGCCCTGGCATTTGAAATCACACAGGCTCATGCTGTCCCTGTCCCCAAGCACCAGATGAGATATACAGTTGCGTCCATATATATTTGGACAGAGACAACATTTTTCTAATTTTGGATCTAGACATTACCACAATGAATTTTAAACAAAACAATTCAGATGCAGTTTAAGTTCAGACTTTCAGCTTTCATTTGAGGGTATCCACATTAAAATTGGATGAAGGGTTTAGGAGTTTCAGCTGTTTTTAAAGGGACCAAAAGTAATTGGACAGATTAAATAATTGTAAATAAAATGTTCATTTCTAGTACTTGGTTGAAAACCCTTTGTTGTCAATGACTGCCTGAAGTCTTGAACTCATGGACATCACCAGACGCTGTGTTTTCTCCTTTTTGATGCTCTGCCAGGCCTTCACTGTGGTGGTTTTCAGTTGCTGTTTGTTTGTGGGCCTTTCTGTCTGAAGTTTAGTCTTTAACAAGTGAAATGCATGCTCAATTGGGTTGAGATCAGGTGACTGCTTGGCCATTCAAGAATATTCCACTTCTTTGCTTTAATAAACTGCTGGCTTGCTTTGGCTTTATGTTTTGGGTCATTGTCCATCTGTAGTATGAAACGACGACCAATCAGTTTGGCTGCATTTGGCTGGATCTGAGCACACAGTATGGCTCTGAATCCCTCAGAAATCATTCGGCTGCTTCTGTCCTGTGTCACATCATCAATAAACACTAGTGACCTAGTGCCACTGGCAGCCATGCATACCCAAGCCATCACACTGCCTCCGCCGTGTTTTACAGATGATGTGGTATGCTTTGGATCATGAGCTGTACCACACCTTCGCCATACTTTTCTCTTTCCATCATTCTGGTAGAGGTTGATCTTGGTTTCATCTGTCCAAAGAATGTTCTTCCAGAACTGTGCTGGCTTTTATAGATGTTTTTTAGCAAAGTCCAGTCTAGCCTTTTGATTCTTGATGCTTATGTGTGGCTTGCACCGTGCAGTGAACCCACTGTATTTACTTTCATGCAGTCTTCTCTTTATGGTAGATTTGTATATTGATACGCCTACCTCCTGGAGAGCGTTGTTCACTTGGTTGGCTGTTGTGAAGGGGTTTCTCTTCACCATGGAGACTATTCTGCGATCATCCACCACTGTTGTCTTCCGTGGGCGCCCAGGTCTTTTTGCATTGATGAGTTCACCAGTGCTTTCTTTCTTTCTCAGGATGTACCAAAATGTAGATTTTGCCACTCTTAATGTTGTAGCAATTTCTCGGATGGGTTTTTTCTGTTTTTGCAGCTTAAGGATGGCTTGTTTCACCTGCATGGAGAGCTCCTTTGACCGCATGTTTGCTTCACAGCAAAACCTTCCAAATGCAAGCACCACACCTCAAATCAACTCCAGGCCTTTTATCTGCTTAATTGAGAATGACATAACGAAGGGATTGCCCACACCTGTCCATGAAATAGCCTTGGAGTCATTGTCCAATTACTTTTGGTCCCTTTAAAAACAGGGTGGCACATGTTAAGGAGCTGAAACTCCTAAACCCTTCATCCAATTTTAATGTGGATACCCTCAAATGAAAGCTGAAAGTCTTCAACTGCATCTGAATTGTTTGGTTTAAAATTCATTGTGGTAATGTCTAGAACCAAAATTAGAAAAATGTTGTCTCTGTCCAAATATATATGGACCTAACTGTATTACTAATATTAATCTGAATGGAGGAAAGCATGATTTACTACAAAACCAATATTTCTAATGATACCCGTGGCCTGCTGGGGTAAGTAACAGAGTCAGCGACTTTGTGCTCCGTCAAAACTCTTAACAGTATGGGTGTATTGAGAACACTGATTCTGCTGACAACGTAGCAGACAAGGCGACCCACGACCAGACAGGCCCTTCTGGCATTTGCCAGAATTGCCAGATGGCCAGTCCGGCCCTGGTTGTTACCGACATCTGGTGAGGATTTATGTGTTTTCAATGGGGGACATGCAATTCGCATCATCTGTTGGAGAAGAGTTGGGAGGTCCCCACATACAATAGATGGTTGGCTGGTGCCATCAAAAAAATAATTTAATCTAATTTGTATGTGGTCTTTAGTCTTTACGATTGCTATCTTCTGACATGATTCCCAAAGGTTCTCCATACCTTTTACATTTTAAGTAGAAATCTTCTATATATACGTTTGAAAGCATATATATATATATATATATATATATATATATATGTATATTATAATATTTGCAATCCAGAGAGTTGAATGTTAACTATTTCTCCCTGACGCATAAATCTACAGCTTGTAAATATGTAACACTACACAAACAGAACAGAGTGAATAACATAACCTAAGCTCTAGAGAACAATACCCTTTCGGTTAGTAGATGGCTTTATTTGCATGTGTTGATAAAATGTAAAGAATAAAGCGCACAGCTTGTGGAAGATGGCCTAATAAATTATGTATGTCACACAGTGCCTGCTGCGTTTTATCATTGTCCTCAAACAACCTTAAATTTATTAAATTCAATAATGAGCCTGAATTATTCATTAGAGAATTGTACTGGTTAATACATTTGCCGACTTTGCTTAGTTTTTATAACATCTTTGTTATAATCTTGTAACTATTGTATCTCCTTTTTTTAACTGCTATAATAATTTACAAATCATTAATTTACATAAATTGTAGATGACCAGGCAAAGAACTATGGTTATTCAATTTCGTTGTATGTAATGACTCATTAGGAATTGCTTTTGCTGTATTTTATTTGAGCTATTATGATGATTAATATTACAATAGCAAGAGGTCCAAGAGTATGAATCCCTGTAAAATATCTCAATCAGCATCTGTAAACTAATAAAACTGGAAAACAATAAAGAAAGTTTTGACACTGATTATCGCAAGCAATGCAAAACCTGGTCTTCCAGTATTTCATTATTACAGCACCTAGTTCAAGTACCATGAATTTTACCATTGTAAATACACTCAATATAGATAAATCAGATATGTCTTTTAGTACTCCTGTATTTCCTTTCTACTTTGTGAAATGTCCGAAAGTAAATTTGGATATGAGTATAAAATGCATGAAGGAGCATGAAAGAAAAGACCCCACAAGAAGATAGTATATATTTGCTGCCCTTTTATCCCTTTCAAAATTGCAGTATAGCAAAAATACATTATGCATTACTTCTATGCTTGATTTACTTTAATACTTTCAATATTGTCTTAAATGTCACATCCACATAATAATATTAGTTTACTTGATAGTTTAGTAATGCAGGGGCAAATTAAAGAGTTGGTCTGGCAACAAAAATGTATTTGCTAAATATCTATCTTTACACCCTAACCACTTTGGTAATGAACTTTATTACGCAATACCCTATACTTTTCCCATATCTAGCTACAGTGGCATGTAAAAGTTTGGGCACCCCTGGTCAAAATTACTGTTATTGTGAACAGTTAAGCAAGTTGAAGATTAAATGATCTCTAAAAGGCCTCAAGTAAAAGATGACACATGTCCTTTTTATTTTAAGCAAAAAATATTTACCGTATTTTGAGGATTATAAGACGCACCGAATTGTAAGACGCACTCCAAATTTTGGGGGGAAAAGCAGGAAAAAACCCTTATTTTTTAATAAAATGGTGGTGCCTTTTGTAATCCATACGTCTTATTGCTTACCAGGGTGGTGGCTGCGGTGAAGCGGGGTCCCAGGGTCGCCGCTGAAGGAGGCAGGAGTGGTGCGTTGATGTAGGCAGCAGGCTAGGATGAGGGGGGTGTTCCGAAGTGTGCCGCTGCGGTTGTAAATTTCTGCAGTGCTCTGTGGTGTGCGGGGATTCAGCCGGCTTTTTGTGAAAGCCCAGAGCCCCCCTGCACATCCATTACTGCGATGTGGTGGCCTCCGGGAAAATGGCTGCCTGAGGTGGCACATGCTGAGATTGAGATCTCAGCAATCTTTGGTTCAAAGTGGTGACTGGTCTGATTTGGTATGACATTACAACCAAACCTTTAAAAGACCATGTTACCCATGTGTTTGTTCATTACATCCTCAACTCCTGATGACACCAGTTAGTC
This sequence comes from Dendrobates tinctorius, assembly GCF_039654945.1. Lineage (NCBI taxonomy): Eukaryota > Metazoa > Chordata > Amphibia > Anura > Dendrobatidae > Dendrobates > Dendrobates tinctorius. The sequence goes on from NW_027361679.1 coordinate 3,637,822, forward strand.
TGGTGAAAAATATTGGGGAGGCTTAGGGTTGTTTTATTAATATAGGTCATATATAATACTGTTAGGTATACAGTGTAAGGTGAGTTTGTGCAGTTTTGCGACTGCACTGCACCATAAACAGATATTAAGAGAGAACCAGGGGTGCTCCAACGTGGAATAGGACGAGGTCAGGAATAAATAAATGCAACTGGCAATATGCCTCATCACGATAGGACAATATAATGACCTTTGTAATTTTAATAGTGTGGCCCTATTAAATGAAGAATTAAAAGTTACATTTTATGGTCCTTAGTTTGAAATTTATTTGCCTTTGGCAATCTGTTATTTGATTTATGTTACCCTACAAAGACTATTTTGAACAGCTTAGTGATTAGCTGCAAAACAACCCCAAAGCTTGAATGATCCCCATGCTTAATGGTTGACTAGATGTTTTTTTCCTGATATTCTATGCTGTTTTTTTCTTCACACATACCTCTGATCATTGTAACGTTCTACTTTAACCCCTTAATGTCCAAGGATGGAAACAGTCCGTCATGGCAGGATGTCAGTTCCCGCACCATGATGGACTGTGTCCGTCATATAGTTAAACTGTCATTGCGTTCAGTTCCATGCTGACAGCTGTCACAGAGACCTGAGAGGCACGGGAATAGGTGTGGGGACCCGTGCCGTCGGTCCCCGCACCCAGAATGCTTTGATTGGTCAGTCAATCTGTAATCACGGGGCCCGCTCTCTACCATGATGACCGGGGGGTTGTCATGACAACCCCCAGGTCATCCAGCTATGGAAAGCATCTGAGTCTCAGAAGCATTCAGCATAGGCATAATACATTGCAACGCTGGAGCACTGCAATGTATTATACCATCAACCAAAGTAAAAAAAAAGTGAAAGTCCCATAAAGGAACTAGGTAAAAAAAAAACTGCTTTAAAAAAAATATTTAAAAAATTAAATAATAAAAATAATACAAAAAATCCCCAAATAAATACATATTTTTATGTAAAAAATAAAATAAACAAAAAAGTACACGTTTGGTTTCGCCGCGTACGTAAAAATTCCATCTATAAAAGTGTCACCCTAGTTAACCCCTTCAGTGAATGCCATGAAAAAACACAAAAAAGTAGCAAAAAATACTTTTTTCAAGCGGTATCATCATACCGCTTGGAAAAAGTGGAATAAAACGCGATCAAAAAAAGAATGGTAATAAAAAATAGTATCACTGAAAGTGCCATGTTGTCCCGCATAAAACAAGCCACCATACAGCGCCATCAGCGGAAAAATAAAAAAGTTATAGCTCTCACAATAAAGTGATGCAAAAATAATTATTTTTTTCTGTAAAAGTTTTATTGTGCAAAAACGACAAAACATAAAAAACTATACAAATGAGGTATCGCTGCAATCGTACTGACCCGAAGAATAAAGCTGCCTTACCAATTTTACCACACGCAAAACAGAGAAAACAAAAAAAGCAATTCCTGAATTGCTGTTTTTTTGTTGAATCTGCCTCTACAAAAATCGGACCAGAAAACGATCAAAAAAGTCATGTGCCCGAAAATCATGTCATTGAAAACATCAGCTCGCCCCGCAAAAAACAAGCCCTCACATGACTATGTTGGCCGAAATATGGAAAAATTATAGCTCTCAAAATATGGCGGTGCAAAAACTTCTTACAAAAAATTCTTACAAAAAAAGCATCTTTTAGTGTGTGACAGTGGTTAAACATAAAAAAGGATATAAATCTGGTATCGCTGTAATCGCACTGACCTGAAGAATAAAGTCGCCTAATCACTAATACCGCACGAGGAGTGGCATAAAAAATAAAACTAATTCTTCACCTTTTGTGGATTTGTTCATTCTGCCTCCCAAAGATCCCAGTATGGCGATCACAGTGGTTTACCCCCACATATGGGGTATCAACCTACTCAGGACAAATGGCACAACTTTTGGGGTCCTATTTTTTCTGCTACCTTTGCGAAAATAAAAATTTGGGGGCAAAAAGATCATTTTTGTGGAAAAAAATGTTTTTTTTTTATTTTCACGGCTCTACGTTATAAACTTCTGTGAAGCACTTGGGGTTGAAAGTGCTCACCACACATCTAGATAAGCTCCTTGGGGGGTTTAGTTTCCAAAATGCGGTCAATTTTGGGGGGTTTCTACTGTTTAGGCTCATCAGGGGCTGCAAACGCAAATGTAACATGACCATTCCATCAAAGCCTGCATTCCAAAACGGCACTCCTTCCCTTCCAAGCTCTGCCATGCGCACAAACAGTGGTTCCACCCAACATATAGGGTATCAGCGTACTCAGGACAAATTGTACAGCAACTTTTGGGGTCTTATTTCTCCTGTTACCCTTGTGAAAATAAAAATTTGGGGGAAAAAATATAATTTTTGTGGAAAAAAATATGATTTTTTAATTTTACGGCTCTACATTATAAACTTCTGTGAAGCCCATGGGGGTTCAAAGTGCTCACCACACATCTTGATAAGTTTCTTGGGGGGTCTAGTTTCCAAAATGGGGTCAATTATGTGGGGTTTCCACTGTTTAGGTACATCAGGGGCTCTCCAAACGCGACATGGCGTTCGCACTCGATTCCAGCCAATTTGACATTCTAAACCTCAAATGATGCTCCTTCCCTTCTGAGCACTGCCGTGCGCCTAAAGATTGGTCTTCCTCCACACATTGGGTATCGGTGTACTCAGGAGAAATTGCACAACAAATACTGTGGTTCTTTTTCTCCTGATACCCTTGACAAAATAAAAAAAAATTGTGTCCGAAGTAAATTTTTTGGGAAAAAAAGTTAAACGTTCATTTTTTTCTTCCACATTGCGTCAATTCTTGTGAAGTATCTAAAGGGTTAATAAACTTCTTGAATGTGGTTTTGAACACCTTTAGGGGTGCCGTTTTTAGAATGGTGTCACTTTTGGGTATTATCTGTTATATTGACCCCCCAAACTCATTTCAAATGTGATGTGGTCCCTAAAAAAAAAATGGTTTTGTAAAATTTTTTGGGAAAAATGAGAAATCACTGGTCAAATTTTAACCCTTATAACGTCCTAACAAAAACAAATTATGTTTCCAAAATTGTGCTGATGTAAAGTTGACATGTGTGAAATGTTATTTATTAACTATTTTGTGTGACATCACTGTCTGATTTAAGGGTACAAAAATGAAAAGTTTGGAAAGTGCAACATTTTCAAATTTTTTGACAAAATTCTTTTATTTTCATTATTATTTTCATAAATGCAAAGAAATTTTACCTCTAACATGAACTACAATGTGTCATAAAAAATGGTGTTTAGACCTACGGGTAATTGTATTTCCAGGAATCCATCCTGACAGAACCATGGAAGACGTCCTTCTTATCCTCATTGGGACAGGAACAACGAGCAGTTAAAAGGACCCTTCCCTTACCACCCTTCAGTGATTTTCCACATCTGGATGGATGCAAAAGAATATTTATTAACAATCCTTATACAAATGATACGTCACATCAGTATGAAAATCCTTGCAGTAGGGAGGGAACTAGTAGTGCTGTCAGGATGGATTCCTGGAAATACAATTACCGTTAGGTCTATCTACCCTTTTCCAGTTCACCACCTGACAGCACCATGGAGAAGTACCAAAGGATGATAATTTATGGTGGAACTACTGCATGTAAAACTTTCCTGCCGAAGGCTAATTGCCCTGATACAACGTCTAGCTTGTAATGTTTAGCAAAGGTACTAAGACTAGACCAAGTTGCAGCCCTGCAAATCTGATCTGCTGAGTCCCCTCCCCTTTCTGCCCATGACGTAGCCATAGCTCGAGTGGAATGGGCTCTGAGAATATCTGTTGGAGCTTTCCCTTGTGCTTTATAGGCTAGACTAGGCTAGCGATCGTAGATCTTGCTGTTTTCCTACCCTTATTTTGCCCCAGATATTGTACAAACATGTTTTTGTCCTATCTCCAACCCTCAGTTGCTGTCAGATATTTAAGCACAGTCTCTCTAACATCTAGATTATGATAGATTCACTCTTTCGGGTTTCTAGGGTGCTGGCAGAACGAGAGGAGGACAACCTCCCGATTTATGTTTGGAGTTGAAACCACTTTAGGGAGAAAGGCTGAGTCTAAGAACTAATCTATCCTTGAACACCTGCAGGTACGGATCCTGAATAGATAGGGCCCGCATTTACCCTAGTTTCTTTGCCGACATGATAGCTACAAGGAAGACCTTCTTGAGTGAAAGCTTGGCTATATCCGTATCTTCTGATAGGTGATATGGATGCTTACACAGGGCATTAAGGACCAGATTAAGGTCTCATGGTGGAGCCGGCTTCCTTACGAGGGGTCTCAATCACTAAGCTCAGAATCATGTACCGTCACCCTCTACACCAGCACTCAGATCAGCATTATGTGCCCTCACCCTCTACACCAGCACTGAGCTCAGCATCATGTGTCATCACCCTCTATACCGCAACTGGGCTCAGCATCATGTGCTGTCACCCTGTACATCAGTATTGAGCTCAGCATCATGTGCCATCACCCTCTATATCATTACTGAGCTCAGCATCATGTTTCGTCACCCTCTACACCAGCACTAAGCTCATCATCATGTGGCCTCAACCTCTACACCTACACTGAGCTCAGCCCTATGTGTTGTCAACCTCTATTCCAGCTCTGAGCACAGTATCATGTGCCCTAAGCCTCTACACGAGTACCGAGCTCAGCATCATATGCTGCCATCCTCTATCCCAGCATTGAACTCATCATCATGTAACCTCATCCTCTACACCATCACTGAGTTCAGCATCATGTGCCATCACTTTCTACACCAGCATTGAGCTCAGAATCATATGCTGCCACCCTCTACAATAGTACTGAACTCATCATGTACCCTCACCCTTTACACCAGCACTAAGTTCAGCATCATGTGCCATCACCTTCTACACCAGTATGGAGCTAAGTGTCATGTGCTGTAACCCTCTCCTCTACACCAGCAATGAGCTCAGCATCACGTGCCCTCAACCTCTACACCATCACTGAGCGCAACATCATTTGCTCTCAACCTCTACACCAGCATTGAGCTTAGTATCATGTGCCCTCAATTTCTACACCAGCACTGAGCTCAGCATCATGTGCCATCACCCTCTATATCATTACTGAGCTCAGCATCATGTTTCGTCACCCTCTACACCAGCACTAAGCTCATCATCATGTGGCCTCAATCTCTACACCTACACTGAGCTCAGCACTATGTGTTGTCAACCTCTATTCCAGCTCTGAGCACAGTATCATGTGCCCTAAGCCTCTACACGAGTACTGAGCTCAGCATCATATGCTGCCATCCTCTATCCCAGCACTGAACTCATCATCATGTAACCTCACCCTCTACACCATCACTGAGTTTAGCATCATGTGCCGTCACTTTCTATACCAGCATTGAGCTCAGAATCATATGCTGCCACCCTCTATCTGAGATGATTCGAGCTTTATGACATGGCGCATTATCCTGCTGAAAGTAGCCATCAGATGTTGGGTACATTGTGGTCATAAAGGGATGGACATGGTCAGCAACAATACTCAGGTAGGCTGTGGCGTTGCAACGATGCTCAATTGGTACCAAGGGGCCCAAAGAGTGCCAAGAAAAAATTCCCCACACCATGACACCACCACCACCAGCCTGAACCGTTGATACAAGGCAGGATGGATCCATGCTTTCATGTTGTTTACGCCAAATTCTGACCCTACCATCCGAATGTCGCAGCAGAAATCGAGACTCATCAGACCAGGCAACGTTTTTCCAATCTTCTACTGTCCAATTTCGATGAGCTTGTGCAAATTTTAGCCTCAGTTTCCTGTTCTTAGCTGAGAGGAGTGGTACCCAGTGTGGTCTTCTGCTGCTGTAGCCCATCTGCCTCAAATTTCGACGCACTGTGCGTTCAGAGATGCTCTTCTGCCTACCTTGGTTGTAACGGGTGGCAATTTGAGTCACTGTTGCCTTTCTATCAGCTCGAACCAGTCTGCCCATTCTCCTCTGACCTCTGGCATCAACATGGCATTTCCGGCCACAGAACTGCCGCTCACTGGTTTTTTTTTCTTTTTCGGACCATTCTCTGTAAACCCTAGAGATGGTTGCGCGTGAAAATCCCAGTAGATCAGCAGTTTCTGAAATACTCAGACCAGCCCTTCTGGCACCAACAATCATGCCACGTTCAAAGGCACTCAAATCACCTTTCTTCCCCATACTGATGCTCGGTTTGAACTGCAGGAGATTGTCTTGACCATGTCTACATGCCTAAATGCACTGAGTTGCCGCCATGTGATTGGCTGATTAGAAATTAAGTCTTAACACACAGTTGGACAGGTGTACCTAATAAAGTGGCCAGTGAGTGTATAGTTGTACAGCAAAGGGTGTAGTGCTGGATGGGAGATACATTTCTCCCAGCAGGGTAAAGTTTGGCCGGGATTTTCCCTAAAGTCAAGGACCTGCGATGATGTCATGGTCACATGATCAGCCCGTGTGATGTGTATCTCACCTGTGGGTGGGGTTATGGGCTATGTACTGGAGGTTGGTGTTTGGCACATGGTGAGTGTGTGTAGAAGATGATAGGAACTTGGCTGGAGTTAGCCTGAATTTGTTTGCTGGACTACCTGTGCTGCAAAGCTTTTAGCAGCAAGACTCAAAACAACCCTGGGAATGGCACCTGGTGGACGCCGCTGACCAACAGTCGCTTAGTTAAGCCCATCCCGTGCAATGGTGAGTCTGAGACCAGTGGTTCTCCAAGCTGGAGTATATTTGTGTTTTTTCTTTACTTTCTGTTAACCTGCTGTTTAAAGTGACATTAAATCACTGAAGTTGGACTCTAAGCCTGTCTGTTGCCTAATTTCTGCGGCCCTGCCACTGCCTACCAGAGCAAATCCCTACAATATATAGCCACACACACATACATGTATATATATTACATAGTCCCCTCTATTAGGTATATTGCCATCCCTTATTATGCAGTGTCCTTTCTTGTTATGTAAAGTACCGTCCCTTACATATTGGATTATAGAGCCCTGTTTTTTATTACATACCATCTTGTTAGATATATAATGCAATGATGGCTGATGTAGTATGGGAAGGCTTCTTTTCTATTGGAGGAGCTGATGGACTGGTTGTCTGGTCACCGGCTCCTCAATCAGTAGTCATTTTATATCTAAAAAGAGAGGGGACTATGTAATAAAATGGGGTGCTGTGAATAACAAATTTAACAAGAATACACTATGTAAGAGACAGCACTGTACATAACAGCAGAGGAAGCTATATAATAAGGGAACGGCACCATATATAACTAGAGAGGATGGTAGGTAATAAGGGATGGTGTTACACATAATAAAAAAGGAAACAATGTAACTAATGATGGTGTTATACGGAATTAGTGAGTACACTATATACTATGGGACTGTGTTATACATAAGTACGTGCACTATATACTAAGGGACTGTGTTAGACATAAACGCGATAATAATGTCTTCATCCACTGCCCCCTGTTCCTAAGTCCAATATAAGTCCCCCTTCCTCCCATTCCAATCCCCCACAACCCTCATTGTCCTCCTCCCCCTGCATCCCATTATTACCCTCTCCCCACCCCATCATTGCCCATTCCACCACCTCCATTATTTCCTTCTCCCCCATTAATGCCCATTCCACTACCACCATCATTGTGCTTTCCACCATCATCATTGCATTCTCTCCCACCACCCCATTATTGTCCTTTCAACCACCATCATCATTGCATTCTCCCCCACCACCCCATCACTGTTCTTTCCACCACCTCCATCATTGCATTTTCTGCCAGCACCCCATCATTGCCATCTCCTCACTCCCATCATTGCCCTTTCCACCACCTCCATCATTGCCTTCTCCCCCACACCCATCACCCTTCCACCACCTCCATCATTTCCTCCTCCCCCACCATCCCCATCATTGCCCTTTCCACCACCTCCATCATTTCCTCCACCTCCACCCCCATTATTGCCCTCTTTATTACCTCCATCATTGCCTTCTCCCCCCATCATTGCCCATTCCACCAATTTCATCATTTTCTGGTCCCCCACCATCCCCATCCTTGCCCATTCCACCACTTCCATCATTTTCTGGTCCCCCACCATCCCCATCCTTGCCCATTCCACCACTTCCATCATTTCCTGGTCCCCCACCATCCCCATCCTTGCCTATTCCACCACTTCCATCATTTCCCCCTCCCCACCATCCCCATCCTTGCCCATTCCACCACTTCCATCATTGCCCTCTTCATAACCCCATCATTGCCTTCTCCCCATCACCCCCATCAGTGCCTTCTCCTTCACCTACACACACACACACACACACAGACACACACAGCACCATTCATCTCTCTGCACATTCCCCCACAGTGCTACGCATGCACGCACACACACCACCACTCATCCCTACACACACAACACACATGCATACAACAAAACACACACAGCACCTCTCTACACGCTCTCCCGCAACTGAAGCACCACCGTCAATGACAGCCTCCTCTCTCTGGCACAGCCGGCCGCTGAATAATTATGTCATCCAGCGGCGCTGCTGTGTGTGTGAGAGGAAGCGTGGGCAGGAAGCAGGATGGATCGCTATTTTCTCTTGTTAGTAGTGGAGCTGCAGGGATCACTCCCTGCCTGCTGAACATGAGGGCAATCTGGCCAGAGGCCCCCTGAAGCCTTGGGGATGGAAAACAGGACAGATTGCACTCATCATTAGCCACCCTGCAGGGGCCCCCTCCACCTCCAGGCCCTGGTGCAGCCGCACAGGCTGCACATGCGGTATGTCCGCCCGTGCGTCACCCTCTACACCAGCACTGAGCTTAGCATCATGTGCCCTTACCCTCTACACCAGCACTGAACTCAGCATCATGAGTCCTCATGCTCTACACTCAGCATCATATGCCCTCAACTTCTACACCAGCACTGAGCTTAGCATCATGTTCCGTCACCCTCTATTCCAGCACTGACTCATCATCATGAGTCCTCAACCTCTACACCAGCACTGAGCTCAGCTTCATGTGACCTCAGCGTCTACACCAGCACTGAGCTCAGCATCATGTGCAGTCACCCTCTACATCAGCAGTGAGTTCAGCATCATATTCCATCACCCTCTACACCAGCACTGAGCTCAGCATCATGTGTGCTTTCACTCTCTACAACAACTCTCAGCTCATCATTATTCACCATCACCTTCTACACATGCAGTGAGCTCAGCATCATTTGCCATCATCCTCTACACCAGGACTGAGCCCAGTGACTGGAAAACTAGAGAGGTGTTGTTATTTTACTGATCTAGTCACAACCCCAGGAAGCTAGTGCTGGAACCTGGTGGTGTGGGGGAGAACCTGATGTCTTTTTTTAGGTACTTTTTCTCTTTGGGGACTGCTTTTCTTAAAGTGGACATTCCTTTAATATAATAGGGCTGAGGGCTAGAGAGCATGGCTATGTAGTAATCGCAGGTACGTGGAATGCAGTGACGAGACGGGAGATGGGATGAACTTAAGATGTAACTTTTTATATATATGTATACCTATAGAGGCTATCTTGAGTAACCAATAAACTTACAACAGTTATCCTCTGAGGGATCAAAACAAGAATACACTGGTAACACGAACACGACTACCCGGTCAAGACCGGTCACTATAGGGCTGCGATATGGCCGACTACAGGTCCTTAGTATTAACTACAATGTGTCACTTATCCTCTCTGACGTCCGGCAGAGTGGTAGTCGGTACTGCTTCGGCGTTTCAGCTGCTGGGCCCAGCCGACGAGGATCAGGAGGAGACTTTGGGCGTTCCTACACCCAGGCAAATCAGGGGCACAGCAGGCCCCTGATGAGTTCCTCTGCATTGCGCCTACTGGCGGAGGCGGGACAGCATTGCCCATGGACCGGGGGTGTAGGCCCAGGCAGCGGTAGCCACGGGTGGCAGCGGACAAGCCGCAGTCGCGGGCCGGAGCTGAGCCGTGGGGGCCACGGGTGGCAGCGGGCGGCAGCGGGCAGGCCAAAGCTGCAGGCCGGAGTCAGGCTGTGGCGGCCGCAAGCGGCAGCGGGCAGGCCGAAGCCGCGGGCTGGAGTGGAACTGCTGCCGTCTCTCTCCTGTCTGCGGTGAGTCTCTCTCCAGTCCCTCCAGTCGCTACTCTCTTCTTCTAGCTCTGGTTCTGGCTCCCGCTCTGGCTCTCCGACGCCCTCTAGCCTTCCTGCTCCTTCTCTCCTGCTCGGTCGAGTGCCCCCTGCTGGCTTCTTCAGCCCCTTTTATACTTGCTCCGCCCCATCCCTTCTAGAACTCTAATTACAGTCATGGCCAAAAGTATTGACACCCCTGCAATTCTGTCAGATAATATTCAGTTTCTTCCTGAAAATGATTGCAAACACAAATTCTTTGGTATTATTATCTTCATTTAATTTGTCTTAAATGAAAAAACACAAAAGAGAATGAAGCAAAAAGCAAAACATTGATCATTTCACACAAAACTCCAAAAATGGGCCGGACAAAAGTATTGGCACCCTCAGCCTAATACTTGGTTGCACAACCTTTAGCCAAAATAACTGCGACCAACCGCTTCCGGTAACCATCAATGAGTTTCTTACAATGCTCTGCTGGAATTTTAGACCATTCTTCTTTGGCAAACTACTCCAGGTCCCTGATATTTGAAGGGTGCCTTCTCCAAACTGCCATTTTTAGATCTCTCCACAGGTGTTCTATGGGATTCAGGTCTGGACTCATTGCTGGCCACCTTAGAAGTCTCCAGTGCTTTCTCTCAAACCATTTTCTAGTGCTTTTTGAAGTGTGTTTTGGGTTATTGTCATGCTGGAAGACCTCTGACCTCTGAGGTAGACCCAGCTTTCTCACACTGGGCCCTAAATTATGCTGCAAAATTTGTTGGTAGTCTTCTGACTTCATAAAGCCATGCACACGGTCAAGCAGTCCAGTGCCAGAGGCAGCAAAGCAACCCCAAAACATCAGGGAACCTCCACCATGTTTGACTGTAGGGACCGTGTACTTTTCTTTGAATGCCTCTTTTTTCTCCTGTAAACTCTATGTTGATGCTTTTGTCCTAAAAGCTCTACTTTTGTCTCATCTGACCAAAGAACATTCTTCCAAAATGTTTTAGGCTTTTTCAGGTAAGTTTTGGCAAACTCCAGCCTGGCTTTTTTATGTCTCGGGGTAAGAAGTGGAGTCTTCCTGGGTCTCCTACCATACAGTCCCTTTTCATTCAGATGCCGACGGATAGTATGGGTTGACACCGTTGTACCTCGGACTGCAGGGCAGCTTGAACTTGTTTGGATGTTAGTGGAGGTTCTTTATCCAACATCCGCACAATCTTGCGTTGAAATCTCTTGTCAATTTTTCTTTTCCGGCCACATCTAGGGAGGTTAGCCACAGTGCCATGGGCTTTAAACTTCTTGATGATACTGCGCATGGTAGACACAGGAACATTCAGGTCTTTGGAGATGGACTTGTAGCCTTGAGATTGCTCATGCTTCCTCACAATTTGGTTTCTCAAGTCCTCAGACAGTTCTTTGGTCTTCTTTCTTTTCTCCATGCTCAATGTGGTACACACAAGGACACAGGACAGAGGTTGAGTCAACTTTAATCCATGTCAACTGGCTGCAAGTGTGATTTAGTTATTGCCAACACCTGTTAGGTGCCACAGGTAAGTTACAGGTGCTGTTAATTACACAAATTAGAGAAGCATCACATGATTTTTCACACAGTGCCAATACTTTTGTCCACCCTCTTTTTTATGTTTGGTGTGGAATTATATCCAATTTGGCTTTAAGACAATTCTTTTTGTGTTTTTTCATTTAAGACAAATTAAATGAAGATAATAATATCAAAGAATTTGTGTTTGCAATCATTTTCAGGAAGAAACTGAGTATTATCTGACAGAATTGCAGGGGTGTCAATACTTTTGGCCATGACTGTATGTCCCCCAGAAACAGTCCCCCTAGGAACCTTGGTGACAGTCCCCTTGGTTCCGGCCCGGCTACACAGCGGGGGCTCCTCCTCCTACAGCTACATGTGCTGCTTTTCTGAGTGAGAGGGAGGTATCCACAAATCCTTCAGCTCTCCCTCTGATTAGCAGCTCTGCATGCACATATATTATGTGCTGACACAGGAGGGATATATGCAGTTGTGCATCAGAAGTGATGGAGTAGGGGGGAATCTGTGCTGTGCCCATTGCTTATCAAGTGACTGCTAGTAACATCCCCACACAGGCAATGACACTTCTACTTGGTAGCATTAGAAATCAGCTTGTTACTGTACTTCTGACAGTATCAGTGTTTGTGTAGGCTGCTACTAGCACTTACCTGATAAGCAGTGGAGACAGTTGTGTAAAGTGTCTGCAATGCTGAATGTAAGCAGACAGATCAGGGGGCTGAGCCAGCCACACGCTGAGGGGATAACACCAGCCAGGAGATCGCAGCCTTAAGGCCCCGTCACACTAAGCGACTTACCAGCGATCCCGACACCGATATCAAGGTGTCAGGATCGCTGGTAAGTCGCTATGTGATCGCTGGTGAGCTGTCACACAGACAGCTTCACCAGCGATCAGCACAGCGATGCCGAGCGTGCGGCATCGCTGGCCATCGCTGTAAAAAATAATAAAAAAAATAAAAAATATAGTTATTCTCACCTTCCGACGTCCTGTTCAGCCATCCGGCCTCTCTCCACGCTCCGGTCCCAGTGATCCTTTGCATGAATGACCGCGAGACTTTGTTATCCCTCGAGACTGTGACATCTCGCGGACATTCATGCAAAGGATCACTGGGGCCGGAGCCTGGAGAGAGGCAGGATGGCTGAACGGGACGTCGGAAGGTGAGAATAACTATATTTTTTATTTTTTTTATTATTTTTTACAGCTGATCGCTGGTCTCCCGCCTGTCACACGCAGCGATGCGTGCTGGCCAGCGGGAGACCAGCGACCAAAGAAATGTCCAGAGGTTTCTTACAGCGATCAGCGATACTGGCAGGGGGGCCGCTCGCTGATCGCTGTCACACATAGCGATCTCGCTGGTGAGATCGCTGTTACGTCACAAAACTTGTGACTCAGCAGCGATCTCGCTACCGAGATCGCTTAGTGAGACGGGGCCTTTAACCTCTTTAGGGCTCATCATACTCTTCTTAAACTTAGCCCTGCTCCTGGCTGTCTGCTTTACACTGCACTAACACGCAGATGAAGCAGACTACTGTGAGCCACACAGCAAGGGCCTGCGAGCTACATGTGGCTGGCCAGCTACAGATTGGGGATCTCTGGTCTAGAAATACCCTTGATAAAGTGGCTATTGCCATAATGCTGCTGCCTGTTCAATAGCGAAAGCAAATATTAAGAGGAAAATGGGACTGCCCCAGGCTCAGGCTTGCCCACAGAGTAACAGGGCAATCCTCTGGTGGGCCCCAGGGCAGATCTGGGCCCCCAACCTCACTGTATGGGCAGTACTTGGCAAAATTCACATGATTCACCCTGTACAGAAAAAAGCAGCATCTCATTCATTAACCAAACTACCCCAGATTATTATTATTATAATATAGAGGTAGAGGTAGATTTGTGAATGAGGGTAGTGTAATATTTGTATACAGGTGAAAAGTGGCCCCCCAGAGTCAATGTTACTGGTGGACCCTTGGCACCCCAGTCCGACACTGGACAGGCCTACTTGGAACCATGTTATAGGTGGGTAGTTTTTTTTAATAAAAACTAAGCACATGAAAAAAGGGGGCTAAATATGAGATTTGCTGGCAAGAATGAAAGTAATAGATGAAACAAATTTTCAGTCAAAGTTTACACATGCCTGGGAGCAACATAAAAGTGTCCCCAAGATAAAATTAAAAATTACTAATTTAGTGGGAGAATGTACAGATCACGTGGTCTTCTGCCATCAATCTTCTGCTGTACGTTTCTATGTTAGCAAGGGACCAGTAGTGGTCTTATCCATATGATAGATGAATAGAGAAGAGCTGTGGGATCCTGTAGTGAATACACCACAATCAATAACATGGTTTTATAAAGAACGGTTCCCTTTTAGGCAGAACTAATGATACCTACTGGTAAGGTTACTGAGAAAGCAGCACGGAAATATTTTGATCCAGGCAATTTAAAGCTTTGCCAATTATAAGTGTTTTTTTTATTATTTACCAAGTCACTTTAGTTAGCAGACTTAAGTTTTGTTAGGCGAGTTCCTATTATTAACACTAGCAGTTACAGTTGTTACAGCATTATGGTTCATTTATTGTAAACTGCAGCCTTTTTTTGGGATAAGATCCATAAATATTTATCAGGCTGTGTGCCCACGTTGCGTTTTTGTAAGCGTTTCCGCAGCGTTTGAGCCGGCTCAGATGCTGCAGAAACACTTAAAAGATGCTTCAAATTAATTTGCATGCTTTTTTGGCTTTTTGTGCCAATGCATGCGCTTTTAACCGCTCAGGAATCACTTAGTGGCTAAAAACGCAGCATGCTCATTAATTTCCGCATTGCTCCGTGCTTTTAGCCTTCCCCAATGTTCCCAGAAAATGCGTGTCAAAAAACGCGTCAAAAACGCGCGGCTTTTTTGCACAAAACGCGCAAAAATCGCGCGGAAAAAAGACGCACGGTTTCTGGGAAGGGGATCAGTTTCCTGAGCGTTTAAAAACGATAGCATGGGCACATAGCCTAACTGTCCAGACGATAGTTATCTGAATACATTAGGCATGCTCCAGAAAAATGCTAAGTATTCACAAAGAAGTGACAGTTCTGCTGTAAGAGGTCTCATATAATTTTCATGCAAGCTATTGTGATTTTTATCATGTTCAATAAGCAATTATTGAAAAGTTAGAACCTATTGGTGTGATTCTCAACTAATCATAATGGCATATGGATCATTAATTAAATATAAAGATTGCAACACTTGCATTTTGCCACTAACGGTAGTATAGCTCCAGGCGAAGCTTGCGGTGGATATATAGCATTTGTGTTTTCACTACCTATTAACATGTAGGGCGTGACTGTACACCAATATTGCTATTTTAGCATACCAGTGGAACTATTACTTTGTAGCATGTCACTTCATTTAACACCACATGGCACTAGCATTGTGGGGGAGTTTATTAACACAATCTTTTACGGGAGTAAAGCAGTACATTGCCATACGGTATTTCTACACATATCCTCATAGGAAAAAAATGTAATATTGCAAAATATATTTATTAAAATGTACAACTTTTATTAATACATTATTACAAAAAAATTTTGATAAAAATTCAAGCTGAAAAAACAACTGACCCTGAAGTTTGAAAAGCACTATGTTTTATACAGGTGTGTTGGACCTGATATTGGGTAAGAAATTAGAATAGGTTAAAAATTAGTTTAAAAAAAATTGATGCAGAAAAAAGTATACAAAAAAAGCTGCTACATGTCAAAGTGCAAGTGCATAATATAAATGATAGAAACCTATGTAGAGGTGATAATATATTGAATTGCATATCCCTATTCAATACATGATAATATGAAATAGAGTCCACGATCAAAGAAGTTTATCTATATATATAAAGAATTTAATCAAATAAACTAGTAAATCACAGGAGATGAATAAGAGGGAGAGGTGTATCCCCAAACTTTCTGTATAAGGTACTTACAAAGTGACTTGTGCTATATCTTTGGTGTGTCATGTTTCCTAACCCCAATGACCCCGTTTCGACATGAGCTTCTTCAAAAGGGAAACCCAACACACCTGTATAAAGCATAGTGCTTTTAACTTCAGGGTCAGTGTTTTCTCAGCTTGAATTTTTATCAAAAATGTTTTTTTTAATAATTTATTAATAAAAGTTAATAAATATATTTTGCAATATTACATCTTTTTCCTCTAATATTCCTATGAAGATATGTGTAGAAATACATTGTGGGGGAGTGTTGCAATGTTTCTATTTAAGTCATGATCCATATGCCTTTGTGATACATACTAATGCTCTGTTTTGCATTTCTGTACATATTTGGCCACAGTATTTTTTTTTACTTTTTAAAATGCCTTATTTTATTGACGAACCACATTGAATGGGCATTTCATCAACCCTCTATTGATCCCTCTTTACTTTAATACCCTCACATCATGTAGTTTACTCTTTTGTCATTTTTTTGTTACCCTTTACTGATTTTATCCATTGCATATGTATGTGACTCAATAAAGTATTTATATTGATTATAATTGGCTTCACTAATAGGCTCTAATACCGCTTATGGCTACACAACCAAAATACATATTTCTGTAGAATTCATATCTAAATAATGAAATGTGTTGATTTGCAGAAAATGGCTCATCTCCGACACCTTCGCCAGATATCCCTATGACCAGCACTTCTGGTAAGAAGTTTTATTGTCTTCTTTTACTGCAATCTTTCTGATGTTTATAAGCATGTACACCTTGTACAAATAAACACTGAATGTTTCATGCTGCTAAACATGGAAACATCCGTCTGTTACATTTCACTTCATTTGTTATTTGATGCGTTGTCCAGATGTTCCAACAACAAATGATTCTGTTATTCTAGATCTGAGAGATAATCAGACAAAGAATGAAACCGAAGAGACGATAAAAGCCAGCAACACAACTGGTAAGACAAATGATCACTTCTATGTGTCCTATGTCACTTGTTCACTACTTTGGGTTTGAACTTTAGGCAATTCTAGGAATGGTTAGTAGAAGACTTTCTACAGAAAACCACATCACGGTGTTAAGGCTCATTCACACGTCAGTATTTGGTCAGTATTTTGCATCAGTGTTTGTATGCCAAAGCCAGGAATGGAACTTACCGAGAAAAAAATATAATTGAAAGACTGACTCCTGTTCTTTGTTTTGGAGACATTCCTGGTTTTGGCATACAAATACTGATGAAATACTGACCAAAAATACTGATGTGTGAAAGAGGCCTAACAGGGGTTGTCCGGTCCAAATCAATAAGTCTGCAGTCACTGTGTGCAGACTTATGAATTTTTTTTTTTAATTGTTTTATTTTGAATGGCTTCAGTCCTGCTCTATGTAGCAGAAATGCTCACTTGCTATGAGCACAGACCACCAGGCGGCGCTCATAGCAATCCAGCAATGACAACCACAGTAGTCTGCTGCAGACCCCAGGTTGTCAAGCCAATCCATCAGTGACCTCCAGTCTTGTGACATGGGCGCCGATGAGCGGGCGTAGTGACGCGCTTCCTGCGCGATCACAATAAATGCCGCTGTCAGAGATTGACAGTGGCATTTAACATGTTAACAGCTGCAGGTTGATTGAGATTCCACCCACGGCTGTTAGGGGCACATGTCAGCTGTTCAAATCAGCCCACATGTGCTGGGAAAGATGTGGGCTCATCGCCAGATCCCACATGAAAGAAAGAGACACGACATGCGCCTTACATGTACGGTGCATGTCGTGAAGGGGTTAAGGCATGTTGGGATCATGTCATCCAAGTTTCAGTTCCCTCATAGGAAGCATCATGTTTCCTCCTACTATTTTCTGATACTTGTTTGAACCTATCTTGTCCTCTACACGATGCAGGTTTCCAGTGCTAGGGGAACAAAGGAGCCCCAGAGCATCACCGAGCAAGCATTGTGTTTTACTGTAGGCAGGGTATTCTTTTCAGTGTACACTACATTCTTTTTCCTCAACACAGACAGTGACATGTAAAATTTTGTGCACCCCTGATAAAAATTACTTAAAAGGTCTAAAGTTAAAGACGACAAATTTCCTTTGTATTTTAGGCAAAATAATAAATATAAAAGAAAATTGTCTCCACCAATTGTCGCCTGTGCAGCAGCATCTATCGAATCGCCGATGCTACTGCGCAGGTGTGACCATTATGAGAGAGAATTTTTTTTTCGGAATAATTTTATATCACCAAATAAACTAATTAAATGGAAATTATACATGGAATCATGCTACAGCACAGGCGCCTGCCTGCTGAATGTGAATTTTTTTTCAAAACATACGATATTCAACATGTAAAATAGGCAGCAGGTCAGTGAGGGATCAGTGACCTGTCATAAGCCATGCAGCTGAATATGTAAGCAGAGCACCACATGAAGACCTCCCCACACACACACAGGCCGCCCCGAAGCATGAGAATCTCATTAACTGAAAACTGAAAATAAAGATTACACATCAACCACAAGACGGATTTTATCACCCAAGGTATCTTTGTAATCTGTATAACGGCGCCGACTTGACTCTGCCTGTAGTTTACTGAGCACAATCCTGCTGACAGGTTCCCGACTAGCTTCCATTGTGAGCTCTTCTTGGCGACACAACTGGCCAAGATCATTGTTCAGTTTCTGAACCATGAGAAATGATCATGATATTCAACACACTAGAGAACCTCCTAGTCTGAACATGTGCGATCATCTAAAGTCATATCTTCCCTTCCACATAAAGCCCTTTTCTTGTCTCAATGTCATGTCATTCTTGGACAGGATTAATTTTACAAAATCATGAAAGATTGCAACTGAATTACAAGTTATATTCACATAACATTTGTAATTGTTTTACAGATGAGTACCACCCAGCAAATTCTAGAACATTATTAACTAATGGTAATCTCACCACGATAAGCTGGACCACCACTATATCAAGCCACGTTAATATCACACCTTCAGGTAATACAATGATACTTTATAGAATGTGTATAACTATAGTCACCAATCGACCCATTAGCTTATTATCCTGGATAGAAATTTCAAACATATATAATTAAAATCTTCATTAGTGTCACAAAATTAATGTATTAGTGATGGGACTTTTTGACGCAGCTCACATTTCACTGGTGAAAGCACACATTCAAGGAAAATCTAATGGTATACCATAAATAGAATTTATTATACTCACTTCAACCCCTGCCACTTCACATTAATCAAAAATTGCACCTCAATGATAGATTTGGTGCAGATTGCGCCTATGCATGTTTTTTAAGCATGATAGTACACTTTTTAAGAGAAATCTGTCAGCAGGCTGTTGCAATGTAATCTGACAGCATCATGATTTATGGGCAGAGGCCCCGATTCCTGTGATGTGTCACTTACTAGGCTGTATTTTGTTTCAATATCACCAGTGTTTTATCAGCCAGAGATTATTTTAGCAACTTTCTGTCATTATACAGTGTACTCAGAAAGCTGCCAATCAGTGGTGTTGGCGGGGTTATACAGAGCAGAGCATTTAGAGCACAGCTAGATCTTCAGCAGAGAAAACTGTGACTCTAAGAAAAATGCTGCATCCAGTAAACTAAGTGATACATTGCTGGTATCAGGGTCTCTGCCCTACATTATGCTTCTGTCACATTACACAGCAAAAACCTGCTGACGGAGTCCTAATTTTAGACAAAACTAGGAAATCAGTGTTTCAGATATCAACATTTTTTTTTACACAAATTGTGACCTTTTGTTCATGCATGTTAATTGATTATACTTTCCAATGTTAAAAAAGAGCAAGAGACCAGCATTGCATATAACATACAAAAATATACGGTAAATGCTGCTCCGTTTGCAACTTTTTTCACCTGTTAACAATGGTTGCAATATTAATGTATTTATTCCATCCTTCTTAAAGAGAATTATGACATGCCTAGAATATGCAACTTTTTTTGTGATTTTTATGTAGAAAAGAAATCATAAATATGTTGTACTTAGTTCAAAAAGACCAAACATGTTCTCTTTCCTCATCATACGTTTTGACAAAGTTACTAAAAATAAGTAAATAAATGTCAGAAAAGAAATGATGATAGTGCTCGGATCCAGGGTCCATTTAGACATGTTGGGTGCTCCTGTGTCAGTTTAGGATTGCTTTCTCATATATATTGGATGCGGTCATTTACAGTAGTAATGTTCTAGCATACAAGACTAACAGCCAGAGAAGAATGACCTTTTTTGTCTTAGTTTTTAGCATTGGATTAGCTGTTTAAAGACTCCATCAGCTGATCTAATGGCCAACCCAACTATGGTTCAGATACAATTGTAATGGAAAGAACAGCCTTGTAGCATGAAATTCTGCTCTCCACGCCAATCGGAGCACACTGAGCAGAGCGTGAGAAGCTCTGCCTGTGACCGGCGGTAACCTTAATGATGTCACTGCTGTTCAGAGGCAGAGCTTCTCACGCTCTGCTCAGTGTGTGCCGGCTGGCATGGAGAGAGGTCGCATCACTGATGTGACCGCTCTCCAAACCATTTGGATCATTGTGGGACGTGGCTATTAATGAATCATAAATGGATAGGTGAGTATAACTTTGCTTTTTATATTAATTTTTGCTGAATAAATGGATATAAGAGGGTCAGGGAGTTTTTATTTCAGATAAAAGGACTTTTCTCTGTGTCTTTATCAAATTATTAACTCCCTTCCCACCACCACAGGACAAGTAGGAAGAGCCTTGCAAAGTGCCAGAATTTGTGCATCTAATGGATGCGCCTTTTCTGGGGTGGCTGCAGGCTGCTATATTTTGGCAGAGGCTAATATCCATGGCCCCTTCCCAGTTTGAGAATACCAGCTCATAGCTATCTGCTTTAGATTGTCTCGTTGTCAAAAATGGGGGGACTCCACATCGCTTTTTTAATTATTCTTTTAAATTATTTTAAAGGGAATCTGTCACCCCTTTTTTGAGATATCATATAATGATATCATTCAATTGTGTGTCACATAAGGATTCTCTTAGTACTTTTGCTTCCCCCTGACCCCGCACCTTTCATGCATGTATACCTTTTTTATATCGGTTCAGATGTATGTAAACTGCCACGGTCCGGTCCGATGGGCGGGGCTTATTCACCTGCTCCCCCCTCCCTGTCTTGCTCTACACAAGAAGAAATGCTTAGAGCAAGACAGGGAGGGGGGAGCAGGTGAATATGGCAAAATGCACTATATGGCAAAATGCATCATTGGAACGGTTTGCTGCACTATTTTTAATCTGTCGACAGTCAATGTCCTTCTGTGATGTCTAGAGCATTGTAAAAATTTAAAGAGAGCTTGCCACCAGAAAAAAACGCTATTAACCTGCAGATGTGGGGTTAATCTGCAGGGTGATAGCGTTATGAATCTGCTTGGCGCCTAGACTTAGTTGACCACTGCCAGGAGAAAATGAACTTTACTCTTTCCCCCAGGGGCATTCCAGTTTCATTCATGAGGGCTTCACCGGCGCTGGTTCAGTCACCACTCTGAATATACAGAATGGCAACTGTAACCGACCCCCAGACCTGACTGACATATGACGGGCCCTAATGCAGAGCCAGTGCCAGTCAAGCCCGGGGAGTGGTTTCAGCCGTCACTCTGTATACTCAGAGCTATGTCTGAACACGCGTCAGCGCCACCCCCGTGACTGGGGCGGGCGCCCAGCAGATTAATAACGCTGTTAATGAACAGATTAACTTCATATCTGCAGGTTAATAGCTTTTTTTCTGGTGACAGGTTCCCTTTTAAAACAGATGTGATTTTTCCTAACCTTTTTCCTTAGCAGATACTTGTTTTATGAGAGCCCCTCCTGTGAAAATACTGTCCTCACCTCCCAAATAAATCTTATTAGGATGTCTATCTAAATACTGTAAGCTCCGTAGTGAGTAGAGTGACAGACTGAAGTAGCCATCTGCGTGGTTTATCTCCCATTATGGATGGATAGGGTTTAATTAAATGGAATTAAGGAACCAGTAATACAGCGTTTTTCTGAACGGTCAGTCATCGCTGCTTTTGTTTGAGTTGATATTGTTAGCGCTGAGTATGGCAGCATTCACTTATATATTAATCAGAACAACAAACACATACAAGTGAGTATAATACGCTCTCACCTACACACTTTACAATTGCTAATTTAATTAAATAAAAAATAGTTTCCAAGGCTTAATCTATTTGTAGTCTAGGTTCTAGCAGGGCATCCTATGTGGCACCTGAATTTCGTATGCAATCATTGAAATACAAAGGAGATGAAATGCAAATTATGTAAGATAAGTATATCTGTATTAGGGGTTTCTATGGGACACCAGGCAATTAGCTTGGAGCTAAAAAGGCTGCAGCTTTTATTTAGGTTACAGTAATAATAAATTATATGCAAATAAATAAAAACAATATATAACCAACCATTGTAAACATTTATTTTAATATATTAAACTGCGAAAATTAATGTCCAAGTCAACCCAGTGTTAGCTGCATGACTACTCACTAATAAAAACCACTGCATAAATTGGAGATAGACCTGGTAATGAAGACAACCTGAGAAGATTCTAGAAAGGCAAATACCACAAGTATACCCCAGAAGGGTGGGGAATATACCAACAATTAAAATAAAGAGGAACACAATGAATAAATATTTGAAGGGAGAATATTGAGGGGTTAAGACTGATGGAAGCATTAACATTAAAAGAGGAAGAGGCTAAGGAGATCCTCTAAGAATGAATGAAAATATATTAACTCTAAAGTGAGAGGCTCTTCAGATAGATGTAATGTATTGATCTAAAATCTCCCATACCCATTAAACTAAGCTTGGCAAAAACAACAGAAATCGGCTGAACCGAGCAGTATAGTGATGTGTGTGGGGGCCTTTCAACTCTCAAACGTCAGAATGTATCGTCAAGAGAAGAATTGCTTGTTGAATTTCAATGGCTGATCACTTTGTTCTCCCTTGAAATAAGGAGTCTGGCATAAAGAACATAGGTGCCCTTGACCAAGCGTTACTGTGTAGGAGGGATTTAGGGAGAGATAGCTGTCTCAAAGTATTAGTTAAGTATGGAGCGGAGATCTCACAGAGGTCACGGCATTTCAGCCCAGCAAGAAACACAGCATCAGTGACCGGAGTGCCCTTTTCAGGGCAGCTGCGGGCTGCTATTTTTAGGCTGGGGAGGCCAATATCCATGGTCCCTTAACAGCCTGAGATTACCATTCCCCAGCTGTCTGCTTTAGCAAGGCTGGTTGTCAAAAATGGTGGTGACCCCACTTCATTTTTTTAAATTATTTATTTCAATAATTAAAAAAAAAGCATAGGGACCCCTGTATTTTTGATCACCAGCCTTGGTGAAGCTGACAGCTGAGGGTTGCAGCCCCCAGCTCTGAGTTTTGCCTGGCTGGTTATCAAAAATAGGGGGGAACCCACACCATTTTTTTTAATTGTTTATTTACAGAGCAGGAGCCAGCTAATGAATACACCCATTGGCCACTCATGCTTTCACTGTTATTAGTGGCAGCAGGTGTCAGATGATGAGAGCAGTAGTCCGATCCACTAACACCAGTGACCGGAGGCTCCAGTGGGAACCGCGGCTCTCTGACCAGTGCGGAATGATTTTACCATCGATCAGAAGTGATGATTGCGGCGATGCCATGCACATGATAGCGTGACAAACACCCGTTGTTCAGGCAGCCGAAATCAAACAGTAACATGGACTTCCTGGTGAAGTCCATGTTCGGTGTCCGTGCCCAAACAGTAGGTGTTTGGTATGGACGCCGAACTTTACTGTTCGGGTTTGCCCATGTGTTTGGAAGCTTCTGACAGTTTTTGGCAACATCTGAGCTAATTAGAGATACACATGTGGATGTATTTCAATGCACACCTGAAACACACTGCTTCTTTGTGTAGCATCATGGGAAAGTCTAAAGATATCAGTCAAGATATGAGGAAGAGAATTGTGGACTTGGACAAATCTGGCTCATCTTTGGGTACAATTTCAAGATGCCTGAAGGTGCCACGTTCACCTGTACAAACAATTATACACAAGTACAAACAAGATGGGAATGTCCAGCCATAATACCACTCAGGAAAGAGACGGGTTCTGTGTCCCAGAGATGAACGTGCTTTGGTCCGACATGTGAATATCAACCCAAGGACAAAAGCAAAAGACCTTGTGAAGATAATGGTGGAAGCTGATAAGATTGTGCCAATATCCACAGTGAAATGAGTACTGTATCAACATGGGCTGAAAGGCCACACTGCCAAGAAGAAGCCATTACTACAAAAGAAACATAAAAAGCCAGATTAACCCCTTCCCGACCTGTGACACAGCGTATGCGTCATGAAAGTCGGTGCCAATCCGACCTATGACGCATACCCTGTGTCATGAATTCAAAGCCCCCCTGTGGGTCGGGTGACCGGGGTCAATGAAAGGTCACCTGACCCGCAGATACAGGGGGCTTTGCAATTCACCACAGGGGGCGTGGCTTCGCCCCCACGTGGCTACGATCGCTCTGATTGGCTGTTAAAAGTGAAACAGCCAATCAGAGCGATAGTAATATTTCATCAATGAAAATTGATGAAATATTACAATCCAGCCATGGCCGATGGAGACACCGATTCGACACCCCCCACCGGCGATCGCCCCCCCACCACTGAATGACAGCGGCGACTTCTAAGTCCCCCTGTCGCTCCCGATGTCCGGCGGGTCCGGTTCATGGGCGCCGTCATCTTGGAAAATGGCGGGCGCATGCGCAGTGCGCCCGCCCGAATCTGCCGGCTGCAGATTCCATTATTTCATTTTGATCACTCTCACAGTGATCAAAATGAAATAAAAAGTAAATGAACCCCCCGATTATCACCCCCATAGGTAGGCACAACTACTAAAATAAAGAAAATATTTTTATTTTTATTTTTCCATCAGGGTTAGGGTTAGGGTTGGAAAAGAGGGTTAGGGTTAGGGTTGGAAAGAGGGTTAGGGTTGGAAAGAGGGTTAGGGTTAGGGTTGGAAAGAGGGTTAGGGTTGGAAAGAGGGTTAGGGTTAGGGTTGGAAAGAGGGTTAGGGTTGAAAAGAGGGTTAGGGTTGGAAAGAGGGTTAGGGTTGGAAAGAGGGTTAGGGTTGGAAAGAGGGTTAGGGTTGGAAAGAGGGCTAGGGTTGGAAAGAGGGTTAGGGTTGGAAAGAGGGTTAGGGTTGGAATGAGGGTTAGGGTTGAAATGAGGGTTAGGGTTGAAATGAGGGTTAGGGTTGGAATTAGGGTTAGGGTTGGAATTAGGGTTAGAATTAGGGTTAGGCTTGTGGTTAGTGTTATGGTTAGTGTTGGGGTTAGGGGTGTGTTGGGGTTAGGTTTATGGTTAGGGTTGGGATTAGGGTTAGGGATGTGTTGGGGTTAGGGCTGTGGTTAGGGGTGTGTTGGGGTTAGGGTTGGAGTTAGAATTGAGGGGTTTCCACTGTTTAGGCACATCAGGGGGTCTCCAAACGCGATATGGTGCAACCTTTGATTCCAGCCAATTTTGCGTTCAAAAAGTCAAACGGTGCTCACTCCCTTCCAAGCCCCGACGTGTGCCCAAACAGTGGTTTACCCCCACATATGGGGTATCAGCGTACTCAGGAAACACTGCACAACAACTTTTGGGGTCTAATTTCTCCTGTTACCCTTGGGAAAATAAAAAATTAGGGGCTAAAAAATTATTTTTGTGGAAAAAAATGTTTTTTTCATTTTCATGTCTCTGCATTATAAACTTCTGTGAAGCACTTGGGGGTTGAAAGTGCTCACCATACATCTACATAAGTTCCTTGGAAGGTCTAGTTTCCAAAATGGTGTCATTTGTGGGGGGTTTCCACTGTTTAGGCACATCAGGGGCTCTGCAAACGTAATGACGACTGCAGACTATTCCATCAAAGTCTGCATTTCAAAACGTCACTACTTCCATTCCAAGCCCTGACGTGTGCCCAAACAATGGTTCCCCCACACATATGGGGTATCAGCGTACTCAGGACAAACTGGACAACAACTTTTGGGGTCCAATTTATCCTGTTACCCTTGTGAAAAAAAAAATTGCGGGCTAAAAATAATTTTTTTTGAGGGAAAAAAATGATTTTTTATTTTCACGGCTCTGCGTTATAAACTTCTGTGAAGCACTTAGGGGTTCAAGGTGCTCACCACACATCTAGATAAGTTCCTTTGGGGGTCTAGGTTCCAAAATGGGGTCACTTGTGGGGGGTTTCTACTGTTTAGGCACACAGGGGCTCAGCAAATGTAACATGATGCCCGCAGACCATTCCATCAAAGTCAGCATTTCAAAATGTCACTACTTCCCTTCCGAGCCCCGACGTGTGCCCAAACAGTGGTCCCCCCCCACATATGGGGTACCAGCGTACTCAGGACAAACTGGAAAACAACTTTTGGGGTCCAATTTATCCTGGTACTCTTGTGAAAATAAAAAATTGCCGACTAAAAAATTTTTTTTTTAGGAAAAAAAAAGATTTTTTATTTTCACTGCTCTGCATTATAAACTTCTGTGAATCACCTGGGGGTTCAAAGTGCTCACTATGCATCTAGATAAGTTCCTTAGGGGGTCTAGTTTCCAAAAATGGGGTCATTTGTGGGGGAGCTCCAAAGTTTAGGCACACAGGGGATCTCCAAACACGACATGGTGTCCGCTAACGATTGGAGCTAATTTTCATTTCAAAAAGTCAAATGTCGCTCATTCCCTTCTGCGCCCTGCCGTGCACCCAAACAGTGCCCCCCCCACATATGGGGTACCAGCATACTCAGGACAAACTGGACAACAACTTTTGGGGTCCAATTTCTCCTGTTACCCTTGTGAAAATAAAAAATTGAGAGCTAAAAATTCATTTTTTGAGGAAAAAAAAAGATTTTTTATTTTCATGGCTCTGCGTTACAATCTTCTGTGAAGCACTTCGGGGTTCAAGGTGCTCACCACACATCTAGGCAAGTTCCTTATGGGGTCTAGTTTCCAAAATGGGGTCACTTGTGGGGGGTTTCCACAGTTTAGGTACATCAAGGGCTCTGCAAATGTAACATGATGCCCGCAGACCATTCCATCAAAGTCTGCATACCAAAACATCACTACTTCCCTTCCGAGCCCTGACGTGTGCCCATACAGTGGTCATCCCCCACATATGGGGTATCAGTGTACTCAGGACAAACTAGACAACAACTTTTGGGGTCCAATTTATCCTGTTACCCTTGTGAAAAAAAAATTGCGGGCTAAAAATCATTTTTTTTGAGGGAAAAAAATGATTTTTTATTTTCACGGCTCTGCGTTATAAACTTCTGTGAAGCACTTGGGGGTTCAAGGTGCTCAACACACATCTAGATAAGTTCCTTGGGGGGTCTAGTTTCCAAAATGGGGTCACTTGTGGGGGGTTTCTACTGTTTAGGCACACAGGGGCTCAGCAAATGTAACATGACGCCATGACGCCCGCAGACCATTCCATCAAAGTCAGCATTTCAAAATGTCACTACTTCCCTTCCAAGCCCCGACGTGTGCCCAAACAGTGGTCCCCCCCCCCACATATGGGGTACCAGCGTACTCAGGACAAACTGGAAAACAACTTTTGGGGTCCAATTTATCCTGGTACTCTTGTGAAAATAAAAAATTGCCGACTAAAAAATTTTTTTTTTAGGAAAAAAAAAGATTTTTTATTTTCACTGCTCTGCATTATAAACTTCTGTAAATCATCTGGGGGTTCAAAGTGCTCACTATGCATCTAGATAAGTTCCTTAGGGGGTCTAGTTTCCAAAATGGGGTCATTTGTGGGGGAGCTCCAAAGTTTAGGCACACAGGGGATCTCCAAACACGACATGGTGTCCGCTAACGATTGGAGCTAATTTTCATTTCAAAAAGTCAAATGGCGCTCATTCCCTTCTGCGCCCTGCCGTGCACCCAAACAGTGCCCCCCCCACATATGGGGTACCAGCGTACTCAGGACAATCTGGACAACAACTTTTGTGGTCCAATTTCTCCTGTTACCCTTGTGAAAATAAAAAATAGCGTGCTAAAAAATCATTTTTGAGGGAAAAAAAATGATTTTTTATTTTCACTGCTCTATGTTATAAACTTTTGTGAGGCACTTGGGGGTTCAAAGTGCTCACTACACATCTAGATAAGTTCCTTAAGGGGTCTAGTTTCCAAAATGGTGTCACTTGTGAGGGAGCTCCAATGTTTAGGCACACAGGGGCTCTCCAAACGCGACATGGTGTCCGATAACGATTGGAGCTAATTTTCCATTCAAAAAGTCAAATGGCGCTCCTTCCCTTCCGGGCCCTGCCGTGCACCCAAACAGTGGTTTATGACCACATATGAGGTATTGGTGTGCTCAGGAGAAATTGCCTAACAAATTTTAGGATCCATTTTATCCTGTTGCCCATGTGAAAATGAAAAAACTGAGGCTAAAAGATAATTTTTGTGAAAAAAAAGTACTTTTTTTTTTTTACGGATCAATTTGAGAAGCACCTGGGGGTTCAAAGTGTTCACTATGCATCTAGATAAGTTCCTTGGGGGGTCTAGTTTCCAAAATGGGGTCACTTGTGGGGGAGCTCCAGTGTTTAGGCACACAGCAACTCTCCAAACGCGACATGGCAAGCGCTAAATATTCCAGCATATTTTCCATTCAAAAAGTCAAATGGCACTCCTACCCTTCAGAGCCCTGCCGTGCGCCCAAACAGTGGTTTATGACCACATATGAGGTATCGGTGTACTCAAGGGAAATTGCCCAACAAATTTTAGGATCCATTTTATCCTGTTGCCCATGTGAAAATGAAAAAATTGATGCTGAAAGGAAATTTGTGTTGGAAAAATTAAAATGTTCATTTTTTCCTTCCACATTGCCTTAGCTGCTGTGAAACACCTGAAGGGTTAATAATCTTCTTGAATGTGATTTTGAGTGAGTAGCTTGAGGGGTGCAGTTTTTAGAATGGTGTCACTTTTTGGTATTTTCTGCCATATAGACCCCTCAAAGTGACTTCAAATGTGAGGTGGTCCCTAAAAAAAATGGTTTTGTAAATTTTGTTGTAAAAATGAGAAATCACTGGTCAACTTTTAACCCTTATAACTTCCTAACAAAAAAATATTTTGCTTCAAAAATTGTGCTGATGTAAAGTAGACATGTGGGAAATGTTATTTAGTAACTATTTTGTGTCACATAACTCTCTAGTTTAATAGAATAAAAATTCAAAATTTGAAAGTTGTGAAATTTTCAAAATTTTCGCCAAATTTCTAATTTTTTACAAATAAACGCAAAAATTATCAACCTAAATTTACCACTATCATGAAGCCCAATATGTCACGAAAAAACAATCTCAGAATCGCTAGGATGCGTTGAAGCATTCCAGAGTTATTACCTTATAAAGGGACACTGGTCAGAATAGCGAAAAATGGCCAGGTCATTAAGGTCAAAATAGGCTGGGTCATGAAGGGGTTAATGTTTGCAAATGCACACAGGATCAAAGACCTTAATTTTTGGAGACATGTCCTGTGGTTTGATGAAACTAAAA
This sequence comes from Dendrobates tinctorius, assembly GCF_039654945.1. Lineage (NCBI taxonomy): Eukaryota > Metazoa > Chordata > Amphibia > Anura > Dendrobatidae > Dendrobates > Dendrobates tinctorius. The sequence goes on from NW_027361679.1 coordinate 3,667,017, forward strand.
TTGAGCTTTTTGGGAATAATGACCATCATTATGTTTGGAGGAAAAAGGGAGAAGCTTGGAAGCCTAAGAACACCATCCCAACTGTGAAACACAGGGGTGGCAGCATCAAGTTGTGGGGTTATTTTGCTGCAGGAGGGACTGGTGCACTTCACAAAATAGATGGCATCATGAGAGAAGAAGATTATGTGGCAATACTGAAGCAACATCTCAAGACATAAGCCAGGAAGTTAAAACTTGGGTGGAAATGGGTCTTCCAAATCGACAATGACCCAAAGCATACTGCCAAAATGGTAACAAAGTGGCTTAAGGATTGCAAAGTCAATGTTTTGGAGTGGCCATCAAAAAGCCCTGATTTCAATCCTATTGAAAATTTATGGGCAAATCTATAAAGGCAGGTGCGAGCAAGGCAACGTACAAACCTGGATCAGTTACACCAGTTTTGTCAGGAGGAATGGACCCAAATTCCAACCAACTCTTGTGAGAAGCTTGTGGAAGGATATCCCAAAAGTGTGGCCCAAGTTATTCACTTTAAGGGCAATGGTACCAAATACTAATGAAATATATGTAAACTTTTGAATTTGCAGTAATAAAAATGCCTTAACACATTCCCTCATTTCGCAAATAATAATTATGGTAATCCTATTTGACCTAAAACGGGAAAGGTTTATTTTGATTTCATGTCAGATATTGAGAAAAACTTGCATATGTGTCTTTTTATATAGTGCATGTAAACTTCTAGCTTCAACTGTACATTCAGATATGAACACGTACTAGGGGGCCGTACAGAATCCTACAGTACAGTAGTAGTATTAACCTCTTTGCGACATCGACTTTAAATTTACACCGATGTCTGACTCCCTTTGATGTGGGCTCCGGCCGTGAGCCCACATCTTTCCCAGCACATGTCAGCTGTTTTGAACAGGTGACATGTGCCCGGAACTGCCGCTGGCAGAATTGCGATCCACCCTTGGCTATTAACCCATTAAATGTCGCTGTCAAACTCTGACAGTAGCATTTAACATGAGCTTCCGGCAGTCGTGCCGGAAATCCACCCATCGGTGACCCGTCACATGATCGTGGGTCACGGACAGGTTGGCATGACAACCAGAGGTCTACTGGAGACCTCTATGGTTGTCACTGCTGGATTGCTATGAGCGCCACCCAGTCGGCACTCATAGCAAGTGAGGTATTCTGCAACATACAGGTGATCTGATCATCGCCTGCATGTAGCAGAGCCGGTTGGGCAATGGCAGCTTCTAGTCTCCCATGGAGACTATTGAAGCATGCCAAAAGTGAAAAAAAAGTTTTAAAAAATATAAAAAAAATAAAAGTTCAAATCACCCCCATTTTTCGCAGTCAAAATAAAACAATAAAAGAAATCAAACATACACAAATTTGGTATCGCTGTGTTCAGATTGACCCGATCTATCAATAAAAAAAGGATTGACCTGATCGTTAAACAGCGTAGTGAGAAAAAAGTCAAAACCCCGGAATTACGTATTTTTGATCGCCGCGACATTGCATTAAAATGCATTAACAGGTGATCAAAAGATCATATCCACACTAAAATGGTATCATTAAAAATGTCAGCTCGGTGCCGAATAAATAAGCCTTCACCTAACCCGAGATCACGAAAAATGGAGACGCTACAGGTATCAGAATATGGCACAATTTTTTTTTAAACAAAGTTTGGAATTTTTTTTCACCACTTAGATAAAAAAGAACCTAGACATGTTTGGTGTCAATGAACTCATATTGACGTGGAGAATCTTAATGGCAATACAAACAAGTGTGGGATTGCGCTTTTTTGCAATTTCACCGCATTTGGATTTGATTTCCCATTTTCAAGTACATGACATGGTAAAACTAATGGTGTCATTCAAAAGTACAACTCGTCCCGCAAAAGACAAGCCCTCACATGGCCATTTTGACAAAAAAAATAAAAAGTTATGGGACTGGGGAAAAGGGGAGCAAAAAATGAAAATGCAAAACTAAAAATACCTATGGTCAATAAGGGGTTAAACGAAATCTGTCAACAAGACTTTGCTACCTCATCTGAGAGCATCATAATATAGGAAAAAAGATCCTGATTCAAATGATGTATCACTTAGTTTACTGGGTGCATTAGATGTGACCCAAATAGAGTTTTTAGATGTATGTAACATAGCTCAGAAAGTTATCCACACCCACACCACATCTCTTTGTGCATGTTTGACAGTAAGCTGTTTATTAGAGTTGGGGATGTGGTCAGACCAGGAGGCAAGCTCTGCTGCAGTCCAGATAGTGATAATCTCCTGATGATAAAACATTCATTGTATTGAAACAAAAGCACACATCCTAATAAGTAAAACAACCCTGAAATCTGTGTCTCAACCCCTACCTCATTCTGTCCTCAAATTACATAGCAAAAACTTTAAACCAAAAAACTAGATCTCAAAGAAAGTGAATACAAGTGACTATTGGTGTCACTAGACATGTCAACGGTCAATTATACTATATATGTATAGAGAGAGAGAGAGAGAGAGAATATATATATATAAAGAAGAGATCCACCACAAAGTAGAGAGGATTTTGAACAATTATAAATTTTATTGCATATATTAATTAGACAAAAAATACAAAGGTATTGATGTGAGGTAGATAGAAATAGCAGCTAAAAGATATCGGCATAGTAGGAAGATGGTAAATATAGTGCCAAACAGAAAAAAAGCATCTCATAGGCCATATCTGCACTAGGCCAAGAGAGTAATAAAGACCATGAGCCTAATAATGGAAGATACCAGCTATCAAGTGAAATAGCAAAAACCAGCAAACAGCTAAGATAAAAAAGTAAAAATAGCTGTAACTAGTCTCAGTAAGAAATCAGAATAATATCCTAAGTGCCCCCCCAAGGCTGACCCCGGATGCACCGCAACTGACAATGCCGTGATCTGAGGGGAGCCTCGGGAGGCGTGACCAGGTGCTTCACCAGGACTGACCTCGGTCACACAGCAGCTGAGTCCTCAATGAGATATGAAGGTGCTGGCGGACATGAATGCTGTATAGGCAAGCAGGTGTAGGATCCAGTTAAGGTGGGACAGAAGGAGCGGCTTCATGGAGAACCAGGTCTCTGACAGGGGGATATTGGACTGCAAGTGCGGACAGACAGGGAACTGCAAATGCAGACAGGCAAGACACAGGAGTAGACAGGGTCAGGTACACACAGGATGCATACAAAGATAGGTACGGACAAGACAGACTGGGATAAGGTCACACAAGATATTTACAATGAAGTAGCAAGTTTACTCACTAAACACTAATGTTGTACAGTGACAACAGATTAGAGAATGGCACTCTTTCAGACATTGCAGGTTTCAGAAATAGGTACAGATTGAGATACAGCAGGTTTTAGAGATAGCAACAGGTTCAGACACTGCAGGTTTTAAGGATTGGTAAAGGTTCAGACACTGCAGATTTTAAGGATTGGTAAAGGTTCAGACACTGCAGATTTTAGGTGTAGGAACAGGTTCAGAATCTGCAGGTTTTAGGGATAGGAACAAGTTCATATACTGCAGATTTTAGGAATAGGTACAGGTTCAGACACTATAGGTTTTAGGGATAGGGACAGGTTCAGACACTGCAGGTTTCAGTGATAGGTACAGGTACAGACACAGCATGTTTAGGGAAAGATCTAGACTTGAATACAACAAGGTTCAGGGATAGGTCCTCATTCAGACAAGGACAGACACAGGTTCAGGGTTTGGGTCTGGGTACTCAGTCCCAAGGGTGACAGACACAGGAAAGATCAGATACAGGTACAGATTCAGGAATGGGTGTTCAGTCCCCAGGGTGGCAGGAACAGGAAAGGACCTGGTAATTCAGTAGCTGCACACATTCTGAAGAAGAATGTTGCTCAGGCACCTCTCGACATGTGGAGGTGCTTTAAGTATCCAGTGCATCTCAGCAAAAGGCTGGGGATACATTAGGAATGTTCACACTGTTTATTTAAGAAGCATGCAGCCAGGGAGTTTGCACAGCCAGCAGAGGACACAGAGCTTACAGCACACAGCAAGCAGAGAACTCACTTCACAGCCTCGTGCGGTGAGTAAATTGGTGGCCCTGCATGGTGATGTTAAACATTCTATAGGATACCAGCTTAGGGGACTAAGGCCCCGGCTGAAAGGATACAGATCTACTCCATTGACCATCACTGAACCCATGGATACATTTGGGAAAGCCAAGATTTGGACCCACCAGTCACCTGAGCCCAATGGATACATTTGGGAAAGCCAGGATTGCGACTCACCGGTCACCTGGCTACATGGAGATGTTCGGAGAATCCAGGTTGTGATCCTCCAGTCACCTGGCCTCATACCTTAATGGACTGTCAGCTTCCTAAGCTTGTCATTATCTTCTCTCTGTGTACCACAGTTGGGAGTAGTCATTCCTGGAAGTCACAGCTGCTTTAATCCCGGTGAGTCAGCGGAAGGGTGAGACTCTGTAAGTTTGCACCATCTTGGGTATTTTGCTGGGACTGTTCTATGTTTTATTGTCTGTTCGTAGTTCAATAAAGTATTGCCACACTGTTTTTCCCTCACCCTGTGTTATCTGAGTAGTATTATTCCCATGGTAAAAGGAGAGGGGGTGTTCAGTGGGATGATCCCTGGTCCATGCGGTCTCAGGCCAGCAGACTAGATTACCCGCTGACCAATGTGTCTCCAAACCTACATAAACATCCTATTTGGTGGGCGAGGCCCCTCAGGGTCCGATTTGGTGAGCAGGGCCCCTCAGGGTCCGATTTGGTGGGAGGGGCCACTCTGGGTCCGATTTTGGGGGTGGGGCCCCTTAGGGTCTGATTTGGTGGGCGGGGCCACTCTGGGTCCAATTTGGTGGGCGGGGCCCCTCAGGGTCCTATTTGGTGGGCGGGGCCACTCTGGGTCCGATTTGGTGGGCGGGGCCCCTCAGGGTCCGATTTGGTGGGCGGGGCCACTCTGGGTCCGATTTGGTGAGCGGGGCCACTCTGGGTCCGATTTGGAGGCCAGGGTGGCTCAGCCTCCGATTTGGAGCCTGGGGTCACTCAGCTTTCGATTTGGCCCGCCGGCCCTTTAAAACTCATTTCGGTGCGCCGGCCCTTTTAGAATCACTTTGGCGCGTCGGCCCTTTAAGAGCCAGTTTGGCTCACTGGGCTTCTAAATCCACTTTGGCGCACATTCTCTCTCAAGGGCATGTGATTTGCATTTGTGCTGTGGGTTTCGCTTTAAGAGCTGAAATTATCTGCCTGAAACTCTGTCCTGGAGAGGTCATGTATAGTTCGTAGGCGTTGGCATAGTAACTGGGTCTGTCTGCGCATATCAATGAGCTTAACTGCCATTTGAATCGCCTCAGGGCATGTTTTGTCTGTGGCAACATTTTCCCATTGAAATGCATCGAGGAAAATGTTTTTTCAAACGCAAATTGCGCAAAAACTACAAATCCGATCAACACGAAAATTACTTAGGGCACCACTCATGGACGCTGGCTTCGAAATGACACCTCAACTGAGTCTGTGCGTGTAGCGGTTCGGGCCGCATTAATTGCGGAAAATCAATTGAATAATAATAAGAAGAAGCAGAAAAAGAATGTTAGCAGCGTTCGGATTACAATATAGTGGTTTCTTCAAAGCACTATAATTTCCCAGAGGAGCATTGCATGGTGAATAAGCCTCCTTACCTTGGCATGTCACTCTCCACAAGTAGAAACGTTCCCTCTTAGGCTACTTTCACACATCAGTTTTTGTGCATCAGGCGCGATGCGGCGAAAAGTGTGAAAACCGGATCCGGCGCCTGTTGCCACCGGAACCATTTTTTTCCCCATAGAGTTTCATTATTGCCGCATTGCGCCGGATGCCTATGCGGCGTATCCGGTTTTTGCTGGATCCGGCAAAAACAGCCGGTCCGGCGTCTGGAAAAAACGTTACATGTAACGTTTTTTGTCTGCGGTAAAAAACCGGGAGACGCCGGATCCGGCGACATACGGCTTTTTTTATAATGGTAGTCTATGTTCGCCGGATCCGGCGGCATCCGGTTTTTGCCTGATTCCGGCGCCGGATCCGGTTTTTGCACTGAGCATGCTCCAAAAAGTATCAAATTTGGGGAAAAACACCTGCCAATCTCCACCCACCCTATAGGAAAGGTAGAGAGAGGGCATTAATCACCCTTAAATACAGAGGAGAAAGAGCTACTGGAACACACAGCCACTGGATTCTGCCACATATACACCAGCCAGACAGACATCCAGCAACCAACTGGATTTTTGACAGCCATCCACTATTGGACCTCCAGCGAGCAGGAGTTTGAGTGTGAGTATAAAAATTTTCTTGCAAGCATAGGTTTTCGTTTTGTCTGTGTGACTGCCGATACCTGCGCACCCATCCCCGTCACAGCCAGCGACTGTCTTGCCGCCTTCCCAGATAAACTTGTCACCACCATGACCCCCACAACCGCCACTTGAACCCTCTGCCGCAGAACCCCCATCACTGCTGTCACTGCTAGCCACCACGCTGGAGTCCCATGCTGTACCTGCTGCTGCCTGCCCAGCATGTATATGTATATATACACACACACATGTATGTTGTTCATACATTGTACTATTGTTTTTAAAAAGTTTCAGGTGTGGTCATCAGTGTGGGGGGGATTCTAATTATGAAGGACAGTGTGAAGTAGTTTGCGTGGGTGGGTGTGTGAATTTATGTGTAAATACTGTAGGGTGTGGTACTGTATATACTCGTGTATATGCCAAGATTAGGCCCATTTTTGGTGCTAAAAGTCCCCCTCTTGTCTTATACACGGGTCATCTCCCTGTGGGTCAGAGGGGGAGCAGGGGTGTCACAGATCATCCTGCTGTCATATCTGTAGCCTTGCTTGCTTCTCCACTGTCTCCCTTCCTGTCTTCAGTGGTAACGTTACCATTCCTGAATCTGTGCGTTGCAAGCATAGTGATATCCACCTTTCCTGGGTCCATTGCTGCTCCCTGCGGTCTCTGCTGCATCCTCAGTGGGTGCGTTGATGTGAGAAGTGCGTGTCCCCCTCTGCTGGATGAACAGTCACTGACACAAGAAGTGGCAGACAGGGGTGATGGACCCACAATAGGTTTTTTTTTTTTTTTGGCATATGGGGGCATATTCTATGGAACAGCATATGGGGCCATAGTGTATGGGTTACACACTGGGCTTATGTGTTCCCAATTTTTGGGCCGGTGCGGCTTATACACGAGTATATACATAGTAATTTTGCGATGGTTTGTTGTCCAAGCTGCATTTTATAGCATGGTGAGAGTGGAATTCAAAAAATCTTATTTTTTACTATTTTTGTTTTGTTTGATTGTAAAAATAAATGTTGCACACAGCACAAATCTAAACTACATCGTGCTTTTTTCATGCAGGAACTTGCCCAGGACACTACTGCAAAATCCTAATTTGCAACCCATATTGTAAGTATACAGGCCTGAAAGCTTTGAATATGGTTAGTGTTGTAGGTAACAATTGTTTTCATTACAGAATTTCAGCCAGACATGTCTTCTTCTGGGAGCCCTCCCTCACATCGCCAGCGAAATGAGGTATTTTTTTTTTTTTATTATTGCCAGAACATTCTTGGTACACATAACCCTATATATGCATTCTTGTTTAATAGGAAGCTGAACCAGAGGGTCTCTCAGAAGGAGACGGGCGTAGCGGAGAAATGCCTGGAGTGGGCTCCCCGCATGTAAGTATCTTTGCATTAATTGCACTAAAACATGTTCTTACACATCACTGGACCTAAAAACAAGATCAACATAACAGCATTTAATTTTCCTTTTCTTCTTTTTTTTTTTCATTATAGGCTTCTGAATCTGTGGCTCGTCCAAGAGTTCCTCAAAGTGCCTCCCAGAGTCGTCGGCAACCACGCCGGGGCGGTCGCCATAGAGTAAGGTTTTTTTTTTTTAGGACTTTTATAAGGTTTGTACATAATGCTGTGATTGTTATGTTTACCTTTTTTGTCTTTAAACAGGCTTCACAGCGTGCTCACGATTCCGACAGTGAGGATGTGGCTATTGATGTGGACCTCTTGATTGATATGGTGAGAGATCGTGAGCCGCTCTGGAATATGGCGGACCGCTTCCATGCAGATGCTTGTGTTACTAGACGACTCTGGGAGGAAGTGTGCCAGGCTGTGCTATCTAACTGGGAGGAACTCCATTCTCGGGCACAGAAAGAACAGCGTAAGTATTCACATTTCAGTAATGTTTCCGGATGTATTGTGCTTGATCCTAATCATTTTGTGTTTTCAATTTTCAGGGGTAAGAGTTCAGTTGCGGTGGCGGTCAATGCGGGATCGCTTCAAGAAGGAGTTCAACAAAGAGATGCAGGCTCCCAGCGGATCAAGAGGACGCAGGAGCCGCTATAAGTATTCTGAGGCCCTGTCATTCCTGAAATCAACTATGGTGACAAGAAGGTAAACATTCCTACCAGAAGTGACTAAATAAAAAATGGTCAAATGTGTAATCTTTTTTTTGGCAGCCAGGGCTAATGAAAATCATGATATTAATGTCTATTTTTTTCTACTTTTTTCAACAGCACCTTCAGCAGCACGCGGGAGCCTGCATTGAACCCTTCTGGAGCGATCCCCCAGGAGGCCGCCACCATGGACCACAACATACCCAACCCCTCTGCACCCTCCCTGCCTTCCCTTGTGTGTGATCCCTCAGCCCCATCCACCTCTGCTGGAGCATCTGTGCAGGCTTCATTACATGAAGCTGCTGTTGACGAGGTAGGCTTTCCTTTACCTCACCCCTCTGACACAGCTGCCCTCTATAGAACACCTTTGAGTTCTGGGCGGCTGCGTCAGCGGGGTCAGGAAAAGCAGTTGGCTGCAGAGTTTATGAATCTACATGCATCCTTTCAAAACACTATGAAAGTCATGACCCAGCAAATGTCTGCTGGGTTCAATCTTGTTACTAGAGAGGTGCTTGATTTAGGCACGCGTGTTGAAAGGATGCATCTAGATGCAAATAAAGCGCCGCATCATTCTTTTTTCAAAGCTGTGATTGAGCGGCTGGACAACCTAACTCCTGAACAGCAGCTACATGTAATGCAAGCCTGCCAGGTGGCCTTAGCACAGGTGACATCAGCAGCCCCTCCAACAGGCCCAGTAGTTGCTCCAGGCCCGGTCCTTCCTACCCCTCCTGTACCATACCATTTTACCCAGTACCAACCTCCTGCCCCTTTCCAGTCTGCTTCCCCGTACCAGTTCCCAACTGCATCCGTGCCTACACTCCCTTCCCAACCTACACTCCCTTCCCAACCTACACTCCCTTCCCAACCTACACTCCCTTCCCAATACATCCAGTCTCCTTCCACATCCCAAATTCAAGCGTCCTTCACCCACAGTTTAGTTTTCCCCCCGTCTATTGTTTTCTCCACCCCTTCATCAGCTTTATCCACCCCTTCACCTTCTTTCTCCATTCCTATACCTTGTCCTTTGCTATCTGACCCCTCACAAACTACATCCTCCCACAACACCCCTGTTGAAGTGGTCCAAACTGAGAGCCCCTCCAATACTATTTCCGCTACACATTACACCAATCTTTAATGTGTTTTGTTGTTACCAATAAAAAAGTTTTATTACAAAAATATAAAAGAAAAAATTCCAGCTAAAGCTGATAAAAATAAAAAATTTTTTTCAGTCTGTCAAATGTTTTTGTTTGTTTTACTGTTAATATAACATGTCGATGTATAAAACTCAATGAGTGTGTGTGTGTGAGTGATTGTGCGAGAGTAGGTGTGTGTGAGTATGTGAATGTATGGGAGTGTCGGGTTCGAGCAGGCTCACAGGATGCAGTGACGAGACACGAGACTGAATGTGGGGTGAAATATACTTTTATAAGTTTAAAGCCGCAAGGGCTAAACTGCTTCGATGAAACAAAAGGGGAAACACCTATTTGTCCTCGCAGGGACTCGTAAAACAAACATTCAAAACAAAAAGGGTCCTTATACTCTATAATGCACTTAGCCTCCCGGGCGTCGCTCGAGTCCACGAACACTCAGGGATTGCAGATGTGGCTGCCTTGTAATCCAAGATTTCACGGAAGGACTTGGGCTCGTCCGGCCCTGAAGAAACCAAAACGGTGGGGCGCAGCAGGCCCTGAAGGAACCGGAACGATGGGGCGCAGCAGGCCCTGAAGAGACTGGACGGTGGGGCGCAACGGGCCCTGAAGAAACCGGAACGTTGGGGCGCAACAGGCCCTGAAGAAACTGGTCGGTGGGGCGCAACGGGCCCTGAAGAAACCAGTACGATGGGGCGCAACAGGCCCTGAAGAAACTGAACGGTGGGGCGCAATGGGCCCTGAAGAAGCTGGAATGGTGGGGCGCAATAGGCCCTGAAGAAACTGTTCGGGGGGATTAATCTCCCAGGCGTCCGTTTAAAGGCGCTCGTCCCCCAGCCAGGTCATGACGCAGTCCAAAAACATAAAATCTTAACAAACTCTGCTCAGTGTCCCCTCAGTAAGCGGGACAGGGGCTCTGCGGCCGCCTATAGCGAGGTGGCGTCCCCTGATGTCGGTAATGACGGGGTCGCAGCTGTGGGAGAAGACAGGGGGGCAGTGTCCTGGCCACTATACCGGATTGCTGTCTCGTCGCAGCGGTTGCCTGAGATCCCGGTCCTGTCACAGCACGGAGGGAATCAGCGGGCATCAATTTATCTGTATGTATCCGGGGAGGGACTCCCGGGAAGAGTCTCTTATGCGCCGCTCTTCGGACAGTCTCAAATTTTCCTTTGACAGTCTCCTGCCTGTCTCTCTTCCCCACACCGTCAGTTGCCACAGTCCTCCCCCTGCCACACGGCTCTCTCTCTCCTGTCAGGCTCTCTTCCAACTGCCACCTCAGCGCGTCCCCTGCTCCTTTTACCCTCGCCCCGCCCCCTGTTGCCCTGACAACTTCAGTCGCATGTCTCCCTTTGTAATCCCCCTGATGTGGTTTCTTCAACAACCCTGATGGCGGTCCCCCTGGTTCTAGCCCAATCACTGTATGGGGGTCCTCCTCCCCACATTCCCCCACCCTGTAAGCTCGCCAGTCCTCGGGCGAGGGTGTTAGTCTATTGAGATTGGTCTGTAAAGGTGTCAATATTTGTTGCCATACGAACTGGTCTTGTTCATACCGTTCGGGGGGTTTGCCGGCTGTTGACCGCTCGGAGCGTCTAAGTTCGACTGGGGTGGAATCTTCTGGGGTGGTGGACGTCGGTGAGCTGCAAGATGCCGGTGGGTTAATTGTGTCAACTGGCTCATTATTGGGTGGAGGGCCCTTGGGAACTGGAGGGAAATCCTCGTCGTCTGAGTCCCAGCATATGGACTCCGGTTCGGATGTCTTCGGGACGGGTTCCAGTTGCTTCGGGTCGGAAGAAATACACAGGCGTAACATATTACGATGCACAATGCGAGTGGGCAGTGTTTCATCCTGCTCGGGCTGTATTTCGTACACAGGTCCTTCTGAATGGATACGGCGTAGTACCCGATAAGGACTCTCTTCCCAACGTGACTCCAGTTTATTCTGGGGGCGTTGATCTAGTACAAGCACACGGTCCCCGCTTTGGAGATGGGGAGGGGAGGTTGTATTCTTCCCGGGGTGTTCCCAGTCTTGAAGTTTGGTATGTACAATTCGGTGAAGAGTTTGCAACCTGTGGCGATGATTTCGGACCCAAGACGACACTCCGGTCCAGGGCCGAGGCTCTTCGGGGTCCAACTCTACCTCCGTGATCCCTTTACCCTCTCGTCCGAACAGCAGGAAATAAGGAGTATAGCCCGTTACTCGATGTACCCGATTATTATAAACCCACACTAATTCAGAAACATATTCAGGCCAACGAGCTTTCTTGTCACTCTCCAGAGTGCGTAGCATTTGAATCAATGTCCGATTAAATCGCTCACAAGCCCCATTCCCTTGCGGGTGATATGGTGTGGTCCGGGATTTATCAATCCCATAAAGATGATGTAGTTCCTCCATAACTTTCCCCAAAAAACATGCTCCCTGGTCGGAATGTATGCGTTGAGGACAGCCGTACACTTGTATAAAATTTCTGCAAATTGCGGAGGCGGCTGACTCCGCGGTCTGGTCTCGAGTAGGGGTGACCACAGCGAATTTAGTGAAATGATCCACCATGACGAGGCAGTGTTCGTATCCCTGGAATGCGGGACCAATGTGCAGATAATCCACCGTCAAGAGCTCCAAGGGTTCTGAAGTCACAATCGTCTGTGTTGCGGCCCTCTGAGCAGGCGGTTTGGCCAATTCACATAAGCGGCAAGTACGACAAACTTCGTCCACAACAGCCGACAAGCGTGGGTGATAAACTTTCTGTTGTAACCATTGCAAAGTCTTTTTGACTCCAAAGTGGGCCCCTTTTTCGTGAGCCTCTCGAGCCAGTTCGTGTAGTTGAGCTCCGGGCGTAACCACCTGCCAAACAGTCGTTGAGGTTGTTTGCGAAGTGATCTTACGGTACAGTAATCCCCTTCGGATAATCAGTCTCTCCCATTGTCGCAGCATCAGCGACAGGTCTTGGGTCAAAGCTTGTCGTTGAGTGTCAGTGGGTAATTGACCAGCAGCGACCCATTTCCGGAGAAGTCCAACTTCTTCATCTTCTTGTTGCTGTTGTATCCACTTATTACGAGATTGTTCCAGGATGCCCCTGTGGGCCTCTGGGGAAGATACTTTTGCATCAACATTGGTGAGCACGGCAGCGGTAAGAGCGAACGGTATTTCCTCTCCTTCTAATTCTTCGTCTCGATTCTGTCCAGGAGTTGTATGTCGAATCCTAGAGAGAGCATCTGCATGAACATTCTCGGCCCCTCTTTTGTAAATAATCTTGTAATTGTACTTCGCCATTCGGGCCACCCATCGCTGCTCCAAAGCCCCCAACTTGGCGTTTTCCAAATGAGCCAGTGGGTTATTGTCAGTTCGCACTACCACCTCGGAGCCCGCTAGGTACTCTGCGAATCTCTCCGTCATAGCCCACACCACTGCGAGGAGCTCGAGCTTAAAAGAGCTGTAATTGTCAGGGTTACGCTCGGAGTCATGGAGTGAACGGCTTCCATATGCGATCACCCTTTCCCGGCCATCCTGAACTTGTGACAACACAGCTCCTAGCCCGTGAAGACTCCCGTCAGTGTGCAGGATGAACGGCTGAGAAAAATCCGCATAAGCCAACACTGGGGCATCCGAGAGTGCAGCCTTGAGATCTCGGAAGGCCTCTTCCTGAGGGTGTTGCCACTGGATTTTCCGCCCATTGGCCCCAGCGGGAGCCCCCTTCAGCAGGTCATGTAGGGCTCGAGCTCGACATGCAAAATTCTTTACGAAACGACGGTAATATCCAGCTAACCCCAGAAAAGCCCGCACGTCTTTCACCGTCTCGGGGGTAGGCCATTCCTGGATAGCAGCAATCTTCTCCCGGGATGGCCTCACACCCTCTGCCGAAACGACATGACCCAGATACTCAATCTGAGAGCGAAATAGGTGACATTTCTGAGGCTTCACCTTCAACCCGTACTTTTGCAGCCGGCTGAGTACCTGTCCCAACCGCTTCAGGTGGTCCTCGAAGGAGGCATCATAGACGATGATGTCGTCCAGGTAGATCAACGTGGCCTCAAAATTGAGATCCCCTAGACATCGCTCCATCAATCGCTGAAATGTCCCGGGGGCGTTGGCCAGCCCGAATGGCATTCGATTAAACTCAAACAGTCCCATGGGCACTATGAACGCCGTCTTAGCTCTGTCCTCTTCTGACATAGGCACCTGCCAGTACCCACTGGCCAAGTCCAGGGTCGAAAAATATGTTGCTTTACCCAATGCAGACAGAGATTCTTCTATGCGGGGCAGTGGGTATGAGTCTTTAATAGTGCAAGCATTCAATTTACGATAATCCACACAGAATCGTAGTGTACCATCTTTCTTCCGAACCAACACGATGGGGGCCGCCCAAGGGCTTTGACTTTCCCGTATCACCCCTTTTTGTAGCATCTGAGCCAGCAAAGTTTTCACCTCCTGATAGAGTTGTGGCGGGATCTGTCGATATCGTTCTCGGATAGGGGCCGCTCCTGCTGTGGGGATCTCATGAGTGATGGCGGTGGTACACCCAAAGTCGTCCTCATGACTAGCAAATACTTCATGGTACTGTCCCAGCAATGCTTTTACTTGTGAAAGTTGGGCCGCAGTTAGTCCAGAAAGCTCGGCCCGCATCTGCTCCAAAATATTTCGGCCCTTCTCTTGTGTCGAGACTTCGTGGGCCTGTAGGGTTCGTATTGTTACCTCCCCGGGATCCTCGGGGTGTACTCGTAATTGAACCGCAGCAGCGGGCAGCACTTCTTCTAGAGGCTTTACTAGTTTGGCCAGTACAGTCCGTGCTTTCAGAATAATATCTCGGTCTTCAAGGTTAACGCAGCGGACCAGGGCGGTTCCTTTTCGCACCGTAGCGAGGGAACGGGCCACCAGTATGCCAGGAGGTAAGTGCTCTGAGTGACATGGCTCCACCTGCACCTCTACGCCTTCCAAAGGTATCGGGGCCCGAATTGGCAGGGCCACCACTGTCTGTCCAGGAGGCAGCACAAGCAGGGGTGCCGCTGTCGCGATGACCTTGCCCAGAGCCTCACCCTCCTGGCAGTCCCGATGCACCCGCGCACCTCGCACCAGCTGCTGGAATACCTGTCCCTGAGCCGTGCGAGAACCCCACTGCTTCAGTGTCCTTTGTGTGGGATCATTAAGCAACAGGTTACCAAACTCTTTTAAAATATTCATGCCTAGGGTGACGGGGTGTCGTTGATCAGCTTCTCCTTGAGTCAGCACCACCCCTCTGCGGCCGAGGGGTTTACCGCACAACGTCACCTGCACCCACACTACCCCGGCAACCGGAACCGGCAGTTGGTTGGCGGCTACTAGTCTAATCATGGGCCCCCACTGAGGCCTTGCTGCCTCCGGAAAGTTTTGTTGAAAGTACGCTGCGGGCATAGTGGTTACTTGTGACCCCGTGTCTACCAGACACCGGACGGCCCGGCCCTCTACTTCTGCCCAAACTTCAGGACACTTTGCTACCAAATCTTTGGGACTTCCACCACCCCTAGTTGTGGTTTTCGGCTCCGAGCGGCGTCCCCCCAGCCCGGAGCCCTTTAGTTTTAATGGCCGCCGGGGTGGGTATCTCCCACGCCGCGGACACTCTCGGGCGAAGTGGCCTGGTTCTCCACACTCATAACACCGGGCCGGTAGAGATTGACCACCTCGCGGAGAGCGTGACCCCCAGGGACCGGGATTAGCACTGGGTCGTCCAGTCTCCGGTTCGGTTCTTCTCTTTACTTCAGCCAACTCGCTCTTTATATTTTTCAATTCACGCTTCATCTCCTCCACCCATTGAGGTTCCTCAACTGTGTTCGAGGAGGCCTCCACACCTCGGACCTTCCCCACGGGGACCGCCATCCCCTGCTCTTGCTCCTGAACCCGTGCCTGACTTCCCACTTCTGAAAAGTCGATTTGGGGATTCATTCTGATCCGTTCCCTTAAAGCCTGCTTTATCAGTGGATCTCGCAGTCCAGTCACCAGTAGGTCACGTAGGGTTATGTCAACAGGTCCTACCCCTACCCCATCTTTTCTTTCAATAGCCGTATGCAACTCTTGGAGTACATTCATATACTGAGTAATCGTCTCCCCTTCTGCCTGCATCCGGCTAAACAGTCGGGTCCTTAACTCTCCCACATTAGTGGGATCCCCGTGGGTTTGTTCCACTATCTGCAACACCTTTTCAAAAGTGTTGCGGTGCCCCGGGGGTTTCAACATCACTGACCTCCGCACCTCCCCGTCTAGGGCCATGAGTGCCACTTCAGCTTCCAGGTCAGGGGTCATTGGGTGCATCCGAAAAAGCCCCCTCATCCGCTCTGTCCAGCTCCATAGCATAGTATTTGAGCCAGAGAATCTAGGCAGGTTGTTCAACATGGTCCCCAATGAGATGCTGGTACGGGGACCCTCATTATTTACAGAGCTTACAGCTCCCCCATGTTCGGGGCTACCACTGTCCGCGCTCGGAGACTGCATCCTGCCGACTACGCCAAGTGTAGGGTTCGAGCAGGCTCACAGGATGCAGTGACGAGACACGAGACTGAATGTGGGGTGAAATATACTTTTATAAGTTTAAAGCCGCAAGGGCTAAACTGCTTCGATGAAACAAAAGGGGAAACACCTATTTGTCCTCGCAGGGACTCGTAAAACAAACATTCAAAACAAAAAGGGTCCTTATACTCTATAATGCACTTAGCCTCCCGGGCGTCGCTCGAGTCCACGAACACTCAGGGATTGCAGATGTGGCTGCCTTGTAATCCAAGATTTCACGGAAGGACTTGGGCTCGTCCGGCCCTGAAGAAACCAAAACGGTGGGGCGCAGCAGGCCCTGAAGGAACCGGAACGATGGGGCGCAGCAGGCCCTGAAGAGACTGGACGGTGGGGCGCAACGGGCCCTGAAGAAACCGGAACGTTGGGGCGCAACAGGCCCTGAAGAAACTGGTCGGTGGGGCGCAACGGGCCCTGAAGAAACCAGTACGATGGGGCGCAACAGGCCCTGAAGAAACTGAACGGTGGGGCGCAATGGGCCCTGAAGAAGCTGGAATGGTGGGGCGCAATAGGCCCTGAAGAAACTGTTCGGGGGGATTAATCTCCCAGGCGTCCGTTTAAAGGCGCTCGTCCCCCAGCCAGGTCATGACGCAGTCCAAAAACATAAAATCTTAACAAACTCTGCTCAGTGTCCCCTCAGTAAGCGGGACAGGGGCTCTGCGGCCGCCTATAGCGAGGTGGCGTCCCCTGATGTCGGTAATGACGGGGTCGCAGCTGTGGGAGAAGACAGGGGGGCAGTGTCCTGGCCACTATACCGGATTGCTGTCTCGTCGCAGCGGTTGCCTGAGATCCCGGTCCTGTCACAGCACGGAGGGAATCAGCGGGCATCAATTTATCTGTATGTATCCGGGGAGGGACTCCCGGGAAGAGTCTCTTATGCGCCGCTCTTCGGACAGTCTCAAATTTTCCTTTGACAGTCTCCTGCCTGTCTCTCTTCCCCACACCGTCAGTTGCCACAGTCCTCCCCCTGCCACACGGCTCTCTCTCTCCTGTCAGGCTCTCTTCCAACTGCCACCTCAGCGCGTCCCCTGCTCCTTTTACCCTCGCCCCGCCCCCTGTTGCCCTGACAACTTCAGTCGCATGTCTCCCTTTGTAATCCCCCTGATGTGGTTTCTTCAACAACCCTGATGGCGGTCCCCCTGGTTCTAGCCCAATCACTGTATGGGGGTCCTCCTCCCCACAGGAGTGTGTGTACAAGAACATGTATGAGTAATTACGTACGTGTGTGGCGGTGGGGGGAGGCCTGCTGGTGGGCAGTACTGTGGAAGGTCCTTGGATACCGCTTTATAGCCCCTATATTATTTTCTACACACCACACTACATGATTTAGTAGAAAGTTTTTAACTAAATGATAATTTTTGTTCAATTTTAAAAGAGCTTTGTCAGGAATTTAAAAAATGGGAATATTTTGGTACAAAAAATAGGTAGTAAAACAATATAGAATACTGATACAAAGGTACTAATACTTTACCAAAATTGAAGGGTACAGTAACTTAAACCACAGAAATGGTTTGGTACAACAAGGTTAAAAATTGGTTTTAACATCTCAAACCATGTCATCCTGCCATTCAACTCTACCTTCAGGTGACATAAAGTACTCGGCAAATGTGTCCCTCATTCTGGACACTGCTAGAGTACTTCACACATTAACACTGCGATAATCATGCAATGTGGTTTCAACATCATTGTCTTCGATGGCAATCTGTTCCTTACTAATAACCAAATTGTGTAGCACAACACATGCTTTTACCACCTCATCCACATTTTCTGTTTTCAAGTTAATTGCGGTCAACAGTACTCTCCATTTAGCGGTAAGAATTCCAAACGAACACTCCACCATCCGCCGTGCTCGTGTCAGGCGATAGTTGAACACTCTTTTTGTTGGTGTCAAGTCTCTGCTTGCGTACGGCTTCAGCAGGTGTTCTGACAGCTGAAATGCTTCATCACCTACGCAGACAAATGGCAGTGGTGGCCCAGAAGTTTGAGGAAGCGGTCTTGGAGGTGGGAATTGGAATGTGTTTCCGTACAAATTACGTCCCATTGCTGAAATTTTAAAAATTTGTGAGTCATTGGAGCGTCCATAGGCCCCAATATCCACCGCAATGAATTTGTACTTGGCGTCTGCAATCGCCATCAGGACTATTGAGAAATATTTTTTATAATTAAAAAACTCAGATCCCGATCCTGCTGGTTTAGTGATCCTGATGTGCTTGCCATCAACTGCACCCAGGCAATTCGGAAACTGACAGATGCTGTAAAATTGGTCAGATATTTCGAGCCACCTCTCTGTTGTGGGCTGTGGGATAAACTCTTCATGTAGACTGTCCCACAATGCGCGGCATGTATACTTGATGATACCTGATAATGTTGAAATCCCAATCCTATACTGGTATTGTAGCGACGAAAGCGATTCGCCTGTTGCAAGGAATCTGTGGGAAAAGTTAAAAAAATAATTAATGCAAAATAACTGCAACAACAGGAGGAGACACATTTCCAGTACACTGAAGTCTGCTTTGAAGGACAAAGAATAACAATTGCTTACCGGAGAGTGACCATCAAACGCTCCGGTGGTGAGATGGAGAAGCGGCAGTAGGTGTCACGTCTCCGGATCAGTTCTCCAACCCTGTCCAGCAAAAAATCAAAAGTTTCCACTTTCATCCTCGTATACTGAAAAAACTTCTCTGGATTTCCTCGCAACGACAGATATAACGTTGCAAACACTCCCAGTGTCAGCCTCTGTGCAGTTATAGGGTGAATCCAGAAACGACGTCGGCGCAGACGCATGATACGCTGCCTTTGTCGCTCCTTCGCCATGACAATTGCTGCCAAAGAATTGGCCTCAAAAGTGAAATCAATGTAAGCCTGAGCGATGTTCCCAATAATGGCTTCCATCTTGCTCCAAAACAACAACCTCTCAACAGGGTGTATACCAAGGTATATATAGGATTTTCTGTAAATGCCAGTAGCCAATGGTGGCTTTTGGGCGTTTTTTTAAAAACCGGATCCGGCAAAAAAACGGACAAAACGGATGGAAAAACTGATAAAAACTGATGCACCGGTTCCGGTTTTTTGCCGGATCCGGCATAATCCGTTGACCGGATCCGGTAAAAAACCGGAACCGGTGCATCAGTTTTTTCACATGTTATGCCGGATCCGGCAATGCGGCACGGCGCCGCATCGCGCCTGATGCACAAAAACTGATGTGTGAAAGTAGCCTTAGACCTCATATCTCTGCTCAAGTATAGTAAATGAAAGTGGCTATATTTCTGGTCCATGAAATATGTTCAACGCATATTATTCTAAACTAAAAGAATCGAAAATTTGAGAAATTTCATCAGTGTTTCTTTAACATGCCTAATTTTGTTTTGTGCGTTTTCATATTTTCCTTCTCTCCTTTCAAGAGCCATAACATTTTTATTTTTCTATCCCTTTAGTCGTTTGAGGGCATGTTTTTGCTGGATAAGTTGTACTTTTGAATGACATCTTTCATTTTACCATATAATTTCCTTAACTGGAAAATGGAAGCAAAATTCAAATTAGTTGAAATTGTAAAAATATCCGCCTTCTTTTTTTCTTGGCAATTATTTTAATGCTGTACAATGTGTGATAAAAATTACCTGGCAATGTGATTCTCCTCATCAGTATGAATATGGTGATATGAAAGTTGTCTAGTTTTCAAATTATTTTACCAATCAAAAACATCAAAAATTTGCAAAAAAAAAAATTGGGTCTCCATTTTCCAAGTTTCTGGGCTTATTTTAATTACATCTTTACTGATGCCATTTTGGAAAAGTTATGGCATTTTGATTGCTTCACAAACCTTTCTCTATCTATTCATAAAACAAGCTAAATAAACAATAGTAATGACTAAAAACATTACATACCAACCTTATAAAGTGTGATGTGTTCGGGACCAATGAGCCTGAGAAGCCAGCACAGCTATATCTTCCTTCCTGAAGCTCTGCAGACTAACTGTGGTATCAGGTTTCACACAGCAGCTAGAGCCAGGAGACTATCTAGAGGGAGGGGGTTTCCTGAAAATCTGGTGAGAAGGGAGAAATGAAAGTAGAAGAGCTGCGCCTGTCAGATCCATTGTTCCTGATGGAGGGTTAAAGCATTTTTTGTGACGTTGCAGCAATGAAACCCCTGCAATTTTGGGGTTTTGCATTTTTTGTGTTTATGGTGGCAGCCCCCTCTCTGTCTAGCACTTCATTATCTATATTGCTAAACAGAGGGTAAAGAACACTAGTCTCTTGATTGAGGCTGCTGAACAGTGCGCTAATCTTCTCTCCTCTGGCATAGAAATTACTGTATACAGGTTGGAGGGGGCATATAAAATGCAGGATGGTCAACGTACGGCTGCAGGTTGTGCACTCCAGTCCATGGGAGAAAATCTTTCCTATTCTTGTGATTACCGAAACACAGGATGCTGCAGTTAAAAAAAAGCAAGAAAACAAATCATTATGTAACACAAGCATGAGAATGGCAATATATGACTGCAGTTTTCATGTCTTATCTATAAAGGCAGAAAAAGCCATAAGAGAAAAACACAAGGCTATCGGAATGAGTGAACATACTCTAAACCTTTTTTATTCCTCAGACGACTATAGCAGCGCTCTGGTATATACCACTGCTTCGTCATTTATAGGATACTTTTTGAAAATGATTGCAAATAATTGACAGTGCCCTAATTGAACTAACACACAAGAGAAATTTTGCTCTGTCTGTCATATTAATTTAGTCCTCTTCTAAACTCTTAATTCAGGCCGAAGAAAGACATGATAAGGCCAGGAATGCAGCAGAGCCATGTTCACTTAATTGGCCAGTTATAGAGAGAATACATCTCTCTATAACTGCAATGCAGCCATTTTCTTCATTGTATTAATAGCTGCAGTACATTTCGGTCCCAAATGAAAATGTTACAATGCATTTCAAGGAATGTGATTTATCATAACATAGCGATGATGTGTAGTCACAGACGTGTCTCTAAGGCCACATGCACACATTGAGTGTTGCTGAGTTTTTTAACTTAATATTTGTAAGCCAAAGCCAGGAGTCGGTACAAAATACAGAAGTGGTGACGTGTTTGTATTTTGCTTTTCCTCTGATTGTTCCTCTCCTGGTTTTGGGTTACAGATACCAATGCAAATACTGAAACAGGAGGAAACCCATGCAAATTGGGAGAACATACAAACGCCTTGCAGATATTTTCCTTAGTGGGATTTGAGTCCAGGACACCAGTGCTACAAAATACAGTGCTAGCCACTGAGCCACCATGCTCCAGTGATCCCAGTAAGCTTCAAAGCCGTGCATACAAGCTGAATACAATAGAGCTTGTAAGCACTGAGCACTTTTGGCCATTGCTGATAGACAGCAGTGGTGGTCGGTCATTTAGGCACAGATAAAAGCAAAAAATAGATGACATGTTAGTTATGGAAATTTGTAGACATGTTTAGTAAAGTAATTAAAAAATGTTTAGAGTTATAATTTAGAATATAATTTGAAGTTGGCACACTTTTCCAGATTATTATTTTATTTATATAGCGCCATTGATTCCATAGTGCTGTACATGAGAAGTGGTTACAAACAAATTACAGATATCACTTACAGTAAACAAACTAACAATCACATACTGATACAGAGAGGAGAGGACCCTGCCCTTGCATGCTTACATTCTACAGGATGCTGGGAAAGGAGACAGTAGGTCGGGGGGTAGCAGCAGATCCGGCATTGGTTGAGGTGGTAGCTCCGGTAGTGGTGAGGAGGCAGCTGGGTCATTGCAAGCTGTAAGCTTTCCTTAAGAGGTGGGTTTTCAGGTTCCATCTGAAGGATCCTAATGTGGTTGATAGTCGGGCGTGCTGGGGCAAAGAATTCCAGGGGATGGGGATATTCGGGAAAAGTCTTGGAGGCGGATGGTTGAGGAGCGAAAAAGCGTGGAGGAGAGAAGGAGGTCTTGGGAGGACCGGAGATAATGTGGGGGAATATATAGGGAGATTAGTTCAGAGACATATGGAGGAGACAGGTTATAGATGGCCTTGTAGGTCAGTATTAGCAATTTGAACTAGATACGTTGAGGGAATGGGTGCTAGTGAAGAGTTTTGCAGAGAGGAGAAGCTGGGGAGTAGCGAGGAGAGAGATGAATTCGTCGGGCAGCAGAGTTAAGGATGGACTGGAGAGGTGCGATGGTGTTAGTGGGGAGGCCACAGAAAAGGATGTTGCAGTAGTTGAGGTAGGAGATGATGAAGGCATGCACAAGCATTTTAGCACATTGAGGGTTGAGGAAAGGACAGATTCTGAAAATATTTTTGAGCTGTAGGCGACAGGAGGTGGAAGGAGCTTGATTGTGTGGTTTGAAGGACAGGGCAGAGTCAAAGGTTACTCCAAGGCAGCGGACTTCCAGTACGTCGTTAATTGTGATAGGTAGGTCAGGTAAGGAAGATCTATGAGATGGAGGAAAGATGATGAGTTCAGATTTGTTCACATTGAGTTTGAGGAAGCGAGAAGAGGAGAGAAGAAGGAGGATATGGCTGATAGACACTCCGGGATTCTGGAGAGAAGAGAGGTGACATCTGGTCCAGAGAGGTAGATCTGAGTGTCATCAGCATAAAGGTGGTACTGGGATCCATGAGACTTTATGAGTTGTCCCAAGCCAAGTGTATAGATTGAGAAGAGTAAGTGTCCTAGGACAGAGCCTGAGGGGACTGCAACAGAGAGAGGGTGGGATGAGGAGGCAGTATGAGAATGGGAGATGCTGAATTTGAGGTTGGAAAGGTATGAGGAGATCCAGTATAGGGCGAGATCTTTGATGCCAAAGGAGGAGAGGGTCTGTAGTAGGAGGCAGTGGTTAACTGTGTCAAAAGCAGAGGATAGGTCTAGAAGGAGAAGTATAAAGTATTGTCCGTTAGCTTTGGCTGTAAGTAGATCGTTAGTAATTTTGGTCAGGGCCGTCTCAGCGGAGTGATGGGGGCGGAAACCAGATTGTAGCTTGTCAAAGAGCAAGTAAGATGAGATGTGGGAGGAAAGTTCAGCGTGGACGTGCTGCTCCAGGAGTTTGGAAGCGAATAGGAGCAGCGATATTGGGCGATAGCTGGGCATAGCGGTTTGGTCGAGGGTTATGATTGTGGCATGTTTGAAAGCAGAAGGGAAGGTACCAGAAGTTAGTGATAGGTTGAAGAGGTGGGTTAAGGATGGGATAAGAGTGGTGGTGAGGTTGGGGAGGTGGTGGGATGGTGAGATAAAAGTGAAATGTAGAAGTATGCTCTCACTTTCTTTCCCCTGATTTCAGATTCCCCTTAAATTTAAAGAGTTTGTCTGGGAGTGATCAATTGATGACCTATCCACAGAACTGGCTATCAATATGAGATTGGAGGTGTTGTCAGCTGAAAACTGCTTCAGTATACCTGGATATGAGCAATGTACAGGGTGAAACAAAGCAGCCTCGTACATTGTTTAGTTGCAACTTCTAGGTACTGTACCTTATTTCCTGATCAAGCCTCTTACATTGCTTACATCTGGCTCTCAGCTGATGCTTGGAGTGCCATTGTCAGATCCTCTATGATCTAATATTGAAGATCTATTCTCAGGACAGGTTAATTGTTTAATTGTTCAGTCCTGGCATCCACAAACCCTTTAAAGGTAAGAACTATATACACTCAGAGCAAGTAGTTTTTGGTTAGAGCTAGACATTGGCCAGTATAGAGTATTTTCCCAAGTGCTAGGCGCCATTCTTGTCATCTCCATGGCATGTAATGGTTAACTCAATTTGTGATGCTTAGTCATTTCTCACTGCGAAGCTGTGAGACAGGATAGTTATGAGCGCGATGTCATAAGCCAGGAGGGCACATCATTAACAGAAGGAAGAGACAAAGACGTAGTCAGGTAATGTTCCAAGGTTAGAATACCAGGAGGATGGTGGATTAGAGCAGAACGTGTTAAACAAACAGATGTTCAGAACTAGGTCCAAGTCAGGGAACAAAAGATATACAAAAAGAACACAAAGCACGGAGAGACAAACCACACAATAGGTGAATGTACATCTGGCAGAGGTCTGAGAGTAACAGCCCAGTTAAGTAGCCTGGCAATCACTTGGGATAATGAACACCTGGAGACAGCCAGCGCCCACCAGCCTCAAATTAGACAGCCAAGTTGTCAATCAATAGACTGACAGCTTCAGCATGTCCCTGAACCAAATTGGATGGCTGAGCTGTCAGTAACTGCATCCCAGACACACTGAGGGGTCGAACTGTGACACAATTTACTTACTTACGCTATATATTTGTAACAAGCTAATTAATATGAACCTCTCAATTTATTTTTCTTTGAATTGTGACGAGCCACAACACAAGTGCATGTGGGTGTTTCTGTAATAGTTATTCATGCATTCACAAAAAAAAATTACAAAAAAGTGCACATACCACACTGATGCAAAAATACACATATATACACCCTATGACTAATATACAGTGGGGAAAAAAAAGTATTTAGTCAGTCAGCAATAGTGCAAGTTCCACCACTTAAAAAGATGAGAGGCGTCTGTAATTTACATCATAGGTAGACCTCAACTATGGGAGACAAACTGAGGAAAAAAAATCCAGAAAATCACATTGTCTGTTTTTTTTTTTCATTTTATTTGCATATTATGGTGGAAAATAAGTATTTGGTCAGAAACAAAATTTCATGTCAATACTTTGTGATATATCCTTTGTTGGCAATGACAGAGGTCAAACGTTTTCTGTAAGTCTTCACAAGGTTGCCACACACTGTTGTTGGTATGTTGGCCCATTCCTCCATGCAGATCTCCTCTAGAGCAGTGATGTTTTTGGCTTTTCGCTTGGCAACACGGACTTTCAACTCCCTCCAAAGGTTTTCTATAGGGTTGAGATCTGGAGACTGGCTAGGCCACTCCAGGACCTTGAAATGCTTCTTACGAAGCCACTCCTTCGTTGCCCTGGCGGTGTGCTTTGGATCATTGTCATGTTGAAAGACCCAGCCACGTTTCATCTTCAATGCCCTTGCTGATGGAAGGAGGTTTTCACTCAAAATCTCACGATACATGGCCCCATTCATTCTTTCATGTACCCGGATCAGTCGTCCTGGCCCCTTTGCAGAGAAATAGCCCCAAAGCATGATGTTTCCATCACCATGCTTTACAGTAGGTATGGTGTTTGATGGATGCAACTCAGTATTCTTTTTCCTCCAAACACGACAAGTTGTGTTTCTACCAAACAGTTCCAGTTTGGTTTCATCAGACCATAGGACATTCTCCCAAAACTCCTCTGGATCATCCAAATGCTCTCTAGCAAACTTCAGACGGGCCCGGACATGTACAGGCTTAAGCAGTGGGACACGTCTGGCACTGCAGGATCTGAGTCCATGGTGGCGTAGTGTGTTACTTATGGTAGGCCTTGTTACATTGGTCCCAGCTCTCTGCAGTTCATTCACTAGGTCCCCCCGCGTGGTTCTGGGATTTTTGCTCACCGTTCTTGTGATCATTCTGACCCCACGGGGTGGGATTTTGCGTGGAGCACCAGATCGAGGGAGATTATCAGTGGTCTTGTATGTCTTCCATTTTCTAATTATTGCTCCCACAGTTGATTTCTTCACTCCAAGCTGGTTGGCTATTGCAGATTCAGTCTTCCCAGCCTGGTGCAGGGCTACAATTTTGTTTCTGGTGTCCTTTGACAGCTCTTTGGTCTTCACCATAGTGGAGTTTGGAGTCAGACTGTTTGAGGGTGTGCACAGGTGTCTTTTTATACTGATAACAAGTTTAAACAGGTGCCATTACTACAGGTAATGAGTGGAGGAAAGAGGAGACTCTTAAAGAAGAAGTTACAGGTCTGTGAGAGCCAGAAATCTTGATTGCTTGTTTCTGACCAAATACTTATTTTCCACCATAATATGCAAATAAAATGAAAAAAAACAGACAATGTGATTTTCTGGATTTTTTTTTCTCAGTTTGTCTCCCATAGTTGAGATCTACCTATGATGTAAATTACAGACGCCTCTCATCTTTTTAAGTGGTGGAACTTGCACTATTGCTGACTGACTAAATACTTTTTTTCCCCACTGTACTTACATATTGTGACACATTATATATATACAGTCATGGCTGACAGTGTTGGCACCCTTGAAATTGTTCCAGAAAATGAAGTATTTCTCCCAATTATTGCATTTACACGTTTTGTTATACACAAAAAAAGACAAAAATGGCAAATTGGACATAATTTCACACAAAACTTCAAAAATGGACCGGACAAAATAGTTGGGAGTTTTCCAAAATTTTGGATGAAAACTTTGAAGCATGTGATGCTCATTCAAACGCCCCTATGGCAAGTAACAGGTGTAGGCAATATGAAAATCATACCTGAAACCAGATAATAAAGGGAGAAGTTGACTCAATCGTTGCATTGTGTGTCTGTGTAGGTCACACTAAGCAGGGAGAATAGAAAGAGGAGAAAAGAACTGTCTGAGGACTTGAGAAGCAAAGTTTTTGAACAATAGCAACAATTTCAGGGATAAAAGTCCATCTCCAGAGATATTGATGTTCCTTTGTCCACAGTGCACTACACAATCATGAAGTTTACAACCCATGGCACTGTAGCTAATCTCTCCGGAAATGGATGATAAAGAAAAATTGATGCAATATTTCAAAACAGGATAGTCCGGATGGTGGATAAACACTGGCAGGGTTGGACTTGGAGCTGAAGTTCAGCCTTGGCATTTTAAAGACCTTGTGCTCACATCTTGTAACTTCAGTATAATATTGCTCTTTATATAATCTAACTAAAGGTCAGCAGAATACAATGAAAACGGTTTGTGTTGTGGACCTGCATAGCTAGCAGCCACTGAATTATGGCCAGTTTAGATGAGCCAATAATCGTGAAATGTGTCTTCAAAGGAGCATGTCTTTCTGATTATTGGTTCATTCGAATACGTCAGTAATCACCTGATGTAAGAGCAAAATGATTATTCGTCACATGTGACAATTTTTAGATGGCTGAAAAATCCAGGTTCTTGGTAGCACATTGCTCCCGGTAAACAGGTACAGGACATTTGCTCCTGAGAACATGACACTCTACGTGTACAGAGCATATTAACTATCGCTCTGTGCACAGAGAAGTCTGGTCCTCCTATGTGAATAGGCCGTACAGGACGCTGACTGACATGTATATAGCTGATCGGTGGTCATATAGATGTTCTAACAATGCAGGGAGCCTATTGCTGCAGCGCACACCGTCTTCTTCTCCATCTGGCACATGTAATGACAGTCAGGTCTCATTCAGATATCCGTTTCTCACGTACATGTTCTATTTGTGGTTTTCATGATTTAATTTCCATTATAGTCTATGGTGCGGTTAATATGTTTGTTTGTTTTTTTTTACAGACTGTGTTCCCCTCCAAAAATAGATTTGTTTTTTTCATTTTAAGCAGCATCACAGACAAAATCGCCTATACATATCTATGGATCTATGGCAATTACGGACTAGACATGGATAGCGATAGAGCACAATCCGCCTGCTGTCTGTGAATAACATTGTAATATATAGGAGAATGGTAATTAGCTTTGTAATTAATTTATTTTTACCGATGGTAAAAACTGAAACATTGATTAAACTTGGACCTTTTTTGAGAATGTTAAAAATCATTGACATCTGAATGAGGCCCAAGTTTGGGATTGAATTAACATCAGCACAATGGAGAGGAGAAATTCAAAAAAATATGTGTTTTATTTAGATCTTCAGCCTCTTTATTATGATGTGGCCAATCTATGATGCAAAAATGGTGAAACATCCTCTTTAAAGGGGTTGTCCAGTTTTTTCTTGAAAGTCTGCAGTCGATCTATGTGACTGTAGACTTGTGAAGCATCACATCGTGCACAGCATGCTGGGAGGATTTTCCAGTGGCGGCAGTGACACCGAGCGGTGATGTGACTGCTAATATGTGATATGTATACGTCCTGCCACATTCTGACTAGAAATGTGAGACGTCACTCGTATTGAGTGAGACTGCGCACATATAGTTGGAATGTGGCAGGGAGTATGCATGTCACATGACTGCTCGGTCTCACTGCCGGCACTGGAGAATCCTCACAGCATGCTGTATGTGATGTGAGGCTTTACAAGTCTGCAGTCACATAGAGTCACATAGAGCAACTGCAGGCTTTCATGAAAACCCTTTACTACCCATTAAATGGCCTGGATCAAACTATCTAAAGAGGCCAACGCACTAAGCTCCTGGCAGGCAAGCACATCTCCCATCATTACTTTAAAGAGCACCTCTTCACATACTCTCACCCCTGCTTGCTGTTTAGGGCTGCCACTGATCCCAGTCAAATATACCAAAAATCAGCTAAGCTAATGTGAATAAAAAAGGGTGAGGGTTTTTGTGGATTCACATGACACCTGATTCACCACCATTGATATGGTTTGACTCTGTTCACGCTGCCGTTTTTAATTCAATTGTTCTGCTCCATCACTAGAGGATAACTACTAACTAACAGCAGTGCGGGATCCATTACATATCAAACATTACTGGTACTTGACTGTAGCAGTATCTGTTGGGTTTTCGTCATCAAACCTTGCATTTTAGTGGACAAAATAGTGAAGAATGCTGCATTATTCTGTCCTGTATTTTTGGTCAGGTCTGTGACAAAGCCTCAGTTTGATTGTGTGACAATATTTTATTGCGTTGCACATTTCCACCCTAGCTTAAAGGGAAAGTATAGAAAAAAGTCAGCTCACCTATCAATCGGTCCCGGAATCCAAGCACGGAAACTGCAGTGTAGCAGGAAAAGTAAGTGAAGGTGTAATCCAGGAAGATCCATTAAAAACTTTTTTTTATTGAAAAAATTGATTACATTACATGTCATAAAAAATCACAACCCCCATGTGGGAATTTAGCGTGGTTAGACGCATTTTGAACAACAGTTCTTAGTCCTTGCAATATTAATGGCACACAGCTCTGCTATTCACAGAGTACATTCGCACTTCTGCTTCCTATACACACAGTTTTTTGGTGTACAGATTGCTAATACGGTCTGCTTACATTTCTGCACATGTATTCCAAGTTTTGCCAACAAAGGTTTAAATGAATGTAATAACAACACAGCAGAACTCTGATTGCTCTATATAGATAGCAGAATATTGTTCGACTGTTGGAACAGGAGAGTTGTGTGAGGAGAGGCGGTCAGGCCGCGCCTCCTGCTCATGAGCTGCGCCAGTCCTCTCACCACCCCAAATGGGCTTCAGCAGAGTGAGTTGCCAAAAGCAGGGAGCAACCCCTCTGTCAAATGCCAGAAGTGCCAGTTGACCAGTCCAGGACAATCTTTCTGATAAAAATGCCCATGACATCATCATTTTTCCTTTCCCCAGATGTACCATTCTTGGACAATAGTAGCATAAATGTTACCATTTTCCTCATATCATCAACAATATGTGAAAGCATGAACAATAGATAATCCGTATATTTTCGTAGATTTGAACAAGTTGTATTGCCATAGATATAACAGTTACTGTTCACCTATGACAAGCTCTATTCAGGCCTATATGCAATGACTCTCCCAGCTTCTAGCCAGCCGTGTAGCTATATTTGGCCCAGGGGTAACATTCACAGCTAGGCCCTGATGTATGAATGAGCCCCAAGCCCCTTTACTACATTGTAGCCTCATTATTCTAAATGTCGTTAGCTGGGGCCTGTCAAAGATTTTACACGTTAACTCAAAGCTTCAAATTACTCCTATGTAGCTGGGTAATGTTAGTCAGACTATTTCCTATCAGTGAAAGAAAAGTACGAGATTATGATTTAGGGCCTAGCCTGCATTCATAAACTTCTCAAAAGATATAGTAAGGGTGAATTTAGAGGAACGCTCAGATTCGTATGCTTACAACCCATCATTAATGATAATTTTGACCTGTAAATGCGTTAATTGACCAAACGATAAGACAAAAACTTGCTTGCTTGTTACTCACTGAATCGTCTGCGCACTTATACATTGATCAATGTAACAGTGTGTACACTGTCATGATTTCCCAGTATTTCCATTGCAAACAGGTGCTTACGTGACTGTACGCATGTGATTTGCATACTTGCAGTCACATGACGACCAACTAGACTCTGTCAGCTTCTCGCAATGGAAATGAATTGAGAAAAGCCAGATGGATCTAATTAGCATGTGACCATGAGTGTGAAAGTCACACACATGCAGTCACGTGGTCACCAGCTAGCACTGAGAATACTGGGGACACCGTACACTGTCACAATTTGGCAGTCTGTAGTTACATAGAGTAGACTTTATTTTCCCAGCCCACACAACCCCTTAAAGCAGATTCTCACTCTGGGAATCTTGGTAAACAATGGCTTTTCAGCTGTCCATGCTTCTTGCTGCTTCCTGAGAACTTCCATAAACTCTTAAGTATGATGTCATCTCAATGACGTCATACTTAAGAAGTAATCTCAATACGGGTTCATTCGGGACCTCGCAACCAGCCAAAAGGTATACCTTAATGTGACATCCATCCGTCATGGCCGGGCTCTGCAGGAGGGGGACTTTGTTTCCTATTATAGGGAATACTGTCCCCGCGGCTACTATGCGGTAGCAGTGGTCGCCTATTCCGAAGGCTACGAGCCCCCGTAAAAGGACCCACAGAGACACTTCAAGCACCCCGGGAAATTCACGGCTGTGGAGTTCCCTGCTGAATTGGCGGAACATCGGCCGTCAGGAGATGGCCCGGACTACCGGGATTTCGATGCACCGTTGTGCAGCCTAAAGGGCCTGTCACACTAAGCGATATCGCTAGCAATATCGCTATAACGTCACTGGTTTTTGTGATGTTATAGCGATATTGCTAGCGATATCGCTATGTCTGATACTTACCTCTGACCGCTCCCCCGCTGGTTATCGCTGATCGCACGAGAACGTCCTGGACCGTTTCTCGTCGTCAGCTTCCTGCTGGGCTTCCTGCTGTGATAACGAGCGACGCGTGGACGCGGGCGGGAGGGCGTCAGGATCGCCGCGTCTGACAGGTAAGTAGCGACCCCCGACCCCTGCTATGTCGCTGGTGAGATCTGCCTGTGTGGCAGCTCACTAGCGACCACTTAGCAATGCACCAGCGATCCTGACCGCGTCATATCGCTGGTCAGGATCGCTGGTACATCGCTAAGTGTGACAGTACCTTAAAGGACAGTTTCACATCCCAGATAAGGAAATTGTTTTTTTTTTCTATTTTTCTCCTGATACAGCGGGGATGCCTAGGGGAAGGTACTTATGATAAAGGAAGGGGGAGTATTCATGTTCTGTTTTTGAAATGTTGTGCTTAAAGAAATGTTGCGTTGAAAGAAAAAAACAAACAAAAAAAAAAAGAAAAAGGGGCTACTCCTGTTAAGTAACTCATATTGTTATTAAAACAAAGGAAACTGTATATACGGTATACAAAAAGTTGGTTTAATGTGTAATATGTATAAGAATGTGCAACAGGTCCCGGGTACAGGGTACAATAAAAACGCTGACCATGACTTTCTAACTTGATGGACAAAGAGACGGAAGATATTGAACCAGACAGTGATCCTTTAGTCAGGTCCCCGACACCACATACACCCAAAAGGATAGGCGGACGCTCACGATGACCTGGTAGGCATAAGGCCTTGGTCATGGCGTTCCGGACAGTTGAGGGTAACAGAAGGGGAGATTTGTGGGAGGTACACGCCGTAGAGTAGTCCGGGTGGACCTAGCCCAACCTGAAAGAAGTTGTCATGTGGCGTGCGTGCCAGCGAGTAGCTGTAGGCTGCTCGGAGCATGGTGCTCCCGGTTTGGTTCAGGCCCCCACGTATGGCGGGTTTGGCCCAACAATCGATCCGACAACAACCGGTGGACAAGCTTCAGGACGACGAAGGTAGGGAATACGATTGTTGAGGACGACAATAGACAAAGGAAGGAGGAGTGTAGGTAAGGTGACCTGATGGACTTGTCAGTAGGGAGAAGGGAAGGTTTGTGCACTGTAGACGGATGTTTGTAATGACAGAAGGGAAACAGCTGGGGAATATGGAAAAGGAGTGCAGTACATTAGTTTGCCCACAAGATGGCAGGGGGGAGCGTGAGAACAGGACTTTACAGCAGCTTAGGGCTATGAAAACGCTTAGTCATGGGGCGGGGAGATAGGAACCCAGGAGGGAAATTCCCGAGGAGGGAGATAAATAGGACAGGAGAGGGTTTCAGAGGGTTCCAGTCCCGGGAGGAGCTCAGGAGGAGAAGAGACAGTCAGGAGAATGGACAGCGGTGGAGAGCTTGACCAAGGGACTGAGAAGAAGAGACAGTCAGGGGGGTGGCCCCGACACGAAGAACCGCAGAACAGACGAGGCCCCGGGGGTACCAAATTGACGACGACCTCGGACTGGTGAAGCGCTGGCGGTAGATAGGCCTAGGGCAGCCCCAGTGAAAGAGCCACAATGAATGTCACTACAACAGAAGGAAGGTGCAGGTAACCGGGCCTGAATACGGAGAGCTGTAATGGTGCTGCAGTGTATTACTACGGTCGTCAGGAGGACGGCCAATAAACTCGGACCTGTTGTACCTGAAAACCTGCCTCCATCTCATCTCTGTGTTGTCTGTGCACGGTAAGCAGTTGACCACCCCCCAATCTGGCCCTTACTACACAGGGAGAAAACATTGTTTGAAGAGCCAGTAAGGGACCATAGGAAGAGACATGACTAGTCCAAAGCAAATTCTACCTTTCACTCTCCAGTTGATTAACAGGTCTCTCTCATGTGTGTTCATAGGGAGGGGTCTGTCAATAACATGAAACAGGGCAGGGAGAAGTCGCTTGAGGGCTATTTGCTAATCAGGTCTTTCCCTATGATCAGTTTCTTACTGGAATAAATAGTGACTGCCTATTTTGGTTTTACCATATGGCAGCATTATATTCTCCAGTATATCCTTGTAAATGGCAGAATTAATATATCTATCAATTCTATGTAGAGGGGCAATGGCAGAGGCAGAAAAGCAATCACAAACAATGACATTACCACCACCATGTTTCACTGTAGGTGTTTGGTACCTTACATCATTAAGTTTTCCAATTGGGTGGTATATACAGTGCTTGCCATCACTACCAAACAGATTGAGCTTGGATTCATCTGACCATAACACCTTAGACCAATCTGTCTCTTTCCATTGGCTGTGTTCTTTGGCAAACTCAAGTCAGACCTTCCCATTCTTTGCAGAGATAAAATGCTTCTTGACTGGAACTCGTGCAGTCAACCCTACAGCTCTTAGCCATTGCACCACAGTTTGGAGCTAGAAATAGGAGGACACCACTATGGCTAAATAGAGCTGTAATGGGTGCAATAGATAAAAATAAAGCATTTAGAGAAGTAAACCAAGTAGGTAGTGATGAGGCATAAAATAAATACAGAAAATTAAATTCTGTAAAAAGCAAATCAAGACAGCAAAGATTGAGACAGAGAGACTCATTGCCAGAGAAAGTAAAAATAATCACAAAATATTCTTTAACTACATAAATAGTAAAAAGCTAAAAAAATGACAGTGTTAGCCCCCTTAAAAATAGTCTGGGTGAAATGGTGGATGAGGAAAAAGCCAATATGCTAAATGACTTTTTTTCAACAGTATTTAGACAAGAAAATCCCATGACGGATAACATGATCAGGGATAAAAATTCTCCATTAAATGTCACCTGCTTAACCCAGCAGGAAGTACGGCGGCGTCTAAAAATCACTAAAATTGACAAATCCCCGGGCCCGGATGGGATACACCCCTGAGTACAGCAGGAAATAAGCACAGTCATAGATAGACCATTATTTTTAATCTTTAAAGATTCTATAATAACAGGGTCTGTACCACAGGACTGGCGTATAGCAAATGTGGTGCCAATATTCAAAAAGGGGACAAAAACTGAACTTGGAAATTATAGGCCAGTAAGTTTAACCTCAACTGTGGGTAAATTCCTGGAGGGTTTTCTAAGAGATACTATGCTGGAGTCTCTGGAGAAGAATAACCTCATGACCCAATATCAATATGGGTTTACAAAGGACCGTTCCTGTCAGACTAATCTGATAAGCTTTTATGAAGAGGTAAGTTCAGGACTGGACCAAGGGAATGCAGTGGACGTGGTGTACATGGACTTTTCAAAAGCTTTTGATACGGTGCCACACAAAAGGTTGATACATAAAATGAGAACAATGGGGATAGGGGAAAATATGTGTAAGTGGGTTAAGAGCTGGCTCGGTTATAGGAAACAAAAGGTGGTTATTATTAATGGAGCACACTCGGACTGGGTCATGGTTAGCAGTGGGGTACCACAGGGGTCAGTTTTGGGCCCGCTTCTTTTTAACATGTTTATTAATGACCTTGTAGGGGGCATAGAGAGTAGAATTTCAATATTTGCAGATGACCCTAAATTCTGCAGGGTAATCAATACAGAGGAGGACAATTTTATATTACAGGAGGATTTATGTAAACTAGAAGCTTGGGCTGATAAATGGCAAATGAACTTTAATGGGGATAAATGTAAGGTCATGCACTTGGGTAGAACGAATAAGATGAATAATTATGTGCTTAATTGTAAAACACTGGGCAAAACTGTCACTGAAAAAGACCTGGGTGTATGGGTGGACGACAAACTCACATTTAGTGGCCAGTGTCAGGCAGCTGCTGCAAAGGCAAATAAAATAATGGGATGCATTAAAAGAGGCATAGATGCTCATGAGGAGAACATAATTTTACCTCTATATAAGTCACTAGTGCGACCACACTTAGAATACTGTGTACAGTTCTGGTCTCCGGTGTATAAGAAAGATATAGCTGAACTGGAGCGGGTGCAGAGAAGAGCGGCCAAGGTTATTAGGGAACTAGGGGGTCTGCAATACCAAGACAGGTTATTACACTTGGGGTTATTTAGTTTTGAAAATAGAAGGCTTAGGGGTGATCTTATTACAATGTATAAATATATGCGGGGACAATACAAAGACCTTTCTAATGATCTTTTTACTCTTAGACCTGTGACGGGGACAAGGGGGCATCCTCTACGTCTGGAGGAAAGAAGGTTTAAGCATAATCACAGACGTGGATTCTTTACTGTAAGAGCAGTGAGACTATGGAACTCTCTGCCATATGATGTTGAGTGATTCCCTACTAAAATTTAAGAAGGGACTGGATGCCTTTCTTGAAAAGTATAATATTACAGGGTATATACACTAGTTTCCTTAATATTGCGTTGATCCAGGGAGCTAGTCTGATTGTCGTATGTAGTGTCGGGAAGGAATTTTTTTCCCCAATGTGAAGCTTACTGTTTGCCACATGCGGTTTTTTTGCCTTCCTCTGGATCAACATGTTAGGGCAAGTTAGGATAGGATATGGGGTTGAACTAGATGGACTTAAAGTCTTCCTTCAACCTTAATAACTATGTTACTATGTTACTTTGACCCCATTATCTTTGTTCATTTCATGTATAGAGCACTTTTATGCAAATCAGATAGAGTCTTTCTTAATAATATGATCAACTTTGGAGGATTTTTTCCGTGGTCGTCCACTTCTAGATTTGTCCACTTTTAGTTTTGTTTCATAACCTTGTTTTTATTTCTTTCTTATATGTGACACTTGACTCTGAGAACAGTTGAATTCCATAGAATCATAGAATCGTAGAGTTGGAAGGGACCTCCTGGGCCATCTGGTCCAACCCCCTGCTCAAAGCAGGATTCGCTAAATCATCCCAGTCAGATGTCTGTCCAGCCTCTGTTTGAAGACTTCCATTGAAGGAGAACTCACCACTTCTCGTGGCAGCCTGTTCCACTCATTGATCACTCTAACTGTCAAAAAGTTTTTTCTAATATCTAATCTGTGTCTCTTCCCATTCAGTTTCATCCCATTGCTTCTAGTCTTTCCTTGTGCAAATGAGAATAAAGTTGATCCTTCTACAATGTGACAGCCCTTTAGATATTTGTAGACAGCTATTAAGTCTCCTCTCAGTCTTCTCTTTTGCAAACTAAACATTCCCAAATCCTGCAACCTTTCCTCATAAGACAGGGTTTGCAGACCGGTCACCATTCTGGTCGCTCTTTTCTGAACTTGCTCCAGTTTGTTGATGTCTTTTTTAAAATGTGGTGCCCAAAACTGGACACAATATTCCAGATGAGGTCTGACCAAAGAGGAGTAGAGGGAAATAATGACTTCACGTGATCTAGACTGTATGCTTCTGTTAATACATCCTAGAATTGCATTTGCCTTTTTTGCTGCTGCATCACACTGTTGACTCATATTCAGTCTGTGATCTATTAGTATACCCAAGTCTTTTTCACATGTGCTGTCACTTAGCCCTATTCCTCCCATTCTATATATGCTTTTTTCATTTTTATTGCCCAGATGTAGTACTTTGCATTTCTCCCTGTTAAAAACCATTCTGTTAGTTGCTGCCCACTTCTCCAGTTTATTTAAATCTTTTTGAATCCTCTCTCTCTCTTCTCTAGTATTAGCTATCCCTCCTAGCTTTGTGTCATCAGCAAATTTAATCAGTTTACCCTCAATTCCTTCATCTAAATCGTTGATAAAGATGTTAAACAATACAGGGTCCAGGACAGAGCCCTGTGGTACCCCACTTGAGACATTCTTCCAACTGGATGTGCAGCCATTTACGACCACTCTTTGGGTCCGATCACTAAGCCAGTTATGAATCCACCTAACAGTTGCCTTGTCCATTCCATACTTAGTCATTTTTTCAATAAGGATTGTATGAGAGACTTTGTCAAATGCTTTGCTGAAGTCAAGATATACTATATCTACAGCATTTCCTTGATCCACCCAATCAGTGATACCGTCATAGAAGGAAATTAAGTTAGTCTGACATGACTTATTAGTTAGAAACCCATGCTGACTCTGTTTAATCACTTCATTCTTATCCAGGTATTGACATACATGTTGTTTAATAATTTGTTCAAAGATCTTTCCTGGTATAGAAGTCAGACTCACCGGCCTATAGTTGCCTGGGTCCACCTTCTTCCCCTTTTTGAAGATAGGAACAACATTTGCTCTTCTCCAGTCT
Source organism: Dendrobates tinctorius (assembly GCF_039654945.1). NCBI lineage: Eukaryota > Metazoa > Chordata > Amphibia > Anura > Dendrobatidae > Dendrobates > Dendrobates tinctorius. Next base: position 3,704,187 of record NW_027361679.1, read on the forward strand.
TCTGGCACTTCTCCTGTTCTCCAAGAATTTTCAAAGATTATGGAGAGGGGTTCAAAAATTTCTTCTGCTATCTCCTTCAGTACTCTGGGGTGTAATTCATCTGGACCTGGAGACTTGAATTCATTTAGGTTAGCTAAGTGTTTCCTCACTATCTTTCTGTTTATAGATATCCTGGATTCTTCTATTCCCTTAATAGGACAGTGAATAACAGTTGATGTTGCATTTCCTTTCTGAGAGAAAACAGATGCAAAATAGGAATTTAAAAGTTCAGCCTTCTCAACATCCTGTCTTACCATTTCATCATTTTCATCCTGTAAAAATCCTATAGCATCTTTGACTTTTCTTTTACTTTTGACATATCCCCAAAATCCTTTATTATTGCTTTTGACATAATAGCTACCTCCTTTTGGCTTTTGCCTGACTACACTCTCAAAATAATAAGCCTCCTGACATCTGGTGATACATTTAGCCTTCTCTTTACCATGTTTTAGCCAAAAAACACACACACACAAAAATGTGACTACCCATGACTACCCAAAAATTCAGCTACCCATGACAAAATATGCAAAACATTTGGCACAGAAAATGTTGAAAACTAACACAAAAGGGGATAAAACAATATCAAACACAATTTTCATCCTTATAGCTGACAACAATTTGTTTCTGGTTTACTAAAATCACCAGGAAAATGGCATCAAAACAACCAGACAGAAGTAATCACACTTTTAAAAAAAATGCTAAATTTTGGTCACTGCTGTATGGTCCGTTTTCTATAATGCTGATTCTTATAGTCTAAACTAATAGGGTGTTGTTCACAGGATGACTGTGCACAGCGGCCTAAACACAGGACCCCAGAGAATCTTGTGAGACATGCCCTATTCGAAAGCACCACAAAATTAGCACCATAAAAAATTCAAAAATTTCTGAAACTGTGTGGCAGACTTTAAAAAAATAGACAAAAAATGTTTAAGTCATACTTTAGTTATATATAGCACTATCATACTCCGCAGCACTTTACAAACATTATCATCACTGTCACCAACGGGGCTGACAATCTAAATTCCGTATCAGTATGTCTTTGGAGTGTGGGAGAACTCAGAGGAATCCCACACAAACACATGGAGAACATACAAGCTCCTTTCAGATGTTGTCCTTGGTGGGATTTGAACCTTGGACCACAGCACTGGAAGATTGCAGTGCTATCCACTGAGCCACCGTGACTTATGATAATATAATTTTGATGCAATAGTATGCATTTAATTTAAGGCTGCTGAAATAGTCAGGATTTGTCCTACTCTGGAGGGTCTCTAGAATAGCCATTAAAAGATGCGAAAGAGAGATAGATGTGTAAGAACGATGACGTTACCCTCCCCTTCTTTATTGAACTTGCTGCTCCCTTTTTTCTGGACAATGCAGTAGTGGAAGTGGCTGCGTACTTGACCAGTGATGGAACATCAACTCTTGAATTAGTGTCATGAGGTCGGTGCTCCTTAGCATCTGTTGATGTAATAATGGCTGCTTTTCCACAAGAGGAGTCTCCACTCTATATGTGGTAAAGATGGTACTGGATGATCATAATTGTGCTTCTGAAAACCTCATGCTGCTTTAAAAAGTTTGCTCCTCACTTTTGGGAAATAAGTGTAGAAGTACGTCGCCCCCATCGCGACAGAGAGACAAAGTCACATCTGTAGGCAATAGGATCGTGAATTTACGCACAACTCTTCGTGGGGACTTCTGCATGGTTACCGATCTCCATCACACCACCCATACCCTGCAGAATCGAAGAGAAAAATTACTCTAAATAAACAATTTTGCCATAAGGAAACTAAAGTGTGTTCTTCAGCAGCACAAGCCAGCAAAGCTCTTATGATTGCAATGCACCATTATGGTTGAAAAAAGGAAATAAAAGAATGTGACTTGTATATGAATGATGTTATAGAGATCAATACTTATTTGCTGGTGGCATAAAAGCAGTCATACCCCATTGCATTACTAACCTTCTAATGATAATTTCACAATGCTCGCTAGTTGAATGAAGTAACTTGGATCAATCTGAAAAGAGTAGGTTAAAAGGCAAGGTCCTTTGGTCTCATTAAAATGTGACAAAACAAAGTGAGTGCTGAGCTCCCCCTAGAGGCCCCGTCACAAATTAACCCTGACAATTTCGAGCAATAAAAATCTAGGAAATAAGTGTACAGAATGTACAAGGTTACGACTTTCAGTGTTACTGAGTAAAGAGCAGGATTAAGTGTCAGGAGGCTGAACCGGTAAAATGTGTCTTCATCTCTATCAAAAGTGTAAGATTAATAAAGATTGCAAGTTTGGGAGCAGGGCCCTCAATCATGTAACTGTAGAAATGTGTTATTTTGTATTGTTTTTATTGTATGTTCCTGCTTAATTGTAAAGTGCTGCAGAATATGTTAGCGCTATGTAAATATTATCATTATTAATAATAATAATAATAATAATAATAATAATAATAATATTAAGACAAGACCCCTTTAACTGTACTTATATTACTCTAGGTGACAGCTAAAATGTTTAGAAATCATCTAATCAAATAGTTTATAAATACATGCATGGGCAGTATTAAATAAAATGCTTTAAAATACATAAAATACAAAGATTTTTAAAAATAGAAAAAACTATTGAACCTCCTAGATTACATATTCAGATTTTGTTCTGCCTTGCAATATTAACTTTACTGCAATGATGCCCTTACAAACAGGGCAGGATGATGGCAATGAATAAACATATCCAAATTGTGCTTGTCTGGTGCCACTGCAACATTCCAGTCCAGGCACTGTTCATTATAGTTTTTACAATGTGAACGGATAGGACAAAGGCCAGTACAGTGTGCTGCCAGTGGATGTTTAGCGATTAGTGGCAAAAAGTCTCAATATTGATATCCAATATGGAATTTTTCATATTTGTCAACCTGCTATCTATCTTTCTATCTATTGTATCTATATACAGTTGAACCCTGGAGTTTACATGCACTATATAAAAAGACACATATGCATGTTTTTGTCAATATCTGAAGTGAAATCAGAATAAACCTTTCCTGTTTTAGGTCAATTAGGATTACCATAATTGTTAATATTTTCCAAATGCCCGAATAATGCAAGAGAGAGAATGTTTTAGGGCAAAGTCACTGCAAAGTTACTGCAAAGTCAAAAGTTTACATCCACTAATATTTCTGTGCCTTTAAACAATTCTGGACTGCCCATATGATGATGTCATGTGTTTGGAAGCATCTCAAGTTTTTTTGGCAACATCTGAGTTAACTAGAGATACACCTGTGTGTTGTGAGCTCATTTTTGGGTTTGCCTCTGGCTTCTGGTGAGGGTTATGGAGCTGGCTGTGCTGACAGAGGAGTAGAGAGTTCTCTATCTGGACTCCCTCTGTTGGTGAAGGGAGGTAATGAAGCTGATCTAAATGGCAGAGACCGGCCACCTGAGGAAGAGGACTGTGATTGGACATCAGGAATTTCTGATTGGATATAAAGCAGCCGACTCCCTAGTTTCTTGCTGGTGATTTCTCCCGACTGTGGCTTCTGGTTTCCAGTTTGGTTCCTGCCTTCTTAAAGCTAAGTTTTCTCTGCTATTGTTCATATGCGTTTTCGTCTGGTTTACTTAGTTTTTGTGTTCAGCCAGCCCTGGCTGGGACTGGGCTGAATCCCCATGTTGTCTCTGATCAGTTGATCTCTTTTGCTCTGTCTTCAGAATATACCTGAGTGCTAATATAGGGAATTGAAGTCTAGCGACATCAGGGCCTTTTTCTATCAGACATGTTTTACATTTTTTTGGCAGGATTTTTTGCGTGATTGCAGACAGCAGCTTTTCTTTCCTGTCCTTTCTAGTTAGTGAGGGCCCCATCGTTTGCTCAGCCTATCTTTCTAGCTGTGTTTGTGTTTTCATCTTGTTTCACCGACAATACATGTTGGGGGCTGTCTATTGCTTTGGGGTCTGTTCTGGGGCAGTTTAGATTTTCCCTTTCTTTCTTTAGGCTTATTTAGTTCTCTGGCCGTGACGAGGCATCTAGGACCACCGTAGGCACGCTCCACGGCTACTACTAGTTGTGGGGATAGGATCAGGGGTTTGCAATCCGCTAGTTACCAACCTCTCTGGTTTTCTGGGCTTAGCTTGCTTTTTCCTCCTCGGTGACTCATTCATAACACCTGTGGATGCATTTTAATGCACACCTGAAACACACTGCTTCTTTGTGTAGCATCATGGGAAAGTCTAAAGTCATCAGTCAAGATATGAGGAAGAGAATTGTGGACTTGCACAAGTATGCCTCATTCTTGGGTACAATTTTAGGAAACCTGAAGGTGCCACATTCATCTGTACAAACAATTATACTCAAGTACAAACAAAAATCATACAAAAGAAGATGGAAAACCATGTGCCATAAAAACAATAGAATATTATTATAAATACATTTATAAAAGCATTGAAGTACAATGCAATCATGTAAGGAGAGACTTGGATTTTGCTAAACGTTGTGGTTTTCCTATGACACCTCTGCGTACACCTATTCCTTTGAGGGGTATTGATGCTACTCCTTTGGCGAAGAATAAACCTCAGTTTTGGACCCAGGTGATAATGCGGGTCGACACAGACCACCAAGAAAATTGCAGATTTTTGGTGTTGCATAATTTACATGATACCATTGTTCTGGGTTTTCCCTGGTTGCAAATCCATAATCCGGTTTTGGATTGGAAATCTGTGTCTGTGGTGAGTTGGGGTTGTCGGTGTGCTCTTGGCGACACTCCTGTTTTCTCCACCTCTCCCCAGTCGCATGATGTTCCTGACTATTTGGCTGATTTTTATGATGTATTTAGTGAGAGCAAGTCTGCGTCTTTGCCTCCTCAGTTATGACTGTGAAATTGAGTTGAGACCTGGGTGTAAATTTTTCAATTTATCTGTACCCGAACACGAGGCTATGCGATCTTATATTAAGGAGTTGTTGGAGAAGGGTCATATTAGACCATCCTCTTCACCCTTAGGTGCTGTTTTTTTTTTTCGTGGCCAAGAAAGATGGTGCATTAAGGCCTTGTATTGACTATCGTTCCCTCAACAAAATTACGGTTAAATATTAGTATCCGATACCCCTGATTTCTGATTTATTCTCCAGAGTTAAAGGTGCTTGCTGGTTTACTAAGCTTGACCTCAGGGGGGCGTATAATCTTATTCGCATCAAGCATGGGGATGAATGGAAGATGGCATTTAATACTCCGGAGGGACATTTTGAGTACCTGGTGATGCCTTTTGGGCTCACTAATGCCCCTTCTGTCTTCCAATCCTTCATGAATGATATTTTCCGGGACTTTGTGGATAAGTTTTTGATCATCTATCTGGATGATATTTTGATCTTTTCCAGGGATTGGGATTCTCATGTGGAACAAGTTCAGACTGTGCTCCGGATTTTGAGAGAGAATTCCTTGTATGTTAAGGGATCGAAGTGCCTTTTTGGTGTACAGAGGATTTCATTTTTGGGATTCAACTATTGAAATGGACCCGGCCAAGGTACAGGCCATTTATGATTGGTTTCAACCCACTTCTTTGAAGGCTTTCCAGAAGTTTTTGGGTTTTGCTAATTTTTATCGCAAATTTATAGCTAATTTTTCTGGTATTGCTAAACCACTGACTGATTTAACTAAGAAGGGTGCTGATGTGCTGAATTGGTCTTCAGAGGCTGTTTCGGCCTTTCAGGAGCTGAAGCGGAGGTTCACTTCTGCTCCGGCTTTGCGGCAACCTGATGTCTCACTTCCTTTTCAGTTGGAGGTAGACGCTTCAGAGATTGGTGCAGGAGCTGGTTTGTCCCAAAAGGATCCGGTGACGTCTAAAATGAATCCCTGTGCCTTCTTTTCCCGAAAGTTCTCCCCATCTGAACGCAACTATGATGTGGGGAATCAGGAATTGTTAGCTATGAAATGGGCATTTGAGGAGTGGAGACATTGGTTGGAGGGAGCTAGACATCAAGTTGTGGTCCTCACTGACCACAAGAATTTGATTTACCTTGAGTCGGCCAAACGCTTGAATCCTAGTCAGTTTTGATTTTGTGGTCTCCTTTCTTCCAGGCACTAAGAAAGTTAAGGCAGGCGCCCTTTCTAGGAGTTTCTTTGCTGATTCTCCTATTATGACCAAGCCTACTACCATCCTAGGTGAGGGGGTAGTTCCAGACCAGTGGAGGAAGAGAGTGATGTCTGAAGCTCATTGCTCCGCATTGGCTGGTTATGCAGGTATTTATGGTACCAGAGATTTGGTGAGTTGGTCTTTTTGGTGGCCTGCCTTATCTCGTGATCTCAGGAATTTTGTGCAGTCCTGTGGGACTTGTTCCCGGTCTAAACCCTGTTCTCGCTCTAGTGGGTTGCTGAGGCCCTTGCCGGTGCCTAAGAGGCCATGGACCCATATTTCAATGGATTTTATTTCTGATCTTCCTGTCTCTCAGAGAATGACTGTTATCTGGGTGATTTGTGATAGATTCTCTAAGATGGTCCATCTTGTACCACTCCCAAAGTTGCCATCTTCCTCAGAGTTGGTACCCTTGTTTTTACAACAGGTGGTTCGGTTGCATGGGATTCCTGAGAACATTGTATCGGACAGAGGAGTTCAGTTTGTTTCCAGATTCTGGAAAGCCTTTTGTTCCAAGCTGGGAATTCAGTTGTCCTTCTCCTCTGCGTTTCACCCTCAGACCAATGGGCAGACGGAGAGAACAAGCCAGACTTTGGAGTCCTATTTGAGATGTTTTATATCTGCTGATCAGGATGATTGGGTTTCATTTTTGCCCTTGGCCGAATTCGCTTTAAATAATAGAGCTAGTTCTGCCACCTTGATGTCCCCCTTTTTCTGTAACTTTGGGTTTCAACCTCAATTTTCTTCTGGGCAAGTGGAATCTTCAGCCTGCCCAGGTGTTGACACTGTGGTAGAGAGAATGCAGCAGATTTGGGACCAAGTAGTGGATAAGTTGTCTCTCTCCCAGGAAAAGGCCCAGCGGTTTTCTAACCGGCATAGGACCATTGGTCCCCGGTTTAAGGTGGGTGTGATATGGTTTGGTTGTCATCAAAGAATATCTCTATGAAGGTGACTTCTCCAAAGTTCAAGCCAAGATTTATTGGACCTTACAAGATTTTGGAGATTCTTAATCCGGTTTCTTTTCGATTGGCTCTTCCTGTTACGTTTAAGATCCATAACGTGTTTCATAAGTCGCTGTTGAAGAGATATGTTGAGCCAGTAGTTCCTATGGCGGCACCTCCTGACACTGTATTGGTTAAAGGTAATGTGGAATATGAGGTAGAGAAAATACTGGATTCTCGTCTGGCTAGACCAAGGCACCCCTGACGCGCGGCGTTTCGCGGTGAGGCATGCACAATCCCTTGAGATAAAGCTTCACCGTGAAACGCCGTGCGTCAGGGGTGCCTTGGTCACTCAGGTACAGTAGCTGCCCAGTAGCAGCAGCCATTAACCCTTTTCTCTCCCCCTCTCTGCCAAATGGTTTTCACACTATGTTTGTGAGCAGCTTTTTTAGGCTTTAATGACTGCACTATGCCTCTTTTCTTAGCCTGTTTCACTTGCTGCATTTAATTTAGGATCTAATACTCACTTACATTGGCGATTGAGAATCTGATTTTATGGCTGCATGCCATCATTTATGTAGGCATCTTTAACATTGGTTTTGATACATTTCTATTTTTTGTATAATAAATACTCTGAACAATGTGCATATATATTAATGCCACTCCATGAGTATGGCTTTTGTGGGCTTTAGATGATAATGATATTTGATATAGTCCCTCATTATTCTCATATTTTGGGAGTTACATTTTTTCTGGAAGCTGTTGTAGCTCCATATGGACTATTGAATTGCACATAATTTATTGTACCTGTTGTATAGACCGTTGTTCTGTTGCATTCATTGTCTCCTTACATGATTGCATTGTACTTCAATGCTTTTATAAATTTATTTATAATAAAATTCTATTGCTTTTATGGCACATGGTTTTCCTTCTTATTTTGTATGATTTATGTATTTATTGGAAATGTCGCCTTTATTAGGCAATACATAATATTATGATATTTTCAAGTACAAACAAGATGAGAATGTCCAGCCATCATGTCGCTCAGAAAGGAGATAGGTTCTGTGTCCCAGAGATGAACGTGCTTTGATTCGATGTGCACATCAACCCAAGGACAAAAGCAAAAGTCCTTGTGAAGATGATGGCAGAATCTGGTAAGATTATGTCAATATCCACAGTGAAACGAGTACTGAATCAACATGAGCTGAAATGCCACACTGCCAGGAAGAATCCATTACTCCAAAAGAAACATAACAAAGCCAGCTTGCAAATGACCATCATTATGTTTGGAGGGAACAGGGAGAAACTTGGAAGCCTAAGAACACCATCCCAACTATGAAACAAAGGTGTGGCAGCTTCATGTTGTGGGTTGTTTTGCTGCAGGAGGGACTGGTGCACTTCACAAAATAGATGGCATTGTGAGATTATGTGGCAATACTGAAGCAGCATCTCAAGACATCAGCCAGGAAATTAAAGCATGGATGTAAATGAGTCTTCAAAATGAACAATGACCCAAAGGATACTGCCAAAATGGTAACACAATGGATTAAGGATAACAAAGTCAATGTTTTGGAGTGACCATCACAAAGCCCTGATCTCAATCCAATTGAAAAGTTATGGGCAAAGCTGAAAAGGCAGGTGCAAGCAAGGCGACCTACAAACCAGGATCAGTTACAATAGTTTTGTCAGGAGGATTGGGCCCAAATTCTGACCAACTATTGTGAGAAGCTTGTGGAAGGATATATCAAACATTTGCCCCAAGTCATTCAGTTTAAAGGCAATGGTAAGAAATACTAACGTATGTAAACTTTTGACTTTGTAGTAAGTAATAAAAATGCCTTAAAATATTCTCTCATTCTGGCATTTGGCAAATATTAATAACTATGGTAATCCTAATTGACCTAAAACGGGAAAGATTTATTCTGTATTCATACCAGATATTGAGAAAAAACATGCGTGTGTCTATTTATATAGTGAATGTTAAGTTCTGGTTTCAACTCTGTATCTCTGTATGTGTATATATATATATATATATATATATATATATATATATACACACAGTATATATGTATGTGTGTACACTTGTGGCCAAAAGTATTGACACCCCTGCAATTCTGTCAGATAATACTCAGTTTCTTCCTGAAAATGATTGCAAACACAAATTCTTTGGTATTATTATCTTCATTTAATTTGTCTTAAATGAAAAAACACAAAAGAGAATGAAGCAAAAAGCAAAACATTGATCATTTCACACAAAACTCCAAAAATGGGCCAGACAAAAGTATTGGCACCCTCAGCCTAATACTTGGTTGCACAACCAAGCCAAAATAACTGCGACCAACTGCTTCCGGTAACCTTCAATGAGTTTCTTACAATGCTCTGCTGGAATTTTAGACCATTCTTCTTTGGCAAACTGCTCCAGGTCCCTGATATTAGAAGGGTGCCTTCTCCAAACTGCCATTTTTAGATCTCTCCACAGGTGTTCTATGGGATTCAGGTCTGGACTCATTGCTGGCCACCTTTGAAGTTTCCAGTGCTTTCTCTCAAACCATTTTCTAGTGCTTTTTGAAGTGTGTTTTGGGTCATTGTCCTGCTGGAAGACCCATGACCTCTGAGGGAGACCCAGCTTTCTCATGCTGCAAAATTTGTTGGTAGTCTTCAGACTTCATAATGCCATGCACACGGTCAAGCAGTCCAGTGCCAGAGGGAGCAAAGCAACCCCAAAACATCAGGGAACCTCCGCCATGTTTGACTGTAGGGACCGTGTTTTTTTCTTTAAATGCCTCTTTTTATCTCATGTAAACTCTATGTTGATGCCTTTGCCCAAAAAGCTCTACTTTTGTCTCATCTGACCATAGAACATTCTTCCAAAACGTTTTAGGCTTTTTCAGGTAAGTTTTTGCAAACTCCAGCCTGGCTTTTTTATGTCTCGGGGTAAGAAGTGGGGTCTTCCTGGGTCTCCTACCATACAGTCCCTTTTCATTCAGATGCCGACGGATAGTACGGGTTGATGCTGTTGTACCCTTGGACTGCAGGGCAGCTTGAACTTGTTTGGATGTTAGTCGAGGTTCTTTATCCAACATCTGCACAATCTTGCATTGAAATTTCTTGTCAATTTTTCTTTTCTGTCCAAATCTAGGGAGGTTAGCCACAGTGCCATGGGCTTTAAGCTTCTTGAGGACACTGTGCACGGTAGACACAAGAACATTCAGGTCTTTGGAGATGGACTTGTAGCCTTGAGATTGCCCATGCTTCCTCACAATTTGGTTTCTCAAGTCCTCAGACAGTTCTTTGGTCTTCTCTCTTTTCTCCATGCTCAATGTGGTACACACAAGGACACAGGACAGAGGTTGAGTCAACTTTAATCCATGTCAACTGTCTGCAAGTGTGATTTAGTTATTGCCAACACCTGTTAGGTGCCACAGGTAAATTACAGGTGCTGTTAATTACACAAAGTAGAGAAGCATCACATGATTTTTCAAACAGTGCCAATACTTTTGTCCACCCTCTTTTTTATGTTTGGTGTGGAATTATATCCAATTTGGCTTTAGGACAATTCATTTTGTGTTGTTTCATTTAAAGACAAATTAAATGAAGATAATAATAACAAAGAATTTGTGTTCGCAATAATTTTCCGGAAGAAACTGAGTATTATCTGACAAAATTGCAGGGGTGTCAATACTTTTGGCCACAACTGTGTATATATATATATATACACACACACACAGTATATATACTTTACATACATTATTTTCTTTCATCTATTACATTTTAAAAATTGCAAAAATGAAAGTGGACCATTGCAAAAGTTTCAACACCCTGCATTGTTATTAAATAGTAACACCCCCTTTTGAAAGAATGACAGCTTTTAAACTTTTTTTAAGCCATACAAGAGTCTTTCAAATCTTGTTTGAGAGATTTTCATCCATTCTTCCTTGGAAAATGTTTCCAGGTCTGTAAGATCTCTGGGTCATCTTGCATGCACTGATATTTTGAGTTCTAGACACAGATTTTCAATGATGTTTAGATCAGGGGACTGTGAGGACCATTGTAAAACCTTCAGCTTACTCCTTTTGAGGTAGTTTATGGTGGATTTTGACGTGTGTTTAGGATCATTATCCATTTATAGAAGACATTATCTTTTTAACTTCATCCTTTTTACAGATGGTGCTGTTTGCATCAAGAATTTGCTGAAATTTCATTGAATCAATTATTCTCTCTATCCATGAAATGTTCCCCATGCCATTGGCTGCAACATAACCCCAAAGCATGATTTATCCACCCCCACACTTAATTGTCGGTGAGATGTTCCTTTTATCAAATGCTGTCCCCTATTTTTTCTACAAATATCTTTGATCAATGTGGCCAAAGAGTTCTATTTTAATCTCATTGGTTCACAGGACTTATTTCCAAATGCAACAGGCTTGTTTAGATGTTCTTTTGCATACTTCTGATGCTGAGTTTTATGGTGAGGATGCAGGAGAGGTTTTCTTCTGATGACTCTTCCATGAAGGCCATATGTGTGCTGGTGTCTTTGAACAGTAGAACAATGAACTACAACTCCAGAGTCTGCTAAATCTTTCTGAAGGTCTTTTACTGTCAAGTGGTTCTGATTTTCCTCTCTAGCAATCCTATGAGTCACAATAGTTAGTGGGTGGTGTGAACATTGTCTTACCGACTTGTTCATATTTGTGCATGTCACATGTGTTTTTAATCCGGTTTTTCCTTGCCTAGCATGGTTTGAGAGACCCCACCCCTCTCTTGTGTGGCATGCACAAAAGAGCTGTCTTGCACCACAAGCCCATACTAAGAAGCGCCTGTCCGAATCCTGTTCATTTTAGACACTGTTCAGATGTTCAGGTTTTAAATACATTAGATAGGGACTGCTTCAATACGGGTTACCTTGACGCGGTGAAGCAGCTTGGTATACATTTTTTTGCAAAAAAGCGTATCGACTAAATACCCTGTATTTGTTATCCAGCACTTGCTGATTACCAACATATATTTTACGGCAGAGTATTTTTGCAAATCTGTTGTGTCTTCCTTAGTACCTGTACCTAATGCTTAGCTTATGGCATGTGGCAGCCTTCTCCGATCCCAACAGAATCTTCTATGCGCACCGCGCTTACCTATTCAGCTATATTGCTCCCACGGATTAGATCAGGTTGAGAGTTTGTTTAGTTCAGCTACTGAGAAGGAGGCGGAGCCTTGATGTCGGCGCGAGAAGATCCAGAGTGAAGTGGTTCAGTCTTCACAGTGTTGCGATGTCACAACGCATTGGTGCTGCAGAGCTGACGCTACTAAGGCCCTTAAGCATGACTATCAGCAGATTAAAGATGCTGATGACTTTGAAGAAAAAAGCTATGTATGGTGTGAAGCAGAAGGACTGTTAATACAAATGAATCAGCTTGAAATTGATATTAACACCACCTTCTGGAATGATATCCTGCAAAGAACAGATGCTACTAGTAAAAATCTACAACACACAACACTCGATCTAAACACTGCTGTGGCGTCACTGACCAGCTTTAAAAACTATATTGCATCAAAGCGTGACTCCTTCAAAATTTATGAGAGACAAGGCGAAGAGCTGTCTGGTTCATCTGAGTATGTTCAGACGATAACGCGACACAGGCACCGAAACGTGTGTCTCAATACATTGGATTATGGCCATACAGAAGAAGTACAACTCAGCCCTTCTGAAAAATACAGACCAGAAACTTTCTTGCCTATCATTATCGCTTCTCTTGACCAACGTCTTCAAGCATACAAAGTGTTAGGGCCTGCGGAACGCACCAAATAATATGAAAGGAGATATGAGGTGCGTTCGCAGCCCGGAGTCCACCATGCAGAGATGGAACCTGCTTCTGAGTAATGATGGAACTAGATGGTGGGTAAGCGCTTGCTCACACGTGGGTTAACTTCACCCAGTGTGAATAGAGGTGAACTCTGTTGCTCCAGAGAGCCGCTGAAACAAACGCCGGAGCCTGTTGAACTCACAGAGCTCGGCTGAGTGAGCGCTAATTAGGGGTCACAGAGTCCTGTCCTAGAGACACCAGAATAGAGCTCCTCTAGACCATCAGCGCTCGGCGCCGCGGCTGCGGTGCCAGCAAAAGGTAACAGTATATAAATTGCACCAAGTGCACACAGTACCACTTTGGTGGACGCCACTAACCACCCAGGACGGGGAGGAAAGCGCTAGAGGTGTGCACGGCATTGCACGGTGGTCACAGCTACCTGGTGCGGTATGACAGTGCTCGTAGCAGGGAGGCACAGTCGGACGCTAGTGTGTGCAGAGTACTGGGAGCACGGTGGCGTGAGCATAGCCATCCATTGGCGCTGACTCTCACTCTGAATCCCTAACCAACATGCGTATCAAAGGGAGGGGAGTCTTAATGAGTCAGTGACCAGATACAGTGGGGAAAAAAAGTATTTAGTCAGTCAGCAATAGTGCAAGTTCCACCACTTAAAAAGATGAGAGGCGTCTGTAATTTACATCATAGGTAGACCTCAACTATGGGAGACAAACTGAGAAAAAAAAATCCAGAAAATCACATTGTCTGTTTTTTTTTCATTTTATTTGCATATTATGGTGGAAAATAAGTATTTGGTCAGAAACAAAATTTCATCTCAATACTTTGTGATATATCCTTTGTTGGCAATGACAGAGGTCAAACGTTTTCTGTAAGTCTTCACAAGGTTGCCACATACTGTTGTTGGTATGTTGACCCATTCCTCCATGCAGATCTCCTCTAGAGCAGTGATGTTTTTGGCTTTTCGCTTGGCAACACGGACTTTCAACTCCCTCCAAAGGTTTTCTATAGGGTTGAGATCTGGAGACTGGCTAGGCCACTCCAGGACCTTGAAATGCTTCTTACGAAGCCACTCCTTCGTTGCCCTGGCGGTGTGCTTTGGATCATTGTCATGTTGAAAGACCCAGCCACGTTTCATCTTCAATGCCCTTGCTGATGGAAGGAGGTTTGCACTCAAAATCTCACGATACATGGCCCCATTCATTCTTTCATGTACCCGGATCAGTCGTCCTGGCCGCTTTGCAGAGAAACAGCCCCAAAGCATGATGTTTCCACCACCATGCTTTACAGTAGGTATGGTGTTTGATGGATGCAACTCAGTATTCTTTTTCCTCCAAACACGACAAGTTGTGTTTCTACCAAACAGTTCCAGTTTGGTTTCATCAGACCATAGGACATTCTCCCAAAACTCCTCTGGATCATCCAAATGCTCTCTAGCAAACTTCAGACTGGCCCGGACATGTACAGGCTTAAGCAGTGGGACACGTCTGGCACTGCAGGATCTGAGTCCATGGTGGCGTAGTGTGTTACTTATGGTAGGCCTTGTTACATTGGTCCCAGCTCTCTGCAGTTCATTCACTAGGTCCCCCCGCGTGGTTCTGGGATTTTTGCTCACCGTTCTTGTGATCATTCTGACCCCACGGGGTGGGATTTTGCGTGGAGCACCAGATCGAGGGAGATTATCAGTGGTCTTGTATGTCTTCCATTTTCTAATTATTGCTCCCACAGTTGATTTCTTCACTCCAAGCTGGTTGGCTATTGCAGATTCAGTCTTCCCAGCCTGGTGCAGGGCTACAATTTTGTTTCTGGTGTCCTTTGACAGCTCTTTGGTCTTCACCATAGTGGAGTTTGGAGTCAGACTGTTTGAGGGTGTGCACAGGTGTCTTTTTAGACTGATAACAAGTTTAAACAGGTGCCATTACTACAGGTAATGAGTGGAGGAAAGAAGAGACTCTTAAAGAAGAAGTTACAGGTCTGTGAGAGCCAGAAATCTTGATTGCTTGTTTCTGACCAAATACTTATTTTCCACCATAATATGCAAATAAAATGAAAAAAAACCAGACAATGTGATTTTCTGGATTTTTTTTTCTCAGTTTGTCTCCCATAGTTGAGGTCTACCTATGATGTAAATTACAGACGCCTCTCATCTTTTTAAGTGGTGGAATTTGCACTATTGCTGACTGACTAAATACTTTTTTTCCCCACTGTACATGCATCCATCATCATGCACACAAATAAGCATAAGAGTCTATACTAGTGCATGGCCGAGCGGCCATGCGACTCTTTTATAGCGGCGTCCTTCCAGGACCTTCCCAGTGGTGGACCAAGCAGGAGGGGACCTGCGCATGTGACCTCCAACCTCCAATGAGAGGTCGTCCCACGGGCATGCTCAGTACCCAAAAGATAGGACTTGCTGCTGACTCAGGCATGGAGTTATAGCAGAGGCAGAAGTAGCAACCATACACCTAGCATCAGCCTGGGCAAAACGCCTGGAGCGATGACCCTGCTGAGCAGGATTCTCTGCAGCTGCAGAGGAATGGGAGACTGCAGAGAGCATGGCTCGAGATTCCCCCTGTGCAGTGGGGAAAACTCGACGCATAACAAAGATACATCAAGCAAATTTGGCTTTTTTAGCCATCTGAAAGAACTGTCTTCAGACGAGCTTACGGCCACAGCAGAGCAACTCATCAGGTCTAATTCAGATGACTTGGACATTACATTTATCGATGAAGTATGTCAGTTTGTAACATTTGCCAAAAGATATCAGCACTGAAATTTTCATGTACAAGCTTATCATGGAAAAGGGTGTGCAGGACACTTTCCCAAATATTGAGATAGCTCTAAGGATATATCTAATTTTGATGGTAATAAACTACAGTGGTGAGCGTTCCTTCTCAAAACTCAATAATATTGTTAATATTTTTGGTGATCCCTGCTTTTGGTATGTTTCTTGTCTTTGGTTGTTTTGGGATGGTGGGTTTATTATCTTTTGCCCCACTATAGTTTCCTCTGAACATTCAATTTTTTGGTAATTCAGCTTATATGCATATCACTTGCACTTTATTATATACAGTATATAATCCTGTTCTACCTTGAATACTCTGTTGTCTGGCTCTTATAAAATCCCATCATGTGCACCTCCTTTTTGAGGTTTTCCTAGTAGTGATAGTGGTTTACTATATTTTTTTAAAATTGTTTCAAAAAAAGAAATATTTTTTGCTATCTATTTTGTACATATCTTGTCTTTTCTTGAGATGACAGTATGTCCTAAGGTTGTGTTATAATTTGTGGTGGACATGATACTAAGGGTTGACTGTTGGTGACATATTACTGGACACTGGCTATGAGGGACATTATACTGGGGGCAGGTTGTGGGGACATTATACTGTACTCATGGTTGGCTGCGGGGAACATTATACTGAGCGCTGGCTGTGGGTACATTATCCTGAGGGCTGGCTTCTTATCCGTGGATGAAAGTATGTCCTAAGGTTGTGTTATAATATGTCTAGTGAAGTGGTATGCACTTATAATCATTAAGGACAGTGTATAAAACAATGTTACCCATGGTCATGGCCCAGTATAATGTCCCCTGTTTATTGGCCCACAAAACCAGCCTACAGTATAATATTCCACAAAGCCATCCCCTTGTATAATGTCCCCCACAACCAGCCTCCAGTATAATGGTCTCCACAGCCAGCTCCCATTACGTCCCCCACAGCCAGCCCACTAGTATTATTTACCCCACAGTGTGATAGTTCTTCACAGCCACCCCCAGGATATAATGTTTATCACACCAGCTCTCAGTATAATATACCCCACAGTGTTATAGGCCCCCAGTATAATGTACCCCACAGTATAGTGTTCCCCATAGCCAGCCCCCAGTATAATGTTCCCCACAGTATGAAAGGCCCCCATTATAAGGTTCTCCATAGTGTGATAGGCCCCCAGTATAATGTTCTCCACAGCCAGCCCCCAGTATAATATGTACCTCATAGTGTGATAGGCCCCCAGTAAAATGTCCCCACCGGCAACAGCCCCAGAGCCCCTCTTATGATGACCCAAATTCATTAGTTAAATAATATAAGAAAAATAAAGAAAAACTAATACTCACCTAATCCAGGCCCCCTGTACACCGCTGTCACCATCTCCTCTTCTATGAAGTACAGCAGTGAACACTGGATGGCGCAATGATGTCACTGCATCACACCATCCAATGTCCCCTGCATGTATCATCTCCAACAGGGCACTGGCGGGAAGTGGCCTGCTTTCTGCTGCAATTTCCAATGGACCAGGGCTCTGATTACAGTGCTTCTGCTCCTGTCCCGGGCTGTGCACACAGCAATTGTATTTGTGTCTTATAGATGTAAATACAATTGAGTGCAGGGAAGGCGTGATGGCCGCAGAGAGAGGGGTGACCGATGTCAGTGACTAACACTACTCACCTATGTGCCCGCATAGTCTGTATGATGAATGCCTGTGGCTGGGGGAAGATGATTCAGCAATATCAGATGGTATTTTTCCCCAAAAATTGCACCCCCCGGGGGAGGCAGGAAGTGGCGCCTGGGGTGTCATTACACATCTTGCTGGAATGTAGAGGCCCTGGATTACTCTGCATGTACACTGAGGACCAACAACTCTTCTTTTAAATAACTCCAAATTTCCTATTAGAACGGATAGAAACACGTTTTTGAGGATGTCTGCCTCATGTACACAGAATAGGCAGGATCTAGTGAAAGGAGAGCTACAATTGCTTACATTTTTCTTCCAAGAGAGACAGATTTTTCATGGGGCATGATACAAATAGAGTAAGTTAAAAGCATTCATAGTCATCCTTGAATAGGGTTGTTCATTTTTCACTATTTTGAGATGTTATGGCCCTGATTCATCATTACGTTTGTGTATGTTTGTTTAGTTTTGAGTGCTTGATGGCTTTTTTTGTTTGCACCCAATTCATTATTCTGTTTGAGCCTTTTTGAAGTCTATTTTATATGCACTCACCTGTTTTTTTGTTTTCCGCTTTGTGTGCAGAGTTAAGTGATTTTAGATACTTTGGCCTATTTCATCTTTTTTGAGTTTTTAAAAAGCTGACAAATTTGGCACATCTACACTCCAGTCCCCCATCGTCCCAATCCACGTGTAATTTTGAGCAAACAAGTATTTTGGCAAAAGTTTTGAATGCCGTTTGGCACAACATGTAACTTTTGGCACAAAAAAGTCACAAAAACAGTTCAGACAGGAAAAAAAAATTAATGAATTATGTTCTCCATTTTCAAGAATTTGCCATTAAAAACAGCAACCACAAGACAAAAAAAGGAAAATAAAATGACTTAACAAATGCAAATTATGAATCAGAACCTATGTTCAATATTGTTGGCTCTATCCCACTCTATTTTTTTTTTTATAAGGAAAAAAAATGGTCACATTTGCTTTCTTGCTTTTCTTCATAACGAATGCCACATTTCTGTAACAAATAAGTTGTATATAGGAACGGATCAGCAACCAATGCACCCATTGACTTATAATAAGGATATAAAATAGCTTGGTGCTCTAATCGCATCTTCTCCTACTGTCAGTAACAACTCATTTGCACCCAGACAAACCAAGGTAGTAAAAGCATTGTCTTAAGTAAGATTGGTCATGGGTTAATGTCAGACATGGTGCTTCTGTGTGATTGCACTCCCACTTGATCACAATCAAAGTTCCTCATTACAGCACAGTACCTGGACCAACTTTACCCATCACCGTGTGCTGAGAGCCATGGACATACCTCCTCAAAGATCCACCAGAATTTTAGCATAAACACATTTGCCAATATGGTGGCCAATATATAGAATCATGGCACACACATAAACAATGTGTCTGATAATTCCCAGGACGTATTAATTGATAAATATATAAGTAATTTACATGAAACACTCCATATACAGTATACATAACATGGGCTACATGAACCTTCACTTTATTGGGTAATAAATGGTACATGCCATAACTTTTGGCCATTGCTATAGCAATATATGCTGAAAGGGCAGAAATAATGGAATGTAAGATGGCGGTCCCAATCACGAAGGATTGGACGCTACCACACCTTACACATGTGATGAAAGATGGAGCCTTGTTCTTCAGCTTGGCCGTTGACTACGATAAATTACAGCTATATCTATATCTTACAGCTATATAAATTAGTATTGATTGTTAAGATCTTGCTGCTTTATACCAGTAAAACTACAGATCTCATTCAATTGGTGCCGTCTGTCATACATTTGCTGATTCATTCTGCTTAAATAATTGCCTGGATCTGAAAACTGTCAATACAAAGGGTTTTTTTACTGGATACTTTAGTTAGCTGTTCATTTCTGTCTCTTCCATGATTTCACAAACTATGACAGATGCTATCAAGTCATGAATATTTTTCTGTGCTAATAGAAGTGAATTTATGTGTGTAAAGACAGACAGGGATATGTGTAACGCTTACCTAATGCTACAGACCACACTGTGCCAGAATTTTTACTCATCTGAGTCTGGACATTAATGCCAGCAGAAAACTAATGAATATTAGTTGCTAATATTGCTTAAAGATTTTTATCCTGTAATTTATATTTCCTATAGTATGTAGAATGCAGTATGTACAGTACATAGGATTATAGAAGCTGCATAACTAGAGTTGAGCGACTTTTGGTTTTTTAGGGTCGCGTTTCGTTTCGTGAAACTCGACTTTTCCAAAAGTCGGGTCGAGCAAGATCGTCCGATTATAGGGAAAAGTCGGGGTCGTCCGGAAACACGAAACCCAATGTAAGTCAATGGGGAATAAAAGTCGGCAGTGAGAGGAGGACAGGAAACACACCTACAGTGCCCATTTGAATGCCAAAAGCATCAATTCTTCTTACTTAAGCTTGTCAACCTTAATTAACTTCATAATACAAGTTACGCACTGAAAAATGGGGGTTATTTGGCTAAAGTTGTGGGGGGGGAGGGCTGGCTGCAGGTTTTCATGTGCCCTGGGCGAAAGAGCGCCCCTTTAACACATACCACAACTCATCATGCTCCGATACGGCAGAGAAATAGCGGTATAGTACAATGAAAAATACCTCACTTTTTACATCTCATGACGAGGCCCATCTATTTCTCCATACAGAATCATTGGTCCCATATAATGTTTGAAACAGTATATGATGAGCTCCACATAATGCTACAGTATATGTTGGTCCCAATGGATGAAGCTCCACTGTCTTATGGGCCCAAATAATGCTCCAAACATAATGGGCCCCATTTCTAATGCTCTAGTGTATAATGGGCCCTGTAAATGCTGCTCCAGTGTCTGATGTCCACCTTTGGAATGTTCCAGTGTATGGTGGGCCCCATCTATCATTCTCCAGAGTATAGTGCTCCCCAAAAATTGCTGTCCCAACATTGAAAACAATCAAATAAGTCTCCTCGCTAGGGAATCCCTGTACTTGTCTGGATTCCTCGTCGTCCCCATCTTCCATCTCACTGCACAGTATTTCAACTTTGCAAGTGCTGTGATCCTGGGCAAGCAGGGGGGGCCCACTCGTTGGCGACGGCACTGGCACAGGGCCCCTGATAGTACGGTGGTGTGTCTGATGGCGGGTGGGCCGAACCTGCACTTTCATCTGCAGCTTCCTCTTTGTCACCGTGTAAGATGGAACTGTATATGGGAAGGGTAACCTGAGTTTCATCAGGGTCAGATTCAGGTCGTGTAGCGTGCGAGGGGAATGTAGTGGTCTGGGTCAATGTACCAGCAGATTCATCGAGCAGTGGCTGGGCATCAGTGCACTTGTGTCGCCCCCAGGAGTACGGTCGCCACAGTGGCATTACCTTCTTCCTAGGGAGTGTGATGTCATGCTTGGGAGCAACGAAGGATCTCTCTAGCAGGTTAACTGATTGGGCGGCGTTATTCCCACGAGTCATGACCCTCCAAACAGCGTTCATGAAGGCAAAGTGTTTGTTTTACGTGGGCAGTATGGTTGCAAAGCTGAACCTTAAAGGAATGTCCAGAAGGGCACCACCAGGAGTGGAGCCTACGGTTAAATTCGACTCCACCTGGGAAACCTCAACCATGCCAGCTACAGAACAGATGCACACATTGCAAGCTTAATTCCGTTAACGAACGAGACTCCGTCATGCCCCGCGGTCCGAGTCTGGCTTACTAGAGGGACACGTGAGGCTCTGGCACATGAGATTGGCCAATAACTGGTGTGTCATGCCCTTACATGTCCGTGGCTGCATGTGCGCTACACTGAAAAGGCCAGCGTTTGTCGCTTACAGGTGCAGATAACCCGCTGAACAACGTTAGTGATGGGGATCACTGATTACAATTATTACCCGCGAACAATGATTTCCCAGTAAGTGCAGGTCAACCGCAGTTCCGGAATTAGGCCTAACCGTCATTCCTGAAAAAATGAAAAACTTACGTGTGCAAACCACAGGTGCTGTAGCTTGCTTAACAGCTCGCCAGCCGTTCTCACGCCCAGTATGGATTACACGTGATTGCACAAAGGTGAGAAAGGGTACCGTATCCCCAGATAACATGTATGGATAGCGTACACATTCAAAATATATGTCTCAGGAGGCAGGCTCAGACGGTGTTAGGCCCAGTATGGACTGCACGTGATTGCACAAAGGTTAGAAAGGGTACCGTATCCCCGGATAACATGTATGGATAGCGTACACATTCAAAATATATGTCTCAGGAGGCAGGCTCAGACGGTGTTAGGCCCAGTATGGATTGCACGTGATTGCACAAAGGTTAGAAAGGGTACCGTTTCCCCGGATAACATGTATGGATAGCGTACACATTCAAAATATATGTCTCAGGAGGCAGGCTCAGACGGTGTTAGGCCCAGTATGGATTGCACGTGATTGCACAAAGGTTAGAAAGGGTACCGTTTCCTCGGATAACATGTATGGATAGCGTACACATTCAAAATATATGTCTCAGGAGGCAGGCACAGACGGTGTTAGGCCCAGTATGGATTGCACGTGATTGCACAAAGGTTAGAAAGGGTACCGTATCCCCGGATAACATGTATGGATAGCGTACACATTCAAAATATATGTCTCAGGAGGCAGGCTCAGACGGTGTTAGGCCCAGTATGGATTGCACGTGATTGCACAAAGGTTAGAAAGGGTACCGTATCCCTGGATAACATGTATGGATAGCATACACATTCAAAATATATGTCTCAGGAGGCAGGCTCAGACGGTGTTAGGCCCAGTATGGATTGCACGTGATTGCACAAAGGTTAGAAAGGGTACCGTATCCCCGGATAACATGTATGGATAGTGTACACATTCAAAATATATGTCTCAGGAGGCAGGCTCAGACGGTGTTAGGCCCAGTATGGATTGCACGTGATTGCACAAAGGTTAGAAAGGGTACCGTATCCCCGGATAACATGTATGGATAGCGTACACATTCAAAATATATGTCTCAGGAGGCAGGCTCAGACGGTGTTAGGCCCAGTATGGATTGCACGTGATTGCACAAAGGTTAGAAAGGGTACTGTATCCCCGGATAACATGTATGGATAGCGTACACATTCAAAATATATGTCTCAGGAGGCAGGCTCAGACGGTGTTAGGCCCAGTATGGATTGCACGTGATTGCACAAAGGTTAGAAAGGGTACCGTTTCCCCGGATAACATGTATGGATAGCGTTCACATTCAAAATATATGTCTCAGGAGGCAGGCTCAGACGGTGTTAGGCCCAGTATGGATTGCACGTGATTGCACAAAAGGTTAGAAAGGGTACCGTATCCCCGGATAACATGTATGGATAGCGTACACATTCAAAATATATGTCTCAGGAGGCAGGCTCAGACGGTGTTAGGCCCAGTATGGATTGCACGTGATTGCACAAAAGTTAGAAAGGGTGCCGTTTCCCCGGATAACATGTATGGACAGCGTACACATTCAAAATATATGTCTCAGGAGGCAGGCTCAGACGGTGTCAGGCACAGTATGGATTGCACGTGATTGCACAAAGGTTAGAAAGGGTACCGTATCCCCGGATAACATGTATGGATAGCGTACACATTCAAAATATATGTCTCAGGAGGCAGGCTCAGATGGTGTCAGGCACAGTATGGATTTGACGGCCCAGATTACACAGCGGAGGAGCAGGGAGAGGTAAAGATTGCAAATGCTGGGGCCCTGCCCAAGCAAGGGGGTCCCACTCGTGGGCGTCGGTACTGGCACTGGGCCCCTCATAGTACAGCGGTGTGTCTGACGGCGGGTGTGCACCACCACCGTCAGAGACACTTGATTGCACTATGAGGGACCCTGTGCCAGTGCCCGCGCCCAAGAGTCGGCCTACCCACCTGTCCAGGGCAACGGCACTCGCACGGTGTCGTGCGCTAGGTGGTGACCCCGGCCATGGGGGGGGAGGCAGCACAGTTAGGGAGTTTTAGAAAGTGGCATATGTTGATGTTGGACATTCAGCTGATGCAAAAGGCGAAATAGGTGAAGTCCCAGGAAGAGGTGGACCAAAGCAAGCCATTTTTCTGTCACCCTATGTGTCATCAGGGGAAGGTGGGACAAAATCCTTGGAAACCCATGCATGGTTCATTTTAATGAAGGTTAGATCATCCACATTTTGGGTTGACAGACGGGTCCTTTTTTCTGTCAGGATTGATCCAGCTGCACTGAAGACTCTTTCCGATAGCACACTTGCAGCTGGGCAAGCAAGCTCCTGTAAGGCATATTGTGCCAATTCAGGCCAGGTGTCCAGTTTAGCGGCCCAATAGTCAAAGGGGAATGACCTGTGTGGGAGAACATCGATATGGGAGGAAAAGTAGTTTGTAACCATAGTTGACAACTGCTGTCTCCTGTCACTTTCAATCGATGCAGTATTACCAGTTGTGTGAGCGGTATTTGAAAAATCAGTCCACAACATTGTCATGAAACCCCTGTCTCCAACGCCACTTCTGCTGTGTGCACCACGAACACCTCTGCCAAGCTGCCCCCGGCCCGTACGGCTCGTGTGAGAACCATCACCGCTGCTGTGTGCTGGGAATGACTCAAGCAACCGATTTACCAGAGTTGCTTGTTTATTAGCCAATATTAGGTCAAGGTTCTCCTGTGGCATGATGTTTTGTAATTTGCCTTTATAGCGTGGATCCAGGATGCTGGCCAACCAGTAGTCGTCATCGTTCATCATTTTGGCAATGCGGGGGTCCCTTTTTAGGATCCGCAAGGCATAATCTGACATGTGGGCCAATGTTCCCGGTGTCAATGATGCACTGCGAGTGCTGGGTGGAGGAGCACTTTCTGGCAAATCCACATCCCTCCAGTCACGCACAAACCCTGTACCAGACCTTGCCACGCCAACATTTTCACTTGCCCCACGAGATGCATCCTCCTCCCCTAAGTAATCATCCCCTTCATCATCCTCCTCCTCCTCTTCTTCCTCCACCTCGTCCAGGAGAGGTCCCTGAGCAGACAATGGCTGAATGTCATCAAGGATTCCCTCCTCCTCTTCCTCCTCATCAACATTGGCTGCAGACTCCTGCTCCTTAAAGTGCGTCAAAGTTTGCATGAGCAGGCGCATAAGTGGGATGCTCATGCTTAGGATGGCGTCGTCTGCGCTTACCAGCCGTGTGCATTCCTCAAAACACTGAAGGACTTTACAGAGGTCTTTCAGCTTCGACCACTGCACACCTGTCAACTCCATGTCTGCTCTCAAAGTGCCTGGCCGTGTATCCTCCCACAAATGCATTATGGCCTGCCTCTGCTCGCACAGCCGCTCCACCATGTGCAGGGTGGAGTTCCACCTTGTTGCAATGTCGATAATGAGGCGGTGGTTGGGAAGGTGGAGCAATCGCTGCAGCTTCTGCATACGAACGGAGTGTACAGGCGACCGGCGGATGTGCGCGCACAGTCTTCGCACCTTCTGGAGCAGGGCTGTTAACTCCGGATAATTTTTGAGGAAGCACTGCACCACCAGGTTCAAGGTGTGAGCCAAGCAAGGTATGTGGCTGAGTTTTGAAAGGGCTATGGCTGCCACAAAATTACGCCCGTTATCACTAACTACCTTGCCTGCCTCAAGATGTACACTGCCCAGCCATGACTCAGTTTGTCGCTTCAAGTACTCGGCCAGCACCTCGGCGGTGTGTCTGTCGCCCAAACACATCATCTGCAACACAGCCTGCTGACGATTTCCACTAGCTGCTCTATAGGGGGACACATCGTGTGCAACAGTGGCAGCTGCAGATGGAGTGCTCGTACGACTTCGCTCTGTGGACGAGCTTTCGCTTCTGGAGGAGGAGGAGGAGGAGGGTCAAACGCCTACAGCCAACTGTTTACTATACCGTGGGCTAGGCAGCACTGTCCCACCACCGCTGTCCCCTGTGGACCCTGCATCCACCACATTAACCCAGTGCGCAGTGATGGACACGTAACGGCCCTGGCCATGCCGACTGGACCATGCATCAGTTGTGAGGTGCACCTTTCCGCTCACTGACTGCTTGAGTGCATGGACAATGCGGTCTTTCACATGATGGTGGAGGGCTGGGATGGCTTTGTGAGAGAAGAAGTGGCGACTGGGTAGGTCATAGCGTGGTACTGCATAGGCCATGATTTCGCGGAAAGCTGTGCTTTCCACCAACCGAAAGGGCATCATCTCAAACGAGATTAGTTTGGCAATGTGGGCGTTCAAACCCAGTGTACGCGGATGAGAGACTGAGTACTTTCTTGACCTACTCATAGTGTCTGGGAGGGTGAGCTGGACTTGAGAGCTGCATATGGTGGAAGTAGCGGTGGACAGGGCAGACTGAGAGAGGGTTGATGATGGTGATGGAGTTGGTGTTCTTTCTGATGGCCTAGAATCAGTCTTTCGTTGATATAACAGTGGGATTCCCTGACTGCTGTGGTCTTGCAACGACACCTCAACATTTGCTGCTGTGCTAACCGGTGGGCTTACAGTGGGGGAAACAATGTAGCGTTGCTGACTACCTTCGTTGTGATCAGTTGCACATGTGGCACTTGAGGTTTGGTGTTGTGTCCACGCTTGCAAGTGCATGCTGGTTAAATGTCTAAGCATGCAACTGGTATTCAAATTTTTCAGATTTTTCCCTCGGCTAAAGGTCTTTGCGCACTTCTTACAGATAACCTTGGCCTGATCGTGAGGATTTTGTTCAAAAAAGTGCCACACTGCACTCTTCCTACTTTGGCAGACATTTTGCGGCCTAGCACGCTGTGATCTTTTGACCCTCTGGACAAGCTGTCCAGCAACTCTTTTGATGTTTGGAACCTGTCTTTGGAGTGCTCCGGGCCTGCCAGATAACAGCTGTTGCGATGTCGATGTCTGCTGTGGATGCTCCTCATCTGAGCTATTGGAAGCAGCACCCTCTTCCCCCAATGGATGCCAATCTGGGTCAACAACTGGGTCATCCATCACCTCCTCTTCTATGTCATGTGCACCTTCCTCTGTGTCACCGTGTATGGTGGTATAGTGTGCGGGAAGGGGCACCTGAGTCTCATCAGGGTCAGAATCTGGCTCTGTACACTGCGAGGACAATGTAGTGCTCTGAGTGAATGTACCAGCAGAATCATCCATCAGCGGCTGTGCATCAGTGCACTCCATGTCAGATTCATCTTGGCCTGGGTAATTCACCATTTCACTTGATAATCCAGGCATGGTATGTGAAAACAGCTCCATGGAGTAATCAGTAGTATGGCCTGCGTCATCCTTCAATCTTGGTTGGGGTGAAGGACACAAGGAAAGGTGTGGTTCATGAACATGAGCCTCCAATGACGACTCAGTGCTTTTACTTTTTACAACTGAAGAAGAGGAGGCGATAGAGCTGGAGGCTGAGTCAGCAATGTAAGACAAAACTTTTTCCTGATGCTCTGGCTTTAAAAGCGGTTTGCCAACTCCTAGAAAACTAAGCGTTCGAGGCCTTATGTAGCCAGACGATGACGCAGGGTCAGCACCTCCTGCATTCGGTCCTATTTTGCTCTTGCCACTACCATCAGATCCACCACCAACACCATCATTTCCAGCTGCCAACCCCCGCCCAATTCCACGGCCTCTTCCACCAGCCTTCCTCATTTTTGGTAGAAATGTAGACAAAATCCAACAAACTATATAGTAATGTAAAACAAGGTACAAGGTGTCTATAGGACAGGGGAGATTTTGAATTTCTGCACACACTTTTGGACACTGGACACTTTTGGATTGTGTGAGGCCCACTGATATCTGAGCGCTATGTGACAGGCTCGATGGCACTGCTGTGACAAAAGTGACTAGAGGATAAGGGAGATTTTGAATCTCTGCACACACTTTTGGACACTGGACACTTTTGGATTGTGTGAGGCCCACTGATATCTGAGCGCTATGTGACAGGCTCGATGGCACTGCTGTGACAAAAGTGACTAGAGGATAAGGGAGATTTTGAATTTCTGCACACACTTGTGGACAGTGGACACTTTTGGATTGTGTGAGGCCCACTGATATCTGAGCGCTATGTGACAGGCTCGATGGCACTGCTGTGACAAAAGTGACTAGAGGATAAGGGAGATTTTGAATTTCTGCACACACTTGTGGACAGTGGACACTTTTGGATTGTGTGAGGCCCACTGATATCTGAGCGCTATGTGACAGGCTCGATGGCACTGCTGTGACAAAAGTGACTAGAGGATAAGGGAGATTTTGAATTTCAGCACACACTTGTGGACACTGGACACTTTTGGATTGTGTGAGGCCCACTGATATCTGAGCGCTATGTGACAGGCTCAATGGCACTGCTGTGACAAAAGTGACTAGAGGATAAGGGAGATTTTGAATTTCTGCACACACTTGTGGACAGTGGACACTTTTGGATTGTGTGAGGCCCACTGATATCTGAGCGCTATGTGACAGGCTCGATGGCACTGCTGTGACAAAAGTGACTAGAGGATAAGGGAGATTTTGAATCTCTGCACACACTTTTGGACACTGGACACTTTTGGATTGTGTGAGGCCCATTGATATCTGAGCGCTATGTGACAGGCTCGATGGCACTGCTGTGACAAAAGTGACTAGAGGATAAGGGAGATTTTGAATTTCTGCACACACTTGTGGACAGTGGACACTTTTGGATTGTGTGAGGCCCACTAATATCTGAGCGCTATGTGACAGGCTCGATGGCACTGCTGTGACAAAAGTGACTAGAGGATAAGGGAGATTTTGAATTTCTGCACACACTTGTGGACAGTGGACACTTTTGGATTGTGTGAGGCCCACTGATATCTGAGCGCTATGTGACAGGCTCGATGGCACTGCTGTGACAAAAGTGACTAGAGGATAAGGGAGATTTTGAATTTCTGCACACACTTGTGGACAGTGGACACTTTTGGATTGTGTGAGGCCCACTGATATCTGAGCACTATGTGACAGGCTCGATGGCACTGCTATGACAAAAGTGACTAGAGGATAAGGGAGATTTTGAATTTCTGCACACACTTGTGGACAGTGGACACTTTTGGATTGTGTGAGGCCCACTGATATCTGAGCGCTATGTGACAGGCTCGATGGCACAGCTGTGACAAAAGTGACTAGAGGATAAGGGAGATTTTGAATCTCTGCACACACTTGTGGACAGTGGACACTTTTGGATTGTGTGAGGCCCAATGAATATCTGAGCGCTATGTGACAGGCTCGATGGCACAGCTGTGACAAAAGTGACTAGAGGATAAGGGAGATTGGATTGCTTTTAAAAAAGCAGTTTGCAGAGCAGTGGGTAAACAGCAATGCCAGCCTGTCAGGAAGCCTTAAAAGGCAGCCCAACAACCAACACCACTGATACACCACAATATAGCCTCCCCTTGCACTGCACACACAGTGACTGGTGTGTTGTGCAGGCCAAATTGCTAGCAGCAGAAGCAGTTTTTTTTTCTTCTCAGCAGGACAAAAAAAAAAAATTGGGATTGCTTTTAAAAAAGCAGTTTGCGGAGCAGTGGGTAAACAGCAATGCAGGAATGTCAGGAAGCCTTAGAAGGCAGCCCAACAACCAACACCACTGATACACCACTATATAGCCTCCCCTTGCACTGCACACACAGTGACTGGTGTGTTGTACAGGCCAAATTGCTAGCAGCAGAAGCAGTTTTTTTTTCTTCTCAGCAGGACAAAAAAAAAAAAAAATTGGGATTGCTTTTAAAAAAGCAGTTTGCGGAGCAGTGGGTAAACAGCAATGCAGGAATGTCAGGAAGCCTTAGAAGGCAGCCCAACAACCAACACCACTGATACACCACTATATAGCCTCCCCTTGCACTGCACACACAGTGACTGGTGTGTTGTGCAGGCCAAATCGCTAGCAGCAGAAGCAGTTTTTTTGTCTTCTTCCCTGCCTAACGCTCTCCCTACAGAATCAGCAGCAACCTCTCCCTATACTGAGATCGGCAGAAGTAAGATGGCGGTCGGCGTGCACGCCCTTTTATACCCCCTGTGACGCCCACCAAAGCAAGCCAATCACTTGCATGCCCTTCTGAAAGATGGTGGTGACCCCTGCCTATGTCATCACGTTGCCCACAGTGTCCGTGGATCCTGATTGGCTGAAAAAGAGCGCAAAACAAACTTTTGAAACGCGACTTTGGCGCGTAAGTCGCCAACCTCGTGGCCGTCCTCATCCTAGGGTCGGGTTTCGTTTCATGAAACCCGACTTTGCCAAAAGTCGGCGACTTTTGAAATTTTTCGACCCGTTTCGCTCAACTCTATGCATAACGATTACATGCGGCAAGAGCGGACACAGAAGCAGTCCAATAGCTCATCATAATTCACCATTCCACCTGCTTTGGAGCTGGGACTGGTTCCTCGGGGCTCCTGCGGCTACACGGGCTGCACCAATAGTATTTCTGCCCCTGAAATGTGGACAGATGGATAATACTAAAGCCCTAAATAATTATTTCTTAGTAATATAGCAGTAGAAAATTAAGACCTCCATTAATGTAAATAAGGTTGTGCCTCAGACCAAAGTTTCCAGGACACTTAACCCCTTTACCCCCAAGGGTGGTTTGCACGTTCACGACCGGGCCAATTTTTACAATTCTGACCACTGTCCCTTTATGAGGTAATAACTCTGGAACACTTCCATGGATCCTGGTGATTCTGACAATGATTTCCCATGACACATTGTACTTCATGATAGTGGTAAAATTTCATTGATATAACTTGTGTTTATTTGTGAAAAAAATGGAAATTTGGCAAAAATTTTGAAAATTTCACAATTTTACAACTTTGAATTTTTATGCCCTTAAATCACAGAGATATGGCACACAAAAAACTTAATAAATAACATTTCCCACATGTTTACTTTACATCAGCACAATTTTGGAACCAATATTTTTTTTTGTTAGGAAGTTATAAGGGTTAAAAGTTGACCAGCGATTTCTCATTTTTGCAACACCATTTTATTTTTACGGACCACATCACATTTGAAGTCACTTTGAGGGGTCTATATGATAGAAAATACCCAAAAGTGACACCATTCTATAAACTGCACCCCTTAAGGTGCTCAAAACCAGATTCAAGAAGTTTATTAACCCTTTAGGTGCTTCACAGGAATTTTTTGAATGTTTAAAAAAAAAATGAACATTTAACTTTTTTTCACAAAAAAATTATTCAGGTCCAATTTTTTTATTTTACCAAGGGTAACAGGAGAAATTGGACTGCAAAAGTTATTGTGCAATTTGTCCTGAGTATGCTGATACCTGACATGTGGGGGGAACCACTGTTTCGGCACATGGCAGAGCTTGGAAGGGAACGAGTGACGTTTGACTTTTTCATGCGTGGGAGAAAACTACTGTATGGGCACACGTCGGGAAGTAGTGACGTTTTGGAATGCAGATTTTGATGGAATGGTCTGTGGGTGTCATGTCGAGTTTGGAGAACCTCTGATGTGCCTAATCTGTTGAAACCCCCCACATGTGACCCCCATTTTGGAAACTAGATCCCTCAAGGAACTTATCTAGATGTGTGGTGAGCACATTGAACCCCCCAGTGCTTCACAGAAGTTTATAATGCCTGGGCGTGAAAAAAAAAGTCATATTTTTTCCACAAACATGATCATTTAGTCCCCAATTTTTTTATTTTCCCAAGGGTAACAGGAGAAATTGGACCCCAAAAGTTGTTGTCCAAATTGTCTTGAGTACGCTGATACCCCATATGTGGGAGAAGACTACTGTATGGGCACACGTCGGGGTTTGGAAGGGAAGCAGTGATGTTTTGGAAAGCAGACTTTGATGGAATGGTCTGCAGGTGTCATGTCGCGTTTGGAAAGCCTCTGATGTGTCTAAGCTGTTGAAACTCCCCACAAGTGACCCCATTTTGGAAACTAGACCCCCAAAGGAACTTATCTAGATGGGTGGTGAGCACCTTGAACCCCCAAGGGCTTCACAGAAGTTTATAACGCCCGGGCGTGAAAATAAAAAAAATATTTTTTTTCAACAAAAATGATATTTTTGCCCCCAATTTTTTATTTTCCTAAGGGTAACTGGAGAATTTGGACCCTAAAAGTTGTTTTGTAATTTGTCCTGAGTAGGCTGATACCCTATATGTGGGGGTAAAACACTGTTTGGTCGCATGGCAGAGCTTGCAAGGGAAGGAGCACCTTTGACTTTTTCAATGCAGAATTGGCTGGAATTGAGATGAGACACCATGTTGCGTTTGGAGAGCATATGATGTGCCTAAACAGTGGAAACCCCCCAATTCTAACTCCAACCCTAACCCCAACACACCCCTAACCCTAATCTCAGCCCTAACCTTAGCCCTAATGGGAAAATGGAAATAAATACTTTTTTTTTAATTTTATTATTTTTCCTTAACTAAGGAGGTGATAAAAAGGGGGTTTGATTTACTATTTTTAGAGGGTTTTTATGTTTGGCAGCTGCCATATGCTAAAAGACGCTTTTTATTGTAAAAATAGTTTTTGCATCACCACATTTTGAGAGCTATAATTTTTCCATATTTTGACCCACCGAGTCGTGAGGTCTTATTTTTTGCGGGACGAGTTGACGTTTTTATTGGTACCATTTTCGGGCACGTAACTTTTTTGATTGCTTTTTATTCCGATTTTTGGGACACAGAATGAACAAAAACCAGCATTTCATGAATTTCTTTTGGGGGGGGTGAGTTTACACCATTCCGCTTGTGGTAAAATTGATAAAGCGGTTTTATTCTTTGGGTCAGTACAATTACAGCTATACCTCATTTATGTCTTTTTTTATGTTTTGGCACTTTTATGCAATGAAAACAATTTGATATAAAAAATGATTATTTTTGCATCGCTTTATTCTGTGAGCTATAACTTTTTTATTTTTTCACTGATGACACTGTATGGTGGCTCATTTTTTGCGGGACAAGATGATGTTTTCAGCGGTACCATGTTTGTTTATATCCGTCTTTTTGATTGCGCGTTATTGCACTTTTTGTTCAGCGGTATGATAATAAAGCATTGTTTTTTGCTTTGTTTTCATTTTTTAAGGGGTTCGCTAAAGGGGTTAACTAATGGGACAGTTTTATAGGGCGGGTCATTACGGACGTGGCGATACTAAATATGTGTACTTTTATTGTTTGTTTTTTTATTTCCAAAAATTGAATTTATTAGGGAATATTTTTTTTTATTTATTTAGCGATTTTTTATAAATAATTTTTACACTTTTTTTACTTTATTACATTGTCCCAGCGATCTGACAGGCGCTGCACAAGGCTTCCTCATGCCTGCGCTCTGCAGGGAAGGAGGCCCCCAGAGCAGTGCAGCACGTTGCGCTGCACTGGGGGTCTCAGGGAAGCACGGACGGAGCCCTCTCCCTGGCGATGCTTCTCTAAAACCCGGTACACTGCGATCATGTTTGATCGCAGTGTGCTAGGGGTTAACGTGCCGGGGGCGGTCCGTGACTGCCCCTGAAACATAGTGCCGAGTGTCAGCTGTGATAATCAGCTGGCACCCAGCCGCGATCAGTGGCACTCCCCCCGAGAGCACCGCTGATCGCTATGATGTACTATCCCATCCTTGGGAATTATGTCCCAGGGCACATGGATGGGATAGTATGTCCAATGGCAGAAAGGGGTTAATGTCTGTTTTATGAAATGCCAGTATTAAAGTAAACTTGTCATGTAAAATAACACTATTAAACTGCAGATAAGGGGTTAATTTGCAGGTTAATAGCGTTCTGACACCACACGGAGGCCCACTACTGGTAGGAAATTAGCTTTATTTCCCCCCCGCAGTCATAGGGGTGGTGGCAGTTAGTTTCATTCACTGTTTAGTGCATAGAGAGCAGTGTAACGGCAACCCCGGCAGTGACTGACTGACAGCAGGATCAGCATTAGAACCGGCTGTCAGTCAGTGCAGGGGGAGTGGTTACAGCTGCCACTCTCTATACACTGAACAGCGACTGAATTAAGATTTTGCTTTGGTTTTATGCTAAGTCATGTGGCTAGACTCATTAAAGGGAATCTGTCACCAGAAATTTGTGGGCTATGTAAATGCCCTGAGTCCGGTCCGATGGGCGGTGTTTCTTCTTCTTTTCTCCACCCCATCCGTGGCCGCCGTATGCGATATTTTCCGGAATTAGAGTAGTTATCCTCCATATTTTGCGTGTGCACAAAGCAATCTTGCCTCGCGCACGCGCAGTATGCTTTGCCCAACTGTGAGCAAAGCTGAAAATCATTACTGCGCATGCGCCGGTGCACTATGTCCCGGAACACAGCAAAATACTTCCGGGACATAGTGTACCAGCGCATGCGCAGTAATGATTTTTGGCTTTGCCCGCAGTTGGTCAAAGCATATAGCACGTGCATGAGGCAAGATTGCTTTGCACACTTGTGAAATATGGAGAACTGCTCTAATTCTGGAAAATATCGCAGACGGCTGCCACGGATGGGGTGGAGAAAAGAAGAAGAAATACTTCTATGCAGACATATGAGTCAGTTTTGCTGAACAAGAAGTTAAACCTGGTGAAGAACAATGTCCATTTTGCCTGTCGATGCTGCAGACTCTAAATATACGAAATTCTTATAATCTGTGATTACCATAACCAAATGAACTGCCCCCTCCAAAAAATGACGGCACTCTTCAAAGGCCCACTTGATTGCCAAGAGTTTCCTGCTACCAATGTCATAATTTCTGTCCACAGATGACAGTTTTTTTAGAAAGTATGCACCCTGCGACAATACAGCCC
The DNA here is from genome assembly GCF_039654945.1 of Dendrobates tinctorius. NCBI lineage: Eukaryota > Metazoa > Chordata > Amphibia > Anura > Dendrobatidae > Dendrobates > Dendrobates tinctorius. The sequence continues at coordinate 3,738,259 of NW_027361679.1, forward strand.
TCACCCCAAAATCAGACATGTCAACTTCTACAATAAAAGGCTGTGTTTTGTCAGGCTGTGTGAGAATCGGCGCAGATACAAAACACTCCTTCAAGGTATCGAATGCCTTCCTTGCCGGACTGGATCACTTGGAAAAGTCTGTCCCTTTCCTAGTCATGTCCATCAGAGGTTTGGCCATTACCGAAAAATTTTTGAACTTATGGTAGTAGTTGGCGAAACCTAAAAACTTTTGTAACACTTTCAAATCCTCAGGACGATTCTAATCCAGTATCGCCCGGAATTTCACCAGATCCATGCTAAAACAGGTGAACGATAACACATATCCTAGAAAAGAAATCTCTTCCATCGAGAACATACATTTCTCTGGTTTGACAAATAAATTATTGTCTGAGTTTCTGTAAGACCTGCCTGACATGTACCTGATGTGACTCAAGGTCTGGTGAATAAATTAAAATCTCATCAGAGGTCTGGGATGAGAGGGAGCAGATATGGATCCCCGACAGTGATCTGATTGAGTTCACGGAAATGTAGGCAAGGACATAACCCCACAATTTCTTCTTTTCAAAGAAGGACCCTGCAGCAATGGGAGATGAGGATGGTCTGTTATGATCCTTTGCCAAACTTTCCGTAATATAGCCCTTCATAGCCTGCCTCTCTGGACCAGAGATATTATACAGTCTGCTCTTTGGCAGCTTGGCCCCAGGGACAAGATTTACAGCGCAGTCATAAGGAGATTACGGAGGAGGTTCTTGGCACCCCTGCTCCGAGAACACATCCCCAAAGTTCAACAGTTATTTAGGCACAGACCAGATATCCACCCTTGCAAGCCGGGTGCCAAAGCAGTGTCCTTGACCATACTCACTTCACTTTACCACCTCCCTATTCTGCTAATCTACCACAGGGTTGTGCAGAGTGAGCCAAGGAAATTCAAGAACCACAGGAGAAGGAAGACCCTCTAGTATGTAAATGTCAATACTTTCTGAGTGCATGGCCCCTACCTGTAGACATATCCCCTGGAAGGCTTGAATAAAATACCCTGTCTCAAGGGTGCGGAGTCAATGGTGATTATGGGTATACAGTAGGTCTGGACAGTGTATGTGGTTTTAGGACCTAGAAATGGACGAACCTAGCGTCGATCAAGTTAAATCCTGCCCCACTGTCCAGAAAGGCAGTAATAACCACCTTATTTTTCCCCAGATGAATTTCAGCAGGCAGAAAAAATTGTGCCCTACCAACAGAGAAGATATGTACACCCAGGTTGCTAACCTCCCTGCAACCCGGGCTCCATAGTTTTCTGGCTGTTCACAGATTGCTGTATCCAAGCATATTAAAGGAAAGTTAAGTGGAAGGAAAAAGTGCGGTAGAAAAAGACGCAAAAGAAAGCGGGATAATCGCAGCCTTGAAAGGACAGTTAAGAAAAGGCCATTCAAAAATTTGGGGGAGATTCACAAAGACTGGAATGCTGCTCGAGTCATTGCTTCAAGAGCCACCACACACAGACATTTTCAAGACATGGTCTCTAAGTGTCGCATTCCTTGTGCCACTCATGACTAGTGTTGAGCATTCCGATACCGCAAGTATCGGGTATCGGCCGATACTTGCTGTATCGGAATTCCGATACCGACTTCCGATATTTTTTCAATATCGGAAGTCGGCATCGGAATCGGTAGTTCAAAGTTGATTGACAGCCTGACGTCATCATGATGCGCGGTGTGTGCGCATCATGATGCGCCGTCATTTCGGGCCTTCCGGGGGTCTCTGCCGGCCTGCCGGGGGGCTGTGTGGACTGCCCGGGGTCTGTACCGGCCTGCCGGGGGGCTGTGCCGGCCTGCCGGGGGGCTGTGTGGACTGCCCGGGGTCTGTACCGGCCTGCCGGGGGGCTGTGCCGGCCTGCCGGTGGTCTGTGCACCCTGTGGGGGTCTGTACCGGCCTGCCGGGGGGCTGTGCCGGCCTGCCGGGGGGCTGTGCTGATGTCCGGGGGTCTGTGCAAGCATCGTCCGATGGGACTATAAGTCCCATCTGGCGATGCCTGCTACCATGACAGTGATTGACACATTAGCCAATGATGGGACAGTAGTAGTCCCATCATCCGGCTAATGTGTTAAATGTTAAAAAAAAAAAAAAAATACTACATACATACTACATACATACTACATGCATGCTACATACATACTACATGCTACATACATACTACATATATACTACATGCATGCTACATACATACTGCATGCTACATACATACTACATACATGCTACATACATACTACATACATACTACATACATACTACATGCTACATACATACTACATATATACTACATACATACTACATACATACTACATATATACTACATACATACTACATACATACTACATGCATGCTACATACATACTACATGCATGCTACATACATACTACATGCATGCTACATACATACTACATACATACTACATATATACTACATGCATGCTACATACATACTGCATGCTACATACATACTACATACATACCACATATATACTACATACATACTACATGCATACTACATACATACTACATGCTACATACATACATAACACATATATACTACATGCATGCTACATACATACTACATGCATGCTACATACATACTACATACATACTGCATGCTACATGCATGCTACATACATACTACATACATACTACATGCTACATACATACCACATATATACTACATACATACTACATACAATACATTCATACAATACATACATAGACATACAGTACATATAACATAGAGTAACATACTTACCAATACTTGTCACATTGTTCCCCGAAGCCATTGTCTTTTAAAGGAATAAATATTAACATAACAAACCACAAAAATACTCACCCACGATCCGAAGCAGTCCACGAGTGTGTCCCACGACGATCTTGGGTAGAGAACTGCAGCATCAGCTGATGCCGCCGTTCTCTACGGGCTGCAGGAATCCAATGACGAAAGGTAGGTATCCTTCTGCACTGTATTCCTTCGCCACTTAAAAAAAAAAAAGTCCCTAGTCTCACTTTATGCCATTGCTGTGTGGGAATTCCCACGCAGCAATGGCATAAAGTGAGACTAGGGACTTTTTTTTTTTTTAAGTGGCGGAGGAATACAGTGCGGAAGGATACCTACCTTCCGTCATTGGATTCCTGCAGCCCGTAGAGAACGGCGGCATCAGCTGATGCTGCAGTTCTCTACCCAAGATCGTCGTGGGACACACTCGTGGACTGCTTCGGATCGTGGGTGAGTATTTTTGTGGTTTGTTATGTTAATATTTATTCCTTTAAAAGACAATGGCTTCGGGGAACAATGTGACAAGTATTGGTAAGTATGTTACTCTATGTTATATGTACTGTATGTCTATGTATGTATTGTATGAATGTATTGTATGTAGTATGTATGTAGCATGCATGTAGTATGTATGTAGTATGTATGTAGCATGTAGTATGTATGTAGCATGCATGTAGTATATATGTAGTATGTATGTAGCATGTAGTATGTATGTAGCATGCATGTAGTATACACTCACTGGCCACTTTATTAGGTACACCATGCTAGTAAGGGGTTGGACCCCCTTTTGCCTTCAGAACTGCCTCAATTCTTCGTGGCAGAGATTCAACAAGGTGCTGGAAGCATTCCTCAGAGATTTTGGACCATATTGACATGATGGAATCACACAGTTGGCGCAGATTTGTCGGCTGCACATCCCTGATGCGAATCTCCCGTTCCACCACATCCCAAAGATGCTCTATTGGATTGAGATCTGGTGACTGAGGAGGCCATTTGAGTACAGTAAACTCATTGTCATGTTCAAGAAACCAATCTGAGATGATTCGAGCTTTATGACATGGCGCATTATCCTGCTGAAAGTAGCCATCAGATGTTGGGTACATTGTGGTCATAAAGGGATGGACATGGTCAGCAACAATACTCAGGTAGGCTGTGGCGTTGCAACGATGCTCAATTGGTACCAAGGGGCCCAAAGAGTGCCCAGAAAAAATTCCCCACACCATGACACCACCACCACCAGCCTGAACCGTTGATTCAAGGCAGGATGGATCCATGCTTTCATGTTGTTTACGCCAAATTCTGACCCTACCATCCGAATGTCGCAGCAGAAATCGAGACTCATCAGACCAGGCAACGTTTTTCCAATCTTCTACTGTCCAATTTCGATGAGCTTGTGCAAATTGTAGCCTCAGTTTCCTGTTCTTAGCTGAGAGGAGTGGTACCCAGTGTGGTCTTCTGCTGCTGTAGCCCATCTGCCTCAAAGTTCGACGCACTGTGCGTTCAGAGATGCTCTTCTGCCTACCTTGGTTGTAACGGGTGGCAATTTGAGTCACTGTTGCCTTTCTATCAGCTCGAACCAGTCTGCCCATTCTCCTCTGACCTCTGGCATCAACATGGCATTTCCGGCCACAGAACTGCCGCTCACTGGATTTTTTTTCTTTTTCGGACCATTCTCTGTAAACCCTAGAGATGGTTGTGCGTGAAAATCCCAGTAGATCAGCAGTTTCTGAAATTCTCAGACCAGCCCTTCTGGCACCAACAATCATGCCACGTTCAAAGGCACTCAAATCACCTTTCTTCCCCATACTGATGCTCGGTTTGAACTGCAGGAGATTGTCTTGACCATGTCTACATGCCTAAATGCACTGAGTTGCCGCCATGTGATTGGCTGATTAGAAATTAAGTCTTAACACACAGTTGGACAGGTGTACCTAATAAAGTGGCCAGTGAGTGTATATGTGGTATGTATGTAGCATGTAGTATGTATGTAGTATGTATGTAGCATGCATGTAGTATATATGTAGTATGTATGTGGTATGTATGTAGCATGTAGTATGTATGTAGCATGCATGTAGTATGTATGTAGTATGTATGTAGCATGCATGTAGTATGTATGTAGCATGTAGTATATATGTAGCATGTAGTATGTATGTAGCATGCATATAGTATATATGTAGTATGTATGTAGCATGTAGTATGTATGTAGCATGCATGTAGTATGTATGTAGCATGCATGTAGTATGTATGTAGTATGTATGTAGCATGCATGTAGTATGTATGTAGCATGCATGTAGTATGTATGTAGCATGTAGTATATATGTAGCATGTAGTATGTATGTAGCATGCATGTAGTATATATGTAGTATGTATGTAGCATGTAGTATGTATGTAGTATGTATGTAGTATGTATGTGGTATGTATGTAGCATGTAGCATGCATGTAGTATGTATGTAGTATATATGTAGTATGTATGTAGCATGCATGTAGTATATATGTAGTATGTATGTAGCATGCAGTATGTATGTAGCATGCATGTAGTATATATGTAGCATATATGTAGTATGTATGTAGCATGTAGTATATATGTAGTATGCATGTTGCATGCATGTAGTATATATGTAGTATGCATGTTGCATGCATGTAGTATATATGTAGTATGTATGTTGCATGTAGTATATATGTAGTATGAATGTAGCATGTATGTAGTATGAATGTAGCATGTATGTAGCATGTAATTTTTTTTTTTTTTTTACATTCAACACATTAGCCGGATGATGGGACTACTACTGTCCCATCATTGGCTAATGTGTCAATCACTGTCATGGTAGCAGGCATCGCCCGATGGGACTTGTAGTCCCATGGGACGATGCCTGCACAGACCCCCGAAGCCTGCACAGCCCCCCGGCAGGCCGGCACAGCCCCCCGGCAGGCCGGCACAGCCCACCGGAGCCTGCACAGCCCCCCGGCAGGCCGGCACAGCCCACCGGAGCCTGCACAGACCCCCTGGCAGGCCGGCACAGCCCCCCGGCAGGCCGGCACAGACCACCGGAGCCTGCACAGACCCCCTGGCAGGCCGGCACAGCCCCCCGAAAGGCCCGTACAGACCCCAGAGAGGCTGTACAAGGGAAAAACAGGATTTTTCTTATTCCGATACCGGAAGTCCCATAGACTTGAATGGGACTTCCGGTATCGGAATCGGCGATACCGATACTTTTTTTTAAGATCGGCCGATCCATTCCGATCCGATACTTTGAAGTATCGGACGGTATCGCTCAACTCTACTCATGACCAATAGACAACGCCAGAAGAGTCTTACATGGGCCAAGGAGAAAAAGAACTGGACTTTTACTCAGTGGTCTAAGGTGTTGTTTTCAGATGAAAGTAAATGTTGCATTTCATTTGGAAATCAAGGTCCTAGAGTCTGGGGTAATAATAATAATAAATTTTATTTCTATAGAGGCGACATATTCCGCAGCACTTTACATTCAGAGGGGACTTGTACAGACGATAGACATTACAGCATAACAATCACATAGATCATAACAGATACTAAGAGGAATGAGGGCCCTGCTCGCAAGCTTACAATCTATGAGGAAAAAAGGTAGACACGAAAGGTAGGTGGTTACAATTGCCCTGATTGTTTGGACCATCCATAATGTTAAGTGTGTAACAGTACAGACACAGAGGGCCAATAGATGCATAAAGCATGTGGGAACATGATGCGGGGAACCTGGTTATGGTAAAACTTTTGACTGTGCCACACAGGGATAGTTAGGTTAATGTGTTGAGGCGGTAGGCCAGTCTGAATAAATGCGTTTTCAGGGCATGTTTAAAATTGTAGGGATTGGGGACTAATCGATTTGACCAGGGAAGTGCATTCCAAAGAATTGGCGCAGCACGTGTATAGTCTTGGACACAGGAGAGGGAGGTTCTGATTATTGAGGATGCTAACCTCAGGTCATCAGCAGAATGGAGGGCACAGGTAGGGTGGTAGACTGAAGCAAGGGAGGAGATGTAGGGTGGTGCTGAGCCATGGAGAGCTTTGTGGGTGAGGGTAATAAGTTTGTACTGGATTCTGGAGTGGATGGTAGCCAGTGTAATGACTGGCACAAGGTAGAGGCATCGGTGTAACGATTGGCGAGGAATATGATCCTGGCTGCAGCATTCAAGACAGATTGGAGGGGGGGAGAGTTTGGTAAGATGGAGACCGATTAGAAGAGAGTTACAATAGTCCAGACAAGAATGAATAAGAGAAACAGTAAGAGTTTTTGCAGAGTCAAAAGTAAAAAAATGTCAAATTCTAGAAATGTTTTTGAGGTGCAGATAACAAGAGCGAGCCAGTGATCGGATGTGGGGCAAAGGAAAGCTCGGAGCCAAGTATGACCCCAAGACAGCGGGCATGTTGCTGGGGAGTAATAGTAGAACCACACACAGAAATTGCAATGTCGAGTATAGGTACATTAGTAGAGGGAGGAAACACAAGGAGTTCGGTCTTTGACAGGTTCAGTTTCAGATATAGTGAGGACATGATGTTAGACACAGCGTTTAGACATTTGCTGGTGTTTTTTAAAAAGGCAGGTGTGATGTCAGGGGAAGAAGCGTATAATTGGGTGTCATCAGCATAGAGATGGTATTGGAAACTAAATCTACTGATTGTTTGACCAATAGGGGCAGTTTACAAAGAGGAGAGGGGCCTAGGACTGATCCTTGAGGAACCCTCACAGTAAGGGGAAGATGAGAGGAGGAGAAACCAGCAAAATATACTGTAAAGGAGCGGTCAGAGAGATAGGAGGAAAACCAGGAGAGAACGGTGTCCTTGATGCCGATGGAGCATAGCATAGTGAGGAGGATCTGATGATCCACAGTGTCAAATGCTGCAGAGAGACCCAAGAGAATTAGCACGGAGTAGTGACCATTAGATTTAGCTGTTAGTAGATCATTAGAGATTTTAGTGAGGGCAGTTTCGGTAGAGTGTAAAGTGCAGAAACCGGATTGGAGAGGGTCGAGAAGAGAGTTATCAGAGAGATAGCAGATCATTTCGGAGTGGACCAGGCGGTTCAGGAGTTTAGAGATGAAGGGAAGATTAGAGACAGGTCTATAGTTAGCAGCACAGTTTTGGTCGAGGGATGGTTTTTTAAGTAGTGTATGGATGATGGCATGCTTAAATGAGGAGGGAAAGATGCCAGAAGAGAGAGAGAGGTTAAATATTTTAGTTAGGTGAGTGGTGACAGCAGGGGAAAGGGATTGGAGAAGATGTGACGGAAATAGGTCACTGGTGCAAGTGGTTGGGCGAGAAGATGCAAGGAGCCTGCTTACTACTTCTTCTGTGACTGGTTCAAAAATCAGACAGTGAGCTAAATGTAGTGGGGGAGGGAGGACAGTGCATGGTATGAGGTGATTGGGAGATAATTTCCTGTCGGACAGGGTCAATTTTTTCTTTGAAGTAATTCGCCAGACCGTCAGCTCGAAGCTCTTTGGTTGGGGCCTGCACTCTTGGGTTGAGCAGGGAATGAAAATTGTCAAAGAGACCTTTAGGGTTATTGGACAGTGAGGTGATGAGGGTGTTGAAATAGGTTTGTTTGGAGAGGTGAAGGGCAGTGTTGTATATTCTAAGCATAAACTTATAATGGATTAAATCTTCGTTTAGATTGGATTATCTCCACAGACGTTCGGCGCACCTGGAGCACCGCTGCAGGAAACGTGTTTGCAGGGTGTGCCAGGGTTCTCGCCGTCTGTGTCATGTTGTTCTATGTATAGGAGGTGCAAATTCTTCCAGGGCACTTTGAAGTGTTTCATTGTCATGCTTCAGTGCAGAATCAGGACATGAGAGGGAGTAGATAGGGGCCAATGAAGACTGCAAGTTCTTCATAAGTTTCTGGGTGTTAATGGCCTCTATGTTTCTATAAGTATGGACAGTGGGGGTGACCAGAGCAGCCTGGCAGTTCTTGATAGAGAATGAAAGAAGGTTGTGGTCAGAGAGCAGGAGAGGGGAGTTTGCGAAATCATCCACTGCACAAAGCCAAGAGAAGACCAAGTCGAGGGAGTTTCCATCTTCATGCGTTGGAGAATTAGTAAGTTGCGAAAGGCCAAACGAGGAGGTTAGAGATAAAAAGTGGGTAGTAGATGGGGAGAGGGGAAGAGCAATGGGGATGTTGAAATCACCCATGATGAGGGTAGGGATGTCACAGGAGAGAAAATGTGGAAGCCAAGTGGCAAAATTATGCAGGAACTGATGGGAGGGACCAGGAGGACGATACACCACTGCCACTCGCATGGAGAAGGGGGTGTAGAGTCTGACAGCATGGACCTCAAAAGAAGGGAAGACAAGTGAGGGTACTTGAGGGATAACCTGAAAGGTACATTTTGGTGATAGGAGCAGACCAACGCCTCCACCTGCACTTTTGTCTGATCTTGGGGTATGAGAAAAGTGTAGTCCCCCATATGAAAGAGCAGCAGCACCGGTAGTGTCTGACTGCTGGATCCAGGTTTCAGAAAGAGCCAGAAGGTTAAGAGAATATGAAAGGAAGAAGTCATGGATGAAGGAGAGTTTATTACACACTGAGCGAGAATTTCAAAGGGCACAATTAAGAGAGACAGAAGGCATGCAGGGAATATTAATAAGATTAGAGGGGTTCCTGAGTGTAGCAGTTGGGGGGTTTGACTTTCTATAACATGGGGGACCAGGGTTGGGAGCAATGTCTCCTGCGACTAGGAGATGGAGGATAGAAAGAGTGAGTAGATGGTTAAGTGATTTGTGAGAGCGTCTCTGATGTTGAATAGTGGGACTGATGGATCTGTGCAATTTAGCAATGTGAAAAGAGCCTGAGTGCTATACATAGGAGAGGAAAGGAGTGAGGGGCCGATATTGATGGAGTATAGAGAGTTAATGCCAGGGCGGTGGATGTGTGTGAATTCAGCGTCCAGGGTATAAATTACACACATACATATGGTATATATGTTGTAATCCAAATGTACAGGGAATAGATGTATATACAGTGGGGAAAAAAAGTATTTAGTCAGTCAGCAATAGTGCAAGTTCCACCACTTAAAAAGATAAGAGGCGTCTGTAATTTACATCATAGGTAGACCTCAACTATGGGAGACAAACTGAGAAAAAAAAATCCAGAAAATCACATTGTCTGGTTTTTTTTTCATTTTATTTGCATATTATGGTGGAAAATAAGTATTTGGTCAGAAACAAAATTTCATCTCAATACTTTGTGATATATCCTTTGTTGGCAATGACAGAGGTCAAACGTTTTCTGTAAGTCTTCACAAGGTTGCCACACACTGTTGTTGGTATGTTGGCCCATTCCTCCATGCAGATCTCCTCTAGAGCAGTGATGTTTTTGGCTTTTCGCTTGGCAACACAGACTTTCAACTCCCTCCAAAGGTTTTCTATAGGGTTGAGATCTGGAGACTGGCTAGGCCACTCCAGGACCTTGAAATGCTTCTTACGAAGCCACTCCTTCGTTGCCCTGGCGGCGTGCTTTGGATCATTGTCATGTTGAAAGACCCAGCCACGTTTCATCTTCAATGCCCTTGCTGATGGAAGGAGGTTTGCACTCAAAATCTCATGATACATGGCCCCATTCATTCTTTCATGTACCCGGATCAGTCGTCCTGGCCCCTTTGCAGAGAAACAGCCCCAAAGCATGATGTTTCCACCACCATGCTTTACAGTAGGTATGGTGTTTGATGGATGCAACTCAGTATTCTTTTTCCTCCAAAAACGACAAGTTGTGTTTCTACCAAACAGTTCCAGTTTGATTTCATCAGACCATAGGACATTCTCCCAAAACTCCTCTGGATCATCCAAATGCTCTCTAGCAAACTTCAGACGGGCTCGGACATGTACAGGCTTAAGCAGTGGGACACGTCTGGCACTGCAGGATCTGAGTCCATGGTGGCGTAGTGTGTTACTTATGGTAGGCCTTGTTACATTGGTCCCAGCTCTCTGCAGTTCATTCACTAGGTTCCCCTTGCGTGGTTCTGGGATTTTTGCTCACCGTTCTTGTGATCATTCTGACCCCACGGGGTGGGATTTTGCGTGGAGCACCAGATCAAGGGAGATTATCAGTGGTCTTGTATGTCCTCCATTTTCTAATTATTGCTCCCACAGTTGATTTCTTCACTCCAAGCTGGTTGGCTATTGCAGATTCAGTCTTCCCAGCCTGGTGCAGGGCTACAATTTTGTTTCTGGTGTCCTTTGACAGCTCTTTGGTCTTCACCATAGTGGAGTTTGGAGTCAGACTGTTTGAGGGTGTGCACAGGTGTCTTTTTATACTGATAACAAGTTTAACCCCTTCACCCCCAAGGGTGGTTTGCACGTTCATGACCGGGCCAATTTTTACAATTCTGACCACTGTGCCTTTATGAGGTCATAACTCTCGAACGCTTCCATGGATCACGGTGATTCTGACATTGTTTTCTCGTGACATATTGTACTTCATGTTAGTGGTAAAATTTCATTCAAATAACTTGCGTTTATTTGTGAGAAAAACGGAAATTTGGCAAAAATTTTGAAAATTTCGCAATTTTCCAACTTTGAATTTTTATGCCCTTAAATCACAGAGATACGGCACACAAAAAACTAGATAACTAACATTTCCCACATGTTTACTTTACATCAGCACAATTTTGGAACCAAAATTTTTTTTTGTTAGGAAGTTAGAAGGGTTAAAAGTTGACCAGCGATTTCTCATTTTTACACCACCATTTTATTTTTAGGACCACATCACATTTGAAGCCACTTTGAGGGGTCTATATGATAGAAAATACACAAAAGTGACACCATTCTAAAAACTGCACCCCTTAAGGTGCTCAAAACCACATTCAAGAAGTTTATTAACCCTTTAGGTGCGTCACAGGAATTTTTTTGAATATTTAAAAAAAAATGAACATCTAACTTTTTTTCATAAAAAAAATACTTCAGGTTCAATTTTTTTTATTTTACCAAGGGTAACAGGAGAAATTGAACTGCAAAAGTTATTGTGCAATTTGTCCTGAGTACGCAGATACCTGATATGTGGGGGGGAACGACTGTTTCGGCGCATGGCAGAGCTCAGAATGGAAGGAGCGCCGTTTGACTTTTTCAATGCAAAATTGGCTGGAATTCAGATTGGACGCCATGTCACGTTTGGAGAGTCCCTGATGTACCTAAACAGTGGAAACCCCCTACAAGTGACCCCATTTTGGAAACTAGACCCCCCAAGGAACTTATCTAGATATGTGGTGAGAACTTTGAACCCACAAGGGCTTTACAGAAGTTTATAACGTACAGCGGTACAATTAAAAAATCATATTTTTTCCACAAAAATGATCTTTTCACCCCAATTTTTATTTTCCCAAGGGTAACAGGACCCTAAAAGTTATTGTGCAATTTGTCCTGAGTACGCTGATACCCCACATGTGGGGGTAAACCACTATTTGGGCGCATGGCAGAGCTCGGAAGGGAAGCAGCGCCATTTGACGTTTTTGGCTGGAATTGAGATCGGACACCATGTCGCGTTTGGAAAACCCCTGATGTACCAAAACAGTGGAAACCCCCCACAAATGACACCATTTTGGAAACTAGACACCCTAAGGAACTTATCTAGATGTGTGGTGAGAACTTTGAACCCCCATGGGCTTCACAGAAGTTTATAACATAAAGCCATACAATTAAAAAATCATATTTTTTCCACAAAAATGATCTTTTCACCCTCAATTCTTATTTTTCCAAGGGTAACAGGACCCTAAAAGTTATTGTGCAATTTGTCCTGAGTACGCTGATACCCCACATGTGGGGGTAAACCACTATTTGGGCACATGGCAGAGCTCGGAAGGGAAGCAGCGCCATTTGACGTTTTTGGCTGGAATTGAGATCGGACACCATGTCGCGTTTGGAAAACCCCTGATGTACCAAAACAGTGGAAACCCCCCACAAATGACACCATTTTGGAAACTAGACACCCTAAGGAACTTATCTAGATGTGTGGTGAGAACTTTGAACCCCCATGGGCTTCACAGAAGTTTATAACATAAAGCCATACAATTAAAAAATCATATTTTTTCCACAAAAATGATCTTTTCACCCTCAATTCTTATTTTTCCAAGGGTAACAGGACCCTAAAAGTTATTGTGCAATTTGTCCTGAGTACGCTGATACCCCACATGTGGGGGTAAACCACTATTTGGGGGCATGGCAGAGCTCGGAAGGGAAGCAGCGCCATTTGACGTTTTTGGCTGGAATTGAGATCGGACACCATGTCGCGTTTGGAAAACTCCTGATGTACCAAAACAGTGGAACCCCCCACAAATGACACCATTTTGGAAACTAGACCCCCTAAGGAACTTATCTAGATGTGTGGTGAGCACTTTGACCCCCCCAGTGCTTCACAGAAGTTTACAACGCCCGGGCGTGAAAATAAAAAATTCATATTTTTTCCACAAACATGATCTTTTAGTCACCATTTTTTTATTTTCCCAAGGGTACCAGGAGAAATTGGACCCCAAAAGTTGTTGTCCAATTTGTCCTGAGTATGCTGATACCCCATATGTGGGAGAAAACTACTGTATGGGCACACGTCGGGGCTCGGAAGGGAAGTAGTGACGTTTTGGAATGCAGACTTTGATGGAATGGTCTGCGGGTGTCATGTTGCCTTTGGAGAGCCCCTAATGTACCTAAACAGTGGAAACCCCCCACAAATGACACCATTTTGTAAACTAGACCCCCCAAGGAACTTATCTAGATGTGTGGTGAGCACTTTGACCCCCCCAGTGCTTCACAGAAGTTTACAACGCCCGGGCGTGAAAATAAAAAATTCGTATTGTTTCCACAAACATGATCTTTTAGTCACCATTTTTTTATTTTCCCAAGGGTACCAGGAGAAATTGGACCCCAAAAGTTGTTGTCCAATTTGTCCTGAGTATGCTGATACCCCATATGTGGGAGAAAACTACTGTATGGGCACACGTCGGGGCTCGGAAGGGAAGTAGTGACGTTTTGGAATGCAGACTTTGATGGAATGGTCTGCGGGTGTCATATTGCCTTTGGAGAGCCCCTAATGTACCTAAACAGTGGAAACCCCCCACAAATGACACCATTTTGTAAACTAGACCCCCCAAGGAACTTATCTAGATGTGTGGTGAGCACTTTGACCCCCCCAGTGCTTCACAGAAGTTTACAACGCCCGGGCGTGAAAATAAAAAATTCGTATTTTTTCCACAAACATGATCTTTTAGTCACCATTTTTTTATTTTCCCAAGGGTACCAGGATAAATTGGACCCCAAAAGTTGTTTTCCAATTTGTCCTGAGTACGCTGCTACCCCATATGTGGGAGAAAACTACTGTATGGGCACACGTCAGGGCTCGGAAGGGAAGTAGTGACGTTTTGGAATGCAGACTTTGATGGAATGGTCTGCGGGTGTCATGTTGCCTTTGGAGAGCCCCTAATGTACCTAAACAGTGGAAACCCCCCACAAATGACACCATTTTGTAAACTAGACCCCCCCAAGGAACTTATCTAGATGTGTGGTGAGCACTTTGACCCCCCCAGTGCTTCACAGAAGTTTACAACGCCCGGGCGTGAAAATAAAAAATTCGTATTTTTTCCACAAACATGATCTTTTAGTCACCATTTTTTTTATTTTCCCAAGGGTACCAGGAGAAATTGGACCCCAAAAGTTGTTGTCCAATTTGTCCTGAGTACGCTGACACCCCATATGTGGGAGAAAACTACTGTATGGACACACGTCGGGGCTCGGAAGGGAAGCAGTGACGTTTTGGAATGCAGACTTTGATGGAATGGTCTGCGGGTGTCATGTGCGTTTGGAGAGCCCCTGATGTACCTAAACTATTGAAACTCCCCACAAGTGACCCCATTTTGGACACTAGACCCCCCACGGAACTTATCTAGCTGTGTGGTGAGCACTTTGAACCCCCAAGTGCTTCACAGAAGTTTATAACACTCGGACGTGAAAATAAAAAAATCATTTTTTTCCACAAAAATGATATTTTTGCCCCCAATTTTTTATTTTCCTAAGGGTAACAGGAGAAATTGGACCCCAAAAATTGTTTTGCAATTTGTCCTGAGTAGGCTGATACCCTACATGAGGGGGTAAAACACTGTTTGGGCGCATAGCAGAGCTTGGAAGGGAAGGAGCACCATTTGACTTTTTCAACTCAGAATTGGCTGGAATTGAGATCAGACGCCATGTTGCATTTGGAGAGCCCCTGATGTGCCCAAACAGTGGAAACCCCCAATTCTAACTCCAACCCGAACCCCAACACGCCCCTAACCCTAGCCCTAACCCTAGCCCTAACCCTAGCCCTAGCCCTAGCCCTAACCCTAACCCTAGCCCTAACCCTAACCCTAACCCAACCCTACCCCAACACACCCCTAGCCCTAACCCTAGCCCTAACCCTAATGGAAAAATGGAAATAAATACATTTTTTTAATTTTATTATTTTTCCCTAACTAAGGGGGTGATAACGGGGGGTTTGATTTACTATTTATGGCGGTTTTTATGTTTGGCGGCTGTCGCACGCTAAAAGACGCTTTTTATTGTAAAAATAGTTTTTGCATCACCACATATTGAGAGCTATAATTTTTCCGTATTTTGACCCACCGAGTCATGTGAGGTCTTATTTTTTGCGGGACGAGTTGACGTTTTTATTGGTACCATTTTCGGGCACGTGAAATTTTTTGATCGCTTTTTATTCCGATTTTTGGGACGCAGAATGAACAAAAACCAGCGTTTCATGAATTTCTTTTGGGGGGGGTGCGTTTACACCGTTCCGCGTGCGGTAAAATTGATAAAGCGGTTTTATTCTTCGGGTCAGTACGGTTACAGCGATACCTCATTTAGGTCGTTTTTTTATGTTTTTGTCGGTTTTATGCAATGAAAACTATTTTATATAAAAAATAATTATTTTTGCATCGCTTTATTCTGCGAGTTATAACTTTTTTATTTTTTCGCTGATGATGCTGTGTGGCGGCTTGTTTTTTGCGGGACAAGATGACGTTTTCAGCGGTACCATGGATATTTATATGCGTCTTTTTGATCGCGCGTTATTGCACTTTTTGTTTGGCGGTATGATAATAAATCATTATTTTTTGCTTCGTTTTTTATTTTTATTTTTTAAGGGGTTCGCTAAAGGGGTTAACTAATGGGACAGTTTTATAGGGCAGGTCGTTACGGACGCGGTGATACCTAATATGTGTACATTTATTGTTTTTTTTTTATTATTATTTTAAAAAAATGAATTTATTGGGGAATATTTTTTTTTTTTTTACTAATTTATTTGGCGATTTTTTTAAATTTATTTTTACACTTTTTTTTTAATTTTTTTTTACTTTATTACATAGTCCCAGGTGGGACATCACTGTCCTGTGACAGATCGCTGATCTGTCACATCACAGATCACTGTGACAGATCAGCAATCTGTCACAGGCAGTGCACAAGGCTTCCTCATGCCTGCGCTTTGCAGGCACTGAGGAAGCCAGCTTCCCCAGGCCCCCGAAGGCCCCCGTCGCCATCTTGGATTCGGGGGCCTGGAGGATAGGAGTCCCCCGCAGCAGCGCTGCACATTGCGCTGCCGTGGGGGGCTCAGGGAAGCACGGAGGGAGCCCCCTCCCTGCCGATGCTTCCCTTTAACTCCCGGTACACCGCGATCGCGTTTGATCGCGGTGTGCAAGGGGTTAACGTGTCGGGGGCGGTCCGTGACCGCCCCTGACACATTGTGCCGGGTGTCAGCTGTGATAATCAGCTGACACCCGGCCGCGATCAGCGGCGCTCACCACGTGGGCGCCGCTGATCGCGGTAGACGTACTATCCCGTCCCCGGTCATACGGGCCCGGGTACCGTGGACGGGATAGTACGTCTCATGTCAGGAAGGGGTTAAACAGGTGCCATTACTACAGGTAATGAGTGGAGGAAAGAGGAGACTCTTAAAGAAGAAGTTACAGGTCTGTGAGAGCCAGAAATCTTGATTGCTTGTTTCTGACCAAATACTTATTTTCCACCATAATATGCAAATAAAATGAAAAAAAAACAGACAATGTGATTTTCTGGATTTTTTTTTCTCAGTTTGTCTCCCATAGTTGAGGTTACATCTATGATGTAAATTACAGACGCCTCTCATCTTTTTAAGTGGTGGAACTTGCACTATTGCTGACTGATTAAAAAAAAATTTTCCCACTGTAAATGTCTTACCTGTCTCCTGACCTGTAAGAGTAGAGAGGCGCACAATCCAAGCTGCTTGAGGTCTAGTGTGAAGTTTTCACAATCTATGGGGTATTGTCAAGAGGAAGATGAGAGACACCAGACCCAACAATGCAGATGAGCTGAAGGCTGCTATTAACCCCTTTCCTACATTAGACGTAATATTCTGTGACCTGCGATCTGACAAAAGACAGTGATGTCCCCCCTGGGACAATATAATAAAGTAAAAAAAAACACGTGTAAAAATAATTTTAAAAAAAAAATCACAAAATAAATAAAAAAATTAAAATATTCCCTAATAAATTCTGTTTTTTCTAAATAAAAAAAGCAATAAAAGTACACATATTTAGTATTGCTGTGTCCGTAACGACCCGCCCTATAAAATTATCCCACTAGTTAACCCCTTTAGCGAACCTCTTAAAAAAAAAAACAAAGCAAAAAAAAATGCATTATTATCATACTGCCGAACAAAAAGTGCAATAACGCGAGATTAAAAAGACGGATATGAATAACCATGGTACCGCTGAAAACGTCATCTTGTCCTGCAAAAAACGAGCCGCCATACAGCATCATCAGCTAAAAAATAAAAATTATAGCTCGCAGAATAAAGCGATGCAAAAACAATTATTTTTTATAAAAAATTGTTTTTATTGCTTAAAAGCGACAAAATGTAAAAAAAGACATAAATGAGGTATCGCTATAATTGTACTGACCCGAAAAATAAAACCGCTTAATCAATTTTACCACACGCGGAACGGTGTAAACGCACCCCCCAAAAGAAATTCATGAATTGCTGGTTTTTGTTCATTCTGCGTCCCAAAAATCGGAATAAAAAGCGATCAAAAAATGTCATGTACCCGAAAATGGTACCAATAAAAACGTCAACTCATCCCACAAAAAATAAGACCCCACATGACTCTGTGGTTCAAATTACGGAAAAATTATAGCTCTCAAAATGTGGTGATGCAAAAACTATTTTTACAATAAAAAGCGTCTTTTAGCGTGCGACAGCTGCCAAACATAAAAACCTGCCATAAATAGTAAGTCAAACCCCCCTTTATCACCCCCTTAGTTAGATAAAAATAATAAAATTAAATAAAATGTATTTATTTCCATTTTCCCATTAGGGTTAGGGTTAGGGCTAGGGCTAGTGTTAGGGTTAGGGCTAGGGTTAGGGTTAGGTCTAGGGCTGAGATTAGGGTTAGGGGTGTGTTTGGGGTTATGGTTGGAGTTAAAATTGGGGGTTTCCACTGTTTGGGCACATCAGGGGCTCTCCAGACGCAACATGGCGTTTGATCTCAATTCTAGCCAAAAAAGTCAAATGGAGCTGCTTCCCTTCCAAGCTCTGCCATGCGCCCAAATAGTGGTTTACCCCCACATATGGGGTATCAGCATACTCAGGACAAATTGCACAATAACTTTTGGGGTCCTGTTTCCCTTGGGAAAATAAAATTGGGGGGTGAAAAGATCATTTTTGTGGAAAAAAATATGATTTTTTAATTGTACGACTGCACATTATAAACTTCTGTGAAGCCCCTGGGGGTTCAAAGTTCTCACCACACATCTAGATAAGTTCCATGGGGGGTCTAGTTTCCAAAATGGGTTCAATTGTGGGGGGTTTCCACTGTTTAGGCACATCAGGGGCTTCCAAACGTGACATGGTGCCCGATCTCAATTCCAGCCTTGAAAAAGTCAAACGGCACTCGCTCCCTTCCGAGCTCTGCCATGCGCCGAAACAGTGGTTCCCCCCACATGTTAGGTGTCAGCTTACTCAGGACAAATTGCACAATAACTTTTGCAGTCCAATTTCTCCTGTTACCCTTGGTAAAATAAAAAAAATTGGACCTGAAGTAATTTAAGTTAAATGTTCATTTTGCTTAAACATTAAAAAAATTCCTGTGAAGCACCTGAAGGGTTAATAAACTTCTTGAATGTGGTTTTGAGCACCATAAGGGGTGCAGTTTTTAGAATGGTGTCACTTTTGGGTATTTTGTATCATATAGACTCCTCAAATTGACTTCAAATGTGATGTGGTCCCTAAAAATAAAATGGTGTTGTAAAAAGGAGAAAGCGCTGGTCAACTTTTAACCCTTATAACTTCCTAACAAAAAAAATTTTGGTTCCAAAATTGTGCTGATGTAAAGTAAACGTGTGCCATAGCTCTGTGATTTAAGGGCATAAAAATTCAAAGTTCGAAAATTGCAAAATTTTCAAAATTTTCACCAAATTTCCATTTTTTTAAAAAATAAACGCAAGTCAGTCATATCAATGAAATTTTACCACTGACGTGAAGTGCAATATGTCACGAGAAAACAATGTCAGAATCACCGGGATCCATGGAAGCATTCCAGAGTTATTACCTCATAAAGGGACAGTGGTCAGAATTGTAAAAATTGGCCTGTGCATTAACGTGCAAACCACCCTTGGGAGTAAAGGGGTTAAAGCAATCTGGGCTTCCATAATACCTCAGCAGTGCCACAGGATGATCGCCTCCATGCCATGCCACCAAGTGTTGAGTGCATTTACTGTTCATATTTTAGCATTCGCCGCCTTCCTCCAAAAAAAAATCAAATAAAGCAATATGTGAAGGCACTGTCATGATTCCAGTGCAGGTTTTTGAGCTGCACACCGGGGGTTAATGTCTGGAGCTCTGTGCAGGTTTTGACCTGCACACTTGGGGTTAATGATTGTGGCCTCTTTCTGGTTCTGGGAGAGCTTCATAAACCTCTGGGTAGCTTCAATCCCTGCCAGTTATACTTTTGCCTTTGGCCTAGTGTGCTGACCCCCGTGTGCTTGTATATTGCTATAGCTTGTTTATATGGTTCTGACACAATTCTGTTTCCCGTTGTGAGTTTGCCTGTTGATTTTGTACTGCGTTATTATCTGTGTATGACTCATTGCCTGTGATCTGACTACTCTCTGCTCGCCCCTCTTGTACCCTGCAGCTATCTCTGTGTATGACTCATTGGCTACGTCCTGACTATTCTCCCTGTCTATGCCCCTTGGTAACTTTGTCTCGCAGTTACTCTGCTAGGAATTGTCTTGCAGCTCCTAGCTCTGTGGAGTTTAGGCCACGCCTATAGCAGTCACGTGCTTCAGGTCCTGCGGTTCTGAAGTACACATCTATTCGGTTGCTGCCCGCTCCACAGGTATCTTTGAGCACGCATTCGCTTTACTCAGGGCACGCGCACTGGCTCCGTGAGCAAGTTCAGTGCGGTGTTTCTGACAGGCACCCTTAAAGATCCATCCATCAAGGAGTCCCTATCATTTAATAGAACCACATGTAAATATACACTTAAACAATTATTGTGAGATACCTTTGGCACTTATTACTTTTTTTAAAGCACCACTCCAGCTGTTTTTTTTATTTTAGTGCTGAAATTGTTTCTAATCTAAGTTCCCTGCACTTAGTCTTACACTCACCTACTGCTGTCTACATCTTCGATCGCCGGTGCTCCCATCGGTCTCCAGCAGTTTCTGACCTACCGAATCGTTACAGTGCAATGAGACTTGCAATGAGAGTTTGTGACCGTTACTTCTGACTTAATCATAGAATCATAGAATCGTAGAGTTGGAAGGGACCTCCTGGGCCATCTGACCAACCCCATGCTCAAAGCAGGATTCTCTAAATCATCCCAGTCAGATGTCTGTCCAGCCTCTGTTTGAAGACTTACATTGAAGGAGAACTCACCACTTCTCGTGGCAGCTTGTTCCACTCATTGATCACTCTAACTGTCAAAAAGTTTTTTCTAATATCTAATCTGTGTCTCCTCCCATTCAGTTTCATCCCATTGCTTCTAGTCTTTCCTTGTGCAAATGAGAATAAAGATGATCCTTCTACAATGTGACAGCCCTTTAGATATTTGTAGACAGCTATTAAGTCTCCTCTCAGTCTTCTCTTTTGCAAACTAAACATTCCCAAATCCTGCAACCTTTCCTCATAAGACAGGGTTTGCAGACCGGTCACCATTCTGGTTGCTCTTTTCTGAACTTGCTCCAGTTTGTTGATGTCTTTTTTAAAAAGTGGTGCCCAAAACTGGACACAATACTCCAGATGAGGTCTGACCAAAGAGGAGTAGAGGGAAATAATGACTTTACGTGATCTAGACTGTATGCTTCTGTTAATACATCCTAGAATTGCATTTGCCTTTTTTGCTGCTGCATCACACTGTTGACTCATATTCAGTCTGTGATCTATTAGTATACCCAAGAAGTCTTTTTCACATGTGCTGTTGCTTAGGCCTATTCCTCCCATTCTGTATATGCTTTTTTTCATTTTTATTGCCCAGATGTAGTACTTTGCATTTTTCCCTGTTAAAAACCATACTGTTAGTTGCTGCCCACTTCTCCAGTTTATATCTTTTTGAATCCTCTCTCTCTCTTCTCTTGTATTAGATATCCCTCCTAGCTTTGTGTCATCAGCAAATTTAATCAGTTTACCCTCAATTCCTTCATCTAAATCGTTGATAAAGATGTTGAACAATACAGGGCCCAGGACAGAGCCCTGTGGTACCCCACTTGAGACATTCTTCCAACTGGATGTGCAGCCATTTACGACCACTCTTTGGGTCCGATCACTAAGCCAGTTATGAATCCACCTAACAGTTGCCTTGTCCATTCCATACTTAGTCATTTTTGCAATAAGGATTGTATGAGATACTTTGTCAAATGCTTTGCTGAAATCAAGATATACTATACAGCATTTCCTTGATCCACCAAATCAGTGATTCCGTCATAGAAGGAAATTAAGTTAGTCTGACATGACTTATTAGTTACAAACCCATGCTGACTCTGTTTAATCACTTCATTCTTATCCAGGTACTGACATACATGTTGTTTAATAATTTGTTCAAAGATCTTTCCTGGTATAGAATCAGACTCACCGGCCTATAGTTGCCTGGGTCCACCTTCTTCCCCTTTTTGAAGATAGGAACAACATTTGCTCTTCTCCAGTCTTCTGGGACTTCTCCTGTTCTCCAAGAATTTTCAAAGATTATGGAGAAGGGTTCAAAAATTTATTCTGCTATCTCCTTCAGTACTCTGGGATGTAATTCATCTGGACCTGGAGACTTGAATTCATTTAGGTTAGCTAAGTGTTTCTTCACAATCTTTCTGTTTATAGATATCCTGGATTCTTCTATTCCCTTAATAGGACAGTGAAGAACAGTTGATGTTACATTTCCTTTCTGAGAGAAAACAGATGCAAAATAGGAATTTAAAAGTTCGGCCTTCTGAACATCCAGTCTTACCATTTCATCATTTTCATCCTGTAAAAATCAGACTCACCGGCCTATAGTTGCCTGGGTCCACCTTCTTCCCCTTTTTGAAGATAGGAACAACATTTGCTCTTCTCCAGTCTTCTGGGACTTCTCCTGTTCTCCAAGAATTTTCAAAGATTATGGAGAAGGGTTCAAAAATTTATTCTGCTATCTCCTTCAGTACTCTGGGATGTAATTCATCTGGACCTGGAGACTTGAATTCATTTAGGTTAGCTAAGTGTTTCTTCACAATCTTTCTGTTTATAGATATCC
The DNA here is from genome assembly GCF_039654945.1 of Dendrobates tinctorius. NCBI lineage: Eukaryota > Metazoa > Chordata > Amphibia > Anura > Dendrobatidae > Dendrobates > Dendrobates tinctorius. The sequence goes on from NW_027361679.1 coordinate 3,760,810, forward strand.
TGGATTCTTCTATTCCCTTAATAGGACAGTGAAGAACAGTTGATGTTACATTTCCTTTCTGAGAGAAAACAGATGCAAAATAGGAATTTAAAAGTTCGGCCTTCTGAACATCCAGTCTTACCATTTCATCATTTTCATCCTGTAAAAATCCTATAGCATCTTTGACTTTTCTTTTACTTTTGACATATCCCCCAAATCTTTTATTATTGTTTTTGACATCTCTTGCAAGCCTCAATTTATTGTCAGCTTTAGATAATCTGATTTGTGCCCTGCATGTTCTGCAGTCAGCATTATATTCTTCTTTAGATATGCCTCCCTCTTTCCATTTTATAAACATTTTTTTCTTCCTTTTTAGCATGTGCTTAAGTTCTGTGTTCATCCATCCTGGCTTCCTTAAATGCTTCCTATTCTTCCCTCTTTTTGGAATTGTTAACAATTGTGTTTAATAATTTCATTTTTCAAGATTTCCCATCCTTCCTGGACATTTTTGTCTTTAACCCCTTTCTGCCATCCGACGTACTATCCCGTCCACGGTACCCGGGCCCGTATGACCGGGGACGGGATAGTACGTCGGCGCGATCAGCGGCGCCCACGTGGTGAGCGCCGCTGATCGCGGCCGAGTGTCAGCTAATTATCATAGCTGACACCCGGCACAATGTGTCAGGGGCGGTCACGGACAGCCCCCGACACGTTAACCCCTTGCACACCGCGATCAAACACGATCGCGGTGTACCGGGGGTTAAAGGGAAGCATCGGCAGGGAGGGGGCTCCCTCCGTGCTTCCCTGAGCCCCCCACGGCAGCGCAATGTGCAGCGCTGCTGCGGGGGACTCCCTTCCTCCAGGCCCCCGAATCCAAGATGGCGACGGGGGCCTTCGGGGGCCTGCGGAAGCTGGCTTCCTCAGTGCCTGCAAAGCGCAGGCATGAGGAAGCCTTCTGCACTGCCTGTGTCAGATCGCTGATCTGTCACAGTGATCTGTGATGTGACAGATCAGCGATCTGTCACAGGACAGTGATGTCCCACCTGGGACTATTTAATAAAGTTAAAAAAAAATTAAAAAAAAGTGTAAAAATTATTAAAAAAAAATCGCCAAATAAATTAGAAAAAAAAAAAAAATATTCCCCCAATAAATCCATTTTTTGGAAATAATAAAAAAAAAAACAATAAAAGTACACATATTAGGTATCGCCGCGTCTGTAACGACCCGCCCTATAAAACTGTCCCATTAGTTAACCCCTTTAGCGAACCCCTTAAAAAATAAAAATAAAAAACGAAGCAAAAAATAATGATTTATTATCATACCGCCAAACAAAAAGTGTAATAACGCGCGATCAAAAAGACGCATATAAATATCCATGGTACCGCTGAAAACGTCATCTTGTCCCGCAAAAAACGAGCCACGACACAGTATCATCAGCGAAAAAATAAAAAAGTTATAGCTCGCTGAATAAAGCGATGCAAAAATAATTATTTTTTATATAAAATAGTTTTCATTGCATAAAACCGACAAAAACATAAAAAACGACCTAAATGAGGTATCGCTGTAACCGTACTGACCTGAAGAATAAAACCGCTTTATCAATTTTACCGCACGCGGAACGGTGTAAACGCACCCCCCCAAAAGAAATTCATGAAATGCTGGTTTTTGTTCATTCTGCGTCCCAAAAATCGGAATAAAAAGCGATCAAAAAATTTCACATGCCCGAAAATGGTACCAATAAAAACGTCAACTCGTCCCGCAAAAAATAAGACCTCACATGACTCGGTGGGTCAAAATACGGAAAAATTATAGCTCTCAATATGTGGTGATGCAAAAACTATTTTTACAATAAAAAGCGTCTTTTAGCGTGCGACAGCCACCAAACATAAAAACCGCCATAAATAGTAAATCAAACCCCCCGTTATCACCCCCTTAGTTAGGGAAAAATAATAAAATAAAAAAAATGTATTTATTTCCATTTTTCCATTAGGGTTAGGGCTAGGGGTGTGTTGGGTAGGGTTAGGGCTAGGGTTAGGGTTAGGGTTAGGGCTAGGGTTAGGGTTAGGGCTAGGGCTAGGGTTAGGGTTAGGGCTAGGGTTAGGGTTAGGGCTAGGATTAGGGTTAGGGGCGTGTTGGGGTTCGGGTTGGAGTTAGAATTGGGGATTTCCACTGTTTGGGCACATCAGGGGCTCTCCAAATGCAACATGGCGTCTGATCTCAATTCCAGCCAATTCTGAGTTGAAAAAGTCAAATGGTGCTCCTTCCCTTCCAAGCTCTGCTATGCGCCCAAACAGTGTTTTACCCCCACATGTAGGGTATCAGCCTACTCAGGACAAATTGCAAAACAATTTTTGGGGTCCAATTTCTCCTGTTACCCTTAGGAAAATAAAAAATTGGGGGCAAAAATATCATTTTTGTGGAAAAAAATGATTTTTTTATTTTCACGTCCGAGTGTTATAAACTTCTGTGAAACACTTGGGGGTTCAAAGTGCTCCCCACACATCTAGATAAGTTCCGTGGGGGGGTCTAGTGTCCAAAATGGGGTCACTTGTGGGGAGTTTCAATAGTTTAGGTACATCAGGGGCTCTCCAAACGCACATGACACCCGCAGACCATTCCATCAAAGTCTGCATTCCAAAACGTCACTGCTTCCCTTCCGAGCCACGACGTGTGTCCATACAGTAGTTTTCTCCCACATATGGGGTGTCAGCGTGCTCAGGACAAATTGGACAACAACTTTTGGGGTCCAATTTCTCCTGTTACCCTTGGGAAAATGAAAAAATTGGGGACTAATTGATCATGTTTCTGGAAAAAATACGATTTTTTTATTTTCATGCCCGGGCATTATAAACTTCTGTGAAGCCCTTGGGGGTTCAAAGCGCTCACCACACATCTAGATAAGTCCCTTAGGGGGTCTCGTTTCCAAAATGGGGTCACTTGTGGGGGTTTCCACTGTTTAGGTACATTAGGGGCTCTCCAAAGGCAACATGACACCCGCAGACCATTCCATCAAAGTCTGCATTCCAAAACGTCACTGCTTCCCTTCCGAGCCCCGACGTGTGTCCATACAGTAGTTTTCTCCCACATATGGGGTGTCAGCGTACTCAGGACAAATTGGACAACAACTTTTGGGGTTCAATTTCTCCTGTTACCCTTGGGAAAATAAAAAAATTGGGGACTAATTGATCATGTTTGTGGAAAAAATACGATTTTTTTATTTTCATGCCCTGGCATTATAAACTTCTGTGAAGCCCTTGGGGGTTCAAAGTGCTCACCTCACATCTAGATACGTTCCTTAGTGGGTCTAGTTTTCAAAATGGGGTCATTTGTGGGGGGTTTCCACTGTTTAGGTACATTAGGGGCTCTCCAAAGGCAACATGACACCCGCAGACCATTCCATCAAAGTCTGCATTCCAAAACGTCACTACTTCCCTTCCGAGCCCTGACGTGTGCCCATACAGTAGTTTTCTCCCAGATATGGGGTATCAGCATACTCAGGACAAATTGGACAACAACTTTTGGGGTCCAATTTCTCCTGGTACCCTTGGGCAAATAAAAAAATGGTGACTAAAAGATCATGTTTGTGGAAAAAATACGAATTTTTTATTTTCACGCCCGGGCGTTGTAAACTTCTGTGAAGCACTGGTGGGTTCAAAGTGCTCACCACACATCTAGATAAGTTCCTTGGGGGGTCTAGTATACAAAATGGTGTCATTTGTGGGGGGGTTCCACTGTTTAGGTATATTAGGGGCCAGGGCCGGACTGGGACTAAAATTCAGCCCTGGCATTTGAAGTTACACAGGCCCACTAGTCACATGGTGACTATATAATATCTTTGTACAGTTGTAGTTTACAAGAAGTGAGAGGAGATTAACACGACTATATAACATGTAGTCACAGCTGTGCCCAGTATTTCAGCTCAGTCCTATTTATTGCTTTTAGGTACAGTACTCCTCCCAAATCTCTGTCCCCTTTTGTATGCATGATTACAGAATTCCTGGCAGAACTGCTCTCTATTGGGCAACCAGACCCCCTGGTCATAGCCGCCCCTATCATACCTCCCAACTTTTGAAGAAGGGAAAGACGGACAAAGACTGTGGCGCGCGCAGCGCGCCGCTGCAAATTTTGGCCACGCCCAACCACACCCATTTCACAACTAGTCACACCCATGTCCACACCTAATCGCACCCATTTAGCACTGCTGATCACACTGACTGGTACTGAGGGCACAGTGGCTGGCATTATGGGCACACTGACTGGCACTAAGGAAGAGAGAAAACAGAGAGAGAGAGAGAAAAAAGAAAACAGAGAGAGCGAGAAAGAAAGAAAGAACAGTGAGAGACAAAGAAAGAACAGTGAGAGAAAGAAAGAGGGGAAAGAAAGAAAGAACAGAGAGAGACAGAGAAAGAACAGAGAAAGAAAGAAGTAAAGAAAAGAAAGAAAGAACAGAGAGAAAGAGAGGAAAGAAAAAGAAAGAAAGAGGGGAAGAAAGAACAGAGAGAGAAAAAAGAAAGATTAGAGAGAGAAAGAAAGAACAGAGAGAGAATGAAAGAACAGAGAAAGAAAGAAAAAGAGAGAAAGAAATAAAGAAAGATTCTACAAAGATACTATAGCAGTTCGGCTCCCATTGTAGTGCCCACCTGAGCCTCCCGGTGCAGGACATATCATGATCCGCTCACATGGTCGGCATCCCCGATTCCAAGGCGATCCTGCTGTCTGCGCTGTCGGAGGAGGACACGGTGATGGATCTGAAGCATTCCTGGTTCCGTCACAATCTCCTCAAGAAATTATCTAATTTCCGGTCAGCTTCCAGCACATCACTTCAGGTGGAACGTCATGTGTGTGTTTTAAAATGCTCCTCGGGGCTCCGCCGTGTACTCCTGTGTCCGTGGGAAAAGCCCGCTTTGTATGCTTTGTACACACTTGGCTTCGCTCCGTACATCCCGTACACATATGGCTCCACTCCATACACACACGGTTCCACTCCGTCCACCTTGTACACGCGTGGCTCCTCTCCGTACACCTCGTACACGCGCGGCTCCTCTCCGTACACCTCGTACACGCGCGGCTCCGCTCCGTCCACCTCGTACACACGGCTCCTCTCCGTACACCTCATACACGCGCGGCTCCACCTCGTACACACACACGGCTCCGCTCCGTACACCTCGTACACATGGCTCCTCTCCGTACACCTCGTACACATGCGGCTCCTCTCCGTACACCACGTACACACACGGCTCCTCTCCGTACACCTCGTACACGCGGCTCCACTCCGTACACACGGCTCCGCTCCGTACACCTCGTACACACGGCTCCGCTCCGTACACCTCGTACACACGACTCCGCTCCCTACACCTCGTACACACGGCTCTGCTCCGTACAACTCGTACACACACGGCTCCGCTCCGTACACCTTGTACACACACACGGCTCTGCTCCGTACACCTCGTACACACGGCTCCGCTCCGTACACCTCGTACACATGGCTCTGCTCCGTACACCTCGTACACACGTGGCTCCGCTCCGTACACCTTGTACACACATACGGCTCTGCTCCGTACACCTCGTACACACACGGCTCCGCTCTGTACACCTCGTACACACGCGGCTCCGCTCCGTACACCTCGTACACACACGGCTCCGCTCCGTACACCTCGTGCACACACGGCTCCGCTCCGTACACCTCGTACACACACGGCTCCGCTCCGTACACCTCGTACACACGGCTCTGCTCCGTACATCTCATACACACACAGCTCTGCTACATCCACACTGTAAATCCTGACCCCACACATACTTACCTCAACCAGCACCATGACAACAGCAAAGCAGAGTCTTGCAGACGGTAGAGGCAAGGCTGAGCGCACAGGACCTGTGATGAGGTCACAGGAGGGGCGGAGTCAGGGGTGATATGATCGGGGGTCTGGACAAAGGCTCCTGATCATGTGACCCCCTGACTCCTCCCCTCCTGTGACCTCATCACAGGTCCTGCGAACAGAGCGAGCAGGCAAGCGAGTGCGACGCTGTGAGTGGCTGTGGGGGTGAGGGGGTCTCATGCTACGGCGAGGATGGGGTGCGTGGGGGGGGCGTGGCAGCTTATCTCCCTGCAGTGCGGGAGGAACTTGAAACTATCACCGCCGTGCCCGCAGAGGGCCGGCGGCAGGAGCAACAGTGGCCGCAGCAGCTGGCAAGCGGCCAGATGTTCGGGCGCTGCCGCCCGCGGCCCACATGACAGCGGCCCAGCGGGAAAATGCCCGGTTGGTTATATTGCCAATCCGGGCCTGTTAGGGGCTCTCCAAAGGCAACATGACACCCGCAGACCATTCCATCAAAGCCTGCATTCCAAAACGTCACTACTTCCCTTCCGAGCCCCGACGTGTGCCCATACAGTAGTTTTCTCCCACATATGGGGTATCAGCATACTCAGGACAAATTGGACAACAACTTTTGGGGTCCAATTTCTCCTGGTACCCTTGGGAAAATAAAAAAATGGTGACTAAAAGATCATGTTTGTGGAAAAAATACGAATTTTTTATTTTCACGCCCGGGTGTTATAAACTTCTGTGAAGCACTGGGGTTGTCAAAGTGCTCACCACACATCTAGATAAGTTCATTAGGGGGTCTAGTTTCCAAAATGGTGTCATTTGTGGGGGGTTTCCACTGTTTTGGTACATGAGGGGTTTTCCAAACGCGACATCGTGTCCGATCTCAATTCCAGCCAAAAACGTCAAATGGCGCTGCTTCCCTTCCGAGCTCTGCCATGCGCCCAAATAGTGGTTTACCCCCACATATGGGGTATCAGCGTACTCAGGACAAATTGCACAATAACTTTTAGTGTCCTGTTACCCTTGGAAAAATAAGAATTGAGGGTGAAAAGATCATTTTTGTGGAAAAAATATGATTTTTTAATTGTATGGCTTTATGTTATAAACTTCTGTGAAGCCCATGGGGGTTCAAAGTTCTCACCACACATCTAGATAAGTTCCTTAGGGGGTCAAGTTTCCAAAATGGTGTCATTTGTGGGGGGGTTCCACTGTTTTGGTACATCAAGAGTTTTCCAAACGCGACATGGTGTCCGATCTCAATTCCAGCCAAAAACGTCAAATGGCGCTGCTTCCCTTCCGAGCTCTGCCATGCGCCCAAATAGTGGTTTACCCCCACATGTGGGGTATCAGCGTACTCAGGACAAATTGCACAATAACTTTTAGCATCCTGTTACCCTTGGAAAAATAAGAATTGAGGGTGAAAAGATCATTTTTGTGTAAAAAATATGATTTTTTAATTGTATGGCTTTATGTTATAAACTTCTGTGAAGCCCATGGGGGTTCAAAGTTCTCACCACACATCTAGATAAGTTCCTTAGGGGGTCAAGTTTCCAAAATGGTGTCATTTGTGGGGGGGTTCCACTGTTTTGGTACATCAAGAGTTTTCCAAACGCGACATGGTGTCCGATCTCAATTCCAGCCAAAAACGTCAAATGGCGCTGCTTCCCTTCCGAGCTCTGCCATGCGCCCAAATAGTGGTTTACCCCCACATGTGGGGTATCAGCGTACTCAGGACAAATTGCACAACAACTTTTATGGTCCTGTTACTTTTGGAAAAATAAGAATTGAGGGTGAAAAGATCATTTTTGTTGAAAAAATATGATTTTTTAATTGTACCACTGTACGTTATAAACTTCTGTAAAGCCCTTGTGGGTTCAAAGTTCTCACCACATATCTAGATAAGTTCCTTGGGGGGTCTAGTTTCCAAAATGGGTCACTTGTAGGGGGTTTCCACTGTTTAGGTACATCAGGGACTCTCCAAACGTGACATGGCGTCCAATCTGAATTCCAGCCAATTTTGCATTGAAAAAGTCATACGGCGCTCCTTCCATTCTGAGCTCTGCCATGCGCCGAAACAGTCGTTCTCCCCCACATATCAGGTATCTGCGTACTCAGGACAAATTGCACAATAACTTTTGCAGTTCAATTTCTCCTGTTACCCTTGGTAAAATAAAAAAAATTGAACCTGAAGTATTTTTTTTATGAAAAAAAGTTAGATGTTCATTTTTTTTTAAATATTCAAAAAAATTCCTGTGACGCACCTAAAGGGTTAATAAACTTCTTGAATGTGGTTTTGAGCACCTTAAGGGGTGCAGTTTTTAGAATGGTGTCACTTTTGGGTATTTTCTATCATATAGACCCCTCAAAGTGGCTTCAAATGTGATGTGGTCCGTAAAAATAAAATGGTGTTGTAAAAATGAGAAATCGCTGGTCAACTTTTAACCCTTATAACTTCCTAACAAAAAAAAATTTTGGTTCCAAAATTGTGCTGATGTAAAGTAAACATGTGGGATATGTTGGTTATCAAGTTTTTTGTGTGCCGTATCTCTGTGATTTAAGGGCATAAAAATTCAAAGTTGGAAAATTGCGAAATTTTCAAAATTTTCACCAAATTTCCATTTTTCTCACAAATAAACGCAAGTTATTTGAATGAAATTTTACCACTAACATGAAGTACAATATGTCACGAGAAAACAATGTCAGAATCACCGGGATCCATGGAAGCGTTCCAGAGTTATGACCTCATAAATGTACAGTGGTCAGAATTGTAAAAATTGGCCCGTCATGAACGTGCAAACCACCCTTGGGGGTGAAGGGGTTAAGGATATCCAGCCATTGGATCCCTCCAATTCTCTTTCTGAATCCCTTAAAATCTGCCTTTCTGAAATCTAACCTTCTGAGTCTGAGTCTTCACAGGTCTTCCTCCTCTAGTTATCCAAAATTCTAAAATAGCATGGTCGCTACCTCCTAGGGTCCCAGCCACTTTTACCTCCTCAACCATTTCCTCCCTGTTTATAAGGATTAGATCCAAGGTAGCAGTTCCCCTTGTTTTCTCCCCTACCTTTTGGAAGCTAAAGTTGTCAGCAAGAGAGGATAAGAATTTCCTTGACCTGTTAGTTTTGCCTGATAGAGATTCCCAACAAGTGTCTGGATAGTTGAAATCTCCCATGACAACTATGTCATATTTTTTGGAGAACTTGGCCATTTGATGCATAAAGAGTTCATCCATATCTTCAGCTTGCACAGGCGGCCTGTAGTAAATGCCTACACTGGTGTCCTTTCCATTGTTCTGTCCTTGTATTCTTACCCAAACAGTTTCCACAGAACTCCCAGTTTCTGAAGCTTCAAACCAATCAGAAGGTTCGGTCATGAGATAGTGCTGTGGGACTGGAACGGTGCTGATAAGAGGTGAATACTACAGTAACGGACCTTGGATTAGAAGCCCCACTCCAGCTCTGAAAAAAATTGCTGATGTGGTGCTTGTCACACACAGTGTAGAAATACTAAGTGCAACACAAAGGGATGAGGGGAAGGAAGCCCACACGAAGGCATGAGGGAAAGGAAGACCAAACACTAGGGAATGGGGGAGTGGAGAACCTCTAGGCAGATCCTATAACACCCTGCCTACCATACCGTCCCACATTGGTTCAACACCAATCACCGAGCAGGAAACCTAAACCCTGTATATCCCTATAGCTAGGCTCTGCATAGGGGAGAAGGGATGAGCACTGGTCAGTCCCCACTGTCAACCGAACACAACAAGGGAGACAAATAAGGAGAGAGGAACTTAGCTTGAGCAGACTCCAGAGAGATCACACCAAACGTCCTCCAAGAGCAACAGAGAGGAAGTTAGCCGACAGCTCCAGCTCCAAGCCCTCACATGGAAAAAAGTGAATATCACCAACAACTTCCTGAAGCAGGCTGGGAGTTTATAAGCGACCAAGATCCAGGTGTGTCAATTAGAGCTGGAGGGAGGTTGCCACTGGGTCTAATAGTCAGAAGGGTTAAGAAATTGTCTTCAATGCCAAATGCAGAGACCTTCAGCAGCCAGATGTAGAGCGGCTATCTGTTGAATTTGACACACCTGTGACAGTGCTTTAAAATGAATCTTTTCAAAATCAAAATAGAATGAAAAAACTATTATCTTTATCTCTGTAAAATATACCGTAAATATTCGAGTATAAGCCGAGGCACCTAATTTTACCACAAAAAACTTGTGGCCCCCTCATCCCTGTACTGGTATGCATTGCCTCCTCATTCCTGATATATGCTGGCAAGCAGCGCATGGCAGTTATGTCATGCGCTGCTTACAAGCAGAGGACATCTGCCGTAATACTCAAGGCTCTCCACGCTGGGACTATGGGCATGTTAAGCAGTGAATATTCATTGATATTTAATAATGAGCACAGTAACCTCAGCCACTGGCTTGCTGCAGTGACCAGGCGATCATGTGTGCCTACTACTAAAGAGAATGGATATTCACTGCTCTCCACACCCATGGGATTGGAGAGCAGTGAACATTCATTCCCTTAATTAGCGGGCACACTTCAGAGCCCAGCAGCTGCAGGAAGCCGGCTACTGCAAATAACAGGGTGTCTACTATTGATGAGAAATTAATATTCACTGCTCTCCACTCCCATGGGCATGGAGAGCAGTGAATATTTATGTCTCTTTAGCAACGGGTACAGGTGTTAACTACAACAGCCTGCTCCTGGCTGTTGTAACCCGCCTAAATGGTAAGTAGGATCCTCACTCAAATATAAGCAGAGGGGGCTTTTTCAGCATTAAAAATGTGCTGAAAAACTAGGCTTATACACGGTATACACTCCTCAACATCAAAATTGCAATGCCAACAAAAAAAAGTCGTGGAATTATGGAAATCACAGGATCAACAGACATGTTAAAGATATGCTTATGATGATTAAAAGAAATCATTAAAAAATAAATAATTAAAAAATGGAAACAACATTTTAAAAATAATCTTGATTTATTCAGTGTCAATTATAAGCGCCATGAACAGAGATACGTGAATTTATGCACCTTGTCGTTCTATCAGTGAGGTTAATGGTCATCTGAGGAATACTGATTGCACTTTTGGAACAGAAAGCATTGAGATCTGCTGCTTTTAGCTCCCTTTTAAGATGCCAACGAATGGTGTCCCAGAAACTGCAGGCCATGGTAGCACGATTAGGCCATGCAGGCTATTCACAGTAGCACATGCACCTGTGGCCAGGCATTGTCTTGTTGAAAAATGGATCCTGGGATACTTTGGAGAAATGGCCGTATGACTGCTTCCATGACCAAAATCACCTCCATACCATAATCCCTGGGGTAGGACCACACCTCTCAAGGCTATCATTTTGCAGAGTAAGACGGCAATGGAGGCTGGAATGGAATTTTATCATCTTCAATTATGAGTCCTATTTTCGTCTTGGATGCAGTGATAGCTAGATATTGTTCTGGAGACCATGTTGGCAACGATACAAAGAAAGAGGCTATAGCATGTAAGTATGTGTAGTTCTAGGTTTTCTTGCACTCAGCGCAAAATTCCAGCTTGGAGCTCCCCAGCTATAATCAGCTTAAGTGGTTGGAGAATTCGTCATGTGACCGCGATTTTCATACTTATGGTCATGTGTCAACTAGCTTCTCTTCCTACTTTTTTCAATGTACAGTCAAAAGCTACAGACCCTACTTCATTGAGAGAAACACGAAGAGAAACTAGTTGTCACGTAACCATAAGTATGAAAACTGCATATGAATGTTCATGTGGTGACTGCTGGAACTGGCAAGGAGTGCCGAATCCTGAAAGTCTATGTGAATATATTTAATATTTGGCATGCTACAGTGCTTAATTTTAAAATTCATATTCCTAACGTAAGTAAAAATATAATAAGCCTTAACATGTCAGACCATACAATACTTTATTACATAGCATGTATCACGTAATCTGACAAGTTATGAATTGTTATATGTGTACTGCATCAGAACCAATAACAGTACAGGAACACAATAACAGAAAAACCATTACTACATCACCAGAACCACTCTCAGTACATGAATACATAGGCAAAATTAGCATAGCGATCAACCGCAATGTCAGGTCAGCCCCATATCCAATTGTATTGCGTGAATCCACAACTCCTAGCATGTCCTTAAAAATGGACTGCAGACCATACAGGAACCCCAGTACTGATGAGATAAATAGCATCACAATTAAACATTTACACCTAGGTATCTTATTGATGACATCTTCCCTGATTGGATTAGTTCTTTCATCTCCTCTCCATCTTGCCCAGGTGCCATGATGACTTTTCACGTTGCCCACTTGTCACTGCAGATTTCTATCTTATCTGGTCTTTTGCAGCAGTACCCACTCATAGTTGAAGAGTGACATGCACATGCAGAAAGATAGATCTGTGGAACACTTTTTTCATCAAGTCAGAATATTTCTTAGAGATGTGCTAGGATTCTGCCCTGAAAAAGTTTTTCGTCCTAGAGGTGCAATAGGAATTTTCCTAATCTGAAGGCTGTCAGCTCCCATTATTTTATAAGTCACATCTAGACTCAGCAGTCAGAGGGAGGAAACTCCTTCTCTGACAAAATGATTTATTTTTCTAACTCCTCTCACAAAATGTCTGACCTTCACCAGCCGCCTCAATTCCTAACTAACTCACAGCAGTAAGCTCCTCCCACACTCATGTGACTCTCACAGCTGCAGACATTAGCTGACTGCCCTGGGGAGTTTGTTCCAGAAGCTTCTGCATACAAAGCAGAGCTGGATCATATGATCACCCCTTTGAGGGGAACATTAACCATTTTTGTCCAGCCAGTCAGCAGGTCTCACAATGTGTTTACAATATACAGTTCAAAAAGAAATTGAATTAAGTACTGCCCCCACAAGATGTCCTTTTCATCCTGTATGGTGCCCTATAAGACAATCCAGGACTTTTGTCTCTATGGCGACAGTTTGAAAAAGATTTGGAGAAATTGAAAAGTCACAACTACAGTCGCAAATTATATAGTGCTCCTTGATTATCTGCCTATATTTGTGGAATAAACCTTATACCTCTGCATGTTTTTGGAGTGTGCGGTGAATATCTCCTACTGTTTCCTATCCTGGGGTCCCACTCCCATTCTACTAGCACCTCAATTACAGCCACTGTGTGCTCTCCAAATTTTGTTACGTACTTTTCATCCTTGTCACTGAGCTTTATTTGGTCCCTTGTGGAACTAAAAGCAGCGCAGCCATCAGGACCTCTGAGCTGCATCTCTGCTTGCAGCATTTTCAGTGCTGAAGCAACAGTGTCTGAAAAAAGTTAGCCTAGCATTGATTGGCATCTTTATCAACCAGCGTTAGGCTGCATTTCCACACACAAGGAGGGCGGTGAGTGCTCCTTCTCTGCCATCCATAGGTGATAACTGTGCTCTGATCTGCAGACAGCTCATCAGTGCAGAGTGCAATGCTGCAGAACTTCTCCCTGCTTACTCCCCCAGTGATGGAGCTGCACAAATCAGCCAGCAGGGAAAGTAGCCATCAAGTACAGACTGGGGCTGAAATTCAGTCCTGGCATTTGAAATCACTCAGGCCCATATTGTCCCCGTCTCCAAGCACCACATGGGATATATTACTAATATTACCCTGGATAGAGGAAAGCAAGATTTACTGCAAGACCAATATTTCTAATGATACCCCTTGCTCTGATGGGGTAAGTGAGGGAGTCAGCCACTTTGTGCTCCGTCACAACTGTTTACAGTATGGGTGTCTTGAGCACACCGATTCTGTGAACAATGTAGCAGACAAGGCAGCCCACAAGCAGACAGGCCCTTCAGGCACTTGCCAGAATTGCCAGAAGGTCAGTCCGACCCTGGCAGCCATTCTCACACTGTTTCTCCCCTAAGTCGGCACTGATAGATATGTTACTGTTACTCCTGCCTTCCGTGTTCATGGGAGAAGCAGCCCTGCTGGCGCCCTTCCTGCACTCTGCACCCAGGTCACATGTGCCGCATGCCCTCCTCAGATACATACTGAATTTGCATATCAATCCTAAGATTTTCATCATTCCATGACTTTGTTTTCTTGGTGTTGCGATTTCAATGTTGAAGAGTGTATTTAGTACTAGAAAATTGCACCGACTTTTCATAAACTTTACTCAGCCACATTGTAAAATATCTAATACAATATGAAATATACTAGAAAGTTTACCATAATGTCGGTGATTGTAGTCAAACTTTAATTTACATTGGTATAAAAAACTGGTTTATGCAAATACACAAAAATACAAAAAAAATGCAAATGTTCAAAATCATAAATGTTTCTAGCTGTCTGACTGCAGATTAATATAATCTGGATCTAGGGAGAATACTATAAAACTTTGTAACATTTATGTATTGTGGTGTAATGACCACTGTGTCCGCTAGGGGGTGCTGTGTGGATGTCATAGGAGAAAGGATGAATCGCAGAACCATGAAGGACCGTTATGTATCTCAAGGTGGGTGGCCTTGAGATGGAGACTGATGCATGTATTGACCAGCAGTGATACTGCTGAGGTGTCGTTTCTACGTGTAAGGGAGAAGTCTCCAGGTAATTAGAGAGATGGGCGGACCTAGTTACCTACAAACCCACCCAGGGGGTGTGTTTAAAGCACTGTTGTAAAGAGTGTGAAAATGCCTGAAGGACCTCTGATGAGGTCAGTCATGTGACCCAGTGGGAGTGGCTATGAACAATATAATATGGCCAGGGTGAGTCACAAGAGGTGAAGGCAGGGACCCGGTTGGTCCAGAGTGGAAGGTCCCATGAGGAGAGTTGTCTCCTGGCTAACAGCCTGTGTGTGGCTGAGTGTAATGGCTGCCAGCATCTGAGAGTCCCAGAGGAGAGAGTGGATGTCTGCAGTGTGGAGCAACAGCCATGAGAGAACCCTGACGTTGGTGAGATAATTATGAGGCAGAAGAGTCTGTGTATGCTGGACATTGCTACCAGAGTGAAGCTATAATGGACGCTATGCTGTTATATGCTGTTTATGTTGCTTCTGTGGGTTTATGATGGAGGAATAAACCGCATGGACTATGTTATGATTTATGAAAACACGGTGCCGGATGTGTTTTGTTCACTGCCTAGCGAGGATCCCCTAACTGAATAACAGCGCTACCTCACATTTGGTGGAGAAAGCTATGGGCATTGTTGTAGCCTTGTTGCTAGGAGCAACGGAAGAGGACTGCAAAGTCGGTTGCTAAGGGCAACGCTGAGCCAGGAGGGCTGATGGTATGGAAAGCCGTGTGATATGCTGACTGGAATCAGTGGAAAAGACTTATAGGATACCTCTGCAGTAGAGGGGTCCGAGAACCTGTGCGGCCAGCAGGTGACGGTCATGAAAACCGTGTTGTACTGACCGGGCTCAGTGAGAAAGAGACTGGTGATTGCTATAGGGTACCTCTGTGGAGAAGAGGTATCCGAGGACCTGTGTGGCCGACACAGGTAACGGACTGGTGTTCGTGTGGTACTGACCTGGGTCAGTGAGTAAGACCGTGTTCCTGGAGGGTTCAGTGAGCAAGGTCCCGGAGGGTCAGTGTTGGGAGGTTCTAGAAGAAGAATCGTCTCCCTGGAGCACGTGGTATGACCTTGGACCTGGTGAGGCGTGAGTGTAGGGCAGTCTCAGGTGGAGACGGATGTCCTGAATAGCACCCGCTGAGCCCTGGACCTGGTGGGGCCGGTGTGTTGGGAAACCCTGGGAGGAGGGTCGGCTCCCTGAATAGCACCCGGTGCGCCCTGTGTGTTGAACGGTCTCAGCCGGAGACGGTACGTCCTGAATAGCACACAGCCAGGACACGTGAGTTTTTTGTGTGGTGTTTTTTTTTCTCTTCTTTTCTCAACTCAGCCTGCGGTGGCGAGGTGGGAGTCAAGAAGGTGACAAGCGGCTTCCGGTAACTCGGCGGGGTTACGAAGGGGACAAGCGGCTTCCGGTGGATCGGCGGGTCCACGAAGACGGCGCAGCAGGAGCGGTGGCAGCGCCAGAAGGAACTGGTGTGGTGTCGGTGATCGGTGACAGCAGGAGCTGTGGTGGTGCCAGCAAGGACTTGTGTGGTATCGTTAAAAAGGCATAAACTGTGTTGTGTGAACTGTGGTCTAAGAAGACCGATATAACGGACATGGGGAAATCTCGAAAGAGGGCGGTGGCCCAAATTGGGGTGGTAGCCCAAAAGGGGGTGGAGTCCCGGAAGGGGGTGGTGACCCAAAGTGGGGTGGTAACCCAAAAAGAAGTGGAGTCCCAGAAGGGGGTGGTAACCAAAAAAGGGGTCGAGTCCCGGGAGAGGGCGGCGACCCAAATTGGGGTGGTTCAGAAAATGGCAGCACTGGTTGACTCAGTGGGTATGTCTGGAGACCCGCAGTGTGTCTGTATGAGTTTTGAGGAGTGCGGTATGGATTTTCCGGATAATAACGGGCCACAGGTGTGTACAGTGATGCTGCACTGGGAAGGAGCCTGTGGTCGGCTGGACTCAGAGAGTCAGGTGACTGGCAGGAACTCCTCTTGTTTTCTCTCTGACCGAGAAAAACGTCAGGATTCGCTGTAAATACGAGGTCACGGTGAACTATACAGTAGGCAGAGTAATGTTCGAGGGGACCAAAGGTGGTGCGTGCCAAGGGGGCGGGATACCATGGGACTTAGTCTATGCCTTGGAGAGGGGCCGGGACTTTGTTTTGTTTGATGACGTATGGTCGGACGATGGAGATGTTTCGACTGTGGGGCCAGTAGACACTGAGACAGTGATGCCTCCTAAAGTGGACAGGTCAGAGGTAGAAGTGACCAGAAGAAGGGGTACATCTGCCCAACTGATGGACCTGACGTGTCATGACATGACTGATGGTGACTTGATTGATGAGACGGCTGAAGTATTAACACGGTTAGACGGTAACGGGAGGGTTCACTCGGCTGACAGGACTGACCCAATGGTACCCTTTGACAATATAATTAAAGAGGTAGTAGTGCGCCACTTGCTGGCCAAAAGGGAACAAGATCATGAGATACAGTTAATAAAAGACAGTGGAAGAACATCTTGAATGAGAAAGAGTCCTGAGACAAATGGCCGAGCACAGGGTGGAGGGGCTCGAGAAAGAAGTCTTGGAGCTCAGAGGTCACCTGTCCACCCGGCAAAATGTGAACGAGAACCTCAAGGAAGAGATGGAGGAATTCAGAGGAGTAGTAAAAAGTCTTCTGCGGAAGAAGTTGGACGAAGACTTTCCGCGGGTGAGCACGAGTGATAATAAGACAGAACTGCCAATAGCCATCTGGGCAAAGGGTCATGAAGTGATCAAATCGTGTGAAGTTGGTGAGTTAGGAATTGAAGATGACAGTCACCCAGTCGGGTCAACGGTAGTGAGGGAAGTGTCCGTGGTAAAGCTAGAGCCTTCGGTCCAGGAAGAAAGGAAGACCACAACCTTCCAGTCTGTGATTGAGGTACCCGAAGACATGCAAGAAGCCTGTGCGAAGGAAGTTGTACATGAGGCTTTCAAAGAGGCGGTCAAAGCGTGTGATGTGCACTGGGCACCTGAGAATCGGCAGTTGTGGTAATATTAGCCAGAGAAGATACATCAAACCGAGTGGCTGACCTGAAAGAAATGCATTTACAATGTCTCCACGCCAAACAGCTGGTCAGGTGGAGTAATATGAAGGCTGCTCGATGCCTAGAGTTAGCGAAGGAGGCTATGGATCGGCTGGGTTTGCGGAAAGGTGTGGCTCCGGTACCCAAAGCTCTGATTGGAAGAATCATTGGAAGATCCGGGAAGGTAATGCAGGACCTTGTGAATATATCTGATGTGGTGAGGGTGAGGATCCCTCCTGATGATGAAGACCAGGTGTCAAGTGAAGTGGATAGGATTCCCATCATGGTGGTTGGCTCCGTGGAAAGCCTGATAGACTTTCGGATGCTCGTGGAGTATCGAGTGGAGTACCTACAAGAAATTGAGCAGTTGAGGCTGGACCGTCGGCGAATTAATAAAGAAATACGGGATACCAGGTGGCGGCCGCCTCCAACCCAAGATGTAAGGACCCGAACGATTCCTCCAAGAAGTGACATGGCAGATGGCCGAAGACTGTCAGCAAGGGGTAGTTCGACTGGCAGGATGACGTTCAAAGACCGTAGTTCCTGTGAGATGCTGAATGGGTCAGACTTAGGCCAGACAGTAGGCCCGATTAAGACTGATGACCGTACCAACCGGGAGAGCTGGTCAGTGAGAGAATGGTCAGGTGATGAAGCGCACTATAAGAGTGTAGTGACTAAACAGTGTCTGATGACGCAGACAAACCGTGAATGGAGGGTCAAAGACAATGACCGGTATTATGACCGCTGGGAGCGGGGGAGGCCTAACGTAGAGATGAGGCCGTATGACAAATGGAGACGGTTCTCTCGACCCAGGGGGCAAGGTATAGTGAGTGCCTGGTCTCGAGAGCCAGGGGTTATGCTGTGTGTTCAACCCCACAGGTTTGAACATAGGGGGATGTGGCGCCCCCAGGAGTATGGTCGCCACAGTGGCTTTGCCTTCCTCCAGGGGAGGGTAATGCCAGGCTTGGAGGCAATGATGGGTCTCTCTCGCAGTCAATCCATACATGCAACACAGTTCCACTCCAGGCCAGCAGGGGGAACTCTGAACCTAGATTAAGGGGAGGAGTGCTCTCTGAGGGCCAGGAGGAAGGAGTAGTCAGTTAGTCTGTGGAGGGTGGAGAGAGAAGCTGGAGGTTGAGCTAGGAAAGGAGAGGTCCCTCACAGTGAGCGCATGAACTGGAGCCTGGTCTCCACGGTTGTACGGATACTAACGGTCATACAACAGATACCAGAGGAGTAGGAGGCTGTAAATGCCCTACTCCCATCTAAGACCTGAGGGCACAATACCAGCTTGGATAGAGAGCCGGGACTCAGGAGAAAGGAGCCCCCGAGAAATGCTACAGCTGTCTGCCATGCAAGTAAGGTTCTTGGGAACTTCAGTGTAACTCAGTGCTTGGAGTACTTCATTCAAATAGGCGCTAGGAAGGAGACTGCACGGCCTGTCTGCTGAGGAGAATCCCTGAATTGCTTCCAGGCTAGCCTGCTCCAATACCATCTGTAATCAGGATCCTGGACTGCAGTTATCAAGTAAAGGTACAGAAATTGCACCCTGCCGTGTCTTGTCTGCTTCCTACCTTTCCGGCACGGCTACATCCCCGTGCCAACCACTTCTACACTGCCCTGGGACAACAGCCCTGCCTGTGGAGGGCTATACCATCATTGCTGCACCACACCATCTGTCCCGGAGGATCTGTTTGCAGCATCGGCGTAACACCTCCCTTGCTGAACACCACAGGTGGCGTCACGAACTATTCCATTCCATTAACTACATTCCCCCATTACTTGGGCGCCCAGGGCCATGGTCCGGGTCACCGCTGCTGTGACACATCCCACGGACACCGGCCCGGTACCGAGTACCCCACAGCCCTAGGAGGGCGACCCAATTTGGCGTCATGAACAGGATTGTTGCCCGTGAAGATAGTGAACTTGGCAGAGGCTAGGTAATGTTTGAACCTTTCGGTGACAGCCCAGACTATGGCAAGGAACTCCAGCTTGAAAGAACTGTAATTATCAGGGTTCCTTTCAGTGGGGCGCAGCTTCCTGCTGGCATAGATCACTCTTTCTTTCCCATTCTGTATCTGCGACAGTACTGCTCCTAGTCCCACGTTGCTGGCATCTGTGTACAACACAAAGGGTTTTTTTTCATAATCTGGGTAGGCCAGAACTTCGTCTCCTGTGAGAGCCATCTTCAATCTGGTGAAGGATCTTTCCAACTCTTCAGTCCATTCAAAGGTGGAATTTTTCTGTTTGGTCTTCTTGGACTGCCCTACCAGAAGGTTTTGCATAGGGGTGGCTATTTCGGTAAAGCCCTTGATGAATCTTCGGTAGTAGCCTACCAGTCCAAGGAATTGGCGTACTTCATGAAGGTTGCTGGGCTTCGGCCAGTCCTGGATGACCGTGACCTTGTCAGGATCTAGCACCTTCTACACTGACCAAATGACTGAGGTACTGCACCTTGGGCTTCAGGAGGTGGCACTTGGAGGGCTTCCCCTTCAGGCCAAAATTGGACAAAGCTTCAAACACTTCAGCCAGGTGTTCCAGATGATCTTCATAGGTTTTGGAGAAAACAATGACATCATCCAGGTACAACAGGACCGTATCAAAGTTCATGTGTCCCAGGCAGCACTCCATCAGCCGTTGAAATGTTCCTGCAGCAGTGCAGAGCCCAAATGGCATATAATTGAACTCACAGAGACCCATTGGAGTGGTATATGCTGTTTTCTCCTTGTCTGCCTCTGCCTACAGATAACCTGTAAGAGTTTCCTTTGGAATTTGTTTTATGGACACTGAACCACAGGACTTGTGTGTGGTCAAAAACTTTCACCATTTGCCCAGGAATGGACCATGGACATTGATGCTTGGACTTGCCATCTTGGGACCATTTTTGAAGCTATTGGTTTTTGTAACTTTTCCATTTTTAAATCTTGTACAATTATTATTGTAACTGTTTATATGTTATTCATGTTTTCTTTTGTTCAGCCCAGGAGTGCTGACTTGCACTAGGGGAGAATGTGGCGCCCCCAGGAGTATGGTCACCACAGTGGCTTTGCCTTCCTCCAGGGGTGGGTAATGCCAGGCTTGGAGGCAATGATGGGTCTCTCTCACAGTCAATCCATACATGCAACACAGTTCCACTCCAGGCCAGCAAGGGGAACAATGAACCTGGATTAAGGGGAGGAGTGCTCTCTGAGGGCCAGGAGGAAGGAGTAGTCAGTTAGTCTGCGGAGGGTGAAGTGTGCAGATGTGGAGAGAGAAGCTGGAGGTTGAGCTAGGAAAGGAGAGCTCCCTCACAGTGAGCGCATGAACTGGAGCCTGGTCTCCATGAATGTACGGATACTAACAGTCCCACAACAGATACCAGAGGAGTAGGAGGCTGTAAATGCCCTACTCCCATCTAAGACTTGAGGGCACAACAGCAGCTTGGATAGAGAGCCGGGACTCAGGAGAAAGGAGCCCCCCGAGATAGGCTACAGCTGTCTGCCGTGCAAGTAAGGTACTTGGGAACATCTGACAGGAGGAACTTCAGTGTAACTCAGTGCTTGGAGTACTTCATTCAAATAGGCACTAGGAAGGAGTCTGCACAGGCCATCTGCTGAGAGAATCCCTGAATTGCTTCCAGGCTAACCTGCTCCAATACCATCTGTAATCAGGACCCTGGACTGCAGTTATCAAGTAAAGGTACAGAAATTGCACTCTGCTGTGTCTTGTCTGCTTCCTACCTTTCCAGCACTGCTACATCCCCGTGCCAACCACTTCTACACTGCCCTGGGACAACAGCCCTGGCTGTGGAGGGCTATACCATCATTGCTGCACCACACCATCTGTCCCGGAGGATCTGTTTGCAGCGTCGGCTTAATACCTCCCTTGCCGAACACCACAGGTGGCGTCACAAACTATTCCATTCCATTAACTACATTCCCCATTACATGGGCGCCCAGGGCCATCGTCCGGGTCACCGCTGCTGTGACACATCCCACTGACACCGGCCCGGTACCGAGTACCCCACAGCCCTGGGAGGGTGACCCAGGGAGGTATGTGGTTTAATGACCACTGTGTCCACTAGGGGGTGCTGTGCGGATGTCCTAGGAGAAAGGATGAATGGCAGAACCATGAAGGACCGTTATGTATCTCAAGGTGGGTGGCCTTGAGATGGAGACTGATGCATGTATTGACCAGCAGTGATACTGCTGAAGTGTTGTTTCTACATGTAAGGGAGAAGTCTCCAGGTAAATAGAGAGATGGGCGGACCTAGTTACCTACAAACCCACCCAGGGGGTGTGTTTAAAGCACTGTTGTAAAGAGTGTGAAAATGCCTGAAGGACCTGTGATGAGGTCAGAGTCATGTCACCCAGTGGGCGTGTCTATGAACGATATAATGTGGCCAGGGTGAGTCACAAGAGGTGAATGCAGGGACCTGGTTGGTCCAGAGCGGAAGGTCCCGTGAGGAGAATTGTCTCCTGGCTAACAGCCTGTGTGTGGCTGGGTGTAATGGCTGCCAGCATCTGAGAGTCCCAGAGGAGAGAGTGGATGTCTGCAGCGTGGAGTAACAGCCATGAGAGAACCCTGACGTGGGTGAGATAATTATGAGGCTGAAGAGCCTGTGTATGCTGGACATTGCTACCAGAGTGAAGCTATAATGGATGCTATGCTGCTATATGCCATTTATATTGCTTCTGTGGGTTTATGATGGAGGAATAAACCACATGTACTATGTTATGATTTATGAAAATACGGTGCCGGATGTGTTTTGTTGGCTGCCTAGCGAGGATCCCCTAACTGAATAACAGCGTTACCTCACAGTATGTAGTTGCATATTAATGGACCCCATGGACATGTTTAACATGTTTACCACCAGCTTTCTCTACATACACAACATTGATAAACAACAAACACATTATGAATAGAGACATACATACTACACTTACTTTTTTTTAAATATACTGTGCACAGTCAGAAACATAAAGTAAAAATGAGTACACTGCTCTGGAAAATATCTAATCTATTTGAAGTATTAGGCTAAGTGCACACGTACCGGAACTCTCGCGGAAATTCCCGCGAGAATTCCGGAATTCCATTCCGCGGGAAAATCGCATTTTAAATTCCCGCGATTTTCCCGCGGAAAAACTAGCATTTTGCAAGCGTATTTAGCTTGCAAAATGCTAGCGTTTTCCAAGCGACCTGTAGCATTGCTTGGAGAACTGATTGACAGGTTGGTCACACTCGTCAAACATAGTGTTTGACGAGTGTGACCAACTTTTTACTACTGAGGCCGCCTATGCAGCATCAATAGTAAAAGATAGAATGTAAAAAAATAATAAAAAAAATAAAAAATGGTGTTATTCTTACCTTCCGACGCCCGCGCAGGCGTTCCCAGTAATCCTTTGCGAAAATGCCTGCGATGGCGTCCGTTCTCGCGGGATCGCGATGTCTCACGGTAATTTGCGATGACGTCGCGCGAATGACCACGAGACTTCGCGATCCCGCGAGAACGGACGCCGTCGCGGGCATTTTCGCAAAGGATTACTGGGAACGAGAGCGTGGAGAGAGGCGGGAATGCTGCGCGGGATGCCGGAAGGTAAGAATAACAATATTTTTTATTTTAAAATTCTATTTTTTACAGGGATATGGTACCCAAAGCCCGGAGGACAGTCTCCTCTCCTCCGGACCGTGGGTACTATCCGCAAATGTTCTGCTTACTTTCCGCATGGTGTGCACAGCCACATGCGGGAAGTAAGCGGAACAATGCATTCCTATTGGTGCGGGATCGCCGCGATTCCGCAAATTAATGAACATGCTGCGTTTTTTACCGCAAAGCAATTCCGCCGCGGTAAAAAATCGCAGCATTAGCACAGCAATGCGGAATCCCATAGGAATGCATGGGATGCTTATTTTTTGCGTTTTCGCTGCAAAATCGCGCGGTTAAACCCGCAGCAGAAACGCGAAAAAAACGCCACGTGTGAACTCAGCCTTAAAATGTGCTCCTCAGAGCTACAGTGAGGTAGGCACCAGTCATTATTGCAGAACATCCATGCATGGACAACTGAAACCCCCTTTACCACTCACCAAAAATCACTCCTTGATCAAAAACTCAATGTAATGTGCGCAATATCACGAGTGACAGCAGTCTGAAGAAGAATGCTCAGATCACGCTTCACTCTCCTTTGCCTGCATTCTGCTGTTGCTTTGAAGTGCCAAGCCTTCAGCTGACAGGTGCTGTGATGCAATGTGATTAGAAATTATACCCCAGGGCTTGTCAGCTGAAGGGACCACACTTCAAAGCATCGTCAGAGTCAGTCTGCATCATGCATGACCGAACTCAGATCAAGTTTCACTCTCCTCTCTGCTGGGATTCTGCTGAAACTTTGAAGTGTCGTTCCTTTAGCTGACAAGCCCTGCAATATCCTTTCTAATGATTAGCAGCACATCGCAGTGCCTGTCAGTAGAAGGCATAGTACTTCAAAGCCTTGGCAGGATCTGTGCAGAGGAAGCTGTCACTCACAGAGATAGCCCCACCCTAACCAGTGACGGACATGCGTTATTTAGTTAGTAATAAAGATAAATGTCCAGCTCCACGATATAGTGAAAATGCAATTCTTTATTCACTTAATCCATACACGTGAGGTTAAAAGCCAGCATGAGGTTACAACGCTAGCCTTGTACCCTCATGCTGGCTTTTAACCTCACGTGTATGGATTAAGTGAATAAAGAATTGCATTTTCACTATATTGTGGAGCTGGACATTTATCTTTATTACTTTGGATTGGACGCTTGGACACAGCGGTCTCGTGCTCCGATGTTGGAATGCTACGCCTGGTGAGCTGGATTTATATGTTAGAGTTATTTAGTTAGTCCGATTATGGTTTCAAAATCATAAGTAGCAGAGCAAGAATCACAACAGAAAACTAGATGACCCACATAGAGATGAGCTTACAGGAACAGGGCATTTAAAAAGAGTATATTAGAAAATTGTTAGAAAGAGTTAGTAAATATGAAAGGAGGTGAAATTAGTAATGGAAAACCTCTTTAATACTGTTAGTCTATGTAAGTGTGTAAGGCTAGTGAAGCCAAAGTAGTTGGGTAATTTACATGGAAACCCCAACATAAGTATTCAGTGGAGAGCGCAGAATAAATGTGAGCCAAGCCTTATTCCAATTTTAGGGAGATAGAATGAACAAATAGACAGCAGTACAAGAACTGTTCTTATTTTTATTTTTGCGCTGTTCACCGTGCAGTGTAAGTGATAAGGCAGATTTATTTTTCAGGTCTGTGCAACTACAGCGATACCAGATTTATGGATTTTTTTTAGGTTTTGCTGCTATCATTTAGTCTTTTTATCGCCATATTCTGAGAGCTGTAACTTTTTAATTTTTTTGGCAAACAGAGCTGTATGAGTGCTTATTTTTTGGTACCATATTTGGGTGCAAAATATATTTTGTTCACTTTTTTCAGATTTTCTGACACAAAATGAACAAAAAAGAGCAATTCAGTTATTGTTTTTATTTTTTGTGCACCATGCAGTAAAATGAAAAAAACAATTTCATCTCCAGAAAACTTTAGTTAATGCAGTCTTAAATCTGCCCTATTTCTTCATTACAAGTCAAACCCACAAGATTCCTATTTTGTTTCTCTCACTGAGAGCACTTTATATAAGTCAAACTTTGTTACACTAAAATAGTTTGTTACTATTCAACAATAATCAATACTAAACTTTGTGTAATTATCAGAGTAAAATGGTCAAATACTTGTTCTAAATGTATTCAGTATTGGATATTTTTCAATCTAATTGTTAAAAAAAAATTGCTGCTGGGAGACGGTTGGTCAAAAGTTTGTTCTGTTGCGGCATAATAAAGGAATCTATGCCATATTCAGTAATTGGTGAGATTTTGCAAAAATATATAAAATTGCATAGAAAATACAATATTCTCTATCCCCTGATAATATCTGCAGTATTGTACTTCTCATTAAATGGTGTGAAGAGCAGCTCTCCTGAATATAAAATGGGAAAGTTGATTATTTGTGACAAGAAGGAATTTTTTCTTTACTTTTTTCATAGTAATTCTTTTTTTTCATCACCTATGACCTTAATTTAAAGACACACATTATACACTTGCAAGATTGTAAGCAAACAAGATACTCTAATTGTTTCCGTGTTCAAAAGTAAAAGTACCATGCATGAAAATATTGCTAACACTAGTCTTGCCTCTTTGGCCTAATGGATTGGTCAATGTATTGGGCAATATTAAAAAATAAAGAACAGATTGAGCTCGGGACAGAGCCTGTAGAGGAGATCCGTCAATATCTTTCAGAGTTCAGACATTGTTATCCCAGTATAATATTATGCAAAAGTAGAACTGCATACTTCTGAGTCGCAGGTTTTAAACTAGGGACATACTTGTCAGTTATCCCTACATTGTAACAGCATATAAATGGTAACTGACCAAAACACATAACTAGCCATATGGTTCACAAATCAAGATGTAATTCTGTGCTTGTATGTGTAGATAGTATACAGTATAGTAATTAATCTAATCTCGATGTTCAATGTATTCATAAAGTAAATTTATTCTTAAATTAATTTCTTCTTGATGTGTTTTACAGATGCAACGATGGACAATAACTCTACCACTGGCCAGGACCATAATTTTCAAAGTCTAGACGTTTCTTCTGATAACCTACCAACAGAACGTAAAGGTGAGCTAATGTGCCCCTTGAAAATGAGTCTGTCCAGGTCATATGTAGAGTGTACCAGGAAGTCTGTATAACTTATGGCTATGTTCACATGTTGCATTTTTGCTGCACTTTTTTTGGTGCATTTTTTGTGCAAATTTTAAGCTGCAATTTACAGTACCAGCAAAAGCTACGAGAAGCATGCATTCAAATCATGTGACTGCCCAATTGAACTGGGAAAAAATAGAATCTAGACATAACCCATTTTGCACACTGTCAGGATTCGGCAATCCGCAGTTACACAGAGTGACTACAAAAATTTAACTGAAGCCCAGAAATTCCCTTTAATAAATGTTGGAAGCAAATAGGAGAACATATAGCACTATCTCTTCTGTCCTGCCAACCACAGGTGAAATAGTTGAAAAGTGGATTGAGCGGAACAATTGGACCTATAGTTCAGTCCTCTGTTGCAGCAAGACCTCACCCCATGACGTTGCATGGCCTATTAAGTGACAGAGGTTCCCAGAAGATTCCAGGATAAGCATGCAGGCTGCAAAAGTGAAGTCCATATACAACAGAAGGCAACTCCAGGGGTCAAAAATTGGGTACGGCAATTTTTTTTTACTCATTTCTATTTAAAATAATGATAACTAGAAATGAGCGAACCCGACCGGTAAAGTTCTGGGTTCATACCAGACACCTAGTTTATGGTACCGAACCCTGAACATGGACTTTTGAAGAGAAGTCTGGTTTACTGTTCGGGTTTGGATGACTAGTAAATTTTGTTGAAAGGCTGCAGTACAGACAATCAATAAGCTTTTAGGCTCTGGTCACTTCTGAAGCGATCACAGTCATATCAAGTATTGGCATGGCTGTGACTGGCCAGTTCACCACGTGAACCGGTCTGTTTAAATGACGGATCACGGGTGCTGCTCCATTCTGCTCTGCTTAGCGTAGGGTGCAGCAGGAGTGAGGGACAGTATTAGTTTTTGTGAGTGCGCAGTTTTCAAAAAAGCCTCTCTGTGTGTACACTTCTCCCATGTCTATGGGAATAGTGTGCCTAACCAATTTTTTCTATTCTGCAGACATGTCTGTGCGAGTAGTGTGATTAACCAATTTTTTTTACACTGCACTAGTGTCTGTGGGAGTAGTGTGCGTAAAAACAAACTGCTTTACTCTAAATCTGTGCCTGTGGGAGTAGTGTATGCAAAAGCAAATTGCTTTCTCTACACCTGTGCTCGTGGGAGTAGTGTGTGTAAAAACAAATTGTTCTACTCTGCACACGTCTGTGGGAGTAACGTGTCTAACCATTTTTTCTTCTCAAAAACACATGTGTGTGTACTTAACCAATGTTTTGTTCTACTCTGCACCCGTATCTGTGGGAGTAGCGTAAGTAAAAACCACATCAAATAGAAGATGTGTCCATGGCCATGGTGGCTTTGGTGTTGTAGCTGCAGAGATAGGACCTGGTCATTTTGTGCCTACTACATGCCCAAAGACAACACATTCCTCGGAGGTGACAGGATGTTCTGTAATGTTTCGTAGGGCCAAAGACTGCTACATGAATGGTGAGGCCAGAAAACTTTGAGGCGTTGTTAGATTGGATTTCTGATAGTGCCAATAGTTCCCCTGCAGAAATCGTAGTGTTGGCACCTGAGGACCATGGTCATTCAGCTTTCACCTCACCCCCTTGCAAATCAGTCAATAAGTCTGAGCCCCAGGTCATGCAGCAGTCTCTTATACAGCTCTGGCAAAAATTAAAAGACCACTGCAAAATTTTCAGTTTGTCTAATTTTTCTCTTTATAGGTATATTTTTGAGAAAAATGTAAATTGCTCTTTTATTCTATAAACTACTTACAACATGTCTTCGAATTTCCAAGCACTAAATTTTGTATTTATTTTTAGAGAATGAGAAATAGTCAAAATAACAAAAAAATGCAGTGCTTGCAGACCTCAAATAATGCTAAGAAAAGAAGTTCATAATCATTTAGAAACAACAATACTAATGTTTTAACTCAGGAAGAGTTCAGAAATCAATATTTTGTGGAATAAACATGATTTTTAATCATAGCTTTCATGCGTTTTGGCATGCTTTCCACCAATCTTTCACACTGCTTTTGTGCCACTCTTGGTACAAAAGTTTAAGCAGTTCTTCTTTGCTAGATGGCTTGTGACTATCCATCTTCCTCTTGATTACATTCTAGAGGTTTTCAATGGGGTTCAGGTTTGGAGATTGGGCTGGCCATGACAGGGATTTGATGTGGTGGTCCTTCATCCACACATTGATTGACCTAGCTGTGTGGCCTGGCGCATTGTCCTGCTGGATAAAAACAGTCCTCAGAGTTGGGGAACATTGCCTGAGCAGAAGGAATCAACTGTTTTTCCAGGATAACTTTGTATGCAGCTTGATTCATACATCCTTTGCAAAGATTAACCTGCCCAATTCCAGCCTTGCTGAAGCATCCTCAGATCATTACTGATCCTCCACCAAATTTCACAGTGAGTGCAGGACACTGTGACTTGTACGCCTCTCCAGGTCTCCATTTAACCATTAGAAGACCAGGTGTTGGGCAAAGCTGAAAATTAGACTCATCAGAGAAGATTGCCTTACTCCAGTCCTCTATGGTCCAATCCTTATGGTCTTTGGCAAACTTCAGCCTGGCTCTCCTTTGCTTCTCATTGATGAAAGGATTTTTTTTTCTAGCTTTACATGACTTGAGCCCTGCCTCTAGGAGCCTATTATGAACCGTTCCTTTTGTAGGTCACTTGATGTCTTCCTGCGGTTGCTGACTGACATTCAAATAAGATGACAGTCATCCCAGTCAGTGGAGAGTCGTTTTTGCCCAAGGCTGTCTGTAGCTTTGTTGTCCCCAATGTCTTCTGCTTGACCTTGTTTTAAAGCACTGCCATCTTAGAAAATGTAAGGATGTAGGTAACATGACGCTCACTGTATCCTTCTGCTAGTAAAGCCAGAATTGAGCCCTTCTTTTCCTCACTCAATACTTTTCTTTTCAACTCCTTTGGCATGGTTAAAAGTTATTTTTTCATTCCTATTACTTTTGGGATATTAGTAGCACTTGTCTTGCAATCCAGCTTGTCCTATTGCAAGAGGATTGTGAATACCACAGCAGGATTTTTTATACTTTCCTTCGTTAAATAAGATTTGGTTCAGATGATCACCTAATCAGAAGCACATTAAGTAGAATGAGGTGTACTCTGGTTGGAATTCAACTGACATTGGAATGGAATGGCTGTTAGACATGTAGAGAAGCTGATCTTTTTAACACTGTGCAGTGGTCTCTTAATTTTTGCCAGATCTGTACTTTTGGATGAGTCTGCTGGCTGGGGTTCCATGTTCCATCCACCTGGCCCTGGCCCAGAAGTGGAAGAAACTGAGTGCACTGATGCCCAACCACTGGTTAAGTTGTAGGATGAGTACGTAGGAGGGTTAGTGCAAATGGTCAGTGGACCAAAGCAACACATCACAGAGGATGACGAAACATAGTTGCCAACTGTAGCATCTTTCTGCGGCGTGCAGACCAGCAAGGAGGGCAGGGTGGAGGAGTGTTTGGAAGATGGAGCAGGGTGCAAAAGCACAGTGGACAGCCCCAAGCCAGTATGTCAGCTGCTACTACCCACCATGCAGATGAAATAAGCTCACTAAAGCCAGCTCAAAGGAGCTCCCTGGTGTGGCATTTCTTCAGGTAATGTGCTGACGATAAGCGACGTCTGGTTTGCAAGCTGTGCCATCAAAGACTGAAGCGAGGCATAAATCTTCTTAACCTGAGCACAACATGCATGATGAGGCATCTGAATTTCCAGCACAAGGTGCAATGGAGTATATACCTTAAAGAGCATGACAGCTCTGAGCCTCCTCCTGCTCCCTTTTGCTGTGATCTCAGCCTCTTCCTCCCATTCATGATCTACGGGACCACCTGCCTCCCTGCAAAGAGAGGATGTGACAGCACTAACATCATACTGTGAACAGGGAAAGGGATTAGTGGTACCTCACCGGAATCCAGATGTGATAGCACTGCCACCACTACCAGTGTAATCAAGCATCTCCACACCTATGGAAGTGATCAGCTCTCCATCCCCCAAACCCTGGAGAGAAAGAGGAAATACACCCCTACCCACCCATGAGCCATAGTCTTGAATGACTGCATTTCCATATTTCTTGCCTTTGACATGCTGCCATTCCGGATGGTGGAGACGGACAGTTTTAAATAGCTGATGGCAATGGTAATATCCACATAACCACCAATACTCGGACCAGTAAGCACAGCCAGGGATGTTATATCTCCCTAACTGCCCACTGGATAAATGTAGTGATGGCTGGGACAGAGGTGGAAAGCCTTCCAAAGCATGTACTACCACCACCGAGGACTGCTGATCTGTGCAATGACCACCAAGTTGCCCAGATTTTTCCAGTGCTGATTACTCGGTGGCAATCCTACTAGATCCCTGCAACAAGTACAACGTACCATCATTACTTCCGTCACTGGAGTGGGATCACAAAATGTTTGAATACAAGTGCATGCTGGTACAGGCACTACTTAAGGAGTTCCCACCTGACAGTGGGGGCTCAGTGGAAGAACAAGGCTCAAGGCTGAGGAGAAGGACGTCGCAAATGCATCTGGGGCACCGTCATCACCTCAGAAGGCAGGGACAGCACCACCATCTGATATTGTCTGTTTTATCAGGAGGCAACAGTTGTCCACATATCTCCATATAGTAACTGATGGGTCTGCCCTATTTAACTTTTGGGTCTCCAAATTGGACACATGGCCTGAGCTTATCCTTTATGCCTTGAAAGTGCTGGCCTGCCCTGTGACAAGTGTATTGTCAAAGCGTGTGTTTAACATAGCAGAGGATATGATCATAGACAGGGGCATCCACCTATCCACAGCCAATGTGGGAAAGCTGACATTCATTAAAACGAACCAGGCGTGGATCCCACAGAACTCATCCATACATTTATCTGACTAGACAACTATACCAACTTAACCCAGCCATTGTACAACTCTATTTTCCACTTATTTTTTATTTGGGGCCTGCTCAAATAATAAGAAAAAAAAAAGTTTACAGTGTTGGCTAGCTTCACCTCTGCCTCTTCCACCTACACAGCCACGTTCACCTTCACCTCCTTCACCTACTCCAACTCCTCCCCCATTTAAATCTCCACCTCGTGGTTCTAGATATTTTTTTTACTTCTAAGTTCTTTTAAGTCAGTTCCCTAAAAAAAAAAAAAAAAACACAAAAACAACAAAAAACAGTTTTTGATTACTCCTCCCTTGCCTCCTCAAACTACAACGCCATGTCCACCTCCTCCCCAACTTGGACCTTTGCTTCCTGGTTCTAGATTGTTATTTATTTTTTTTGTTTTATGTTCTTTTAAGTCAGTTCCCTAACAAAAACAAAAATAAATGGAAAAAAGAAAAAGAAAACACCAAAACAGTGCTGGATTCCTCCCCCCCCTGCTTTTTCCACCTACGCATCCATCTCCACCTACTCTACCTCTTCCTCCACTTGAATCACCGCCTCCTGGTTCAAGATTATCATTTTTTTATTCTATTTTTTTAGGTAATTTCCCTATCCACATTTGTTTGCAGGGCAATTGCCCTGCTCTTACCCCCATTTTGCTTCCTTTTGCAGCCTCGTAGCCCTTATTATGACAATTTTAAAGCCGTTTTAAATCACTGAAGTTTGGGTCCCCATTGACTTCTATTAGGTTCAGGTTCAGGGTCAAGTTCCAATGCTGAACCGAACTTTGAACTGCAATTCGGCCAACCCCAACAAACACAAGCATCCATGGGTTCACTCATCCCTAATGATAACATTTAAACAAACTGCAATTGTAAATTTTGGGCTGCACTCACCAATAACTCCAATATTGCCAGCTGACTGCAACACAGCAGTAAATAATTAGGCCAAACACTGAATGCTCATACTGATTCAAAGGGTTGCCTCTAAAGCAGGTTTATTGCAGCATGCTCTGTGGATGTCTATTGATTAGCATTATGTTATAGCCACCCTTTTCAGTCTATTTTGCTTCCATTGTTTATAAAAGGTTACCGATTCTTTCAAAAAGTAATATTTTTTACTTTCGCATTCTTAATAAGGTACAAAACAAGATGATAGAAAAGATCAGGAAGGTGATGCACCACCACCATCAAATAGCAAAAAAGGTAAATATTTTCATCCATAAAGTGATTACTGTATAGCTTTCCACTGTTTTCTTTGCATTACAATGTTAGTTTCTGGTGATGAGCGAGTATACTCGTTGCTTGGGTGTCCTCCGAGTATTTTGTCATGATCGAAGATTTAGGTTTTTTTACGCAGCTGCATGATTTGCGACTGCTAGACAGCCTGATTACATGTGGGGTTTGCCTGTTTGTTAGGGAATCCCCACATGTATTCAGGCTGTCTAGCTAAACTAAATCTCCGAGCATGCCAAAATACTCGGAGGACACCTGAGCATGCTCGGTAAAACCCAAGCAACGAGTATACTCGCTCATCACTATTATTTTCACATCATCATCATATGACTGCTTTTTGGCATTTCTGTTATAGCTGTGACATCTAAAACACCAACAGTTCTACTGAACTGAACTTAGATCACCATATAAACCTAATGGTCATCTACATTCAATTTAGTAAAACTGCAGTAGGCACAATTTATTGAAGTAGAAACTGAATTATGGGTAGAAAAAATATTACAATTTGAAAGTCCTCAGTGGTTGACACCTTTTAAACGAAATCTGTCACCAGGACTTTGCGGCGTAACCTACAGACAGTGTCAAGTTGGTGCCGTTATACTGATTACAATGTTACCTTGGTTTATGAAATCCGTCTTGTGGTTGTTGTTTAATCTTTATTTTCAGTTTTGAGTTATTGATATGCTGGTGCTCCGGGGTGGCCTGTGGGGGGGGGTTTCATGTGGTGTTCTGATTACGTACTCATCAGTATGGCTTCTGACAGGTCACTGATACTTTAGTGACCTGCCCCTAGTTTACATAATGAATATTACATATATTTTTAAAAAATCCCCTTCTGCAGGGAGGCGCTGGCGCCTGCACCTGTGCTGCACCATGACCGCATCCATAATGTGCATTTAACTTTTGTTTTTGATGGTATCCATAAATTCATTAAAAAAATCAGTTTGAAAATGGTGTCAGATAGTGCGCAGGCATGGCCAGCACCACTTTAGTGGAGATAATTTTTTTCTATTACAAGATGGTGCCACCAGCACCTGCACAGTATCTGGCAGCACCATCTTGGATCACCGATAGCTGCCACTGCTACAGGTGCAGCCGGCGCCATTTTCAAACTCTTTTTTTTTTTTATAACTTTATGGATACCATTAAAACCAATAATTAAATGCACATTATGGATGCAATCATGGTGCAGCGCAGGCGCAGGCCTGCAGAAGGGGATTTTTAAAAAAAATATATTTAATATTCAGGATGTAAACTACTGGACAGGTCACTGAGGGATCAGTACTAGTAGAGAACCGTGCGCACTAATAAGGATGGTGCCATAGTAGGATCCCACACCATGAAGTAATAAAAATAAACTAGGCACTCAACTTAAAGATGAATTTTTTGACTTTTTAATTTAGTCAAGGCAAAACGTTTCGGCCACATTTGGAATTATCAATTACAAACTATACAGGAGTGTCAGGGATTCATGGGAATCTTGTGGATATTTAGTGAGGCACATCTCTGTATGGTCACTTTCACAAGAGTATGGGGTGTTAAAGAGGAAAAATCCCAATGGTAAATAAGTCAGGGGACCTGGATGTGTGCACATGCCTGGAGGAAGATTCAGCGTTTAAGTTGAGTGTCTAGTTTATTTTTATTACTGAGGGATCAGTGACCTGTCAGAATCAATCAGTATGAATACATAAGCAGAGCACCACATGAAGACCCCCCCCACAGGACTGCCCCAAAGCCCGAGCATATTATTAACTCAAAACTGAAAATTAAGATTAAACAAACACCACAGATTTCATCAACCCAGGTATCATTTTAATCAGTGTAACGACACCAACCTGACACTGTCTGTAGGTTACTCATCACAGTCCTGCTAACAGGTTCCCTTTAATGTCAAAATTAAAACATAGTAACAATTAGCAAGCTTTCAAGGTCTCTTCATGATGCATAGTATCCCTGATACTATACTTATACTATATTTCAACAAGTATACTATGCCTGATGAAGTGATGAGCATAGTTAGCCAATAAAAGTAGTGGTGGGCAAACCCTAAATGTAAAGTTACCGCTAGTCACCGAGGCTGCGTTCGCAACACCTCATTCTCCTGTGGTTTTAAGCCTGGACGGTTGCATCATGGCACCTCCTAGGTTGTAAACCACATATCGCAGACATGGAT
Organism: Dendrobates tinctorius; assembly: GCF_039654945.1. Lineage (NCBI taxonomy): Eukaryota > Metazoa > Chordata > Amphibia > Anura > Dendrobatidae > Dendrobates > Dendrobates tinctorius. Next base: position 3,795,268 of record NW_027361679.1, read on the forward strand.
TACATGGCTTGTATCCAAACACACTCCTGTGTCTCCTGCAATATTCACTGGCAGATAAAGTCATCCTCTGCGTACTTTGTAGATGGAGCATGAGAGCTGGCTTGCTCAGTTCTGTGAGACCCTTCTTGGATCATTTCTCCTGTGAGTGCAGTCCTTGGTCTATCCAGAGAGCTAGTTTCAGGTGGTAAAGTTACTTCCCTTGGCACTGCAGGTACTACCCATCCTTCATCTTCATCATCCACAAACCTTTTGGTGCAGAATCACTCTGCTCTTTCAGTGGTTTAGTCACTATCTCCATCAGATACACAGTGACGGAGTATGTTGCAGTGTAGCACTCTTCCTGGTTCGTCGTGTTTTCCCTCAGATTGGACATCACACACTGGATTTTTGGTGTGCACTCTCCCGATGGGGAGTTGCCTTCCATCTGTAATCCAACTTGTCCCTAGGGCTCTAGTCTTTGCTTTTACCAGTACTCAATCCCCTGGTTGCAATAGCATCTCCTGCCCTGTATTTGCCTCACGTCAGGGTAGCTCATCTTCTGGAATCTCTGCCCTACCAGACTCCTCAATGTCTGTACCTGATGTCGCTGTTCTCGCACCCAAATGGAAGTATTCATTCTTGTGCAAACTTCTTCAGGGTCAAGTTTCGGCGCAATGATTTCATGGCCATTATGACCAAACAGCAATGTGTAAGGAGTATACCCTATCTTGGAATGAGGCTGATTTTTGTATACTCACACTATAAATTCAGGTCACTTCATCTTCCAATCATCTTCCAAAGTCCTCAACGTCTGCAGCAACGTTCTGTTGAAACGTTCCCAGGTTTCATTTAACTGAGGGTGATAGGGCATTGTTTGGGACTTCTCAATCTTTTATAGTCTTTGTAGTTCATCAATGACTCTCCCTTGGAAGCCCTGGTTGGAGTGAATTCTCTTTGGGAACCCGTATAACTGGATGAAGTCATGATAGATGGCTTGAGCCACGGACTCGGTTGTCTGATCCCTTGTCAAGGTCACAACTGTGAACTTCATGAAATGATCCATCATTACCAGGCAGTACTTTACAACCGTTGTTGGAAGGCCAATCATGAAGTACCACCATGAACACTCCTAGCAGCTCACCTTATCACCTGGGTAGGTGCTCGCTGCAGGGGGTTTAGTCAATTTACACTGATGGCACTTCTGGCAAATCTATTACTCGACATAGTTGTTTCTAGTATATGAGCTGCTGTAACCATTGAAAGCTTCTCTCAGTTGCGAAGTGGGTGCCCCTCCCATGGGCTTCTTTCGCCACGCTGGATGCAATCCCCCCGGAATAAATACTTGTCATGTAGTTCTGAATTTTCTTGGTAACTACATCCACTTATATAACTGGCTATTCTTCATATACTGTTGTTCCATTTGTCTTAGTGATTGTAAGGCACCAATAGACAAGGTCACCCCCTCTTTACTTTTGGGCTTCAGGCCTAGGGTCACTCACTTCCTGAGCTTTGATAGCTTTGGGTCTGAAATTTGAAGTCGTATCCACTCTGGTGCTCCCCCCTACTCTTGAGAAGCCTCTAGAGCTGATGCAAAATGTCTGAAGTCTGGGGTTTGACCCCCTCCAAATCTTTATTCACATCCTGAACGGTCACTTAGGGGTCATTTTTGAGATTGAACCACCATTTTTCCAGTGTTCCTGGTTTAACATTTTTAGAAGAGCTAGCAGGTTTTTGTCAGTTCGCACATGAACTTCAGACTCCAACAAGTACTCTGCAAATTTCTCAGTCAGGCCGCCTGTGCAAGCTGAAGATATGGATGAACTCTTTATGCATCAAATGGCCAAGTTCTCCAAAAAACACGACATAGTTGTCATGGGAGATTTCAACTATCTTGACATTTGTTGGGAATCTCTCTCAGGCAAAACTAACAGGTCAAGGAAATTCTTATCCTCTCTTGCTGACAACTTTATCTTCCAAAAGGTAGGGGAGAAATCAAGGGGAACTGCTACCTTGGATCTAATCCTTATAAACAGGGAGGAAATGATTGAGGAGGTAAAAGTGACTGGGACTCTAGGAGATAGCGACCATGCTATTTTAGAATTTTGGATAACTAGAGGAGGAAGACCTGTGAAGACTTAGACGTCAAGCTTAGATTTCAGAAAGGCAGATTTTAAGGGACTCAGAAAGAGAATTGGAGGGATCGAATGGCTGGATATCCTTAAGGACAAAAATGTCCAGGAAATATGGGAAATCTTGAAAAATGAAATTCTCAAAGCACAATTGTTAACAATTCCGAAAAGAGGGAAGAATAGGAAGCATTTAAGGAAACCAGGATGGATGAACACAGAACTTAAGCACATGCTAAAAAGGAAGAAAGAAATGTTTATAAAATGGAAAGAGGGAGGCATATCTAAAGAAGAATATAATGCTGTCTGAAGAACTTGCAGGGCACAAATCAGATTACTAAAGCTGACAATGAATTGAGGTTTGCAAGAGACATCAAAAGCAATAAAGGATTTTGGGGATATGTCAAAACTAAAAGAAAAGTCAAAGATGCTATAGGATTGTTACAGGATGAAAATGATGAAATGGTAAGACAGGATGTTGAGAAGGCCGAACGTTTAAATTCCTATTTTGCATCTGTTTTCTCTCAGAAAGGAAATGTAACATCAACTGTTTGTCCCTGTCCTATTAAGGGAATAGAAGAATCCAGGATATCTATAAACAGAAAGATAGTGAGGAAACACTTAGCTAACCTAAATGAATTCAAGTCTCCAGGTCCAGATGAATTACACCCCAGAGTACTGAAGGAGATAGCAGAAGAAATTTTTGAACCCCTCTCCATAATCTTTGAAAATTCATGGAGAACAGTAGAACTCCCAGAAGACTGGAGAAAAGCAAATGTTGTTCCTATCTTTAAAAAGGGGAAGAACGTGGACCCAGGCAACTATAGGCCTGTGAGTCTGACTTCTATACCAGTAAATGATCTTTGAACAAATTATTAAACAACATGTATGTAAGCACCTGGATAAGAATGAAGTGATTAAACAGAGTGAGCACGGGTTTGTAACTAATAAGTCATTTCAGACTAACTTAATTTCCTTCTATGACAGAATCACTGATTGGGTGGATCAGGGAAATGCAGTAGATATAGTATATCTTGACTTCAGCAAAGCATTTGACAAAGTATCTCACACAATCCTTCTTGAAAAAATGGCTAAGTATGGAATGGGCAAGGCAACTGTTAGGTGGATTCATAACTGGCTTAGTGATCAGACCCAAAGAGTGCTCATAAATGGCTGCACATCCAGTTGGAAGAATGGATGGGAGGGATAGTTAATACTAGAGAAGAGAGAGAAAGGATTAAAAAAGATATAAATAAACTGGAGCAGTGGGCAGCAACTAACAGAATGATTTTTAACAGGGAAAAATGCAAAGTACCACTTCTGGTCAATAAAAATGAAAAAAGCATATACAGAATGGGAGGAATAGGGCTAAGTAACAGCACATGTGAAAAAGACTTGGGTATACTAATAGATCACAGACTGAATATGAGTCACACTGTTATGCAGCAGCAAAAAAGGCAAATGCAATTCTAGAATGTATTAGCAGAAGCATACAGTCTAGATCACATGAAGTCATTATTGCCCTCTACTCCTCTTTGGTCAGACCTCATCTGAAATACTGTGTTCAGTTTTGGGTGCCACATTTTAAAAAAGACATCAACAAACTGGAGCAAGTTCAGAAAAGAGCGACCAGAATGGTGACCGGTCTGCAAACCCTGTCTTATGAGAAAAGGTTGCAGGATTTGGGAATGTTTAGCTTGCAGAAGAGAGGACTGAGAGGAGACTTAATAGCTGTCTACAAATATCTCAAGGGCTGTCACATTGTAGAAGGATCATCTTTATTCTCATTTGCACAAGGAAAGACTAGAAGCAATGGGATGAAACTGAATGGGAGGAGACAGATTAGATATTAGAAAAAACTTTTTGACAGAGAGATCAATGAGTGGAACAGGCTGCCACGAGAGGTGGTGAGTTCTCCTTCAATAGAAGTCTTCAAACAGAGGCTGGACAGACATCTGTCTGGGATGATTTAGTGAATCCTGCCTTGAGGGGGTTAGACCAGATGGCCCAGGAGGTCCCTTCCAACTCTACGATTCTATGATTCTACATACCAAGGCTAACAATTCGAGTTTGAACAAGCTGTAATTCTCAGGATTTCTCTCTGCATCCTGCAGGGATTGACTAAAATAGGCAATCACTCATTCTGGACCTTCCTTGACCTGGGCCAACACAGCTCTTGTCAATGTACAGGGTAGGCCATTTATATGGATACACCTAAATAAAATGGGAATGGTTGGTAACCCATATCGGTGTGCTGAATTTGCAGAATGGGCAAAACAAAAATTGGAACAGGACCCTCAGTTTAGACAGAGCATTATGTTCAGTGATGAGGCAAACTTTTTTGGGTGGGCCATTTACAGTGCCTTGTGAAAGTATTTGGCCCCCTGGAGCTTTTCAACCTTTTCCCACATATTATGCTTCAAACATAAAGATACCAGATGTAAATTTTTGGTGAAGAATCAGCAACAAGTGGGACACAATTGTGAAGTTGAACGAAATTTATTGATTATTTTAAATTTTTGTGGAAATTCAAAAACTGAAAAGTGGGGTGTGCAATATTATTTTGCCCCTTTATTTTCAGTGCAGCAAACTCACTCCAGAAATTCATTGTGGATCTCTGAATGATCCGATGTTGTCCTAAATGACTAATGATGATAAATATAATCCACCTGTGTGTAATCAAGTCTCCGTATAAATGCACCTGCTCTGTGATAATCTCAGGGCTCTGTTTGATGCACAGAGAGCATCATGAAGACCAAGGAACACAACAGGCAGGTCTGTGATACTGTTGTGGAGAAGTTTAAAGCCGGATTTGGATACAAAATGATTTTTCCAAAACTTTAAACATCCCAAGGAGCACTGTGCAAGCGATCATATTGAAATGGAAGGAGTATCATGCCACTGCAAATCTACCAAGACCCGGCTGTCCCTCTAAACTTTTATCTCAAGCAAGGGGAAGACTGATCAGAGATGCAGCCAAGAGGCCCATGACCACTCTGGATGAACTGCAGAGATCTACAGCCTAGGTGGGACAGTCTGTCCATAGGACAACAATCAGTCGTACACTGCACAAATCTGGCCTTTATGGAAGAGTGGCAAGAAGAAAGCCATTTCTCAAAGATATCCATAAAAAGTGTCATTTAAAGTTTGCAACAATCCACCTGAGAGACACACCAAATATGTAGACGAAGTTGCTCTGGTCAGAGGAAACCAAAATCGAACTTTTTGGCAACAATGCCAAACGATATGTTTGGCGCAAAGGCAACACAGCTCATCACCCTGAACACACCATCCCCACTGTCAAACATGTTGGTGGCAGCATCATGGTTTGGGCCTGCTTTTCTTCAGCATGTACAGGGAAGATGGGTAAAATTGATGGGAAGATGGATGGAGCCAAATACAGGACCATTCTTAAAGAAAACCTGTTGGAGTCTGCAAAAGACCTGAGACTGGGACGGAGATTTGACTTCCAACGAGACAATGATCCCAAACATAATGCAAAATCTACAATGGAATGGTTCACAAATAAACGTATGCAGGTGTTAGAATGGCCAAGTCAAAATCCAGACCTGAATCCAATCGAGAATCTGTGGAAAGAGCTGAAAACTGCAGTTCACAAATGATCTCCATCAAACCTTACTGAGCTCGAGCTGTTTGCCGAGGAAGAATGGGCAAGAATTTCAGTCTCTCAATGTACAAAACTGATATAGACATATCCAAAGCGACTTGCAGCTGTAATTGCAGCAAAAGGTGGCGCAACAAAGTATTAAATTAAAGGGGCCGAATAATATTGCACGCCCCACTTTTCAGTTTTTGAATTTCCACAAAAATTTAAAATAACCAATAAATTTCGTTCAACTTCACATTTGTGTCCCACTTGTTGATTCTTCACCAAAAATTTACATTTGATATCTTTATGTTTGAAGCATGATATGCGGGAAAAGGTTGAAAAGTTCCAGGGGGCCAAATACTTTTGCAATGCACTCTATGTGGATACACCCAAATAAAATGACAGTTTTCATGCATAGGATGTCTTGCATTGAAATCTGCTGCAATGGCCGGGTACTGCGCTCACCAGACATCATCACAATTTCTATCCACTCCTCAAGTGTTAACCTGTGCGACATGTCAATGGCTGTAAACAAAGATAAACTTGTAAATAACTCATGAAAGAATAAAGTTATGATAAAATCAAGCACACCTTTGTTTTTCTTGTGAAATTCTCAGTAAGTTTGATATGTCACAAGACCCTCTTCCCATTGAAAAAAATAAAGTTGAATCCAAAATGGCCAACTTCAAAATGGCCACCATGTTCACCACCCATCTTGAATAGTTTTGCCCCTCCCATATACTAATGTGCCACAAACAGGAAGTTGATATCACCAACCATTCCCATTGTATTTAGGTGTATCCATATACATGGCCCACCCTGTATAACACAAATGGTTGTGAGAAGTCTGGGTAGGCTGATGGGAGCACTAGTTAATCCAAGTTTCAGTGCCTGGAAGGCCTCTTCTTGCCTTGGCCCACACTGGATCGGCTGACTCTTGGGATCCCCTGCTATCCCTCTCAACAACTTATGCAAAGTCCTTTATGTACCTTCTGAAATACCCAGAAAGATATGTATGGTGCAAGCTGGAAACTGGTGTATGGAGTGGGCTCAAGACGTGAGCCAGCCCCATATGTGGCAGGTGTTGGTTGTGTGTTACAGCCAGGACCTTCCTATAACAATTGCGAGTGCAGCAAAGCTCTGCCTGCAATTGTTAACCTGTTAATTGCCACTGTCAATATCTGAGAGTGGTATATAACATGTGCGGACATGTTTGGGCATCATTCCATGCGCCCAACAGTGCACCCGAGACATTATCACTAGTTGCCGATGGGTTGCTATGACAGGTGGGGGTCTGTTGAAGACATCTGTGCTTTCCTTACGTAGCTCCATTTAAGCACTGCTTGTGGCCAGGCTTCAAAGGAGACCATGATTTCTGCTATATACAGCAATGCTATTACATTCCTGTATATAGCAAAAGAGATCAGACAATCAAACCTTCAGGTTTAACAATGAAAAGTGAAAAAATTGTTTTAAACAACATGAGAATAAAAAAATAAAACTTCAAATCTACCTCATTTTCTCCCATTAAAAATAAAGTAAGAACAAATTTTTTAAAACACGCACACAGCATTCAGAAAAGCCCCATCTATCAAAATATAAAAATAATTAACCCAATTGGGAAACGTTAATGAAGAAAATTAAAGATTGGCAAAATTAGTTTTTTATGGTCTCTGCAGTTCCACAATAAATGCTGTAACAAGCTATTAAAACTTCATATCTATCCCAAAATGGTATCAATAAAAACATTGACTGAAAACTGAAAATGTTTTGAAAATAAAAAGGAGTCTCGGAAGATGGTGACACAACCCAAAAATGTGTTGTTTTTTTTTGCAAATTTATGATTTCTTTTTTCACGTCTAAAATACCAAAAAATATTAGATATGTTTATTATCGCAGTAATCATACTGATTAGCAGAATCATACTGTAAGGTAATTTTTACCACAAAATGTACACCATAAAAGCAATTCCCCCCCAAACAAATGCAAGAGTTGTGTTTTTTCACAATTTCTCCCTATTTGGAAATTTTTTTCCATTTTCCAGTATACCATGTGGTAAAATGAATGGTGTCATTCAACAGCTCAACTTGTCCCACAAAAAACAAGCCCTCCTATGACTATTTGGACAGAAAACTAACATAGTTATGGCTCTAGAAAGAAAGGGAGGAAAAAAACACACACACAAAAATGAAATTGGCCCTGTTGTCAAGGGGTTAAGGATACACATACACCTTATACAGTTGTTGACTATTCACGTGTTCACTCAAGATTTATTAGAATTTTTCATCTTATCCCTAAATTGCTCATAACATCATAATAAAAACAGGAGTGGGGAGATCATAATTTAAGGGACACACCAGACACAAACCTCCTTTATATTGTCAATAGTAGTCAGTATTCTGCTGATTACGACACGACATGAGCAGCCATGCAGGCTAAAACAATAAAAGCATGGCTGCCTAAAGTTTTTTGATCTTTATTGGAAATGAATGACCTTTTTAGTACCACTTTTTCAGACTAATTTGGGGGAAAATGGGGGTGTTTCTTACAGACCGAGTGTAGCTTACCAACAGGGCGGTGATGGCAGGAGTTGGGCAATACTGCAGATAAAGCTGCAGACCCTAGGCTTGGTGGAGAGTGTTTTTGGAGGTATGATGCTGAGGGGCAATGTTGCGAGCCCCAGAATGTTAGGAGGGGGTATTCAGCAGTGCTCGGTGGAGCAGGGTCTACACAAACTTTTTGTGAAAGCCCGGAACCCCCGCACTTCCATGATTTCTATGCACTGAGATCTAGTCTCCCGAGAATGAAATCTGCGCATACGCCTCATCCATTGCAATTTTCCCGGGATCCACAGCATTGAAACCATGACAGTGCGAGGGTTCCAGGCTTTCAAAAAATGTCGGCGGAGCCCCCACCACCGAGCTCCGCCTTCTACCTCCCTGGTATGGTACTCGCAGCATAAAACCACAGAGTCGCATCTCCGAACACGTCCTGTGACTATGCTCCATCACCACCGCCGCACCCTGCCAGTAAGCTGAATTCGGACTATAAGACAGACTTCCATTTGACACGTTACATTTTACAATTTTTTCACTATTTTCATTCTGAAAATTTGGGGTGTGTCTTATAGTCCAACCAATACGGTAGATTCCAAAAGTTATACTTTACCAAGATCCATATTAAACATAAAATACAGTACAAGTACACTTCATAGACAAAACATGCATTACGAGTTATGTCAAAGGCCGTTATATTTGCTTGGAATTTAGTATAAAATAACCTTTACCATTTTTTTCTTGCAGGAATTATTATCGGAGTAGGTTGTGTACTTTCTGCAGTTGTTTTTGTTGTCTTAATATTCCTGTTCAAGATGTGCCAGAAAAAAAACCCAGGTGAGAACAGTCTGTGAAAATTGTCTAAAACTTGTAGCTTAAAAATGGAGGTAGGCTATATCTGAACATTAAATAATTGACTTCATGCATTTAATGATTTGCATACACCTACTCAAGATAACTACCCAAATATATCTGACAGTAATTAAGATTCATAGTTATGTTTTCAAAAGGTGTCAACATTTTTTCCTTGAGAGCAGAATTAAAATATAATGGGGGAAATAAGTGGAAAGCTAGGAAATAAAAATGTCAAACATTAGGCACATATTTGGATAACCTCTTTTTAAAACTCTATTTCCTCAATACATGGGGGAATTACTCAATAGTTTTCTTCGTTCTCTGGTGGTTTAGTGAATTAAGTTTGCCATGCATTGACATAAGCAGTGCTGAGCTTGTCCTTAACCCCTTTTGCGACCTTGGGTTTTTCCATTTTTGAGTTTCCGTTTTTTGCTCCCCTTTTCCCAGAGTCATGACGTTTTTATTTTTCTGTCAATACAGTCATGTAAAGGCTTGTATTTTGCAGGACAAGATGTACTTTTGAATGACATCATTGGTTTTACCATATCTTGCACTGGAAAAAAGGAAAAAAAATTCTTAGTGAGGTGAAATTGCAAAAAAAGTGCAATCCCACAATAGTTTTTTTTTTTTTTTACCGTGGTCGCTAAATGCTAAAACTAACCTGCCACTATGATTCTCCAGGTCATTATGAGTTTATGTGCTGTATAGGTTCATTTTATTTAGATGGTGAAAAAAAAATCCAGAGGTTAGAAAAAAAAGTCGCCATTTTCCGAGACCCGTAGCGTCTCCATTTTTCATGATCTGGGGCTGAAAAAACAACAACCACCAAGCAACCGAAGGACCAATTGACCAGGAAAAACCAAACAGGATATATTTAATAACATCTTTATTATATACTTGGTAGTATATATATAAAAAAAATGAAAAACAATGTGCATGTTTGGGGATAACTTACAAAATTGTTAAGACAATTAAAAAATAGACCCAATTGTATATACTATATTTGATGTATATTCCTCATAAATTAGAAAAAAGTGAAAAAAAAACAAAAAAATTATGTGCAGGGGGATGAAGGAAGTGATCCGAAACGCGCGTCGGGGTGCGCGTTAAAGGGACATGGTGACCCTTAAAGGTATATGACCCCTTTAATTCTATTACTCTTTTATTGCACCACACTTTATATGGCAGCAATTGTGACCCCATTTAATTGGTTTTCATTGTATGGGATATTAATATAATATCTTATGGTTGTTTTTTCACATGCACCTTGCACCTTATATTGCAGCATTTGTGTAGTTCATTACTGCCTTATTTTACAATTGTTGAGACACTATTGTGGTTCTCTTGCTGCTTTTGCACATGCACTTTTTGATCATCATATATTATGGATTCTTTCTTTGCACAAAAGTTTTTCACTTTTTTTTCTAATTTATGAGGAATATAAATCAAATATAGTATATACATTTGGGTCTATTTTTTATTGTCTTACAATTTTGTAAGTTGTCCAAAAACGTGCACATTGTTTTTAAATTGTTTTTTTATATATACTACCATCTATATAATAAAGATTATTTATTAAATATATCCTGTTTGGTTTTTCCTGGTCAATTGGTCCCTTGGTTGCTTGGTTGGTGTTTTTTGATTTTGATGTTTCACTAAGTTTCACTACCTTCACTGAACACTGGTGGTAGGCTGTATGATCAATACTATATCTTCTATGGTCATTTTGACGTAATTTTATTTAATATATATATATATATCTACCATATTTTTCACTTTATAAGACGTTTCGGATTATAAGATGCACCAGAAATTTTGGGGAGAAAAATATGAAAAAAATATTTTTTAATAAAATGGTGGTGCCTCTTATAATCCTTGCATCTTATTGCTTACCGGGGTTAGTGGCTGCGGTGTAGTGGGGTCCCAGACTCGCTGCTGGAGGAGGCAGGTGTGGAGTGATGCTGCAGGCCGCATTCAGGGATGAGGGGGGCTCCGATGTGTGCTGTTGCTGCGGGAGTCTTATGCTGCTGCCTGGTTTCTCTGGGTGTCGGCGGTTGCTGGCTGGTGCTGCGGGTGTCTCCGGTGCCCAGCGGTGCTGCGTGTGTGCCCGGCACTGCCCGGGGCTCTGCCGACATTGTGCGAGATCCCATCTGCACAAGCGCCGGTGGCCATTTTTACCAGCACCACCGCACACATAGGGAAACTGTGGAAATGCCAGGGCTCTGGCCTGTCACACAATGTCGGCAGAGCCCCGGGCAACGCCGGGCACACACGCAGCATCGATGGGCATTGGAGAAACCCGCAGCACCAGCCAGCAACTGCCGGACACCCCCTGATCACGGCCTATGGTAAGGCATGTCCGCTTTGTAAGACGCACCCCCATTTTCCCCCCAAATTTGGGGGCAAGAAAGTGCGTCTTACAAAACGAAAAATACGGTATTATATATATATATATATAATACTACATCTGGTGTTTGTGTTTTTACTTAATGATCTTGGGCTGTGAGATGGCTTATTTTTTGCATTTTGAGCTGACCTTTTTATTGCTACCATTTTGGTGTAAATACAATCTTTTGATCACCCGTTATTGTGTTTTTAATTTTTTTTTTTATAAAGTAATTCTGGCATTTTAACTTTTTTTTCTCGTTATGATATTTACCGGTCAGATTAATTGTTTTTATATATTGATTGGTCGATTTTGAATGCTGCAATACCAAATAAGTATCTCTGTATTTATTATTATTGTTTTATTTTGAATGGGGCAAATGGAGGATGATACAAACTTTTATGATTTTGCATTTTTTTAATATTTTTAAAAAACATTTACTTGCTTCAATAGTCTTCATGGGAGACTAGAAGCTGCGATCTTCCGATCGCTTGTACTACACACAGCAGAGCTTCAGCGGAAATGTTCACTAGAAATTAGCGCTGCCCGCTGGGCAGCATTCAAAACAATCCAGTAATGACAACCACAGAAATCTCCTGCAGACCCTAGGTTGTCATGACATCCCATTGGTGACCCACAGTCCTGTAATACAGGCACCTATGGACAGAATTAGTGACGCACTTCCAGCACAAGCATGTTAAATGCCACTGTCAGAGATTGACAGCAGCATTTAACATGGTAACAGCCACGGGTGGATCGCGATTACACCCGCTGCTGTTAGGGGCACATGTCAGCTGTTCAAATCAGCTGACATGTGCTGGAAAAGTTGCGGGCTCATTGCTGGAGCACGCATCAAGGAGGGCGAGCCCACCTTAAACTATACATGGTCTAAGGTGGGAAAGGTGTCAAACATGAAAACGAATCTGAACAAGCCAAGCTGCAGAGTAAAGCATTGGGGAAGGACACCTGATTCATTAAAGCTTTTATGCCAAAAAAGTATCATGTCATAAAAGCTTTGAAAAGAAGCAAAAATGTTCCGCAGCCCAAAGCTAATAAAAAAGTTTGTACATTTCAGCATTTTTAAGCCATTTTTGCTGAGCTTTGACAAAGTGGTGTGGTAACCTGTGCTCATCAAATTCATGATGACCTGGGGCTTACCTGATTCATTAAGACTAAGGAGTCATAATATTCTATGGTTTTACATTAGACAGAATAAAAAAAACTTGTCATTAAAAGGTCTTAAAATTAGGAAAATACAACCTCAAATGAATAACAAAAGGTAACATATTATACTGTGTTATTTATTTATCCAAAACTAGGCCAAAATACATAAGCAGTGTGTGAAAAATTAAGTACACCTCATAAATAGATATCTTGTAGAATCACCTTTATCAGAAATAACTTGAAATAATCATTTTCTGTGTGGCCTTATCCATTTTTCATGTCATTCTGGAGGAATTTACAACTTTGCTTGGGGTCATTGAGGTTTGTGGTCATTCCATTATGCAAAGCTCTCTTGGGGTCCCACCACAGTATTTCATCAGGGTTGTGGCCTGTACTTTTACTGAACTATTGTAAAATCCTGATTCTTTTCTTTTACAGCCTTTCTGATATAGATTTGCTGGTGTGTTTTGGATCATTGCCCCTTTACATAACCCAGCTTTGGCTGTGCTTTACTTTTAGATAGATGACCTCACATTTAGTACACCCGTCTGCTTCCATAGGAATTAAGAGAATAACTAGCTGGTAGGTGCTGCTAATTAAATGCTCTTTATTAATTGTTCATCAGTAACTGTGATAATATCTGTAAAAGTAAACATTTGAGCAGTTTACTGGTCTGTAAATTCAGGTATGTGTTATCACAATGTCACAGAAAGAAGACATCAGCGAGAGAAGCAATTACTGCCACCATTAATTTGGGAAGGATTTTAAGACCATTTCCAAACAATTATGAGCATAAACTATACAGTGAGATATATTATTCATAAGAAAAAGACATTCAAGATAGTAGACAATCCTCCCAAGAGCGGACGTCCAAGCAAATTAACCCCAATGTCAAACCATGAGCAATGCTCAGAGACACTTCAAAAACCTAAGAAATTCAGCGTAGAGTCTCAAGGCCTCAGGTAGCATGTTAAATGTTCAAGATCATGACAGTACAATTAGACCAAGACTAAACAAGCATAGATTGTTTAGAAGGGTTGCAAGGAGAAAACATCATATTTCTAAAAAGAACATGGCAGCACAACTAAAGTTTGCAAAGATGCATCTGAACAAAACACAAGATTTCTTCAACAATGTGTGTTGGACAGCAGAGACAAAAGCTTAAATACTTTTGCAAAAAACAGACACAGCATATTAGCATGAACACTTCATGATAAATGTCAAGCACTGATTAAAGGAGTGATGATTTGGGCTTGGTTTGCAGCCATAGAACTTGAACACCTTGCAGTCATTGTGTCAGTCATGAACTCCACTACACATCAAAGCATTCTCAAGGCATATGTGACTCCATCTAGCTATCAAAATCTAAAGCTTGGCCAAAGCTGCGTCATGCAACAGAACAATGATCCCAAGTTCACAAGCAAATCTACATCAGACTGGCTGAAAAAAGAAAGAATGAAGGTTTTGCAATGACTCAGTCAAAGTTCAGACCACAGCCCAATTCAAATGTTGTGGAGGGACCATAATAGTATGTACAAATGGCGTCTTATAGACATTGGCATACCCGTATAGTTTTTGCTACAGGAAGACACTTCAGGAAAGCATAAGTGGTGTTACCCTGAAGCATCTTTTCTGATGTCCTTGAAGCGGGGCTGGGGCACACAAGTTTGCGCTTGCTGCAGACCAGAACTGAGTTCTGATTGCCACGCAACCCCTCTTCTAAACAAATGTCTCGGTGCAGTATGTGGTATGGTGGAGTATGTTCTTTGCTTACATTTGCTTTGGGAGCCCTCGTTAACTTGCCTTCCATGGGACCGGTTCCGGCTACAAACAAGACAGAAGACATTGGGTCCAGGTTAACAGGTCCGACTTTACTGTGCAATTCACTTACACATAGCTGCAGCATACAGATTAAGACAAAGTATCTTTTTACTGAAGTTCCCTTGGCTTTATGTCCCATCAGTCCTTGTCCTCGTACTGTCCTGAGACTGACCATCTTCACCTACACTGCGACCCAGCTGACATCTTCATCCATACCTCTTCCGCACTTTAAGTCTAAGACTGTCCCGGCGTATAGACGTGACTGAAGCTGTGCCCTCATACTTCTAGGAAACTTATACTATTCAGACCTGTCCTCTTCCACTGCAGCTTAACTGCACGAGAACCTGCTAACTCTGCTTTGTTTAGCTTTGCTCTCCACTCTACCCAGAACTGTTACTGTCATACTGTTTCTGCATTTTTGCTTAGTTTTTGTTAATAAATAATAGCACAGTGTAATTTGTCATCTTCATTATTCATGAAAAGGATCATTCACATAACTGTATTTTTGTCTGAGTGCCATCCATGGAAGAAATAACACCACACAGACCAATGTCATTCAATGGGGCTGTTCACGTGAGCGATATTTTTTTTAGAGACTGAATCTGCTCATGAAAATAATCGCAGAATTCACTAGTTTCTTCCCGATGAGACTTGACTATTCAAGCCTATGGATGTGCAAAAAAAAAAAAAAATTGTTTCCATCCAAAGCCACCCTATAGCACTTTTACAGTTACATTGCAACATATGAAACTGTATTTAGTCGTGTTCTTTTTAATAACGGCTAATGTATAAAAATGAATTGCACACTGATTGCATTCTGATGACAAATGAGAAAAACATCATTTGAGTTATCTGGATGAAACTTTAATGATTTTTTAGATGCTCGTGTGAATTTAGCCTGCATTAGGCTGTATGTTTAAGTTCTTGTAAGGGCCAATATTTTATTATGTCAAATTCATAGAGGGTGTACATAGCTTTATTCATGACTGAATTTACACAATAATCATATTAAAAAGTTAAAAATATGTATGTCAGCTTTTGGAACTAATTATTAAATGCACTTGTTGCAAGATAATCACTGATGAAATCTTCCTTTTCCTACAATTCTTAAATGCTGATGCCACAAGATACATCCTTCTGAAGTTCATCTTCATCCAGGAGCATGTCCAGTTCTTCCTTTGTGCTCACAATAATGGCAAAATTGCGTGGGAACCAACACTGTTTTTTTCCAAAACAATCTTTTATTAATTAAATGCATGTCATTTACACACACTGTGCTAATTGTATTGGTCGCTGACATCTATATATCTACCTATTCCATTTGTATTTACTGTATGTAATCCATCTCTTCTATCCTGTTGGCTCCTGCTGTTGGCTGTGTATATGTATTCTATGTGTAAGTAACTATTCTAACCTGTCAGTGTGATTTTACTGTACCCGCATATGAATTGCCGACTTTTCAAATGCGATCGGTGTGTAGAAATCTGACAGCACTCGTATGGACCGAGTGCTGTGTGATTTTTTTTCTCGCACTCATTGACTTTTATTGCGGGATGCAATCTGAATTTCAATTACAATAGCAGCATGCTGCGACTTTTTTCCAGTCCGATCGTGATCGGATCCAATAAGGCTTATGGGAGTATTCATCATCCGGCACCTGCGCTCTGAATAAATAAATAAAAACAACATGGGTTCTCCTGTATTTTTGATAACCAGCCAGGTAAAACTGACAGCTGAAACCCTCAGCTGTAAGCGTTAGCAAGGCTGGTTAGCAAGAATAGATAGAAGGATCCCTTCGCTATTTTTTAAATTATTTATATAAATAATTTAAAAAGCTACGTGGAGTCCCCCCATTTTTGACAACCAGCCAAGTTAAAGCAAATAGCTTGGGGCTGGTATTCTCAGGCTAGTAAGGGACCATGGATATTGATCACCCACCTAAAAATAGCAGCATGCAACTGCCCAGAAAAGGCGAATCTATTAGATGCACCAATTCTGGTGCTGTGCCCGGCTCTTCCCACTTGCTCTGTAGCGGTGGCAAGTAGGGTTTATATTTGTGGGTTGTCACCTTTGTATTGTCCAGGGTTAGTAATGAAGAGGCCAAATGTTTGGTAAATAAAGTCTTTTATTTAAAATAAAAACAAAACAAACTTTTCATTTTTTATTTAAAAACAAACAGTCATACTCACCTAACGCCCATTCAATTGAAACACTTACTGTATCTCATGTAATAAAACAAAAACAAAAAAAACCATATCCCTCACTTGTTTGACGTTCTGTTGCACACTGTATTCCATGTCTGGGGATAAAAAGTTTTCAACATGGATGGTGCCAAGATATGACCGTCCAGACATAGAATCAATGATGAACGAGCTGCTGTGAGCACAGCCTTAGTGAATAGCAGTGATGTCACTGAGGTTACTGACAGTCACTGTGGCTGCATAGGATGGAGGGAGGGCTAACTGCATGGATGGATAGATGAGGGATGGATTTATGAGGGATAGATGGATGAGGAATGGATGGATGGAGGGATGGCTGGAATCCATAGTATCCCACGCCATAGTCCATCTGTGCGATATGTGCTCTTCAGCATGAACGGTGGCATCATGTGACCATTCATGCTGAGAAGCAAGGAAGAATGAGCTGCAGCGAACGGGCCCCTGAACTATGGTGACCACCACTAGCACAATGAAAAAAATTCTCACTGCACAGTGGTGAGTGCACCATAGTTCACCGTGAGAAATTTCTCCCACTGAACTCACCACTGCACCGTGAAACTTTTTCTCACAGTGCTAGTGGTGATCACCAACTCACTGTTCATTGGCCCAGCTGGGAACATAACCTCAGTGACCTGCGGTAACCTTGATGACGTCACGCTGGTCAATAAGGCTGAGTTGTTAGCAGCAGCTAACTCATCAGTGGTCTTCAGTGTGACGGAGTCAGCTTCTGCTGAGTCGATTTCTAGAGTGAACCCTCTGGGTCGTGGCACCCACCTAGGGCAAACTGACCTTGTGAGGAACCACTCCCTATACAGGGAGTGTCAGGGGCAAGACCAAGGGGGTGAGCCACCATGACTGCTGGAACCAGACGGCCGGCTCAAGAAAGACATGAGTGGGAGTGTCTGGCAACAGGGAACGTGCAAGGTACAAGGCAAAGCGTGGTCACAGGGTTTCTTCAATAAAGCGTGGTCTCAGGGTTTAATCAGAAATAAGACATAGCTACAAGGACTAAGTGAGGCATAAGGTGTGTGCGAGGGCACACCAAGGTCCTAGGCATCTTACGTGCTAGGTGGCACACCAGGGTTCTAGCAAGGGATAAATGGCATCGGACTCCAGACATCTGGCAACAATCGACAGGCTCTGGACATCAGGCTGCGGACATCAGCTTCAGACATCAGGCTGCAGTCATCAGGCTCCAGACCTCTGGCAGCGATCGGCGGGCTCCGGGCATCCAGCAGGCAAGGAGACACACCAAGGTCCAAGGCATGATACGTGCCAGGGTACACACCAGGGTCCAAGGCAGGGCGCGTGCTAGGAGGCACACCAGGGTACAGGCTAGGGCCTGTGCGTGCTTGGAGGCGTGCCAGGGTTCAGGCTAAGGCCTGTGCATGCTACAAGGCAAAGTACAGAACAAGGAGCAGAACGTAGGCTGAAGCACAGAGCCAGGTTCAAGAAAGAGAAGCGGAGTGTATGCTAGAGCCCAAAGCCGGGTCAGAGACATAGAGCAGAGTACAGATAGGTAGTGGTACGTATGCTGAGGCACAGAGCCGGGTACAAGGGAAAAGCGGAGCGTATGCCAGAGCCAGGTATATGGCAAAGCACAGAGTACAAGACTTGTGCTAAAGGAGCATGGAAAGTCAGAATGAAAAGATAGAGCTCAAGACAGGGTACATGGCCAAGGTGCGTACAGACAGCACAGCGAGGCATAGTACAGAAATGGCTTGTGTAAGAGAGCACGATAGGACAGAGTGAAGGAGAGAAGCTGAGCTTGTGCTAAAAGAGCACAATAAGACAGAGTACAGAGAAAGTACACAAGGCAAGATACAGGACACGAGACAAGGTACAAGACAAAGAACAAACACAGGACACCAGATGAAGTACAAGCACAGAGCATGTGCGAAGAAGCACAATAGGGCAGCGTGCAGGGGCACAGAATACAGGGAGCAATTGAGCAGAACAAACAGCACTATACTCAGGCCCCGACCATAGGAAGTGGCAGTGTTATGAATGGGTCACCGAGGAGGAAAACTAAACAAGCTAAGCCACAGAAAACCAGAGAGGTTGGTAACTATGCAGATTGCAGACCCCTGATCCTAACCACCCAACTAGCAGCAGCCGTGGAGCGTTCCTACGATGAATCTAGATGCCTCGTCATAGCCGGAGGACTAAATAAGCCTAAAGCAGGAAAAAGGGAAAACTAACTGCCCCAGAGCAGACCCCAAAGGAATAGACAGCCCCCACACATGTATTGATGGTGAAACAAGATGAAAACACAAACAGGCAGGAAAATAGGCTGAGCAAACGATGGGGCCCAAACTAACTAGAAAGGACAGGAAAGGAAAGACACTGTCTGCAATCTGCCCAAAAAACCCTGCAAAAATAATGTCCAACACTTCTGATAACAAAATTAACCCTGAAGTCACTAGACTTCTCCCACTATATCAACACTCTGAAATATTCTGAGACAGAGCAATAAAGAGGCCAGTCTAATAAGGGACAAAAAGCAAATTGGCAAATATAGATGAATAAGAGTGGAAATTCAGCACAGCCCCAGCCGGGGCTGGCTGACCACACAAAAAACTGAATAGACCAACAAAATCAAGTGTGAACATTAGCAGAAACACTTAGCTTGAGATGACTGGAACAGAGCTGAAAACCGAGACCTGAAAAGCCAGAAGGAATCACCAGCACCAGAATAGGGCGTTGGCTGTCTTAAATCCAGTCTGAGATTCCAGAGATCCAATCGTTATCCTCATCATCAGGTGGCAGATCTCTACTAATTAAATCAACCTCACTACCTCCTGTTACCACCAGAGGGAGCCCGGAAGAAGAACTCAACTGGTAGACCAGAAAATGAGTTCACAACAGGGCAGCCTGATATAGGGCATTAGCACCTGGACTTCTGGGTCAGGACCATGGGGGGGGACTTCCGGGTCAGTCCTCCAGAACCATAGAGCGGATCGCTGGTTCAGGTCCTCCTGGACCATAGTGAGGATCACATGGTCGGGTCTTCCAGGACCATAGAGAGGATTGCTGGATCAGGTCCTCTTGGACCATAGAGAGGACTACATGGTCGGGTCCTCCAGGACCACAGAGAGGATTGCAGCAGGCAGAGCAGAGATGGGCAAGCACACAGTAACGGCATGCAGCCATGAGGTAAAGCACACATGCGCACAGCACCGGCATGCAGCCATGGTGAGGTACGCGTGCACACTAGCGATGGCGGACAGCCATGAGATGACGCACATGTGCACACAAGCAAAGGCATATAGTCATGAGGTAGAGCACGAGTGCACACCAGCAGGCAGCCATGATATGAGGTGCGCGTGCACACTGCTCCAGGGGTCATGCAGCATAACAGACATGACATTCAGCCTGGGTGGTTGCATCTTGGCAACATTCAGCCTGGATGGTTGCATCTTGGCACCATCCATATTGAAAACTGTTCATCTCCAGACATGGATTACGGTGTGGGACAGAACAATGGATAAGTGAGGGATATTGTTGGGGTTTTTTTTTGCTTTTTTATTACAAGAGACGTTGGCTTCAATGGAATGGGTGTTAGGTGAGTATAACTGTGTTTGTTATTTTTAAATGAAAAAATAGAAGTATGTTAATTTCCATTAAAGGACTTTATTCTGGCTGTGTGCGTATTTACAATATAAATATACAGTATTATTTCTAATGAATAGGTGTCTTACAGATGACTCTCCATTACTAAGCCGTGGGGTTCATGCTACTGGACGGTAATGATTTTACCGTCGTTCAGAAGCAGCGTTTGCCACGCTGTCATGCACATGACAGCATGTCAAACACTGGATGTTCAGACCTCCCATTCAAATGAATGAGGTTCAGGCTCAGGTTCGGGTATGGGCACTGTTCTGGGACCCAAACC
Organism: Dendrobates tinctorius; assembly: GCF_039654945.1. Lineage (NCBI taxonomy): Eukaryota > Metazoa > Chordata > Amphibia > Anura > Dendrobatidae > Dendrobates > Dendrobates tinctorius. Next base: position 3,815,878 of record NW_027361679.1, read on the forward strand.
TGGACTTTTTTTTTTTTAACTGTTTGTCCAAACCCGCCGGACCCGAACATCCAGGGTTCCACACACCTCTAATCAGCTGCACTCACTATAAATTGTAAAATAATGATAGTTAGAGTCATAATCTATAAAAGTTTTTTCAGCTTGGAAAAAAAACACGGACGCCTTAGATTTATTTTATGGACATGGCAAAAAAAAAGTGCCCTATTTTTCTGAGAGTCCTGGAATTTTTGGACAATTAGTAACTCAGATTCATAGAGCCTTTTTAAAGGTTTGGCCAATATGAGTTATGCCTTTCAGGGTCTATCTACAGCATTCTACAATGATCCGACCTGCAAGAGAATGAAAATAACTTATTATACCCACCTGCGGGGCGGTCCAGTGACTCCCATTTTTTGCGATGATGCCCTTCTGCTTGCTTCATTGGCTCCCGGGTATCGCGCTCCTGCGTCAGCATATTTATCTGCTCTGTTAAGGGCAGAGCAAATTACTGCAGTGATCAGGCGTTGGGCCTCTCTGACCTTTCCCAGCATGATCCTGGGGAGCCTGATGATGCAGGGATGCGTCATCCACATGAAGCAAGCAGAAGGGTGGCATCGGAAGAAGATGGAAGGCGTCAGACCAAGACCTGTGATACCCATCGGACCGGACTGCCTGCAAGTTAGTATAATAAATGTTATTATTCTTCTCTTGCAGGTCAGAGTGGGGGCTTATCTACAGCATTATAGAATGCCGTAGATAAGCCCTGAAAGGCGGTGGCCGTAACTCGTTTCAGCCAAACCTGGTTACAGATTCCCTTTACACTGTCTGTTCCCAGCCCTGCAGACTTAAGAGTGCCTTCAAACAATTTCTTCCTTCCTCCAGATCCTGACTACTCCTGCATGATGGGCTAGAGCAACAGGAGCTATAGCTGTGACACTGGGAGAACTATGCTGTGTATTGTATGCTGCCACCCTGTTGCTGCAGCATACAATACTCCATAAATAAAAACGAGTGCCTTTCGGTGCCGAAGCAGGAGGTATGGTTCTATGCAGTGCCAGGAAGCAAATATTGACCTATATATGTACAACCACAAAAATGTCCAAAAACATACTAATGCAATAGGGGAACCTTCACCATACAGAACTTCCCAGCATGCATAAAGTACAGGGGCATGTGAAATACATAGACCAAAGAGTGGATACAAAGAATCCTGAGCACACCACTCACAAAGAAAGATATATCATAAATAAGTAATACATTTTATTAAGTAAATTCATATCATAGATAAATAAACAAACAAAATACAATTAATAGGAAGGAATGTATACATACAAATACAGGAGTAAAGGAAAGGATACAAGTAATGGTAAAGTGCAAAAATATATCAGCATGTAAGCATATATCCACCTAGACCCCTAATGGTCTGTAAAGTGCAGAGTGCCATATAGAGGAAAAAAAAAACCCCATGCTGGTAATTACATGTAACATGAGCACATAGCAATTTATTCGCCTGTTCAAGGAATTCCTGGAGTCCAACGCACATTTCGCCTTTTTAGCTTTTCAAGGAAATTGTGTGTTTCATGACTTGAGACCTATTTGATTTATATGGTAAACCCACCCAGTCATGGGCCAATCCTCCTTCACGTATGTCACCGCTGCCCCAGGGTCTCAGGTGCAGCCGCTTTCAGCACTCAAGTGTGGCGTGCATGGAGGAAAACCCCCTGATGACGTCATATCCGCACGCCACAAGTGATAGAGGCTGTCGGCAAGAAGCAGGAGACTCAGGTGTGGTACACATGCGCGTCGCCATCTTTTTGTAGTCCAATCACCATACTTTCAAAGCCTATATCTGAAGAGGCAAAGCCCTTTACTTGCCGCGCCTACAGCACATATTAAGTGCAGGAATCTGGGAGAGTACCGCTGCAGTGTAGAAAGAGTCCTATAAATAACACCATATGCAAAAGATAACATTAGAAATCGCCCAAAAAGGTGAAGCACAGCAATAAAGAGCACACTCCATAACGGGTTACTAATAAAACATTAACCTTTTCAGAAAATTCGCAGGTTGTGTGACAAGGGACTCAAGCATTATAATAAAACACCATCATTTAGAGCATATAATATCATTGCAAATCCCTATGACAGTAATTCCAACATGCAGAGTCTCATAGCACAATTGTTCTCTATAAAAATATATACGGCAATAAGATCAATAATGTAATGACAATAAAGTCACTAATACATTGGCAGAAAGATGTCTAAAACAATCCAATTGCGTAATTATTATAATGATCATTTAAGAGTAAACCATTGTTGGAAAGAATCCTTTTCGCAATGTAGCTCAGCATCAGATGTAGGCTCACATGTTTAACAATCCTGGGTAAGTATGTAAAACCATAGTTCAGACTATATCTGAGAAGGCAAAACCCTTTACATTCCGCGCCTGCAGCACATATTAAATGCAAAAGTCTAGCAGAGTACCGCCGCAGTGTGAAAAGGGCCCTATAAATAGCACCATATGCAAAAGATAACATTAGGAATAGCCCAAAAGGTGAAGCACAGCAATAAAGAGCACACTCCATAACGGGTTATTAATGAAACATTAACTTTTTCAGAAAATTCACAGGTTGTGTAACAAAGGATTCAAGCATTGTAATAAAACACCATCATATAGAGCATATAATATCATTGCAGATTCATATGACAGTAATTCCAACGTGCAGAGTCTCATAACATAATTGTTCTCTATATAGATATGAACAACAATGAGATCAATAATGTTATGACAATAAGGTCACTAGTACATTATCCAAAAAATATCAAAACAGTCCAATTGTGTAATTGTTGGGTGAGTATGTAAAGCCATAGTTCAGACAAGAAAGACAAGGCGCGGCATGTAAAGGGTTTTGCCTTCTCAGATATAGTCTGAACTATGGTTTTACATACTTACCCAGGATTGTTAAACATGTGAGCCTACATCTGATGCTGAGCTACATTGCGAAAAGGATTCTTTCCAACAATGGTTTACTCTTAAATGATCATTATAATAATTACGCAATTGGATTGTTTTAGACATCTTTCTGCCAATGTATTAGTGACTTTATTGTCATTACATTATTGATCTTATTGCCGTATATATTTTTATAGAGAACAATTGTGCTATGAGACTCTGCATGTTGGAATTACTGTCATAGGGATTTGCAATGATATTATATGCTCTAAATGATGGTGTTTTATTATAATGCTTGAGTCCCTTGTCACACAACCTGCGAATTTTCTGAAAAGGTTAATGCTTTATTAGTAACCCGTTATGGAGTGTGCTCTTTATTGCTGTGCTTCACCTTTTTGGGCGATTTCTAATGTTATCTTTTGCATATGGTGTTATTTATAGGACTCTTTCTACACTGCAGCGGTACTCTCCCAGATTCCTGCACTTAATATGTGCTGTAGGCGCGGCAAGTAAAGGGCTTTGCCTCTTCAGATATAGGCTTTGAAAGTATGGTGATTGGACTACAAAAAGATGGCGACGCGCATGTGTACCACACCTTAGTCTCCTGCTTCTTGCCGACAGCCTCTATCACTTGTGGCGTGCGGATATGACGTCATCAGGGGGTTTTCCTCCATGCACGCCACACTTGAGTGCTGAAAGCGGCTGCACCTGAGACCCTGGGGCAGCGGTGACATACGTGACGGAGGATTTTCCCATGACTGGGTGGGTTTACCATATAAATCAAATAGGTCTCAAGTCATGACACACACAATTTCCTTGAAAAAGCTAAAAAGATGAAATGTGCGTTGGACTCCAGGAATTCCTTGAACAGGCGATTAAATGGCTATGTGCTCATGTTACATGTGATTACCAGCATGGGTTTTTTTTTTTCCCCTCTATATGGCACTCTGCACTTTACAGACCATTAGGGGTCTAGGTGGATATATGCTTACATGCTGATATATTTTTGCACTTTACCATTACCTGTATCTATTCTTTTATTCCTGTATTTGCGTGTATTTCATTTGGTTATACATTCCTTCCTCTTAATTGTATTTTGTTCGTTTATTTATCTATGATATGAATTTACTTAATAAAATGTATTACTTTTTTATGATATATCTCTCTTTGTGAGTGGTGTGCTCAGGATACTTTGTATCCACTTTTTGGCCTATATATGGGAAAAGTAGATTAGGTATACAGTTGTGGCCAAAAGTATTGACACCCCTGCAATTTTGTCAGACAATACTCAGTTTCTTCCTGAAAATTATTGCAGACGCAAAATCTTTGTTTTTATTATCTTCATTTAATTTGTCTTAAATGAAAAAACACAAAAAGAATTGTCCTAAAGCCAAATTGGATATAATTCCACACCAACATAAAAAAGAGGGTGGACAAAAGTATTGGCACTGTTTGAAAAATCATGTGATGCTTCTCTAATTTGTGTAATTAACAGCACCTGTAACTTTCCTGCGGCACCTAACAAGTGTTGGCAATAACTAAATCACACTTGCAGCCAGCTGACATGGATTAAAGTTGACTCAACCTCTGTCCTGTGTCCTTGTGTGTACCACATTGAGCATGGAGAAAAGAAAGAAGACCAAAGAACTGTCTGAGGACTTGAGAAACCAAATTGTGAGGAAGCATGAGCAATCTCAAGGCTACAAGTCCATCTCCAAAGACCTGAATGTTCCTGTGTCTACCGTGCGCAGTCTCATCAAGAAGTTTAAAGCCCATGGCACTGTGGCTAACCTCCCTAGATGTGGACGGAAAAGAAAAATTGACAAGAGATTTCAACGCAAGATTGTGCAGATGTTGGATAAAGAACCTCGACTAACATCCAAACAAATTCAAGCTGCCCTGCAGTCCGAGGATACAACAGTGTCAACCCGTACTATCCGTCGGCGTCTGAATGAAAAGGGACTGTATGGTAGGAGACCCAGGAAGACCCCACTTCTTACCCCGAGACATAAAAAAGCTAGGCTGGAGTTTGCCAAAACTTACCTGAAAAAGCCTAAAACGTTTTGGAAGAATGTTCTCTGGTCAGATGAGACAAAAGTAGAGTTTTTTGGGCAAAGGCATCAACATAGAGTTTACAGGAGAAAAAAAGAGGCATTCAAAGAAAAGAACACGGTCCCTACAGTCAAACATGGCGGAGGTTCCCCGATGTTTTGGGGTTGCTTTGCTGCCTCTGGCACTGGACTGCTTGACCGTGTGCATGGCATTAAGAAGTCTGAAGACTACCAACAAATTTTGCAGCATAATGTAGGGCCCAGTGTGCGAAAGCTGGGTCTCCCTCAGAGGTCATGGGTCTTCCAGCAGGACAATGACCCAAAACACACTTCAAAAAGCACTAGAAAATGGTTTGAGAGAAAGCACTGGAGACTTCTAAAGTGGCCAGCAATGAGTCCAGACCTGAATCCCATAGAACACCTGTGGAGAGATCTAAAAACGGCAGTTTGGAGAAGGCACCCTTCAAATATCAGGGACCTGGAGCAGTTTGCCAAAGAAGAATGGTCTAAAATTCCAGCAGAGCATTGTAAGATACTCATTGATGGTTACCGGAAGCGGTTGGTCGCAGTTATTTTGGCTAAAGGTTGTGCAACCAAGTATTAGGCTGAGGGTGCCAATACTTTTGTCTGGCCCATTTTTGGAGTTTTGTGTGAAATGATCAATGTTTTGCTTTTTGTTTCATTCTCTTTTGTGTTTTTTCATTTAAGACAAATTAAATGAAGATAATAATACCAAAGAATTTGTGTTTGCAATCATTTTCAGGAAGAAACTGAGTATTATCTGACAGAATTGCAGGGGTGTCAATACTTTTGGCCACAACTGTAGTAGTGCACAGCACATACTTGTATTTCGGTGCATTTTTTTTTATCTAGACCATTTTTAAAAAAGAAAGATCTGAAGTCATTCTATGTGACTGCAGACTTGTCAGTCTTCTAATTGTATGCACTGTGTACTGCAAGGATTCGCCAGTTTTTGAGTCGTTAACTGTGGTAGTGTATGGGACTTGTGTACTCTCGAGCAGAAGCCAACTAGTGGGCGTGGCCTTGGTCCACTTGTAGATGACAATGCTAAGTGGAAGGCTGCACCCACTAGACAGCCGTGTCCTGGTTCCACACACTTGTATGGACTAAAGACGGTCCTATTAGACAGCTTCTGCCTGGGAATATGCCTATCGCATACATCACCGCCATTCCCAGTCTGTGCTGAGAGGATTCACAAGTCTGCAGTCACCCAGAGTGACTGCAGACTTTTTATTTTAGACCTGACAACCCCTTTAAGAAAATGAAGAACAGGTAAGCATCATCTACAAAATAGTGAAGTTATAAAGCTGAAAGTGGTTTTGTACTTTTTTCAAAATTCCACAGTATTCCACAGTGAATGCAGTTAAGTAATTCAGACTCAAAAGCCAAGTGCCATTGAGTTCTAGGCATAATTTCAACTGCCAGTCATATGACTGCAGACCTGATGCCAGTTTTCAGTCATTCTGTGACATCCCAGATGCGTTGTAGCATCTGTAACTATTAACAGCTAGGATGCCAAAATGGACAAATTATGTTTCAATTATGAAGAAACAAAAAACACAGATTTTATAATGGGTGTAAATGTATTATTTTTATGGGTTTCCCTTTACTTGACATTACGTTTTTTTTATTGAGGTAGTAATTTCTGACAATGTCTTCTCTTTTAGCTGCTGAAAACAGTGAAATAAAAGTGTAAGTATCCTGCTACCAGAAATATATTAATATGTATCATTTATTCATTAACTGAAAACAAGCTAGAAGACAATGTCTTTCTGAACCGTCTGTCCTGTTCTATGAACATCACTAATGTCAGTGGATCTCATACATTAATATGTATGTAATGGTTGAATGAGGAGGCTTAATTTTTTACACTGAAATGTAAAATAAGTTTAATACAATTTTTAATGATACTGAGATACTGCAGTACTAATCTGGGGTGACACATACAGCAAAAGGACACATTCTTATATAAAATATGCACACATGTACATTCAGATGCACATTACTCCCATGTTTACCCATTATCTGAAAAATAAGGGGAGATGCACTCATAAGTCAGCACTACAATACCTTGCAGGTGCAGACCTATATTGAAGATGTTGGTACCCTCCCTCCCGCATCAGATGCACTCAGCTGAAATTGAGCTATGAACACAACACTTTAGTTCACCTGGTTGCTAGTGGTTGCTGCTGCCAATTCCGATCCAGCACTGGTAGCTCTAGTTAGGAAATGGATAGAAACTGGGAATCAAAGGAGGCCTTGAAAGTGAAATGCTGTAAGTGCTGCTGCTATGGTAATGTGATGATGAGATGCAGTGTTGGACTGGAGCACCTTGGGCCCACCAGAGAAAATCATTCTTGGGTCTCATTATGTAGCTACAGAGAAAGAAATACAAGACCACCAATTGTGCGGTAAAAGGTACTACAAGTCTTAATTGTGTAGCAGGGGTTGCGGTAGCCCCCTCATAGAATATAAAGTAGCATCCTCATAGAATATAATGCAGCCCTCATATAATATAACACAGCCCCCTCATAGAATAAAATGCAGCACCCCTAGAATGTAATGTAGCCCCATCAGAGTATAACGCAACCCCCTCATAAGGTGTAATGCAGCCTCCATAGAATATATTGTAGCCCCCTCATAGGGTACAATGCAGCGCCCATAGAATATAATGTACCCCCTCAAAGGATATAATGCTGCCCCCCCTCATAGGGTATAATTCAGCCCCCTCACCCATCATATGCTATAATGCTGCCCCCTCATAGAGCATAATGCAGCCCCCTCATAGGGTATAATGCAGCCCCTTCACCTCTTATAGGGTAAATGCAGCCCCCCTCAGTGTAAAATGTAGCCCCCCTCATAGGGTATAATGCAGCCCACCTCATAAGGTGTAATGCTGCCCTCTCATACTGTATAATGCACCCCTCCTCATAGTGTATAATGCACCCCCCTCATACGGTATAATGTCACCCCAACAAAGGGTATAATGCAGTCCCCTCAAAGGATATAATGCAATCCGCTCACCCCTCATTGGGTATAATGCTGCCCCCCTCATAGGGCATAATGCTGCCCCCTCATAGGGTATAATGCAACCCCCCTCATAGGATATAATGCAGCCCCCCTCCATATGTTATTATGTTATATAGTGCACCCCTCCATAGGGTATAATGCAGGCTCCTCATAGAATACAATGCACCCCCTCATAGGTCATAATGCTGCCCTCTCATAGAGTATAATGCAGCCCCCTCATAGGGTGTAATGCAACCAGTACTCACTGATATATATACTCGTATATATATATACACAATGCTCACCTCTCCTCTTCGTTTCCCTGCTGATTTCGGCTCTGCTCCGGTATCAACAGCTGCACTGCCATCTACCCGGCACATAGTGGGTACGTGATGAAGTGACGTCATCGCGCACCGGCTGTCTCAGAGGCAGAGGGGAATGATGGGTGAGTTAGGATCATCTGACACTCTCTCCTACATTATTGCTTTCAACTGTATGGGCATCTATGATGCCCATACAGTTGAATGCGGCACGCACTGGGGGGCAGCGCTGGCACTGGCCCCCCTGACTTGCGGCCCCATAGTGGCCACATGGGCTGGAGGCCCCTGAGAGAGCAGGGGTCCTGGTCTGCCAGTCCCGAGAGCGGGCAGTGTTAGCTGCAGCCTGCGGCTAACACTACCTGCTAGAAAAGTGAAATGAATATTCACCTCTCTCCACGTCCATGGGGGCATTGGAAAAGTGAATATTAATTTCTCTTTAGCAGCGGAGACAGGCTTTTGCCGCAGCAGCTGTCTTCTGCCTCCTATTATCCGCTGGCACCGGGGGCCCCAATAGTAGCTGCGTGTTGTGCCGCTATTAGCGGCACGCCACTGTCTGGGGGCCCCTGGAGCAGCAGAGGCCCTAGGCAGCTGCTGGGCCTGTATGCCAGCAGGTGTCAGTGCCTGGGCCCCCTGGAGAATCTCCCAGTTCTCCGGTAGGCCAGTCCGACCCTGATGAAATGTAATTAAATATGATTAACATTTTATTTGGATCATTGTATTTTGGGGATGTACTGACTACATTTTTAGGATAATTCTCCCACGTATCCCTTTCAACCCTTTAGACACTTCTCTTCCGTTGCAACTGTTTAATTACCTGTGGGCAAGCAGCAGTTTATCTAATGTGACCAGGAAACCGCATGATTTCCAATGATAACATTGCAGTCAGCTTCAGCGAACTCCTCATCCCCTTTCTTCCCTCCCAGACCTGCCGAGATATTAGCCCCTCACACATAGCTTTAATAATCCCGATAATAAACAGCTAATGTCTTAACTATCTTTCTTCTCTCTCGTTCCTGCTTATTACATTTACTTCACATGCCGTAGTCCTGTTACCATATGATAATGGCCTTTCCACTGTAAGATGTCATTGCAGCCTTAAGGGAGGGACTGGGAAGTTGTTACAGACATCTTGGAAGCCTATCCACCGATCTTCTGTGGATGTAGGCTTGTGCAAAACCTTCTGTCTCTATATGTAATCCTAGAGATAGACTTGATGATGTTGCTATCGGGGCTCGTTTCCTCTATATGCTGAAGATAATTCTTAATGACATTGTCTGTAGGTTTGGAGTTGTTGTCCTGCTACAGAAGAAATGTGGATCCAATCAGTCCCTTCCCTGATAATATTGCATGATAGATAATAATCTGCCTGTATTTATCAGTAGTGAGGACACCATTAATCTTGGCTAAATCCCCAACTTCATTCACTACTATGCAGCCCTAAACTTGCAAGTAATCTCCACTATGCTTCACTGTTGCCTACAGACACTGTTTCATGTACCGCTATCCAGCCCTCTCAGTGAACAAACAGCCAAATATATCATATTTTGATCATAAGTCCAGAGAACTGGCTACCATTTTCGTTCACCTTAGTTTCTATGTTTTTCCTGAGATTTGTTACCTTGTCGAAGGTATGGCTTACTACCACATTTCATACATGAAGGCAACTTCTGGTCAGACTTTTTACTGTAGAACAATAGATAGGTGTAGCTGGGTACATCTGGTTGCTGAAATTTCTGACCTGATGGCACTGCTATACATCTTTCAGTTTTGAAGGGAAGTATGATGTGTTTTTCATCAGTTTCCTTGGCTGGCTGCTGTGTCTAAGATCCTCAATGTTACAGTATCTTTTTGTTGGTGCTTCTTCAAAAGAACTCGAACTGCACATTTTAAAAACCGCACTGCTTTAAAATATTTGCATGAGAAGAACCTTGCTAATGGAATATAACTACCTTGTGTTTTGTAGAGGTGCTCAGTTTTGCAATGGTATATGACTTGAGACAATAAACTGTCTTCCACAACCTCTCCTTTGTACCAGGGTTTGGTTGTTGCTCACCCAGTTTGAAGGCTTCTACACAGGCTTATAAGATGGCCATTCATATCAGATATCTGTCATTTAACAGCTATCTTTTACAATCCCCTCCTTTAGTAGGCATTAATGTGTTCTATTTAGCTGAATATCGTGAACATGTGATCCTAATTATGCAAATTGTCTCTTCAGAGAGGAAGAGGACTAGAACTCTAGTGCCACCTATTGGAGGTAGCAATCCTAAAAGTCAATGTTGACCCTTTAACGAGCCTAGTTACATGACTTAGGATAAAAGCCAAGCCAGAAACTCCATTTGCAGATACTGTGTTTCGGGGTGCTGCCCCTCATCAGTGCAAAGTGGGAGATCTGGTTTGGCTGTGAGAGAGGCATCTGACCGATATCCAAGAAGTATCATTTCTCCTTGCGGAGAATGACATGCTAAGCATGTCGAGGTGAAGAGACTTAAAGGATCATGTGATCCTAGAAACACTTGTTTTCCTGTGGTCGACCAGTGTAACCAGGTTGCCAATCACGCGACCAAAAAGTGAAGCACTCATGTGTTGAGTGAAATAATTTTAAGCTTAAAAATTATTCTCGGCAGCACATCAATCTCTATAAAAAGAACATGTGCTGGAAACAATAATGATTTATGTACTCAGAATGATTCATTCTGTGCAAATGGGAAGTGTGGTCAGTCTGTCTAAATAGGATATTAAATGACCACTGATCAGCCAACATAATGCCAATCAGCGGTCTTTTAGTCATCATTGGCCTAAGCTGATGTCAAATACCTCCGGTAGCGGCTTATTGCCAGGAAGAATAAAAGGATCAGACATATAAATTCAATTATGAGATGAAGTCGAGAGACATTTGGAAGGCTGGACCAATAGAAATCGGCACGTTTTGGCAATGTTATTTTGTATAAAGTGCCATAAGTTGCTTTATTATCTGTGATTGTGACAGTCAGTTCTTTCCTTCCATTTCATGACACAACTTTGATGACTCAGTTGTTACAGAGTTTAGACTTTAATTGTAATTATTAATTTAGGTCTTTGTAGTTATTAGCTATTATTGCATTCTTTTCATTTTGTGACTTTTAGGATTACTTTGCAAGAAACTTTCATATATGTTTATTTTTATTTTTTTACTGAAATAGATCTGCTCAAACTAAAGAAAGTGTTAAATTGCTTTCTGTAAAAACAGCTACTCCATATTCTGGTAAGTGTCTGCGAGCGTTCTATGTCACTGTCTTCATATGCTCTTGGAAAGCATTGCCTAAATATTTAAACAGTTGTTTCTGATATTAAATATTTGCATCCTCCTAGGTTAATTTCAGCTATATTAAAATTAAGTGCAATTTGATTTTTCTGTTTCCATGGGAAGCAAAGCAGGGGTGGACTTGATACTTTCACTACAAAAAAATTCAGATGAGTGGAAAAATTATATTAACATTTGTATTAAATTGTGATATAAAAGTCACTTTTTAACATGTACCTCCTGCTGTAGTAAGAAACCTACAAAGTTAAAAATATTGTGCATTTTACACATATATGTAATTAGGCCCCCTTAACTAAACAGAGCACCATTACCATTACCAGATAGATACTTTATCCCATCAATGTTTAATTGGTGAAAATACACCTCTCAAAACAAAACATTGAAAATATCTCTATGCATTCAGTATCAAGTATGTGCGTCACGCACAGAAATACGTGCACTTACACGCCTTGGCATGATATCAATTGGGTTATTAATGATTGTCTGAGGATTTTTTGCCATCCTAAATGCACATGCATGTAAATCATCAAGATCAACTGCTGGCAGCTTCTTTTGCAGTTGCCGAACGTTGACATCCTAGATGTGCCCAATGGGAGACACCTCCAGAGATGCTTCAGGCCATGGTAGCATGTCTAGACCATTGTCATGTTGAAAAATGGCTTATGGGACACTTTACAAAAATGTTTGTACGACAGATTCTGCCACCAAATCAATGTAACACCTAGCAGTTAGTGTTCCTGGAATGAAATATAAAGGTGTTTGGCTGGCTACCGTACATTATGCTGCCCCACACCATAAAACCAGGAGTAGGACTCCTGAAGGCCTGTTCATGGCAATGCCCACATTTGGACGTCATATATCAAGCCTATGGCATCAGTGTCTACACAAACTATAAGAAGATGTTTGAACAACATTTGGCTACAAGCCAGATGTTCAGCTACATGTGATCCATTGACCACATGCTGCTGTCAAAGGCTATCAATAATGGGGCAGAGCGAAAATGTAATGGAGACTGAATGGAGATCTATCCTTTTCAGCAATGAGTCCTGTTTTTGACCAATGTTGCAATGCTATTCCATATTGCCACCATTGCCGGAAGCGTCTCTGAACTTGTCTCCCATCAAGCACATCAACAACATCATTGGTCGGCAATTGCAATGGTAGCTGCCAGTAGTGGATTTTGATAAATTGAATGCTCAAGTGCATTCAGTATGGCAGAACATTCCTCAGACAGCCATTAATGACGTCATTGATAGCATGCTAAAGTGTGTAAGTGCATGTATTTCTGTGTGTGACACTCGTTACTGAATAAATCAAGATTTGAAAAATTTGATTCAATTTTTTCATCACTTGCATATCATAAACACATCTATCTTTCATAATTCCACTAATTTTCCTTTTGGTGTTGCAATTTTAATACTGAGAAGTGTACGATCACTGGACCACTGAATAATAAAATAAAGGAACACTACATTTAATAATACAAATATGTTAAAGGGGTTGTCCAGTCCGAACCGATAAGTCTGCGGTCCCTATGTGTGACAGCAGACTTATGAATCCCCCAGTGCACGTACTGTTCACTGTGGGGATTTGATTTGACAGTTTCTGAGCCAGGGACTGAAGGGTATGTATGAGCTATACATAGTCCCGGTCAGTGGGCGTGGCATTGCTCCATACACTTGTATAGAGAGAGCCTGAGTCCCGTCTTGTCATGTGGCTAACCAGTGGGCATGTCCAACTGGAGAGCACGTCCTTGCTCTTTACAAGCTTATGGAGAGCAAGTCCAAGTCCACTGACCGGAAGTATGTACAACTAATGCATACCCTCTGGCCGCAACTCAGAAACCGATGAATCCCCGCAACGCACAGTGCGTGTGCTGGGGGCATTCATAAGTCTAGTTAGGACCGGACAACCCCTTTAAGTACTTAATGATGAAATAGTAATACTGGTTCTTCACCACTTCTAAAGGCAATAGCACAAGAAAAGCTTTCCATATAGAATGACTTACTAACCCTTTCCACTATGACATGTCAAAAGGTATTTTAAATTATAGGGGAACTCTAAGTAACACAATAGGCAGAACTTATACATTATGTGTTTGACTGGGGTCTGCTATAATTTGCTGAAAAATAGTGACAGTATTTTTATTTTATATTTTTAAGATTCAAAAAGAATGACATCGAACCAATTGGAATCTATCGAATGTTGAAGAAATTGCCAATTGACTACAATAAAATATCTATAGTGTTAATTTCCCTGCATTTCATGATGAAAGGAAACTTTTGCACTGATTGTATGCTGCCATTTAGGCAAAATACTAAAATACTAGCTTTTCAGAATTAAAAAAGTAACAATTTTTAAAAGAAAAATAAAACTTTTTGATATTGCATATTTTTTACACTTCCATCTTTTGACATTTACCTTGCATTTGCTTAAATTGTATATGATTTCATCTTTTGACATTTACCTTCGGTTTTGCTTACGGTAGATTGTGTATGATTTTTTGTACTTTCATCTTTTGACATTTACATTTGTTTTAGAAAAAAATATGTCTCGTTTTTGTTATCTAGTATGTTTATGAAAGAAAGGTAGAAGAATAATGTAGAAATATTAAAGTGTTCACCTATGGCCTTCTTTAAATCTATTTCTCAGTATATTCTGGTGCTTAAAGAATTTACCAATGACATTTTCAGAAAGTTATGCTACTGGGGGATGGGGTTTTATGAAACTGACAAAAGGACTCCTATTACTTACATAGACAGAGAGGAATATAAGTATTTGATACACTGCCCATTTTGCAAGTTTTCCCACCTACAAAGAATGGAGAGGTCTGTAATTTTTATCAAGGGTACACTGCAACTGTGAGAGACAAAATCTAAAAAATAAAAAAACAGAAAATCACATTGTATGATTTTTAAATAAATTGCATTTTATTGCATGAAATAAGCATTTGATCACCAACCAACCTGCAATAGTTACCTGTATGTAACACTGGTAACGAGACCTATTTGTACAGAGACTGCCGCGGCTGGTATTAGGTTGGTTTCACATTTGCATCTGTGTGCACAGCGTTTGATCTGGATGGATCCGCATGCGTCATGCGTACATATATTTAACATGGTGTACGCAGGTACATGCGTTCGCATGCTTTTGCGTATGCATGCATCGTTTTGTGATGTGCGGCTGTGTCCTGCAAGCGCAACATGTTGCATTTTTTGAGGCGTCAAATATGCGCAGGCATGCGCATGCGGATGGGTGCGTCAAAAAATGCATTACTGTGTATGGGAACGCATTGGTACACATGCATTCTTCAAAATATAAATAGAAATCCCATGAGACAAGCCCATTTTTGTCTGATGTCATATTGAACGCAAGAGCATAAACAATCCAAACGCATGCAAAAAACGCATACAAACGCATGCACACACAGCGTTTTTTTCCATCATGCGTAAGATGAAGAGCATAAAAAGCGTTGCGTAAACATGCAGTTTTGCATGCGTTTGCGGATGTGGATGATACACTGAGGACTCAAACGCTAATGTGAACCTAGCCTTACACAGACATTCACAGCAGCAGACATTAATAATTCTCTTGCTGCCCTGCCCTAGACTTCAAGTCTCAGAAGACATTGCTGTTCTCTGCATCATAGGGGAGGAGGAGCAGCAGCAGAGTAAGGGACTGATTGGCTGTGCAAGTAGGAGAAGAAAGGTGAAGCTAGGAGGAGTAAGGCTAGTTTCAGACTAGCGTTCTTGGGCGCAGCGCAGGGCCGCCGCTAAGCCCCGCCCCCGCCACACCCCCTCCGGTCAGTTCCTCCTCTGATCGCATGAGGCTGCATGCGATCATCGTATCCTATATTTAGCATTTGATACGCTGATCGTGCACTGACTGTGCGCTGGTCTGATTTTGCTGGCGCAGCTCCCTTTTGGCGCTGCGCCCGGCGCACAAAAAAGCGCTGTGTTGCATTTTTGTGCTCTGGGCACAGCACCAAAATGGCGCAGCGCCAGCAAAATCAGACCAGCGCAGGTCAGCGCACGATCAGCGTATCCAACGCTAAATATAGGATACGCTGATCGCATGCAGCCTCATGCGATCAGAGGAGGAACTGACCGGAGGGGGTGTGGCTTAGTGGCGGCCATGCACTGCTCCCAAGAACGCTAGTCTGAAACTAGCCTAAGAGAGATATGTGTCGTACTCCATGTGTCAGACATGTGAGAGTCATCCTGGAGAGCAGGAGACAGAGGCACAGAGTGAGTGCTGTTCATCCAGCTACTCAGTGTGTGAGGGGAGAGGGTCATCCTGCAGCTGAACCACATCTGCAGACCAGCCAGTTTACCAGGAGATGTCTATCGGCACCTGGCTTTACTAAAGGACCAAGTCTACAATCCATCCCTTGTGTCTAAGGCATCTGGACCCTGCAGCCCCAACCTGGATCCCTGTGTTACCCAATCCTGATACATCAAGAAGTCAGTAGTTATTGCTGGAACCACTGTTGAAGAATAGCTATGCAAAGTACAGGAAGGCGAGACAGTCCGAATTCAGGGCAGGCAACACAGGTTCAGAATACATAACCAGAGTCAAGAATGGAGAGGTCAGACAGATCGGGGAAAGCAAACTGGATTGGTAGCAGGAGAGACAGATCAAACATGCACTTAGAGACAGACTGCATCTAGTAACTTAAGCTCAGGCAAAGGTGAGGAGCGAGGAGCTGTCTAAAATATCCTTTTCCTGGCAGGAAATAGGCTGGGGAAGATAAACCCTGAAGGACGGACACAGCATGATTAAATTCCTATGGCCAGGTTGAGACACCAGGGATATGCAGCTGACTTGTAAGTGCTGCATGAGGACTCAGCACAGCGGACTGACACAGGGAGGAGCAGAGCTGCAAACACAGTGAGTAGGGCGCCACAGTGAGTAGGCATGTGAGTCACCGGCATGACAACAACTCTTTAAAGTGTTGCAAGTGAAAACATACAATTGATGGCAATTTCATCTGCAGTATAAAACAGCACAATTTTCTGTATTTATGTCTGTACATACATAGGTTGAAAACTCAGACTCTAGTGCATTACCTACATAAAGTATATGTTAATTGGAATATGAAAATAATGGAAGACTGAAAGGAATGAATTACTCAATAGCAATATATTTACAATAAAACATTTTGTTTCTGTTCTTATATTTGGATTGTTCTTTTTCTAGAACACTGTGCTAACTAATTGATGTGCATTAGAAAACAGTGCATTATTTTTTTAATTTTTTTATATTCCAAATAAAGTTATATGAAGAACATAGGAAAACAAGTCACATTATTGTAATTATGATACAGTATATGGAAGAGGTGATTGAAATAATACATTCAATATCAGGCAAACCAGTAGTAACATTTACACTGGATATATCACTTCTACGTTATAAAAAAAGGAGAAAAATTATTGAGCTCAGCCTTCTATCATCCAGCAATCATGGGAAACACGGTGAACAGAAGCACTGCGATTGTCAATGACTAAGAAACAGTGAGTTATAAGGTTTAAAATAACTCCCAAGACTTGTAGACCTATTGCCTAACCTTTTTATTGAATATACACTGATGAAGTTGTGTTTTAACAATTTTGGACTAAACATTAGAGATGAGAGAAGCCGTGGATGTTCAGGTTTGCCATGTTCTATGAACATACAGTAAAAAGTTTGGTTCAGGTCCGAACTTGACACCGGACCCGAAATCAATAGAAGTCAATGAGGACCTGTACTTCAGTGCTTTAAAATGTAAAACTGTAAAAACTTCATTGTCAGTGCCAGGGAGATTCAATTGGAGCTAAATGGAGGTAAGAGCAGGATAATTGCCCTGCAAACAAATATGTTTAGGGAAATGATTTAAAATAAGACAGAATAAAAAAAGAAAAAATAATAATCTTGAACCAGGACGCGGAGGTCCAAGTGGAGGAAGTGGGGGAGGTGGAAGAGACAGGGGAGGAGGTGAACGTGGTGGGGTAGGTGGAAGAGGCAGGGGAGGAGGTATCCACTGTTTTAGTGGGATTGTTTTTGTTTTAGTTAGGGAACAGAAAAAAAACCAGTGCAGAACCATGAGGCAGAGGTGCAAGTGGAGGGGGAGGTTGAGGTGTAGGTGGATGTGGCATAGGAGGAGGAGGTAGCCAACACTGGATTTGTTTTTTACGCTTTTCTGGGGGGGTACCCTGAAAACAGGTAGTGTAATAATCTGCTGGCCACTGTCTGTGTTTATATAGGCCGTGTAACATTCTGCACTTTTTTGGGTTGAAAACAATGAGGAGAGCATCATATAGGGAACATGGCTGTGTTGCTGCTGGTGGTGTAGCTGCTGCTGGGAGAGAGTATATCTGTCCATGCTACCAGGGCTGTGGAGTCAGAGTTGTGACTTCGGGGTTGATGTGTATTTTGGTGGCATCGGTATAAAATGGCCAGAATCCGACTCCAAAAATATCTAATAAAATGGGTACAGTAGCTCAATGCAGTTTGTGGTGTAAATTTGTTTATAAGAATTTGGGAAAGTTAAAAAATGTACTATAAATGAATGTTCTATTCCTGATGTATGGATGTGGTATGTAGTCGAGATTAATCTGTGCTGCATTTTATGGACATGCTCAGTAGTGAGGCAGTGCTGCAGAGTCAGAGTCATGTAGTCAGGAGTCAGGGATATTGGGGAGTTTTAGGCTATGTGCACACGGTGCGGATCCTCCCGTGGATTTTTCCACGCGGATTTTACGAAATCCGCAGGTCAAATGACCTGCATTTTTCCAGCGGATTTCTTCCTTTTTTTTTCCGGTTTTACTGCGGTTTTTGTGCGGTTTTCCACCTGCGTATTTGTAGAATGGCGCAGGTAGAAAACTGCAGCAAAACCACACAAAAGAAGTGACATGCTGCTTTTTTTTACCGCACAAAAAACGCGCTGAAAAATCCGCAGCGTGTGCATAGCATTTTTTTTTTCCATAGGCTACAATGGTACTGTACATCACCTGCAGTTCTGATGCAGATCCGCAGCGGCAAATCCACTGCGGATCCACAGTAGAAACCGCACTGTGTGCACAGGGCCTTAGGTTTGGCTTACAAACTCCACAGCCCTTATTGCCAAAATGAAACACCTATGTCTGGTGCATACAGGCTTCAGTTCGTTTGCCTTATCTTCCACCCGTTCCTCTGCTGAAAGTGAAAATTTTGCACCTGCGGCCCATTGGCATCTGTCTTCCACTTCACTCACTTGCAAATCAGGCAAGCAGTCTGAGCCCCAAGTCATGCAGCAGTCATTTCTGTTTTATGATGACTCTGCTGACTGTGGTTGTGTGGTCCATCCACCTGGACCTGGTCAACAATTGGGAGAAATTCAGTGCACGGATGTCCAACCACATGTTCTGTTGAAGTATGAGTACTTGGCATGGGTAAAGCAAACGGCCAACGGATCACCGCAGCACATCTCTGATGCTGATGAAACACAGGTGTCCACTGCTGCAGCTTTTTGCTGTTTGTAGTCTGGTAAGGAGGGCAGGGGTGAGGACTGGGTGAAACATCATGCACAGGATTATTAGTAGTAGTAATTTTTTTAGAGCACCATTGATTCCATAGTGCTGTACATGAGGAGAGGTTACATACAAAACACAAATAGAAATTACAATGAACAAACTAATAGTGACAGAAAAGAAACAGAGGGAGAGGACCCTACTCTTGCGGCCTTACATTCTACAGGATAATGAGGAAGGGGACAGTAGGTTCGGGGGCTGCAGCAGCTTTGGTGTTGGTGAGGTGGCAGTTGTTCTGAAGACATGGGTTTTCAAGATCAACTTGAAATTTCAGAATGTAGGGAATAATTGGATGTGTTGGGCCACAGAATTCTACAGGATGGGGATACTCGGGAGAAGTCTTGCAGGCGATTGGATGAGGAACATATGATTGTAGAGGAGAGAAGGAAGTCTTGGTAATACCAGAGATTACGTGATGGGAGATATTGTGAGATTAGTTCAGAGATATATGGAGGAGACAGATTATGGGTGGCTTTGTAGGGTAGTGTTAGTAGTTTGATGTGGATACTTTGAGGAATTGAGAGATAAAGAAAGGATTAGGAGAGGGGAGAAGTGGAAGAGTAGGGAGGACAGACGTAGATTAGTAGGGCAGTAGAGTTAAGGACAGACTTGAGAGGTGTGATGTGATGGGGGAGGATGAGGTTCTAGACCCCACATAGGTTCTAAACCTCATCTGAATGATGTGAGCACGCTGCCCCAGCTGCAAAGGAAAAGATGGATCAAGGTGAAAAAGAGCCAAGGCCGGAGCCTAGAATGTTTGCTACTGTGCTCCGTGGCCAGCCCCTAGCTATTACATCAGCTGGTACAAAGTCCTGATGTAAAGGGAAGAGATTCGTTGGATGCAGTGAAGAGCCTGAGGCAGGGAAGGGGTTAACGAGATTTAGTAGAACAGGTTATTATGCAAGAAATACTCCATGCAGGGAGATGAGATCAGTAACGGCAACAACAGGAATTGCACACAATGCTTGAGAAAAAGGTATACAAAAAAAAAGTAACTTATCACTTGCAGTTCTTGTTGGAGAAATACTGGAATATCTCCCGATTGTGACACAGATCATGGACAATGTCTCTGGCTCTGTTACGGAGGAACAAAAAACACTGTCTCCAGACTGTGCTGATGTATCTGGTCCTGCTTGGCTTGAGTGCGCTGGAACGTAGAAACAGTGGTTTATGTAGATTCCTCTGGAATGGCACCGAACACAAACCGTGGGCACGCTCGCAGATCATGGCAGCATGCAGTCCTCTGGAGTAGTCTCTAAAAAGGGAGCAAGTCAGCTTATCTGCAACTGCAGGCAGGAAGGAACCATCCAGCAAGGAAGGGTCTGAAGACGGCAGATGTAGAGTTAGCAGTCGGAGCAGTGGGTAGGGAGTCAATCTTCTTCTCCTGTCGCTTTCCTGCCAAATCTCCCCCATTCCCATGCTCAGTCCCTTTTATTTCTCCCATGCCCCCTGCTGTCCAGTGCAAAGGTCCTCCCCTCCCAGAAGAACCTTCCCCCAACAACAGTACTAACAGTCCCGATAGTTCCGGCCCCAAAAGTGCACCGGAAACCGCTGACTCTGTCTCAGCTCATCTCCAACAACTCTTTTCTCATGTCTTCAACCCATTGAGGTTCAGCAACTGGCTGCACTGCTGCTTCACCATTCTGAACCTTCCCTAAAGGGACTGTCACCTCCTGCTCCTGTTCACATAAGCGGGTCTCTTTCCCTATGTCAGCAAAAGTGATACGAGGGTCTGCTTGGTCAGGGCATCCCGCAGGCCAGTCACCAACGAGTGCACAATAAGAAAAAGGAGGCCACCGCTGAACTATAATAGAAAGAGGAAGGGGTTCACCCAGGGCATGTCAGTTAAACAGTATGAGGAGCAAAAAAGCGACTTGCCCATAAAAAGGGAACACCACACTTATAAATCACATAGTAGACAAAAATAATTTTATTCATCAGAAAAAGGCACAGACATGAACAACACTAGACCCATAAAAACACTTAAAAACATGCAAGAAATCCAAAACAGTCATGTCATATGGTTATGATACAATGACTCTCCCACATTCAAAATCCCACAGGTAGGAACAAATGTATTTAAAGCAACGTGTACTCCATGCACTTAGTATACAAAGATAAATAATCCATGACACAATATCATATACATAATAAAAAGACCTGCACACTAGAGTTGAGCGAAACGGGTTGAAAAAATTCAAAAGTCGCCGACTTTCGCCAAAGTCGGGTTTCATGAAACGAAACCCGACCTTAGCGTGAGGTCGGCCACGAGGTCGGCGACCATCGCGCCAAAGTCGCTTTTCAAAAGATGCTTTTGCGCCCTTTTTCAGCCAATCAGGAAGAACGGACACTGTGGGCAACGTGATGACATAGGCAGCGGTTACCACCATGTTTGTGAAGGGCATGCAAGTGATTGGCTTGCTTTGTGTGGCGTCACAGGGGGTGGGCACGCCGACCGCCATGTTACTTATGCTGATCTCAGAATAGGGAGAGCTGCTGCTGCTGATGATGATTCTGTAGGGAGAGCGTTAGGCAGGGAAGAAGATACCAAAAACTACTTCTGCTGCTAGCGATTTTGCCTGTACTGTACAACACACCAGTTACTGTGCAGTGCAAGGGGAGGCTATATTTTGGTGCATCAGCTCTGTTGGTTATTAGGCTGCCTTTTAAGGCTCCCTGATAACTGCATTGCTGTTTTCACACTGCTGAGCAAACTGCTTTTTTCAAAGCAATCCAAATTTTATTGTTTTGTCCTGGTGAGTTACTGAGCATTCATTTTTTCACACACCGTACAGCGGTGTATGCTCCTCACACAGTACCGTGTACCGGCTGTTATCACGGCCAAATTGTAGCTACTGTATCTGTGTGTGACTCTGTAAGGAAAAGCCGAGGAGTTTGTCCATTCTTACAGACCTACACTCTAGGGAGATTCCAATTCTGCCCAATTCTATATGCACCTTATAGTTAGTCATACACTAGGCAATTTCTGCCTGTCACATTGCGGTGTAATCTGTCCTGGGCCAGAGACAATAGTTCAGCGGCCAAATTGAAGCTATCTGTGTGTGACTCTGTAAGAAAAAGCCGAGGAGTTTGTCCATTCTTACAGACCTACACTCTAGGGAGATTCCAATTCTGCCCAATTCTATATACACCTTGTAGTTAGTCACACACTAGGCAATTTCTGCCTGTCACATTGCGGTGTAATCTGTCCTGGGCCAGAGACAATAGTTCAGCGGCCAAATTGAAGCTATCTGTGTGTGTTTCTGTAAGAAAAAGCCGAGGAGTTTGTCTCTCACCAATACTATATACAGCTTCTGTCTTCTCATACACCAGCCAATTTCTGCCTGTCACATTGCGCTGTAATCTCTACTGGGCCTGAGACAATAGTTCAGCGTCCTCCAATCTACAGTGAGATTCAAATTCTCACCAATACTATATACAGCTTCTGTCTTCTCATACACCAGCCAATTTCTGCCTGTCACATTGCGGTGTAATCACTACTGGGCCTGAGACAATAGTTCAGCATCCTCCAATCTACAGTGAGATTCAAATTCTCACCAATACTATATACAGCTTCTGTCTTCTCATACACCAGCCAATTTCTGCCTGTCACATTGCGGTATAATCTCTACTGGGCCTGAGACAATAGTTCAGCGTCCTCCAATCTACAGTGAGATTCAAATTCTCAACAATACTATATACAGCTTCTGTCTTCTCATACACCAGCCAATTTCTGCCTGTCACATTGCGGTGTAATCTCTACAGGGCCTGAGACAATAGTTCAGCGTCCTCCAATCTACAGTGAGATTCAAATTCTCACCAATACTCTATAGACCCTTTACCTTGTTTTACAGTACCATATAGCTGTTGTTATTTTGGGTACCTTTTTCAAAAAAATGAAGACGTATGGTGGAAGAGGCCATGGAAGTGGGCGGGGTTGCCATCTGGTCCTGATGGTGGTGTTGGTGGTGATGCTTCTGCTGTTTGTGGCAAAAGCACAATAGCACCTAAGGCAGAAGGTGGTGAGCCGGCGTCATTGTCTGGCTCCACAAGGCCTCGTAGGCTCCCTTTTCTGGGAGTAGGTAAACCGCTTTTAAAGCCGGAGCTTCAGGAACAAGTTTTGGCTTACATTGCTGACACAGCCTCCAGCTCTATCGCCTCCTCTTCTGAAGTTTCAAAAAATAAAAGCACTGCATCGTCAGTGGAGGCTCCTGGTCAGGAACAACACCTTTCCATGTGTCCTTCACCCCTACCAAAAGTGAAGGATGTGGCAGGCCACACTACTGATTACTCCATGGAGCTCTTTTCTCATACCATGCCTGGGTTATCAAGTCAAATTGTGAATTCCCCAGTCCAAGATGAATCTGACATGGAGTGCACTGATGCACAGCCACTGCTAGATTTATCTGCTGGTACATTCACTCAGAGCACTGCATTGTCCTCGCAGTGTACTGAGCCAGAATCTCACCCTGATGAAACTC
This sequence comes from Dendrobates tinctorius, assembly GCF_039654945.1. Taxonomy (NCBI): domain Eukaryota; kingdom Metazoa; phylum Chordata; class Amphibia; order Anura; family Dendrobatidae; genus Dendrobates; species Dendrobates tinctorius. The sequence continues at coordinate 3,839,540 of NW_027361679.1, forward strand.
AGATGCCCCTTCCTACATACTATACCACAATACACTGTGACACAGAGGAAGGTGCACATGACACTGAAGAGGAGGTGATGGATGACCCAGTTGTTGACCCAGATTGGCATCCATTGGGGGAAGAGGGTGCTGCTGCCAATAGCTCAGAAGAGTAGGAGCATCCGCAGCAGACATCGACATCGCAACAGCTGTTATCTGGCAGGCCCAGAGCAGTCCAAAAATGGGTTACAAAAACAAAACGAGTTGCAGGACAGCTTGGCCAGATGGTCAAAATAGCACAGCGTGCAAGGCCTCAAAATGTCTTCCATAGTAGAAAGAGTGCAGTGTGGCACTTTTTTGAACAAAATACTAATGATCAGGCAAAGGTTATCTGTAAGAAGTGCGCAAAGACCTTTAGCCGAGGGAAAAAATCTGAGAAATTTGAATACCAGTTGCATGCTTAGACATTTAACCACCATGTACTTGCAAGTGTGGACGGACTACCAAACCTCACGTGCCACATGTGCAACTGCTCCCAAAGAAGGTAGTCAGCAACGCTACATTATTTCCCCCACTGTAAGCCCACCGGTTAGCACACCACCAGCAGCAAATGTTGAGGTGTCGTCGCAAGGCCAAAGCAGTCAGGGTATCACAATGTTATATCAACTAAAGACTGAATCTAGGCCATGAGAAAGAACACCAACTCCATCATCAACCCTCTCTCAGTCCTCCATGTCCACCGCTAGTTCCACCATATGCAGCTCTCAAGTCCAGCTCACCTTACCAGAGATAATGAGTATGACAAGAAAGTACTCATCCTCTCATCCGCGTACACTGGGTTTGAACGCCCACATTGCCAAACTAATCTCGTTAGAGATGATGCCCTACCGGTTGGTGGAAAACGCAGCTTTCCGCGAACTCATGGCCGACACAGTACCACGCTATGACCTACCCAGTTGCCACTTCTTTTCTCGCAAAGCCATCCCAGCCCTCCACCTTCATGTGAAAGACCACATTCTCGATGCACTCAAGCAATCAGTGAGTGGAAAGGTGCACCTCACAACTGATGCATGGTCCAGTAGGCATGGCCAGGGCCGTTACGTGTCCATCACTGCACAATGTGGTGGATGCAGGGTCCACAGGGGACAGCGGTGGAGGGACAGTGCTGCCTAGCCCATGGTATAGGAAACAGTTGGCTGTAGGCGTTCGACCCTCCTCCTCCTCCAGAAGCGAAAGCTCGTCCACAGAGCGCAGTCGCACGAGCACTCCATCCGCAGCTGCTAGTGTTGCACACGAGGTATCCCCCTATCGATCAGCTAGTGGAAAGCGTCAGCAGGCTGTGTTAAAGATGATGTATTTGGGCGACAGGCACACCGCGGAGGTAATGACCGACTACTTTCAGCGACAAACTGAGTCATGGCTGGGCAGTCTACATCTTGAGGCAGGCAAGGTAGTTAGTGATAACGGCCGGAATTTTGTGTCAGCCATAGCCCTTTCAAAACTCAGACACATACCTTGCTTGGCTCACACCTTGAACCTGGTGGTGCAGTGCTTCCTCAATAATTATCCGGAGTAAACAGGCCTGCTCCATAAGGTTCGAAGACTGTGCTCGCACATCCGCCGGTCGCCGGTACACTCCAGGCGTATGCAGAAGCTGCAGCAATTGCTCCACCTTCCCAAGCACCGCCTAATTATCGACGTTGCAACAAGGTGGAACTCCACCCTGCACATGGTTGAGCGGCTGTGCGAACAGAGGCAGGCCGTAATGCATTTGTGGGAGGATACACGGGCAGACATGGAGTTGACAGGTGTGCAGTGGTCGAAGCTGAAAGACCTCTGTAAAGTCCTTCAGTGTTTTGAGGAATGCACACGGCTGGTAAGCGCAGACGATGCCATCATAAGCATTAGCATCCCACTTATGCGTCTGCTCATGCAAACTTTGACGCACATTAAGGAGCAGGCGTCTGCAGCTGAGGTAGATGAGGAGGAAGAGGAGGAGGGAAGCCTTGATGACAATCAGCCATTGTCTGCTCCGGGACCTCTCCTGGACGAGGTGGAGGAAGAAGAGGAAGAGGAGGAGGAGGATGATGATGGGGATGATTATTTAGGGGAGGAGGATGCTTTTCGTGGGGCAAGAGAAAATGTTGGCGTGGCAAGGTCTGGTACAGGGTTTGTGCGTGACTGGAGGGATGTGGATTTGCCAGAAAGTGCTCCTCCACCCAGCACTCGCAGTGCATCATTGACACCGGGAACATTGGCCCACATGTCAGATTATGCCTTGCAGATCCTAAAAAGGGACCCCCACATTGCCAAAATGATGAACGATGATGACTACTGGTTGGCCAGCATCCTGGATCCACGCTATTAAGGCAAATTCCAAAACATAATGCCACAGGAGAACCCTGACCTAATATTGGCTAACAAACAAGCAACTCTAGTAAACCGGTTGGTTGAGGCATTCCCAGCACACAGCAGTGGTGATGGTTCTCACACGAGCCGTAGGGGCTGGGGGCAGCTTGGAAGAGGTGTTCGTGGTGCACACATCAGAAGTGGCGTTGGAGACAGGGGTTTCATGACCATGTTGTGGACTGATTTTTCAAGTCCCGCTCACATGACTGGTAATGCTGCATCTATTGAAATTGACAGGAGACAGCAGTTGTCAACTATGGTTACAAACTACTTCTCGTACCATATCGATGTTCTCCCTCACAGGTCATTCTCATTTGACTATTGGGCCGCTAAACTGGACAACTGGCCTGAATTGGCACAATATGCCTTACAGGAGCTCGCTTTCCCAGCTACAAGTGTGCTATCAGAAAGAGTCTTCAGTGCAGCTGGATCAATCCTCACAGAAAAAAGGACCCGTCTGTTGACACAAAATGTGGATGATCTAACCTTCATTAAAATGAGCCATGCATGGGTTTCCAAGGATTTTGTCCCACCTTACCCTGATGACACATAGGTTGCCAGAAAAATGGCTTGCTTTGGTCCTCCTCTTCCTTGGATTTGACCAATTTCGCCTTTAGCAGCAGCTGAATGTCCCAGATCAACATATGCCATTTTGTAAACCTCCCAAACTGGGCTGCCTCCCCCCATGACCGGGGTCAACACCTAGCACACACAACCGTGCGAGTGCCGTTGCCCTGGACAGGTGGGTAGGCCGACTCTTGGGCGCGGGCATTGGCACAGGGTCCCTCATAGTGTAATCAAGTGTCTCTGACGGTGGGGGTGCACAACCGCCATCAGACACACTGCCGTACTATGAGGGGCCCAGTGCCTGTACCGACACCCACGAGTGTGTCCCCCTTGCTTAGGCAGGGCCACAGCATTTGCAATGTTTACCTCTCCCTGCTCCTCCGCTGTCTAGTCTGGGCTGTCAAATCCTTCACTGGGACTGCCACTACAAATTTGATGAATTGATAGATGATGGTTAAAACGTAGCTATGCCCTGTCCCGCTCCCGGGCTCTAGCTTCAGATGAACAATGGCTTCTATTTCTTATGGACGTCGACTCACAATGAGATGCAGTGGTGGTTTATCATCAGCTTTCACAGTTTACCTACTCACAGATGTGTGACATTCCATCGCACATTTTTAAATGTGCCCTCTCATGCCAATCCCATAGAATCGCCTACGGCTTGTGGCTTCTGTCTTTTGCACTCCAAAGTTAGGTGACAGATCATGATAGGCAGTGAGCAACATGTTTACATCTCTCCCTGTGATAAAAATTTGATGGAGATGACTAACGCTGATGGGATCAACGCTACTGCGATACAGCAACACTTTCTTCACAAAGTTATGTTTTCGCTGTCTCCACACACAAATTAATTGAGGGTCAGCATTGCCTCTGAGAATTGTGATGGAAGTTTTTCCCATGATTATTAATTCCTAGATTTCTGCAATCACTAGACTTTATGTCAGTAATTGTATGCATTTCATTTCCTATTGCGGAGAGGCTGGACTGTCTTACTGAGACAGAAATATATATGAAGATTTAAAAATACCACCAAAAGTGTATACTGGTGTTCGCTTCAAAAACATTTCCTTTTCTCTACTTTTTAGATTGCTGTGTAATCCATACTGAGAACACGGAGATTTTAAATGTTTAAACTATACTATATATACCTGCTATCCAATGATAATGTACCCTTTCTCAACTTTGTACAATCACGTCTAATCCATACTGGGTCTGAGACCGTCTGAGCCTGCCTCCTGATCTATAGACATAGGTTTTTAATGTGTAAACTATGCTATACATACCTGTAATCTGGTGATACGTTTCCCTTTCTCACCTTTGTCCAATCACGTCTAATCCATACTGGGCCTGAGACCATCTGAGCCTGCCTCCTGATCTATAGACATAGGTTTTTAATGTGTAACTATGCTATGCATACCTGTAATCCGGTGATACGTTACCCTTTCTCACCTTTGTCCAATCACGTCTAATCCATACTGGGCCTGAGATCGTCTGAGCCTGCCTCCTGATCTATAGACATAGGTTTTTAATGTGTAAACTATGCTACATATATACGTGTTATCCGGTGAAACTGTACCCTTTATCAACTTTCTACAATGTTGTCGAATCCATACTGGGCCTGAGAACGGCTGCCGAGCTGTTAAGCAAGCTACAGCACCTGTGGTTTGGACACGTAATTTTTTTATTTTGTCAGGAATGCCGGTTAAGCCTACAGTAATTCCGTAATTGCGGTTGACCTGCACTTACTGGGAAATCATCGTTCGCGGGGAATAATTGGAATCCCAGATCCCCATCACTAACGGTGTTCAGTGGGTTATCAGCACCTCTAAGCGACAAAAGATGGTCCTTTCAGTGTAGCACGCATGCAGCCCCGGACATGTAAGGGCATGATAGACCTGTTATTGCTCGATCCTGCGTGCCAGAGCCTCACGTATCCCTCTAGTAAGCTTGACGCGTACCGCGGGGGCATGCCGGAGTCTAGGTCGTTAACGGAATAAAGCTGAGAAATCGCTAGCACAACTACAAACGGACATACCACACCACACACAGAATCGACAAAGCTTGCAATCTGTCCATCTTTTCTGTAGCTTGTATGGTTGTGGTTTCCCGGGTGGAGTCCAATTAAGCCACAGGCTCCACTCCTGGTGGTGCCCTTTTGGACATTCCTTTAAGGTTCAGTTTTTAATCACACAGCCCCCGGAAACCAAACACTTTGCCTTCATGGACGCAGTTTGGAGGTTCATGGGAATAATGCCGCCCGATCGGCAGTTGGCATAATTTATTGGTGGGAAGTCCGACGGTATATGATCGTGTTCGATTTCAGAATTTTTTTTTTTTGGTTTGTATTTTACATTTTTATTCCAACCTTTCTTGACTTCATAAGGGCATGACATGCCTATATCTGTGACTCCTCCACCTCCTCCTTTTACTCATCCACCTCTTTTCTAAATGTAGTTGCCCTTTTCCATATGTTATTTTTGTCTTCTGAGCATTTTGTCTGCTTTGGGACACCTTTAAAGGTGTTTTGTAATTGTTTTCTATGTGTTTGTATGTGTTTGCGTTTGCCTGCCATTGTTTTCAATGGGGTTCAACGGTGTTCTTCGAACGTGGCTCAACACTACTCCTGATATATAGAAGTACATTGTTAATGTTTAAACTATGCTATATATACCTAGTATCTGGTGATACTGTACCCTTTTGGCCAGGAAGTCCTCCTCCAACCAACACTCTAAGTGTATCATTGACACCTGGAACATTGTCCCACATGTGTGATTATATCTTGCGGATTTTCTTGTTATATTGTGGTGTGATCCATCCTGAGCGTGTGAGTGTCTATGGGTTACTCCTGCAATTTAGATGTACATTTAAAAATTACCCCAACACTGTATACAGCTCTACGCTTGTGATACATTACCCATTTACTGCTTGTTATATTCTGGTCTAATCCAAACGGACCAAGTGAGAGTTATTTTCTGACTGTGGAAATAAATACTGAAATTGACAACAATGACACCTACACTGTGTACAGCTGTACTCTTGAGATCCATTACCATTTTACGGCTTTTTAGATTGTGTTGTAATGCAATACTGAGCCTGAGAGTGTCTGTGTGTGCCTCCTCAAATATCTACGGAGATTTAGAATGTTTAAACTATACTATATATACCTGCTATCTGATGATACTGTACACTTTGTCTAATTTTTATATTCTTGTCTAATCCATACTGAGCCTGTGAGCGTCTCTGTGTGACTGATGGAATATATAGGGAGATTGACAATTATCCTTTGACTGAATAGAGCTGTACGCTTCTGATACAGTGCCATATATCTGATGTTATTTTGGGTCTATTTTCTGCAAAATTTTGAAGTTTGGTGGAAGAGGCCGCGGACGTGGGCGTGGGGGGGCCAGCTGGTGCTGAGGGTGGTGGTGCATCTGCTGGTAGTGGCAAATGCACAATAGCAGCTAAGGCAGGAGGTGTTGAGCCTGCATCATGGTCTGGCTCCGGAACGCCTGGAAGGCTACCTTTTCTGGGAGTAGGTTAGCCGCTTTTAAAGGCGGAGTATGAGGAACTGGTTTTGGCCTACATTGCTGAAACAGACTCCAGCAAATATGCCTTCCTCTTCAGAAGTTTCAAAAAATGCAAGCACTGAGTTGTCAAGTGCTGGCTCCTGGTCAGGAAGAACCCCTTTCCTTGTGTCCTTCACCCCCACCAAAAGTGAATGATGCAGCAGGCCACACATCACATTAGTCCATGTAGCTCTTTTTATCATACCATGCCTGGGTGATCAAGTCAAATCGTGAATTCCCAAGTCCAAGATGAATCAGACATGGAATGTGGGTGGCCAGCCAGGGCAGTGGGGTTAATCGGTACCGGGCCGGTGTCTCACAGGGATGTGTCACGGTGGTGGTGACCCGTTCCGTGGCCCTGGGCGTCCATGCAAAGGGGTGAATTACGTTTATAGGTGAATGATACGTGACGCCTCCTGTGGTTTCTGATTAGATTGACCAGCGCTGCAGTGTCGCTTCTGTGGGACAGATGTTGTGGTGCAGCTAAGATGTAGAAGCCCTGCACAGGTAGGGCCGTAGTCGCAGGGCAGATGAAAGAGTTGGTAGATGGTGTGCAGTGCAGCATGTAGCAGAGCCGTGTGCCAGGTGCAGGAGAAAGATGACAGACACAGTCGTGCAGTTCCTTTACCTGTACTTGGTAAGTGCCATCCAGGACCCAGAGTACAAATGGAGAAGGAGTTGGTTAGCCTGGAAGCTAATTTCGAATTCTCTCTCTGCAGATAGGTAGTGTGGCCTCTGTTCTAGCGCTTATCTGAGGTACTCGCAGTGCTGAGTTCAATGAAGTTCCCCCTGTTGACTCTCTTTTGGAACTTTCTCTTATGGCAGGCAGCCATAGCCTTTTCCTTCAGGCTCCCACACGTCGATGCTGGGGCCTCCGAGCCTTAGTTGGGTACAGAGCATTTACAGCTGCTACTTCTCCGGTTTCTGCTGCAGGAACGTCAGTGTCCCTACAAACTCAGAGACCGGAATCCAGACCATGCGCTCCAGCTAGGAGTGAGCCTTAACTCTGCTCATCCTCCAGCTCCCCTTCTCACGTCCACACACTTCCCCTTCCCTGCACAGAGTGCCCTAACTTACCTCCTCCCGACCACAGAGAGCAGCTCCTCAGCAGTCAGGTTCAGAGGTCTCCCTGCTGGCCTGGAGTGGGAAATGTGTTGTGTGTTGGTTGAACTGCTAGAGAGATCCTTCGTTGCTCCCAAGCATGACATCACACTCCCTAGGAGGAAGGTAATGCCACTGTGGCGACGGTACTCCTGGGGACGCGCCACATGTGCACTGATGCCCAGCCACTGCTAGATGATTCTGCTGGTACATTGACCCAGACCACTACATTCCCCTCACACTCTACACAGCCAGAATCTGACCCTGAGGAAACTCAGGTTCCCCTTCCCGCATACTATACCACCTTACAAGGTGACAAAGAGGAAGGTGCAGATGAAAGTGCAGGTTCCTTGAGCAGGTGGGGGGCATACTCATGGGCGACGGCACTGGCACAGGGCCCCTCATAGTACGCAAAAGTGTCTCTGCCGGTGGGAGGGCCCACCCGCCGGGCCCACCCGCCGGGCCCACCCGCCGTCAGACACACCACCACACACCGCCGTACTATGAGGGGCCCTGTGCCAGTGCCGTCTCCAATGAGTGGGCCCCCCTGCTTGCTCCGGATCACTGCACTTGCAAAGTTGAAATACTAACCTCTCCCTGCTCCTCCGCCATGACGTCTTTCGCGTGTCCTGACAGTGATATTCTGATCAGAGAGCGCAATGACATCACGTCTGTACGCCCTCTGCCTAAACAGCCAAGTGCAGTGAGATGGAAAATGGGGACTACGAGGAGTCCAAACTAGTACAGGGATTCCCTAGCGAGGAGACTTATTTAATTGTTTTCAATGTTGGGACAGCAATTTTTGGGGAGCACTATACTCTGGAGAATGATATATGGGGCCCACCATACACTGGAACATTCCAAAGGTGGACATCAGACACTGGAGCAGCATTTACAGGGCCCATTATACACTGGAGCATTAGAAATGGGGCCCATTATAAATGGAGAATTATTTGGGCCCATAAGACAGTGGAGCTTCATCCATGGGGACCAACATATACTGCACCATTATGTGGAGCTCATCATATACTGTTTCAAACATTATATGGGACCAATGATTCTGTATGGAGAAATATATGGGCCTCATTACTCTGTATAGCGTACTATGTGGTGCCCATAATACTGTATGGAGTAATACACTGTCCGTTTTTGGAGCTATTGGAGAATTTAAAATTGATATCAGTCATGAGATGTAAAAAGTGAAGTATTTTTCATTGTACTATACCGCTATTTCTCTACCATATCGGAGCATCATGAGTTGTGGTATGTGTTAAAGGGGCGCTCTTTGGCCCAGGGCACATGAAAACCTGGAGCCAGCCCTACCCCTCCACAACTTTAGCCAAATAACCCCCAGTTTTCAGTGCATAATTATTATTATGAAGTAAATTAAGGTTGACAAGCTTCAGTAATAAAAATTGATGTTTTTGCCATTCAAATGGGCACTGTAGGTGTGTTTAATGTCCTCCACTCCCTGCCGACTTTGCTTCCCCATTGACTTGAATTGGGTTTCGTGTTTCAGTCGGCCTTCGACTTTTCACGATAATCGGCCGATTTCATTCGACCCGACTTTTGAGAAAGTCGGGTTTCATGAAAACCGACTCGACCCGAAAAAAGGCAAAGTCGCTCATCTCTAATGCACACTATCAATAAGGCTATTCACAGCAGCATGCAAAAAAATGAAACACTAATCCTGCATAAAAGGCCTATGTGCCACTAAATAATTGCATGAATCACAGTATATTACCAGCAGAGAAAGAAGATTGGGAGCCAGATCAATCAAAACTCCTGAGAGCATGAAGGTGCATGAAGAAAAATAAAGTGTCTGGTGCAGGTGTGGGATGGAATGGTGGAGGGAGCACACCCCACGCGTATCGCCACTACCCAAGTGACTTTCTCAAGGGAGGATAAAGCGCTGAACATCAGAGTGTGCCAATTGTATTTATGCAGAAAGCACATATGCAGCATAAATAAATTTAAGAGAGCCTTACTGCATTGAAACGCAAGGGAAATTGCGCGGCCACGGCCATCTTGTCCGCAGCTCCAGAGCTGTTGATAAAGCTGGGCAAGTGGTTACACAGCGCATGCGCTAGATCCAATAGTAGGCGCTTACACAGACATCGCATTCACATCTTGTCACACAGCGCATGCGCTAGATCGAACAATCGGCGCCTGCGCAGGCGTCTTATCATAGTAAAAGCATTTAACCTGTAACAGGTGAAGATGTGAGCCTGTCAGGCAGCGCATGCGCAGACCACATAATCAAGCTCTATCGCAGTGAGAGCATTTGTCCTATAAAAAAGAGGACATGGGCCAGTCAAACAGAGTTTGCAAAAAGAAGGATACACAGACATTTATATAATCAACAATGGTAGAATACCTTTTTGATTAGCATTTATACATATAAGTGCTTCAATAGAACATTACAACCAGACACCCCAAGAATGATTGAGATGTCATAGAGATATTTTTTAAAGATATTTTTTACACTTAGAAATTATGACAAATCTGGGAAAATGACTCAGGACTAATAAGAAAATACTTAGATAAACAATATCATCTGATAATCCTATTGGTGGCACAGAAACACATAAGACACATCCAAAAAATAATCAAAAAATAAAAATAAAAAAAACAAATAAATCTGACAGAGATGCCAAATGGAAAAAGGAAAAACACATATTTATTAAGGCCAAGATATAAAAAAGCCTAAATGAGTAAATTTGGCAAGCAAACGTAGATCTGCACATTGTATAGCGGCCATCACTTAGGTCTAAGCTGAATAATAGATATGAGAGCGCTAAAACCGCTAATAATGCGCAATAGATACTGTGGTGTAGTAACCACTGAGTCCGCTAGGGGGCGCTGTGTGGATGTCCCAGGAGAAAGGATGAATGGCAGAATACGGAATGGCCATTATGTATCCCAAAATGGGTGGCTTTGGGATGGAGACTTATCTGTTGTTCAGCAATGATATTGCTGAGGTGTTGCTTCATTGTATAAGGGAGAAGTCTCCAGGTAACTAGAGAGATGGGCAGACCTGGTTACCTACAAACCCACCCAGGGGTGTGTTTAAGAGTGTCATAATAAAGTAAATGTGTGGCTGTGTGTAATAGGACCTTTAGTCATGTGATCACCTGTGGGTGTGGTGATGGACCATATAAGGTACCTAAGGTCAGGTCACATGAGAGAGAGCGCATGGATCTGATTGGGCCATGTGGAAGGTCCCAGCAGGCCTAGGAGGAGGAAGGTGTGCTACCTTCCTAAAGACCACTGCTGAGGCTGCTGACCCGGTGAGAAAGAGACTGTGGATATTGGTTGTATGTGAGGATGGATAAGCCTCCTGTGTTTGCTGAGGCTCCAGGACTGAGCCTGAAATAATGGACACTTATGCTTGTTTTCGCCTGAGCTAAAGGCTATTCCTTATGTTATGTGCTGGTTTATGGAGCAATAAACCCTATGAACTTTTAAAGGAATGTGCCTCCTGATTGACTCCCGTGGCTCCTGAGCGAGTTGAATCCCTACAATTGGTGGAGAATACGGGCAGCGGTTCCAAGAAGCACATGTTGCCGTACTGGTGGCTCTGAGCCAGGAGAGCAGATGGTCTGGAAAATCGTAATACTGCCCGAGGTCAGAGAAAGTGACTGTAGTGATATTTGTGGGATACCTCTGAGGAGAAGAGGCATCCGGGAACCTGTGTGGCCATCACCAACAGGTAACAGACAGGACTCTGTGGTATGCTGACCTGGGCCAGTGAGTAAGACGGTGTACCTGGAGGGTTCAGTGAGCAAGGTCCTGGAGGGTTCAGTGTTGGGAGATTCTAGGAGAAGAATGGGATCCCTGGAGCACGTGGTATGACCTTGGACCTGGTGAGGCGTGAGTGTTGGGCAGTCTCAGGAGGAGACGGATGTCCAGAAGAGCACCCGCTAAGCCCCTGGACCTGGTGAGGCCGGTGTGTTTTTGGAAAACCTGGGAGGAGGGCCGTCTCAGGAGGAGACGGATGTCCAGAAGAGCACCCGCTAAGCCCCTGGACCTGGTGAGGCCTGTGTGTTTTTGGAAAACCTGAGAGGAGGGCCGCTCCCTCAATAGCACCCAGTGCGCCCGGTGTGTTGGATGGCCTCAGGCGGAGTCGGTACATCCTGAATAGCACACAGAAAGGACACGTGAATTTTTTGTGTGGTGTTTTTTTTCTTAACTCAGCCTGCAGTGGCTCAGTGGGAGTCAAGAAGGTGACAAGCTGCTTCCCGTAACTCGGCGAGGTTACGAAGGGGACAAGCGGCTTCCTGTAACTTGGCAGGGTTATGAAGGGGACAAGCGGCTTCCGGTAACTCGGCGGGGTTATGAAGAGGACACCAGCCGCTGTGTGTGAACAGCAGTCGGTGGTGCCGGTGATTTGTGACAGCAGGAGCTGTGGCAGCGCCAGAAGGAACTGGTATGGTGTCGTGCTTAAAGGGCCAGTACCAGCCCAAAAAGACATAAACTGTACTGTGTGAACTGTGGCATAAGAAGTTCTGCAGAACGGACATGGGGAAATCCCAAAAGGGGGCAGTGGCCCAAATCGGGGTGGTGGCCCAGAAAGGGGTGGAGTCCCAGAAGGGGGAGGTGACCCAAATCGGGATGGTAGCCCAAAAGGGGTGGAGTCCCAGAAGGGGGCGGTGACCCAAATTGGGGTGGTATCCCAAAAAGGGGTGGAGTCCCAGGAGGGGCGGCGACCCAAATTGGGGTGGTTCAGGAAATGGCAGCACTGGTTGCCTCAGTGGGTATGTCTGGGGAACCGCAGTGTATGTGTATGAGTTTTGAGGAGTGCGGCATGTATTTTCCTGATAATGATGGGCCACAGGTGTGTACCGTGATGCTGCACCGGGAAGGAGTCTCTGGTAGACTGGACGCAGAGAATCAGGTGACTCTGACAGGAACTCCACTCGTTTTATCTCTGACCGAGAAAAACGTCAGGGTTCGCTGTAAACATTGGGGCACGGTGAACTATGCAGTAGACCGAGTAATGTTTGAGGGGACCAAAGGTGGTGTCTGCCAAGGGGGCGGGATACCACGGGACTTAGTTTATGCCTTGGAGAGGGGCCGGGACTTTGCTTTGTTTGATGACGTAAGGTCGGACGATGGAGACATTTCGACTGTGAGGCCAGCAGACACTGAGACAGTGACGGCTCCTGACGTGGACAGGTCAGAGGTAGAACTGACCGGGAAAAGAAGTACATCTGCCCAACTGATGGACCTGACGTCTCGTGACAAGACAGATGGTGGGCTGGGAGATGAGGTGACTGGAGTGGACACACGGTCAGAGGGTAACTGGAGGGTTGACTCGAATGATCGGCGTGACTCAGACTCTAGGGGTGACTGTGGCTCTGAGAGAGAAAGGGAGCACAGACTGGAGGAGCTAGAGATAGAAGTCTTCGAGCTCAAAGGTGACCTGACATCGTGGCAAGGTCTGAATAAGTCCCTAAGAGAAGAGATAGGAGTACTAACAAAAACTGTAAGAGGTCTTCTGTGGGAGAAGAAGTGGGACGAAGACTTACAGCAGCCAGGCCTGAATGAGGAACAGTGTGAAGACAAAAAGAAACTGAAAAGTATGGAAGTAGAGGTGATTCGTTTGCAGATGGAGCTTGCTGCTGCAGAGTGTGCTAAAAGACAAGCACAGCAGGAAAAAGATGAACTGGCTGATGTGATTGCCAACAACAGAGGTGAAGATGCTCTGGCTTTGGCAGAAAAGAGGCGGTTAGAGTCTCGCATTGTTCAGCTTGAAGAAGAAGTGGAGGAAGAACATGGCAACGTTGAATTAGGCAATGACAAGCTGAGAAAGAACACACTTCAGGATGACCAGATGGATGCTGATCTGAAGACAGAACGTAGTAAGGCTCAGAAGAATGAGAGTGCCCGTCAGCAATTAGTTCGCCAGAATATGGACTTAGAAGCAAAGGTTGCACTACTAGAGGAACAGCTTGATGCAGAAATTAAAGTGCGACAATCTGCTAGCAAACAAGTACGCCGTACGGAGAAAAAACTGATGGTTTTACTAAGGCAAATAGATGATGAAAGGCGTAATTCTAAGCCGTACAAAGGCCTGGCGGAGGGAAATGATGTGCGTCTGAAACAGTTGAAACACCAGGTGGAAGAAGCAGAGAAAGAGGCTCAACGTGCCAATATGTTGCACCGTAGGTTACAGTGTGAACTGGAGGCTGCTATGGAGACAGCAGATGCAAAGAACTGTGAGGTTAACGCACTGAAAAGTAAACTTAGATGTGGTGGGGTACCATTTCTTACAAGACGCTTAGATAAAGGATGGTGACTAACCAGTGTCTGACGACGCATACAGACCGTGACTGGAGGGTCAAAGCCAATGACCGATATTCTGACCGCTGGAGGCGGGGGAGGTCTAACGTAGGAACTAGGCGGTATGACAGATGGAGTCGGTTCTCTCGACCTGTGGGGCAAGGTGTAGTGAGTGCCCAGTCGCGAGACCCTGGTGTAATGTTGTCTTTTCAACCCCACAAGTTTGAACAGAGGGGGGACGTATGTGGTGTAGTAACCACTGAGTCCACTAGGGGGCGCTGTGTGGATGTCCCAGGAGAAAGGATGAATGGCAGAATACGGAATGGCCGTTATGTATCCCAAAGTGGGTGGCTTTGGGATGGAGACTTATCTGTTGTTCAGCAATGATATTGCTGAGGTGTTGCTTCATTGTATAAGGGAGAAGTCTCCAGGTAACTAGAGAGATGGGTGGACCTGGTTACCTACAAAGCCACCCAGGGGTGTGTTTAAGAGTGTCATAATACATTATATGTGTGGCTGTGTGTAATAGGACCTTTAGTGAGGTCATAGCCATGTGATCACCTGTGGGTGTGGTGATGAACCATATAAGGTACTTGAGGTCCGGTCACATGAGAGAGAGCGCATGGATCTGATTGGGCCATGTGGAAGGTCCCGGCAGGCCTAGGAGCTGGAAGGTGTGCTACCTTCCTAAAGACAACGTGCTGAGGCTGCTGACCCTTCAATGGAAGTCTTCAAACAGAGGCTGGACAGACATCTGACTGGGATGATTTAGCGAATCCTGCTTTGAGCAGGGGGTTGGACCAGATGGCCCAGGAGGTCCCTTCCAACTCTACGATTCTATGATTCTATGACCCGGTGAGAAAGAGACTGTGGATATTGGTTGTATGTGAGGATGGATAAGCCTCCTGTGTTTGCTGAGGCTCCAGGACTGAGCCTGAAATAATGGACACTTATGCTTGTTTTCGCCTGAGCTAAAGGCTATTCCTTATGTTATGTGCTGGTTTATGGGTTATGGAGCAATAAACCCTATGAACTTTTAAAGGAACGTGCCTCCTGATTGACTCCCGTGGCTCCTGAGCGAGTTGAATCCCTACAATACATTTAAAAATTGAAAAGAATATTTTGGCAGAAAACTGGGTAATATATACGTATTAGAACACTGAAACACTGATGGTATATACACAGCACATTGTAAACTCAATGAGAATAATATTGGCAGCATGCGCATGTAAAGAGCTTATAATTAAAACATCTAGTTGTAGAGCAGAGCTGACAATACAACAAGAAGTGTATAAATTTTTAACTACAAAAACAAGTATCCATGAGCTGTAAGCCTCCATAAGCAGAATAGTTGTGCAAGATGGAATGCAAAAAATGACCGATGTATGACCACCAGTGTAGAACCCACATTTAAATACAAGGCCAAGAAAGGGCACATATTGATGAAATAATTATAATATGCCCAAATTGGCCATAGATGTCACCGATTGTTAGTTAGAACATACATATAGAAACTATACTATTAGGTGTACCAAAGCGCAAATATGTAATAATGCATAATGCAACAGTCTAAGTATTTGTATATTGCAACACATATATCATCATAAATCAGTTAGTTGTACATAGGCTGAGTTAGACACCATAATACTCAAGCAGAAAATATAGTAAATGGCGTCTACTGGTACGTGATAATGTGTGTATGCAAAAATTGCACACGGATTTAATGGGAAATATATAATAGAGCCAGCAGGCCCAAAGTTCCAAAAAGCCAAATTATGGGCTAGTCCATCTATATAGACAGGTATACATATAACAATGTATATATATATATACACCCTAGATTTGAGGATAAGGCAAAAAGAGCCAAATAAACCCACAGAAAGAAATGTGGGTTAAGATTAGAAATTCAAAATAGTTGATGGTTAGTGATATCCAACATACATAATAAGAATTCAATCATTGTTGTAAAAAAGAGAGAAAGAAACAATGAGCAGATACATGGTTTTATACCGACTTGTGACCAAGATTTTGTATTATTATTACTCATCATGAACCCAAAAAGAAGAAAAACACATGGTGCTGTGAATGACCAAACTAGGTGCCATGAATAGTCAGCCATATCAAAAACGTGAGGCGCCCCAACTGAAAGCACACTTTCATTTTTATTATAACTCATCATAAACCCAAGAAGAAGAAAAACACATGGTGCTGTGAATGGCCAAACTAGGTGCTGTGAGTAGCCAACCATATCAAAAACATGAGGTGTCCCGACTGAAAGCACACTTGAGAATTATAGTCAGGTTACTAAGGAAAAAACAAGGGAGGGGGCGCAGACATAGGGCTTCACCTGGTATAAATCAATGAAAATGAAAAAAGTACTCTGAAGTACTCACCCTTTATGGGTTGTGTTCAGACACAACCACTCACAACATTTTTTGCAATTGTATAGCTGCTGCAGAGCTCGTACAGGTGGAAACGTCCACTAAGAATCACAAGTTGAGGATCAAGTAAAGCACTTCTGAGCAACCGCGCTGCTACAATGACACGAATTCTTCAGAAATCCATATAAATATTTCAAGTTCTTTATTAAATGTACTACAAAAACTACACGTTTCGAGGAGACAAACCGCACCTCTTCTTCAGGTTACAGTACAGAGTTGTAATCGGTCTATACAAGTGATAGCTTTATATGCTGTGTGGATATGGCCCCCCGTCGTAAGAAAAGGGCGTCAACCCACACATGTTGCACATAAAGATATTTAAGAAGAAAAACAAAAACAGGCAAAATAATATATATATCAAAAAACATATATTCCAAATAGTGATAGTATTGTGTATCCCATTCAGACATTCAATATGATAACATAGACTTCTATAATTAAATAAAAAGAAATATAAGAAATATCTAAAACACAAAAAAAAAAAAAATAAGGAAACAAAAGAGGATAAGAACCAATTTCATCGTGGTGAGTTTAAGACAAATGTCTGACGATTTCACCACTGAGCCATCATAAGTGATCAGTTACCAGTGGTGAAAAGTAATAAAGAGTAATAACTCATTTGATATAACTAGTATAAATAAAGAGTGCAAAAAGTATCCTTTCACCAATAATAGTGATCATTTCTTTCCTCTTTATATATAAGTGGCCATACTTTATAATATATTTAGGGAGAGAATAATTAGACCCTCCTTTCAGTCAAAAAGATGGGCTTTCATGGTGACAGTAACCACTGTATATTCCCTACATAAGTGTGAAGAACAATAGTCGCCAAAAAAGGCAAGCTAGTCTCCTACATCAACACAATCTAATTGGAAAGTTAGAAGTATGCAACACACTGAACCCATATCTAATGGGTTCAAGTGTGTATATCGCTCTGTCCCGATAAAAAAACGGGCAGAGCGGCTACTAAATAAGAATGAAGGCAGGGAGCCTTCATCAGAAAAAAAGACCGATTTTTTTGTATATGTTGCCATTCTCATAGTAGATCTATGAAAGAACTAAGCGCATATTGCCACAATTCCCAGTGTGCAAATATGCAGGTAAAAAATATAAAACCAAAGCATTAAATAAAAATATATTTAAAATTAATATAAAAAATGAAAAACATTCCTCAATTTAAGACTTATATAAAAATATCGCATATTTCATTTAAACCTTTTGGATTAATAATATCAAGTCGATAAATCCAATATATTTCTTTTCTACTAAGTTGTAGCAATCTATTCGGAGCATTTTCCGGTATATGGTCAATGGGAAAAAATGTTAGGAGAGAAAAATCATTTTTATGATGTAGGGCACAATGTCTAGAAAGTCCATGTTTCATATAGCCAATCCTCACATTGTGCCTGTGGGAGTTCATCCTTTTTCGAAAACACTGAGTAGTTCGTCCCACATATTGTTTTCCACAAATACATTGTATTAAATATATAATAAAACTTGATTCACAAGTCAGATTGGCTTTAACTGTAAAAATTTCACCCGTTGATGTTGAGTTAAAGAGGGTTTTTTTATGACCAATGCCCCTACAACACAAACATTTCTTTTTCCCACATCTATAAATTCCTGGTAGTGCTGTAGTTTTCTTTTTGGTTATCCCAGAGATTTTTTGTCCTCTCAATCTACTCGGAGCCACAAGGTTTCTAATATTGGGTGGTCTCCTAAAAGTAACACCTGGGGTTTTTGGTTAAATGGTTTTTAAGATGGGGTCATTTAAAAGAATGTGCCAATTATCCTTTAAAATTTCACGCATTTCCTTATCGTATTTATTAAAAGTGGTGATAAAATTAAGATTAAAACCATCAGTATTAGTCATAATCTTTTTAGCTAAAAGTGATTTTTGATCATAATTATTTTGCACATGACCTAGGGATTCCTTTATTAGTTTCTTAGGATATTTTTGTTCCTCAAATCTTTCTTCTAATATTCTAGCTTGATTTAAAAAATCAACTTCAGTAGTACAATTTCTCCTAATTCGTTTAAACTGATTCACAGGTATGTTTACCAGCCATTTGTTAAAATGGCCACTGTGGTAATGCAAGAAACTATTCGCATCCACTTTCTTGAAATATGTTCTAGCATTAATTTGAAGATTTTCAACATAAATATTAAGATCTAGAAAGTTAATTTCTTTCTCATTGTGGCATGGAAAAAAAGTCATCCCCCAATCATTATTATTCAGATCTATGACAAAATCCTCAATATTCCCTTTACTACTATCCCATATTATGAAGATGTCATCAATAAAACGTTTAAAAATTTTTATACAATCATAAAAGCGTGATTTATAAATAAAAATCTCTTCGAATCTCCCCATAAAGAGATTTGTGAAAGTTGGCGCCACTTTTGACCCCATTGCCATTCTCTTCTCTTGGTGATAGGTGTTTTTTAAAAAAGTAAAATAGTTGTTCTTAAGAATAAATAATAATCCATCATAAATAAACCTCTTTTGTGCCACTGAAAAACGCTCATCAGTTCTAACATAATGATAAAAGCTTGTTAATCCAATTCATGTTGAATATTCGAATATAGGGCTGCTACATCTAAAGTAAAAAATGCATAGGATTTTTTCCATGTAAACTCATTCAATAATTCTATAAGATGAGATGAATCCCTCAGGTAACTGGGTAAATTAGTCACATGTACTTTCATTAATTTATCAATATACTCTGCAAGATTACTCGAGATGGAATTTATTCCAGATATTATCGGACGTCTGAGTAGATTGAGAGGACAAAAAATCTCTGGGATAACCAAAAAGAAAACTACAGCACTACCAGGAATTTATAGATGTGGGAAAAAGAATTGTTTGTGTTGTAGGGGCATTGGTCATAAAAAAACCCTCTTTAACTCAACATCAACGGGTGAAATTTTTACAGTTAAAGCCAATCTGACTTGTGAATCAAGTTTTATTATATATTTAATACAATGTATTTGTGGAAAACAATATGTGGGACGAACTACTCAGTGTTTTCGAAAAAGGATGAACTCCCACAGGCACAATGTGAGGATTGGCTATATGAAACATGGACTTTCTAGACATTGTGCCCTACATCATAAAAATGATTTTTCTCTCCTAACATTTTTTCCCATTGACCATATACCGGAAAATGCTCCGAATAGATTGCTACAACTTAGTAGAAAAGAAATACATTGGATTTATCGACTTGATACTATTAATCCAAAAGGTTTAAATGAAATATGCGATATTTTTATATAAGTCTTATTTTGAGGAATGTTTTTCATTTTTTATATTAATTTTAAATATATTTTTATTTAATGCTTTGGTTTTTACCTGCATATTTGCACACTGGGAATTGTGGCAATATGCGCTTAGTTCTTTCATAGATCTACTATGAAAATGGCAACATATACAAAAAAATCGGTCTTTTTTTCTGATGAAGGCTCCCTGCCTTCATTCTTATTTAGTAGCCGCTCTGCCCGTTTTTTTATCGGGACAGAGCGATATACACACTTGAACCCATTAGATATGGGTTCAGTGTGTTGCATACTTCTAACTTTCCAATTAGATTGTGTTGATGTAGGAGACTAGCTTGCCTTTTTTGGCGACTATTGTTCTTCACACTTATGTAGGGAATATACAGTGGTTACTGTCACCATGATAGCCCATCTTTTTGACTGAAAGGAGGGTCTAATTATTCTCTCCCTAAATATATTATAAAGTATGGCCACTTATATATAAAGAGGAAAGAAATGATCACTATTATTGGTGAAAGGATACTTTTTGCACTCTTTATTTATACTAGTTATATCAAATGAGTAATTACTCTTTATTACTTTTCACCACTGGTAACTGATCACTTATGATGGCTCAGTGGTGAAATCGTCAGACATTTGTCTTAAACTCACCACGATGAAATTGGTTCTTATCCTCTTTTGTTTCCTTTTTTTTTTTTTTTTGTGTTTTAGATATTTCTTATATTTCTTTTTATTTAATTATAGAAGTCTATGTTATCATATTGAATGTCTGAATGGGATACACAATACTATCACTATCTGGAATATATGTATTTTGATATATATGTTATTTTGCCTGTTTTTGTTTTTCTTCTTAAATATCTTTATGTGAAACATGTGTGGGTTGACGCCCTTTTCTTACGACGGGGGGCCATATCCACACAGCATATAAAGCTATCACTTGTATAGACCGATTACAACTCTGTACTGTAACCTGAAGAAGAGGTGCGGTTTGTCTCCTCGAAACGTGTAGTTTTTGTAGTACATTTAATAAAGAACTTGAAATATTTATATGGATTTCTGAAGAATTTGTGTCATTGTAGCAGCGCTGTTGCTCAGAAGTGCTTTTCTTGATCTTCAACTTGTGAGTCAGGTTACTAAGGCAATGGTAACTGGCTAATCTGTAGATCTAGAAGTCCATATTGATGCATAAAGTAAAGTTGACAATCTAGAGGTCCATGTAGATACATAAAACAAAATGGACAATCCATAATGCAGAATCCATGATGAATGTCCTAGGCTTGGACATGGTCACCTGAAAGCAGAAAAAAATGCAAAATTAACCATAAAAGCCCGAAAACAGGAGTTCCTCATTCAACCCTTGCGGGGCCATACTCTTTAGATTATAAATCCATCGTGACTCTCTACGAAGCAGTTCCTTTGAAAGATTGCCACCACGAATGTTGCTCTGTATTTGATCGACAACCAGAACCCGTATACCTTGATGTTTGCCACCATGATGGTCCAGATTTGTTGTTATTTCTAAGTGTAAAAAATATCTTTAAAAAATATCTCTATGACATCTCAATCCTTCTTGGGGTGTCTGGTTGTAATGTTCTATTGAAGCACTTATATGTATAAATACTAATCAAAAAGGTATTCTACCATTGTTGATTATATAAATGTCTGTGTATCCTTCTTTTTGCAAACTCTGTTTGACTGGCCCATGTCCTCATTTTGTATAGGACAAATGCTCTCACTGCGATAGAGCTTGATTATGTGGTCTGCGCATGCGCTGCCTGACGGGCTCACATCTTCCCCTGTTACAGGGTAAATGCTTTTACTATGATAAGACGCTTGCGCAGGCGCCGATTGTTCGATCTAGCGCATGCGCTGTGTGACAAGATATGAATGCGATGTCTGTGTAAGCGCCTACTATTGGATCTAGCGCATGTGCTGTGTAACCACTTGCCCAGCTTTATCAACAGCTCTTGAGATGCGGACAAGATGTCCGCGGCCGCGCGATTTCCCTTGCGTTTCAATGCAGTAAGGCTCTCTTAAATTTAATTATGCTGCATATGTGCTCTCTGTATAAATACAATTGGCACACACTGATGTTCAGCTCTTTATCCTCCCTTGAGAAAGCCACTTGGGTAGTGGCGATACGCGTGGGGTGTGCTCCCCCCACCATTCCATCCCACACCTGCACCAGGCACTTTATTTTTCTTCATGCACCTTCATGCTCTCAGGAGTTTTGATCGATCTGGCTCCCAATCTTCTTTCTCTCCTGGTAATATACTGTGATTGCTGCAATTATTTAGTGGCACATAGGCATTTTATGCAGGATTAGTGTTTCATTTTTTACATGGTGCTGTGAATAGCCTTATTGATAGTGTGCAGATCTTTTTATTATGTATATGATATTGTGTCATGGATTATTTATCTTTGTATACTAAGTGTATGGAGGACACGTTGCTTTAAATACATTTGTTCCTACCTGTGGGATTTTGAATGTGGGAGGGTCATTGTATCATAACCATATGACATGACTGTTTTGGATTTCTTGCATGTTTTTAAGTGTTTTTATGGGTCTAGTGTTGTTCATGTCTGTGCCTTTTTCTGATGAATAAAATTATTTTTGTGTACTATATGATTTATAAGTGTGGTGTTCCTTTTTTTGGGCAAGTCGCTTTCCAGTTACCAACAAGTCGCGCAACACTACATCTGTCGGCCCTATCCCCATCCTGTCCTAACAATGGCAGTGTATAACTATTGCAGAGCATTCATATACACTGTGTTCCAAATTATTATGCAAATTGGATTTAAGTGTCATAAAGATGTAATTTTTTGTTTTTCAAATAAACTCATAGATGGTATTGTGTATCAGGGCTCTTTGGATCACTGAAATCAATCTCAAATGCCTGTGATAATTAGTTTACCAGGTGAGCCCAATTAAAGGAAAACTACTTAAGAATGATGTTCCACATTATTAAGCAGGGCACAGGTTTCAAGGAATTTAGGAAAGAAAAAGGATCTCTCTGCTGCTGAAAAGCATCAAATAGTGCAATGCTTTGGTCAAGAGATGAAAACACTAGATATTTCCCAAAAATTTAAACATGATCATTGTACTGTTAAGAGATTGTGGTTGATTCTGAGCACAGACCATGTTTGTGCTGATAAAGGCAGAATGAGGAAGGTTTCTGCCAGGCAAGTTCATCGGATTAATAGAGCGGCTGCTAAAAGCCATTACAAACCAGCAAACAGATATTTAAAGCTGCTGGTGCCTCTGGAGTCCCTCGAACCTCAAGGTCTAGGATCCTTCAAAGGCTTGCTGTGGTGCATAAACCTACTATTCAGCCACCCCTAAACAGTGTTCACAAGCAGAAATGGTAGCAGTGGGCCCAGACATACATGAAGACTAATTTTCATACAGTCTTGTTTACTGATGAGTGTCGAGCAACCCTGGATGGTCCAGATGGATGGAGTAGTGGATGGTTGCGGGATGGCCACTATGTCCCAACAAGGCTGCGACATCAGCAAGGAGGTGGAGGAGTTATGTTTTGGGCCGGAATCATGGGGAAACAGCTGGTAGGGCTCTTTAAGGTTCCTGAAGGTGTGAAAATGACCTCTGCAAAGTATATAGAGTTTCTGACTGACAGCTGTCTTCCATGGTATAAAAAGCAGAAATGTGCCTTCAGGAGCAAAATCATTTTCATGCATGACAATGCACCATCTCATGCTGCAAAGAATACCTCTGAGTCATTGGCTGCTATAGGCATAAAAGGAGATAAAATCATGGTGTGGCCACCATCTTCCCCTGACCTCGACCCTATAGAGAACCTTTGGAGTATCATCAAGCAAAAGATCTATGAGGGAGGCAGTTCACATCAAAACAGCAACTCTGGGAGGCTATTCTGACTTCATGCAAAGAAATACAAGCAGAAACTCTCCAAAAATTCACAAGTTCAATGGATGCAAGAATTGTGAAGGTGATATCAAAGAAGGGTTCCTATGTTAACATGTAACTGGGCCTGTTAGGATGTTTTGGAGTTAAATTGCTTTTTTTTTCGGTGAATGTGACCTCCTAATGCTGCAAATTCCACAAATGAACATTTTCAGTTCTTTAAAACATATCAAATGTTTAGAAATTCTACTGTGCCTAATAATTTGGAACAGTGCATTTTGAGTTTTTATTCATTTTGGAGATTATACTGTTATCATTGGGAGGTTTATTCAATAAAATTTGATGTATACTCTAACAGGTGATGACTTTTATTAGACTGACTGTCATTTGCACCGACTATTTAGGAAAATCATAGAAAAATATCATTTGCATAATAATTTGGAGCACAGTGTATTGAGTAACCATCTCCCTCTCTCTTTGCATTCGGCTAAACAGGCGAGTTCTAAGTTCTCCTATGTCAGTGGAGTCCCAATGGGTCGCCTCTAAAATTAGGAGCACTTTAGCAAACGTATCACAGTCTCGGGGGTACGCAGCATCATGGAGTCTCGAGCCTCGCCATCCAAAGCCATAATGGCCACCTCGGCCTTGAGAGCGGGGGGTCATAGGCTGCATTCTCATCATACCCCTTATGCGCTCTGTCCAGCTCCATAACATAGTATTGGATCCCGCAAGTTACTCAGCATGGCCCCCAGAGAGATACTGGTTCTGGGCCCAGCTGCCTGTTCTGCTGCCTCCATGCTATTAGACTGCATCCTGCCGACTATGCCAAAATGTAAAGGGAAGAGATTCGTTGGATGCAGTGAAGAGGCGGAGGCAGAGAAGGGGTTAACGAGATTTACTAGAAAAGATTATTATACAAAAAATACTCCACGCAGGAAGACGAGATCAGTAACTGCAACAAAGGGAATTGCACACAAACACAATTCTTGAGAAAAAGGTATACAAAAAAAGGTAACTTGTCGCTTGCAGTTCTAGTAGGGAAAGGCTGCAATATCTCCCGCCGGCATCGAAGATCGTGGACAATGTCTCTGGCTCTGTTACAGAGGAACAAAAAACACCATCTCCCGACAGTGCCGATGTATCTGGTCCCACTTGGCTTGAGTGCGCTGGAACGTAGAAACAGTCCTTTATGTAGATTCCTATGGAATGGCGCCAAACAAGAACCATGGTCACGCTCGCAGACCGCGGCGGCGCGTGGTCCTCTGGAGTAGTCTCTAAGAGGGGAGCAAGTCAGTTTATCTGCAACTACACAAAGGAAAGAGCCATCCAGCAAGGAAGTGTCTGACGACAGCTCCGTAGTGACACAGTCAATATCAAAGTCAGAACGCTGGGGAATAGATGACGTGGTGTTAGCAGTCGGAGCAGTGGGGAGGAGTCAACCTTCTCCTTGTTCTCCTGTCGCTTTCCCGCCAAGTCTCCCCCATTCCTGCGCTCTGTCCCTTTTATTTCCCCCGCGCCCCCTGCTGTCCAGTGTAAAGGTCCTCACCTCCCAGAAGAACCTTCCCTCAGCAACAGTGGTGGCAGTCCCGATAGTTCCGGCCCCAAAGTGCACTGGAAACCGCTGACTCTGTCTCGGGTCATCTTCTTACAGTGAGGCCAGCCCCTAGCCATTAAGTTGGCTGCTATTGTGCACTGCGGTTGGCTTCAGCCATTACAGCAGCTGCTACAAAGTGCTGAGGCCAGCCCGTAGCCATTAAGTCAATAGTCTCTGTCCATATTGCCTCCTCCTCCTACTCCGCTTCCTCCACCCTCTCCTCTTTCGGTCAGAAATTGTGGGATGTCTATGAGCACTTTGATAGGTAAGAAGTCCTATGTCTAAGGGCGCTTGGACGCCAGAAACGCGTCAGGTTTTTATCTATATTTTTTGGATTCCATGTTTTTATTGAATTTTGAATAAAGCATGAGCTAAATTTTTACATATTGTGGACGGATGTGCCGCCTACTTCCTTTCTCTGAACCTTTGGCTGAGCTTCACCAGCAGGACCGGCACCTGACACACACAGATTTCAGCCTCCAATATAGGATGACATGGCGTGGTGAGCTTCAAAAATCCCCCCTCTCCTTAAGACATGTCATTCTTACTCCTCTTTGAAATGGCATGAAGTGCCATCAGTAATGATATTTTTTGAAGTTTGGTCACACCAAATATTGATATGATTCATATTTCTCTATTGTTCAAAATTTGACATTTTGTTAGTTGATAAAAATTAACTACTAACACTACTGTTTCGAAAAGTATTCTTACCACATATACCACTTTTTTCCACTCCGGCCTAAAGTTTTTGTACAGTATTGTATGTGAACCAGTGAACTCTTCAAATCTGAACTCAATCAAGGGGAAAAGATAAAGGGATCAACTTTGGGCTCTTCTTTACATAACCACATAACAACAAGAGCAGTTGTGTCTGGGTGAGAGCTCTCCAGTAATAATCCACCATCATTTAGCAAAAATAAAATTTCTTGTGCAAATTGTAAATGTTTTAGGCATTATATTCATTTGAGAAATCTACTCAGTTAATATTATAGCATTATTAAGACATGAGACATTGAATCTTAATTAAATCTGTTTGTTTTTTGTTTTCTTGCAGACATTCCTAATGCTACATTTTGTATGATGCACAATACAGTTGCACAAAATAATGCAGATTGTGCCTTGTGAGCAAAGCTTACAGCAGCAATATGACACGCTGGCACAATGTAGGGTATCAGTATAACAGAAGTACTGTACATAATTGTAATAAACCGATGCTGCAAGGAATGGAAAGAGTTACAGCATTTTTCTTGTAAGAACTAATATATTTTAAAGATGTACTGTAACATAAAGTGTGTGCCTTACCTAATGATTCAATTACCGTTTTTTCTCAACAAGTTACAGATGAAATGACTGATTTTCCGATTTTCAGGTTTCCCTTTTCTTCATCATGGTAGCGGTCATATACCGGCCCCCAAGCTCACCCACCCACTTCCTTGACCACTTTTCAGCCTGGCTGCCGCACTTCATGTCCTCAGAACTACCAACTCTTATCCTGGGAGACTTCAACATCCCCATTAACAGCCCTACTTCCACATCTGCATCCCAGCTTCTATCACTAACCACCTCTCTCAGCCTCTCACAGCTCTCAACCTCTGCGACACACAAAGATGGTAACACCCTTGACCTGGTCTTTGTCCGGCTTTGCTCAATGTCCTACTTAAATAACTCACCGCTTCCCCTCTCTGACCACAACATTCTCTCCTTCACGCTCACAAATCCTCGCCCACCCCAGCACACTCCTACCTATCACACAGTCAGAAATCTACAAGCCATTAACCCTCAGACACTTTCAGATTCCCTACAATCTTCCCTGTCCCCAATCTCCTCTTTTTCCTGTCCTGATCTGGCTGTTCATCACTACAACAACACTCTTGCAACCACCCTTGACCAGGT
Organism: Dendrobates tinctorius; assembly: GCF_039654945.1. NCBI lineage: Eukaryota > Metazoa > Chordata > Amphibia > Anura > Dendrobatidae > Dendrobates > Dendrobates tinctorius. Next base: position 3,866,534 of record NW_027361679.1, read on the forward strand.
AGCGCCCCTCATCCTCAGAACCTCCAAACTCAATTTCTCCAAAGATGCTCTAGGAGTGCTGAATGCCGATGGAGAAAAACCTGCACACCAGACGACTTCATCCACTTCAAATTTATGCTAAGAACCTACAACTCTGCTCTTCACCTCGCCAAACAGACTTACTTCACCACCCTGATCTACTCACTAGCCAACAACCCCAAGAAACTTTTTGACACTGTAGTGTCGGTGGTGGGGTGCCGAGCTGGGGGGTGATAGGGGGTGGTCCCACTTCTTACCGCGCAGAGATGATAACAGAGACACGATGAGGCAGATTCTGGGTGCAACAGGTCCAAGTTTATTGCTCACCGTCCGACTGACGGTCCTCGTGGTACACCGCGATATATCTCTCTCTGCCCTCCGTGTCCAGGGCCGCTTCAACACCGTATGTTACACTAGGGACGTATTTATACGTAATGTCCCGTCTCACACTGTGACAATCCTGACAGCTCGGTTACTGTGGCCGCCTTAGGCCCGTACACCAACAGCACTTTACTGGTCAGTTTCGTCGTTACACATACGGTGTCTTCCACCCAGAGCCTTGTCTCTGCTGCGGTCCTTCCCTGTCAGGACCACCCCCCTGACGTTTCCTCTCCTCAGTCCCCTTGGTAGGATTCTCCTCAGGGCACACAGACTGGCGTAGTCCTCCTGTCACCTGGGCTCCCCCTGGGGACTGGAACCTTCTGGAACCCTCCCTCAGTATTTATAATTCTCCCGGTTCCTTGAAACTGTCACTCTAGCTGTCACCACGCCCCCCATGACCAACGGTTTCTAAAGCCCTAAGCTGCTGTAAAGTCCTTTGCTCACACTCCACCCTGCCATCTAATGGTCATCCCAAGGTACTGCACGTCCACTACACTTTCCTAGTTGTTTCCCCACTGTAATCACTGACTCCTACCTACACTGTGCAAACCTATCTTTCTTCACTCTGACTAGTCCGTCCGTCCGTCAGGTCACCTTCCCTACACTCCCCCTTCCTTTGTCCATTGTCGTCCTTGACAATCGTCATCCCTGCCTTCGTCGTTCTGAATCTACACCTACATTCTGTTGTCGGACCAGAAGTTGAGCCAAACCCACTATCTGCGGGGGCCGAACCATACTGGGAGCACTATGCTCTGAGCAGCCTACTGCTACTCACCAGCGCGCACGCCACATGACAACGTCTTTCAAATTGGGCAAGGTACACCCGTATTCTCTCTACGGCGTGTATCTTTCCCCTACTCTCCCCTACTGTTACCTTTCACTATCCGGTACGCCATGATCGAGGCCACTCACCTACCAGATCATTGCCGGCGCCCGCCTTTCCTTCTTCAGGGGTGTCCGTGGTGTTGGGGACCTGACCTAGGACGGCTGTCTTTCTCACGTCTTCCCACTCATTTTCCTTCTTTCAATTACATGTCATGGTCGGCGTCCCGGTCTCCCAGACCTCAACTCTTAGATCCCTACCGGATCTCACACTTTCCTTTGGTCCCGCAGACCTTCCCTTACCCGGACCTGTTGCATTTACTTTGGCATATTATACATTAAACAACTTTATAATAGCACAAGTACCCATTTTTATAATTTTTTTTCTTCTTTTGCTTTAAAACTCAACATCCAACAGTAAACATCACCAGTACTCCTTTTCCCTCCCCCTTCCTTGGACATGAACACTCCCTCTTGTCTTCGTGTCCCCGTTCTGTCAAGTTTCCAAATCAGTAAAATAACATCCTGTATGAGGAACATTCTAAAAAAAAACAGCTTAATCACATAAAACATTTTTTTTTTTTTTAAAACTAAAACTGTTCTTCCAGACTCTGACAGTCCAGGCCATCTCCTAATGGCCGGTAGCAAGGGGCCCACAGCCGTCGAACTCCTGGGGTGAAGGGAGTGTCCAATACAGTCCTCTTTACGGGGGTTTGCGTTCCTCAGGTACCGCCAGTACTGCCACCGCATAATACCCGCGGGGGCAGTATTCTTTATAATAAGAGACAAAGTCCCCTATTTCCAGGGCACGGCCGTGGCGTATGGAGGCTACGTTCACGTATACCTTCTGACCAGTCTGATCACGTATGAAGCCATACCCCCGGGCCACATTGGTGTACACAAGCCGCCCCCGGGATCTTTCCACCGCCATGCCAGCCTCCCCTTTTGAATGAAGCAGGCTCCATACCTCCTGCTCTCGAACCTTCTTTTGTTTTACCACCTCCGCAACCCAAACGGAGGGTACCGCGCCAGTCCCAGAGTCCGGTGGGCGGGACTTTGCCGAGAAAGGGCGTGGGGTAGAGGCGGCCGATGATATCTGTGGCCCAGCAGCCGCTGGGGCCGGGTAGCGGATGGGAGCAGCCGTGACTCCGGAGGGCTGGTCCACAGGGCCCGATAAACAGACCCCAGCCGGTTCCAATACTGGCTTCACCGCGGCCACAGGGTAGGCCGCATCCACAACTCCCAGCAAAGCCGGAGTAACGGCCGGTTCGGGTGATGAGGCTGACACCGGCCGAGGGAGCGCAACCGCGCCTTCTATAAATAAGCTCCGCTCTGGTGACTCCTGGCGGGGAGATTCGGGAATGGAAGCTAGGGCCTTGCTCAATTCTACGTATAGCATAGGGCCCTCCGCAGCCGGGCCTTCCGGTACACTGGAGACTGCGTGTTGTGGCAAAATGATAGGGGCCGCCTGTGAAGCCGCCGGCAGGGCCGGGGGAACTCTCACCTTCCCCGGCGCCACAGCCTCCGTCACACCACCGCACGGCTCATCCCGCAGCCTCCGCTCTCCAACTCGCTGCACAGCGGGCCCAGCTTCCAGGCTCAGGGGCTCCGCGGGGAGACTCTCCGCCGGTATCAATGGCGGCCGCTCCTTCTGGTTCCGCCCCGGATCCTCTACTGGCCACACAGATTCATCACTGCGCTACTCATTTGTAATCCACTGGTAAACCAATTGCAATCCACCGGTAATTGTAATCCAAACTGAGTAGACTGAGTCCTTTTCCATTCTTTGAGGCAGGTCTGCCGCAGAAGATGAGGTATTAGCGGCGGCTATCCTGCCGACTACGCCAAATGTAGTGTCGGTGGTGGGGTGCCGAGCTGGGGGGTGATAGGGGGTGGTCCCACTTCTTACCGCGCAGAGATGATAACAGAGACACGATGAGGCAGATTCTGGGTGCAACAGGTCCAAGTTTATTGCTCACCGTCCGACTGACGGTCCTCGCGGTACACCGCGATATATCTCTCTCTGCCCCCCGTGTCCAGGGCCGCTTCAACACCGTATGTTACACTAGGGACGTATTTATACGTAACGTCCCGTCTCACACTGTGACAATCCTGACATCTCGGTTACTGTGGCCGCCTTAGGCCCGTACACCAACAGCACTTTACTGGTCAGTTTCGTCGTTACACATACGGTGTCTTCCACCCAGAGCCTTGTCTCTGCTGCGGTCCTTCCCTGTCAGGACCACCCCCCTGACGTTTCCTCTCCTCAGTCCCCTTGGTAGGATTCTCCTCAGGGCACACAGACTGGCGTAGTCCTCCTGTCACCTGGGCTCCCCCTGGGGACTGGAACCTTCTGGAACCCTCCCTCAGTATTTATAATTCTCCCGGTTCCTTGAAACTGTCACTCTAGCTGTCACCACGCCCCCCATGACCAACGGTTTCTAAAGCCCTAAGCTGCTGTAAAGTCCTTTGCTCACACTCCACCCTGCCATCTAATGGTCATCCCAAGGTACTGCACGTCCACTACACTTTCCTAGTTGTTTCCCCACTGTAATCACTGACTCCTACCTACACTGTGCAAACCTATCTTTCTTCACTCTGACTAGTCCGTCCGTCAGGTCACCTTCCCTACAACACCTTTCACTCGCTCCTCAGGCCAAAAGCACAAGCTCCTATCTCAGACATTTGTGCAAATGACCTAGCCTCCCATTTTATAGAGAAAACAGATAATATCCGTCAGGAAATCTGCTCCCACCCACCATGTGCTGTGACTCCCATCCCTAACTCTGCATCTCCCCTGGCTCACTTTCCACATTTGATCCCATCACAGAAGAAGAAGTCTCCAAACTCCTCTCTTCTTCTCGCCCAACTACATGCACTACCGACCCCATTCCCTTACAACTCCTCCAGTCTCTCTCTCCAGTCATCACAACTCACCTAACTACAATCTTTAATCTCTCCCTCTCCTCAGGCAGTTTCTCATCCTCCTTCAAACACTCAATCATTACTCCATTATTAAAGAAACCTGCTCTCGACCCATCCTGCACAAACAACTACAGACCAGTCTCCAATCTCCCCTTCATTTCTAAACTCTTGGAGCGACTAGTCTACTGCCGCCTTACCCGTTACCTCTCCACTCACTCCCTCCTAGACTCTTCTCAGTCTGGCTTCCGACCCCTACATTCGACTGACACTGCATTCATCAAAGTGACCAATAACCTTCTGACAGCAAAATGTAACGGTGAACATTCTCTACTCATTCTTCTCGACCTTTCTGCAGCTTTTGACACTGTTGACCACCGTCTCCTACTCCATAGGCTCCAGTCACTAGGCATTAAGGCCATTGCTCTCTCCTGGTTCTCTTCCTATCTCTCTGACCGCTCCTTCAGTGTTTTGTTCGCTGGCTCCACATCATCTCCTCTTCCTCTCGCTGTCGGGGTACCTCAGGGCTCAGTCCTTGGCCCCCTTCTCTTCTCTCTCTACACGGCCCCAATTGGACAGACCATCAGCAGATTTGGCTTCCAGTACCATCTTTATGCTGATAATACACAACTATATACGTCATCCCCCGACCTTACCCACGCTGTACTACAGAACGCCAGTGATTGTCTGTCCGCTGTCTCCAACGTCATGTCCGCTCTCTATCTGAAACTTAACCTCTCAAAAACTGAACTTCTTCTGCTCCCGCCATCTACTAACCTCCTTAAATCTGACATTTCCCTCTCTGTGGGTGGCACCATAATAACACCCCGGCAGCAGGCACGCTGTCTGGGTGTTATGTTTGACACCAACCTCTCCTTCACATCCCATATACAATGTCTTGCCCGCTCTTGCCGCCTACACCTAAAGAACATCTCCAGAATTCGCCCTTTTCTCACCATGGAAACAACAAAAACCCTCACTGTAGCATTGATCCACTCCCGCCTGGATTACTGCAACGCTCTATTAATTGGCCTCCCCGCTACTCGACTTCCCCTCTCCAGTCCATACTTAATGCAGCAGCCAGGGTCATCTACCTGGCTAATCGGTACTCGGACGCGTCCGCTCTTCGCCAGTCCTTACATTGGCTGCCCATTCATTATAGGGTCCAATTCAAAGTACTTGTTCTCACCCACAAAGCTCTCCACAGTGCAGCACCCCCATACATCTCCTCCCTCATTTCTGTCTATCGGCCTAGCCGACCGCTGTGCTCTGCAAAAGACTTTCGACTAACCTCTGCCCTAATCCGCACCTCCCACTCCCGACTCCAAGACTTTTCCCGCACTGCACCAATACTCTGGAATGCTCTACCTCAAGAAATTAGAACTATCCACACTTTGCACAGTTTTAGGCGCTCTCTCAAAACATATCTATTCAGAGCAGCCTATCACGTTCACTAATCAGTCATTTTATGTGCAAGTGTGCGTATGTAGCTCATTCACTATCTCTGTCCCCCACCTTCTCAAGATGGCTGGACCATCATTTAAAAAACATCATTGTAAATACACACCTGTACTTTTTATCTCCCCCACCTCATTGTAGATTGTAAGCTCTCACGAGCAGGGTCGTCTTATTTTACTTTAATTACTGTATTGTTAATGTTGTTACTTATGACTTGTGTTTTGAAACTGTTAAACTGTAAAGCGCTGCGGAATATGTTGGCACTATATAAATAAAGATTATTATTGTTATTATTATGGATTGCTGTGTGTGTGTGTGTGTGTGTGTGTGTGTGTAAATTATCTGCAGAAGGTTTCAATAGGGTATATCTATTTGCACTGTCTAATTCTCAGACTGCGCAAACGTAGAATAAGAAACTGGGTCTGAGCAGAAAAAGTAAATTAATGTGCATGCAAAATGTAATTGCATATGAACACATGACCTTTACACAGAGAAAACCAAAAGCAAAACACAAAACAAATATCCTGGAATAAAAAAGTAAAAAAATATATTGCAAAAATTGCATGAAGGTAGTAATAATAGGAATAATAAGGGTATTTAGTTAACATAATTTTGATCAAAATAATGTAGAAGCCATCCCGCCATGTCACGGCAACCCTTGTGGGACAGTCCTAACTCTTGTATTTAAAACTTTTCCACTTGTCAAGTGACGTAAATGTGAACAAGGACAGAGGGACTGAACCACCAGTAATAGTATAGGCCAGACAGGATGGATTTTCCAACTCAGAAACAGGGCGGTCACACCCTTATATGCACAGAATGCACAATGAAACAAATGAGAAACTGGGTCTGAGCAGAAAAAGTAAATTAATGTGCATGCAAAATGTAATTGCATATGAACACATGACCTTGTCCCACAAGGGTTGCCGTGACGTGGCGGGATGGCTTCTACATTATTTTGATCAAAATTATGTTAACTAAATACCCTTATTATTACTATTATTACTACCTTCATGCAATTTTTGCAATATATTTTTTTACTTTTTTATTCCAGGATATTTGTTTTGTGTTTTGCTTTTGGTTTTCTCTGTGTAAAGGTCATGTGTTCATATGCAATTACATTTTGCATGCACATTAATTTACTTTTTCTGCTCAGACCCAGTTTCTCATTTGTTTCATTGTGCATTCTGTGCATATAAGGGTGTGACCGCCCTGTTTCTGAGTTGGAAAATCCATCCTGTCTGGCCTATACTATTACTGGTGGTTCAGTCCCTCTGTCCTTGTTCACATTTACGTCACTTGACAAGTGGAAAGGTTTTAAATACAAGAGTTAGGACTGTCCCACAAGGGTTGCCGTGACGTGGCGGGATGGCTTCTACATTATTTTGATCAAAATTATGTTAACTAAATACCCTTATTATTACTATTATTACTACCTTCATGCAATTTTTGCAATATATTTTTTTACTTTTTTATTCCAGGATATTTGTTTTGTGTTTTGCTTTTGGTTTTCTCTGTGTAAAGGTCATGTGTTCATATGCAATTACATTTTGCATGCACATTAATTTACTTTTTCTGCTCAGACCCAGTTTCTCATTTGTTTCATTGTGCATTCTGTGCATATAAGGGTGTGACCGCCCTGTTTCTGAGTTGGAAAATCCATCCTGTCTGGCCTATACCATTACTGGTGGTTCAGTCCCTCTGTCCTTGTTCACATTTACCTCACTTGACAAGTGGAAAGGTTTTAACCGGTTCCCGACCTGTGACACAGCGTATGCGTCATGAAAGTCGGTGCCAATCCGACCTGTGACGCATACCCTGTGTCACAGAATGATCGCCCTCCTGCGGGCTGGGTGACTGGGGTGAATGAAAGGTCACCCGGCCCGCAGGTACAGGGGGACCTATACTTGACCCCAGGGGGGGTGGCTTAGCCCCCCCGGGTCTACGATCACTCCTGGTGACCTTTTTGTCACCCCCCTCATATCTGATTGGAGCTAGCGTCCATGTGACGCTAGCCCTCCAATCAGATGTGGAGGGGCGGAGAAAAACAATGTCTGCCTCGCTCCTCAGCTTCATCCCATCTGTGGAAGCCGAGGAGCGAGGTGCCCGACCGCTGACCTGCCCCCCAGAGACCGCGATCGCCGCCGCCCGCTGCTGCCACCGCCGCCGCCGCCCGCCGCCGCTGCTAGCTCCACCGCTGCTTGTTCTGACAGGTACTCCCCCCTCCTGTCCTCCACTCCCCCCGACCTCCCCTCCCTCCCCCCTGCCTCCCCTGATCACCACTTGATCGGCTGATCACCCCCTCCACCTCCAATTACCTGCTGCATTTTCTCACCTCCTCCAGCAGGCTCGATTTGCTCCCCTCCTCCCTCCTGCCCCCCCCTGCGCCTGACAGCTCCATTTCTCTCCTCCTCCCCTTGTGATCACCCCCTGATAACCCCCTAATCACCCCCTGCCCCCCCAATCACCTGTTGCTGGTCATCTGCTCCCCTCCTGCCGCAAACCGCATCTGACAGCCCCATCCTCCCCTCCAATCACCCCGTGCCCCCCTGATCACCCCCTGACCCCCTGATCACCCCCTGATCACCCCCTGATCACCCCCTGATCATCTGCTGCCGGCTTCATCTACAGCTGGTCCTCTGCTACTCTCCTGCCCCCCCCACACCTGACAGCCCCATCCTCCTCTGGTGATCACCCCCCCCAGTGATCACCCCAATCACCCCGTGCCCCCCTGATCACCCCGTGCCCCCTGATCACCCCGTGCCCCCCTGATCATTCCCTGATCACCCCCTGATCACTTACTGCTGCTGCTGGCTCCATAAACAGCTCGTCCTCTGCTCCCCTCCTGCCCCCTCAGCGCCTGACAGCTCCATCCTCCCCTGGTGATCCCCCCACCCAGTAATCACCCCATGCCCCCCTGATCACCCCGTGCCCCCCTGATCACCCCGTGCCCCCCTGATCACCCCGTGCCCCCCTGATCACCTGCTGCTGCCGGCTTCATCTGTAGTTGGTCCTCGGCTCACCTTCTGCCCCCCCAGCAACTGATAGCCCCATCCTCCCCTGGTGATCACCCCCCTCAGTGATCACCCCAATCACCCCCTGCCCCCCTGATCACCCCCTGCCCCCTTGATCACCCCCTGATCACCTGCTGCTACTGCCGGCTCCATCTGCTGCTGCATCTTCCTGCCCCGCCCGCGCCAGACAGCCCCCGCCCGCGCCAGACAGCCCCCGCCCGCGCCACCCGCGCCAGACAGCCCCCGCCCGCGCCAGACAGCCCCCACCCGCGCCAGACAGCCCTCGCCCACGCCAGACAGCCCTCGCCAGACAGCCCCCACCTGACAGCCCGCACCTGACAGTCCCGTCCTGCAGTAGAAAGTTTTTCACCAAACAATCGCACATACACACGCACACTATAATAAAGCTATTTTACACACGCACACACCACACACAATGTCCCGCTCATTCCGGTCATCCCAGTCACAAAGGGTCTACTCAGTTGAGGAGGCATATGAAATTATTGCCTCTGAAACTGATAGTGAGGAGGACCCCACCTTTCTCTATACCTCCCACTCTTCCTCTTCCAGCGACATAGACTTGCCACCACCAAGATCTCGCAGGACGAGAAATCGTCCGGAGCCCAGGGAGGAAGAGTCGGAGGCCTTAGAGGAAGAGTCGGGTGCCTTGGAGGAAGTCCCACAGTCAAGTGTGAGTTTCCCCCAACCTAGTGCTAGTCATGCCCAACCTAGCACTAGTGCTCCCTCCTGGACCCCCGTCCCTGAAAATTTTGCTCCACGGATTCCTGATTTTGTTCCCCAATCAGGAATCCAGTTTGAGACTGCCAACTTCAGGGAAATAGACTTTTTCAAAGTCTTTTTCTCGGAGTCAATCGTCAGTCTCATGGTGGAGCAAACAAACTTGTATGCCCAACAATTTTTAGCGGAACACCCAATTTCTTCATTCTCTACTTGGAGTCCCGTGGACTCTGTAGAAATGATTAAATATTGGGGACTGGTCCTTCACATGGGGATTGTGAAGAAACCAGAAATTCGCCAATACTGGAGTACCGATATTTTATATCAAAAAAAGAAAAGAGAAGCCAGCGTTGCCAAGGTCAGAACGCATAACATAAAGTGCATTTGCACATAACATCTAACTGTATTCAAAATGAGATATTTAGCAAAAAAATTGATCAATTCAATTGAGCCACCCCGCCGCGCCAAGGCAATCTCATGTGGGGGGTCCTACTCTACGTTTTTAATAAACACTGTGCCATTACGGCCTCCTAGATACATTAAAAGCAAGACCACTTTAAATGCAATCCGTACCTGAGCATTTCTGGATCGCTCCCATGATGCCAGAAAAGGCAGGTGCGGATGAAGGCCAACCAGGTCTGAATGCAGACGTGTCAGGTTTAGCCTCCACACATTGCCTGACCAGCAAGCATAGATGAAGGGCAATGCAGGTTCAGATACAGGTGCACAATTAAATAAAGCTTGGGGCAGGGTGGGGCTGCTGTGTATGTGTGCACAGCAGCCTAGATCCATCACAGTGAACACAGAAAAAATGGCGAACATAACACAGCGCGCACGGCAAAAGTGGTGGTCAGCCACATACCAATGTACAAAAAAAGAGAAGAGAAGCCAGCGTTGCCAAGGTCAGAACGCATAACATAAAGTGCATTTGCACATAACATCTAACTGTATTCAAAATGAGATATTTAGCAAAAAAATTGATCAATTCAATTGAGCCACCCCGCCGCGCCAAGGCAATCTCATGTGGGGGGTCCTACTCTACGTTTTTAATAAACACTGTGCCATTATGGCCTCCTAGATACATTAAAAGCAAGACCACTTTAAATGCAATCCATACCTGAGCATTTCTGGATCGCTCCCATGATGCCAGAAAAGGCAAGTGCGGATGAAGGCCAACCAGGTCTGAATGCAGACGTGTCAGGTTTAGCCTCCACACATTGCCTGACCAGCAAGCATAGATGAAGGGCAATGCAGGTTCAGATACAGGTGCACAATTAAATAAAGCTTGGGGCAGGGTGGGGCTGCTGTGTATGTGTGCACAGCAGCCTAGATCCATCACAGTGAACACAGAAAAAATGGCGAACATAACCCAGCGCGCACGGCAACAGTGGTGGTCAGCCACATACCAATGTACAAAAAAAGAAAAGAGAAGCCAGCGTTGCCAAGGTCAGAACGCATAACATAAAGTGCATTTGCACATAACATCTAACTGTATTCAAAATGAGATATTTAGCAAAAAAATTGATCAATTCAATTGAGCCACCCCGCCGCGCCAAGGCAATCTCATGTGGGGGGTCCTACTCTACGTTTTTAATAAACACTGTGCCATTATGGCCTCCTAGATACATTAAAAGCAAGACCACTTTAAATGCAATCCGTACCTGAGCATTTCTGGATCGCTCCCATGATGCCAGAAAAGGCAAGTGCGGATGAAGGCCAACCAGGTCTGAATGCAGACGTGTCAGGTTTAGCCTCCACACATTGCCTGACCAGCAAGCATAGATGAAGGGCAATGCAGGTTCAGATAGAGGTGCACAATTAAATAAAGCTTGGGGCAGGGTGGGGCTGCTGTGTATGTGTGCACAGCAGCCTAGATCCATCACAGTGAACACAGAAAAAATGGCGAACATAACCCAGCGCGCACGGCAACAGTGGTGGTCAGCCACATACCAATGTACAAAAAAAGAAAAGAGAAGCCAGCGTTGCCAAGGCCAGAACGCATAACATAAAGTGCATTTGCACATAACATCTAACTGTATTCAAAATGAGATATTTAGCAAAAAAATTGATCAATTCAATTGAGCCACCCCGCCGCGCCAAGGCAATCTCATGTGGGGGGTCCTACTCTACGTTTTTAATAAACACTGTGCCATTACGGCCTCCTAGATACATTAAAAGCAAGACCACTTTAAATGCAATCCGTACCTGAGCATTTCTGGATCGCTCCCATGATGCCAGAAAAGGCAAGTGCGGATGAAGGCCAACCAGGTCTGAATGCAGACGTGTCAGGTTTAGCCTCCAGACATTGCCTGACCAGCAAGCATAGATGAAGGGCAATGCAGGTTCAGATACAGGTGCACAATTAAATAAAGCTTGGGGCAGGGTGGGGCTGCTGTGTATGTGTGCACAGCAGCCTAGATCCATCACAGTGAACACAGAAAAAATGGCGAACATAACCCAGCGCGCACGGCAACAGTGGTGGTCAGCCACATACCAATGTACAAAAAAAGAAAAGAGAAGCCAGTGTTGCCAAGGTCAGAACGCATAACATAAAGTGCATTTGCACATAACATCTAACTGTATTCAAAATGAGATATTTAGCAAAAAAATTGATCAATTCAATTGAGCCACCCCGCCGCGCCAAGGCAATCTCATGTGGGGGGTCCTACTCTACGTTTTTAATAAACACTGTGCCATTACGGCCTCCTAGATACATTAAAAGCAAGACCACTTTAAATGCAATCCGTACCTGAGCATTTCTGGATCGCTCCCATGATGCCAGAAAAGGCAAGTGCGGATGAAGGCCAACCAGGTCTGAATGCAGACGTGTCAGGTTTAGCCTCCACACATTGCCTGACCAGCAAGCATAGATGAAGGGCAATGCAGGTTCAGATACAGGTGCACAATTAAATAAAGCTTGGGGCAGGGTGGGGCTGCTGTGTTTGTGTGCACAGCAGCCTAGATCCATCACAGTGAACACAGAAAAAATGGCGAACATAACCCAGCGCGCACGGCAACAGTAGTGGTCAGCCACATACCAATGTACAAAAAAAGAAAAGAGAAGCCAGCGTTGCCAAGGTCAGAACGCATAACATAAAGTGCATTTGCACATAACATCTAACTGTATTCAAAATGAGATATTTAGCAAAAAAATTGATCAATTCAATTGAGCCACCCCGCCGCGCCAAGGCAATCTCATGTGGGGGGTCCTACTCTACGTTTTTAATAAACACTGTGCCATTACGGCCTCCTAGATACATTAAAAGCAAGACCACTTTAAATGCAATCCGTACCTGAGCATTTCTGGATCGCTCCCATGATACCAGAAAAGGCAAGTGCGGATGAAGGCCAACCAGGTCTGAATGCAGACGTGTCAGGTTTAGCCTCCACACATTGCCTGACCAGCAAGCATAGATGAAGGGCAATGCAGGTTCAGATACAGGTGCACAATTAAATAAAGCTTGGGGCAGGGTGGGGCTGCTGTGTATGTGTGCACAGCAGCCTAGATCCATCACAGTGAACACAGAAAAAATGGCGAACATAACCCAGCGCGCACGGCAACAGTGGTGGTCAGCCACATACCAATGTACAAAAAAAGAAAAGAGAAGCCAGCGTTGCCAAGGTCAGAACGCATAACATAAAGTGCATTTGCACATAACATCTAACTGTATTCAAAATGAGATATTTAGCAAAAAAATTGATCAATTCAATTGAGCCACCCCGCCGCGCCAAGGCAATCTCATGTGGGGGGTCCTACTCTACGTTTTTAATAAACACTGTGCCATTACGGCCTCCTAGATACATTAAAAGCAAGACCACTTTAAATGCAATCCGTACCTGAGCATTTCTGGATTGCTCCTCTTCTCTTTTTTTGTACATTGGTACTGTATGTGGCTGACCACCACTGTTGCCGTGCGCGCTGGGTTGTGTTCGCCATTTTTTCTGTGTTCACTGTGATGGATCTAGGCTGCTGTGCACACATACACAGCAGCCCCACCCTGCCCCAAGCTTTATATAATTGTGCACCTGTATCTGAACCTGCATTGCCCTTCATCTATGCTTGCTGGTCAGGCAATGTGTGGAGGCTAAACCTGACACGTCTGCATTCAGACCTGGTTGGCCTTCATCCGCACTTGCCTTTTCTGGCATCATGGGAGCGATCCAGAAATGCTCAGGTACGGATTGCATTTAAAGTGGTCTTGCTTTTAATGTATCTAGGAGGCCGTAATGGCACAGTATTTATTTAAAACGTAGAGTAAGACCCCCCACATGAGATTGCCTTGGCGCGGCGGGGTGGCTCAATTGAATTGATCAATTTTTTTGCTAAATATCTCATTTTGAATACAGTTAGATGTTATGTGCAAATGCACTTTATGTTATGCGTTCTGACCTTGGCAACGCTGGCTTCTCTTCTTTTTTTTGTACATTGGTATGTGGCTGACCACCACTGTTGCCGTGCGCGCTGGGTTGTGTTCGTCATTTTTTCTGTGTTCACTGTGATGGATCTAGGCTGCTGTGCACACATACACAGCAGCCCCACCCTGCCCCAAGCTTTATTTAATTGTGCACCTGTATCTGAACCTGCATTGCCCTTCATCTATGCTTGCTGGTCAGGCAATGTGTGGAGGCTAAACCTGACACATCTGCATTCAGACCTGGTTGGCCTTCATCCGCACTTGCCTTTTCTGGCATCATGGGAGCGATCCAGAAATGCTCAGGTACGGATTGCATTTAAAGTGGTCTTGCTTTTAATGTATCTAGGAGGCCGTAATGGCACAGTATTTATTAAAAACGTAGAGTAGGACCCCCCACATGAGATTGCCTTGGCGCGGCGGGGTGGCTCAATTGAATTGATCAATTTTTTTGCTAAATATCTCATTTTGAATACAGTTAGATGTTATGTGCAAATGCACTTTATGTTATGCGTTCTGACCTTGGCAACGCTGGCTTCTCTTCTCTTTTTTTGATATTTTATATCAAACTCCAGTATTTGGCATGGTTATGTTTCGCAAACGTTTTGAGGCGATTCATAAATTTCTCCATTTCAGGGACAACACTGAAAGCCTTCCCCGCGATGACCCGAATTTTGATAGACTGTTCAAAATTCGGCCGCTCGTCGAACACTTCAGCAACAAGTTTGCTGAAGTGTACATTCCCGAAAGGGAAATTTGTGTGGATGAATCCCTCGTCCACTACAAAGGGAGGCTTCAGTTCCGTCAGTACCTGCCCAGCAAAAGGGCGAGGTACGGGATAAAACTCTACAAGCTGTGTGAGAGTTCCTCAGGGTACACTCTCAGCTTTAGAGTTTACCAAGGAAAGGACAGTAGGATCCAGCCCCCAGAATGTCCACTTGCTTTGGGGGTGAGTGGGAAAATAGTGTGGGATTTGGTCCACCCAATGCTTGATAAAGGTTACCATCTGTACGTTGATAACTTTTATACAAGCATCACACTATTTCAATCCCTCTCTGCCAGAGCTACCGTTGCTTGCGGTACCGTGCGCAGAAACCAGAGGGGTCTCCCTTTGCCGCTAATTGAGCAGCCTCTCCGAAAGGGTGAGAGCCAAGCCCAATGTAGCGGCAACATGCTTGTGGTCAAGTTCAAAGACAAACGAGACGTCTTTGTCTTGACCACAATCCATGGTCCCGGCACCACGGCCACCACCGTTCGAGGTACCCCAGCACCGGTCCACAAACCGGACTGTGTCCTGGCGTACAACCATCACATGGGGGGAGTTGATCTTTCTGATCAAGTCCTCCAGCCCTATAATGCCATGCGGAAGGCGAAGGTGTGGTACAAAAAACTGGCTGTGTACCTCGTACAAATGGCACTGTATAATGCATGCGTGCTATCACGATGTGCAGGCCAGAACCACTCCTTCCTTGATTTCCAGGAGGCGGTGATAAAGGCCATGATTTTTGGAGAGGAGGACGGAGCGCGCCCCAGCACCCCTGGAACTAAAGTTTCCCGTATGGTACCAGGGCAACATTTTCCCAGTGAGGGGACAACAAGAAAAAGGTGCCGGGTGTGCTATAAAAGGGGGACAAGAAAAACGACTCGTTTCCAATGTGAAACGTGTCCTGACAAACCTGGACTGTGTTTGAATGAATGCTTCAGAATTCATCACACGTCCATGGACTAAACACATCCAGACATTCCACGACAGAACTCACCCACACTAGGCTGACATACACAACACCACACACATCAACCTGACGTACACTACACCACACACACCAACCTGACGTAGTGTGTCAGGTTTGTGTGTGTGGTGTAGTGTACATCAGGTTGGTGTGTGTGGCCTAGTGTACGTCAGGTTGGTATGTGTGCTGTACACTACACCACACACACCAACCTGTCGTTCACTACACCACACACACTAACCTGACGTACACTACACCACACACCAACCTGACGTAGTGTGTCAGGTTGGTGTGTGTGGTGTAGTGTACATCAGGTTGGTGTGTGTGGCCTAGTGTATATCAGGTTGGTGAGTATGTGTGCTGTACACTACACCACACACACCAACCTGACGTACACTACACCAAACACCAACCTAATGTACACTACACCACACACACCAACCTGACGTAGTGTGTCAGGTTGGTGTGTGTGGTGTAGTGTACATCAGGTTGGTGTGTGTGGCCTAGTGTACGTCAGGTTGGTATGTGTGCTGTACACTACACCACACACACCAACCTGTCGTACACTACACCACACACACTAACCTGACGTACACTACACCACACACACCAACCTGACGTAGTGTGTCAGGTTGGTGTGTGTGGTGTAGTGTACATCAGGTTGGTGTGTGTGGCCTAGTGTACATCAGGTTGGTATGTGTGCTGTACACTACACCACACACACCAACCTGTTCTACACTACACCACACACACTAACCTGACGTACACTACACCACACACACCAACCTGACGTAGTGTGTCAGGTTGGTGTGTGTGGCCTAGTGTACGTCAGGTTGGTATGTGTGCTGTACACTACACCACACACACCAACCTGTCGTACACTACACCACACACACTAACCTGACTTACACTACACCACACACACCAACCTGACGTAGTGTGTCAGGTTGGTGTGTGTGGTATAGTGTACATCAGGTTGGTGTGTGTGGCCTAGTGTACGTCAGGTTGGTATGTGTGCTGTACACTACACCACACACACCAACCTGTCGTACACTACACCACACACACTAAACTGACTTACACTACACCACACACACCAACCTGACGTAGTGTGTCAGGTTGGTGTGTGTGGTGTAGTGTACATCAGGTTGGTGTGTGTGGCCTAGTGTACGTCAGGTTGGTGAGTATGTGTGCTGTACACTACACCACACACACCAACCTGACGTACACTACACCACATACCAACCTGACGTACACTACACCACACACACCAACCTGACCTAGTGTCAGGTTGGTGTGTGTGGCGTAGTGTACGTCAGGTTGGTGTGTGGTGTAATATAGTGTACGTCATGTTGTTGTCGTGTGTGTCGATGGTGTATACTACACCACACAACAACCTGACATACACTACATACTTTCCATAAGCGACATGGTGTCCGCTAACGATTGGAGCTAATTTTCCATTCAAAAAGTCAAATGGCGCTCCCTTCTGAGCCCTGCCGTGCACCCAAACAGTGGTTCCCCCCCACATATGAGGTATCTGTGTACTGAGGAGAAATTTCCCAACAAATTTTAGGATCCACTTTATCCTGTTGCCCATGTAAAAATGGAAAAATTGAGGCTAAAAGAAAATTTTTGTGAAAAAAAAGTACTTTTTTATATTTACGGCTCAATTTGTGAAGCACCTGGGTGTTCGGAGTGCTCACTATGCATCTAGATAAGTTCCTTGGGGGGTCTAGTTTCCAAAATGGGGTCACTTGTGGGGATGCTCCAATGTTTCAGCACACAGGGACTCTCCAAACGCGACATGTCAACCACTAAATATTGCAGCATATTTTCCATTCAAAAGGTCAAATGGCGCTCCTTCCCTTCTGAGCCCTGCCGTGCGCCCAAACAGTGGTTTATGACCACATATGAGGTATCGGTGTACTCAGGAGAAATTTCCCAACAAATTTTAGGATCCATTTTATCCTGTTGCCCATGTGAAAATGAAAAAATTGAGGCTAAAAAAAATTTTTGTGAAAAAAAAAAAGTACTTTTTCATAATTACGGCTCAATTTGTGAAGCACCTGGGGGTTCAGAGTGCTCACTATGCATCTAGATAAGTTCCTTGGGGGGTCTAGTTTCCAAAATGGGGTCACTTGTTGGTGTGCTCCAATCTTTAGGCACACAGGGGCTCTCCAAATGCGACATGGTGTACGCTGAGGATTGGAGCTAATTTTCCAGTCAAAAAGTCAAATGGCGCCCCTTCCCTTCTGAGCCCTGCCGTGCGCCCAAACAGTGGTTTATGACCACATATGAGGTATCGGTGTACTCAGGAGAAATTTCCCAACAAATTTTAGGATCCATTTTATTCTGTTGCCCATGTGAAAATGAAAAAATTGAGGCTAAAAGAAAATTTTTGTGAAAAAAAAGTACTTTTCATTAATTATGGCTCAATTTGTGAAGCACCTGGGGGTTCAGAGTGCTCACTATGCATCTAGATAAGTTCCTTGGGGGGTCTAGTTTCCAAAATGGGGTCACTTGTTGGGGTGCTCCAATCTTTAGGCACACAGGGGCTCTCCAAACGCGACATGGTGTACGCTGAGGATTGGAGCTAATTTTCCAGTCAAAAAGTCAAATGGCGCTCCTTCTCTTCTGAGCCCTGCCGTGCGCCCAAACAGTGGTTTATGACCACATATGAGGTATCAGTGTACTCAGGAGAAATTTCCCAACAAATTTTAGGATCCATTTTATCCTGTTGCCCATGTGAAAATGAAAAAATTGAGGCTAAACGAAAATTTTTGTGAAAAAAAAAGTACTTTTTCATATTTACGGCTCAATTTGTGAAGCACCTGGGGGTTCAGAGTGCTCACTATGCATCTAGATAAGTTCCTTGGGGGGTCTAGTTTCCAAAATGAGGTCACTTGTGGTGGTGCTCCAATGTTTCGGCACACAGGGACTCTCCAAACGCAACATGGCAACCGCTAAATATTCCAGCATATTTTCCATTCAAAAAGTCAAATGGCGCTCCTTCCCTTCTGAGCCCTGCTGTGCACCCAAACAGTGGTTTATGACCACATATGAGGTATCGGTGTACTCAGGAGAAATTTCCCAACAAATTTTAGGATCCATTTTATCCTGTTACCCATGTGAAAATGAAAATATTGATGATAACACAAAATTTTTGTTGGAAAAATTAAAATGTCCATTTTTTTCTTCCATGTTGCTTTAGTTCCTGTGAAGCACCTGAAGGGTTAATAAACTTCTTGAATGTGGTTTTGAGTACCTTGAGGGGTGCAGTTTTTAGAATGGTGTCACTTTTGGGTATTTTCTGCCATATAGACCCCTCAAAATGACTTCAAATGTGAGGTGGTCCCTAAAAAAAATGGTTTTGTAAATTTTGTTGTAAAAGTGAGAAATCGCTGGTTAAATTTTAACCCTTATAACTTCCTAACAAAAAAAAATTTTGATTCCAAAATTGTGCTAATATAAAGTAGACATGTGGGAAATGTTATTTATTAACTATTTTGTGTCAAATAACTCTCTGGTTTAACAGAATAAAAATTCAAATTTTGAAAATTGTGAAATTTTCAGAATTTTCACTAAATTTCCATTTTTTTCACAAATAAACGCAAAAATTATCAACCTAAATTTACCACTAAGATGAAGCCCAATGTGTCACGAAAAAACAATCTCAGAATCGCTAGGATCCGTTGAAGCGTTCCTAAGTTATTACCTCATGGGCCGGAGTCACACTGGCGAGGAATACGGGTGCGTGAGAGGCGCAAAAAGCACGCATTAGACACGGACCAATGATTCTCTATGGGTTCCCTCGCACCAGGCGTATATTTCTCCTCAGTATCCTACGCTCCGTGCCACTCTCAGCATGCTGCGATTGTCAGCGTACTACGCCCGTAGTACGCCAATGCAAGTCTATGGGTGCGCAAAAAATACGGATTACACACGGAGCACACATGTGACCTGCGAGAAATACGCACCCGGTGTCTTTTAGCAAAGCCGGCAATTCAGTGCGCTATACAGTAAACTCACACTGACAGTTTTAATAAAGAAATGAAAGAATAGATATACACACATAGAATACATATATATATATATATATATATATGCATTCTATGTGTGTATATCTATTCTTTCATTTCTTTATTAAAACTGTCATAGGGCTCCATTATATGTCCATTTTGCAAGCCGGCGAGAAAATCTCGCCATACGGATAACATACGGATGCTGACATGCGCAAAATACGCGACCACACCTTGATTACGGATGACATACGGAGCACTGTTTAGGGGTCTGTCATCCGTATTACGCATGTAAAATACTGACCGTATTTTACGCAGGTTAGTGTGACTCCAGCCATAAAGGGACACTGGTCAGAATTGCAAAAAATGGCCAGGTCGTTAAGGTCAAAATAGGCTGGGTCATGAAGGGGTTAAATACAAGAGTTAGGACTGTCCCACAAGGGTTGCCGTGACGTGGCGGGATGGCTTCTACATTATTTTGATCAAAATTATGTTAACTAAATACCCTTATTATTACTATTATTACTACCTTCATGCAATTTTTGCAATATATTTTTTTACTTTTTTATTCCAGGATATTTGTTTTGTGTTTTGCTTTTGGTTTTCTCTGTGTAAAGGTCATGTGTTCATATGCAATTACATTTTGCATGCACATTAATTTACTTTTTCTGCTCAGACCCAGTTTCTCATTTGTTTCATTGTGCATTCTGTGCATATAAGGGTGTGTCCGCCCTGTTTCTGAGTTGGAAAATCCATCCTGTCTGGCCTATACTATTACTGGTGGTTCAGTCCCTCTGTCCTTGTTCACATTTACGTCACTTGACAAGTGGAAAGGTTTTAAATACAAGAGTTAGGACTGTCCCACAAGGGTTGCCGTGACGTGGCGGGATGGCTTCTACATTATTTTGATCAAAATTATGTTAACTAAATACCCTTATTATTACTATTATTACTACCTTCATGCAATTTTTGCAATATATTTTTTTACTTTTTTATTCCAGGATATTTGTTTTGTGTTTTGCTTTTGGTTTTCTCTGTGTAAAGGTCATGTGTTCATATGCAATTACATTTTGCATGCACATTAATTTACTTTTTCTGCTCAGACCCAGTTTCTCATTTGTTTCATTGTGCATTCTGTGCATATAAGGGTGTGACCGCCCTGTTTCTGAGTTGGAAAATCCATCCTGTCTGGCCTATACTATTACTGGTGGTTCAGTCCCTCTGTCCTTGTTCACATTTACGTCACTTGACAAGTGGAAAGGTTTTAAATACAAGAGTTAGGACTGTCCCACAAGGGTTGCCGTGACGTGGCGGGATGGCTTCTACATTATTTTGATCAAAATTATGTTAACTAAATACCCTTATTATTACTATTATTACTACCTTCATGCAATTTTTGCAATATATTTTTTTACTTTTTTATTCCAGGATATTTGTTTTGTGTTTTGCTTTTGGCAAACGTAGAATAGACAGACTTAAAATGCGCTAAATTTATCACAGAGGTTCTTGATATTTGATAAATCTGACATATTATGCACCATCTATAGTAGTCACCATCTACTTAATGTAAATTTAGTTGGCTTACTTTGTGCCATAAATGTTACTACAATTTTGGCACATTTTCTGGCACATAGTTTCGAAAAGCCACACTTCTTTATAGTGAAACCATGCCAAAATCATGAAAGTTTCTTGCTCCAAATTATGTCTAAATTACAACAGGAAGACAATATATAAGGATTAGGATGCACTACATGTCCCATCAAAAGAGGGAGGTGCAAAACCAGTAGTAAAAATGCAAGAAGGAAAGCACTACCGTAAGTATGCACACTACACCATAATATATGAAAAATGAGTGAACAACAGCTTTATTGGCACACAATAAAAACAAGTGCATAGTAAAACATAATTAAAACCCAGGGTGGACCCAATACCAGGTACCTGCTAAAGCACAGACAAAAAAGAGCACTTGTGATATATACAGTACAATATGTGACATATGGTGGATCCTATAAGATAGATAATGTATATAAAAGACTCAGCTCATAATATCTATAATATAGAAAGCCATGAGAGCTGTACAAATATGTGGCTCACAGTAATAAATAATTTTGAGTCAAAACCATATATCAAAATCCTGTATGGACCTTACTGAAGGGCTGCAATGGAGTCAAGATTATGACATAATTATAAAAGAAAAATGCTGGGACTGGAGAAACTCATGAGGCCCAGTGCTAGATGTATTAAAAAACCAATCCTAACCCAAAATGAATGGGCAAAGTGTAGCTACAAGGAACAGCAGCAAGTGTGCATGGCATGGTAGCAGCAGAAAAGGGATTACCAAAATAAGAACATCCGTGCAGAGATGTAGCAGGCAGGACCCAGAATGGGACTTCCCCTGATGAAGCCGCACCTGCTAAGGCGATATGCATGGGGCCATTCCTCTGGGCTCCCATTCTGGATCCTGCCTGCTACATCTCTGCACGGATGTTCTTATTTTGGTAATCCCAGAGCGGCCTATCACGTTCACTAATCAAAGTCATTTTATGTGTAAATGTGTGTGTGTAGCCCATTCACTATATCTATCCCCCACTCCCTCAAGATGGGCGGACCATCATTGTAAATACATCATTGTAAATACACACCTGTACTTTATGTCTCCCCCACCTCATTGTAGATTGCAAGCTCTCAAAAGCAGGGTCGTTTTATTTTGCTTTAATTATTGTATTACTGTTAACTTTTGTTACTTATGACGGCTGTGTTTGAAACTGTAAGGCTATGTGCACACACTGCGGTTTTTGCTGCGGATCTGCAGCAGTTCTGCAGACAGTGTACAGTAGCATGTAAGTCTATGAGATTTACATTCTGCTGTGCATATGCTGCGGATTTTTAACTGCGGAAAAGCTGCGGTTTTGAATCCGCAGAAAGAAATCACATGTCACTTCTTTTCTGCGGATTCTGCTGCGGTTTACCATCTCCTCCATTGTAGTGGTGATAAACCACAGGGCAAAACCGCAGGTCATTTTACCTGCGGTTTTACCTGCGGTTCCACAGATACAAATCCGCAGACCAATCCGCAGCGTGTGCACATAGCCTTAAACTGCAAAGCGCTGCAGAATATGCTGGTGCTATATAAATAAAGATTATTATAATTATTTTAGAAGTCATCTAACCACAGATTATCCGACATTTCACTATGCTATTGATGGTGGACTTCCGGTGCCTTATATTATAGTGTAAGCTAAGCTATGTAGGTTTCACTAAGCACAAAGGCATCACCGGAGGTAAGCCCTGCATCTATCTTGTCACATCCTGTAATTCATTTAAATATAACGGACAAATGAGGACTCTGAAGGAAAAGAGTGGAAGAACACAGTAAATGAGAACACCACAGTGCTAAGTGGGCATGCTGCATCCTATGATGATATTCTAGCGGCGGTGAATGAACATGACACATGCACTGAGGAATGATGTTCTAAATTGCTTTAAGAAAGTCATAAATAAGTTGGCTGAAGGATTAAGTACAGGAGGGATTCTTTGTAGGAGAAAATGTCAATGTGACACAGGAAGGAAGAGGAGGACTGACTCATGGGGAACCCGCCATGACAACGCTCTCAGGAACAACTTATTGTGGGCATCTATTTATTTCCACAATATAGGAGAGAACTCAGGAGCTTCATGTAAGAGAATGGCTTGGTAAATCCTGCAGTGTAACTTATGACGTCAATCCAATTACTGCACAGAATGCAGAGCTCTTTATCCTAAAATAGAAATAGCATCTGGACTTCCAATGGGCTGCAATCAATAGAGTGTTCAATGCGTGCATGTAATCCTTAGAAATTCGAGAAATATTAGACCTCATTGCTGGAAATCTAATACTCCACATAACTCCTAGATGTTAAATGTTGTGTATGACTGTAATAGAGGCACAAAAAGTAGCAGTTTTTAAAGATTATTTAAAGTGGTGTCCACTTTGGAGAATTTCTTTTCGTTAGAAGTTGAGTTGAGCAAAAGATTTGCTATGCCCTTGTGCAGCATCCAATCCCATGCTCTGTGGCAGCTGAACCAGGGCATTTCTTAGCCTGGTGTCCACTGGCAAGCATCCAGGGATCCTTTTGCACTTACTAGACCCCATGACATCATGACGTTGTGCGAGTCCTAGTCCCTCCATAAGCAAAAAATTACTCAGCTCCAGTTAGAAAGGTACCTAATGAAACATTTATCACAAATTACTGCTTTCATACACCAATAGAACATCTGTTATAACTTGTAGACTATTGATACAGATAAATCATGCAAAAACATTTTTCTTTCTTCTACAGTTCCTTACATCAGCTTACATCATGGGCTGAAACTCTGCTCCCCTTGAAAGGGTGTCTGACAAATGTTTACTTCTCTCCACTTATGGCAGAAAACATGCATGCCTAGCCAACATGGCCATGTGCATGGGTGTTCAAAGAGGTATCTGCTTGTGTTAGAGCTTTCTGTGTATGGCTGGCTCACTTATGGCACTAAAGATGAATGTTTGGCTATCCTGTGCATCTGCATAGTGCTTCTGCTTGTCTGACAGCTCCTACTGTGTATGGCTGGCTCCACTATGGCAGAAAATGTGCATGCTTGGCCAGTCTGTGCATGAGGCAGCCAGTGTGGTATCTACATGTCTGACAGCCCTACACTGAGTGTGCCTGGCTCACGTATGGCACTAAAGATGAATGCTTGACTATCCTGTGCATCTGCATAGTGTTTATGCTTGTCTGACAGCTCCTACTGTGTATGGCTGGCTCACTTATGGCAGAAAACATGCACGCTTGGCCAATCTGTGCATGAGGCAGTCAGCTTGGTATCTACATGTCTGACAGCCCTACACTGTGTATGGCTGGCTCACTTATGGCACTAAAGATGAATGCTTGACCAAACTGTGCATCTGTATAGTGTTTATGCTTGTCTGACAGCTCATACTGTGTATGGCTGGCGTTGATATGGCAGAAAACATGCACGCTTGGCCAGTCTGTGCATGAGGCAGTCAGCGTGTTTTCTGCTTGTCTGATAAGCCTACACTGTGTATGGCTGGCTCACTTATGGCAAAAAACATGCATGCTTGGCCAAAATGTGCATGAAGCAGTCGGCGTGGTATCTTCTTGTCTGACAACCCTATAATATGTATGTCTGGCTCACTTATGACAGAAAACATGCATGCTTTTCTATCCTGTGCATCTACATGGTGCTTCTATAGCATCTACATGGCAGCTTTCTACTGTGTATATCTGGCTCATTTATCGCAGGAAACATGCCTCCTTTGCCAACCTATGCATCTAAAAAGGGCAGACAGTAGAGCACCTGCTTGCCTGGCAGCTCCCTGTTGTGCATTCCTGGCTTTACTGTACTGTATGATGACCTTACTTACAGTACATGAGAAAACATTAGCTATCTGACACATTTTAATAACATATCATTTCTAAATAAAGTGATAATGAAAGATCCTGCTCCATCAGAGCACACAGATAATGCTGCAGTACGGTTCGGCTTCTACACTGCACCAGTGCGGCTTCTAATGGGCACTGCAGCATAATATGATGAGCCAGATAACGCAGTGTCTCCAATCATTCAGAATATCTTGGGAGCCTTCTTTAACACTGCCAAAGTCAAATCCTCATTTAATGAAGCCATTCACAGCCTGATGACAGCTGCTGCCATTTTTATTTATCAAGACACCCAATTGTGCTCTAAATAAGCTGAAATATCAGGAAATATAATCTACATCAACCTAAGCCATGGTGACGCTGGAGCTTAAGCCTTTGCATGCGGGGATTGTATTTGATTTCTGCTTTGCAGCATTAATCATGTTACCGATAGAGCGTTATGTCTGTCACAATACGTATCACTATGCCTGCAGTGTATCCTTTCACATGCAGTAAGGAGAGGCATTACATTCTCCCTATGAAGTGACAAATATCCACAACTGTGGCAGTGCCCCTCTGCGTGTCTGGGATGATTGAAGGCACAACATCATTTGTCTTTCTGCCATCTTTTTTATGCCCATTACAGCGAATGCGCAGTGCCCACCAGTGTGTGTAATAATCATATAAATGTGGATTGCATATAGAGAACCAGTATATCCGCATTTGTTACTGCAATCTTCTTATGTTAGTGACAGTGTCTGTTTTAAATGGCATTATCATTGGCGCAGCTGTCAGTTTGCTCTTTTTACGTTCCCCGCAGCATGATGGATTACTCAGCTGTCGACATGATCACTTTCCTATTTGTTTTATTTCTGCTGAATTGCTTGGAAAGCTGTGCTAGTTTGTAACTTTTTTTGGCATTGCAATTCTGAAAAATATATCATCTTCAGAGACAGATCAGCAATCTCTGCAGTAATGTTAGCTTAGGGGAACATGGCGATTTGTACATAAAACAAGAAAAATATTAGATTTTCTATGGGTTAGCTAATCTTACTGTCACTACCGTCAAGACCTTCCCATAGGGTTGCGACTCAGAGTCAAATGGATGAGGACTTGGTGGGACAAAAAAGCTGGAAACAGAGAGGTTAGAAGAAATGATGCTTCAAAGGGTTTTCCAAGTCAGGCGGCAATTTCAGCAGTGACTGTATGATACCTAATCCTAATAGCGGCAAGCAAAGCGGCATCCTAACAGTGGGTACATTGCACACTATTAGGACTTGATCTAATACAGCCACTGCCAAAGTTGCTGCCTGGCTCAAAAAAACCCATTCAAGAGAATTTCCAGAACACACTTACAATGTACAGTTTATGTAAAATAAATAAACATTTTAGCAATCTGTTACATTTACATTGCATTTTTGAGCACCTGTATAAATTGCTGTAGCAATTTACTGGTACTGGTAGTTTATCCAAGGCTGGTTCCAGGTTTTCACAGGTTATAAGGCAATATTTTGGGTCCACCTAGAACCTAAACTATAGACCCCCATACACTTTAAACTAATGACTGAACCCACCGATATTGACTGGTTCAGCCAACAGTTTAACGTATATGGTGGCACCAACTACCTGAAGGTATGAGGAGATGTTGATCACATATATCTGATTTTAGACTGCCGATCGCATTGTTCTCCTGGAGATAAGGCCAACATGTCCGCTGACAGCTTTCTCATAGATAACAAAGGGTGCTCCGCCAAAGGACTGCTCCTGTGTATGGGAGAGTGTAATGAGATAGCTGTTGGCTGAATGATCAGTCAAAGCATCTGATGTGCATAATTTGCAGAAATAATGCTGTTTATTGTACTGCATTGGTTTTTACTGCGTTTGGAGTCACACTAACCAGCGCAAAATACGGTCCGTAGTTTACATGCGTAATACGGATGAATGACCCCTAAACAGTGCTCCGTAGGTCATCCGTAAGCAAGGTGCGGTCGCGTATTTTGCGCATGTCTGCATCCGTATGTAATCCGTGTGGCATCCGTATGCAATCCGTATGGCGAGATTTTCTCGCAGCCTTGCAAAATGGACATTTAACGGTTTTGAGGCCTGCAAACAATTTAAATCATTAGCCTGCACCCTATTTATACACTCTGAAACAGGTGGCTGCCTCCATTCTGTCCATTTGTGACCTTGCTTTCATGAGGTGTGTTGGTGTTCTTTGTGCAACATGGCAGAGGGTCTGAGATTCAATACAACTGAGCAGGTTCTCTTTAACTGGCTTTTGTCACGGCGCTTTGGGCAACCATACCCAGTGATAGTGGATCCGCGGAGGAGGAGACGCATGTGGGTCCATCCACTTTTGAGGCAACGACTCACAAGAGGTCATTTTCACCGCCTCTATTCTTCTCTGTGGGAGCATCCTGAGAAATTTTACCAGTACTGTCGCATGAGCATTTCCACATTTGATCGACTCTTGGAGACAGTGCGCCCTGGGATAACCTTTCAGGACACAAGGATGCGCAAAGCGATATCTGCAGAGGAGCGACTTCTACTCACAATACGGTATGTACTACACAACCACATTCTCTATGTTCATAATGTATGTGCTAAAGTATGTTTTTTTGCCTTCTTGGACTAAGTTTAATGCCCTCATCTTACTCCAAATATGTTTCAACTTACACACCAGAATGTTAGCTCTCATATGTCCTGCATATCACTTAGTCATTGTGCAACCAAATATGTGTGTGTTATTCTATCTCAATTCCTACCAAGTTTGGTCGGCATGTAACTGATGTTTTTGGACTTTATGCATTCTAAACTTATCAATTTCTGTTGTTCTACAGCTTCCTGTCCACTGGCCTGTCTTATGCCACCCTCCACCATGAGTTTCTCATTGGAAGATCAACCATTTCAGGCATAGTGAGGTCTACATGTACAGAAATCTGGACAAGACTCCATCAAGTGGTCATGCCCGAGCCCAGGATGGAAGACTGGTTGAGGATATCAAGGGACTTTGAGGAGGACTGCCAGTTTCCAAATTATTGGGGCCCTGGATGGCAAACATATCCGGGTGCGTAAGCCGCCGAACTCAGGCTCCCAATTCTTCAATTATGAACAATACTTTTCTGGTGTATTGTTGGCTCTGGTAGACCCTCAATACAAGTTTATAATCGTTGATATTGGGGCCTATGGAAGGACGGTAGACTCTAGAGTCTTCAATACTTCCATAATGGCTCGGCGGCTACGCACCAACCAGTTGGATCTACCACCACCACGCCAGCTACCAGGCCCCCCTGAAGAATCAGTCCCTTATGTCCTTGTGGCAGATGAGGCGTTTCAGTTATCGCGCAATGTCATGAGGCCATATCCCCGGCGCAACCTTGACCACAGGCGCAGAATTTTTAACTTGCGCCTATCACGTGTTAGGCGACTGGTGGAGTGTTCCTTTGGGTTTCTTTGTGCCAAATGGCGGGTACTCCAGTCTGCCATTCAGTTGAGTGAACAAAATGTGAATGAAGTTGTGAAAGCCTGTGTGGTTCTGCATAACTTCACCAGGATACATGATTACTCCTCCTCTGATGGTGTTGTGCGTAGGCCGGACAATGTGCGCAGGGTGAGACCACCTATGAACCCTCAACGTAGACCGCTCTCTGGCCTCAAAGTGCGTGATATTTTCACTAATTACTTTATCTCACCTGAGGAGGCAACTTCTTGGCAAGAGCATGCTGTGTCTATGTTATAATTTGTTTCTTTAAGTGTGTCTAAATATATATTACTCAACCCCTTATGATTCTATGACTGTTTCATTGCATTGGTTAGTGTATGTTAGTATGTTGACAGGGTTTTTGAAAAATCACACAGAGACGTTAACTATAGCAGACAAATTTTTAGTTTTGCCTATTTTTTTGGTTTCTTAAAGGCAAACATAATATTGCCATATGAACATTTTGGCAATGGGCAAAATGGCCCTTTTTGCCTTCTTAAACTTTTTTGAAAAGTAACATTATATAACATAACCCAAAAAAACATTAGGCAATAACAACATTGCTGCATGAGAATATTTAACTAGAAAGGAAAAAAATAGGTGAGCTCCATCAACAAAATTAATGCTAAAAGATAACACTCACATTTCTTCAGAATGCTTTCCAAACATAGAAATATTCCACCATGACAGGCAAGGCTACCTCACGGCTTTCAGACAGATATTACCTGTCTGTAGAACAGAGAATATTTAACCATGCTATACTGGAAAGGATGAAAAAGCAAAACTCACTTGTTAAGACATAGAGAGAGCGTGATATTCTGAAGGCTGGTGGCCTTGATTTGTTACTATAGATTGCTAGCAAAAAAGGTGACTACTTCACTAAGGCCAGCACGCCTTTCCTAG
This sequence comes from Dendrobates tinctorius, assembly GCF_039654945.1. Classification (NCBI taxonomy): domain Eukaryota; kingdom Metazoa; phylum Chordata; class Amphibia; order Anura; family Dendrobatidae; genus Dendrobates; species Dendrobates tinctorius. The sequence continues at coordinate 3,895,831 of NW_027361679.1, forward strand.
GCATTAGCAAGTGAGTAGTGTATTTTCATCCTCTGACTTTACAGTATAGCGCGTTTAAATATTCTCTTTTGTACACACATGTAATATCTGTCTGAAAGGCGTGAGGTAGCCTTGCCTGTCATGATGGATTCTTTAATATGATTGGAAAACATTGTTAAAAAATTAGAATGTTAAATTTGGTAACAAAGTTTGGTGATGGAGAACACCTGTTTTTTCCTTTGTATTTGGAGCACCAGTTAAACCGCACTGGACATCTACGGCCATCAGACTTATAAATCCTCATAGGTTGGAGAAGGTGAACGTGGAAGAGCAGCCTGTGGGTGCTGCTGGACACTGTGGCCAACATCGCCCTGTGTGGGGCCATACTGTTGTCTGTGGTAGGCACGTGGCTCATACCCACCAAGATAGCCAGATCGTCCCCAACCAGGTTGGGACCAGCCTCCAACACTGGGTGGGTACAAGTGGCCATATTGGTGGGGTTGGCTAGAGGCTGACATTTGTCGCTGCTGAATAGAAGGTTGGGTAGTGGGAGGAAGGGGTTGAGGTGTAGGCCCACGTATTAGAGGATGTTCGGACCCTGCTTGAGCAAGCATCTGTGTGGATGGTCTCATGCGCATTAGATTTCGGGGGGAGAGCTGCCACCTCTCCAGATATTCGAAAAGCTCATATGGGGTATTGGGGGGGTGCTTGCATCAAGCAGGATCTGAAAACATCCCCTAATACGGAGCCTGATCTCACGGGTAAGGGCACGGAGATAAAGGGTGAGGCTACATGAGTAGGCTTCCTCCCCATCATCTGTAGTTACTCTTGATAAATAATTTAGCACCCCTGTGTCCACATTGGTCCTGCTCTCTTGAACAGTGACCTGGCGCCTTCTTCGTGTTCGCCTGGATGTAACAGCAGCCTGTGGGGATCCCCTGATCTGGCCAGTTGGGCTGCTGCTCAAGTTGCCCGGCTCTTCCAGGATGGGTGAATGGGCAGCAGCAGACCGTCCTGGTGGTGTTGTGTGTTGGGTAGCCAATGGGTTGTCCTGTGATGCCTCATCTTCTGCCATCCTTCTTGTAGGGGGAGAAGATGGGCCAGCCACCTCATCCCCTACAGGATCTATTATGGGCTCTGTCTCTGAGGCCGTTCCTCGATCCGTAAGGTTGGATTGAGTTCTGTTATGAAATAGAACAGAGGCAAAAATACATCAATATTTTTGGCCCTGTAAAGTATTTGTGTAATGTGGTGTGAGGTATCTACTTACGGTCTCAGATCCAGAATTGGGGCAAGGAAGGAGAGCCGGTCATAATAGATGTATTTCCTTTTTACGTATCCAGCATCCCCACTCCTGGACCGCTGCTGGCGTTCCCGGCGGTACTGGTCCCGGATGCTTCGCCAGCGTTTCATCACATCTTCCATTGCAATGTGACAGGAAATATTGTCAAATTCACATATTTGCTACCAGTAGTCTAGGCATGGGGCCTTCTGGGGTGTGCTTTCTACCCATGGTGGCATATGTAATTGGGCAGATACACAGCGTCTCTTTAGCTACACTTAATAATTGTTTTGTCTAGGAGGATGAGGAGCTTGTGGCCTAACCCCAAATTATGGCTGTGTGAATCCACGTGTCACATCCAAATCTAACTGCCTCATGAGGCAAAAAGTACATGCACAGGAAGGGGGGGTGCTGATTCTGTATTCCTTTTTAGTTGCGCGCTAAGGTTACTCATGTTTTGCGTTGTACTTATGAATTTTATGCTGCTCCTCACGTGGTCGGTCACCAAAGTCATGGTACATCTGGCGACAGATGCGCCTCCATGACGCCTCCTTTCTTGCCCGGTTTGCATAATTTGCATCGCGTTGGTCCCAGATTTCGGGACGCTCCTGCACCAGGACAATGAGCATCTCCACATTTATGTAAGTGGACGCCATGCTGCTGCTGTACTCCATGGAGCCGTACTTCCGGGATGTCTGGAGTGCTTTTTGAGCTCATTTGCATGTCTAGGCTTCCTGATGATGGATTGGCCCATTTCCTGTCACCAGCCAAAAGACCTGCGTATTGCTCGCAGGTCACACGTCTGGTCCGTGTGTAATCCGTATTTTTTGGGCACCCATAGACTTGTATTGGCGTACTACGGGCGTAGTACGCTGACAATCGCAGCATGCTGCGATTGGCACGGAGCGTAGGATACGGATGAGAAATATACGCCTGGTGCGAGTGACCCCATAGAGAATCATTTGTCCATGTCTAATGCGTGCTTTTAGCGCCTCTCACTCTGCCGTATTCCTCGCCAGTGTGACCCCGGCCTTAGAGGAAAACAAATAGGTATTTTTGTGTGAGAAGAAACATGGGAGAAATGCAAAGTACTACATCTGGGCAATAAAAATGAAAAAAAGCATATACAGAATGGGAGGAATAGGGCTAAGTGACAGCACATGTGAAAAAGACTTGGGTATACTAATAGATCACAGACTGAATATGAGTCAACAGTGTGATGCAGCAGCAAAAAAGGCAAATGCAATTCTAGGATGTATTAACAGAAGCATACAGTCTAGATCACGTGAAGTCATTATTTCCCTCTACTCCTCTTTGGTCAGACCTCATCTGGAATATTGTGTCCAGTTTTGGGCACCACATTTTAAAAAAGACATCAACAAGCTGGAGCAAGTTCAGAAAAGAGCGACCAGAATGGTGACCGGTCTGCAAACCCTGTCTTATGAGGAAAGGTTGCAGGATTTACAGGGATAGACTGGGCGCAGCCAAGGAAGCTCAGGTGCAACAGCTCCAGAGACCAGAGGTTCAGACCCAAACAGGACAGTGGTACTGGGAGAGGGGCAACAAGAGGTCCAAGGAACTGGAGAATGAGAACCAGCAGGGCCCAAGAATACCGTCAGTGTCTGAAGGTAAATGGTAGGTATTCGGGACAACGGCACTGAGGAAAAAACACTGAATATTCGTTCTGACAAGACCGAATAAGCAAGTGCTTATCTTCGACTTATTTGTCCATGGAGTTTATCACTGATCTTCCCCTTCTAATAGCAAAACTGTGGTTTGAGTAGCAGTGGATAGGTTCAGTAAACAGGCGCACTTTGTACCATTGTGGGACTACCTAATGCTAAAACCTTATCGAAACTTTTCATTGAGCAAGTGGTGTGATTCTCCGAAGCACCTCAAATGGACAGATGAACTGAGGAGCAAACTTATAGGAGGGAACCTTGAGGCGAATGTGCCTAGAAGAGAGTCATACCTTGTCCCCAGGTTGGAATGGAGGGGAATCCAGACGTCTCTTGTCTGCGGGATCTTTCATCCGCATGAATGCCCATTCCAAAGAAGCCTTGGTCTCAGACCAGATCTTGGAGAAGTCTCTAGCTAGATCCTTGGCTGCTGGATTACTGGAAGTGGTGTTCAAGGGGGTAGGAGTCCTAGGGTGGCACCCATAAACAACATAGAGCGGAGAATTAGAAGACGACTCACCGACATGGTTGTTGTAAGAGAACTCCGCCCATGGCAACAAGGCAACAAAGTCACTGTGGTGAGCGTTGGCAAAGTGACGCAGTTAGTTAGTGAATATCTGGTTCACCCACTATTTGCAGGGCTATGTAGGGCTCCACTATACTGTTTTCAAGGCTATGTGGGGGCCATTATACTGTTTGGAGGGCTATGATGGGGACCATTATACTGTATGCGAGCAATTATACAGCGTGAAGGTTTGTGTGGGGTCTATTATACTGTGCGGAGAGCTGTGTGAGGGCCAATATGCTGTTTGTAGGGCTGTAGGGGGTCATTATGCTGTTTGAAGGTCTGTTTGGGGGCCATTACACTGGAGGGCTAGTAAGGGTCATTATAAATGTGGGTTGTATTGGGGCCATCATACTCTTAATCCAACTTTTGAGGCAAGACTCCCTCTGGTCGATACTGCTGGTAGTGAAACTGGTCAACATGGTGTTAATCCAACAGCTGCAGAGGAGGATTGGAGGAGCAGGGGTGGTGACTGGGAGTACATAAGCGAGCAGGTTTCTCTCAGTGGCTGCTGGTGATACTCCTTTCTTTGCTTATTGAGGTTATCTGTCTCCTGCCTGATCCTGCATTTTCCAGCTAAGTGTCATTTGCTAAACCTTTGCATGTGATTTTGCCTTGCTGTCAGGGGTCAGCTTGCTCCCCCAGGGGCTGCTGGCTCCTGCCCTGTATTTGGTATCTTGTGTTTGTTTGTTCAGTCCCCTGCTGTATTAGCCTGTTGCTAGCCGCCAGTTCACACCTGAGTGCTGATATAGTAGGGGCGAGGTTGTGCAAAAGCACATCAGTCGTGTTGGAATTTTCAGGGTTTTTGCATGATTTTCTGTCCTGTCGTATCTAGTCAGTGTGGGCCCCATTATTTGCTCAGTCTAATTTCTGTCTGTGTCTGTGTTTCATCTTGTCTCACAGCAATATATATTTGGGGGCTGTCTATTCCTTTGGTGATCTGCTCCGGGGCAGTTTAGATTTCACCTTTCTGTCTTTAGGCTTAGTTAGTCCTCCGGCTGTGACGAGGCATCTAGGGCAGCGTAGGAACGCACCACGGCTACTGCTAGTTGTGTTGTTAAGATCAGGGGTCTGCAATCCGCTGAGTGACAAACCTCTCTGGTGTTCTGGTGGCATAGCCTATTGCGCTCTCCTCCTCGGTGACCCATTCATAACAGAATCACCGGCCAAACTGTAGAATCTAGGGTACTCAAAAGAAGGAAAGAATTTAAAAAAAAAAAAAAAGGTGGCAGAATTTTTTATATACTTTTTCCTCTTTTTTTTCTGGGGCCGTAGGAGGATTTTTTCCTTTATGGGGACTAGGAAATTGTCCGATCGTGTTGAGCAGCTCGCTGCTGTGAAGTGTGGAGAATTTCTGTTTATCTTGCTCAATCATCTGTTGTAGAACCTAAGATCCCTACTCCTGATCTGTTTTCTGGGGATCGGTCTAAATTTCAGAACTTTAAGGATAATTGTAAACTATTTCTTGCTTTGAAGCCTAAATCCTCGGGGAGCTCAGTGCAGCAGGTTAAAATTGTCATTTCCCTGCTGCGCGGCGATCCCCAGGACTGGGTCTTTTCTCTGACACCTGGAGATCCTATTCTGGCTAATGTAGATGCGTTTTTTCAAGCCCTGGGGCTATTGTATGATGAGCCTAATGCTATTGATCAAGCTGAGAAAACCTTATTGGCATTAAAACAAGGTCAAGATGCTGCTGAGTTATATTGTCAAAAATTCCAAAAGTGGGCGGTCCTTACTAAATGGAATGATGATGCCCTAGCAGCTCTCTTTCGGAAAGGTCTGGCAGAATCCATAAAGGATGTTGTGGTGGGATTTCCTGTCCCTTCTGGACTTGACGACTCTATGTCGTTGGCCATTCAAGTTGATCGACGTTTACGAGAACGTAAAACTACACGAAAGGCGGTGCCGCCTTTCGAACAAACCTCTGAACCCATGCAATACTGTATAATAGGGTTTTGTCTAGGGCACAACGTCAAGAGTTTAGAAGGCGTAATAAACTATGCTTCTTTTGTGGGAATGCCTCTCATGCTATTTCAGCCTGCCCTAAATGAGAGAAACGTTTTGCTCACTCATTTGCGATGGGCAGTGTGCAGCCTAAGTTCCTTTTGGCTGTTACCTTGATCTGCTCCTTGTCTACATTTTCCGCTAAGGCATTTGTGGATTCAGGAGCAGCTTTGAATCTGATGGATTTTGACTTCGCTAAGCATTGTGGCTTTCCTATGGTACCCCTGCGGACCCCTATTCCTTTGAGGGGTATTGATGCCACCCCTTTGGCAGAGAATAAACCCCAGTTTTGGACCCAGGTGATTATGCGGGTTGCCCCGGACCACCAAGAGAATTTTAAATTTTTGGTGTTGCACAATTTACATGATATTATTGTACTGGGTTTTCCGTGGTTACAGACCCATAATCCTGTGTTGGATTGGAAATCTGTGTCTGTGGTGAGTTGGGGTTGTCAATGTGCTCTTGGTGACACTCCTGTTTTCTCCACCTCTCCCCAGTCTCAAGATGTTCCTGACTATTTGGCTGATTTTTCTGATGTATTTAGTGAGAGTAAGTCCGCGTCTTTGCATCCTCATAGGAGTTAAATTTGTGCAATTGAGTTGATGCCCGGTTGTAAATTTCCCAAAGGTCACCTTTTCAACTTATCGGTACCTGAACATGATGCCATGCGATCTTATATCAAGGAGTCATTAGAGAAGGGTCATATAAGACCATCCTCTTCACCTTTAGGTGCTGGGGGTTTTTTGTGGCCAAGAAAGATGGCTCATTAAGGCCATGTATTGACTATTGCTCCCTTAATAAGATCACTGTTAAATATCAGTACCCGTTGCCCCTGATTTCTGATTTATTTTCCAGGGTCAAAAGTGCTTGTTGGTTTACCAAACTTGACCTTAGGGGGCGTATAATCTTATTCGCATCAAGCACGGGGATGAATGGAAGACGGCTTTTAATACTCCAGAGGGGCATTTTGAATACCTGGTGATGCCTTTTGTGCTCATTAATGCCCCTTCCATCTTCCAGTCTTTCATGAACGAAATTTTCCAGAACTTTGTTGATAAATCTTTGACTATTTATCTGGATGATAGTTTGATTTTTTCCAGTGATTGGGATTCTCATGTGGAACATGTTTGGACTGTGTTCCGGATCTTGAGAGAAAATACTCTGTATGTTAAGGGATCGAAATGTCTCTTTGGTGTACAGAGGATTTCATTTTTGGGATTCATTTTGTCCCCGTCTGCTATTGAAATGGACTCGGCCAAGGTACAGACCATCTATGATTGGGTTCAGCCCACTTCTCTGAAGGCCCTTCAGAAGTTTTTAGGTTTTTCTAATTTCTATCGTAAATTTATAAGTAATTTTTCTGGTATTGTTAAACCACTGATGGATTTGACCAAAAAAGGCGCTGATGTGGTGAGTTGGCCTCCAGAGGCAGTCTCGGCGTTTCAGGAGCTTAAACGGAGATTCACTTCTGCTCCGGTTCTGCGGCAACCTGATGTTTCACTCCCATTTCAGGTGGAGGTAGAAGCTTCTGAGATTGGTGCAGGAGCTGTTTTGTCCCAAAAAGATCCGGTAACCTCTAAGATGAATCCATGTGCCTTCTTTTCTCGAAAATTTTCCCCATCTGAACGTAACTATGACGTGGGGAATCGGGAGTTGTTGGCCATGAAGTAGGCATTTGAAGAGTGGAGACATTGGTTGGAGGGAGCTAGACATCAAGTTGTGGTCCTTACTGACCACAAGAATTTGACTTATCTTGAATCAGCCAAGTGCTTGAATCCTAGACAAGCTAGGTGGGCCTTGTTTTTCACGCGTTTTAATTTTGTGGTCACCTTTCTTCTAGGCACTAAGAATGTTAAGGCGGGCGCCCTTTCTAGGAGTTTCTTTGTGGATTCTCTTGATGTGACCAAGCCTACTACCATTCTAGGTGAGGGAGTGGTTCTTTCCGCCATTTCACCCAATTTGAGACTTGCCCAGGAGGAATTTCAGGAGGACAAACCTGAACGATGCCCTGTGGGGAAATTGTATGTCCCTGACCAGTGGAGGAAAAGAGTGATGGCTGAAATTCATTGCTCCGCGCTGGCTGGTCATCCGGGTATTTTTGGTACCAGAGATTTGGTGAGTCAGTCTTTTTGGTGGCCTGCCTTATCTCGTGATGTCAGGAATTTTGTGCAGTCCTGTTGGACTTGTTCCAGGTCCAAGTCCTGTTCTCGCTCTAGTGTTTTGTTGATGCCCCTGCCGGTGCCCAGCAGGCCATGGACCCATATTTCAATGGATTTTATTTCTGATCTCCCTGTCTCTCAGAGAATGACTGTTATCTGGGTGATTTGTGATAGATTTTCCAAGATGGTCCATCTTGTACCACTCCCGAAGTTGCCATCTTCTCCTGAGTTGGTGCCCCTGTTTTACAACAGGTGGTTCCTGAGAACATTGTGTCAGACATAGGAGTCAAATTTGCAGAAACAAATTAGAACAGACTCCATTATGCTATATCAAACTAGTAATTGCACATCTAGGTCATAAATAGACTGGTGTTAAAGGTTTTAAATAGATTGGCCTGATGGCTAAAAACAAGCCACTCGAGGTGAACAATATCTAAGTAAATTACAGGAAAAGGTCACGAATATTAATAATGCCACTCTTACCCATAGTCCCTCTTCCCAGAGTCCCAAGACACGCAGCCACAACGCGAGTTTCGCGTTGGCTTCCTTGGGGGGGGGGGCTGTGTCCTATGTGTGTCCATGCTGCTTTAAATACACTACAAAACAAGGCATCCACCTGTGACTCAATTAGCGGCGCGTGTATTGCCACTGCGACCCGGAAGTTGCGTCGCGCCCGGCGCTCTAAGATGAAGCAGGTCAGGGGAAAACCCACCACTGACGTCAGAGACCTGCATACATCATAAAAGAGCGCCTGATGCGACGCTCCGGCAACACGGTCACAAAGACATGCGCACTCGTCACTTCCGGTACCGGAAGTACCCGGACCGCAATATTAATTATGGGACAAACGCCGATAAAAGCTTGTTCACACCGGAATAGCAAACGATAAAAAGGTAGAGAAAATGGACCATAAAAAAAGTGATATAATAAAATATATACAGATATAATTCATATAGTGACACAATAGTGATAATGCAAAAAAACACTAAATAGTGATGAAAATACATTGTGTAAGGAAAAAAGAAAAAATAGTGAAAACAATCCATCAGCAATATGATTGTGACTTGAGACGTGGTCCATTATTCAATTCTTTCAATTCATTCATAAGATGATTCCAGCAGAGATCTTAATATGTATACATCTAAAAAGCAGAATAATACTGAAAAAAAAAAAAAAAACAGAGAAAATAAGACACACACATACATAAAATAAAAAAAATATATGTTAAAACCAAGAGACGACGCCAGGTGGTTCAAAGAAAAGGAACAAAACTAAGTTGTTCATTCAAACCAGCTGGCGTCATTGTATTAAGGGTTGAAATCCATTGACACTCCCTACGTGCCAATGCACGTTTCACATCACCACCACGAATCCCTAGATGAATAGAATCTATTCCCCAAATCCTTAATTCCTTTGGGTTACAGTTATGTTTTGCCCTAAAGTGGCGTGGAATAGTTTTTAAACTGCTCACATCGTCTACTTCACGTGCTGCTAAAATATCCCTCACGTGTTCTCTTGTTCTTACACGCAACTCCCTGGAAGTAAGGCCTATATAAATGAGTTTACAAGTACACTGTGCATAGTAAACCAAATTCATCGTCCTGCACGTGATATAATGCCTGATTTGAAATTCTCTCTGAACATTAGATGACACGAAGCTGCTTGCCCTCATGTGATTTTTACAGGCCAAGCAGTCACCGCATGGGAAGAAACCCATTCTTTGCCCCCCAGAAGATAGCATTGGCCTCATATTTCCCACATAATGACTCCTGCAAAGAATATCCTTAAGATTTTTACTACGGCGAGCAGTCATTAATGGACCTCTAGAAAGATGTTTTGATAAAATAGGATCAGTCAGGAGTATGGACCAATGTCGTCTCTAGTGTTGAGAGATACCGTTCGATACCCAAAAATATCATATCGGATGGTATCGCCCGATACGAAAAAAATATCGGGTATCGCCGATTCCGATACCGGAAGTCCCATTCAAGTCAATGGGACTTCCGGTATTGGAATTTAAAAAAGCCCTTTATTTCCTTGTTGGCTAATTCTACATAATTGAAAACAAATAAGAATCATGTAGAATGTATTGTGGGAGGTGGAGGAGACATTAAAGGCATAGTGGTTTATTCAAATCACATGGCATAGCATTAATTCCAATTTTTTTTTCAAGACGTTTGGAGTTAAAAAGATATTGACTATGTTAACTTTTTTATATTTAGTCAGATATGTATGTTTCACAACTTCCATGCTCTTCACCTTCTTTTGTACTTCTCCCACACTTTCTCCTTCATGATCCGCAGCAGTAGCATTTTTTTGATCAACTTTTTCTTCACCTTATTCATCTTCTTCTTCTTCACCTTCTTGCCATTAATTTTTTTTTTCCATTCTTCATATTCTTCTTATTCAGCTATTATTAATTTTCATATGCTATTTCTTCATCTTCTTCCTATTCTTCTTTTTCTTCATTTTCTTATGGTAACAGGCATTCCTGTAGTACTTATCTATAAAAGTTATAAGATTACACCTTACGTTCTGCCTGTCACAAAAGATTTACAACAGGATTTGTCCGCGTTCAGTTTGGCCTGCAGCAGCAGGCATTTTCCAGGGGCACCACGAGGAGGAACGGACTCACCCCCATTTACTGCTTAGTCTTCTTCTGCTTATAATTTTGATTTCTTCTATGCTGATTTTTAGTCTTATGCTTAATGTTCTTCTGCTTTCTGTTCTTCTGCTTTTGCTTCTTCTGCTTCTTGTTCTTCTGTCTTTTGTTCTGTATCTTGGTGGTTGTCTTCATGTTGTTTGTCCTCTTGGTCTTATTATTTAGGGTCATATTTCTGGTCTTCTTTGGTGTGGTCTTCAGGGTCGTCGTCATCAGGGTCGTTGTCATGGAGATCAATAAGGATTACCAAAGACAATTTCAAAAAGCTTGATCTTGGAAATGTAGCAGAAGGTACAAGAAGGCTGAGAAACTGGCGAGAACCAGCTGACAGTACTGGAACCTGTAGTGGCAGCAGAAGGAACAATAGCCAATGGCACTACTGAGGAACAGCTGACGGTGCTGGACCCCGGTTACTATGCAGGAGGTACCTGTGCTAGAAACCACTACCAAGGACCAGCTGACGTTGCTGGACCTTGGATACCGTGATGGAGGCACCTAGGCCAAAGGCTCTGGCGAGAATCAGCAGACAGTGCTGGAACCCGGATGGGTAGCAGAAGGAACAAGAGCCAATGGCACTACCGAGGACCAACTGACGGTGATGGACCACGGTTACTAAGCAGAAGGTACCTGTGCTAAAAAGCACTACCAAGGACCAGCTGACGGTGCTGGACCTCGGATACCGAGATGGAGGCACCTAGGCCAAAGGCTCTGGCGAGAACCAGCAGACAGTGCTGGAACCCGGATGGGTAGCAGAAGGAACAAGAGCCAATGGCACTACCGAGGACCAACTGACGGTGATGGACCACAGTTACTAAGCAGAAGGTACCTGTGCTAAAAAGCACTACCAAGGACCAACTGACGGTGCTGGACCTCGGATACCGAGATGGAGGCACTTAGGCCAAAGGCTCTGGCGAGAACCAGCTGACAGTGCTGGAACCCGGGTGGGTAGCAGAAGGTACCCATCCAAAGCAAAGTAGCCAGGCCGCAAGCCGGCTGCAGTTACCGGAACCCACAGTCCTACAGGGGGTCCATGTCCCATTGGCACTACGGATCCAGCCTTCAGTGCCAGTTCCCGCAGCCCACATAGGAGTCACCAAAACTGCAGGCACCGTAGAGTCGGCTAACCCGGCCGCAAGACGACAGGACAACGGATTGGTGGCATAGTGACCTTGACACTACCCGGAAACAGCTGGCGTGCTGGAACCAGGCTGGGCAACAGAGAGTACCCATGCCAAAGACACTGCCGAGAACCAGCTGACGGTGCTGGAACCCAGATGGGTAGCAAAAGCTACAAGAGCCAATGGCACTACCGAGGAACAGCTGACGTTGCTGGACCACGGTTACTAGGCAGGAGGTACCTGTGCTAGAATGCACTACCAAGGACCAGCTGACGGTGCTGGACCTCGGATACCGAGATGGAGGCACCTAGGCCAAAGGCTCTGGCGAGAACCAGCTGACAGTGCTGGAACCCGGGTGGGTAGCAGAAGGTACCCATCCAAAGCAAAGTAGCCAGGCCGCAAGCCGGCCGCAGTTACCGAAACCCACAGTCCTACAGGGGGTCCATGTCCCATTGGCACTACGGATTCAGCCTTCAGTGCCAGTTCCCGCAGCCCACATAGGAGTCACCTAAACTGCAGGCACCGTAGAGTCAGCTAACCCAGCCGCAAGACGACAGGACAAAAGATTGGTGGCATAGTGACTTTGACACTACCCGGAAACAGCAGGCATGCTGGAACCAGGCTGGGCAACAGGGAGTACTCGTGCCAAAGACACTGCCGGGCACCAACTGGCGTTGTTGGAACCCAGGGACAATCATGGTGCAGGCCGAGGCCTGCTTGGTGGTAGTTTTAGATTGTTTTCTAGGCTACAACAGACTGTCAACGTGCTCCAATTAGGCATCTGTCTCCACTCTGTTTCCAGGATTTCACGTGACCACCAACACCACCAGTTTATGCGTACAGTAGCCGTCTGCCCAATCCACACGTGTTCCTGTGTTACTGGGGTTCTGTAATGTCAGCAGATCCCCTGATGTGTGTCTGCCAATGTCTCCTGCTCTGTCCACATTCCCACAACTTGCAGTTGGAAGGTGGACAGCGCAGGAGACAGTGCCGGACACACATTGGGGGATCAGCTCATGTAACAGAACACCAGGAACACAGTAACAAGTGTGGAATGCATGGACGGCAACTGTGAGCAGGAACTGGCAGTGTTGGAGGTCAGGGGAAATACTAGAGACAGAGTGGAGACAGAGGCCAAATCAGAGAATGTTTAAATCTGAAGTAGTTACAATTTGGAGGCAGCAGCACTTTGCCCTCCACACAGCAGGGGATCAGCTGACGTTACCGACCCCCACTTTCACATGAACGAGTGTTTTTTTCTGTGTGGACAGCACTTCCGAGCACCAACTGGCGTTGTTGGAGCCCAGGGACAATTATGGTGTAGGCCGAGGCCTACTTGGTGGCAGTTTTAGATTGTTTGTAGGCTACAACAGACTGTCAACGTGCTCCAATTAGGCATCTGTCTCCATTCTGTTTCCAGGATTTCACGTGACCACCAACACCGCCAGTTTATGCGTACAGCAGCCGTCTGCCCAATCCACACTTGTTCCTGTGTTACTGGGGTTCTGTAATGTCAGCAGATCCCCTGATGTGTGTCTGCCACTGTCTCCTGCTCTGTCCACATTCCCACCGCTTGCAGTGGGAAGGTGGACAGCGCAGGAGACAGTGGCGGACACACATTGGGGGATCTGCTCACGTAACAGAACACCAGCAACACAGGAACAAGTGTGTAATGCGTGGACGGCAACTGTGAGCAGGATCTGGCGGTGTTGGAGGTCAGGGGAAATACAAGAGACAGAGTGGAGACAGAGGCCAAATCAGAGAATGTTTAAATCTGAAGTAGTTACAATTTGGAGGCAGCAGCACTTTGCCCTCCACACAGCAGGGGATCAGCTGACGTTACCGAACCCCACTTTCACATGAACGAGTGTTTTTTTCTGTGTGGACAGCACTTCCGAGCACTAACTGGCATTGTTGGAGCCCATGGACAATAATGGTGCAGGCCGAGGCCTACTTGGTGGCAGTTTTAGATTGTTTGTAGGCTACAACAGACTGTCAACGTGCTCCAATTAGGCATCTGTCTCCACTCTGTTTCCAGGATTTCACGTGACCACCAACACCGCCAGTTTATGCGTACAGCAGCCGTCTGCCCAATCCACACGTGTTCCTGTGTTACTGGGGTTCTGTAATGTCAGCAGATCCCCTGATGTGTGTCTGCCACTGTCTCCTGCTCTGTCCACAGTCCCACCGCTTGCAGTGGGAAGGTGGACAGCGCAGGAGACAGTGGCGGACCCACATTGAGGGATCTGCTCACGTAACAGAACCCCAGGAACAAGTGTGGAATGCGCGGACGGCAACTGTGAGCAGGAACTGGCGGTGTTGGAGGTCAGGGGAAATACTAGAGACAGAGTGGAGACAGAGGCCAAATCAGAGAATGTTTAAATCTGAAGTAGTTACAATTTGGAGGCAGCAGCACTTTGCCCTCCACACAGCAGGGGATCAGCTGACGTTACCGAACCCCACTTTCACATGAACGAGTGTTTTTTTCTGTGTGGACAGCACTTCTGAGCACCAACTGGCGGTGTCGGAGCCCAGGGAAAATCAGGTAGTAGGCCGAGGCCTACTTGGTGGCAGTTTTCGATTGTTTCTAGACTACTACTAACTGTCAACGTACTCCAATTAGGCCTCTGATTTCACTCTGTTTCGAGTATTTCCTCTGGCTTCCAACCACGCCAGTTGCAGCTCTGAAATGCCATCTGCACAACCCACACTTGTTCCTGTGTTACTGGGGTTCTGTAACAGCAGCTTCTCCCTAGAGGTGAGTCAGGCAATGTCTCCTGCTCTGTCCACTTTTCCACTACAAGTAGTGGGAATGTAGACAAAGCAGGAGACATTGCCGGACTCACCTCTGGAGATGAGCAGATGTTACAGGACCCAGGCAACACAGGAACAAGTGTGGATTGTGCAGACGGCACTTGAGAGCAGAAACAGGCGGTGTTGTAGGCCGGAGGAAATACTCAAAACAGAGTGGCGACAGAGGGCAAATCAGAGAACATATTAAATCAGAGGTAGTCAGAAGTTGTAGGCAGCAGAAGAGTTTGCCGTACACACAGCAGGGGATCAGCTGACGTTACCAAACCCCACTTACACATGAGCGAGTGTTTTGTCTGTGCAGACAGCACTTCTGAGCAACAACTGGCGGTGTCGGAGCCCAGGGAAAATCAGGTAGTAGGCCGAGGCCTACTTGGAGCCAGGTGTAAATCTGAGGTTGTTTGACTGTGGAGCGAGCAGGACACTTTGCCATACACACAGCAGGGGATCAGCTGATGTTACCGAACCCCACTTACACATGAGCGAGTGTTTTGTCTGTGCGGACAGCACTTCTGAGCACCAACTGGCGGTGTCAGAGCCCAGGGAAAATCAGGTAGTAGGCCGAGGCCTACTTGGAGCCAGGTGTAAATCTGAGGTTGTTTGACTGTGGAGGGAGCAGGACACTTTGCCATACACACAGCAGGGGATCAGCTGACGTTACCGAACCCCACTTACACATGAGCGAGTGTTTTGTCTGTGTGGACAGCACTTCTGAGCAACAACCGGCGTTGCTGTAGCCCAGGAAATAAAGTTCAGGTCATAGAAACATGAACACAACAGGAGACCTGGATCCTGTTGCCAGCCAATTATTTATTCTGGAAGAGGACTGGCAAATTCAGGTGAGATCCAGGCCTTGTTCATTTTCAGAAAAGTAAGCCGGTCAACATTATCGGCGGATTGTCTCGTGCGACGGTCTGTTACCACACCACCTGCAGCACTAAAGACACGTTCCGATAATACACTGGCAGCAGGGCAAGCCAGCACCTCCAATGCATACTGGCTAAGCTCTGGCCATTTATCCAGCTTAGAGACCCAATACTTGAACGGGGAAGAGCTGTCTGGGAGTACACTAACAGGGCAAGACTAGTAGTCTGTCACCATCTGACGGAAACATTGCCTCCTGCTGACTGGAGCCGTCTGTGATGGTGTAGCCGTTTGTGGCGGTCCCACAAAACTTTTCCACATTTGGGCCATACTGGCCTTGCCTTGTCCTGCGGCACTGCCTCTGCTACCTCTTTGTGCAGAGCTTCCTCCACTGCCTCTACCCACATGGCTGCTTTGAAAAGCAGTACCAGCAACACTTGTGGGGGGAATGGAGAACATGATGGCCTGCACAAGTGTTTCTTGGTACTCCAGCATTTTACGCTCCCGGTTCAACTGTGGTATGAGGCTTTGTAAGTTGTCCCGGTAGCGAGGATCTAGGAGGGTGTACACCCAATAATCAGCCGTGTGGAGAATGTTGGCGATGCGGCGGTCATTTAACAAGCACTGCAGCATGAAATCAACCATGTGCTGCAGACTGTCAACTGGACCGGAAACGTTCTCCCCAGCTTGAGGCAGCATCTCAGCCTGCTCAGCATCACCCCACCCTCGCTGTACACACTGACTACTAGAGCCTTGTGTACCTCCCTCCTCTGGAGAGATGTGTTCCTCCTCCTCCATTGACTCCTCGTCATCCTCCTCACTAAGTGTCCCCTGCCTGGGCCTTTGTGTGGAGGCACGTTGTGCAGACTTGCCAGAAGCAGATGGCATTTCTGACTCCTCATCCTCGACCTCTTCAAAAACCTCCTCACTTAGTGCTTGTAAGGTTTTTTGAAGCAGACAGATAAGGGGGACAGTCATGCTGACTAGTGCATCATCTGCACTGGCCATCTGCGTGGAGTCATCGAAGGCACGCAAAACTTGGCAGATGTCCCTCATAGTGGCCCACTCAGTGGTGGTGAAGTGTGTCCGGTGCACAGTGCGACTTGTTTGCGCCTGATGCAGCTGGTACTCCATTACTGCTGCCTGCTGCTCACACAACCGCTCCAACATATGCAACGTTGAATTCCACCTGGTGGGGAGGTCACATATGATGCAATGTTCTGGCAGGCGGAATCGGCATTGCAGAGATGCAATGCGCGATCTTGCCATGCTGGAACGCCGCAAGTGAGCACACTCTAGGCGAACCTTGTGCAGCAGTGCATCAAGATCCGGATACTCCCTCAGAAAGCTCTGCACGACCAAATTGAGCACGTGTGCCAGACATGGTATGTGAGTGAGGTTGCCTAGGCCCAGAGCTGCCACTAGATTTCGGCCATTGTCACTCACTATCAAACCTGGCTGGAGATTTGCTGGCACAAACCACACATCGCTCTCCTGCTTGATGGCATTCCAGAGCTCCTGTGCTGTGTGGCTCCGATTCCCCAAAGAAATTAATTTAAGGATGGCCTGTTGATGTTTGGCCACACCTGTGCTCATATCTGGCCTAACAGGCTCATGCAGTGCTGATTCCGAGGAACTAGAGTAGGAGGAGGACTCAATATGTACAGACTGCATTCCTGCAATCCTTGGAGTTGGCAGAATACGTACAGAGCCACTCTCCAGATCTGTACCCGGCTCCACAACATTGACCCAATGGGCAGTGAGGGAAAGGTATCGTCCCTGTCCATGGCTACTGGTCCACGCATCGGTGGTCAGGTGGACCTTGCTACTGACGGTGTTTAGTAGCGTATTTTTAATTTTTACCTCCACATGCTTTTGCCGGGCAGGGACGGCTTGCCTGCTGAAATAAAAGCGGCTGGGCACATTGTATTGTGGAACTGCCAATGACATCAAGTTCCGGAAGGTGTCAGTCTCCACCAGCCTGAATGACAGCATCTCAAGGGCCAGTAGTTTGGCAATGCCGGCATTCAGAGCCAGTGCTCGGGGATGGTTTGCCGAGTATGGCCGCTTTTTCTCCCATGCCTGTGCTACCGATTGCTAGTGAGTGGCCTGGGAGTGTGCTGATGACTGAGAACATGGTTCAGTGGGTGGAATTTCACTGGGTCTCTGGACAACAGTGGCAGAGGTTCTTCCATGGCGTTCCAGTGAGGAAGCCGAACCAGCTGTGTGTGAGCTGGAGGAAGAGGCCCCAACACGAGCTGAAGAGGTGGTAGGTGCTGCTGAAGGTTGGCCTACATCTTCAGTGTGTCTGTGTAACTCCACCTCGTGCTTGGTACGCACATGTTTCCACATATTTGTGGTATTGAGGTTGCTCACATTTTTCCCTCGTTTAACTTTCTGATGACACAGCTTGCATTTGACAAAGCAAATGTCATCTGCAACTGTGTCAAAAAAAGACCACGCACTGCAAGTCCTGGGAGCGCCCGTTTTCTGTTTTGGAAGAGGATTGCTCCTCACGGGTGTCAAAGTGGAGGCTACAGGCAACCAAGTCTGCCCCCGCCCTCTCCCTCCTCTTTTGGCCGTTCGGGGAATCTCTTCCTCAGAGCTGCTCCCACCACCTTCCTGTGGCTGACGCCTTGATGGGTCAAGGACCTCATCATCTCCACTCCCCTCTTCAAGCACCGGCTGGTCCTGGGTTGTCTCGCCAGCACCGTACGCACCAAAAATTGGCAACTGAGTCTCATCATCATCAGATGAGCACTGAGGTGTGCTGACAATAGGCACTGGCCCACCCGCCTCTTCAGATTCAGAGGGACAAAGCAGTTGCGCATCACTGCATACTCCCTCTTCTTCACGCTCTAGAATGCTGCTTGGCTGGCCACCTCTTTCCAAGCCAACAGATTCTGAAAACAGAAGTAAAGATTGAGATGGCTCCTGTCCAGGGCTCTCAGACTGCCTGGGCAATTTGGCAGGTGGTGAAGAGACAGATGGTTGCTCTTCAGTGCTCTGGCCCTGGGAGGATGCGGAAGTCATTGAAGTGGATGCGTTAGCTGCCATCCATCCGACAACGGTTTCAATTTGTTCGTCACGCAGCAGTGGGGTACGGTGAGGTCCTACAAAACTGGGCATGAAGGACTGTTGCCTGGTAAAAGTGGGGGATGCCGGGTCACTGGTGGCCGCAGCAGACACCGAATCCCCACGTCCTCTCCCTGCTGAAACCCCCCGTCCTCTCCCTGCTGAAACTCCACGGCCATGACCACGTGCCTTACTCCCTGCCTTCTTCATCTTGGTAGACTGATAAAGATAGGCAGAAAAGTAAAAAAGGGGTGGCTTAGTGTTCTTATTCCTGAACACCTGCTAACCAGTATAAGAAACACTAGTTTGGCTAAGAGTGTGTGTACTACACTTTAATATGATCTAATGTGGCCTACACAACTGTAAAGTGGAGTGTTTGGTGAACTTTATTTCCTTTTTTTTGGGGGGAGAAA
This sequence comes from Dendrobates tinctorius, assembly GCF_039654945.1. Lineage (NCBI taxonomy): Eukaryota > Metazoa > Chordata > Amphibia > Anura > Dendrobatidae > Dendrobates > Dendrobates tinctorius. Next base: position 3,914,442 of record NW_027361679.1, read on the forward strand.
AAGAAAAGGATGTGACCAAAGTTTGAAAGCTATAGTATCACAAACTTTTTGGAGCGATTACAATGCAGGAAGCTAACCTACAATGCAATTGATGAGGCTCCAAAAAATAGGGTGATACTAGTCTGGCTGGCCCTTAAGGGCACAAGCCAGCAAAAAGGCTCCTCTATCTAATCCTATATAGTGTTTGCAACCAACCAATGACAATGGATGCGGATGGAAGCACACTAATATAGGAGCAAAAATCTGGCTAAATTTGCTGCAAAAAAAGGACTATGTATGAGGCAGTGACGCACGCTGAGCGGACTACAACAAGCGGTGGCTGTAGAACACACTGCAACGTGAGCTGCACTCACACACAGAGAGACCTATCAGACAGCCAAAAACAGTGCAGAGAAATGGGCTATAGCACTGAAAGGCTGCTGAAAGGCTCTGCTGTCCACTCCTTTAGTGTTTGCAACCAACGTAATATGGATACGTATGGAAGCACACTATACAGGAGAAAAAAAGCAGCAATAAAAGAAAAATGTGTATGAGGCAGAGACACGCTGGGCGGCCTACAAGCAGACGTGCCTGCAGGACACACTACACAGCGTGGGTCTGCACTCACACAGCCCTTGCAGACAGCTATTAAAGCAGCGCTGCTGGGCTACAAAAATGCTACAGTGGTGGATTATGTAGCCTGGGTAGAGCAATAGATATGTTTGATGATCGCTATTTCTAACTGTCCCTCACAGTATTCAACAGCAGCCTGTCCCTAACTGAATTCACGGCAGAGTGAACCCGAAATGGCGGCTGCTGCGGTTTTTATAGTGCATCATGACATCATTTCAGCAGCCAATCACAGCCATGCCAGTAGTTAACATGCCTACATGCCTAACAGGATGTGCCCACACTTCTGAGGATCCCCATTGGCTGAATCAAATCGAGCGGGCTCCTAGCATTATGGGAACTTCCGATTCCGGTATTCGATATGAAAAAAGTATCGGAACTAAGTATCGGAATTCCGATACAGCTAATATCGGCCGATACCCGATACTTGCAGTATCGGAATGCTCAACACTAGTCGTCTCATAATGGTCCGCATTACATCCCACTGTCTATTAAATGTAGAGATATAACGTTTCCCCACCTCTTTCTGTTTTTCTCGATAAATTAAAAGGTCCTTTCTTGCAGCTTTCTTAGCCATCATATAGCCTTGTTTAATGCTTCTTTCAATGTAACCCATATCCCTGAACCTCCGCCCAAGGTCCACCACTTGTTTTTCATAAAGATCATTGGTAGTACAAATCCGTCTAGCACGGAGAAATTGTCCCCTAGGGATTGCCTTGATGGTCGAGTTTAAGTGAGCGGAGGAGGCATGCAAAAGTGCATTAACTGATGTCTGCTTTCGATACACGTTAGTATAAAGCTGGCCATTAGTTTGTACCTTAATTTTAATATCCAGAAAGGAAATAATTTCCTTACTATACGTGTACGTAAGCTTGATGTTACGATTGTTGAGGTTCAAAACTGACATGAAAGCATCCAACTCATCCACGGAACTCTGCCAGATGAACAGGATGTCGTCAATGAACCGATACCACCCCAGGATCTGGGAGGAAGCGTGTGCGCCATCAGGAAAAATCTCCCTCTCCCAAAATCCAAGGAATAAATTTGCATAAGATGGCGCACACTCCGCCCCCATCGCTGTACCACGTCTCTGGAGGTAGTATCGGTCTTTAAACGTAAAAAAGTTATGTGTCAGTATGAACCGCAACAAATCCAACACCAACTCTCTCACATCCGCTTCCAAATTACTAGCTTCCAAAAAGAAGCCAGCAGCCTCGAGTCCATCATCATGACTAATGCTCGTATATAACGATTCCACATCGGCCGTTACAAGTAGCATGTCAGAATCCAAAAAAAGGCCATCTAGTCTCCTCAAGACGTCCGTCGTGTCCCTGACATGGGAGGGCAGCGTTTCAACCTCAACTTTAAGATAATGATCAATAAATTTACATATGGGTTCACACAGCCCTCCCATGCCAGAGACAATCGGACGCCCTGGGGGACATATAGGGTCCTTGTGGACCTTGGGAAGGAGATAGAAGGTCGGGGTCACAGGAAATTGCACCAACAGGCCATTGAGCTGTTTTTTTTAAATAACTCCTCTCTCACAAGCGATCTCTAGCACAGCGGAAAGCTTTTTTTGAAATTGGGACAAAGGGTTCTTACTAAGTTGGGTGTATGTCTCCCTGTCCCGCAATTGTTTGAAGGCCTCTCGCTCATATTTATCCACCGACCAGACAAACACATTCCCCCCCTTGTCCGTAGGTTTAATGACTACATCATCCCAATTCTTAATTTCATTAAGAGCCCTTCGTTGTAATGAAGTGAGATTATCACCACCCTTATTATGGGTGATCGTTCTAAAGTCATTTTCAACCAAACGAGTGAAGATTTCAACCTGTGGACATAAGGATAAGGAGGGGAATGTGGTTGAGGGACAAGTGATGGGGGGCGGAGATGTACCTTTAATTCCAGTATTGGATTCCATCTCCAGCTCCTCAAGAATCTGGATTGCCTCCTGTTCCCTACACGTCAGGTCAGTGGATTTATAGTGAAGCTTCATTAATACAAGTTTAATAGAAAATAGGTGGAGGTCCTTCACAGCTGTAAAAAGATTAAAATTATTGCAAGGAGAGAAAGACAAACCCAAACCCAAAACTTCCCTCTGTGCTTCCGAGATCACATGTGATGATAGGTTTATTACCTCCAGTGGATTAGTCTTTACTCTTTTCTCATTTTGTGGGTGAGTGGTCATCTTACGTTTTTGTCTATTTCTGCCTCTATTGGCCCGAAAAAAATCTCTTCTGTCCCACATTGGTCTAGAATTCTCCGATGTACTAGACTTCTCCTCACAGATCACAGATCGAGCTCTAGCTTTCTGACCTCCAAAGCTCGAATTGTGTTTCCATTTATACATACGATTATTTTGAAAATCAGTCATGTCACGCTGATATTTTTTGGTTTTATTCTGTAAAATCTCTTTTTCCCACTTCTGGAGATCACTCTCAAGTTCTGTCTTAAATTTACCCATAATCTCAGGATTGGACTGTTTATTTAATTCATCCTGAATAGAGCTCAATTCAGTGTCCAATTCATCAATTTTATTGGTATTAGATTTAGCAAGCAGTTCCATAAGCGATTTAGAACATAGAGAAGCGGCATTTTCCCATTGTTTAATAAAATCTTCATCCGAGACCGGGAATGAGGGAAATACCTGGACTCTCAACCCTCTAGGAATAAAATTACATGAGATATACTTTTCCAAAAATGCTCTGTTCCACTATAGGCGGGTACGTTTATTGAGCAAATCTTTGTATTTTTTACTTAAATCCAAGATGTCCTTGGTTTTAGGGTCACCATTGCTGCCCGTCCCCTCATTAAATACTTTATCCAACTGTTTGAGCCACGCTTTTTCGCGCTCACGATAATCCATGCATTCTAAACTTTCAGCTGTGAAAACACAGAATACAATAATGCAGAAACAAATTAGAACAGACTCCATTATGTAGACATATTACTGATTCTCAGAGTCAAATACACTAGAACCAAAAAGGACCAAATCTAACAATCGGGACACCCATAGATACTATGACACCAAAAATAGACAAGGTGTAGATCCCATATATATAAAAGTACAATACTTTATTAGAAAATGCAATACAATATCATAAACATGATTAAATACATAAGACGAGGGAAAGGGTAAGCAAAATACTATGTCACAGCGGGTCTGGTACTAAGAATATATGTAGAGAGGTGGAAGAGCGGCAAATACTATAAAGCAGTCGTAATTACCAATAAAGGTGCAAGAAAAACACCCATTGCATATGGCCAAGAAATATATGCTATATCAAACTAGTAATTGCACATCCAGGTCATAAATAGACTGGTGTTAAAGGTTTTAAATAGATTGGCCTGATGGCTAAAAACAAGCCACTCGAGGTGAACAATATCTAAGTAAATTCTTGCACCTTTATTGGTAATTACGACTGATTTATATATATTTATATATATATTTTGCTTACCCTTTCCCTTGTCTTATGTATTTAATCATGTTTATGATATTGTATTGCATTTTCTAATAAAGTATTGTACTTTTATATATATGGGATCTACATTTGGTATCATAGGAGTCAAGTTTGTTTACAGATTTTGGAGGGCCTTTTGTTCTAAACTGGGAATTCAGTTATCTTTCTCCTCTGCATTTCATCCTCAGACCAATGGACAAACTGACAGAACAAACCAGACTTTGGAATCCTATTTGAGATGTTTCATATCTGCTGATCAGGATGACTGGGTCTCATTTCTGCCCTTGGCCGAATTCGCTCTAAAAAATAGAGCTAGTTCCGCCACTTTGATGTCTATGTTTTTCTGTAATTTTGGTTTTCATCCTCGATTTTCTTCGGGGCAGGTGGAGGCTTCTGCTTGCCCAAGTGTGGATTCTGTAGTGGACAGAATGCAGCAGATTTGAGACCAAGCAGGGGACAAGTTGTCTCGCTCTCAGGAAAAGGCCCAACGGTTTTCCAATTGGCATAGGACCTTTGGTCCCCGTTCAAAGTGGGTGATATGGTTTGGTTGTCCTCAAAAAATATTCCAATGAAGGTTGCGTCTCCAAAATTCAAGCTAAGGTTCATTGGACCTTATAAGATTTTGGACATCTTTAACCTGTTTCTTTCCGTTTGACTCTTCCAGGTACGTTCAAGATTCATAATGCTTTTCACAAATCATTGTTGAAATGGTTTGTGGGTTTGTGGAGCCAGTAGTTCCTGTGGCGGCGCCCCCTGACCCTGTATTGGTTGAGGGTAATTTGGAGTATGAGGTAGAGAAAATTTTGGACTCTCTTCTGGCTAGACGGAGACTCCAGTACTTGGTCAAGTGGAAAGGTTACGGCCAGGAGGATAATTCTTGGGTCTCTGCTTCCGATATTCATGCCGAGAGATTGGTTCGTGCTTTTCACCAGGCCCATCCTGATCGGCCTGGTGGTGTGGATGAGGGTTCGGTGACCCCTCTTCAAGGGGGGGTACTGTTGTGAACTCTCTTAATCCAACTTTTGAGGCAAGACTCCCTCTGGTGGATACTGCTGGTAGTGAAGCTGGTCAACATGGTGTTAATCCAACAGCTGCAGAGGAGGATTGGAGGAGTGGGGGTGGTGACTGGGAGTACATAAGTGAGCAGGTTTCTCTCAGTGGCTGCTGGTGATACTCCTTTCTTTGCTTATTGAGGATATCTGCCTCCTGCCTGATCCTGCATCTTCCAGCTAAGTGTCATTTGCTAAACCTTTGCATGTGATTTTGCCTTGCTGTCAGGGGTCACCTTGCTCCCCCTGGGGCTCCTGGCTCCTGCCCTGTATTTTGGTATCTTGTGTTTGTTTGTTCAGTCCCCTGCTGTATTAGCCTGTTGCTAGCCGCCAGTTCAACCTGAGTGCTGATATAGTAGGGGCGAGGTTGTGCAAACCTCAGTATTTTTGTACATCAGTCGTGTTGGAATTTTCAGGGTTTTTGCGTGATTGCAGACAGTGCCTTTTCTGTCCTGTCCTATCTAGTGAGTGTGGGCCCCATCATTTGCTCAGTCTATTTTCTGTCTGTGTCTGTGCTTCATCTTGAATAATAAAGTAACTTGGCACTCAACTGAATAATCCTTTGCAAATTAGATTTATTTTATAATTTATTGCAGTCCTGGAAACGTTTCGGCCTATTATCGGCCTTCCTCAGTCTGCTATATAAAAAAAGTACAAAATATATACAGAAGAAAAAATCATAACAGGTCCTCATACAAATAATATACAATGTTGTACAAACATATTGATTAATAATCTTGATGTAAATCACAGGTGATATAATCATATAGTGGTATCTGCATTGTATACAGAGCAATATACACTCACTGGCCACTTTATTAGGTACACCTGTCCAACTGTGTGTTAAGACTTAATTTCTAATCAGCCAATCACATGGCGGCAACTCAGTGCATTTAGGCATGTAGACATGGTCAAGACAATCTCCTGCAGTTCAAACCGAGCATCAGTATGGGGAAGAAAGGTGATTTGAGTGCCTTTGAATGTGGCAAGATTGTTGGTGCCAGAAGGGCTGGTCTGAGTATTTCAGAAACTGCTGATCTACTGGGATTTTCACGCACAACCATCTCTAGGGTTTACAGAGAATGGTCCGAAAAAGAAAAAAAATCCAGTGAGCGGCAGTTCTGTGGCCGGAAATGCCTTGTTGATGCCAGAGGTCAGAGGAGAATGGGCATACTGGTTCGAGCTGATAGAAAGGCAACAGTGACTCAAATTGCCACCCGTTACAACCAAGGTAGGCAGAAGAGCATCTCTGAACGCACAGTGCGTCGAACTTTGAGGCAGATGGGCTACAGCAGCAGAAGACCACACTGGGTACCACTCCTCTCAGCTAAGAACAGGCATCTGATGGCTACTTTCTTGAACATGACAATGAGTTCACTGTACTCAAATGGCCTCCTCAGTCACCAGATCTCAATCCAATAGAGCATCTTTGGGATGTGGTGGAACGGGAGATTCGCATCAGGGATGTGCAGCCGACAAATCTGCGCCAACTGTGTGATGCCATCATGTCAATATGGTCCAAAATCTCTGAGGAATGCTTCCAGCACCTTGTTGAATCTCTGCCACGAAGAATTGAGGCAGTTCTGAAGGCAAAAGGGGGTCCAACCCGTTACTAGCATGGTGTACCTAATAAAGTGGCCAGTGAGTGTATATCACAATATTGAGAGAGGAGAACCAGGTGAAAAGGAAAAATAAAGTTGAAATAAAATTGAAATAAAAGAGAGAGGGGACATACCCGACTGCTATCGCGAAATACTAATCCGGTACCCAAGTAAGAATTCCTATGGAGATCTATGGTGAATCAGGTGAATGGTTATGGTGGTAAAATATCAACTGATAGTGATGTCAATAGGTGAATGTTGTGGTCATACCTACTTTAGAATGTCATGTTGATCTAAATGGTATCTCCTATTATTATAAGAGTAGATATACTGATTTAAATGCCTGGGAAATGAAAAAAAATAAATAAAAAATAAAAAACAGAATGAAAAAAATTGTGTAATAATTTATTTTTATCTCACAAGGATGAGTAAAAATGAGTGGAAATAGTCAGATTTTATACCTTGCAAAAAGGAATATATAGCCATACATAGGGAGATGTATAGATCTTCTTGGAGGTATCATGGACGCTTGATCTGTTTGAAACTAGTGCAGTATAGTCCAGGAGGTAAATGGGTCCATATGAAGCTGAGGCACAAAAGGAAAAAACCATGTATGCTCAGCAATAAAAAAAGCCTCTACCAAGCCCTGTAATTAAGTAGAAAAGGGACTCTGCTGTAAAAGCATACCTTGTTTAAATATGGAGGCGGCATACACTGGTGGGACGCGGTATTCCCCTGCTCATCAGCTGGCCACGTGTGCCCATGCCAGCGATCCTAAATAATGTGGAGGCGGGACAGCGTCCGCGCTCACCGGAAGTGGTGAACAGGAAGTGTCCGGCTCACTGTGTCAATCATGCAGAGCCCCGTGTCTTGTGTATAGGAGTTGCTGCGCTCCAATGACAACGGAGGAGAGTGTGTCATGTGGGAGGACTGGGAGGAGCTGAGTGAATGGGATTAATCTGAACCTTTGCATAGGGAGAGAGGAAAAAAAATGTATGCAAAAAAGAGAAGCCTTAGCGTTCTTAAACAGTAATGTCCCTAACGATCAAAAGGGAAAACTGTAGTGTTGCAGTAATGACAAAATGATGAAAGAATTTAGTGGCCAAATAAATGGGTAAAAAAAAAAATTGGAAAAAAAGGGGGACCTAAAATAAGGCTGATTGAAGGTGTAGGTCATGACCTGTGGCTGTGCAAGATTTCCTTTAATGAAAGCACTACAATTACTATACCCGTAATGCTATAGTACAGTATAGTGAGAGGAAAAATGAGGAGTTACGGTTACCAATATCAATATTTTGCGGTTGGGTGAAAGGGTGATAAAGTGAAGTCCAGATGGACGTGATACGTGAGGATAGCCAATTGAGATCAGTAGAGGCGACTCTAGAATAAAGAAAAAGACAAAATTAATTTTCATAATATCGGCCAATAATTGACAGGTAAATATTCAATCATACAACTTAATATTCAATTCCCTTGTCGCCCACAGGAAACGAACACACAAATATAGCGAATCGGACATCATGGTCAATAATTCCACATCATAAGTAATATTACCAACTTAAAGAGAATTATCCTGAAATCATATGATGGATAATAGGTCATAATCTCTATTTAGTCCCCGAGGGGCAAGTGTTTGCATCTCATGAATCCAATAGGATTCTCTCCGTTTTAATAACCTGATCCGATCACCCCCCCCGTCTGGGCATTGAGACATGTTCGATCACTTGGAATTTAAGCTGTGTGACATTATGTCCGTGCATGTGAAAATGGTGGGCAAAGGGAGGAGTAAATTCTTACATCTAATGGTCGATTTATGTTTACTAATCCTGTCCCTTATGGCCTGAGTTGTTTCCCCTACGTAGAGGAGCCCACACGGGCATTTTATGAGATAAACTACATAATTTGTGTCGCAAGTGGAGTAGTCTTTAATGGAATATTTTTTCCCGGAATATGGGTGAAAGAATGCGTCTCCTTTTTGTACATTATTATATTGATGACAATGTAGGCAAGGATATGTACCCATGCGAGGATTCTTCAAAAATCTCTGTGTGGATTTTCTATGTCTAGGGTCAATGTCAGCTCTAATGAGAGAGTCACGTATGTTGTTGGGCCTTTTATAACATGGGAGAAACGGGTTTTGGAATTCTGGAACCTCAGGGTATGCGGTAGATAATAAGCTCCAATGTTTCCTGATAGTTTTGTGCAAAATGTTAACATAGGGATGATAAGTATGAACAAATGGTATCCGTGAAGTTATCTTTCTATGGGTGGTCACTTGTGGACCCAGAGCCTCAGCTAGTAATGTCTTGTGTATAGGAGCTGCTGCGCTCCAATGACAACGGAGGAGAGTGTGTCATGTGGGAGGACTGGGAGGAGCTGAGTGAATGGGATTACACAATTTTTTTCATTCTGTTTTTTATTTTTATTTTTTTTCATTTCCCAGGCATTTAAATCAGTATATCTACTCTTATAATAATAGGAGATACCATTTAGATCAACATGACATTCTAAAGTAGGTATGACCACAACATTCACCTATTGACATCACTATCAGTTGATATTTTACCACCATAACCATTCACCTGATTCACCATAGATCTCCATAGGAATTCTTACTTGGGTACGGGATTAGTATTTCGCGATAGCAGTCGGGTATGCCCCCTCTCTCTTTTATTTCAATTTTATTTCAACTTTATTTTTCCTTTTCACCTGGTTCTCCTCTCTCAATATTGTGATATATATTGCTCTGTATACAATGCAGATACCACTATATGATTATATCACCTGTGATTTACATCACGATTATTAATCAATATGTTTGTACAACATTGTATATTATTTGTATGAGGACCTGTTATGATTTTTTTCTTCTGTATATATTTTGTACTTTTTTATATAGCAGACTGAGGAAGGCCGATAATAGGCCGAAACGTTTCCAGGACTGCAATAAATTATAAAATAAATCTAATTTGCAAAGGATTACTCAGTTGAGTGCCAAGTTACTTTATTATTCACTTTGGTCTGGGTAACCTACTTGCGCAACCTGCGGTAGTGCCACGCTATATTTGACACTGTGCTTCATCTTGTCTCACGGCAATATATATTTGGGGGCTGTCTATTCCTTTGGGGATCTGCTCCGGGGCAGTTTAGATTTCACCTGTCTTTAGGCTTAGTTAGTCCTCCGGCTGTGACGAGGCATCTAGGGCAGCGTAGGAACACTCCACGGCTACTGCTAGTTGTGTTGATAAGATCAGGGGTCTGCAATCCACTGAGTGACCAACATCTCTGGTGTTCTGGTGGCATAGCCTATTGCGCTCTCCTCCTCGGTGACCCATTCATAACAGGGGCACTTTGTTTGCATCATACTTCATGAGGCCATTGAAAAGGGAATCTAGGGGCTTCAATAGTAGAAAAAATAGTTTGTAAGGACTGCAAAGTTGTGAGATATGCTCTTCTGTGAACCCCGCTAAATATTAGCTATTTTTTGTGGGGGGGCTGGGTCCTATTTAGAATGTCTGCTATGGTGCCCCATGATTTCTATATATGCCTCTAAGTGGATGAACTGTGCATGGCAGAGCTGCAGTTCTCAGCAGTACACGTTAATGGAACTGTAATGTTTTGGCTCCATTCATTGTTTACATCCATCTGACAATGAAGCTGATCAGTAGGGGTGCCAGGTGTTTGACCCAAACCGTTCTGATATTGATGACCTAAACTAAAGCTAGGTTATCAATATCATAAACCCCTTGAACTGTATGTTACTTTGTGTAACTGTATGTGCTTTAGACTAGAATGGAAAAGTAGATATGTGCTTTAAGTTTATTCATATACATTAGATTGCAATGATTTTCCTGGGTAAAAAGTTTTCTAAAGACTGGTTTCATTATAATGTTAGTGAAAAATCATATTTCTCTCTAAACGACCTTCTCAAGCATATACTTAAATGAGCATAGAACTATATGAACAATCATAACATGTTTACCAGTAAATAAGTAAGTGTACATTGTATATGACTATATCCTAAAAGATGCATTAACTAGATATGAATAATGAGGTTTATCATCATTGTCTGGTTATTTTTAATGATGTGTTTATATACACGAAGCAGTTATAATGAGCATCATGAATTATCCGAGAGGTGCACTGACCCTAGGGTTATTATGCATTGGTGCATCCTGAAGGGATAGTATTTGATGGTGCAGGATTGATGTCTGGATCTTCCAGCATGACATTTAGAATAAAATATTTAGTCATTCTTGAGTGTGTTTTTTGCAGTACCAGAGGACTTCAAAAGGGATTTGTACATTTAAAAGTACGATTCGGGAAGAAACGTAGGAAAGCTAATTCCCAGGATAAAAAAAAATATATAAGGCATTTCATAATATTTTAAAATATTGTTCAAACTACTGGCAAAGTGAAAATATTTGTGGAACCAAATATTAAGTTCAGGGTGCCAACAATTTTGTCCGGACTATGTATGGAGTTTTGATTGAAATGATGTCCAATTTGGATTTTTTGTCTGATTTTTTTGCGTTGTTCCAATACACACAAAGGAAATAAACATATGTATAACAAAACATGTATAATTGCAATAAATTTCTGGGACAAAAACTTCATTTTCTGGAACAATTTCATGGCATCCAACACTTTGGAAAATGACAATATATTTAAGAAGGAGGTTTTATTTATGAAAATCAAAATATAATGAAGAAACCTAATCCATACAACTTTATAATCCATGGATTTATAATAGAGGACTATAATAGATGAAGTCCACTTACTGGGCCTCATAAGGTGGCAAAGATGTTTAAACCCTGCACCCCTCAAGTCAGTTTTCAACTTCATGACCAAGCCAAATTTTTAAATTCTTACTAGTGTCTCTTTATGGAACACTTCAACAGATCCCGGTGATTCTGAGATTGTTTTTTCGTGACATATTGTACTTCATGATAGTGGTAACATTTTATTGAAATGACTTGTGTTTATTTGTGAAAATATCAGAAATTTGAAGAAAATGTAGCTATTTTAAAATTTTAATTCTTATGCCCTTAAACCAGAGAGATATGTCACACAAAATAGTTAATAAATAACATTTATCACATGTCTACTTTACATCTGCATCATTTTTTAAACATCATTTTTTTTGTTAGAAAGTTAAGAGTTAAAATTTGATCTAATTTTTACAACATTTCCAAAGCCATTTTGTTAGGGAACACATCACATTTGAAGTGACTTTGGGTGGCCTATATGACAAAAATACACCATTATAAAAACTGCATATATCAAAGACTTTAAAACCACATTCAAGTAGTTCATTAACCCTTCAGGTGCTTCACAGAAATTAAAGCAATGTGAAAGGAAAAAATGAACATTTTACCTTTTTTCACAAAAATTTCAATTTAGCCACTTTTTTTATTTTCACAAGGGTAGTAGGAGAAAATCAACCAAAAAATGTGTTGTGCAATTTCTCCTGAGTACGCCGATACCCCATATGTGTGGTAAAACTACTGTTTGGGCGCATGGCAGGGATTGGAAGGCAAGGAGCACTGTTTGAATTCTTGAATGCAAAATGGCTGGAATCGCAAGCGGATGCCAAGTCACGTTTGGAGAACCACTGATGTGCCTAAAAAGTGGAAACCCCCCACAAGTGACCCCATTTTGGAAACTAGACCACTCATTGAATTTATCTAAATGAGTGATTCATCCTTGTGTCATCAGTGTGCACTTGAGCAACACGTATTTTGTCCGTGCTGCTGATTAAAAACATGTGAAATACATAATATGTGTGCACAACTATTGATTACAAAGGGTGCTGCGCATGTGACTGGTTTTGGGGCCCTTAAAATATGGACTGAATATGGACACAAAAAACGAACATTTTAAGAATGCCTAAACTGAATTTGTATTTGAATATACATTAATAGAGATATCCTATGGGTTGGCTCTCTACCTTACGGTGATTGGTCTGTCTATATTTAAATATGATTAAACATATATTGCACTTTATTCTTTGACAAAGGGCGGATGCCACAAGTTTCAGATTTTAACGTTTTGCCGGAACTGGTTTGTGTTGTAAGTAGACTTTAAATAAAAACTAATCTTTTTTACTTCCTCCTGATAAATGTGCAGATATTATTTTTCATGAACGTGTTGTGCCACATCAGGGGAATTCAAGGCACCCACGGTTAGAGTTGAGCGATACCGTCCGATACTTCAAAGTATCGTATCGGATGGTATCGGCCGATCTTTAAAAAAAAGTATCGGTATCGCCGATTCCGATACCGGAAGTCCCATTCAAGTCTATGGGACTTCCGGTATCGGAATAAGAAAAACCCTTTCCTGCCCTTGTACAGCCTCTCTGGGGTCTGTACGGGCCTTTCGGGGGGCTGTGCCGGCCTGCCAGGGGGTCTGTGCAGGCTCCGGTGGTCTGTGCCGGCCTGCCGGTGGTCTGTGCAGGCTCCGGGGGGCTGTGCCAGCCTGCCGGGGGGCTGTGCCGGCCTGCCGGGGGGCTGTGCAGGCTCCGGGGGGCTGTGCCGGCCTGCCGGGGGGCTGTGCCGGCCTGCCGGTGGTCTGTGCAGGCTCCGGGGGTCTGTGCAGGCATCGTCCGATGGGACTACAAGTCCCATCGGGCGATGCCTGCTACCATGACAGTGATTGACACATTAGCCAATGATGGGACAGTAGTAGTCCCATCATCCGGCTAATGTGTTAAATGTAAAAAAAAAAAAAATTACATGCTACATACATACAACATGCATACTACATACATGCTACATTCATACTACATACTACATACATGCTACATTCATACTACATAAATACTACATGCAACATACATACTACATATATACTACATGCATGCTACATACATACTGCATGCTACATACATACCACATATATACTACATACATACTACATGCATGCTACATGCATGCTACATGCTACATACATAACACATATATACTACATGCATGCTACATACATACTACATGCTACATACTACATATATACTACATGCATGCTACATACTACATGCTACATACATACTACATATATACTACATACATACTACATACATGCTACATACATGCTACATACATACTACATATATACTACATACATACTACATACATACTACATGCATGCTACATGCATGCTACATACATACCACATATATACTACATGCATGCTACATACATACTACATGCTACATACATACTACATGCTACATACATACTATATATACTACATGCATGCTACATACATACTACATGCTACATACATACTACATATATACTACATGCATGCTACATACATACTACATGCTACATACATACTACATATATACTACATGCATGCTACATACTACATGCTACATACATACTACATATATACTACATGCATGCTACATACATACTACATGCATGCTACATACATACTACATGCTACATACATACCACATATATACTACATACATACAATACATTCATACAATACATACATAGACATACAGTACATATAACATAGAGTAACATACTTACCAATACTTGTCACATTGTTCCCCGAAGCCATTGTCTTTTCCGGGATAAATATTAACATAACAAACCACAAAAATACTCACCCACGATCCGAAGCAGTCCACGAGTGTGTCCCACGACGATCTTGGGTAGAGAACTGCAGCATCAGATGATGCTGCCGTTCTCTACGGGCTGCAGGAATCCAATGACGGAAGGTAGGTATCCTTCCGCACTGTATTCCTCCGCCACTTAAAAAAAAAAAAGTCCCTAGTCTCACTTTATGCCATTGCTGTGTGGGAAATTCCCACACAGCAATGGCATAAAGTGAGACTAGGGACTTTTTTTTTTTTAAGTGGCGGAGGAATACAGTGCGGAAGGATACCTACCTTCCGTCATTGGATTCCTGCAGCCCGTAGAGAACGGCAGCATCATCTGATGCTGCAGTTCTCTACCCAAGATCGTCGTGGGACACACTCGTGGACTGCTTCGGATCGTGGGTGAGTATTTTTGTGGTTTGTTATGTTAATATTTATCCCGGAAAAGACAATGGCTTCGGGGAACAATGTGACAAGTATTGGTAAGTATGTTACTCTATGTTATATGTACTGTATGTCTATGTATGTATTGTATGAATGTATTGTATGTATGTAGTATATATGTGGTATGTATGTAGCATGTAGTATGTATGTAGCATGCATGTAGCATGCATGTAGTATGTATGTAGCATGCATGTAGTATGTATGTAGCATGCATGTAGTATGTATGTAGCATGCATGTAGCATGCAGCATGTATGTAGTATATATGTAGTATGTATGTAGCATGTAGTATGTATGTAGCATGCATGTAGTATATATGTAGTATGTATGTAGCATGCATGTAGTATATATGTAGTATGTATGTAGCATGCATGTAGTATGTATGTAGTATGTATGTAGTATGTATGTAGCATGCAGTATGTATGTAGCATGTATGTAGTATGTATGTAGCATGCATGTAGTATGTATGTAGTATGTATGTAGCATGCAGCATGTATGTAGTATATATGTAGTATGTATGTAGCATGTAGTATGTATGTAGCATGCATGTAGTATATATGTAGTATGTATGTAGCATGCATGTAGTATGTATGTAGTATGTATGTAGTATGTATGTAGCATGCAGTATGTATGTAGTATGTATGTAGTATGTATGTAGCATGCATGTAGTATGTATGTAGTATGTATGTAGCATGCAGTATGTATGTAGCATGTATGTAGTATGTATGTAGTATGTATGTAGTATGTATGTAGCATGTATGTAGTATGTATGTAGTATATATGTAGTATGTATGTAGCATGCATGTAGTATGTATGTAGCATGCATGTAGTATGTATGTAGTATTTTTTTTTTTTTTTTTTTTTTAACATTTAACACATTAGCCGGATGATGGGACTACTACTGTCCCATCATTGGCTAATGTGTCAATCACTGTCATGGTAGCAGGCATCGCCCGATGGGACTTGTAGTCCCATCGGACGATGCTTGCACAGACCCCCGGACATCAGCACAGCCCCCCGGCAGGCCGGCACAGCCCCCCGGCAGGCCGGTACAGACCCCCACAGGGTGCACAGACCACCGGCAGGCCGGCACAGCCCCCCGGCAGGCCGGTACAGACCCCCACAGGGTGCACAGACCACCGGCAGGCCGGCACAGCCCCCCGGCAGGCCGGTACAGACCCCGGGCAGTCCACACAGCCCCCCGGCAGGCCGGCACAGCCCCCCGGCAGGCCGGCAGAGACCCCCGGAAGGCCCGAAATGACGGCGCATCATGATGCGCACACACCGCGCATCATGATGACGTCAGGCCGTCAATCAACTGAACTTCCGATTCCGATGCCGAATTCCGATATTGAAAAAATATCGGAAGTCGGTATCGGAATTCCGATACAGCAAGTATCGGCCGATACCCGATACTTGCGGTATCGGAATGCTCAACACTACCCACGGTTAATCATCCTGAAACCAGCAACAATATTAGCGAAGATGGTGAGCTCTGTTTCCTTTCTTACTTACATACTTTCATAGACAGGCCAGGTTTGTCGGGCAGGTGTCGCATTGATAACTTTCCGTAACTCACTCAGTACCTGTTTTGCAACCTTCAACCTTCCTTTCCTTGAGATTTGAGTGACATCACCTGGGAAATGTTACCCTGGTATGATATGGGCACCATCAGTTCAAGAAGAAATGGAGCCCACATAGAACATACAACATATAACATACAGAACATACAACATAAAACATACAGAACATACATATAACATACAGAACATATAACATACAGAACATACAATATATAACATAAAGAACATACAACATATAACATACAGAACATACAATATATAACATACAGAACATACAACATACAATGCCTTGCGAAAGTATTCAGCCCCCTGGAACTTTTCAACCTTTTCCCACATATCATGTTTCAAACATAAAGATACCAAATGTAACTTTTTGGTGAAGAATCAACAACAAGTGGGACACAATTGTGAAGTTGAATGAAATTTATTGGTTATTTTAAATTTTTGTGGAAATGCAAAAACTGAAAAGTGAGGCGTGCAATATTATTCAGCTCCTTTACTTTCAGTGCAGCAAACTGACTCCAGAAATTCATTGTGGATCTCTGAATGATACAATGTTGTCCAAAATGTCTAATGATAATAAATATAATCCACCTGTGTGTAATCAAGTCTCCGTATAAACGCACCTGCTCTGTGATAGTCTCCGGGTTCTGATTGAAGCACAGAGAGCATCATGAAGACCAAGGAACACAACAGGCAGGTCTGTGATACTGTTGTGGAGAAGTTTAAAGCTGGATTTGGATACAAAATGATTTCCAAAACTTTAATTATCCCAAGGAGCACTGTGAAAGCGATCATATTGAAATGGAAGGAGTATCATACCACTGCAAATCTACCAAGACCCGGCCGTACCTCTAAACTTTCATATCAAACAAGGAGAAGACTGATCAGAGATGCAGCCAAGAGGCCCATGATCACTCTGGATGAACTGCAGAGATCTACAGCTGAGGTGGGACAGTCTGTCCATAGGACAGCAACCAGTCATACACTGCACAAATCTGGCCTTTATGGAAGAGTGGCAAGAAGAAAGGCATTTCTCAAAGATGTCCATAAAAAGCGTTGTTTAAAGTTTGCAGCAAGCCACGTGGGAGACACACCAAACATGTGGAAGAAGGTGCTCTAGTCAGATGAAACCAAAATCGAACTTTTTGGCAACAATGCCAAATGATATGTTTGGTGTAAAGGCAACACAGCTCATCACCCTGAACACACCATCCCCACAGTCAAACATGGTGGTGGCATCATCATGGTTTGGGTCTGCTTTTCTTCAGCAGGGACAGGGAAGCTGGTTAAAATTGATGGGAAGATGGATGGAGCCAAATACAGGACCATTCTTAAAGAAAACCTGTTGGAGTCTGCAAAAGACCTGAGACTGGGATGGAGATTTCTCTTCCAACAAGACAATGATCCCAAACATAAAGCAAAATCTACAATGGAATGATTCACAAATAAACATATCCAGGTGTTAGAATGGCCAAGTCAAAGTCCAGACCTGAATCCAATCAAGAATCTGTGGAAAGAGCTGAAAACTGCTGTCCACAAAGGATCTCCATCCAACCTCACTGAGCTAGAGCTGTTTACCAAGGAAGAATGGGCAATAATTTCAGTCTCTCGATGTACAAAACTGATAGAGATATACCCCAAGCTACTTGCAGCTGTAATCGCAGCAAAAGGTGGCGCAACAAAGTATTAAGTTAAAGGGGCCAAATAATATTGCACACCCCACTTTTCAGTTTTTGTATTTCCACAAAAACTTAAAATAACCAATATATTTCGTTCAACTTCACAACTGTGTCCCACTTGTTGTTGATTCTTCACCAAAAATTTAAATTTGGTATCTTTATGTTTGAAGCATGATATGTGGGAAAAGGTTGAAAAGTTCCAGGGGGCTGAATACTTTCACAAGGCACTGTATAACATACAGAACATACAACATATAACATACAGAACATACAACATATAACAGACAGAATACACAACATATAACATACAAGAACCTACATATAAGATACAGAACATACAACATATAAGATACAGAAAGATCAACATGAGATACTTCCAATCTACATCCATGACAAAGTGGTTCTTAGGGTCACAGAGACCAAATTCCTTGGTGTTATCATCTCTCATGATCTTAAATGGGGGAAAAATGTGGATGCTGTTATAAGAAAAGCACAACAGAGGATGTTCTTCCTGCGTCAGCTGAAAAGATATGGTTTGTCTAAGAATCTGCTGATCTTATTCTTTAATGCTGTCATCAGATCTGTGATTTGTTCCTCTCTGATAGTCTGGTATGGGGGAGCCACTGCGCATGACAAACTCCGCTTACAAAGGACTTTCAGAACAGCAGAGAGAATTATAGGTTCCCCCCTGCCTAAAATCCAGGATCTTTATGATAAGAGTATTCGATCCCATGCATTGAAAATTTCATCCGATCCCTCTCACCCGGGACACTCCTCATTCCAACTACTCCCTTCAGTACGTCGCTTCAGAGTCCCCAAATGCAGCACCAACCGCCATATGAACAGCTTCTATCCACTCTCTGTTCAACAATTAAATCGTCATGTGTAGACTATAGACTGTATCTATCTTGTTAGATGTTACTTGTTGTATCTGTTGTTATATATTATGTTGCCTCTTTGCCACAAAGAATTCCTTGTATATGTAATATGTACTTGGCGATAATAAATTTGATTGATTGATTGATTGAACATACATATAAGATACAGAACATACATATAAGATGCAGAATATACAGCATACAGAACATATAACATACAGAACATATAACATACAGAACATAGATATAACATACAGCACATAACATAGAGTACGTACTCACCGCACACACCTAATTCCCTGAAGCCATCGATCACCTGTAATAAAAATAAAATAATAAACCAACCTATACTCACCTCTCCACCATAGTCCAATTAATATTGTGGGTCCCACGACGATCTCCCATGGAGAGCAGCCACATCAGCTGATGCGACCGCTCTCCAGGGGCTCCAGCAATGAAATGACAGGTGGAGGTAATCCTCCGCTGTGTATCCCTCCACCAGGAAAGAGGTCCCATAACCCTAGCCCTAACCCTAACCCTAATTCTCACGAAGCATTGCTGTAAAGTGAGACTCTGAACTCAGATAACCTCAGTGATGGACTGCAGGAGGCATTGGCTCCTGTCAGTTCATCACTGGGAGGTGTTATGAATGAGTCACCGTAGGAGGCAAAAACAGAAATACTAGCTAAGTCCAGAAAACCAGAGAAGTTGGCAGCTATCGGATTGCAGACCCCTGAACCTAGCAACAACAACTAGCAGTAGCCGTGGGGGGTTCCTACGGTGCCCTAGACCCCTCGATCACAGCCGGAGAACTACATAGCCTAAAGACAGAAAGGGAAATCTAAACTGCCCCAGAGCAGACCCCAAAGCAATAGGCAGCCCCCAACATATAATGACGGTGAAGCAAGATGAAAAAACACACACACAGATAGAAAGATAGGCTGAACAAATGATGGGGCCCAAGCTAACTAAATAGGACAGGATAGAAAAGCTGCTGTCTGCAATCCGCCAAAACCCTCTCAAAACAAGAGCCAACAGACTGATAGGGAAGAAAAGCCCTGAAGACGCTAGGCCTCAAAAAGACTATATCAGTACTCAGGTATTTTCTGAAGACAGAGCAAAAGGAATTCAGCTCACCCAGCAGGGAAAGGAAGAAATCCAGAAAAACAAGGCAAAACAAAACCAAAACACAAATGCAAAAAGCAGAGCAGAAAACTTAGCTTTTGAGGAGCAGGAATCAGACTGGTCTCCAAGAATCCCTCAGAGAAATCACCCGCAAGGCAGAAGGGCGTCGGCTGCCTTATATCCAGTCAGCAATTCCAGTCACCCAGTCATCA
This sequence comes from Dendrobates tinctorius, assembly GCF_039654945.1. Classification (NCBI taxonomy): domain Eukaryota; kingdom Metazoa; phylum Chordata; class Amphibia; order Anura; family Dendrobatidae; genus Dendrobates; species Dendrobates tinctorius. The sequence goes on from NW_027361679.1 coordinate 3,934,702, forward strand.
TCATTCTGCTCAGGTGCTTTGTAATCAGCCTCACTACCTTCCTTCACCAGAACAGGGAGTTCATCAGACCTCAATGGTGAAGGGGAAAATGAACTCACAACAGGGAGGCCCTATAGAGCAGTGACATCACCTGTTCTATAGGGGAGATTGTCGTGGGGCATTATTAGTTGGACTGCGTTGGACAGGGAGTATACGGTTGGTCTTTTATTTTTATTTTTTTTCTAGGAGACAAGGGCGTCGCTTGGATCTGGGAGTTAAATAAAAAGATGAAAACCGTGTTGTATTTTATTTCATTAAAATACTTTATTCTTATTTGTGGGATTTTTTAACCTTTTCAAAAGATTAATAATGGATAGATGTCTCATTGATGTCACTCCATTATTAACCGGGCTTAATGTCACCTTCCAATAGCAAGGTGACATTAACCCCTTATTACCCCATATCCCACCACTATACAGGAGTGGGAAGAGAGGGGCCAAGTGCCAGAATTGGCACATCTTATACATGCGCCATTTCTAGGGTGGCTGCGGGCTGGTATCTGTAGCCAGGGGGGCCAATATCCATGGCCCCTTCCTAGGCTATGATTATCAGCCCGCAGCTGTCTGTGTAGCCTTTCTGGCTACAAAATATAGGTGGACCCCACGTCATTTTATGGGGGTCGCCCTATTTTAATAGCCAGCAAAGGCTACACAGACAGCTGCGGGCTAATATTCACAGACTGGAAAGGTGCAATGGGTATTACCCCCTTCACAGGCTACAAATATTGGCCCTCGGTCGTCGGCTTTCCCCCTCTGGCACAGAAAATTGTGCGGGAGCCCACGCCATTTTTTTCCGTTTTTTTTTATATATATGGCCATATATCTTTAGATATATCTATGTATATATCTATAGCTATATCTATGGAAAAATCTATAGATATATCTATGGAAATATCTATATATAGATCTATGGAAATATCTATAGATAGATCTATGGAAATATCTATAGATAAATCTATGGAAATATCAATGTAAATATCTATAGCTATATCTAGAGTTGTGGCCAAAAGTATTGACACCCCTGCAATTCTGTCAGATAATACTCAGTTTCTTCCTGAAAATGATTGCAAACACAAATTCTTTGGTATTATTATCTTCATTTAATTTGTCTTAAATGAAAAAACACAAAAAGAATTGTCCTACAGCTAAACTGGATATAATTCCACACCAAACATAAAAAAGAGGGTGGACAAAAGTATTGGCACTGTTCGAAAAATCATGTGATGCTTCTCTAATTTGTGTAATTAACAGCACCTGTAACTTACCTGTGGCACCTAACAGGTGTTGGCAATAACTAAATCACACTTGCAGTCAGTTGACATGGATTAAAGTTGACTCAACCTCTCTCCTGTGTCCTTGTGTGTACCCCATTGAGCATGGAGAAAAGAAAGAAGACCAAAGAACTGTCTGAGGACTTGAGAAACCAAATTGTGAGGAAGCATGAGCAATCTCAAGGCTACAAGTCCATCTCCAAAGACCTGAATGTTCCTGTGTCTACCGTGCGCAGTGTCATCAAGAAGTTTAAAGCCCATGGCACTGTAGCTAACCTCCCTAGATGTGGACGGGAAAGAACAATTGACAAGAGATTTCAACACAAGATTGTGCGGATGTTGGATAAAGAACCTCGACTAACATCCAAACAAGTTCAAGCTGCCCTGCAGTCCAAGGGTACAACAGTGTCAACCCGTACTATCCGTCGGCGTCTGAATGAAAAGGGACTGTATGGTAGGAGACCAAGGAAGACCCCACTTCTTACCCCGAGACATAAAAAAGCCAGGCTGGAGTTTGCCAAAACTTACCTGAAAAAGCCTAAAACGTTTTGGAAGAATGTTCTCTGGTCAGATGAGACAAAAGTAGAGCTTTTTGGGCAAAGGCATCAACATAGAGTTTACAGAAGAAAAAAAGAGGCATTCAAAGAAAAGAACACGGTCCCTACAGTCAAACATGGCAGAGGTTCCCTGATGTTTTGGGGTTGCTTTGCTGCCTCTAGCACTGGACTGCTTGACAGTGTGCATGGCATTGTGAAGTCTGAAGACTACCAACAAATTTTGCAGCATAATATAGGGCCCAGTGTGAGAAAGCTGGGTCTTCCTCAGAGGTCATGGGTCTTCCAGCAGGACAATGACCCAAAACACACTTCAAAAAGCACTAGAAAATGGTTTGAGAGAAAGCACTGGAGACTTCTAAGGTGGCCAGCAATGAGTCCAGACCTGAATCCCATAAAACACCTGTGGAGAGATCTAAAAATGGCAGTTTGGAGAAGGCACCCTTCAAGTATCAGGGACCTTTAGCAGTTTGCCAAAGAAGAATGGTCTAAAATTCCAGCAGAGCATTGTAAGAAACTCATTGATGGTTACCGGAAGTGGTTGGTCGCAGTTATTTTGGCTAAAGGTTGTGCAACCAAGTATTAGGCTGAAGGTGCCAATAGTTTTGTCTGGCTCATTTTTGGAGTTTTGTGTGAAATGATCAATGTTTTGGTTTTTGCTTCATTCTCTTTTGTGTTTTTTCATTTAAGACAAATTAAATGAAGATAATAATACCAAAGAATTTGTGTTTGCAATCTTTTTCAGGAAGAAACTGAGTATCATCTGACAGAATTGCAGGGGTGTCAATACTTTTGGCCACAACTGTATAGATATATCTATGGAAATATCTATAGATATATCTATTAAAATATCTATAGACATATCTATGGAGAGTTAATTGGTCTACATTTTCAAGGGACAGCTGTATGCGCTTATCTATCAGAACAACACCAGCAGCGCTGAAAACACGTTCTGAGAGAAAGCTAGCTACCAGGCAGGACAAAACCTCCAAGGTGTGACTGGCAAGCTCAGGCAATGCTCCCATTTTTGAAGACCAAAATGCAAAAGGGTCCAAATCCCCCTGATGGCATTGATATTAAGCTCGAGATACTCCTGCACCATCCTCTCCAGTCATTCTCTATGTGTCAAACTTGGACTCTGTTCTGCTGGTGCACGGACTGGTGTAAAAAATGTGGGAAATGACTCATAGAAATTGCTTCTGCCACTAATACTGCTGCTTGCATTAATGTTCTTGCATTGACGACTCAATGTTCCCAGGGTTGGAAGTCTAGAACTACAGTAAGATGCACACTGTGTGCCTCACTGCTGTCTTTGGGAAACCAGTCTAAAAATTGTTTACAAGCTTGTTTTGATAATCCAGCATGGGCACATCCCTTTCCAGGGGAGTAAGCATCTGACAAAATTTACTCTTGTACTATGGATCTAACAGAGTGGCAACCCAGTAATCAGCAGTATTTCTAATCCTAACAATACGGGTAGCATGTTGCAGGTAGTGCAGCAAGAAAGCACTCATGCACTTCAATGAGATACAAGTCCATGGTGTGTTGCTGGCGGGGTAACACTCAAGCTTGCTTCCTCCATCCCTTCCAGCCAACCATGGACAACAGAGAGGGGATTATTATCCCCTTTATCTCTTGACGGTTGCGAGCCCATCACCTCTTCCTCCTTATCTTTCTCCATTTGTTTCTCGGCTCCTACACCTTCACTAACAGTTCTTATGGTACCATTGCCCCCTCTATCACTGTAATCTACCCTCCCCCATGGCACCCACCTGTGTGACGACAGTCTGGAAATTTGAGATATTGTTATCCCTTCTACATCCTCCTCTGTTTTACCTCTTCCTTTGGGACCACCACCTTCTCACGCAGACTATTCAAAGTATGCTCCATTATGTAGATGACTGGAATTGTGATGCTGATGATGCCATCGTCACAGCTTACCATCTTAGTAGCCATTTTGAAACTGTGCAGAAGGGTACAGGGGTCCTTCATCTCTGCCGAGTCTGCAAGTGTAACTTCCACCATGTCCATACTGCATAGGCCACACAAAAAATTTCTGTTATTAACATCATATAGTAAGGGACCTAACTATAAAATAGTTTGTAGCATCTAGTGTGTTATAGATGCATGATCCATAGGCCACAAAAATTCTTCATTATTAACGTCATACAGTAAGGGACCTGACTTTAAAAAATAGTTTGTAGCATCTAGTATGTTATAGAGGCCTGATCCATAGGCCACAAAAAAAACTTTTGCTCCTAGCACCATTCAGTAGGGGACCTGACTTTCAAATTGTTTGGGGCATAACTTCTTTGTCACACAAGCCTCATCCACACTCAAACAATTCTTTTTTCTGTGACTAACGCGATACAGCACGCCATATATCAACTTTGAATTTACTGTCGCTGAAATTCAGCTGATTGCAGAGGTGGTGCAGAGTTTAAAATATAATTTTTGTTGCTAATACTGTGCTCCTACCACACTATCTGAGCAACATGACTGGGAAAAAGGCGAGGCCATGGTGGAAGGGGAGTTAGGTTTGGTGTTCAATGTGTACGTGGGGTAGGTGGTAATGTTTGTGAAAGCATTAGTGAAGCAACATCATGTGTTGTGAGTTCATTCTCTGGTTCACCAGTTGTGAGTTCTCCTTCCAGACTCCCTCTGGTGGTAACAGGAGGTAGTGAGGCTGATTTGAACGGTGGAGATCTGCCACCTGAGAATGAGGATGATGATTGGACCTCAGGAGTCTCAGATTGGATTTAAGACAGCCGATGCCCTATTCAGTTGCTGGTGATTCCTTCTGGCTTGTCAGCTCTTGGTTTTCAGCTCTGTTCCAGTCATCTAAAGCTAAGTTTTTCTGCTAATGGTCACACTTGATTTTGTTGGTCTATTCAGTTTTTTGTGTGGTCAGCCAGCCCCGGCTGGGGGCTGTGCTGAATTTCCACTCTTATTTATCAGTATTTTGCCAATTTGCTTTTTGTCCCTTACTAGTTTGGTCTCTTTTTGCTCTGTCTCAGAATATTTCAGAGTGCTGATATAGTGGGAGAAGTCTAGTGACTTCAGGGTTAATTTTGCTATCAGAAGTGTTGGACATTATTTTTGTAGGGTTTTTTGCAGGTTGCAGACAGTGTCTTTCCTTTCCTTTCCTTTCAAGTTAGTTTGGGCCCCATCGTTTGCTCAGCCTATTTTCCTGCCTGTGTTTGTGTCTTCATCTTGTTTCACCGTCAATACATGTGTGGGGGCTATCTGTTCCTTTGGGGTCTGATCTGGGGCAGTTAGTTTTCCTCTTTTCATGCTTTAGGCTTATTTAGCCCTCCAGCCGTGACGAGGCATCTAGGAACATCGTAGGCACGCTCCACGGCTGCTGCTAGTTGTGTGGTAGGATCAGGGATCTGCAATCTGCATAGTTACCAACCTCTCTGGTTTTCTGTGACTTAGCTTGTTTTGCTTTTTTCTCCTCGGTGACCCATTCATAACAGAATCACCAGCCATACCGCAGATTCTAGGTACTCAAAAGCAGGAAAAAATTGTTTAAAAAAAAGTGTCAGAATTTTTTTTTTTTATATTTTTTCCTCTTTTTCTCTGGGGCCGTAGGAGGGTTTTTTTTTCTCATTTTCCTAATGGAGATTAAGCAATTGTCTGATCGTGTGGAGCAGCTGGTTGCTGAAGTGCAGGGAATTTCCACCTACCTCATTCAGTCACATGCTGCTGAACCTAAGATCCCTACTCCTGATGTGTTTTCTAGGGATCAGTCTAAATTTCTGAATTTTAAGAATAATTGTAAATTATTTCTGGCCTTGAAGCCTAACTCATCGGGGAGCTCTGTGCAACAGGTTAAAATTGTCATCTCCTTGCTGCGCGGCAATCCCCAGGATTGGGCTTTTTCTGTGACACCTGAAAATCCTATTCTGACTAATGTGGATGCATTTTTTCAAGCCTTGGGGTTGTTGTATGATTAACCTAAAGCTGTTGATCAAGCTGAGAGAACCCTGTTGGCATTAAACCAGGGTCAGGATTCTGCAGAGTTATACTGTCAAAAATTCCAAAAGTGGGCGGTCCTTACTACATGGAATGATAGTGCATTGGCAGCTCTCTTTCGGAAGGGTTTATCAGAGACCGTAAAAGATGTTATGGTGGGATTTCCTGTTCCCTCTGGTCTGGATGATTCTATGTCATTAGCCATTCAAGTTGATCAGCGTTTATGTGAAGGTAAAACTACACGGGAGGCGCTGCCACCTTTTGAACAAACGTCTGAACCTATGCAATGTGATGGGGTTTTGTCTAAGGCGCAACGTCAGGAGTTTAGAAGGCGTAATAAGCTGTGTTTTTTCTGTGGAGATGTCTCTCATACTATTTCTGTCTGCCCAAAACGAGAGAAACGTTTTGCACACACATTTGCTGTGGGAAGTATACAACCTAAGTTTCTTTTGGCAATTTCTCTGATCTGCTCCTTATACACGTTTTCCACGAAGGCTTTTGTGGATTCAGGAGCAGCGTTGAATCTGATGGATTTGGACTTTGCTAAACGTTGTGGTTTTTCCATGACGCCTCTGCGGACGCCTATTCCTTTGAGGGGTATTGATGCTACTCCTTTGGCGGAGAATAAACCTCAGTTTTGGACCCAGGTGACAATGCGAGTTGCCCCAGACCACCAAGAAAATTGTAAATTTTTGGTGCTGCATAATTTGCATGATACTATTGTTCTGGGTTTTCCTTGGTTGCAAGCTCATAATCCAGTTTTGGATTGGAAATCTGGGTCTGTGGTGAGTTGGGGTTGTAAGTGTGTTCTTAGGGACGTTCCTGTTTTCTCCACCTCTCCTCAGTCTCATGATATTCCTGATTATCTAGCCGATTTTTCTGATGTATTTAGTGAGAGCAAGTCTGTGTCTTTGCCTCCTCATAGGAGTTATGACTGTGCAATTGAGTTGATGCCTGGGTGTAAATTTCTCAAGGGTCGGCTTTTCAACTTATCAGTACCCGAACATGATGCTATGAGATCCTATATTAAGGAGTCATTGGAGAAGGGTCATATTAGACCATCCTCGTCACCTTTAGGTGCTGGGGTTTTTTGTGGCCAAGAAAGATGGTTCATTAAGACCGTGTATTGATTATCGTTCCCTTAACAAGATGACGGTTAAATATCAGTACCCGCTACCTCTGATTTATTCTCCAGAGTTAAGAGTGCCTGCTGGTTTACTAAGCTTGACCTCAGGGGGGTGTATAATCTTATTCGCATCAAGCACGGGGATGAATGGAAGATGGCGTTTATTACTCCGGAGGGACATTTTGAGTACCTGATGATGCCTTTTGGGCTCACTAATGCCCCTTCTGTCTTCCAGTCCTTTATGAATGATATTTTCCGTGACTTTGTGGATAAGTTTTTGATCATCTATCTGGATGATATTTTGATCTTTTCTAGTGATTGGGATTCTCATGTGGAACACGTCCGGACTGTGTTCCGGATTTTGAGGGAGAATTCTCTGTTTGTTAAGGGATCAAAATGCCTCTTTGGTGTACAGAGGATTTCATTTTTGGGATTTATCTTATCTCCATTGACTATTGAAATGGACCCGGCCAAGGTACAGGCCATTTATGATTGGGTTCAGCCTACTTCTTTGAAGGCCCTCCAGAAGTTTTTGGGTTTTGCTAATTTCTATCGTAAATTTATAGGTAATTTTTCTGGTATTGTCAAAGCACTGACTGATCTGACCAAGAAGGGCGCTGATGTGCTGAATTGGTCTCCTGAGGCTGTCTCAGCATTTCAGGAGCTTAAGCGGAGATTTACTTCAGCTCCGGTTTTACGGCAACCTGATGTCTCACTTCCATTTCAGGTGGAGGTAGATGCTTCTGAGATTGGTGCAGGAGCTGTTTTGTCCCAAATGGACCCTGTGACTTCTAAGATGAATCCCTGTGCCTTCTTTTCTTGAAAGTTCTCCCCATCTAAACGCAACTATGACGTGGGGAATCGGGAATTGTTGGCCATGAAGTGGGCATTTGAGTAGTGGAAACATTGGTTGGAGGGAACTAGACATCAAGTTGTGGTCCTCACCGATCACAAGAATTTGATTTATCTGGAGTCGGCCAAACGCTTGAATCCTAGACAGGCTAGATGGGCCTTGTTTTTCACGCGTTTTAATTTTGTGGTCTCTTTTCTTCCGGGCACTAAGAATGTTAAGGCAGACGCCCTTTCTAGGAGTTTCTTTGCCAATTCTCTTAGTGTGACCGAGCCTACTACCATCCTAGGTGAGGGGGTAGTTCTTTCTGCCATTTTGCCCGATTTGAGACGCGCCCTGGAGGAAATTCAAGAGGATAAACCTGAGCGTTGCCCTATGGGAAAATTGTATGTTCCTGACCAGTGGAGAAAGAGAGTGATGTCTGAAATTCATTGCTCCGCATTGGCTGGTCATCCAGGTATTTTTGGTACCAGAGATTTGGTGAGTTGGTCCTTTTGGTGGCCTGCCTTATCTCGTGACGTCAGGAATTTTGTACAGTCCTGTGGGACTTGTTCTCAGTCTGAACCCTGTTCTAGTGGGTTACTGATGCCCTTGCCGGTGCCCAAGAGGCCATGGACCCATATCTCAATGGATTTTATTTCTGATCTTCCTGTCTCTCAGAGAATGACTGTTATCTGGGTGATTTGTGATAGATTTTCGAAGATGGTCCATCTTGTACCACTCCCAAAGTTGCCATCTTCCTCTGAGTTGGTGCCCTTGTTTTTACAACAGGTGGTTCGGTTACATGGGATTCCTGAGAACATTGTGTCCGACAGAGGAGTCCAGTTTGTTTCCAGATTCTGGAAAGCCTTTTGTTCCAATCTGGGAATTCAGTTATCCTTCTCCTCCGCATTTCATCCCCAGACCAATGGACAGACTGAGAGAACAAACCAGACCTTGGAGTCTTATTTGAGATGTTTTATATCTGCTGATCAGGATGATTGGGTCTCATTTTTGCCCTTGGCCGAATTCGCACTGAACAATAGAGCTAGTTCTGCCACTTTGATGTCACCCTTTTTCTGTAATTTTGGGTTTCATCCTCGATTCTCTTCAGGGCACGTGGAATCTTCGTCCTGCCCAGGTGTGGACACTGTGGTTAAGAGAATGCAGCAGATATGGGACCAAGTGGTGGATAAGTTGTCACTCTCTCAGGAAAAGGCCCAGCGATTTTCCAACCGGCATAGGACCATTGGTCCCCGGTTTAAAGTGGGTGATATGGTTTGGTTGTCATCTAAGAATATTCCTATGAAGGTTGCATCTCCTAAATTTAAGCCAAGATTTATTGGTCCTTATAAGATTTTGGAAATTCTTAATCCTGTTTCGTTTCGATTGGCTCTTCCAGTTACGTTCAAGATCCATAACGTATTTCACAAATCTCTGTTGAAGAGGTTTGTTGAGCCAGTGGTTCCTATGGCAGCACCTCCTGACCCTGTGTTGGTTGAAGGCAATGTGGAATATGAGGTAGAGAAAATATTGGATTCTCGTTTGGTTAGACAGAGACGCCAGTATTTGGTCAAATGAAAGGGTTATGGTCTGGAGGATAATTCTTGGGTCTCTGCCTCCGATATTCATGCCAATAGATTGGTTTGTGCTTTTCACCGGGCCCATCCTGATCGGCCTGGTGGCGTAGATGAGGGTTCAGTGACCCCACCTCAAGGGGGGGTACTGTTGTGAGTTCATTCTCTGGTTCACCAGTTGTGAGTTCTCCTTCCAGACTCCCTCTGGTGGTAACAGGAGGTAGTGAGGCTGATTTGATCGGTGGAGATCTGCCACCTGAGAATGAGGATGACGATTGGACCTCAGGTGTCTCAGATTGGATTTAAGACAGCCGACGCCCTATTCAGTTGCTGGTGATTCCTTCTGGCTTGTCAGCTCTTGGTTTTCAGCTCTGTTCCAGTCATCTTAAGCTAAGTTTTTCTGCTAATGGTCACACTTGATTTTGTTGGTCTATTCAGTTTTTTGTGTGGTCAGCCAGCCCCGGCTTGGGGCTGTGCTGAATTTCCACTCTTATTTATCAGTATTTTGCCAATTTGCCTTTTGTCCCTTACTAGTTTGGTCTCTTTTTGCTCTATCTCAGAATATTTCAGAGTGCTGATATAGTGGGAGAAGTCTAGTGACTTCAGGGTTAATTTTGCTATCAGAAGTGTTGGACATTATTTTTGTAGGGTTTTTTGCAGGTTGCAGACAGTGTCTTTCTTTTCCTTTCAAGTTAGTTTGGGCCCCATCGTTTGCTCAGCCTTTTTTCCTGCCTGTGTTTGTGCCTTCATCTTGTTTTACCATCAATACATGTGTGGGGGCTATCTATTCCTTTGGGGTCTGCTCTAGGGAAGTTAGTTTTCCCCTTTTCATGCTTTAGGCTTATTTAGTCCTCCGGCCATGATGAGGCGTCTAGGAACATCATAGGCATGCACCACGGCTGCTGCTAGTTGTGTGGTAGGATCAGGGATCTGCAATCTGCATAGTTACCAACCTCTCTGGTTTTCTGTGACTTAGCTTGTTTTGCTTTTTTCTCCTCGGTGACCCATTCATAACAGTCATGTCCTATGCAAAGATAACTGTCACGGACACCGCTGGTACTCACCGGCGCATGCCCGCTCGCCGGCGCGTCATCGCTCTTCAGCACGTTCCTGTGGCTGCTGCTCACCTTGGCTCCCGGCACGTCGGTGCCCGACGCATGCGCGCCTCCTCTCTCCCTTTTGCAAGGGTCCCTGGGAGCGTTGACCAGATGGCTCCGCCCTCAACATGGTGGCGCCCACCGGGTATTTCTGCACGGCGTCGGTAAAGGTAAGATGCCTGATTATCACAGCGGGTTAGCGCTGGGGTCCCTGCGCTTAGCGCCGACTCGCACCTCAGGTCCCTTGCCTCAGCCGTGCCTGTCAGCCCTGTGCCTCAGCCGTGCCTGTCATCTCCGTGCCTCAGCCGTGCCTGTCAGATTTGTGCCTCAGCTGTGCCTGTCAGCTTCGTGTCTCTGCCTTGCCTGTTCGCCCTGTGTCAGCCCTGCCTCAGCCCTGTGTCTGTCGTGCCTGTCTGCCCTGTGTCTCAGCCGTGTTCATCCACACTCCGGTATCCCTCGTGGTGGGTCCACATCCCTGGTACCGTCCTATAGACTTCATCTTATTTTTGTCCCTTTTTTTCCCTTTTAGCTCCAAGCCCCCACCAGCCCTGGTCTCTGGCTCCGTTGACCCCCTGTGCCTTCCGTTCCAGAGTACTGCCTCCAGTCCTGCTCTCTCGTGCTCACTCTGCCTTGCCCTAAGTCACCCATTGGCTCCGGCTGTTGTGGTTCTATCTCCCTTGGGCCTGTGCCTAACACTCCCTGTATAGGGGGTGGTCTTCACCTGGTCCGCTTGCCCTTGGGGGCTCTGGAGCCACGACCCAGAGGGTCCACTCCCGGGTTTTTCACCAAACTAATCCTACCCGTAACAGTATAATCAGGCCATGGATCCCGCTAGAGCCGTGGCCGCGCAGAAGGAGCTAATATTTTTGCGGGACAATCAGACGCGTATGATGTCATTCATGAGATCTATGGACTCCCGACTCTCCGCTCTACAAACCTCTGATCCTGGGAACGAGTCTCAGCTGGCTGGCCTGCAGCAGGAATTGGCCCAGCAGCGAGACACCCAGGCCCATATTCTTAGTTATTTGGCCTCGTGGATGACCGTCTGCTCTCTTTGTAGTCGGCCGCTTCATCCTCTATCCAAGTATAACTCCTCATCCCCCTCCCAGGTTAGCGAAACCATCCCAGTACAATGGTGACCTCAAACTGTGCCGGGGGTTTTTGAATCAGTGTCGTCTCCATTTCGGACTGCTGCCTCAGCAGTACCCCACGGATCGGGCCAAGGTGGCCTTCATGGTCTCCCACCTGGAGGGAGAAGCTCTGGCGTGGGTTAATCCCCTCTGGGAGCATGACGACCCCGTGGTCTCTCAGCTGTCAACCTTTCTGGAGACCTTTCGTCGAGTATTCGATGAGCCGGGTCGCCTCACTTCTACTACAGAGTCACTTTTTAGCCTCCACCAGGGGTCCCTAACGGTCGGTCAGTATGCCATACATTTCCGTACCCTATCGTCTGATCTGGGCTGGAACAACAAGGCACTGGTGGGAGCTTTCTGGCGAGGTCTTTCTGGGTGAATAAAGAACGAGTTGGCAGGCCGCGACACCCCAACTGCCTTGGAAGACCTTATTTCACTTGCCACCCGAATTGATCTCCACTTCCAGGAGCGTGTTTGTGAGAGAAGAATTCTTTGCTCTTCTCTGTCTACTCGTAGACCACCCAGTCCTCGGTCCGGGACGTTCACCTCTGCCTCTGCGCCCGAGCCGATGCAAGTAGACCAGCTTATGCTTTCCGAGCAACGTCGCAAGGAGAGACGCACCCAGGGTCTTTGCTTCTATTGCGGGAGTGCGTCTCATTTGCTCTGAACCTGTACTGAACGTCCGGAAAACTCCTTTGCCTAGGCCAGGTAAGAGAGACCTCCCTAGGTGTATGTGATACCTCTCTACCCCTCTCTTTGTCTGTTTTGTTGCATGTTGGTGGTAAACGTTTCTCTGTTACAGCTTACGTAGATTCTGGCGCAGCGGGAAATTTTATTAGGCTCGAGGAGGTTGAGAGATTTTCGGTCCCCGTGAGGTCTTTAGAAAATCCTCGGATCCTTGCATCCGTTGATGGTAAACCCTTACAGGAGACTGTTACTCAAGTTACGCAGGAGATAGAGTTTCAAGTGGGAGCTTTACACAAGGAAAAGATTTCATTTTATGTGTTAGCGGACATCTCCCATCCTGTTTTTCTTGGCCTTCCTTGGTTGCGAACTCATGAGCCTACCTTGGATTGGCATAATGGCAATATTCTGCGCTGGGGGGATTCCTGCCAGGGGCGGTGTCTGCTGCCGGTGCTTCCCGTAGGTGGTTCCCGTTCCCTTAACATCTCCTCTGGGTTACCCACCGTTTATGGATCCTTCACGGATGTCTTCGATAAGAGGGAAGCAGAGAACCTTCCTCTGCACCGACCCTACGAATACCCCATTGACCTCATCCCTAGTGCCGTCCTGCCTAGAGGGAGAATCTATCCTCTTTCGCCTGCAGAGACCCAAGCCATGTCTGAGTATGTTCAAGAGAATTTAGCTAAAGGATTCATTCGGAAGTCTTCCTCACCCGCTGGCGCAGGTGTAATGATTGAGTCACCGAGGAGGAAAAAACAAAACACAAGCTCAGCCCAGAAAAACAGAGAGGTTGGAAACTAGCGGATTGCAGACCCCTAATCCTATCACACAACCAGCAGTAGCCGTGGAGCGCTCCCACTGCTATCCCAGACACCTCATCACAGCTGGAGATCTACATAAGCCTAAAGAGAGAAAAGGGAAAAACTGACTGCCCCAGAGCAGACCCCAAAGCAATAGGCAGCCCCCAACATATAATGACGGTGAAGCAAGATGAAAACACTAACACAGATAGAAAGATAGGTTGAGCAAACGATGGGGCCCAAGCTAACTAAAAAGGACAGGACAGAAAAGCTGCTGTCTGCAATCCGAGAAAACCCTGCTAAAAAATATTACCAACACAACTGATAAGCAAAAAGGACCCTGAAGTCACTAGACTTCAAACCCTATATCAGCACTCAGAATATTCTGGAAGCAGAGCAAAAGAGAACACTGATCAAGGAAAAAGAATCCAGCACACCCCCGGCCAGGGATGGCTGAACTCCAAAAAACAAGGTAAACAAAACCAAAACTAATAAGTTCAATAGCAGAGCAAAAACATATCTTTGGGAAGCAGGAATCAGACTGGAGGACAGTATGCTGATTACAATGGAAGAAGGGGACTATCAAACTATGGACGCGACTGGTATCGCAGCAGCTGCAACATGTACCCCCACACGACCGACTATACAGACAACTATTGTGTCTCATTACAGACCATGGAGTCCAAAGGACCAAATTACGTTAATCAAAGACACCCCAGACCCATTTGCCTTGCCAATGGCCTTTTATAGATGGATGATGGTAGGATTAAACAACACCTACACCTGCACATGGATGGACTTAGAGTCCCTCCTGAGGGGGAAAATTGGGGATGCAAGAATGGAGTCAGTATTAGAGGACATAAACAGAGCTGGGAGGTCATATAGCGCAGAGAATAGACTGGGAGCACAGTATGTAAGAACTATAGAGTCAGGAATGCATTTCCTTAAAGGTTTGCATGTATGGTGTCAAGGGAAGGTGGGGGAATCCACTATCTCCCTTCTGGATGTGGTACAGGGTCCTAAGGAGACAGTAGACCAGTTCTGGGGGAACTTGAAGTTGAGATATGCAGATCTGGGCTATGACAGCATGGGAGAAGCAGGAAGGAAACTTTTCCATGGAGCTTTTATGGCGGGGCTTAGGTCACAGCTCAGACAGAGGGTGTAGGCAGCTAAGCCTGACTGGAGGACATGTCTCATAGAAGACTTAGTGCATGTGGCAAAAGGTGTTGAGTTAGACCAGAAGGTGAAGCTAGTACAGATACAGTATGCATCCAATGACACCCAGACAGGTCAGAAAGCTACCACAGCCAGAAATTACCGCACACAGACTGAATGCTATAACTGTGGCAAGATGGGCAATATTAGCCGACAGTGCAGATCACCCAGGAAAGAGAGCCAGGCCAGGACGGACGTCCCAACCCAAGACCCACATTAGGAAACAGGCAACCCCGTAGCCATCTACCCCCTTAGGACACCTTCATGTTTGAAACCAGGTCCACAAGGGGTAATCTCAGTATCTCTCCCAGATGGTAAGAAAATCCCATTCCTGGTGGATACGGGGGCAGCCAAATCTGTTATTCGCCAGGAACGTGTAAAACCATCTGACATATCCAACGAAACTATTTACACTCAAGGGTTTGAGGGACTGAGACAGGAATGTAAAATGACGAAACCATTGCCCCTTCGACTGGCTGACCACACATGCCTAACTAAGCTGCTAGTTAGTGACAAAACACCTGTAAACTTACTTGATTCTGATGTACTGCGAGCGATTCAGGCACACATCTTGTACGAACCAGACGGGACTGAAGTTGACGGCAGGAGTCTCTGAACGCACCCTGTGCAAAGTTCTAGCCTGCATGTATTTTTCTAACTCCCCCGCCCTCTCAGAAGAGAATAGGGAATTAGCGCAGATCCCAGACTTGCTATGGTCAAAGTCTAAAACTGATATCGGACACATGCCAGTCTCTCCTGTAATGATTAACCTGAAACCAGGAGAGAGACCAAAGAAAGGCAGGAAAGGGGAGCCAGTTACTTACAGGATGGTTCATGATCTTAGAGCCATAAATGCTGTCACAGAATTACTGACACCAGTAGTCCCGAATCCCCACACAATTTTGTCACAGATCCCCTCAACAGCTGCCTACTTCAGTTGTATTGACCTGGAAAATGCTTTCTTTTCTGTCCCTCTGCACCCGGACTATCAGTATTTGTTCGCCTTTACCTTCAGGGATCAGCAGTATACCTGGTTAGTGTTACTGCAAGGAGCTCAAAACTCCCCAACCTTGTATACTGCTGCTTTGCAATTCATTTTGCAGGATTGGGACAGCAAACATGCTGAGGTTGTTCTACTTCAGTATGTTGATGACCTACTCCTTTGTGCCCCAAACAGAGATGTATGCTGCGAAGCTACAATCTCATTGCTTCTACATCTTGCTGCCAAAGGGCGCAAGGCATCCAGAGAAAAGTTACAGTTTTGTCAGCCAAAAGTTGTGTTTCTCGGACAGGGTGCACGCCACTTGACAGAGGACAGGAAAAAGGCGATTGAAGTGCTAAAACCACCTACTGGGGTTCAACATCTATGTACCTTCCTGGGGCTGGCATCATATTGTAGGCCTTTGATTCGCTCTGCATCCATTCTCATGCAGCCACTCTATGATTGTCTGCCCTCTCAACCTTTCAAACATGATCAGGAAGCACTAGACAGTTTCTGCTCACTCAAACTAGCAATCGTTTCAGCCCCAGCTCTAGGCACCCCAGACTATGCCAATCTTTTCCTCCTGTACTGCACAGAAATGCAAGGACATGCTACATGGGTCCTAGTCCAAAAACATGGTCAGCAGAACAGGCCTGTGGCATACTACTCAGCCCGCCTGGACCCTGTAGCGAGAGGAGCACCATCTTGTGTCCGAGCAGTAACAACTGTCACACTCCTTCTTGACAAAGCATCAGAGATCATACTGGACTACTCTGTAACCATCTATACTCCACATGACTTACACAGCATTCTTAACCAAGTTCAACCCAAGCACTTTTCTGTAGCCAGACACCTGAGACTGAAGTGTGCACTTCTCATGCCTCCCAATGTCACTCTGAAACTATGTACAACTTTGAATCCTGCCACTCTCATTTCCATTAATGTGGAGGATTCAAAAGGGGGGGAGAAGGACAAGGCAAACCACTGTTTTTGCAGAATTTGACTGAAGAGGAGCTTTTTGATGTATATCATGAACATGATTGTATGGCCCTTATGACCCAAGAGACAGCAGGTTTTTCACATGTTTCTGATGTACCTCTCGCTAATCCAGATGTTGAGCTTTTCATAGATGGATCTCGAAGCATCGGTGAAGACGGACGGTTCTACACTGGTTAAGCATTGGTAACACAGCATGAGGTAGTAAAAGCAGAACCACTCCCTCCTCATATGTCTGAGCAAGAGGCGGAGTTGACGGCACTCATTGAAGTGCTTAAAGGGGCTAACGGTAGACGCTACGTTTACACAGACTCAAGGTATGCTTTCGGGGTGGCCCATGACTACGGTCCTATATGGAGGGCAAGAGACTTCCTTACATCAACAGGCACTCCTGTTAAACATGGGTACCTCATCAAACAACTGATGGAAGCGTTGCTGCTGCCCAAAGAGGTTGCCATAGTTAAGGTAAAGGCACATACAAAGCTTAATACCGCTGAAGCAAGAGGAAACGACAAAGCGGATCGAGCTGCCAAGGAAGCAGCCAGAAGACCCAGACACAATGAGACCCCTGAGGCACCTCCACTGGTTATGGTAAGCACTGAGTGTAACCACTTCGACTTATATATCTTGCAGGCTCTGACTCACTTCATCAGGGCAGATTACATTGAAAGATAGTGAAACATTCTTATAGAGGTAAAAAAAAAAAAAGGAAAAAAATTGGCGCCAAAACAAGGTTAAATGACATCAACAAAGGTCAAAGAGGAAAAAAAAAAAAATTCAAAAACAATGAAATTTTATTACAAACATAAAAACACTACAATAAAAGTGTATTAAAATGAGAAAAAATATATAAAATTATGCAAAAATAAAAATAGAACAGAGTGCTATGGATCACATGGTAAAAAGTGGCTAAGGTTAATGGAAAAAAAAAAAAAAAAAAAGGGGGGGGTGGAGGGGTGAGACCTCAAGGAGTATTAGAACCTGGCTCATGAAGTGCAGATGTATGCTGTAAAGTGCAAGTACCAGGTATTAGTCCACTAAACCATTGGATGTAGCTGAAGTGGTTTAAGAAAAAATTTTTAGAAATTATTTGTTTTATAGAAATCGAAATTCAGCAAAATAACTTGAAGTGGTATTAGAACCTGACTAATAAGGTGCAAGTGAAGATTGTAAAGTATGAGGTATTAGTCCACTGAACCATTTACAATAAACAGAAGTGGTTTGAAGAATATTAAAGGAATTGTTTGTCAATTTATTATATAGGAATCAAAATTCAAAAAAACAACTTCAAATGGTATTAGAACCTAGCTTATAGCAGGGTATAAGGTGCAATTACAAGGTATTAGTCCACTCGACTATAAGACTGTAATGATGTTTTTTGTATGTATTAGTCCATTATACCTATAAAAAAAAAAAAAAAAAAAAAGAGGGGCATAAAATTGGGTAAAATGTAATAAAAATGTATGAAAATCACAATAAGGAAAAAATCAAATAAAAGCATCATTGATAATATTGAGGCCATAGGAGCCAATTGCCTTCAATTTATAGATCCAATAGACCTCTTTTCTGTTTAATGCTTGGGTTCTATTGGAAACGTGTTCAGGGATGTGTTCTATAGGAAAAATGATGGCTTTAGAGAAATCTCTTTGGTGAAATGAATCAAAGTGTCGTGACAGACCATGTTGTTGATATCCAATTTTAGTGTTGTGTCTATGTGAGTTCATTCTACAATGAAGGGGTTGTGTGGTTCTCCCAACATACTATTTAGGACAAGGACACAGGATAACATAGATAACAAAGGCAGACACACAGGATAGGTGATTAGTGATGGTGAATTTTTCTGAAGTGAATGGATGTGAAAAGATGAAAGTATTATGGGCAATATTACTGCAAAGGCTACACCTGGGCCTCTGGCATCTAAAAATGCCTGGTGTCAAGCCGGTATGATTGTCGGGAGTATATTGGCTCAATCTGCTAGGGGCCAGATGATTTTTTAGTGATCTGGCCTTCCTAAATGTAACCGTAGGTTTGTCAGGAAGAACTTTATTAAGTACAGGATCTTTTTGGATAATGTACCATAGGTCCCCTAGTATATTTTTAATCTCCTTATGTTGGGAGTTGTAGGTAGTGATAAAATTGGCCTGATAGTTAGCATGTGTATCTTTTTCTTTAGATCTCCCACTTAAAAGAATTTGCTGGTTAAAATTTTTTGAAACATTATTAAAAGTAGAATGAACCAATTGGGAAGGGTATTTTTGAGCCAGGAATCTTCCCTTGAGGACCTCAGCCTGATTATTAAAATCCTCATCTTCTGTACAGTTCTTTCGGATTCTCTGAAATTGATTATGAGGAATCATAGAATCATAGAATCATAGAATCGTAGAGTTGGAAGGGACCTCCTGGGCCATCTGGTCCAACCCCCTGCTCAAAGCAGGATTCGCTAAATCATCCCAGTCAGATGTCTGTCCAGCCTGTGTTTGAAGACTTCCATTGAAGGAGAACTCACCACTTCTCGTGGCAGCCTGTTCCACTCATTGATCACTCTAACTGTCAAAAAGTTTTTTCTAATATCTAATCTGTGTCTCCTCCCATTCAGTTTCATCCCATTGCTTCTAGTCTTTCCTTGTGCAAATGAGAATAAAGTTGATCCTTCTACAATGTGACAGCCCTTTAGATATTTGTAGACAGCTATTAAGTCTCCTCTCAGTCTTCTCTTTTGCAAACTAAACATTCCCAAATCCTGCAACCTTTCCTCATAAGACAGGGTTTGCAGACCAGTCACCATTCTGGTCGCTCTTTTCTGAACTTGCTCCAGTTTGTTGATGTCTTTTTTAAAATGTGGTGCCCAAAACTGGACACAATATTCCAGATGAGGTCTGACCAAAGAGGAGTAGAGGGAAATAATGACTTCACGTGATCTAGACTGTATGCTTCTGTTAATACATCCTAGAATTGCATTTGCCTTTTTTGCTGCTGCATCACACTGTTGACTCATATTCAGTCTGTGATCTATTAGTATACCCAAGTCTTTTTCACATGTGCTGTCACTTAGCCCTATTCCTCCCATTCTATATATGCTTTTTTCATTTTTATTGCCCAGATGTAGTACTTTGCATTTCTCCCTGTTAAAAACCATTCTGTTAGTTGCTGCCCACTTCTCCAGTTTATTTAAATCGTTTTGAATCCTCTCTCTCTCTTCTCTAGTATTAGCTATCCCTCCTAGCTTTGTGTCATCAGCAAATTTAATCAGTTTACCCTCAATTCCTTCATCTAAATCGTTGATAAAGATGTTGAACAATACAGGGCCCAGGACAGAGCCCTGTGGTACCCCACTTGAGACATTCTTCCAACTGGATGTGCAGCCATTTACGACCACTCTTTGGGTCCGATCACTAAGCCAGTTATGAATCCACCTAACAGTTGCCTTGTCCATTCCATACTTAGTCATTTTTTCAATAAGGATTGTATGAGAGACTTTGTCAAATGCTTTGCTGAAGTCAAGATAAACTATATCTACAGCATTTCCTTGATCCACCCAATCAGTGATACCGTCATAGAAGGAAATTAAGTTAGTCTGACATGACTTATTAGTTACAAACCCATGCTGACTCTGTTTAATCACTTCATTCTTATCCAGGTATTGACATACATGTTGTTTAATAATTTGTTCAAAGATCTTTCCTGGTATAGAAGTCAGACTCACCGGCCTATAGTTGCCTGGGTCCACCTTCTTCCCCTTTTTGAAGATAGGAACAACATTTGCTCTTCTCCAGTCTTCTGGCACTTCTCCTGTTCTCCAAGAATTTTCAAAGATTATGGAGAGGGGTTCAAAAATTTCTTCTGCTATCTCCTTCAGTACTCTGGGGTGTAATTCATCTGGACCTGGAGACTTGAATTCATTTAGGTTAGCTAAGTGTTTCCTCACTATCTTTCTGTTTATAGATATCCTGGATTCTTCTATTCCCTTAATAGGACAGTGAATAACAGTTGATGTTGCATTTCCTTTCTGAGAGAAAACAGATGCAAAATAGGAATTTAAAAGTTCAGCCTTCTCAACATCCTGTCTTACCATTTCATCATTTTCATCCTGTAAAAATCCTATAGCATCTTTGACTTTTCTTTTACTTTGACATATCCCCAAAATCCTTTATTATTGCTTTTGACATCTCTTGCAAGCCTCAGTTCATTTTCAGCTTTAGCTAATCTGATTTGTGCCCTGCAGGTTCTGCAGACAGCATTATATTCTTCTTTAGATATGCCTCCCTCTTTCCATTTTATAAACATTTTTTTCTTCCTTTTTAGCATGTGCTTAAGTTCTGCGTTCATCCATCCTGGTTTCCTTAAATGCTTCCTATTCTTCCCTCTTTTCGGAATTGTTAACAACTGTGCTTTGAGAATTTCATTTTTCAAGATTTCCCATCCTTCCTGGACATTTTTGTCTTTAAGGATATCCAGCCATTGGATCCCTCCAATTATCTTTCTGAATCCCTTAAAATCTGCCTTTCTGAAATCTAACCTTGACGTCTGAGTCTTCACAGGTCTTCCGCCTCTAGTTATCCAAAATTCTAAAATAGCATGGTCGCTACCTCCTAGGGTCCCAGCCACTTTTACCTCCTCAACCATTTCCTCCCTGTTTATAAGGATTAGATCCAAGGTAGCAGTTCCCCTTGTTTTCTCCCTTACCTTTTGGAAGATAAAGTTGTCAGCAAGAGAGGATAAGAATTTCCTTGACCTGTTAGTTTTGCCTGAGAGAGATTCCCAACAAATGTCTGGATAGTTGAAATCTCCCATGACAACTATGTCATATTTTTTGGAGAACTTGGCCATTTGATGCATAAAGAGTTCATCCATATCTTCGGCTTGCACAGGCGGCCTGTAGTAAATGCCTACAATGGTGTCCTTTCCATTGTTCTGTCCTTGTATTCTTACCCAAACAGTTTCCACAGAACTCCCAGTCTCTGAAGCTTCAATCTCTGTGCAGATATACGCGTTTCGAACATACAATGCGACACCCCCTCCTCGTTTATCAAGTCTGTTTCTTGCAAATAAGTTGTATCCTTCTAGCCTTGTATTCCAATCATGTGTATTGTCCCACCAAGTTTCAGTGATGCCAATGACATCATATTTCTTTTCCTGTGTTAGTAGTTCCAATTCTCCTTGTTTGTTGCCCATGCTTTGTGCATTAGTATAGAAACATTTTAGTTTGTGATTGGTTTCTCTTTCTCCAATATTTGTATTAATTATATTCTTTCGTCTTTGTTCTTCCTTTCCACTTCTAATAGCAGAGTTCTCAATAGCATTTGTCAGGTGTATGGCTTTTTCTGGTCTTTTGCTTCCCTTCCCATGTTGTTCTAGTTTAAAGCTCTCCTTACAAGTGTAGCAAGGCGACTTCCAAATACATGCTTTCCAGTCTTTGTAAGGTGCACGCCATCTCTAGCAAGTAGTCCATCGTATAAGTAGTTCACTCCGTGATCCAGAAATCCAAATCGTTGCTGACGGCACCATCGACGTAGCCAGTTGTTCATCTGCAGAATCTTATTCCACCTCCTTGTTCCATGGCCATCCACTGGGAGGATGGAAGAGAAGACCACCTTCGCTCCCAGTTCTTTCACTTTCTTGCCTAAGTCTTCAAAGTCTCTGCAGATGGTTTCCAGGTCGTTTCTTGCGGTGTCATTTGTCCCCACATGTAGTAGCAGGAATGGGTAGTCATCTGTAGGTCTGAAGAGTCCTGATATCCTGTCAGACACATCTTTAATTTTTGCACCTGGAAGACAGCACATTTCTCTTGAAGTTATATCCGGTCTGCAGATAGCGGCCTCTGTTCCTCTCAGCAGGGAATCCCCCATGACCACCACTCTCCGTTTCTTCTTCACAACATTTTTCTTTCTCCATCCAGGAGGACTCTGAAGGCTTACAAGGTTGCTGTTTGTTGGCAAAGTCTTATCCTGATGTATTTCTTCATCGTTTTCCTGCGTGAGAGCCTGGTACTGGTTTCTGAGCAGTATGGGTGCTGACTGCCTCCTGATCCTCCTGCTTCTCTGGGTCACATGTCTCCATTCCTCTGTTTCTTCAGGTGCACTTCGAATTTCTTCTCTTTCTGTAACATGAAGAGATAATTCTGCTCTGTCCAAGAACTCTTCTCCTTCCTTAATGATCTTCAACGTAGCTAACCTCTCTTCGAGATTTTGAAACTTTTCCTCCAACAGGGACACAAGCTTGCATTTGTGGCATGTGAAGTTTGGCTTTTCCACTGGTAAATCTGTGAACATGTAGCAAGAAATGCAGCTCACCAAATGGCTCCTGGCCTCTTCCATCTTGAGATTTCTTAAAAACGATGAAAGATGAGCCAAATTTCCGGTTTTTCCGATTTCCTCTTTTCGTTGAGCTCGTGGAGACTCTTCACTTATCCCAGAAGGCACTAGGAATATGCAAATGATCTCCTCAAGACTCTTCCCCTGGTTTTCCGATTTCCTCTTTTCAGCTGCAACGGCCAAAACCCAGTGATCGTTGAGCTCGCGGAGACTCTTCACTTATCCCAGAAGGCACTGGGAATATGCAAATGATCTCCTCAAGACTCTTCCCCTGGTTTTCCGATTTCCTCTTTTCAGCTGCAACGGCCAAAACCCAGTGATCGTTGAGCTCACGGAGACTCTTCACTTATCCCAGAAGGCACTGGGAATATGCAAATGATCTCCTCAAGACTCTTCCCCTGGTTTTCCGATTTCCTCTTTTCAGCTGCAACTACCAAAACCCAGTGAATGTTAAAAAGCCATTTAGAATAATGGCTGCTCTTAAAATGGACATAACTATTGGAGTCTACCTTCTTAAAAAAGGTTTTGGTATAGATTTTGGAGTTTTTTATATAAAAGGTGATACCAAGGAAGTCCATCTGGGTATTACTAATGTGGGGGGTGAACTCCAAACCCCATATGTTGTTCTGTATGGAAGAAGTAAAGACATCAACTGGAATAAAACTGGTGTCAAAGATTAAGAATAAATCATCAATGTATCTTTTATATAAAACCACGCCCTCTAAAAATGAATCAATGGTAATAAAAGTATTCTCAAAGACCCCCATAAAAAGATTAGCATAATTTGGCGCGACCCATGATCCCATAGCGGTGCCTCTGATCTGATGATAAAAATCCCCCAGAAAAGTAAAAAAGTTATTATGTAAAATAAAATCCATCCCATTAAAAATAAAATCCTTTTGAGGATCAGACAATCGACTGTCAGTAAGTAGAAATTTTTTAAAACAGCTCAAACCCAGTTGGTGATCAATATTGGAATACAAAGCAGATACATCAAATGAAATAAAAACATATGAATCTTTCCAAGGTATATTGTTAGTTAGGTTGATCAATTGTGTAGAATCCTTTATAAAACTGGGGAGCTGTCTGATCCTCAAAAGGATTTTATTTTTAATGGGATGGATTTTATTTTACATAATAACTTTTTTACTTTTCTGGGGGATTTTTATCATCAGATCAGAGGCACCGCTATGGGATCACAGGTCACGCCAACTTATGCTAATCTTTTTATGGGGGTCTTTGAGAATACTTTTATTACCATTGATTCATTTTTAGAGGGCGTGGTTTTATATAAAAGATACATTGATGATTTATTCTTAATCTTTGACACCAGTTTTATTCCAGTTGATGTCTTTACTTCTTCCATACAGAACAACATATGGGGTTTGGAGTTCACCCCCCACATTAGTAATACCCAGATGGACTTCCTTGATATCACCTTTTATATAAAAAACTCCAAAATCTATACCAATACACACAGCAATGGCATAAAGTGAGACTAGGGACTTTTTTTTTTTTTAAGTGGCGGAGGAATACAGTGCGGAAGGATACCTACCTTCCGTCATTGGATTCCTGCAGCCCGTAGAGAACGGCAGCATCAGCTGATGCTGCCATTCTCTACCCAAGATCGTCGTGGGACACACTCGTGGACTGCTTCGGATCGTGGGTGAGTATTTTTGTGGTTTGTTATGTTAATATTTATTCCGGAAAAGACAATGGCTTCGGGGAACAATGTGACAAGTATTGGTAAGTATGTTACTCTATGTTATATGTACTGTATGTCTATGTATGTATTGTATGAATGTATTGTATGTATGTAGTATATATGTGGTATGTATGTAGCATGTAGTATGTATGTAGTATGTATGTAGCATGCATGTAGCATGCAGTATGTATGTAGCATGCATGTAGTATATATGTAGTATGTATGTAGCATGCATGTAGTATATATGTATGAATGTATGTAGCATGTAGTATGTATGTAGTATGTATGTGGTATGTATGTAGTATGTATGTAGTATATATGTAGTATGTATGTAGCATGTAGTATGTATGTAGCATGCATGTAGTATATATGTAGTATATATGTAGCATGTATGTAGTATGTATGTGGTATGTATGTAGCATGTAGTATGTATGTAGCATGCATGTAGTATATATGTAGTATGTATGTAGTATGTATGTAGCATGCATGTAGTATATATGTAGTATGTATGTAGCATGTAGTATGTATGTAGCATGCATGTAGTATATATGTAGTATGTATGTAGCATGTAGTATGTATGTAGCATGCATGTAGTATATATATAGTATGTAGCATGTAGTATGTATGTAGTATGTAGCATGTAGTATGTATGTAGCATGCATGTAGTATGTATGTGGTATGTATGTAGCATGTACTATGTATGTAGCATGCATGTAGTATGTATGTGGTATGTATGTAGCATGTACTATGTATGTAGCATGCATGTAGTATATATGTGTTATGTATGTAGCATGTAGCATGCATGTAGTATGTATGTAGTATGTATGTAGTATATATGTGGTATGTATGTAGCATGTAGTATGTATGTAGCATGCAGTATGTATGTAGCATGCATGTAGTATATATGTAGTATGTATGTAGTATATATGTAGTATGTATGTTGCATGTAGTATTTATGTAGTATGAATGTAGCATGTATGTAGTATGTAGTATGAATGTAGCATGTATGTAGTATGTAGTATGAATGTAGCATGTATGTAGTATGCATGTTGTATGTATGTAGCATGTAATTTTTTTTTTTTTTTTTTACATTCAACACATTAGCCGGATGATGGGACTACTACTGTCCCATCATTGGCTAATGTGTCAATCACTGTCATGGTAGCAGGCATCGCCCGATGGGACTTGTAGTCCCATCGGACGATGCCTGCACAGACCCCCGAAGCCTGCACAGCCCCCCGGCAGGCCGGCACAGCCCCCCGGAGCCTGCACAGCCCCCCGGCAGGCCGGCACAGCCCCCCGGCAGGCCGGCACAGCCCCCCGGAGCCTGCACAGCCCCCCGGCAGGCCGGCACAGCCCCCCGGAGCCTGCACAGCCCCCCGGAGCCTGCACAGCCCCCCGGCAGGCCGGCACAGCCCCCCGGCAGGCCGGCACAGACCACCGGAGCCTGCACAGACCCCCTGGCAGGCCGGCACAGCCCCCCGAAAGGCCCATACAGACCCCAGAGAGGCTGTACAAGGGCAGGAAAGGGTTTTTCTTATTCCGATACCGGAAGTCCCATAGACTTGAATGGGACTTCCGGTATCGGAATCGGCGATACCGATACTTTTTTTAAAGATCGGCCGATACCATCCGATACGATACTTTGAAGTATCGGACGGTATCGCTCAACTCTAATTATCAGTGATGCTTTTATTTGATTTTTTCCTTATTGTGATTTTCATACATTTTTATTACATTTTACCCAATTTTATGCCCCTCTTTTTTTTTTTTTATAGGTATAATGGACTAATACATTCAAAAAACATCATTACAGTCTTATAGTCGAGTGGACTAATACCTTGTAATTGCACCTTATAGCCTGCTATAACCTAGGTTCTAATACCATTTGAAGTTGTTTTTTTTTTTAATTTTGATTCCTATATAATATATTGACAAACAATTCCTTTAATATTCTTCAAACCACTTCTGTTTATTCTAAATGGTGCAGTGGACTAATACCTCGTACTTTACAATCTGCTCTTGCACCTTATTAGTCAGGTTCTAATACCACTTCAAGATATTTTGCTGAATTTCGATTTCTATAAAACAAATAATTTCTAAAAAATTTTTCTTAAACCACTTCAGCTAAATCCAATGGTTTAGTGGACTAGTACCTGGTACTTGCACTTTACAGCATACATCTGCACTTCATGAGCCAGGTTCTAATACTCCTTGAGGTCTCACCCCTTCCCCCCCCCCTTTTTTTTTTTTCCATTAACCTTAGCCACTTTTTACCCCGTGATCCATAGCACTCTGTTCTATTTTTATTTTTGCATAATTTTATATATTTTTTCTCATTTTAATACACTTTTATTGTAGTGTTTTTATGTTTGTAATAAAATTTCATTGTTTTTGAATTTTTCCTCTTTGACCTTTGTTGATGTCATTTAACCTTGTTTTGGCGCCAATTTTTTTCCTTTTTTTTTTTTTCCTCTATAAGAATGTTTCACTATCTTTCAATGTAATCTGCCCTGATGAAGTGAGCCAGTAGGCTCAGGAAACGCGTTGGCTAAATAAAGAACTTTGTACTCCACCAGAAGCAAGCGCAGTCCTCATTGCACTTTCACGCCGCTTTTTGCAAATTTGTCCTAGGACCCTGTGCAGACTTGCTGCTGCTTCTCATGCGTTTATGGGTGTTGTGACTTCTTCACAACCCCAATAGGTGAGCACCTTCCTTTTTTCTCTGTTAATGTGTTTTTTGATACGGATTTTACACAGTGGATGCACCCTGTATTTTTCCTTTCAATTCAGGCTCTGACTCGGCAGACAACCGGGGAAGAGAAACAGTTCTGGTCAAAAGCTGGAGCACGTGACCATGAAGGTTTATGGATGGTGCGACAGCGGATGTGTCTGCCAAGATCCTTGTACCCCGTCATGGCTCAAGCAGCCCATGGACCGACGCATCTTTCTAAAAATGCTATGTGTTCTTTGGTGGATAAGCAATGGATCGCTCCAGGTTTTACAACAGTAGCTACTAGGTTCACACAGGCATGTCTGACATGCGCACAACACAACCCAGGAGGTGTAGTGAAAGTACCACAGAAACACATACCTAAGCCCCTCTACCCATTTCAATGACTGCAGATTGACTTCATACAGTTACCCCCAGTAGCAACGTATGAATATGTGCTCGTGTGTGTTGACCTCTTCTCAGGGTGGCCAGAAGCATTCCTGATGCCGAAAGCCACTGCAAGGGCTACTGCAAAGAAGCTGATGTCAGAAGTTTTCTGTAGGTTCGGACTACCTGAAACCATAGAGTCCGATAGAGGTACCCACTTCACTGGAGAGGTAATGCAGCATGTTATGCAAATGTTGGGGGTCACACTAGCATTCCACACACCCTACATACCCCAAGCAAGTGGTAAGGTTGAGCGGCTGAATGGGACACTTAAGTTAAAGATTCAAAAAGCAAGTGAGGAATTGGGGAAACCTTGGACAGAATGTTTACCACTAGCTTTGTTCTCCATTAGGTACACACCTAATAGAAAGACAAAACTCTCCCCCTTCGAAGTTTTGTTTGGGTCAGCACAAAGGTTAGGCCTATACTTCATACAGACACTGCAGCTACAGTGTCACTAGCTATGTCCAGAGCCTTCAGAAGAGGCTCTCGCTTGTGCATAAACAAGTCTTTGATTCTATTCCAGACCCAGAGAATCAAGAAGGAACCCATTCTCTCCAACCAGGAGACTGGGTGGTGGTCAAGAGACACACACGGAAACCACTGGAGCCAAGGTTCAACGGTCCATTCCAAGTTCTCCTCACTACCTCCACATCAGTGAAGCTTGAAGGAAAACCTACTTGGATTCATGCCAGCCACTGCAAGGCCCTGGAACGGAAGAATGATGTTCCTGTTCCTGTAGCTGATAACAGCTTTGCTCCAAGATGCACAGATGCGGAGAAATCAAAATGACATTTTAAAAACTGCAGCTCCTTTTAGATCTGATTTTAAGAAACATGTGTTGTGGATGAATTACATTTACTATAATCAACAGAGGTTTATAAATTGCAATGAATTACATTTACTATAATCAACAGAGGTTTATAAATTGCACTAGAGATGCACTAAGGAGAATAATAGATCTAGGTGGGCCCGATACCTACTACTAACACAATAAAATATGTGAATACTCCCCCAAGAATTGACAAGGTCGAGAATGAGATATGATCTCTCAACCCACTCCAGGGAATTTGGTGAAGAAAATAAAAACAAGCCCAACACTGGCGCTTAGGCCTTTGAAGTACCTGGAGGAAGGAGGGTGAGAGAATCATATCTGTTCTCAAAAGGGGGGACTGATAGGGAAACCATGATTCTATGGGGTCCCTTCATACACTCTTAGGGTCTCACACTCTATACTTCTATGATATTAGCTGACAGAGAAGAAATCAACTCTCACCTAATCCCGTTATTCTCTCCTCTTACCTCTATAACACTTATGATTCATGTAACTGAAGGATATATCACGAGTTCCACGTAGGCCTAATGAGTACATAGTCTTAGAAATAGATGAATCACTATAGATAAAGGGGCTATGAACCCTTAGTAAGACAGGTTAATGAGGGTAATGTTAGGGTATTGTATAACCACCACCTGTTTTCACCTTTTTCTGGAAATTCCCGAATGTATCAAATAATTAATAGCCGAATACAATCTGATTGGTTGCCGAATTCGAATATGATTGGATGAAACCATTTATGCTTACTGTTGAATAATCAATTGTCCAATGAAATATGATGATGTAATGTAACCGCCTACTCAAATGAGTATATAAGCTTGACCTAATTAAAATTAGCCAGGCGTAGCAAGGCATCTTGCAGATACATAACCTGTCTCTGTGCCGATCTGTCACCTTGCCCGGGCAACACACTATCAATCTGGCTACCATCCGGTATATCTAAAGATCTCCTATTGAGAGATAAGGATCAAACTCTTCAGGAGTGTGATGTCATGCTTGGAAGCAATAAAGGGTCTCTCTATCAGTTAAATACAACACACAGCACAGCTCCCACTCCAGGCCAGCAGAGGGAGCTCTGAACCAAAACTGGGGGAAGAGCTGCTTTCTGGGGGCCAGGAAGGGGAAATTGAGTGAGTTCGTGTGAGGAGGGCAACGTGTGTGGACAAGGAGGAGAGGAGCTGGAAGATTGAGCAGAGTTAAGTGCTCACTTCTAGCTATAGCGCGTGATCTGAAGCCCGGTCTCCAAGGTTGTATGGATACTGATGTTCCTGCAGCAGAAACCGGAGGAATAGGAAGCTGTAAATGCTCTGTTCCCATATAAGACTCAGAGGCACAACATCAATGGGTGAGCCAGAAGAAGAAGAAGGTTACATCTGTCTGCCATATGAGGGAGTTCTAAATGAGAACAAGCAAGTGGAACTTCAGTGTAATACAGTACTGCAAGTACCTAAGATAAGCACTAGAAAGGAGACTACACAACCCATCTGATAGAGAGATTCCTAAGTTGCTTCCAGGCCAGCCAGCCTCTGTTCCATCTGTAATCTGGAATTCTGGACTGCATTTACCAAGCAAAGTAAAGGTAAAAGAAACTGCACCCTATTGTGTCCTTGCCTCCTTCCTGCAAACTCTCCAGCACTGCTACATCTCTGTGCCAGACACTACACCCTCTTCCTCAACACCTATCCTCTTCATCTACTTTGCCCTGGGACTGCAGCCCTGCCTGTGGAGGGCTACAACATCATTGCTGCACCATACCATCTGTCCCAGAGGATCTGTTTGCAGCGTCGGCTTAACCCCTTTATTGCCGAACACCACAGGTGGCGTCACGTATCATCCACTTATAAACTTTAATCAGCCACGCTTTAACCCCTTTTTACATGGACGCCCAGGGCCACGGACCGGGTCACCGCTACTGTGACACTTCCCTCTGAGATACCGGCCTGGTTCCGAGTACCCTACTGCCCTGGCGGGCGATCCAATTTGGCGTCACGAACAAGATTTACGGAGCCCGGTGTACCCAGGTCCTGTGTGCCAGAGACTGTGTTGTGTGCCATAGACTATTTGCGCAATTGCCGCCATTACCCCGCCGCTTGACGCCCGGGAAACCAAAGGGGTGGGCCGTCATGGACGGAGCCAGCCGAAGAGCATGAAACGAAAAGTGAAGCGCTGCGCGGGAAGAGACCAGCGCGCGGGAAGTGAGAAGCAGAGGCCTGCAACCCCAGCGTCCCCCCGATAATTCAACCTGCAAAGCGGCAACTGGTAAGCCAGCGCAACCCAGGGCCTGGCCAACGTTAACTAGGGGGGAGGAGAATGTTTGAGGCAAGAGCAGATGCAGCGGTGGACGCCACCACACCCGCCACAGCACCGCAAGATGCAGGGGCCAGCACAGCTGCGGCTCTAATGGCGCCACAGAGCCCAGCAGCCAGCGCCACCGCCAGAGCGCAGCAGGAACAAGCGCCCACTGCAACAGTCCACATAAAGCCGCTGTCTATGCCCTATATACCGGGAGCGGCCTGGCTACCGCAGTATTCAGGGGAGTCACATACCCTGAGTGAATTTAAAGAGAGACTGTGCAGTCTGTTTGAGATGTATCCTCTGTCTGAAAGCCAGAAAGTGAACATCCTTATTGGGCAGCTGACTGGTGCAGCACAGAGTGAAGTAAAAGCCTGGCAGGACACTGATAAAGAGACTGTTAAAAAGATTCTGGCTAAGCTAAGAAGCACCTTTGACACTTGACCTGCAGCTGAAATAAAGATGAGATTCTTTGGGTGCATGACAGTATACGGGACTATGCTCTTAACCTGCAGGAGGCACTGCGAGCCATAAAGCAGATTGACCCAGACAGTGTGAAAGATGGAGTCAGACTGTTAAAGGAGCAATTTATTTAGGGACTCCTATCCAGTACCCACAGAGCACAGCTGCGCATCATAGCCCTACAAAACCCTGCAGACTTCAAAGACAGGGCTATTCGGGTGCTGCATGAACCAAATGTCAGCCATCCAGCGCCCCCTAGGCGCCCAGTGATCACATACCACCAGGAAGCAGCATCTTTCCCTCCCAGTCCTGTGGGGGCTGACGCACAGACTCTGGATAATGATCCATCTACAGAACTGGGCCTTCAGGTCCAAGAGCTGACCAAAAAAATGGCTGCACTTGCCAAAACTGTGCAGTCCAAGCAGGTGTCATCAAAGGAGAAGATCCAGCTGGCCTCCAGTCCAGAGGATGTCCCGTGGCCACGGATGAGGATCCCGCTACGCCGAGGGAGAGACAACGATCGCTATGACCAGGACGGACATCCCATCTGTCGTCACTGCCACAAGGCAGGCCACATCGCAAGATTCTGTTATTTAAACGAGCAACCCCTGGGGCAGAGGGCAAACCCCCAGGAGTGGGACCACAAGGCCCAAAGAACTGGCGAGCCATGTATGTTGGAGGGCGACCGGTCCTCCCAGTGGTGATTGACGGCATTCCCATGAACACTTTGCTGGACACTGGCTCTCAGGTCACAACTATGCCATATATCCTTTACAAGCGGTATTGGGCTGACTCTGAACTTACCCGTGGCCAAAGTGATGAACAGTAGTTGCCAGTAATGGTCAGTCTTTGCCGCAAGTAGGATGTAAAGAGATTACCATTAAAGTGGGGCGAGTAGAGATAAAATCTCAAGGTCTGATAGTTGTAGACATTGATCGACAAGAATGTAACCCAATGATGACCCTAGGTACTAATGTGATTGAAAATTGTCTTGCCGAGGTTATTGTTTTGTTGCAACAGGTAGCCGAGACTGCTGGTTCCAGTGAACAACAAGTCCTGCAGAAGGAGATCAAGGCCCTGATGCAAAGACAGCAGGTAGAACTGTCTGGCGGAGAAATTGGCAGCGTCAGAGTGAGTGATTCTTTCCCCATTGCGATACCCCCCAGATGTGAAATGTTAATTTAGTGTTGGGCAGCCATAGGCCTCAGAGGAAGAGATTACCAAGCAATGGTAGAGCCAGTGTACTCTGATAGCTGGCCCACTGCCCTGACAGCCAGAGGGGTAGTTGATGTCCACAAAGGGAGAGTACCTGTACGCCTCTTGAATTGTGGGGAGGAGGAGGCCATAATACCTCGGTATGCCACAGTTGCTAAGCTGCTTACTGTCAGTAACAATGCAATACGGGCAGCAGAGCCCTTGGTCTCATCCGACCAGGTGGAGGACAATGGCTCTTTAAAGCAGCTGGAGGAGTGGTGTCAGCAGCAGCAGGTGGGAACTGACTCCACCCCTTAATACCAAAAGAGTGGGGTTTACCGAGTGACTCAGGAGTATGAGCGGGTATTCTGTAAACACCCTCTAGACTTTGGGAAGGCAAAAGGGGTTCAAGACCATATCCCCACTGGAGATCATCCACCCATTAAAGAAAGGTACCGGCCTATACCCCCAACACAACACCAATGTGCCAAAAGTATGTTGCGGGAAATGAAGGCAGCTGGGGTGATCAGAGACAGTTGTAGCCCCTGGGCAGCTCCAATAGTCTTTGTGAAAAAGAAAGATGGTACCATGAGAATGTGTGTTGATTACTGAAAAATTAACAGCATTACACATAAGGATGCCTACCCACTACCCAGAATTGAGGAGTCATTAGCTGCACTTAAAACTGCTAACTATTTTTCCACCTTAGATCTCACTAGTGGGTATTGGCAGGTTCCCGTGGCAGAGGTAGACAAGGAGAAAACAGCGTTTACTACACCAATGGGTCTCTGCGAGTTCAACTACATGCCGTTCGGGCTCTGCACTGCCCCAGGTACATTTCAACGGCTAATGGAGTGCTGTCTTGGACACAAGAACTTCGAGACAGTCCTGTTGTACCTTGATGATGTCAATGTTTTCTCCAAGACTTATGAAAACCATCTGAAGCACCTGGCTGAGGTGTTCGAAGCCCGGTCCAACTTTGGCCTGAAAGTGAAGCCATCCAAATGCCACCTCCTGAAGCCCAAGGTACAGTACCTCGGTCATGTAGTGAGTGCAGAACGTGTGGCACCAGATCCTGACAAAGTCACTGTCATCCGGGACTGGCAGAAGCCCAGCAACCTCCATGAGGTACGTCAATTCTTCGGGTTGGTAGGCTACTACCGAAGGTTCATCAAAGGCTTCACTGAGATAGCCACAACTATGCAAAATCTTCTGGTGGGCTAGCCCAAGAAAGCCAGGAAGACGAGTCCTACATTCAAATGGAATGAGGAACTGGAGAGGTCCTTCACTCGACTGAAAATGGCTCTCACAGGAGATGAAGTTCTGGCCTACCCAGATTATGACCAACCATTTGTTCTGTATACTGATGCCAGCAACGTGGGACTGGGAGCAGTACTGTCACAGGTACAGAATGGCAAAGAAAGAGTGATCTCCTATGCCAGCAGGAAGCTTCATCCCACTGAAAGGAACCCTGACAACTACAGTTCCTTCAAACTGGAGTTCCTCGCCATAGTCTGGGCTGTGACTGAACGATTCAGCATTACCTAGCTTCAGCCAAGTTTACCATCTTCACGGACAATAACCCGTTGACTCCCTTGGAAACTGCAAAACTAGGTGCACTGGAGCAGCGATGGGTGGCCCGGCTCTCTAACTATGAATTCACCATCAAGTACCGAGTGGGGCACAAGAATGCCAATGCCGATGCGCTGTCCAGAATGCCCAATCTGCCAGATGCAGGAGAAGACCCTGAGGCACTCGAAGAAATAGAGTTACCTGCCTTCCACTGGCCAATTGCAGCCCAACGTGCCCAAGGAGTGAGAAACAGACGGTCTATCATGAAAGAGGCCACTATAAATCCATTGCCTCATCATGACTGGGCAGAAATGCAGGATAGCGACCCCGCAGTCCGCCTGGAAAGGAGCTACTGTCACAAGCTGACTCACGCCCAGATCCAGATGCTCCTGAGGAAACCCAGCAGTTGTGGAAGGAAAGAGGCCGGCTGTTCCTTTATCAGGGAAAGCTGTGTCAGAGGAGCATCAATGCCCGTACTCATGAGTTGGTCTGGCAGGTGGTAGTCCCAAAGAGGAGGCATCAATGGTCTTGGAAGCATGGAGGCCTTGCTCCGGGAGAGATTCTACTGAGCTGGAATGAGGAAGGCCATTGAAAATTGGTGCCGGGAGTGTGGACAATGCAATCTGCGCAGAAAGGACCGTAACAGCCAGCGAGTTCCTTTGCAGCCAATAATAACCAAACAACCACTCGAGTTGGTCGCCCTGGACCATGTGAAGCTGGTCCCAAGTCGTTCAGGCTACATTTATGCTCTTACCATCGTTGACCACTACTCGAGATTCCTGGTAGTCATGCCTGTCAAGGATCAAACAGCCAGGACAGCAGATAGAGCATTCCAACAGCACTTTTGTCGACCACACGGATATCCCGAGCGATTGCTTGCCGATCAAGGTCCAGCTTTTGAGGCAGACGAGTTCCAGGAATTCTGTAACTTGTACGGTTGCAAGAAGATCAGGACAACCCGTACCATCCACAGACCAATGGCATGTTTGAAAAGAAGAATCAGGTGGTGATCGATCTACTGAAGACCTTGCCTTTGGAAGAGAGGAATCTGTGGCCAGAGAAGTTGCCAGATCTGGTAGACCTCTACAATCACATTCCTGTGAATTCCACCAACTGCACTCCAGCCTACCTAATGAGAGCGAGGCCTGGCAAGTTGCCTATTGATTTGGATATGGGAGTCCTTACACCTGAGGTGACATCACCAGATGCTGACTGGGATACAGAGCGGCAGCAGCAGTACTGCAGAGTACAAGAGTGTATAGAAAAGAGTCTAGCTCAGGCGAGACAAAAGCAGGAAAATAACTACAATCAACATGCACCTGCAGTTCCCTTGTCACCAGGAGAACAAGTCCTAAAGAGGAAAAGGAGGATGCATAAATTGGATGACCAATGGGAAGCTGAACCCTACACCTTCCTACCATCAAACTTTGACAACACCAAAGTGTGCCTTATCCGTAAGGATGGAGGAGAAACCTCATC
The DNA here is from genome assembly GCF_039654945.1 of Dendrobates tinctorius. Classification (NCBI taxonomy): domain Eukaryota; kingdom Metazoa; phylum Chordata; class Amphibia; order Anura; family Dendrobatidae; genus Dendrobates; species Dendrobates tinctorius. Next base: position 3,969,992 of record NW_027361679.1, read on the forward strand.
AGCAGTGTCGAGGGATCATCTGAAACTGTGCCCTGACCAACTAAAGGACAGAATGGAAGCTCAAAACAACCTTCAGCCCATAGAGGAAGAAGAAGAAAAGGTCAGCACTGTACTCGGAGAATTCCCTGCAAATTGGACTAGAGCGAATCAAGCCATAGTGGTGCCAGTTTTGACCTTTCCCCAACTGGTAGTGCAAGAAGTGACTCAAGACCACCCTGAAAACCAGCAAGTACAAGCAGCGGATGCTACACCAGCCGTGGAGCAAGAGAATTCTCACCCTGCCAGTGGTGAATCTGTGATGCCCACAGTGAGTAGAAGTGGTCCTAGGAAATCTAGTATTCCTGTGCTACGCAGAACCAACAGTAGTGTAGCCAGTACAACACACACTACAACAGTAGTTAACACAAGGCATCCAGTAAGGTCCCCAACAACACCAGTGCTACGTAGGTCTGTCCGGTCTGTCCAGGCTGACCAGCCTCTGTTCCATCTGGAATCTGGAATTCTGGACTGCATTTACCAAGCAAAGTAAAGGTAAAAGAAACTGCACCCTATTGTGTCCTTGCCTCCTTCCTGCAAACTCTCCAGCACTGCTACATCTCTGTGCTAGACACTACACCCTCTTCCTCAACACCTATCCTCTTCATCTACTTTGCCCTGGGACTGCAGCCCTGCCTGTGGAGGGCTACAACATCATTGCTGCACCACATCATCTGTTCCAGAGGATCTGTTTGCAGCGTCGGCTTAACCCCTTTATTGCCGAACACCACAGGTGGCGTCACGTATCATCCACTTATGAACTTTAATTAGCCACGCTTTAACCCCTTTTTACATGGACGCCCAGGGCCACGGACCGAGTCACCGCTACTGTAACACTTCCCTCTGAGATACCGGCCCGGTTCTGAGTACCCCACTGCCCTGGCGGGCGATCCATTTCAGCAGGATGCTCAGAAGCAAACAGCAACAAAATACTCAGGCACGGAGGATCTCCCGACCTGGACCTAAATAGCAGGACAGACAGGAAGTTCCAGGACAGGGCGAAGTACGAGACTCCATCTTGGACAAGGGCAAAACAGGCTCCATGGAAACATCCGGAATCCTTACACAAGTTAATTTGGAGTGATGAGACCAAAATTGAACTTTTTTGCCACAAACATAAACGTTACATTTGGAGACAGGTCAACAAGGCCTATGATGAAAGGAACACTATTCCTTCTGTAAAGCACAGAGGTGGATCAATGATGTTTTGGGAATGTGTGAGCTACAAAGGCACAGGAAACTTGATCAAAGTTGAAGGAAAGATGAATGCAGCACAATATCAGCAAATACTGGAGGCAAATTTGTAATCATCAGCCTGGAAGCTGGGCATGGGACATACTTGGATGATCCAACATGACAACGATACAAAACAGAAGGCCAAGTCGAACTGTCATTGGCTACAGCAGAACAAAGTAAAGGTTCTGGAGTGGCCATCTCAGTCTCCTAACCTCAATATCTTTGAGCCACTCTGGGGAGATCCTAAGCGCAAAAACCCAATTAAAAGATATATCCTTTATTAATGCTATGCTAAAAAATCACCTATAAGGTGATAAGTGCACACCAAAAAAAAATTGGCACCCTAGGGGGTAACGTTGTGGCACCCCCGCTCAATGATTACTGCCACTATAAATCACTAGATGCACCCTATTACTTTATATTGCCCCTGCACCCTCAATAGGGAATCACTATACTGTATCTAGACAAATAACAATCCTATCATAAAGGGAACTCTATAGCCCAAATATAAAACATATATTAAGCAGCTTAGGCTTTGCAGAGAGTACATGAAAATAAACTGACTTCAGATTCACAGATTCATAAGTCTTGGTAAGCTGCCACTACACTATCTCAATCCGGAGCTGAATGTGGTGAGCAGGGCTGGGTCCGGTCTCTTATACCCCTAATGATGCTGTGCAGCCAGCCAATCACTGCACGACCACAACAAAGATGGCTGCGGCGTTTCATTGCCTGGCAGACAATCCCTGCATCGTAATTGGTTCTGTAAAATCTGCCAAAAAGCTGGGTGGAGACCCGAGTTCCCACCGAGTAATCCAAGAAATGCTCGGTGCTCGCAAAGTACACCAAGTACAGTGATACTTGGGCGAGTAACGTGTAGTGGCGAACACGTTCGCTCATCACTAATGTAAACTTTTTATCAGGGTCATTTGGATGTTTTGGATTGTCATTATGATTTAAAAAGAGAAAACACAGTAGTTTGACAATAAATGGCTTCACCTAACCACTAACCATGAGTGGAGAAAAAGTTTTGGTGTTATTCATATTCTCTGAAAAAAGGCCAAGAAAGCAAAAATTCTGCCAGGGTATGTACATTTTTGAGCACAACAGTGCAGTTACTGCAATGTTTACCACAGTTCCCTTTTGTTTAAAAGAAACTACATTGGCAATTAATATATTTGTAGTAGCATAGCTAATAGTAAAAATCCAGGATGACTTTTTAAAGTACCATAAATATGGACGTTGTATAAGATCCAACAAATGAATAATCATCTTAGCCATATTCAGTGTAATAGATAATGCCTGAAAGATAAAACTTACAATATATGTTTTTTACACATGACTTTGTCAATAGAGCTAGCGCTACTGTCTTTTGCCTGACTGATATCAGCTCAGAGATGTGCTCAAGGAAAGAGATAAGAACATGGGGGTATTTTTGTTTTTTGTCCTTCAGTCTGCAGACATCAAAGCTTCTCTAACATCAGTGCTCAACCAATTTCAGTTCAAATAAAACTATCTGTACATCTCATCAAACTCAGTCAGATTGACAGCCGGAAAAACCTTGAACTATCTCTGTAATTTATTTTCCATTTTCATCCTATACAGAGAAAAAATAGATAGCAAAAAATGATTCCATATATATTGCATAAATATTATATCTGAATGTACATCTAAAAATTAACAAGGTCACAGCTCACACGTTTTCTATCAACAAATATTAGGAATAAATAGCCACTAGGCCTCCAAAATATTTTTCTATTTCTCCATCACTTAACAACAAGTTGATTTTCTCACAAAGCCAAAGTGAGAGACATTTAGAGCGATTATCATCATTGCCCTATTTCTATCTCGCAGTATGGTAGGAATCAAGCTGAATGAATCAGTTCCTATGACAACACAACCCTGACAAACTTGCTTTATTCCTCAGTATGTTGTTAAATGTTATTTGAATAAACCGAAAAAGGTTTTACCTGGGAATAAATCCTCATTACTGATTTTCCATGTGCAAGTGAGCTTTTTAATCAATAGCGGCAATGGTTCTCTCCGTCGTTGCTTTTTCAGCTTTAGTCACAACACATCTAAGGTTCTACTAGGCAGCGCTTATTGTGAGCAATGTGGACGCACATTTGATATTTTTAATTATTACAGAAGGATCTATCTAAAACAATGTCAGCCTACGAAAGGTTCCAATCTTTAAAGGGAATCTGTCACCAGGTTTTTGCTATGTACTTTGGAATCATTTCCCTAGATTACACTCCTCTCAGATAAGGTAGCTAAACTCTTGTGACAGATTCCCTTTAACCCCTTTGTGACACAAAATACTTAATAAATAACATTTCCCACATGTCTACATTACATCAGCACAATTTTGGAAACAAATTTTTTTTTGTTAGGAAGTTATAAGGGTTAAAAGTTGATCAGTAATTTCTCATTTTTACAACAAAATTTGCAAAACCATTTTTTTAGGGACCACCTCACATTTGAAATCACTTTGAGTGGTCAATATGACGCCATTCTAAAAACTGCACCCCTCAAAGTCCTCACAACCACATTCAAGAAGTTTATTAACCCTTTACGTGCTTCACAGGAACTGAAGCAATGTGGAAGAAAAAAAATTAACATTTAACTTTGTTTTTACAAACATTTTACTTCAGAAACAATTTTTTTTATTTTCACAAGTGTAAAAAGTGAAAATGAACCACAAAATTTGTTGTGCAATTTCTGCTGAATATGCCGATACCCCATATGTGGAGGTAAACCAGAGCTCAGAAGGGAAGGAGCGCCATTTGACTTTTTCAATACAGAATCGTCTGGAATTGAGATCGGACTCCATGTCGCGTTTGGAGAGCCCCTGATGTGCCTAAACAGTAGAAATGCCCCACCTGTGACACCATTTTGGAAACTAGACCCCTTACAGAACTTATCTAGATGTGTGCTGAGCACTTTGAACTCCCAAGTGCTTCACAGAAGTTTATAACGCAGAGCCGTGAAAATAAAAAATCATTTCTTCCCTCCAAAATGATTTTCTAGCCTGCTATTTTTCATTTTCACAAGGGTAACAGGAGAAATTGGACCACAAAAGTTGTTGTGCAATTTGTCCTGAGTACGCTGAAACTCCACATGTGGGGGGGAACCACTGTTTGGGTGCATGGCAAAGCTAGGAAGGAAAGGCGTGCCGTTTTGGAAAGCAGACATTGATGGAAAGGTCTGTGGGTGTCATGTTGCGTTTGCAGAGCCCCTGATGTGCCTGAATAGTGGAAACCCCTCAATTCTAGCTATAACCCTAACCCCAACGCACCCCAAACCCTAATCCCAACCCTAACCTTAACTCTAACCACAAACCTAACTCCAACACACCCCTAACCTTAATCCCAACCTTAACTATAACTCTAACCACAAACCTAACCCCAACACACCCCTAACCCTAATCCCAAACATAACCCTAACCAAAACCCTACCCCAACACACCCCTAACCCTAATCCCAACCCTAACCATAACCCTAACCACAACCCTAATCCCAACCCTAATCCCAACCCTAACCACAACCCTAACCATAGCCATAACCACAAACCTAACCCCAACATACCCCTAACTCTAATCCCAACCCTAATCCTAATCCCTAACCCTAATCCCTAACCCTAATCCTAACCCTAACCTTAATCCTAACCCTAATTCCAATCCTAACCCTAATTCCAACCCTACAGTTAGGTCCATATATATTTGGACAGAGACAACATTTTCCTAATTTTGGTTCTAGACATTACCACAATGAATATTAAACAAAACAATTCAGATGCAGTTGAAGATCAGACTTTCAGCTTTCATTTGAGGGTATCCACATTATAATTGGATGAAGGGTTTAGGAGTTTCAGCTCCTTAACATGTGCCACCCTGTTTTTAAAAGGGACCAAAAGTAATTGGACATATTAAATAATTGTAAATAAAATGTTCATTTCTAGTACTTGGTTGAAAACCCTTTGTTGGCAATGACTGCCTGAAGTCTTGAACTCATGGACATCACCAGACGCTGTTTCCTCCTTTTTGATGCTCTGCCAGGGGGCGTTATACACTTTTTCCACAGTGCCATGAATTCACGGCACTGTGGTTTAAGTACCCTTAACTACCGCCGTTAAAAGGCGTATTGGCAGTCATTAAGGGGTTAAAGCCATATGATTTTGTTAGAATTACAATCCATAGTCAAAGTAAGGCTTCAGTCAGTAACCAAAAATATTCCTCAGATTATCTATATTGTAAAAAAAAGCATAAATAATAGAATACAGTCAGCAGACCACATACAGTTGAAAGTATAGTATATGTACATCATGCAGTTACATACCAAACAAAGCATACAATCATAAAAAAACAAGACTAATTTTGCTTTGAAATATTAGTGAAGAAATGGAGTATATGTGTAAAATATTAAATATAGAGTGCATGTACAAAGACTAAGACAAAGACTGCAAAGAAAATGTTCTACTCCAACTATATTACTGTGATGATGGATCATCATGAAGAAGTGTGGTATAGGTTGAAATGGAAATGGTCCTATTGGTATTGAAACTACAGAAAGATAAGTAAGCTGAAGAAAAAAATGACAAGCACATACAAGAAACCTTATTAAGCTCACCGGATTGTATGATATCAAGAACAATATATATATATATATATATATATACAGTACAGACCAAAAGTTTGGACACACCTTCTCATTCAAAGAGTTTTCTTTATTTTCATGACTATGAAAATTGTAGATTCACTCTGAAGGCATCAAAACTATGAATGAACACATGTGGAATTATATAATTAACAAAAAGTGTGAACAACTGAAAATACTGTGTCTTATATTCTAGGTTCTTCAAAGTAGCCACCTTTTGCTTTGATTACTGCTTTGCACACTCATGGCATTCTCTTGATGAGCTTCAAGAAGTAGTCACTGGAAATGGTCTTCCAACAGTCTTGAAGGAGTTCCCAGAGATGCTTAGCACTTGTTGGCCTTTTTGCCTTCACTCTGCAGTCCAGCTCACCCCAAACCATCTTGATTGGGTTCAGGTCTGGTGACTGTGGAGGCCAGGTCATCTGGCGTAGCTCCCCATCACTCTCCTTCTTGGTCAAATAGCCTTTACACAGCCTGGAGGTGTGTTTGGGGTCATTGTCCTGTTGAAAAATAAATGATGGTCCAACTAAACGCAAACCGGATGGAATAGCATGCTGCTGCAAGATGCTGTGGTAGCCATGCTGGTTCAGCATGCTTTCAATTTTGAATAAATCCCCAACAGTGTCACCAGCAAAGCACCCCCACACCATCACACCTCCTCCTCCATGCTTCACGGTGGGAACCAGGCATGTAGAGTCCATCCGTTCACCTTTTCTGCGTCACACAAAGACACGGTGGTTGGAATCAAAGATCTCAAATTTGGACTCATCAGACCAAAGCACAGATTTCCACTGGTCTAATGTCCATTCCTTGTGTTCTTTAGACCAAACAAGTCTCTTCTGCTTGTTGCCTGTCCTTAGCAGTGGTTTCCTAACACCTATTTTATCATGACGGCCTGCTGCACAAAGTCTCCTCTTAACAGTTGTTGTAGAGACGTGTCTGCTGCTAGAACTCTGTGTGGCATTGACCTGGTGTCTAATCTGAGCTGCTGTTAACCTGCGATTTCTGAGGCTGGTGACTCGGATGAACTTATCCTCCACAGCAGAGGTGACTCTTGGTCTTCCTTTCCTGGGGCGGTCCTCATGTGAGCCAGTTTCTTTGTAGCGCTTGATGGTTTTTGCCACTGCACTTGGGGACACTTTCAAAGTTTTCCCAATTTTTCAGACTGATTGACATTCATTTTCAGTAATGATGGCCACTCGTTTTTCTTTACTTAGCTGCTTTTTTCTTGCCATAATACAAATTCTAACAGACTATTCAGTAGGACTATCAGCTGTGTATCTGCCAGACTTCTGCACAATGCAACTGATGGTCCCAACCCCATTTATAAGGCAAGAAATCCCACTTATTAAACCTGACAGGGCACACCTGTGAAGTGAAAACCATTTCGGGTGACTACCTCTTGAAGCTCCAATATAGTTGAAACAACAAGGCGCTCAAAATAATAAGTCTCTGGTAGGTGCACAAGTAGGGTATCCAGCCCGTTTTGTAGAAGTAGTAATGAACTTGGCACTCAATATTTGTTGAAAAAGAAGATTCAATTTTTATTGGCATCCAGGTGAAGTTTAATTCTAAACGTTTTCGGTCCAACATAAGACCTTCATCAGAGAATCTCTTTGAGATTTACTGTTCAGGACACATATAAAGAAAATTACAATTAGAAATAAAAAAATCAGAAAATATAGCAAAATACCACATGATGCATAGTGACAAGTGAAAAGGGGAGAGGAAATAAGAAAACAATCACTCTAGTAAAAAAAAATGGCATATCATAGAGTACGGATATACGGGATCGTTCCATATAAAAGTGATCCTCAGAAGTACACGGTCTACATTTCTTCACTGATTGGTATGTTAAAGAGACTGTGTTCAGGAAAAAAATGCAAAACATTTTATATCAAATTCAGATAGATGGTGTTCATAAAGTAAAGATAAATTCTACGTAGTGAAAGGATATAGGTGCTCCAAGACATTGGGTGCATGATTTGGCACGTTCACAGAATTTTATTGGGCTGTTTATATTATATGCACAAAGACTTTTTTTCAGGTCCTCCTGGGAGGAAAGAGAAGGGTGAATATCAGATTGGTATATCATATACTAAAGCTGCACAGTGAAGTGAAAATTTCTGATACAGAGTAAATAATTAATAGTAGAGTAAATATCCTATAAAGAGGAAAAAACATAACCGGGTAATGGAAGGGTTAAGAAGGGTGTCTCTATATTTACCTGGATGCTGTGTAAATAGCGCTAAAGGTAAGGCGACTAGTTGTCGCCAATTGGTTTGCGCTGAAAGAAAATATATATGCACAGGGTTAGCAAAAGCACGGTGTAAGCCATGGTTATGTAAGTAGGAGTAGAGCGCCTTGCAAGTTATTCAAATACCTGTAATGATGGCCCCTCTGGTATGCAGTCTGAACCACTGGGTTAAACAGCGCTAGGAGTATGGCGGCAGTCGTCATGTAAGTGATCTGTATAAGGTATAGCGCAGTGCGAGCTATAAACCGTTTCTATTACCTGAAATGGTGTCCCTTATGGCGTGCCGTCAGTACCGCTGTATGCGGAGGAGACCATGTGTATGTAGGAGACTTCCGGGCTTATATCCCTGTCAAGACAATGTGATGTGCCTCGTCATCGCGGTCACATGATCAAATGGTTCGCGCTTGCGCTGGAGGCACAAGAGCGTTATGTGGATTTGCAGCTTAGGCCTCTTTCCCACTTCAGTTTTTTTGCATCAGTCATAATCCGCCAAAAGGACGGATGGCGGATCCGTTGTAGTACTGATGACAACGGATGCCACCCGTCCGTTTTTTTGACGGATCCGACAAATGAACAATTTTAAGGGAATCGCAGCCTGGAAAAGGAGAGAGAGAGAGAGAGAGAGAGAGAGAAGGATGGTGACGGACAGCAACTTTTGGCGGATCCGCAAAAAAAACGGATGCAGCGGACGGCAATCCGTCACAATCCGCCAATAATGGAAGTCAATGGGGAAAAAACGGATCCTCAAAAAAAAAATTGCGGATCCGTTTTTTTCAAAACCTGGCGGATTGTGACTGATTGTAAAAAACTGAAGTGTGAAAGAGGCCTAAGCTGACATGTCTTTACATCATAGCGCCTGCATTGTAAGAGGGATAATCAATGCGCATGTCAGTGTGGGAAGCACTCCACACCAATGTACCATGTAAAGGGCATGTGAGGGGAGGTTTAGGTTGAGATGTATATCAGTGTGTTTCTATTGTGTAAGGATGATAAAATTGCAGGCGAGCTTCCATGAATAATTGTGGCTAACCATATAACATGAGTGATGTCAGCAATGGTAGGGACACCCATAATTACATGTATCTAAAGGCAAAAATCCCTTTGAGATCTATGGGGAAACAATGGAGGAAAAGATGAGGGGTTGGGGAGGGGGAGGGGGGAGGGGAAATCACTCTGAGAAAAGTATATGGCATGAATTGTACCTAGTGCACTAGAAGAAATTATTCTAAACAAGTCCAGTATAGACAGTGAATGAACAGGAATGTTTATGGATAGCACACTATAAACAAACTATTTGTGGTCTCTGTAATCTCTACCGAGAGAACAGAGGTGCCCAGTAGGAAGGTGAGAAGCAGATCTAACGGTTCTAATGAAAAGAGGAAAAAGGGGAGAAATCAAATTAGTGTTAATACTTATACTGGTAGAAAATTTCAAAAAACCATATTTTACAGATAAAAAACTTTTGTTTCACAAAAAACTTTGAACATCATTAGAGTTGAGCGAATTTTGTTTTTTTATGGTCGAGTTTCGTTTCGTGAAACCCGACTTTTCCAAAAGTCGGGTCGAGCAAGATCGGCCGATTATAGGGAAAAGTCGGGGTCGTCCCGAAACACGAAACCCAATGTAAGTCAATGGGGAATAAAAGTCGGCAGTGAGAGGAGGACAGGAAACACACCTACAGTGCTCATTTGAATGCCAAAAGCATCAATTCTTCTTACTTAAGCTGGTCAACCTTAATTAACTTCATAATACAAGTTACGCACTGAAAAATGGGGGTTATTTGGCTAAAGTTGTGAGGGGGTAGGGCTGGCTCCAGGTTTTCATGTGCCCTGGGCGAAAGAGCGCCCCTTTAACACATACCACAACTCATCATGCTCCGATACGGCAGAGAAATAGCGGTATAGTACAATGAAAAATACTTCACTTTTTACATCTCATGACGAGGCCCATCTATTTCTCCATACAGAATCATTGGTCCCATATAATGTTTGAAACAGTATATGATGCGCTCCACATAATGCTACAGTATATGTTGGTCCCCATGGATGAAGCTACACTGTCTTATGGGCCCAAATAATGCTCCAAACATAATGGGCCCCATTTCTAATGCTCTAGTGTATAATGGGCCCTGTAAATGCTGCTCCTCGTCGTCCCCATCTTCCATCTCACTGCACAATATTTCAACCTTGCAAGTGCTGTGATTCTGAGCAAGCAGGGGGGGCCCACTCGTTGGCGACGGCACTGGCACAGGGCCCCTGATAGTACGGTGGTGTGTCTGATGGCGGGTGGGCCGAACCTGCACTTTCATCTGCAGCTTCCTCTTTGTCACCGTGTAAGATGGAACTGTATATGGGAAGGGTAACCTGAGTTTCATCAGGGTCAGATTCAGGCCGTGTAGCGTGCGAGGGGAATGTAGTGGTCTGGGTCAATGTACCAGCAGATTCATCGAGCAGTGGCTGGGCATCAGTGCACTTGTGTCGCCCCCAGGAGTACGGTCGCCACAGTGGCATTACCTTCCTCTTAGGGAGTGTGATGTCATGCTTGGGAGCAACGAAGGATCTCTCTAGCAGGTTAACTGATTGGGCGGCGTTATTCCCACGAGTCATGACCCTCCAAACAGCGTTCATGAAGGCAAAGTGTTTGTTTTACATGGGCAGTAGGGTTGCAAAGCTGAACCTTAAAGGAATGTCCAGAAGGGCACCACCAGGAGTGGAGCCTACGGCGTAATTTGACTCAACACGGGCAACCTCAACCATGCCAGCTACAGAACAGATGCACACATTGCAAGCTTAATTCCGTTAACGAACGAGACTCCGTCATGCCCCGCGGTCCGAGTCCGGCTTACTAGAGGGACACGTGAGGCTCTGGCACATGAGATTGGCCAATAACTGGTGTGTCATGCCCTTACATGTCCGTGGCTGAATGTGCGCTACACTGAAAAGGCCAGCGTTTGTCGCTTACAGGTGCAGATAACCCGCTGAACAACGTTAGTGATGGGGATCACTGATTACAATTATTACTCGTGAACGATGATTTCCCAGTAAGTGCAGGTCAACCGCAGTTCCGGAATTAGGCCTAACCGTCATTCCTGAAAAAATGAAAAACTTACGTGTGCAAACCACAGGTGCTGTAGCTTGCTTAACAGCTCGCCAGCCGTTCTCACGCCCAGTATGGATTACACGTGATTGCACAAAGGTGAGAAAGGGTACCGTATCCCCGGATAACATGTATGGATAGCGTACACATTCAAAAGATATGTCTATACATCAGGAGGCAGGCTCAGACGGTGTTAGGCCCAGTATGGCTTGCACGTGATTGCACAAAGGTGAGAAAGGGTACCGTATCCCCGGATAACATGTATGGATAGTGTACACATTCAAAAGATATGTCTATACATCAGGAGGCAGGCTCAGACGGCGTTAGGCCCAGTATGGCTTGCACATGATTGCACAAAGGTGAGAAAGGGTACCGTATCCCCGGATAACATGTATGGATAGCGTACACATTCAAAAGATATGTCTATACATCAGGAGGCAGGCTCAGACGGTGTTAGGCCCAGTATGGCTTGCAAGTGATTGCACAAAGGTGAGAAAGGGTACCGTATCCCCGGATAACATGTATGGATAGCGTACACATTCAAAAGATATGTCTATACATCAGGTGGCAGGCTCAGACGGTGTCAGGCACAGTATGGATTTGACGGCCCAGACTACACAGCGGAGGAGCAGGGAGAGGTAAAGATTGCAAATGCTGGGGCCCTGCCCAAGCAAGGGGGGCCCACTCGTGGGCGTCGGTACTGGCACTGGGCCCCTCATAGTACGGCGGTGTGTCTGACGGCGGGTGTGCACCACCACCGTCAGAGACACTTGATTGCACTATGAGGGACCCTGTGCCAGTGCCCGCGCCCAAGAGTCGGCCTACCCACCTGTCCAGGGCAACGGCACTCGCACGGTGTCGTGCGCTAGGTGGTGACCCCCGGCCATGGGGGGGGAGGCAGCACAGTTAGGGAGTTTTAGAAAGTGGCATATGTTGATGTTGGACATTCAGCTGATGCAAAAGGCGAAATAGGTCAAGTCCCAGGAAGAGGTGGACCAAAGCAAGTCATTTTTCTGTCATCCTATGTGTCATCAGGGGAAGGTGGGACAAAATCCTTGGAAACCCATGCATGGTTCATTTTAATGAAGGTTAGATCATCCACATTTTGGGTTGACAGACGGGTCCTTTTTTCTGTCAGGATTGATCCAGCTGCACTGAAGACTCTTTCCGATAGCACACTTGCAGCTGGGCAAGCGCGCTCCTGTAAGGCATATTGTGCAAATTCAGGCCAGGTGTCCAGTTTAGCGGCCCAATAGTCAAAGGGGAATGACCTGTGTGGGAGAACATCGATATGGGAGGAAAAGTAGTTTGTAACCATAGTTGACAACTGCTGTCTCCTGTCACTTTCCATCGATGCTGTATTACCAGTTGTGTGAGCGGTACTTGAAAAATCAGTCCACAACATTGTCATGAAACCCCTGTCTCCAACGCCACTTCTGCTGTGTGCACCATAAACACCTCTGCCAAGCTGCCCCCGGCCCGTACGGCTCGTGTGAGAACCATCACCGCTGCTGTGTGCTGGGAATGCCTCAAGCAACCGATTTACCAGAGTTGCTTGTTTATTAGCCAATATTAGGTCAAGGTTCTCCTGTGGCATGATGTTTTGTAATTTGCCTTTATAGCGTGGATCCAGGATGCTGGCCAACCAGTAGTCGTCATCGTTCATCATTTTGGCAATGCGGGGGTCCCTTTTTAGGATCCGCAAGGCATAATCTGACATGTGGGCCAATGTTCCCGGTGTCAATGATGCACTGCGAGTGCTGGTTGGAGGAGCACTTTCTGGCAAATCCAAATCCCTCCAGTCACGCACAAACCCTGTACCAGACCTTGCCACGCCAACATTTTCACTTGCCCCACGAGATGCATCCTCCTCCCCTAAGTAATCATCCCCATCATCATCCTCCTCCTCCTCTTCTTCCTCCAACTCGTCCAGGAGAGGTCCCTGAGCAGACAATGGCTGAATGTCATCAACGATTCCCTCCACCTCTTCCTCCTCGTCAACATTGGCTGCAGACGCCTGCTCCTTAAGGTGCGTCAAAGTTTGCATGAGCAGACGCATAAGTGGGATGCTCATGCTTAGGATGGCGTCGTCTGCGCTTACCAGCCGTGTGCATTCCTCAAAACACTGAAGGACTTTACAGAGGTCTTTCAGCTTCGACCACTGCACACCTGTCAACTCCATGTCTGCTCTCAAAGTGCCTGGCCGTGTATCCTCCCACAAATGCATTATGGCCTGCCTCTGCTCGCACAGCCGCTCCACCATGTGCAGGGTGGAGTTCCACCTTGTTGCAATGTCGATAATGAGGCGGTGGTTGGGAAGGAGGAGCAATCGCTGCAGCTTCTGCATACGAACGGAGTGTACAGGCGACCGGCGGATGTGCGCGCACAGTCTTCGCACCTTATGGAGCAGGGCTGTTAACTCCGGATAATTTTTGAGGAAGCACTGCACCACCAGGTTCAAGGTGTGAGCCAAGCAAGGTATGTGGCTGAGTTTTGAAAGGGCTATGGCTGCCACAAAATTACGGCCGTTATCACTAACTACCTTGCCTGCCTCAAGATGTACACTGCCCAGCCATGACTCAGTTTGTCACTTCAAGTACTCGGCCAGCACCTCGGCGGTGTGTCTGTCGCCCAAACACATCATCTGCAACACAGCCTGCTGACGCTTTCCACTAGCTGCTCGATAGGGGGACACCTCGTGTGCAACAGTGGCAGCTGCAGATGGAGTGCTCGTACGACTGCGCTCTGTGGACGAGCTTTCGCTTCTGGAGGAGGAGGAAGAGGGTGGAACACCTACAGCCAACTGTTTCCTATACCGTGGGCTAGGCAGCACTGTCCCACCACCGCTGTCCCCTGTGGATCCTGCATCCACCACATTAACCCAGTGCGCAGTGATGGACACGTAACGGCCCTGGCCATGCCGACTGGACCATGCATCAGTTGTGAGGTGCACCTTTCCACTCACTGACTGCTTGAGTGCATGGACAATGCGGTCTTTCACATGATGGTGGAGGGCTGGGATGGCTTTGCGAGAGAAGTGGCGACTGGGTAGGTCATAGCGTGGTACTGCATAGGCCATGAGTTCGCGGAAAGCTGCGCTTTCCACCAACCGATAGGGCATCATCTCAAACGAAATTAGTTTGGCAATGTGGGCGTTCAAACCCAGTGTACGCGGATGAGAGACTGAGTACTTTCTTGACCTACTCATAGTGTCTGGGAGGGTGAGCTGGACTTGAGAGCTGCATATGGTGGAAGTAGCGGTGGACAGGGCGGACTGAGAGAGGGTTGATGATGGTGATGGAGTTGGTGTTCTTTCTGATGGCCTAGATTCAGTATTTCGTTGATATAACAGTGGGATTCCCTGACTGCTGTGGCCTTGCAACGACACCTCAACATTTACTGCTGTGCTAACCGGTGGGCTTACAGTGGGGGAAACAATGTAGCATTGCTGACTACCTTCTTTGTGATCAGTTGCACATGTGGCACTTGAGGTTTGGTGTTGTGTCCACGCTTGCAAGTGCATGCTGGTTAAATGTCTAAGCATGCAACTGGTATTCCAATTTTTCAGATATTTCCCTCGGCTAAAGGTCTTTGCGCACTTCTTACAGATAACCTTGGCCTGATCATGAGTATTTTGTTCAAAAAAGTGCCACACTGCACTCTTCCTACTTTGGCAGACATTTTGCGGCCTAGCACGCTGTGATGTTTTGACCCTCTGGACAAGCTGTCCAGCAACTCTTTTGATTTTTGGAACCTGTCTTTGGAGTGCTCCGGGCCTGCCAGATAACAGCTGTTGCGATGTCGATGTCTGCTGTGGATGCTCCTCATCTGAGCTATTGGAAGCAGCACCCTCTTCCCCCAATGGATGCCAATCTGGGTCAACAACTGGATCATCCATCACCTCCTCTTCAATGTCATGTGCACCTTCCTCTGTGTCACCGTGTATGGTGGCATAGTGTGCGGGAAGGGGCACCTGAGTCTCATCAGGGTCAGAATCTGGCTCTGTACACTGCGAGGACAATGTAGTGCTCTGAGTGAATGTACCAGCAGAATCATCTATCAGCGGCTGTGCATCAGTGCACTCCATGTCAGATTCATCTTGGCCTGGGTAATTCACCATTTCACTTGATAATCCAGGCATGGTATGTGAAAACAGCTCCATGGAGTAATCAGTAGTATGGCCTGCGTCATCCTTCAATCTTGGTTGGGGTGAGGGACACAAGGAAAGTTGTGGTTCATGAACATGAGCCTCCAATGACGACTCAGTGCTTTTAATTTTTACAACTTCAGAAGAGGAGGCGATAGAGCTGGAGGCTGAGTCAGCAATGTAAGACAAAACTTTTTCCTGATGCTCTGGCGTTAAAAGCGGTTTGCCAACTCCTAGAAAACTAAGCCTTCGAAGCCTTATGGAGCCAGACGATGACGCAGGCTCAACACCTCCTGCATTCGGTCCTATTTTGCTTTTGCCACTACCATCAGATCCACCACCAACACCATCATTACCAGCTGCCAACCCCCGCCCAATTCCACGGCCTCTTCCACCAGCCTTCCTCATTTTTGGTAGAAATGTAGACAAAATCCAACAAACTATATAGTAATGTAAAACAAGGTACAAGGTGTCTATAGGACAGGGTAGATTTAGATTTTCTGCAGACACTTGTGGACACTGGACACTTGGATTGCGTGAGGCCCACTGAATATCAGAGCGCTATGTCACAGGCTCGATGGCACAGGTGTGAAAAAAGTGACTACAGGATAAGGGAGATTTTGAATTTCTGCAGACACTTGTGGACACTGGACACTTTTGGATTGTGAGGCCCACTGAATATCAGAGCGCTATGTCACAGGCTCGATGGCACAGGTGTGAAAAAAGTGACTACAGGACAAGGGAGATTTTGAATTTCTGCAGACACTTGTGGACACTGGACACTTGGATTGTGTGAGGCCCACTGAATATCAGAGCGCTATGTCACAGGCTCGATGCAGCAGGTGTGAAAAAAGTGACTACAGGATAAGGGAGATTTTGAATTTCTGCAGACACTTGTGGACACTGGACACTTTTGGATTGTGTGAGGCCCACTGAATATCAGAGCGCTATGTCACAGGCTCGATGGCACAGGTGTGAAAAAAGTGACTACAGGATAAGGGAGATTTTGAATTTCTGCAGACACTTGTGGACACTGGACACTTGGATTGTGTGAGGCCCACTGAATATCAGAGCGCTATGTCACAGGCTCGATGCAGCAGGTGTGAAAAAAGTGACTACAGGATAAGGGAGATTTTGAATTTCTGCAGACACTTGTGGACACTGGACACTTTTGGATTGTGTGAGGCCCACTGAATATCAGAGCGCTATGTCACAGGCTCGATGGCACAGGTGTGAAAAAAGTGACTACAGAATAAGGGAGATTTTGAATTTCTGCAGACACTTGTGGACACTGGACACTTTTGGATTGTGTGAGGCCCACTGAATATCACAGCGCTATGTCACAGGCTCGATGGCACAGGTGTGAAAAAAGTGAATTGTAGAATTGGGCAGAATAGGAATCTCCCTAGAGTGTAGGTCTGTAAGAACGGAACAAGTCCTCCACTTATCCTTCCACAGTGACACACAGATAGCTTCACTGTGGCTGTGATAACAGCCGTTACATGGTACTGTGTGAGGAGCGTACACCGCTGTATGGTGTGAATAAATGCACGCTCAGTACCTCAGCAGGACAAAAAAAAAAATTGGGATTGCTTTTAAAAAAGCAGTTTGCAGAGCAGTGGGGAAACAGCAATGCAGCTGTCAGGAAGCCTAAGAAGGCAGCCTAACAACCAACACCGCTGATCCACCACAATATAGCCTCCCCTTGCACTGCACACACAGTGACTGGTGTGTTGCACAGGCAAAATCGCTAGCAGCAGAAGCAGTTTTTTTTTCTTCTTCCCTGCCTAACGCTCTCCCTACAGAATCAGCAACCTCTCCCTATGCTAAGATCGGCAGAAGTAAGATGGCGGTCGGCGTGCACGCCCTTTTATAACCCCTGTGACGCCCACCAAAGCAAGCCAATCACTTGCATGCCCTTCTGAAAGATGGTGGTGACCCCTGCCTATGTCATCACGTTGCCCACAGTGTCCGTGGATCCTGATTGGCTGAAAAAGAGCGCTAAACAAACTTTTGAAACGCGACTTTGGCGCGTAAGTCGCCCGACCTCGTGGCCGACCTCATCCTAGGGTCGGGTTTCGTTTCATGAAACCCGACTTTGCCAAAAGTCGGCGACTTTTGAAATTGTTAGACCCGTTTCGCTCAACTCTAAACATCATATTCTCTGTTTAGTCCTTTTGGTTCCAAGGTTTGGAGTCTAAAGTTCCAGCATGCTTCCCTCCTTGTGAGAGTTTTGGTCCTATTTTGACATCTTCTGCTGGGTTCCACTTGTTCCAAAACTTGGAATTTGAGGTGAGATATGCTATGTCCTTTTTCAAGGAAATGATGAGGTAAAGGGGGGGGTGTTCTTTTACACCTAATGTTTGATTTGTGTTGGGATATTCTATCCCTCACCATCTGTGTTGTTTCGCCTACATAGGCCAAGCCACATGGACATTTGATCAAGTAGACCACGTGTGTTGATTCACATGTGAAAAAAACTTTAACCGGAATAGCTTCACCAGTCTGGGGGTGGAAGATCTGATCCCCTCTCTGTATATTGTTGCATTGTAGACATGTTAGACAGGGAAAACTCCCTCATTTCTGTGTCTGGAGAAATGTCTGTCTTGGTACTAATGTACCCGACCCTGCATCCGCTCTGACTAGTTTGTATCTCAGATTTCTAGGTCTACGATAGCATGGGAGAAAGTTTTGTTGGAATTCTGGAATTTCAGGATAACTACTGGATAATATCTTCCAGTGTCTATATGTTAGGAGTGGTGGAAGGCACTAAAAAAAATAAATAATTAAAGTGCCTTCGCCACTCGGGGTCCACCGTGCGGTGGATGACAAAACCGCTGCTGAGAGAGGCAGAGCACTAAAGTGGTAATATGCACAGGGCACTAACTCACCCAGATGCAAAAAGGCAAGCTCTGCTAAATGACACAGAGCTGCAGGGAAAAATGATACCAAAAGTATCGCTGAGCCTGTTAACAGCACAGGATCTCAGCGGCACACGTGCGGTAGCCGGAAACCAGAGTAGTTAAATACAGTCACTACAACCGAGCGGACTTACCGTGTACACGTGCGCTCGGCTTCGCAACTGCGCACGCCTGGACAGGCTGAAACCGCAAATATCGCAAGCGCGATGCAGGACGTTAAGCTGCTGGAAAGAAGGAGCTTGTGCGCACTGGCGCTAGCGCAGGTGCTGACAGAATACCACTCACTCACACAGACGTAATAACCGAGGGAAGGGGTTTCTTAATGAGTTAGTCACCAGTCCAAGCATCCGTCACCATACACACAGCAGCAGTATAAAAATACTAGCGCATGGCATAACGGCCATGCGCACTTTTTATAGCGTACGGGACCTGCCGGAAATCTCCAGAGCCCTGAGCTAAGCCAATGAAATCAGGAGCAGGACCTGAGTACCTGACTCCTCGACTCCAATGGGAGTTTGTCCCGTGGGCATGCTCAGAAGCTGGAAAAAAGGACTTAGCCTCTGGAGACAAATGTGTGAATCTGGATTCCCGCATAGGCATTATAGAACCCAGATTCCTAACACTATTGATGGTGGCCTGGACCTTTCTAAAGTAAGAATGGTATGTATCCACAAAGGGTATACGTGTGCTAGGTGTTTTAGTTATGGGGTTCCTACTTGATCAAGATTCTGTCAATAGTCCCCTAGGGTAACCTGTTGTGAATTCACTTTCTGGCCTATCTATGGTTACTAGTGAAGGTAGTGGAGCTGGTTATATTGACAGAGGGGTCGCGAGTTCTCTTTCCGGGCCCCATCGTTTGCTCAGCCTATTTTCCTACCTGCTTTTGTGTTTTCATCTTGTCTCACCGACAATATATGTTTGGGGACTATCTATTCCTTTGTGGTCTGCTCTGGGGCAGTTTAGATTTCCCCTTTCTTGCTTTAGGCTTATTTAGTTCTCTGGCTGTGTCGAGGAGTCTAGAATCATCGTAGGTACGCTCCACGGCTACTGCTAGTTGTGTAGATAGGATCAGGGGTCTGCAATCCGCTTAGTTACCAACCTCTCTCGTTTTCTGTGGCTTAGCTTGGTCTTGCTTTCCTCCTCAGTGACCAAATCATAACAGTAACCCCTCTCTGTAAATTTATCTGTCATCTCTCCCAATCTTTGTTCTTTCCTGTCCCCATCAGTGACAATTCTGTCAACCCTACAATATTGTGACCTTGGGATGGATTTCTTGATGGCCGGGGGATGGAAGCTATCATAATGTAGAATACTATTTCTGTCCGTTGGTTTAACGTATAAGTCAACCGATAGTTCCCCTTTGTCATCTTTGCAGACTAATGTATCTAGGAAGCTCATTTTCTCTGTGCTGTATTGAAGGCTAAATTTAAGTTCTGGCCAAACATTATTGATATCATTGTCAAACTGTAGTAACTAGAGTTGAGCGAAACGTGTCGAACAATTTCAAAAGTCGCCGACTTTTGGCAAAGTCAGGTTTCATGAAACGAAACCCGACCCTAGGATGAGGTCGGCCACGAGGTCGGCGACTTACGCGCCAAAGTCGCGTTTCAAAAGTTTGTTTAGCGCTCTTTTTCAGCCAATCAGGATCCACGGACACTGTGGGCAACGTGATGACATAGGCAGGGGTCACCACCATCTTTCAGAAGGGCATGCATGTGATTGGCTTGCTTTGGTGGGCGTCACAGGGGTTATAAAAGGGCGTGCACGCCGACCACCATCTTACTTCTGCCGATCTTAGCATAGGGAGAGGTTGCTGATTCTGTAGGGAGAGCGTTAGGCAGGGAAGAAGACAAAAAAACTGCTTCTGCTGCTAGCGATTTTGCCTGTGCAACACACCAGTCACTGTGTGTGCAGTGCAAGGGGAGGCTATATTGTGGTGGATCAGCGGTGTTGGTTGTTAGGCTGCCTTCTAAGGCTTCCTGACAGCTGCATTGCTGTTTCCCCACTGCTCTGCAAACTGCTTTTTTAAAAGCAATCCCAATTTTTTTTTGTCCTGCTAAGGTACTGAGCATGCATTTATTCACACCATACAGCGGTGTACGCTCCTCACACAGTACCGTGTAACGGCTGTTATCACAGCCACAGTGAAGCTATCTGTGTGTCACTGTGGAAGGATAAGTGGAGGACTTGTTCCGTTCTTACAGACCTACACTCTAGGGAGATTCCTATTCTGCCCAATTCTACAATTCACTTTTTTCACACCTGTGCCATCGAGCCTGTGACATAGCGCTGTGAAATTCAGTGGGCCTCACACAATCCAAAAGTGTCCAGTGTCCACAAGTGTCTGCAGAAATTCAAAATCTCCCTTATTCTGTAGTCACTTTTTTCACACCTGTGCCATCGAGCCTGTGACATAGTGCTGTGATATTCAGTGGGCCTCACACAATCCAAAAGTGTCCAGTGTCCACAAGTGTCTGCAGAAATTCAAAATCTCCCCTATCCTGTAGTCACTTTTTTCACACCTGTGCCATCGAGCCTGTGACATAGCGCTGTGATATTCAGTGGGCCTCACACAATCCAAGTGTCCAGTGTACACAAGTGTATGCAGAAATTCAAAATCTCCCTTATCCTGTAGTCACTTTTTTCACACCTGTGCCATCGAGCCTGTGACATAGCGCTCTGATATTCAGTGGGCCTCACACAATCCAAAAGTGTCCAGTGTCCACAAGTGTCTGCAGAAATTCAAAATCTCCCTTATCCTGTAGTCACTTTTTTCACACCTGTGCCATCGAGCCTGTGACATAGCGCTGTGATATTCAGTGGGCCTCACACAATCCAAAAGTGTCCAGTGTCCACAAGTGTCTGCAGAAATTCAAAATCTCCCTTATCCTGTAGTCACTTTTTTCACACCTGTGCCATCGAGCCTGTGACATAGCGCTCTGATATTCAGTGGGCCTCACACAATCCAAGTGTCCAGTGTCCACAAGTGTCTGCAGAAATTCAAAATCTCCCTTATCCTGTAGTCACTTTTTTCACACCTGTGCCATCGAGCCTGTGACATAGCGCTCTGATATTCAGTGGGCCTCCCACAATCCAAGTGTCCAGTGTCCACAAGTGTCTGCAGAAAATCTAAATCTCCCCTGTCCTATAGACACCTTGTACCTTGTTTTACATTACTATATAGTTTGTTGGATTTTGTCTACATTTCTACCAAAAATGAGGAAGGCTGGTGGAAGAGGCCGTGGAATTGGGCAGGGGTTGGCAGCTGGTAATGATGGTGTTGGTGGTGGATCTGATGGTAGTGGCAAAAGCAAAATAGGACCGAATGCAGGAGGTGTTGAGCCTGTGTCATCGTCTGGCTCCATAAGGCTTCGAAGGCTTAGTTTTCTAGGAGTTGGCAAACCGCTTTTAACGCCAGAACATCAGGAAAAAGTTTTGTCTTATATTGCTGACTCAGCCTCCAGCTCTATCGCCTCCTCTTCTGAAGTTGTAAAAAGTAAAAGCACTGAGTCGTCATTGTAGGCTCATGTTCATGAACCACACCTTTCCTTGTGTCCTTCACCCCAACCAAGATTGAAGGATGACGCAGGCCATACTACTGATTACTCCATGGAGCTGTTTTCACATACCATGCCTGGATTATCAAGTGAAATGGTGAATTACCCAGGCCAAGATGAATCTGACATGGAGTGCACTGATGCACAGCCGCTGATAGATGATTCTGCTGGTACATTCACTCAGAGCACTACATTGTCCTCGCAGTGTACAGAGCCAGATTCTGACCCTGATGAGACTCAGGTGCCCCTTCCCGCACACTATGCCACCATACACGGTGACACAGAGGAAGGTGCACATGACATTGAAGAGGAGGTGATGGATGACCCAGTTGTTGACCCAGATTGGCATCCATTGGGGGAAGAGGGTGCTGCTTCCAATAGCTCAGATGAGGAGCATCCACAGCAGACATCGACATCGCAACAGCTGTTATCTGGCAGGCCCGGAGCACTCCAAAGACAGGTTCCAAAAATCAAAAGAGTTGCTGGACAGCTTGTCCAGAGGGTCAAAACATCACAGCGTGCTAGGCCGCAAAATGTCTGCCAAAGTAGGAAGAGTGCAGTGTGGCACTTTTTTGAACAAAATCCTCATGATCAGGCCAAGGTTATCTGTAAGAAGTGCGCAAAGACCTTTAGCCGAGGGAAAAATCTGAAAAATTTGAATACCAGTTGCATGCTTAGACATTTAACCAGCATGCACTTGCAAGAGTGGACACAACACCAAACCTCAAGTGCCACATGTGCAACTGATCACAAAGAAGGTAGTCAGCAACGCTACATTGTTTCCCCCACTGTAAGCCCACCGGTTAGCACAGCAGCAAATGTTGAGGTGTCGTTGCAAGGCCACAGCAGTCAGGGAATCCCACTGTTATATCAACGAAATACTGAATCTAGGCCATCAGAAAGAACACCAACTCCATCACCATCATCAACCCTCTCTCAGTCCACCCTGTCCACCGCTACTTCCACCATATGCAGCTCTCAAGTCCAGCTCACCCTCCCAGACACTATGAGTAGGTCAAGAAAGTACTCAGTCTCTCATCCGCGTACACTGGGTTTGAACGCCCACATTGCCAAACTAATCTCGTTTGAGATGATGCCCTATCGGTTGGTGGAAAGCGCAGCTTTCCGCGAACTCATGGCCTATGCAGTACCACGCTATGACCTACCCAGTCGCCACTTCTTCTCTCGCAAAGCCATCCCAGCCCTCCACCATCATGTGAAAGACCGCATTGTCCATGCACTCAAGCAGTCAGTGAGTGGAAAGGTGCACCTCACAACTGATGCATGGTCCAGTCGGCATGGCCAGGGCCGTTACGTGTCCATCACTGCGCACTGGGTTAATGTGGTGGATAGAGGGTCCACAGGGGACAGCGGTGGTGGGACAGTGCTGCCTAGCCCACAGTATAGGAAACAGTTGGCTGTAGGCGTTCCACCCTCCTCCTCCTCCTCCTCCTCCAGAAGCGAAAGCTCGTCCACAGAGCGCAGTCGTACGAGCACTCCATCTGCAGCTGCCACTGTTGCACACGAGGTTTCCCCCTATCGAGCAGCTAGTGGAAAGCGTCAGCAGGCTGTGTTGCAGATGATGTGTTTGGGCGACAGACACACCGCCGAGGTGCTGGCCGAGTACTTGAAGCGACAAACTGAGTCATGGCTGGGCAGTGTACATCTTGAGGCAGGCAAGGTAGTTAGTGATAACGGCCGTAATTTTGTGGCAGCCATAGCCCTTTCAAAACTCAGCCACATACCTTGCTTGGCTCACACCTTGAACCTGGTGGTGCAGTGCTTCCTCAAAAATTATCCGGAGTTAACAGCCCTGCTCCAGAAGGTGCGAAGACTGTGCGCGCACATCCGCCGGTCGCCTGTACACTCCGTTCGTATGCAGAAGCTGCAGCGATTGCTCCACCTTCCCAACCACCGCCTCATTATCGACATTGCAACAAGGTGGAACTCCACCCTGCACACGGTGGAGCGGCTGTGCGAGCAGAGGCAGGTCATAATGCATTTGTGGGAGGATACACGGCCAGGCACTTTGAGAGCAGACATGGAGTTGACAGGTGTGCAGTGGTCGAAGCTGAAAGACCTCTGTAAAGTCCTTCAGTGTTTTGAGGAATGCACACGGCTGGTAAGCGCAGACGACGCCATCCTAAGCATGAGCATCCCATTTATGCGTCTGCTCATGCAAACTTTGACGCACTTTAAGGAGCAGGCGTCTGCAGCCAATGTTGACGAGGAGGAAGAGGTGGAGGGAATCCTTGATGACATTCAGCCATTGTCTGCTCAGGGACCTCTCCTGGACGAGTTGGAGGAAGAAGAGGAGGAGGAGGAGGATGATGATGGGGATGATTACTTAGGGGAGAAGGATGCATCTCGTGGGGCAAGTGAAAATGTTGGCGTGGCAAGGTCTGGTACAGGGTTTGTGCGTGACTGGAGGGATGTGGATTTGCCAGAAAGTGCTCCTCCAACCAGCACTCGCAGTGTATCATTGACACCGGGAACATTGGCCCACATGTCAGATTATGCCTTGCGGATCCTAAAAAGGGACCCCCGCATTGCCAAAATGATGAACGATGACAACTACTGGTTGGCCAGCATCCTGGATCCACGCTATAAAGGCAAATTACAAAACATCATGCCACAGGAGAACCTTGACCTAATATTCGCTAATAAACAAGCAACTCTGGTAAATCGGTTGCTTGAGGCATTCCCAGCACACAGCAGCGGTGATGGTTCTCACACGAGCCGTACGGGCCGGGGGCAGCTTGGCAGAGGTGTTCATGGTGCACACAGCAGAAGTGGCGTTGGAGACAGGGGTTTCATGACAATGTTGTGGACTGATTTTTCAAGTACCGCTCACACAACTGGTAATACAGCATCGATGGAAAGTGACAGGAGACAGCAGTTGTCAACTATGGTTACAAACTACTTTTCCTCCCATATCGATGTTCTCCCACACAGGTCATTCCCCTTTGACTATTGGGCCGCTAAACTGGACACCTGGCCTGAATTTGCACAATATGCCTTACAGGAGCTCGCTTGCCCAGCTGCAAGTGTGCTATCGGAAAGAGTCTTCAGTGCAGCTGGATCAATCCTGACAGAAAAAAGGACCCGTCTGTCAACCCAAAATGTGGATGATCTAACCTTCATTAAAATGAACCATGCATGGGTTTCCAAGGATTTTGTCCCACCTTCCCCTGATGACACATAGGGTGACAGAAAAATGACTTGCTTTGGTCCACCTCTTCCTGGGACTTGACCTATTTCGCCTTTTGCATCAGCTGAATGTCCAACATCAACATATGCCACTTTCTAAAACTCCCTAACTGTGCAGCCTCCCCCTCCCATGGCCGGGGGTCACCACCTAGCGCACGACACCGTGCGAGTGCCGTTGCCCTGGACAGGTGGGTAGGCCGACTCTTGGGCGCGGGCACTGGCACAGGGTCCCTCATAGTGCAATCAAGTGTCTCTGAAGGTGGTGGTGCACACCCGCCGTCAGACACACCGCCGTACTATGAGGGGCCCAGTGCCAGTACCGACGCCCACGAGTGGGCCCCCCTTGCTTGGGCAGGGCCCCAGCATTTGCAATCTTTACCTCTCCCTGCTCCTCCGCTGTGTAGTCTGGGCCGTCAAATCCATACTGTGCCTGACACCGTCTGAGCCTGCCTCCTGATGTATAGACATATCTTTTGAATGTGTACGCTATCCATACATGTTATCCGGGGATACGGTACCCTTTCTCACCTTTGTGCAATCACGTGCAAGCCATACTGGGCCTAACACCGTCTGAGCCTACCTCCTGATGTATAGACATATCTTTTGAATGTGTACGCTATCCATACATGTTATCCGGGGATACGGTACCCTTTCTCACCTTTGTGCAATCACGTGCAAGCCATACTGGGCCTAACACCGTCTGAGCCTGCCTCCTGATGTATAGACATATCTTTTGAATGTGTACGCTATCCATACATGTTATCCGGGGATATGGTACCCTTTCTCACCTTTGTGCAATCACGTGCAAGCCATACTGGGCCTAACACCGTCTGAGCCTGCCTCCTGATGTATAGACATATCTTTTGAATGTGTACGCTATCCATACATGTTATCCGGGGATACGGTACCCTTTCTCACCTTTATGCAATCACGTGTAATCCATACTGGGCGTGAGAACGGCTGGCGAGCTGTTAAGCAAGCTACAGCACCTGTGGTTTGCACACGTAAGTTTTTCATTTTTTCAGGAATGTCGGTTAGGCCTAATTCCGGAACTGCGGTTGACCTGCACTTACTGGGAAATCATTGTTCGCGAGAAATAATTGTAATCAGTGATCCCCATCACTAACGTTGTTCAGCGGGTTATCTGCACCTGTAAGCGACAAACGCTGGCCTTTTCAGTGTAGCGCACATGCAGCCACGGACATGTAAGGGCATGACACACCAGTTATTGGCCAATCTCATGTGCCAGAGCCTCACGTGTCCCTCTAGTAAGCCGGACTTGGACCGCGGGGCATGACGGAGTCTCGTTCGTTAACGGAATTAAGCTTGCAATGTGTGCATCTGTTCTGTAGCTGGCATGGTTGAGGTTGCCCGTGTTGAGTCAAATTACGCCGTAGGCTCCACTCCTGGTGGTGCCCTTCTGGACATTCCTTTAAGGTTCAGCTTTGCAACCATACTGCCCACGTAAAACAAACACTTTGCCTTCATGAACGCTGTTTGGAGGGTCATGACTCGTGGGAATAACGCCGCCCAATCAGTTAACCTGCTAGAGAGATCCTTCGTTGCTCCCAAGCATGACATCACACTCCCTAGGAGGAAGGTAATGCCACTGTGGCGACCGTACTCCTGGGGGACACACAAGTGCACTGATGCCCAGCCACTGCTCGATGAATCTGCTAGTACATTGACCCAGACCACTACATTCCCCTCGCACGCTACACGGCCTGAATCTGACCCTGATGAAACTCAGGTTACCCTTCCCATATACAGTTCCATCTTACACGGTGACAAAGAGGAAGCTGCAGATGAAAGTGCAGGTTCGGCGCACCCGCCATCAGACATACCACCGTACTATCAGGGGCCCTGTGCCAGTGCCGTCGCCAGCGAGTGGGCCCCCCCTGCTTGCTCAGGATCACAGCACTTGCAGCGTTGAAATACTGTGCAGTGAGATGGAAGATGGGGACGACGAGGAGTCCAGACTAGTACAGGGATTCCCTAGCGAGGAGACTTATTTGATTGTTTTCAATGTTGGGACAGCAATTTTTGGGGAGCACTATACTCTGGAGAATGATAGATGGGGCCAACCATACACTGGAACATTCCAAAGGTGGACATCAGACACTGGAGCAGCATTTACAGGGCCCATTATACACTAGAGCATTAGAAATGGGGCCCATTATGTTTGGAGCATTATTTGGGCCCATAAGACAGTGGAGCTTCATCCATGGGGACCAACATATACTGTAGCATTATGTGGAGCGCATCATATACTGTTTCAAACATTATATGGGACCAATGATTCTGTATGGAGAAATAGATGGGCCTCGTCATGAGATGTAAAAAGTGTAGTATTTTTCATTGTACTATACCGCTATTTCTCTGCCGTATCGGAGCATGATGAGTTGTGGTATGTGTTAAAGGGCGCTCTTTCGCCAAGGGCATATGACAACCTGGAGCCAGCCCTACCCCCCCACAACTTTAGACAAATAACCCCCATTTTTCAGTGTGTAACTTGTATTATGAAGTTAATTAAGGTTGACTAGCTTAAGTAAGAAGAATTGATGCTTTTGGCATTCAAATGAGCACTGTAGGTGTGTTTCCTGTCCTCCTCTCACTGCCGACTTTTATTCCCCATTGACTTACATTGGGTTTCGTGTTTCGGGACGACCCCGACTTTTCCCTATAATCGGCCGATCTTGCTCGACCCGACTTTTGGAAAAGTCGGGTTTCACGAAACGAAACTCGACCATAAAAAAACAAAAGTCGCTCAACTCTAGTAACGTATCACTGGTACCATTCCAGATACAAAAAATATTGTCGCTGAATCTAACCCAAACACTAGAGTGTTGTATGAATAGTGGGTGATTATAAACAAAATCTTCCTCAAAACACACCATATAAGCAACGGTGTAAGGGGGTGCTACATGCGAGCCCATCATGGTGCCCTGTCGTTGGATATAGAATGTATCTTGGAAAAGGAAATAATTCTCCTTCAATACGAGTCCTAACAAATCAGAGCAAAAATTGCGTATTTTTATATCGATACCTGCTCCCTCCATGAATCTCTCAGTAGCCTTCATGCCTTTGTCGTATGTAATTGACGTGTTACAGACTGTTCACATCCCACATGACAAGTTTTGAAGATGGTGACAAAGGGCCTAAGGTGTTAATGAGGGTTAGGAAGTCATTTGTGTCTTTCAGAAATGACTTAGTGGTTTTGACCAGTGGTGTAAGTACCTTCTCTAACAGCATTGCAAGTGGTGAAAGGATGGAGTCCGTAGCGGCTACAATGGGATGGCCTGATGGTTTTTCTTGCCTCTTATGTATTTTCGGCAGTATATAAAATACAGGTGTGATGGGATCAGTTTTCAAAAGAAAGTCCCTCAGTTTCTTATCAATGGTGCCTTCTCTCTTATGATGTTCTATGATGGTTTGGATGTTATTGATAATAGACTCGAGGGGGTTGTGAGGAATAGTCATATACACCTCCCTGTCGTTCAATTGTCTATGGATCTCATTAAGATAGTCTATCTTATCCATGACAACTATGGCCCCTCCCTTGTCTGCCGGTTTGATGATTATAGATTTGTCTGAAGATAACTTATCTAAAGCCATTCTTTCTTGTTTGGATAAATTGTTGTGATAATGAAACTTGCCCTGATTCACCTCCCTACTGAGGTGGTATATGTCTCTCTCTACTAAGGAAATGAAAGTTTCAACCGGTGGGCTGTTTTTCGGGGGCATGTAGCTACTGTGTGTTCGAAGTCCTAATTCTTTAAACTGTAGAAGGGTTGGATTGGTTTCGTTGCTATGTTGGGTTGTTGGGAGAAATGTACCTTTAATCTCAGGTTTCTATAAAACCTTTGCAAGTCCATGTTTAACTCAAAGAAATTGAACTTATAGGATGGACAAAATGATAATCCTTTTTGAAGTATCTTCAACTGGTCAACATCTAGATTTTTAGAGGAAATATTAATAACTAATGGTGTGTTACCTGAGATCTGGTCGTTATGTTGGTTCTGGCTTCCCCGGTGGCATTGGCCTCCCTGCCTCATCTTCCTCTTTGGAGGCCCCGGTTTGGGCCTAAAAAAGTTGTTGAGGTAGCGTTGTTGGTTGTACCAGATCTGCTGTCTGCTGATCCAGAGGAACTTTGTGAAGTTCGACGTCTGGGGAAGCGTTGTGTATCCCGCCATCCATACACCCGATTCTGCAGGTAGTTTTCCGTGTCCCGCAAGAACTTGGATCTCTTCCTTTTCTCTAGATCTGACCTGTGTGTAAGTAGACTTTCTTGATTTTTCTGCTTGATAGCCTGGAACTCTTCCTGAGTCATGGTGCTCGAAAGCGGACTCTCTATAGCACATATCTGAGAGTTGACACTTTCCAGGTTTTTCTGCAAGAAAGATAATGTCAGGGTCATTAAGTCAAATGAGCATTTGTTCAAAATGTGTTCGAACTTAGTGCAATATTCTTTATCTTCTTTGAAAAAAGTTGGTTGTAATGGCACTCTTATTATTATTATTATTATTATTATTATTATTATTATTATGCATTTATATAGTGCCATTTATTCCATGGCGCTTTACATGTGAAAAGGGGAAATATAGACAAGTATAATAAACATGTGTAAGACAAGGGACACACAAGTACATAAGGAGAGGGGACCCTGCCCGCGAGGGCTCACAGTCTACAGGGATGGGTGAGGATACAGTAGGAGAGGGTAGAGCAGGTTGTGCGGTGGTTCAGTAGACCGAGGATCATTGCAGGCTGTAGGCTTGTCGGAACAGGTGGGTCTTCAGGTTCTTCTTGAAGGTTTCCGTTGATGGTGAGAGTCTGATGTGTTGCGGCAGAGAGTTCCAGAGTATGGGGGAAGCACGGGAGAAGTCTTGTATGCGGTTGTGGGAAGAAGAGATAAGGGGGGAAGTAGAGAAGGAGATCTTGAGATGATCGAAGGTTGCGTGCGGGTAGGTACCTAGAGACCATGTCACAGATGTATGGAGGAGACAGGTTGTGGATGGCTTTGTATGTCATGGTTAGGGTTTTGAATTGGAGCCTCTGGGCAATAGGAAGCCAGTGAAGGGCCTGGCATAGGGGGGAGGCTGGGGAATAGCGGGGAGACAGGTGGATTAGTAAGGCAGCAGAGTGTAGGATGGACTGGAGTGGAGCCAGAGTGCTAGAGGGGAGGCCAGAGAGTAGGAGGTTGCAGTAGTCGAGGCGGGAGATGATAAGAGCATGCACTAGTGTTTTTGTGGTTTAGTGGTTGAGGAATGGGCGAATCCGGGAAATATTTTTGAGTTTGAGGCGGCAGGAGGAGGCGAGGGCTTGAATATGTGGTTTGAAAGAGAGCGCAGAGTCGAGGATCACCCCAAGGCACCGAGCGTGCGGGACTGGGGAAAGAAAGCAGCCACTGACATTGATGGATAGGTCTGGTGGAGGGGTAGAGTGAGATGGGGGAAAGATGATGAATTCTGTTTTGTCCATGTTCAGTTTGAGAAAGCGAGCAGAGAAGAAGGCTGAGATAGCAGACAGACATTGTGGGATTTCAGTCAGTAAGGAGGCGAGGTTGGGTCCAGATAGGTAGATCTGCGTGTCATCGGCATAGAGGTGATACTGCAAGCCGTAGGATTCTATGAGCTGTCCCAAGCCAAGCTCTTAGGCCTCGTGGTATGCGTTGAACTCGTAGATACTCAGCTAATGTGATAGAGTGTAATTCTAAATTCTCCTTAACACGGTCTCTTTCACATATCTATCAGTGAAGAAATGTAGAACGTGTACTTCTGAGGATCACTTTTACACAGAACGATCCCGTATATCCGTACTCTATGATATGCCATTTTTTGACAAGAGTGATTGTTTTCTTATTTCCTCTCCCCTTTTCACTTGTCACTATGCATCATGTGGTATTTTGCTATATTTTCTGATTTTTATATTTCTAATTTTCTTTATATGCATCCTGAACAGTAAATCTCAAAGAGATTCTCTGATGAAGGTCTTATGTTGGACCGAAAACGTTTAGAATTAAACTTCACCTGGATGCCAATAAAAATTGAATCTTCTTTTTCAACAAATATTGAGTGCCAAGTTCATTACTACTTCTACCTCTTGAAGCTCATCAAGAGAATGCCAAGAGTGTGCAAAGCAGTAATGAAAGCAAAAGGTGGCTACTTTGAAGAACCTAGAATATAAGACATATTTTCCGCTGTTTCACATTTCTTTGTTGAGTATATAATTCCACATGTGTTATTTCATAGTGCGTTCAGCATGAAACTCAGGCGCACAGCCAGGTTCCGGGTATAACTGACACTGGGTCAGGTTTATTAACGGTGAAAGCAATGCATAAAGGAAAAAATACATAAAACAAATCCTTGCCTGTCCGGCACTAACTAAACAAGGTACAACCTAACTACCAACTGGCGGGCTTCTCCCATCCAGCCAAACCACAGTTACCGTGGGCACTGCTTTCATTCACGTGTGTCTCTCACACAGACAGGCTCTCTGTGTCCCCAGGCTGAGACACTCACAACCACCTGGCATCCTTTATATCCACCTCCCATAATTCATTAGTAACCAGGTGAGATACTGACCAGATTAGGCCACATAGGAAAGGTATCTGGGCGAGATATGCCTGCCCTCATCCACTATTCCCACCTGATTCTCACATATCCCCCCCCTTCTGCTCAGACCACTCCAGTCAAGCAATGACACCCGCCAAACAGTGCACTCGGGACAGGGCATCTGCATTCCCCATCTGTACCCCTGGGCGGTGCTCCACCGTAAAAGTGTAGGCCTGCAGGGCAAGGAACCACTGGGTCACCCGGCTATTCCGTTCCTTGTGCAAGTGCATCCACTTGAGAGGGGCATGGTCAGTGATCAGCCTGAACTTTCAGCCCATCAGGTAATATTTGAGGGCCTCTAGAGCCCACTTAATGGCTAGGCACTCTTTTTCCACTACCGCATACTTTTGCTCATGTTTATTCAGCTTCCTGCTGAGATAGAGGACTGGGTGTTCCACTCCATCCCTCGCTTGTGACAGTGCGGCCCCGATACCAGTATCAGAGGCATCCGTTTGAACCACAAACTCGCTGCACAAGTCCGGAGTCACCAGTACGGGTTGAGAGCAAAGTGCCCATTTTAGGCTATGGAAGGCTTCTTCAGCCGCTAAATTCCATTTAATCATGATGGAATCTTTCCCTTTGGTAAGATCCGTCAGGGGGGTAGCGATGGCTGCAAAATTGGGGATGAACCAGCGATAATAGCCAGCGATCCCCAGAAAGGCTTGCACTTGCTTCTTGTTGACTGGTTGCGGCCAGTCCTAAACCGCTTGAATCTTATCGACCTGGGGTTTAACAATACCCCTCCCAATTACATACCCCAAATACCGGGCTTCTTCTAGCCCGATGTGACATTTCTTGGGGTTCGCGGTTAGACCTGCCTCCCACAGGTCGTCAATCACAGCTTTTACTTTCTGGAGATGAGTCTCCCAGTCCAAGCTGTAAATGACAATGTCATCCAAATAGGCCGAAGCGTACTGCCTATGTGGCCTCAGGACTCGATCCATCAGTCTCTGGAAGGTCGTCGGTGCTCCGTGCAGTCCAAACGGCATATACACATATTGGAATAAACCTTCCGGCGTAGCAAATGCCGTCTTTTCTCTGGCCGCCTCCGCCAGAGGGATCTGCCAATACCCCTTTGTTAGGTCTAGGGTCATAATATACCAGGCTGTTCCTAACCGATCTATTAACTCGTCGACCCGGGGCACAGGGTAGGCATCAAATTTTGAGACCGCCTTCAGTTTCCTGAAGTCATTGCAGACCCGGATGGTGCCGTCCGGTTTAGGAATTAACACAATCGGGCTGGACCAAGCACTGTGCGATTCCTCAATGACACCTAACTCTAACATTGCCTTCACTTCTCGGGAAACGGCTTCACGGCGCGCTTTCGGAATTCTGTAGGGTTTCACGTGAACTGTGACACCAGGTTCCGTTACGATGTCATGTTTCATTAGCATAGTCTGCCCGGGTTTTTCTGAGAAAAACTTTTGGTTGTGAAGTAGAAACTGCCTGACCTCAGTCTTTTGCCGCTCCGAGTGAGTCTCTGCAACCCGTACCTCCGGTACGGTATGCGAGCAGACGGGACGGGCCAGGGTTTTATCAGATATACATGATAAACCTGTTCCGGTTTCCCTTTACCTGCCTGATATACCTTGTAGTTTACTTCGCCAACTCTTTCCTTAATCTCAAAGGGGCCCTGCCACTTTACTAGGAACTTACTGTCCACCGTGGGGACCAGGATCAACACCCTATCTCCGGGTGCAAACGTACGGATCTTGGCGCCCCTATCATAGATTCTTTTTTGGGCTCCTTGAGCCTGCATCATGTGTTCTTTGACGATAGGCATAACAGCCGCAATACGGTCCTGCATTTGGGATACGTGATCTATCACCGTTTTAAACGGAGTGACCTGACCCTCCCAGGTTTCTTTGGCGACGTCTAACAGTCGGCGAGGACGTTGGGCGTACAATAACTCGAAAGGCCTAAAAAAGGTACAACCTAACTACCAACTGGCGGGCTTCTCCCGTCCAGCCAAACCACAGTTACCGTGGGCACTGCTTTCATTCACATGTGTCTCTCACACAGACTGGCTCTCTATGTCCCCAGGCTGAGACACTCACACAACCACCTGGCATCCTTTTATATCCGCCTCCCATAATTCATTAGTAACCAGGTGAGATACTGACCAGACTAGGCCACATAGGAAAGGTATCTGGGCGAGATATGCCTGCCCTCATCCACTATTCCCACATGATTCTCACTATATATATATATATATATATATATATATATATAAAGCTGAGTGTATGGCCCCGCCCACTCCGAATAGCCACATTCACTATAATATCCCACATCATCCCGTCAGCCAGTGCTACTGGACTACTACCCCTAATATACCACATTGTCCCATCAGCCATAGCCACCGGACTGCCAGTATCCCACATCAACCCATTAAAGCCACCGGACTACTACCCCTAATTTCGCACATCATCCCATCAGCCAGAGCCACCAGACACCTACCACTAATATCCCACATCATCCTGTCACAGCCGCCGGACTACTACCCTAATATCCCACATCATCCCGTTAGAGCCGCTGGACTACTACCCCTAATATCCCATATCATCCCATCAGCCAGAGCCACCGGACTACTACCCCTAATATCCCGCATCATCTGTCAGCCAGTGCCACCAGACTACTCCCCCTAATATCCCACATCATCCTGTCAGCCAGAGCCACCAGACTACTATTCCTAACATCCCACATCATCCCATCAGCTTGGGGTCAGAACCAGAGCGCTGAGTGGAACGGTCCTAACTTCCATACCCGGGATCCCTTTAAGAGAGGCATGGCATCAGAACCAGAGCGCTGAGTGGATTTGCCCTGACTTCCATACCAATGATCCCTTTAATAGAATCCTGGGGTGAGAATCAGAGCACTGAGGGATTTACTCTAACTTCCATACCAGAGATCCCTTTAAGAGATTCTGGGGTCAGTACCAGAGCATTTGAAGGCAATTGCCCTGACTTCCATACCGGGGATCCCTTTAAGAGAGGCCTGGGGTCAGTACCAAAGTGCAGATTGGATTTGCCCTCATTTCCATACCGGGAGATCCCTTTAAGAGGGGCATTGGGTCAGAACCAGAGCGCTGAGTGGATTTGACCTAACTTCCATACCAATGATCCCTTTAATAGAACCATGGGGTCAGAATCAGAGCACTGAGGGATTTGCCCTAACTTCTGTACAGGAGATCCCTTTAATAGAGACTGGGGTCAGTACCAGAGCATTTGAAGGCAATTGCCCTGACTTCCATACCGAGGATCCCTTTAAGAAAGGCCTGGGGTCAGTACCAAAACACTTAGTGGATTTGCCCTAACTTGCATACCATTGATCCACGGGAGGGGGGATTCATTTCTGTCATGTGCTCTGTGCTCCTTTCTGGGGGCAGACAATGGCTGGGAGCTTATGTCCCTGGGGATGCTAGTGGGTCGCCCTCCCAGGGCTGTGGGGTACTCGGTACTGGGCCGGTCCTTCAGAGGGGAATGTCACAGCAGCGGTGACCCGGTCCGTGGCCCTGGGCGCCCATGTAAAAGGGGTTGAGTTGGGAATAAAATTTATAAGTGATTCGTGTCTCCACCTGTGGTGTTCGGCAAGGGAGATGTTAAGCCGACGCTGCATGC
Organism: Dendrobates tinctorius; assembly: GCF_039654945.1. Lineage (NCBI taxonomy): Eukaryota > Metazoa > Chordata > Amphibia > Anura > Dendrobatidae > Dendrobates > Dendrobates tinctorius. The sequence continues at coordinate 4,005,335 of NW_027361679.1, forward strand.
AGATCCTCTGGGACTGATGGTGTAGTGCAGCTATGATGTTGTAGCCCTCCACAGGCAGAGCTGTAGTCCCAGGCAGTGTAGATAAAGGTTTAGGAAGAAGGTGCAGTGTTTGGCACAGAGATGAAGCAGTGCTGAGGATGTTGCAGGAAGGAGGCAAGGACACAATAGGTTGCAGTTTCTTTACCTTTACTTAGCAAACGCAGTCCAGGATCCTGATTACAGATGGCACAGGAGCAGGCTAGCCTGGAAGCAACTCAGGTATCTCTCTATGAGATGGGTTGTGTAGTCTCCTTCCTAGCGCTGGCTTGAGGTACATGCAGTGCAGTGTTACACTGAAGTTCCTCCTTTTTATCTTCTCTTAGAACTCGTATGGCAGACAGCTGTAGCCCTCGATCTCTCTTGGCTCACCAGTCGCTGTTGTGCCTCCGAGTCTTAAGCGGGAATAGAGCATTTACAGCTTCCTACTCCTCCGGTTACTGTTGCAGGACCTCCAGTATCCATACAACCGTGGAGACCAGGCTCCAGATCATGCGCTATCACAAGGAGGGAGCTCTCTTTCCTCAGCTCATCCTCCAGCTTCTCTCTACATGTCTACACACATTGCCCTCCTCACACTAACTAACTATTTCCCTTCCTGGCCCCCAGAGCGCGCTCCTCCCCCAATCCTGGTTCAGAGCTCCCTCTGCTGGCCTGGAGTGGGAACGTGTTGCATGTAAATGATTAACTGTTAGAGAGACCCTTCCTTGCTTCCAAGCATGACATCACCCTCCCTGGAGGAAGGCAATGCTTTTGTGGCGGCCATACTCCTGTGGGCGCCACATTCCCACCTAGTGCAAGTCAGCACTCCTGGGCTGATGAAAAACATAAAACACCATATAAACAAATAAACAATATGAAGGTTACAAGATTTGAAAAAGGAAAAATTACAAAAAACCAAAAGCTCCAAAAATAGTCCCGTGATGATAAGTCCAAGCATCAACGTCCATGGTCCATTCCTGGGCAAATGGTGAACTATTTACAAGAGTAGTGACCACATACAGTCCTGTGGTCACAATGTCCATGAAAACAAGCGGGAAAATTTCAAAAAGAACAATCTTACGGAATATCTGCAGGCACAAAACTTTAACAGTTACATATATACATGTACAGGTTAACATTTACATGAACTTATTTATATGCGGAATCTGATGGGTGGTATACCTTGAGTAGTACGGGTAGATCTACGTAACTCTGATGTGGGTAAACTGGGTAAACTGGGTAGTAGTCTGCGAACTCTTAGACTCACCATGGGTATGACAGATTCACCACTAGCAGGGTGAGGGTTCTCCGGCTCCACTGCTGGTATGGCATCTGCTACCTGAACTTCCTGATTTTCAGAGTTCTCTTGAGTCACGTCTTCTTGTACTACCAGTTGGGGAAATGTCAACACTGGCATCACTATAGCATCATTTACTTTAGTCCAATTTGCAGGGAATTCTCCAAGTATAGTGCTGACCTTCGCTTCTTCTTCTATGGGTTGGATGTTATTTTGCTCTTCCATTCGTTCTTTTAACTGGTCAGGGCACAGTTTCAGACGATCCCTCGATATTGGTGCTGAGGTTTCTCCTCCATCTTTACTAATAAGGCACACCTTGGTGTTGTCAAAGTTTGAGGGTAAAATGGTGTAGGGTTCAGCTTCCCATTGGTCATCCAATTTATGCTGTCTTCTTTTCCTCTTGAGGACTTGTTCTCCTGGTGACAAGGGAACTGCAGGTGCATGTTGGTTGTAGTGCCTTTCTTGTTTTTGTCTTGCTTGTGCTAGACTCTTCTCCACACACTCTTGTACTCTTCTGTATTGTTGCTGCCGCTCTGTATCCCAGTCAGCATCTGATGATGTTACCTCAGGTGTAAGGACTCCCATATCCAAATCAATAGGCAACTTGCCAGGCCTCGCTCTCATTAGGTAGGCTGGAGTACAGTTGGTGGAATTCACCGGGATGTGACTGTAAAGGTCTAACAGATCTGGCAACTTTTCTGGCCACAGATTCCTCTCTTCCAAAGGCAAGGTCTTCAATAGGTCAATCACTACCTGGTTCATCTTTTCACACATGCCATTGGTCTGTGGATGGTACGGTGTTGTCCGGATCTTCTTGCAACCATACAAGTTACAGAATTCCTGGAACACTTCTGCCTCGAAGGCTGGACCTTGATCTGTAAGCACTCACTCAGGATACCCATGTGGTCTACAGAAGTGCTGTTGGAATGCTCTGGCTGCTGTCCTGGCTGTTTGATCTTTGACAGGCACAACTACCAGGATTCTTGAGTAGTGGTCCACGATGGTAAGAGCATAGATGTAGCCTGAACGGCTTGGGCCCAGTTTCACATGGTCCAGGGCGACCAACTCGAGTGGCTGTTTGGTTACTATTGGCTGCAGAGGAGCTCTCTGGCTGTTTCGATCCTTTCTGTACAGGTTACATTGTCCACACTCCCGGCACCACTTTTCAATGGCTTTCCTCATACCAGCCCAGTAGAATCTCTCCTGGAGCAATGCTTCCAACTTCTTCCATCCGAAGTGGCCAGCTCCATTGTGGTATGCTTCCAAGACCATTAATGCCTCTCTCTTTGGCACTACCACCTGCCAGACCAGCTCATGAGTGCGGGCATTGATACTCCTCTGACACAGCTTTCCTTCATAGATGAACAGCCGGCCTCTTTCCTTCCACAACTGCTGGATTTCTTCAGGAGCATCCGACTCTGGGCGTGAGTCAGCTTGTGACAGTAACTCCTTCACCAGGTGGACTGCGGGGTCATTATCCTGAGTATCTGCCCAGTCATGATGGAGCAATGGATTTAGGGTGACCTCTTTCAAGCCAGATCATCTGTTTCTCACTCCTTGAGCACGTTGGGCCCCAACTGGCCGGTGGAAGGGAGGTAACTCTATTTCTTCAGGATCCTCAGGGTCTTTTCCTGCATCTGGCAGATTAGGCATCCTGGATAGCGCATCAGCGTTGGCATTCTTGTGCCCTGCTCGGTACTTGATGGTGAATTCATAGTTAGACAGCCGAGCCATCCATCGCTGCTCCAGTGCACCTAGTTTTGCAGTTTCCAAGTGAGTCAACGGATTGTTGTCCGTGAAGATGGTAAACTTGGCTGAAGCTAGATAATGCTTGAATCTTTCAGTCACAGCCCAGACTATGGCCAAGAACTACAGCTTGAAGGAACTGTAATTGTCAGAGTTCCTTTCAGTGGGACGAAGCTTCCTGCTGGCGTAGGAGATCACTCTTTCCTTGCCATTCTGTACCTGTGACAGTACTGCTCCAAGTCCCACGTTGCTGGCATCAGTGTACAACACAAATGGTTTGTCATAATCTGGGTAGGCCAGAACTTCATCCCCTGTGAGAGCCATCTTCAGTCGAGTGAAGGATCTCTCCAACTCCTCAGTCCATTCAAAGGTGGAACTTTTCTGTTTAGCCTTCTTGGACTGCCCCACCAGAAGATTTTGCATAGGGGTGGCTATCTCCATGAAGCCTTTGATGAACCTTTGGTAGTAGCCTACCAACCCAAGAAATTGGCATACTTCATGGAGGTTACTGGACTTCGGCCAGTCCCGGATGACTGTGACTTTGTCCGGATCTGGTGCCACACCTTCTGCACTCACCACATAACCGAGGTACTGTACCTTGGGCTTCAGGAGGTGGCATTTGGAAGGCTTCACCTTCAGGCCAAAGTTGGACAAGGCTTCAAACACCTCAGCCAGGTGTTCCAGATGGTCTTCATAAGTCTTGGAGAAAACAATGACATCATCAAGGTACAACAGGACTGTCTCAAAGTTCATGTGTCCCAGGCAGCACTCCATCAGCCGTTGAAATGTTCCTGGGGCAGTGCAGAGCCCGAATGGCATGTAGTTGAACTCACAGAGACCCATTTGGGTCGTAAATGCTGTTTTCTCCTTGTCTGCCTCTGCCACGGGAACCTGCCAATACCCACTAGTGAGATCCATGGTGGAAAAGTAGTTAGCAGTTTTAAGTGCAGCTAATGATTCCTCAATTCTAGGTAATGGGTAGGCATCTTTATGTGTAATGCTAATTTTCCTGTAGTCAACACACATTCTCATGGTACCATCCTTTTTCTTTACAAAACTATTGGGCTACAACTGTCTCTGATAACCCCAGCTTCCTTAATCTCTCTCAACATACCTTTAGCACATTGGTATTGTGCTAGGGGTATAGGCCGGTACCTTTCTTTTATGGGTGGATGATCTCCAGTGGGGATATGATGTTGAGCCCCTTTTGCCATCCCAAAATCTAGAGGGTGTTTACTGAATACCCGCTCATACTCCTGGGTCACCCTGTAAACCCCATTTTTCTGGTATGAAGGTGTAGAGTCAGTCCCCACCTGCAGTTGCTGGCACCACTCCTCCAGCTGCTTTACAGAGCCATTGTCCTCCACCTGGTCGGATGAGACCAAGGGCTCTGCTGCCTGCATTGCATTGTTACTGACAGTGAGCAGCTTAGCAACTGTGGCATACCGAGGTATTGTGGCCTCCTCCTCCCCACAATTCAAGAGGCTTACAGGTACTCTCCCTTTGTGGACATCAACTACCCCTCTGGCTGTCAGGACAGTGGGCCTGCTATCAGAGTATACTGGCTCTACCAATGCCTGGTAATCCTTTCCTCTGAGACCTATAGCTATACACCAAATCAACATTTCACATCTGGAGGGTATTGCAATGGGGAAAGCATCACTCACTCTGACGCTGCCAATTTCTCCACCAGAGAGTTCTACCTGGTGTCTTTGCATCAGGGCCTTGATCTCCTTCTGCAGGACTCGTTGTTCACTGGAACCAGCAGTCTCAGCCACCTGTTGCAACAAGACAATAACCTCAGAAAGACAATTTTCAATTACATTTGTACCAAGAGTCATCATGGGATTACATTCTCGTCGATCAATATCCACAACTATCAGACCTTGAGATTTTAGCTCTACCCAACTTACTTTAACAGTAATTTCTTTATATCCTATCTGCGACAAAGACTGACCATTACTGGCAACTACCGTCAGTTCATCAGTTGGGCCACAGGTGAGTTCAGAGTCAGCCCAATACCGCTTGTAGAGGACATAGGGCATAGTGGTCACCTGCGAGCCAGTGTCCTGCAAAGCGTTCATGGGGATGCCGTCAATCACCACTGGAAGGACTGGTCTCCCTCCAACATATTTGGCTCGCCAGTTCCTTGGGCCTTGTAGTCCTACTCCTGGGGGTTGGCCCTCTGCCCGAGGGGTTACTCATTTAAAGGACAGAATCTTGCTAGATGACCTGCCTTGTGGCAGCAATGACAGATGGGACGTCCATCCTGGTCATAGCGGTCATTGTTCCTTCCTCAGAGTGGCGGGGTTCTCCTCTTCCGGAGCCATGGGACATCCTCTGGACTGGAAGCAAGCTGGATCTTCTCCTTGGAGGACACCTGCAGGGACAGCATGGTTTTAGTAAGTGCAGCCATACCTTTGGTCAACTCCCGGACCTGAAGACGTAGTTCTTCAGTTGGATCTTTGTCCAGAGTTTGTGCATCAGCCTCCACAGGGATGGAAGGAAAAGATGTTGCTTCCTGGTGGTAGGTGATCGCTGGGCGCCTAGGGGGTGCTGGACGGTTGACAGTTGGTTCCTGCAGTACCTGAATAGCCCTGTCCTTGAAATCAGCAAAGTCCAGGTCAGGGTTTTGTAGGGTTATGATGCGCAGCTGCGCTCTATGGGTACTAGATAGGATTCCTTCAATAAACTGCTCCTTTAACAGTTGGTCTTCTTTCACAGTCTGGGTCAATCTGCTTGACGGCTCGCAGTGCCTCCTGCAGGTTAAGAGCATAGTCCCTTATACTGTCCTGCACTTTGTGTTTACATCCAAAGAACCTCATCTTGATTTCAGCTGCAGTGCGAGTATCAAAGGTGCTTCTTAGCTTAGCCAGGATCTATTTAACAGTCTCTTTGTCAGTGTCCTGCCAGGCTTTTACTTCCCTCTGTGCTGCACCTGTTAGCTGTCCAATAAGGATGTTCACCTTCTGGCTTTCAGAGAGAGGATACACCTCAAACAAACTGCACAGTCTCTCTTTAAATTCACTCAGGGTATGGGACTCACCCGAGTACTGCGGTAGCCAAGCCGCTCCCGGTATGTAAGGCATGGACAGCGGCATTATGGGGACCGCTGCGGTGGGCGCTGAGGGGTTTGCCGCTGTATTGGCGTCCTCAGACATTTTCTCTCCCCCTAGTTAACGTGAGCCAGGCCGCGGGGTTGCGCTGGCTTACCGGAGGTCGCTCCTCGGCTGGATCAGGGGACGCCAGAGCTGCAGGCCTCAGCTTCTCACTTATCGCGCGCTGTCCTCTTCCCGCTCGGTACTTCTCTTCTTCGCGCTCTCCGGCAGGCTCCTCCCACGAAGGCCCGCCTCTTTTGTTTCCCGCACGCGCCAATCAGCGGGATAATGGCGGCAATGGCGCCAACAGTCTTTTGCACAAAACAGTCACTGGCACACAGGACCCGGGGATACCAGGCTCCGTAATCCTGTTTGTGATGCCAAAAATGGGTCACCCTCCCAGGGCTGTGGGGTACTCGGTACCGGGCCGGTCCTTCAGAGGGGAATGTCACAGCAGCGGTGACCCGGTCCGTGGCCCTGGGCGCCTATGTAAAAGGGGTTGAGTTGGGAATAAAGTTTATAAGTGATTCGTGACGCAACCTGTGGTGTTCGGCAAGGGAGATGTTAAGTCAACGCTGCATGTAGATCCTCTAGGACTGATGGTGTAGTGCAGCTATGATGTTGTAGCCCTCCACAGGCAGAGCTGTAGTCCCAGGCAGTGTAGATAAAGGGTTAGGAAGAAGGTGCAGTGTTTGGCACAGAGATGTCAGTGCTGAGGATGTTGCAGGAAGGAGGCAAGGACACAATAGGGTGCAGTTTTTTACCTTTACTTGGCAAACGCAGTCCAGGATCCTGATTACAGATGGCACAGGAGCAGGCTAGCCTGGAAGCAACTCAGGTATCTCTCTATCAGATGGGTTGTGTAGTCTCCTTCCTAGCGCTGGCTTGAGGTACATGCAGTACAGTGTTACACTGAAGTTCCTCCTTCTTATCTTGTCTTAGAACTATCTCGTATGGCAAAACACAAGCCAGGTCTTTCCCCGGGAAGGAACAACCACGGGAAGGGCAGTCTCAAATGAAGGAAACCACCTATGCCAAAACATGGTATCCATGGCTTGTCATTGCTTGTGTTGAGAAACATGTGATGGTATCTCCGCGGCTTGTGCTTTGCATGTTTTTACATATTTCCCATAAGGGATTGGGGCATTGCTTTAGAATCACTGCGTTGAGAAACATGTGATGGTGTCTCCGCAGTGTTGGATGTTGATCTCCATGAGTTCATTCATCCTCATTTCAATATCTCGTATGGCAGACAGCTGTAGCCCTCTATCTCTCTTGGCTCACCAGTCGCTGTTGTGCCTACGAGTCTTAAGTGGGAATAGAGCATTTACAGCTTCCTACTCCTCTGGTTTCTGTTGCAGGATCTACAGTATCCATACAACCGTGGAGACCAGGCTCCAGATCATGAGCTATCACAAGGAGGGAGCTCTCTGTCCTCAGCTCAACCTCCAGCTTCTCTCCACATGTCTACACACGTTGCCCTCCTCACACTAACTATTTCCCTTCCTGGCCCTCAGAGCACGCTCCTCCCCCAATCCTGGTTCAGAGCTTCCTCTGCTGGCCTGGAGTGGGAGCGTGTTGCATGTAAATGATTAACTGTTAGAGAGACCCTTCCTTGCTTCCAAGCATGACATCACCCTCCCTGGAGGTATGCAATGCCATTGTGGCGGCCATACTCCTGTGGGCACCACACTAGATTTCTCCCACCATGTCAGTGTCTGCTGATGTGTTGTCATGCAGTGAGAAAACTGTTGGTCATAGCAACCAATCACAGCTCAGCTACTTTTAACCAGCTCTGATGAAATGAGAAATGCTTAGTGATTGTTTGCAAGGAAAACTCTTGATCATAGCAACCAATCAGAGCTGAGCTTCTTTTGAACAGATCTGGTGAAATGAAAGATGCTTCGTGATTGGTTGGTGATACACACATACATACATTCAATTTTATATATAGAGATGTAACTATAGGATTAGTAATGGATGGGTGTCTTATAGATGCCTCTCCATTACTAAGCCGTGGGCTTGATATCACCTGACAATGCAAAGGTGACATCAACCCCACAAATATGAACCCCACTTGCCACGGCTACAGGGCAAGTGGGAAGAGGTGGGCAAAGCACCAGAATTGGCACGTCTAACAAATGTGCCTTTTCTGGGCAGCTGTAGTCTGCTATTTTTAGGCTGGGGGGTCAATATCCATGGCCACTTATTAGCCTGAGAATACCAGCCCCCAGCTGTCTGCTTTAGCAAGGCTGGTTGTCAAAAATGGGGGGACACCCATGCCATTTTTTAATTATTTATTTAAATAATTAAAAAAGCAGCGTGGTGACCCCTCTATTCTTCATAACTAACCTGTGCTGAAGCTGACAGATGAGGGTTGCAGCCCCCAGCTGTGAGTTTTGTCTGGCTGGTTAGCAAAAATAAGGGGAACCCACGCCGTTTTTAAAAAGAAATTATTTATTTAAAGCGCAGGAGCTGCTAATGAATACTCCCATCTGCCGTTATTGCTCTGGCTGTTGTTAGCGGCAGCAGGTGCCTGATGAAGGGATCAGTAGTCCCATCCGCTGACACCAGTGACCGGAGGTAAAGTTTATACCTCTGATCATAGCTGAGCACTCTTGCTGTCTTTTGACAGCGTGGGAACCATAGCTCTCTGACCGGCGGGGATGATTTCACCACCGATCAGAAGCGGTGTTTGCTGCGCTGCCATGCACATGACAGCACGACAAACACACGGTGTTCGGGCAGCTGAACCCGAACAGTGACGCGGACTTTCTGGTGAAGTCCGTGTTCGGTGACCGTGCCCGAACAGTAGGTGTTCAGTACGAACGCCGAACTTTACTGTTCGGGTTCACCCATCTCTAATAAGTAGCACTTAGGCTAGTTTCACACTAGGGTTTTTTTGCGCTGCGTTTGGAGCGCACATGAAACGCATGTCAAAGACGCATGCAAACGCTTGTAAATGCTGTGTTTTTTTGTAGCATTATTGTGCGCATAATGACAAAAAAATCGCAGAGTTTTTATGCGTTTGTAAGCGTTTTTCATGCGTTTGCATTTTTATGCGCAATAAACTGGAGAAAAAATCCTTGAAAAATTCTTGCAACACACTACACCAATGGGACACCAGTGGGCGTGTCTTATTGAAATTCTTTATATAGCCCCTGTTTACTGGTGAATTCTTCACATTTGCTTGCATTTGACTTGCGAAACATGGATCTGCGCTGGAAGAGCTTTGACTTTGACTTGGATCTGGACATGAGGATGGCTCAGGCTTATGCCATTGCTTGCCATGAACAGAGAGAGAGAGAGAGACAGCAAAGACGGCAGCGGCGGCGTTTGTGGATACATCCCACATTTGAACTCCGGGAGAGCCGTGGAGCGTACCACACCTTCTACAGCGAGCTCCAGGCAAACCCGGAGAAATTTACGGATTATACCCGGATGACCCAAGAAACCTTTAACTTTTTGCTTGGTCGGGTAAAAGAAGTCATCCGGAGACAGGACACGCAGCTTCGGCGTGCGATTACTACTGAGGAACGGCTCCTGGTCACATTAAGGTACGTAGTTTTGCTAAACCAATGCCTGCTGATTTTTCTTGGTTGTGACATGTACTCTTCCAAATCTGGCAGAATTATAGTTCTGCCATGTAGTTAACTAAAGGCTGCGGTAATATTTTGATGGCATGTATTGAACCAAAGGCTGCGGATATATATATTTTTTTTGTTTTTTAATTAAACGTGTAATAAAAAATTACGTATACACAAATATTAATTTTTGTTGTTTTCTTTGTGTCACAGATTCCTGGCTACTGGAGAGACCCTCTCGTCGCTGCACTTCCAGTACCGGATTGGAATCTCCACGTTGTCTGGAATTGTAGCGGACACCTGCTGGGCTTTGTGGAACGTTCTTTGTCCCGAATTCATGCCCATGCCAAGTGCAGACAAGTGGTTGGAAATTGCCGAAAGATTCTGGACTGTATGCAATTTCCCTGTTTGGAAGCGGTGGATAGGAAACACATCCGGATTATCAAGCCCAAAAGAACAGGCTCTGAGTTCTATAACTACAAAAAGTACTTTTCTACTGTACTGATGGCCATTGCGGATGCAGACTGTATGTTTATTGCAGTGGACATTGGGGCATTTGGCCGTGGGAATGACTCCCAGGCTTTTAAGAACTCAGAAATGGGCATGAGGTTGTATGGCAACTTCAATTTCCCCATTCCACGGCCTCTTCCCAACACCGAAGGTCTGCCGCAGCCATTTGTAATGGTTGGTGATGAAGCATTCCAGATGTGCCAAAACCTGCTCAAACCCTACTCCAGCCAGGACTTGGACCTCAACAAAAGAATTTTTAATTACAGGCTCACCAGGGCCAGGAGAACAGTAGTGTGTGCATTTGGTATACTTGTATCTAGATGGCGCATTCTTGGCACAGCTATTAATCTGAAACTGGAAACAGTGGATGAGGTGGTCAATGCCTGTGTTGTTCTACATAATTTTGTAATTTCTCGAGAGCACCCGAACTTTGATCTTGATGATGTTGCTCCTAATCCATTGCCTGAATTTACACAGCACCCTCTCAGGTCATCCGTTGAAGATGGCCAAATGAGGGACCAATTTGCGGCCTACTTCAACTCAGATGTAGGATGGGTGGAATGGCAAGAGCAAATGGTGTAAAAAAAATGTTCTTGTCGGTATGTTAAAGAAGAAAAAGGTTTTAATACATGTTGTTGGTATGTTAATAAAAAAAACTGTTTTGATACCTGTACTGAGTGCATTCTCTGTTTTTACACTCCCAATACCACTAACAAGTAGCCAGGTGTATCAGTGAATTTATGATACTGTGTTTTGTGCATCATGAATTCACTAATACTCCTGAGTAGGTGACTATACATACACACACAAGTTGTATTACCTTTATAATCTCTACAGTGTGTTCAATTAACAGCGATGGTGGAGATAATACAACTGTGTCAGGTAAAATACCCAGGCCATGTGTCATGCTAAATACTTATCACAAATGGCCATTACAATACAGATTAAACTGCAGCATCACTACACTCTTCTGCAAAATATATGGAGAGTTATAGTAATGCTGCAGGTTCAAACTCTATTCACCTGCCCAGGTGTGATACTGATGCATGGTCAGGGTATTTTTGAAGTATATATAGCATTTATTTTCACCATCATCAATCTGTTTCTTTCACAAACACGTAATACAGTATCTGGTTATGTTTCTTCCACAAACACGTAATAGAGTATGTGGTAAATTACAAGGTATATCTATAGTTCCTTGCCTTTTCTCTAATAGTTAAATGAGAACGGTACAAAAAAGGCAAGGTAACAATAGATATGCCTTGCACTCAACACCATCCTCTATGCCAGGGTTTCAAAAATGTAGTCCAAAATGTCAACCAACAAATCATGTTTAAATGTTTTGGGGTTTTTTTTCCCTCAAATGGAATTACTAAAAACATGATTTGTTTGTTGGCTTTTAAAACTGTAGCTGGGGAACCCTTCCAAAATTCAGTGTGTGCAATACACCAGATATCTCCATTACTGATGTTTCTTGTGTCAGTCTTGGAGATATGTGTTGTCAACGAAAACAATCTACATGACTTCTCTTTTCCACAGCAGTCTCTACATTCTTGTAATATTGCACAGACTGGATCCAGCAGGGTTCCCCAACTCCAGTCCTCAAGGTCCACCAACAGATCATGTTGTAATGAAATCCATATCTCCGTTGATAACTGTTTCACAAGAACCCAAAAAAAAGAGGATTCCATACAACATGATCTGTTGGTGTACCTTGAGGACTGGAGTTGGGGAACCCTGCTGGATCCAGTCTGTGCAATATTACTAGAATGTAGACACTGTTGTTGAAAAGACAAGTCATGTTGATTTGTTTCATTGACAACACATATCTCCAAGACTGACACAAGAAACATGGCTCAGTAATGGAGATATCTGGTGGCAAAAACGTTAAGTGTACGACGCAGTGTGTGTAGTCGGCGATTGACACAGTAACCAATCCAAATATTTTGAAAGCATAATTGCACATTTATTTTGTAACAAAAACTAAAAGAAAAAAATCATTTTTATTATGAATGACGTTTGGGGGAAGATTGGGATAGTTTGGGTGTGTGGAGAGACAAGGAACGACTGGAGGTTGACGAAGGGGTTCTAGGAGAAGGGGCGACGAAAGTACTGGGGGATGGGAGCTCTGGAATGGACATGGAGGCAGGTTGAGACACATTAGGAGGAGAGGGTGGATGGACGAACAAAGTTTTTTTGCTTTTTTCTTTGGCGCAGGAGTATCCTGCCCAGACCGACTTGCACCCTGTGACCGCCTTACTTTGGTCGACCGCCTTGTGATGGTGGACTGTGGCGTTGCCCTAAAAAATAGGGAATGTGGATCACCCCTTTGCTGCTCTGTGGTGGCCGAGGCGGTGCTGCTAGAGGTGGCAGTGGCGGTGCTCCTAGAAGGGGACAAAGTTTGGTTGGTGCTCCAAGAAGGAGGCTGCCTGTCTGGGATCTCAGCCAAAGTTCTTGGGGGACTCCGAGGAGGAGAATTGGTGGCAGTGCTCTTAAGATGAGGAGTGGTGGTGGTGCTCCTTTGATGAGTGCTGGCGGTGCTCCTTTGATGAGGAATGCTGGCGGTGCTCCTTTGCTGAGGAGTGCTGGTGGTGCTCTTTTGCTGAGGAGTGCTGGCGGTGCTCTGCTGATGAGGAGTGCTGGCGGTGCTCTGTTGATGAGGCGTGCTGGCGGTGCTCTGTTGCTGAGGAGTGTTGGCGGTGCTCCTTTGATGTTGACTGGTGGTGTCGGTGGCCCAAGCAGGTTCTGTGGTGGTTTGGCTCCAAGCTGGAGGTGCTGTGGCGGTGCTCCATACAAGAGCAGCGCTTGCCATAGTGGTGGTGGCGGAGGAGTGTCCAGCAGCACTCAGACTTGTGGTGGTGTAGTGGTATCCGGCTTTGCTGGGAATGCAGGTGGCCGTGCAGTGGTATGCAGCAAAAGTCGGTAGTGTGGTGAAGCGAGTCAGCGGGGGAACTGTTGGAAATGACACCACTGACTGCTGAACATACCGATTCTGCTGCATAGCCTGCAAGTAAGCAGTGTTGCAGGCCTGTAACACACTCAGGTGTTGCTCAGGACTAAGGTGTTCCGCCATACCTTGTTCAATTTTACTAAAAAAAGGTGCGCTGGTCTGTGAAGGTCGGCCTCCAGATGGTCAAGGCGCTGGTCAACAGAGTGGAAGCGGTGTTCCATGTGGTTAAAACCACGTTCCATCAGGGAAAAACCGCTTTCCATTCTGGCGGACAGCGCCTTGAGGCTGCCCTTAAAGGCCTCGCTCAAGAGCAAGAACTCAGGCATGACAGGCCTGTCCGAGGCCCTCTGCCGCTGGCGGGTAGTGCCCGCATAACCAGTGAAAGAGACCTGGGACAGGGGACACCTGATGGACCAGCTTCCTGATCACCAGCTGTCTGTGTTGCTGACCTGCAAGATGCTTCCTGGCTTCTCTGCAAGGCTGTCTGTAGAGTAATTGTGTGACCCTGAAGACACCTTCTTTTATCTACACTCCTCCCAAACAATGTTGCTTGTTTAGGGGGAGTTTTAGACAAGTGTCTAGACATCGTTTACTCAAATTGCGTGCGCGCACAAGGCGCTGACGTGCGCGCAGCCAAGCGCACGTCAGCTACCACATAGACTGTAATGCTATTTTTGGGCGCACAACGTGAGCGCACGATTTTTTTAACGATGTAGGCGGAACAAAAAATGCAACATGTAGCGTACGGCGCATCTGGACGCACACCTGTAAAAGGCGCAGCGCACGCTAAATGCTGATGATCGCGTACAATCGCAAAACCCTGCGATCACCATGTTAAAGACAGGGGAACATTGCGCGTGCGCCCGATAGCACACGATGCGCTGCGCGATAAAACGCTAGTGTGAAACCAGCCTTAGTATTATGAAATAAGTGTACAATTTCATATTGCTGTGACTGCATTGTTATAGCATCCAAACAAACATGGCCACAAATTGAGCAAGCTAAAGTACAAGATATGCGAACATTGAATATGTATGAATTTGGATTTGTAGACCTAGGTCAAGGAAAGGTGGATTGGTTGGGGTCTGTTCCCATCTAGGAATGTTGCCTGGTCCAACTTGATTAAACTGTGTGCTAAGTAACACAAATTTACGAATACAGTCTATATGGCAACATACAGTACAAAATTAAAATATCTAAGGTTTACATTTACCTTAGTGCCAGGGTTGCCAACTTAACCATTTCTTTTTTTCTGGAAAGCTTATAAAAAAAATCACTGACGAACAATATTTTTTATGGACACTTTGGGAAACCACAATAAGTCATTATGATTATCAGTGATCGATGTCGACATCAGCTGCATTGTAAACTGTAACTGTAAAATGATGATGGTCAAAATAATCAGTGTGAGTTTCTTTGTCTTCCAAAAAATCATGGAAACCTGGAATTTCTCGAAGGTTGGCAATCCTGCTTAGCGTTCTGAGTGCGGTTGTATTTGTTTGCACGGTTTGTATTCTAGTTTAATACATTCACAGCAACCTGCACCTGTACAGATTTACAAATTTGATTTTTTTGTCTCATAACAGATACAGCACACAGTTGTTACCCAAGACAGTGACAGCACATGGACATCCCACAGAACAGTAAAAGGTCACAAGTTTCATCTTCCACTCTTCTGTCCTCCCTGGTGCTCTTCTACCTTGATGAGTCACATAGCTTCACAATGGACTTCAAGTTTATCTTTTCAAGAGCTCCATTTATTAATTAAATGACAATCTGAACAATCTGCTGTTTTTATTATTAATTTATTATTAGATCAGGGTAGGCTACCTAAAAAAAATTAAAAATGATTACAACATAACTTAAGGTACTGTCACACTAAGCGATATCGCTAGCAATATCGCTATAACTTGTGACGTTATAGCGATATTGCTAGCGATATCGCTGTGTGTGATACTTACCTACAACCCGCTCCCCCGCTGCTTATCGCTGATCGCGCGAGAATGTCCTGGACCGTTTCTCGTCGTCAGCTTCCTGCTGGGCTTCCTGTGGAGAGACAAGCGACGAGCGTGGAGCCGGCGGGAGGACGTCAGGATCGCCTAATGTGACAGGTAAGTAGCGACCGCCGACCCCAGCGATGTCGCTGGTGAGATCTGCCTGTGTGGCAGCTCACTAGCGACCACTTAGCGATGTACCAGCGATCCTGACCGCGTCATATCGCTGGTCGGGATCGCTGGTGCATCGCTAAGTGTGACAGTACCTTTACAGGAACATTTTGGAATTTAAATATTAGTCTTGATTTTTTGGGGGGATAATTATATTTGTGCTTTATTAATTTTGCTTTTTTGCTATAAAAGTTTTAAATAAAAAAAATTCTATGAAAATAATAACGATTATTCACACTTTTTTAGTATCAGAAGAAAAATAATACAGATGAAAAAATGTGTCAAACTAAAGCATCTGTCAGGTGATGCTGTCAAAACGTAGAGCACTTCATTTGATACTGTATAAAAGCTTAGTTCTTTCTTACAAACACAAGATGCTGCGTGAGACAGAACAAAAGGTTGTAACTTCTGTCCTCTGTAGAGCCCAGCAAGCGGCACAGGGAGTTGGAATATGTCTAAATCATTTCCATGACCATGCTACCAAAAATGTATTTCATTTTATATAAGTACAACTCCGTGATCTGTTTGCAAGATATCTGGACGCTTACAGAAAACCCAACAAGGGAAACAAAGGCCTTGGCATTTACTGACTCCAGTGTTCAAAATTAGAACAATTTGTCATTGTTTCATCTAGGAATAGAAGGGCTATAAAATGTGCGGAATAAAATGACAAAACTATTATGATAAATTCTTT
This sequence comes from Dendrobates tinctorius, assembly GCF_039654945.1. Classification (NCBI taxonomy): domain Eukaryota; kingdom Metazoa; phylum Chordata; class Amphibia; order Anura; family Dendrobatidae; genus Dendrobates; species Dendrobates tinctorius. Next base: position 4,021,397 of record NW_027361679.1, read on the forward strand.
GTTGCTTTCCAATTGAAGACTTTTTCTATTGTAATGGCGTATCTAGGATCTGCTGAACCAGTGCCATGGCCACTTCACTTTCAGGATCGTAGGAGTCAATGGGAGTCTGTGATGGCATAACCTAGCAATATGGCATTACTGTTTGGTATAAATTACTGCCGAATGAACGGCACATTTTAGGCACAATACAGTGAGACTTATGAAATATTAATGGTGGAAAATGTTTAAGGCATTAAACATTAAGGCATATACTGTGTGGACTCTTCCAACAAGAATTTTGCCTGTCAATGCTGATTTGCAGTTGGTTACTGTGTAAAATGAACACAATCCTTTTGCAGCATTCATTGTAAGTTTCTTAATTTAAAGAGAATCTGTCACCCCATTGTAGCCCTATGAGCTGCTGCCATCACCATCGGGGCTTATCTACAGCATTCTGTAATGCTGTAGATAAGCCCCCGATGTAACCTGAAAGATAAGATAAAAGAGTTAGATTATACGCACCCTGGCGTCCAGTCCGGTCCGATGGGTGTCGCCGTCCGGTGGGGTGCATCCCATCTTCATATGATAATGTCCTCCTCCTTGCTTCTCCCTTGGCTTCTGCACAGGCGTACTTTATCTGCCCTGTTGAGGGGAGAGTAAAGTACTGCAGTGCGGAGGCGCCGGGAAAGGTCAGAGAAGTCCGGCACCTGCGCACTGCAGTACTTCACTCTTCCCTCAGCAGGGCAGATAAAGTATGCCTGTGCAGAAGCCGAGGGAGAAGCAAGGAGGAGGACATCATCATATGAAGATGGGATGCACCGGACAGGACGGCGACACCCATCGGACCGGACGCCAGGGTGCGTATAATCTAACTCTTTTATCTTATCTTTCAGGTTACATCGGGGACTTATCTACAGCATTACAGAATGCTGTAGATAAGCCCCTGATGGCTGTGGCCGCAGCTTATAGGCCAAAAATGAGGTGACAGATTCCCTTTAATGCAAATGAATGTCAGAAGATGAAACACAAGATGCATAGACAACCTGCAGCATCATTTAATCTGCCTTCAGGTGGTGCATTGGTCCTACCTGAGCTCTGGTGTCATTCATAGACCTTCAGGGAAAGTGCTCCAGAATTTATTTGGTGGTACAAAAAAGTCCAGGAAATTAATAACCAGGACTAACTGACTATGTTGTTGACTTTCACAACCTGCCTGACTCTGCTTTGATTTGATCTGTGTACCAACCTTTGGCCTGACCTCCTGAACCTTTCTTCTCCTACTAATTCTTGAACCTGACACCAAGCTCTACTGTCTTAGAGCTGCTAATTGATCCTTTATTTAAAGTTCTGCACTTATCAAACTGACCAAGTAAAAATGAGGACTGTTAAATTACTAAATATGAATCTCTGCTCTAAGCACAAGAAAGCCCACTCTTACACCCCAGTGTTTTTTCTGGAAGATAAGACGCCAATATAGGACAACCATTTCAGGAAGACATCCACCAAATCTACTCTCAGTTCTCTAATGGTGCTTTGACACTACATTCAGGCACCCGTTCAGGGGCTCCATAATAATAAGAAGAATTATTATTATTATGCTATTTCTATAGCACCAATATATTCTTCAGCACTTTACATTTTAGAGGGGACTAGCACAGACAATAGACATTAAGTATAACAATAAACACATAGATCAACAGATACTAAGAGGAATGATGGTCCTGCTCACAAGCTTATAATCTATGAGGAAATAGGGGAGACACGAAAGGTGGATGGTAACAACTGCTTTCTGTCAGGAATTGGGGGGGTGAGGTTGCTCCCAGTTGTCAGGGATTTATTATATCACACTTTAAAGTTCCGGATAGGAACTTGCAGCTCTCTGGCGCCCCCCTTAATCTCAGGTCAGTCAGAGAACTACACCTAGGATAAGTAGTCTCCAGAAAGGCTGTCTTGCTGTCACGTCGCCGCCAGACTCAGGGCCTGCTGTTCCGGCTTCGGCCACTAGGAGGCGCCGGACTGGTACCTCGCCGCCAGACTCAGGGCCTGCTGTTCCGGCTTCGGCCACTAGGAGGCGCCAGACTGGTACCTCGCTGCCAGACTCAGGGCCTGCTGTTCCGGTCTCGGCCACTAGGAGGCGCTGGACCGTCACGTCGCCGTCGGACTCAGGGATGGCTGTTCCTGCCTCAGTCACTGAGAGGCGCCATGGTTCACTCCAGGGTGAGGGTGGTGACAAAGAAGAGGCTCCTGCGCAGGCATGTGGTGGGCGCAGGCTCCGCCCCTCTGTCAGTCATGTAGGGCTTACTGCATCTCCATCTGGCCTGGTCCTGGGGGCGGCCCTAATTACATCATCAGTCCAGGAACCTGTGAGGGAGGACCTGATCCCTCAAATACCTTGGGACTGGTCTTACAAGCCGCCGGATATATTCTTGGTTCCCCTGCGTGCTACTTTGTAATTTGCTATAGTGAAAACGCTGACCTCAGCCTGGATTTCTGACCATTCTATTGCCTGACGTTTTGTACCTCCGCCTCTCTTCTGATTTTTTGACGCTGACCTTCACTTGGATTCCTGACTCTCCTTCTGCCTGCTGATTCTGTACCTTGCTGCCCTCCTGGTTTTACTGACCCTGGCCTGGACTTTTGACTCTCCTTCTGTCTGCTGATTTCGTGCCTCTGCTGCCCTCCGGCCTCCGACTCCTGCCTCCTGACCTTGATTACGGGTTTTAGTTTTGACCCCTTGGCTGCCGTCCTGCTCTGGTCCACTGCTAATCTAGACAGCTACCCCCTAGGCCTTGCTACAATTCCAGATCCCTATAGGGGTTAAGGGTCTCAGGGTTACTCGGGGTGCTGTCCCTACTACAGCCCAGATTCGCAGATGGCTGTCACATTATTATTAAACTGCTTTTTGTGTATATGTCCATCATATATAAAAGCAGTCTCCTGAATTTTTTTTTTCTTCCTTCTGACTGAGCTGATTTCCTGGCTTAACACCTGCTCCAGAGCACAGCCTGAAGGAAAACTCCCATCTTCCTATACCAGCATGCTGCAGCCTGGAGACTACAAGGGAAATGTTGAGCGTCAGAAATCCACATTCCTGGGATGTCAGCCTCTGGGCAGCTCTGGTCGTGCTGTCCCAGAGGCTCAGGTATTGCCCGCAAATGCGGCTAAACTTTTGTTTCCCGTCTCACTCTCGTTTTCTAAGAAATCTCTGTGTTTGAAGGCTTATGTGAATTGTGGTTCCGCAGGCAACTTCATGGATTTTTTGCTTGCAAGGAAACTTGGTGTACCTTTGCTAAGACTTAATGCCATGCCCTATTCAAACCACTGCGATTAATGGTACATCCATTATCCAGGGTGGAGTGGAATTTGTTACTACAGAAATTGCTATGTCAGTGGGGACATTACACACCGAACAGATGTCGTTTTTTGTTATTCACAATTTATCACATGCAGTGGTTTTAGGATTATGCTGGCGCAACCATGGCATACCTATTATTGACTGGCACCAAGGGGATATCGTGCGCTGGAGTCCACAGTGTCAGAATCACTGTATGTCGCTGTCAGTGAACCAAATTAAAACCCCCTTTATACCATATGCATTCAGGGACTATGAGGATGTCTTTTCCATAGTGGAGTCTGAGAAATTACCTCCTCATGGAGAGTATGACTGTCCTATAGACTTGGTCCCAGGTGCTCGTCTCCCTGAGGGGAGAATATTTAACCTCTCTGGTCCAGAGCGTGTAGCCATGAATGACTACATAGCAGACAGCTTGCAAAAAGGTTTTGTTAGACCCTCCACTTCACCTGTAGGGGCTGGGTTTTTCTTTGTAGAAAAAAAAGATGGTGGACTCAGACCTTGTATTGATTATCGTGAGCTGAACGCTATTACTGTAAAAAATCAGTATCCGCTTCCACTCATCCCTGATCTGTTTAATCAGCTACTGGGAGCCCGTTGGTTCACTAAGCTTGATCTCCGGGGAGCTTACAATCTTGTCCGCATAAGAGATGGAGATGAGTGGAAAACCGCATTTAACACGCCCCTTGGTCATTTTGAGTATCTTGTGATGCCGTTTGGGTTAAGTAACGCACCTGCCGTGTTCCAACACTTTGTGAATGATATCTTCAGGGATATCTGTGGGGTATATGTAGTGGTTTATTTGGATGACATCCTGATCTACTCCGCTGATGTTCTTACACACGCACAACATGTCTGTTCAGTGCTCCAGAGACTTCGAGAACATTCTCTATTTGTCAATCTGGAAAAGTGTGTTTTTATGGCTGAGGAGGTACAATTTTTGGGGTACATGATTTCTGCTAAGGGGTTTTGCATGGATCCTGCCAAGATCCAACCCATTAGAGAATGGGTACAACCCAAAACTCTAAAAGCGCTGCAGCGATTCTGGGGATTTACTAATTACTACCGTAAATTCATCAAAGGCTTCTCTGAGATCGCCAAACCGCTCATGGATCTGACCCGGAAGGGGCAGACGTGGTTAATTGGAAGCCTGAGGCACTTCAGGCATTTTCTGTTTTAAAGGATTGTTTTTCTGCCAACCAGATATTAATTCAGCCTGAGCTAGACCGCCCCTTTGTGGTAGAGGTTGATGCCTCTGAGGTTGAGGTAGGCGCAGTGCTTTCCCAAGGCACTGCCTCCCTCACTCAACTGCGGCCATGTGCCTTCTTTTCCCAAAAATTCTCCCCTACTGAGAAAAATTATGATATAGGGAATCGGGAATTGTTGGCCATAAAGTGGGCCTTCGAAGAATGGCGCCACTTCCTCGAAGGTGCTAAACACAAGGTTACAGTGATCACAGATCACAAGAACCTGACCTACATGTAAGGCCTGATGCCCTCTCTCAAAGTTTCTGCCCCTCACAGGCTGAGGACTCGGAACCAGTTCCAATACTGGCCAATGGGATCGTTGTGTCGGCCGTGTCTCTGGACCTTCTGGAGGAGATCCATAGATCCTCAGAACCAGTCCCGGACATGACACCCCCCAGAAATTGTTCGTTTCAGCCCCGCTTCGTCTACAAGTTCTGAAGGAGTCGCATGACTCTGTCCTGGCAGGCCATCCTGTGTTAATAATACCGCCAGACTAGTGACTAGTAACTTTTGGTGGCCGACGGTGGTTAAGGACTGTAAAGATTACGTACTAGCTTGCGAAACTTGTGCTCGTACTAAGTCTCCCCATAATCGGCCTGCCGGCTGGCTCCAGTCCTTGCCTGCCCAGAGACTCCATGGACCCACATCTCCATGGACTTCATTACTGACCTGCCGCCCTCATAAGGGAAGACATGTGTCTGGGTGGTGGTAGACAGGTTCAGTAAGCAGTGCCATTTTGTTCCCCTGTCTGGACTACCTAATTCAGAAACATTGAGTAAGTTGTTCGTCACTCATGTAATACGACTGCATGGCGCTCTGGTGAATATCGTGTCCGACCGAGGAGCCCAGTTCGTTTCTAAATTCTGGAAGGCATTCTGCAAACGCATTGGTGTTGAATTATCCTTCTCCTCTGCTTACCACCCTGAGACAAATGGTCAAACTAAGCGCACTAACCAGGCCCTAGAGCAGTATCTCTGCTGCTATGTCTCGGAACATTAATCTGATTGGGTGGAACATCTCCCGTTAGCCGAATTCGCCCTAAATAACCAATACCGAGAATCCATCAAAACCACCCCGTTCTTCTGCAATCTTGGTTTACACCCACGTTTTGGTTCATTTTCGGCTAAGATGTCGGAGCTCCCGGGGGTAGAGAAATCCATACATCACTTAAGGACCATCTGGTCAGAGGTGAACTCAAACTTGAAAGGCTCCCAGGTCAGACAGGCTTTGGCCGCAAATAAACGGCGGTCCAAGGGGCCGCACCTGGGAGTTGGGGACAAAGTTTGGCTGTCTACCAAGAACATTAAACTTAAGGTACCATCTGCCAAACTGGGGCCCAGATTTATTGGTCCCTATGAGATTTTAGAGGTAACTAACCCGGTAGCCTTTCGTTTAAAGCTCCCTTAGTCTTTCAAAATACCCAATGTTTTCCACAAATCCCTCCTCAAGATGTGCCGCTCCCCAATTCATCCTGTCCAGTCCCCTCCTCTTCCAGTCTTGGTCAAGGGTGCCTTGGAGTACGAAGTCCAAGGTGTCCTTGATTCCCGTTTAGTGAGAGGGTCCGTGCAATATTTGGTGCATTGGAAGGGCTATGGTCCAGAGGAACCATCCATGCCAAGGGGTTAATTAGAAGGTTTCACCTCCTTCACCCTGACAAACCGGGTTTTGAGGGTCCGGAGTCCCCTCTTAGAGGGGGGGAACTGTCACGTTCAGGGCCTGCTGTTCCAGCTTCGGCCACTAGGAGGCGCTGGACTGGTACCTCGTCGCCAGACTCAGGGCATGCTGTTCCAGCTTCGGCCACTAGGAGGCGCTGGACTGGTACCTCGCCGCCAGACTCAGGGCCTGCTGTTCCGGCTTCAGCCACTAGGAGGCGCTGGACTGGTACCTCGCCGCCAGACTCAGGGCCTGCTGTTCCGGCTTCGGCCACTAGGAGGCGCCGGACTGACACATCACCGCCAGACTCAGGGCCTGCGGTTCCGGTCTCGGCCACTAGGAGGCGCCGGACCGTCACGTCGCCGTCAGACTCAGGGACGGCTGTTCCTGCCTCAGCCACTGGGAGGTGCCGTGGTTCACTCCAAGGTGAGGGTGGTGACAGAGAAGAGGCTCCTGCGCAGGCATCTGGTGGGCGCAGGCTCCGCCCCTCTGTCAGTCATCTAGGGCTTACTGCATCTCCATCTGGCCTGGTCCTGGGGGCGGCCCTAATTACATCATCAGTCCAAGAATCTGTGAGGGAGGACCTGATCCCTCAAATACCTTGGGACTGGTCTTGCAAGCCGCCGGATATATTCTTGGTTCCCCTGCGTGCTACTTTGTAATTTGCTATAGTGAAAACTCTGACCTCAGCCTGGATTTCTGACCATTCTATTGCCTGCCGTTTTTGTACCTCCGCCTCTCTTCCGATTTTTTGACGCTGACCTTCGCTTGGATTCCTGACTCTCCTTCTGCCTGCTGATTCTGTACCTTGCTGCCCTCCTGGTTTTACTGACCCTGGCCTGGACTTTTGACTCTCCTTCTGTCTGCTGATTTCGTGCCTCTGCTGCCCTCCGGCCTCCAACTCCTGCCTCCTGACCTTGATTACGGGTTTTAGTTTTGACCCCTTGGCGGCCGTCCTGCTCTGGTCCACTGCTAATCTAGACAGCTACCCCCTGGGCCTTGCTACAATTCCAGATCCAGAAAAAATTAATTAATGGAGATAGAAAAAGACTTAGTGTACATAAAAATCCCCTTAAAACACAATTTTATTAATGATCATAAAAACACACCTTCCCAGTGACGTTGAAAAAATGTCAAAAAATAAACCTAGTATAAGGTGCTGCATAGCCCTACATTAAGGCCTAACTGATACCTTCCTATCCGTGGAGGTTGGCACCCTAATAGTACGATATTGGCGCCCCCACTCAACGAGGACTATCCCTCACTTCCCTAGTGATCCCTAGTATCACAGAGAGGAAAACAATTTCAAGATAGAACAGTAATGAAAAGATCAGAATGCCCTAGGACTTATGCAGACCAAACAGATAATACAACAATAAAACATAACCCACATCATGATATCATGTGACCCACAAAAATAGCAGCTATTCTCACTTGGAGAGATAAACATCCTCAAATACAATCAACAATAAATGAAAAGGTCACTTATCATGTCTCATGGGGGACCCTCAACGCGTTTCCCCGCCGTAGCGGTTCATCAGGAGGAATAGTCCTATCAAAAATATTGTTGCTGCTTCATGCCTGATACCTTCAATAATAGTGGCACCAGAAGTCTAGGAAACCGGATTTAAATAACCGGTGTGATTGTTTTGCATACCACCCACTATCCGGCAGTCCAATCGGTGTGAAGATGCAAATAACTGAGAGCCAGGTGTGCAGCAAAAAATATCATACCTGAGAACCCGCCGCTGCATTCAAAATTCAAAGCGGAAGAAGGGGTCATTAGCGTGCGTTCCACCGTGGGGCGTATCCAATATGGCGCCCATACTTCCGGTCGCGCAACCCCCTCAGCGGGTTGTAGCCTCCGGAACCATCCTGTGCGGGCAGAGCGGAGGGGAATCAAAGATGGCGCCGGCACTTCCGGTCACATGTTTCCCCTTAGCTCCCGGACACGCCCATAGATACCAACAATTCCAGATCCCTATAGGGGTTAAGGGTCTCAGGGTTACTCCGGGTGCTTTCCCTACTACAGCCCAGATTTGCAGACGGCCATCACATTTGCCCTGTACTGGCTATTGGGCACTCTGCAGTGAGGGTGGTATGTAAATCCCCAGTCTCAGGCAGGAAACACACATAACCCTACGTTCCATCACTGCCAGGGTCTCCTAAATACCCCAGAACACTTTGCTGCCACCAGCTCCTCTTTCTATATTAAAACCAATATAGGGTCAGGAGCCCACCCAAAAGATATCGTAATTAGCGTGGAGGTCATGACGGTACGTCTATAGAGCAAGGAAAAATGAAAATAGTAAATTTATAGATTTACTCTAGAAAATATAGGGAGTGTTTACAAAAATATAAAAGATGTTACAAAATAGACAAGATACAGTATATACAAACAATTACAAAATAAAAGGGATTGAAATATAAAACTTACACATCTCAGTTACTTGCACGCCATGTGGAGGAGGGGGGAGGGGAACCTTCCCAGAGCAACAGGTAAAAATGCACAGCTTTCCATAGCTGATTCCCAAGGGAAAAATACAGCCCTTTGTCTGGGCCACCAAACTTTATACCTTTGCCCAAAACCAAGGGTCCCCCCCCCCCGATGACCTCACAGGGTGGGTGGAGTTAGGGAATGTACTCCCCTTTTGAAAGTTAGTAAAAAAAACTTCTATTTGTCAATTATGGGTGGAAACTTTGGAAAGAGATGACAGGGGTATCATTTTTTTTATTACAACATTACCTTTCTTTTGATACCAAACACCATATACAGTATAAAGAAAAAAGGTTAACATTAATAGGGGTGCCCAAACTTTTACATATGACTGTATCTATGTGTTATTGGGAAGCATATATCCTTTACTCGATTTCTGGTGGGCGCATATGTCCAAATACGCCGCTGTGAATAGCTTTAATCACACAGATTCCAAAAATATAATGTAAGGATTGTACTCACTCAGTTGGGTAGGAGGAAACAGGAGGCACATTCTCTTCAATGTCCACGTGGGTTTATCAGGCTATTGTGCCTGCGTGTTGTGGAGGCCCCAGCCCCGCAGTGTGAATACATCATAACACACTGCGCATGCCTGAGAACTCTTGTCACAGCGCAGGCGCCGGCATTCAAATCAGGATGATGCAAGGGCATTATGATGGACAGATGGTAGGCGGCGCCGAGATACCAAACAGGCATGATGGACGATGGTTAGGCAGCTGATACGGGGGGCACAGCATACCTATGGGGCACATTACAGGTATGAGGAGCTATTTATAAAAGGCGATATTTCAGCGTTACTAGGGGTCAGAAAAAGAAGAGCCACCTTCACAGAATGCAGCCTTAGTGCTGCTGGAGGTGGCTCTTTAACTGAAAAACGCCCTGGGAGGGTAACAGGTTCTCAGAGTTGGTCGGACCCACACTTTCTTCCGGTCACCTGGAACTCTGGACTATCGACCTTAGGTGTCGCTATCTCCTTTTTATACACCACACCACTCGGAACCACGACAGCCACCTGCTGTGGTGGGGCTCCCTTAGGGTCATTCCGGCTCCCTTCTGAGCAATCAGACACTCCCCTTTCCTCTCACAAGTTACTACAGTGAATGGCAAGTCTGGGACTACAGGAACATCATGCCTGGAAATTATAGTCGGCGTCTCAATGATTACCCTGGACAGTGGATAATCCCTAGCGACCCCATGAACGCAGTGGACTTCCATCTTCCTTCTGGGAATCAGATAGACAGGGAGTGTGGCGCTCACCAGGGTCACCAGGCTCCCCGAGTCCAGAAGTCCAGTCACGCACTCTCCATTGACTTCTACAGAAGAGCTCTGTGACATCTTGTCAGATGGAACGTCAGAACAACATCATGGACATGCGCTGTTCGAACACTGAACCCGGCAACAGTCCATCGGCGCATTCACTGCCGCTTTATTTTGGGCCACCACCCCTATTTGAGTCACTGCCCCCTTTTGGGACTCCACCCCCTTGAGGGCCACCGTCCCTGTTTGGGTCACCACCCCTTTTTGAGGTGCATGCCGTGGACTCCCCATGTCCCTCTACAGGCTGCTCACCGCCTGTGCACGGCAGTCTATCTGCCCCAACAGTTCCTCACAGAGAGGCTCCTATGGGTGCTACTGCAGCTCCTGCTGCTGCAGAACCTCTTTCTGCAATCTGCTGCCGCAACTGCAGCTCCTGCTGTCGAACCTCTTGCTGCAAGGCTCCACACTGGCTCTGCAAACCTCCAGACATTTTCAGTCTTCGTGGCCTCGCCGAGCCATAGCAAACTGACTTGAAAGAGAAAAATAAATAAATTCAGTGGACCCACGGGTACAATGTCAGTAACACCTCCAGCTTTATAGAAAAAAACAGTCTCTCACTGACCCTGGTCAGCATAACACGGACTCCTGTCCGTTACACACTCGGCTTTACAGTGTTTCTGGATTCCTCTTATCCTCAGGGGCACCCTATAGCCACTTCTCACTGACCCCGGTCAATTTCACTCACAGTTGTCAAACCATCCACTTCTCTGGCTCAGATTAGCCAGCACTGCAACATGTGCTTCTTGGACCGTTGCCTGCAGTCTAGCACCAATTGTAAGGATTGTACTCAATCAGGTGCATAGGAGGAAACAGGAGGCACATTCTCTTCAATGTCCATGTGGGTTTATTTGCTTCATAAACCATCAAGTCCATAACAAAAAGGTAAAGAGTTTTTACATCAGGCAAATATTCAGAATTGAGAGTCCTCAGTTGTTGATACCTTTTAATGGCTAACTGAAAAGATGGCAACAAATTGCAAGCATTTGAGACTACTCAGGTCTCTTCATCAGGCATTGACCAATACGAAATCTGAAGAATCACATATTTATGCACAACACAGCTGCTTTTAACCAGTCAGGGTCATAAAAGGATCATGTTTGCTTGGCATACCATGGTCTCACATTACACAAGCTTGTATAGCTGGAAGGAGGGGTGAGTGGACATTCCAACAGGGGGGAAAAGGGGGCCTGCAGCTATGTGCCTGCACATGGGCTTCGTGTGTACCTGCACAAACGTAATGAGGGAGGGGCAGAGTGTCATTCAAAAACTAAGGAGCTGCAGCCGATAGCTCTATATGTGTAATCGAAACCATGGAAAATGATTCATATTTTCCTGACACTTTCGTTGTTCAGACCAGTCATAATGTAGGAAATTGGGTGTTCATGTAATGCTGCATGAACCGGTTATCAGCCAGAGTACGTAAAAGTACAGTCACAGAGGGCTACTAAATGCATAATGCATGAGAACAATAAGCAGGGAACCTGGAAATGGTAAAAATTTTGAATGGGCAACACAGGGATAGTTAGATTAATGTGTTGAGGCGGTAGGCCAGTCTGAAGAAAAGTGTTTTTAGCGCACGCTTAAAACTGTGGGTATTGGGGATTAATCAAGTTAACCTGAGTAGTGCATTCCAAAAAATTGGCACAGCACATGAAAAGTCTTGGAGATGGGAGTGGGAGGTTCTGATTATTGAGGATGTTAACCTCAGGTCATTAGCTGCAGCATTCAAGACAAATTGGGGAAGGGAGAGTTTGGTAAGAGGGAGACCGATTACTAGAGAATTACAATAGTCCAGATAAGAATGAATAAGAGAAACAATAAGACTTTTTGCAAAGTTAAAAGTAAGAAAGGGTCAAATTCTAGAAATGTTTTTGAGGTGCAGATGACAAGAGCGAGACAGTGATCGGATGTGGGGGGGTGAATGAAAGCTCTGAATCAAGTTTGACCCCAAGACAGCAGGCGTGTGTACTGCCAAGTTTTTAACACTAAGGTTCGGATACGGCTTTAAAGAAGGCTACTACTTGTGATATAACGCAATTTTATTTCAAGGTACAAAATTAAAGGAATAGTATTATTGTGTATACATAATGATTAAGTACATATACTGACATCATCCATCACTAAGAGGCTTTTAAACATCATCCGTCTGGAAATTCAGAGAAGCAACATCAAGACAGAGAACCCCTAGGAAAATCACAACACCGCACAATTATGCAGGTATCAACACTGTACACATACAGGATCCAAGTTTTTGCTTCTGTCTTAGTCATGTTTCTCTGGCCTTATATAGTGATTTACACTATGTGTAAATCTAGTTTCACCCTGCCCTTCAAGTGGCCAGCTTTCAGGGTAGGATGAACCCAGATACCAGGCGAACATCAAACGATGAGAAAAGCCCATATGGATTTAGATGAAACCACAACAACAAACATATAGAAACTTAGAAATGTTTGTGAGGTGAAAAGGGTTTCAGGTCTCAAGATTGTGTCACTATGTGAGGTGCAAGGGTTTCAGGTAATAGACAGTTCTCAAGATTGTGTCACTATGAGCATTGTCTAACAAAATATAGAAACTAGAACTGTTTGTGTGTGAAAGGGTTTCAGGTAATAAACAAACAGTTCTCAAGATTGTGTCACTATGAGCATTGTCTGTCTGCCTGAACTGTTTGACCAGAAATGCTGCTCTGTAATGGTCTGTATTTTTCAATATGGACTCAAAATAGACATTTTTATATTCACACTACAATCCACCTGTCACGATCCATATTTGGATCTGTCAGATTCTGGATTCTCTTTTATAAACTTTTTCTCTTTGAGGCCATCGGGGGTTAATGTCAGTTTTGGCCACTGGTGTTACTACAACTGTAGTTGGTCTGCTGATGGGTTTTTCCCCCGGTGGCTGCTGGTGTTACTGCATGGTAATTAATTATCTATGCAGGTGGTGACCGCTCCCTCTTCCCTTAATAAGGGCACCTGGTGCTGCAGATCTCTAATACTGGTAATTTGCTAACCAACATTGGTGAAGAATGGACCTACCTGGCGCAGAGGGGGTTCAGCTTATCTGGAGCAGTGGTGTTGCTGCTGAATGCTGATTGGGTGCCTTACTCTGCTGCTTGGAGCATTGGTAGCAGATGAAGCTAAGTTTTGGTTTTTCGTTCCTTTAACCCCGTGGTGTCTGTTTTGTTTTTCCTTTTGTGTTTTTGGTGCAGTTCACTTTATTCCCTGTCTCACCTCCTGGAGAGGGGGTTGGGGTTTAGCTCAAGGCTAAACAGGAGATAGGGACAGGTCGGGGACTTGGGCCTCACTACTATCAAGTCTACCCCCAAGTTAAGGAAAGTCAGAGCACCTCCTTTGCCTGAGGGGCAGTTCAGGGGTCCAGGTTCCACGCCTCCTGTTTTCCCCCTACTGCCCCGTGACATTACCAAACCGCCCATTTTTTTCTGGTGAGCCATGGCCCTAATGCAGACCTGTCTCCAATATGCTACAGACCCTCATTGAGGAGCGAGGGGTGCTGCGTGGTGTGGTGGATCAGCAGCTGCAGCAGTTGGTGGGGTTCAGGGCCTTAGCTCAGGTGCAGGCTCAACCAGAACACAAGTTATCTCTCCCAGGCAGGTTTTCTGGAGGGAGAGATAATTTTTTGGTTTTTCAGGCCTGCAAGCTACACTTCAGACTCCGCCCTCTTTGATTAGGGAGTGAGGAACAGCGGGTGGGTTTCATCATATCTCTCCTTTAAGGTGATCCCCAATCCTGGGCCTTCTCCCTGCCGGCCGATTCGCCATCTCTACGGTCGGTGGATGAGTTTTTTGCGGCTTTGGCAAATATGCCCCCTGTAGTCCTCGCTAAGGAGGAGGACTAACTGATGCAGGCGGACGAGCTCAGGCAGGTGGGAGGAGTTGGTTCCCCAGCGGTGTTGCCTGCAGTTTGTCGTGGTTTGGGGGCATGTTTTAGCTGTGGGCAGACTGGTCATTTTATCAGGGTATGCCTGGCTCATGCCAAAACTTCCATACCACCTAAGAAGCCGCGTCCCCTTGGTCGTGTGGAGGGAGGCGACCAGGGAGTGTATTTTTCCTCCATTTTGCCCTCCCAGTGTACTTTGTCAGAAGTGGTGATTGGTGGGGTACCTGAGGGCAAACCGGTGTTTGTGGACAGTGGAGCGTGAGTCAATCTGGTGGACACTCACTTTGTCCAGACCCATGGCCTGAGGTGTAGGATGCTGGCCAAACCCCTAAGCATCCAGGCCACTGACTCTGTCCCACTGAGCAAGGAGAGGTTGACCAAAGTTGTGGAAAAGATACATCTGTGTATAGTGACTCATCATGTAGAGTCCTTGTCATGCTACGTCTTGGGGGAATGCCATCACCTATCATTTTAGGCCTCCCTTGTTTGGAAAAACACAACCCGGTCATAGATTGGCGGTCTAGGGAAGTAGTCAGCTGGGATCAGTCGTGTGAGGGCTGCTGCCTGGGGGCTACTCTCTCTGCCATCATACTACAACTGTCCCCTTCTTCTCCAGTGGGGGCAGCAGAGGTGCTGCCAGGGAATAGGGTCAAGTCTCTACCCTCACCACATGCTAACCCTGGGTGTCGGAGTCCTCTTAGGAGGAGGGGTCAGAGGAGGGTGGTGACTCCTGAGCATTGTGGGGGTGTGAGTGTGACGACACGGGGGGATGCCTCTGTTGTCAGTGCTGTGAAGAGTTCACCATCTTGTGGCAAACGTGTGCATGGCAATAAACGTTCAGGTCCGGACCTGTGTGTGAATGAGTATGTATGGCTGTCCACCAAAAACATCCGGTGGAGATGTGCTGCTGGGGTCTGGAGTTCTCAGGTGATCGGGCTGTATTGGGTGTCGGCCATCCTTGGCCAAGGGACTTACCAGCTGGAGCTACCCCAATAATGCTCATACACAACTTATTCCCCAGGTCGGCGCTCTGGAGATTTGTGGTGCCTCCGGAGCATACGTTGCCACTTCCATCTGCCCACGTTTGCCATAAACCTGTGAGTCAGGTGGTTGCTGAGGTGAACTCTGGTGGATCTAGGTGTCCTCACCGTAGGTGGTTTTCTGGTGAGGTGCAGTGTGAGGGTCCAGAGGCCCCTCATTGAAGGAGGGGTACTGTCACGGTCCATTTTTGGATCTGTCAGATTCTGGATTCTCTTTTATAAACTTTTTCTCTTTCAGGCCATCGGGGGGAAATGTAAGTATTGCCCCCAGTGGATGCTGGTGCTACTACAACTGTAGTTGGTCCCGCTGATGGGTTTTTCCCCCAGTGGCTGCGGGTGTTACTGTAAGGTGATTAATTATCTATGCAGGTGGTGACCACTCCCTCTTCCCTTAATAAGGCCACCTGGTGCTGCAGATCTCTGTTGGTAATACTGGTCATTTGCTAACCAACCTTGGCGAAGACTGGACCTACCTGGTGCAGAGGGGGTTCAGCTTATCTGGAGCAGTGGTGTTGTTGCTGGATTCTGATTGAGTGCCTTATTCTGCTGCTTGGAGCATTGGCAGCAGATTAAGCTAAGTTTTGGTTTTTAGTTGCTTTAACCCCGTGGTGTCTGTTTTGTTTTTCCTTTCATGTTATTGGTGCAGTTCACTTTCTTCTCACCTCCTGAGGAGGGGGTTGGGGGTTTAGCTCAGGGCTAAACAGGAGATAGGGACAGGTCGGGGACTTGGGCCTCACTACCATCAAGTGTACTCCCAAGTTAAGGAAAGTCAGGGCTCCTCCTTAGCCTGAGGGGCAGTTCAGTGGCCCAGGTTCCACATCTCCTGTTTTCCCCCTACTGCACCGTGACTGCACCGTGACACCACCCATGGCTATTTTGAGCCAAACATTACTTATACAAGGTTTCATATCCTAATGGGACAGTTCTAGTGGATTATTGGTATAAGGATAATAATGGAAGTGTACACTATATGCAACAGCACAAAATAATGCATGCACAAATTATTGCAAAAATTACTACTGTATGTAAAGTTCTGGGTCATATTTTCTTCTCGTATGTCTTCATCTTGAATAGATACCCATATCAGCTTTGTCCATAACTGTAAAGGGGTTGGTACTGCCACCAGACAAGTTTCTAATATATTGATAGCAGTTAGTAGCCTTTGTCATACCAATATGACGAGTGTTCATCAGCTAATCAAAGTAAGTCCATAGATTCTGTTTGGTTTTCCATAAAGCCCCATTTTCTGTGGTTGGTCTCTCGGTTTTTCATCTAAAGATCTCTTGGGTAGTGGCAGAAGTTGAAGGGACCATGACACTGTGACAGCAACGATGCACTATTTCCAGATTTTGATCTGATGGGCACCCCTCTGGTCTGTGCCCATTGGTAAGCAGCTATTTCTCCCAGGTGTCCATATTTCTGGTGTGCCCACTGAGTCAATCCAAGCAGTCCCTCAGTGGTGTCAGTTTTTGAACTTGAATCAGCGACTGATATTTTGGAATGTTCCTCTGCTAATAAGTTGAAGAGTCTTTCCAGTGTACCTGAAGCACAATAAGCATCCACATTAAACACAGTCACTTTAATTCTTTGTACAATTACCCAGATATCTTACCACAATTCTTTTCCCAAAACTACAGATTGTCCAATCCAGTAGTAGTAGGCACAAGCACACCAGTCTCCTCCTAATCCTGTAATTATAACCTTGTGCCCACTGAATTGTTTTGGATTTCCATAAATTAGACTGGCCTCCACCCTTTATCTAACAAAGCTTTAACATGTTGGCTGTTTTTATTTTTCAGTTAATCACCAAATCTACATGGGGGCGTCTATCCATTTATGGGGCAAGGCCAGCAAGTCAATAACTCTTATCTTTTTCTCCCCATTGAACCTCCATTTTAGATGATGACATCTTGGAGGATAAAATGATAGCCTCTTCAGTTGGGCTTCGAATTCCTGTATCAAGGATTTCATTTCAGCATAAAGATCCTCAATCCTCGATGCTGTGGGCTTAGATGAAGATGGAAAGGGAGTGGGCCCTCTCTCTCCCCATGTCCTGTCTTGCCCCTGCTGTGGAGATTCAGAATCTTTTACTGTAACCTTTTTATTATGTGAAACACCTGGCTTTTTATTATTTCCTCTCTTTTGATACAATTTCCACATCTCGTCAGTACCAATCCCGTCTATTTTATCCCTGTGGACGCCATCCTTTATTAAGGCCCTAAACATATATTTCCGGATAATACGGGGTCTAGGATTGTAATGACTTTTGACATCATAATGCTGCTCTTCAGAGGGAAAATTACCCTTTTGTTTGGGACCCCAATCTCCCAGATCCTTTAACTGTCGAATTGTCTCCAATGTATTGGCAATTGTTTTCTCAGTCTGATTTACCAGTAACGTCATCATGATATGTTTATAAGCTGGAGGGGCATTTCTAATGATAAGATTTCTAACAGATACACTTACACCAACTTGCATATAATCATCATAGGTGTTTGCTGAAATAGCATTTTTCATGACCTCCTCCTTCAACCTCTGAGCACAATCTTTTAACATAAACCACGTTTTTTCATTGGGCGGCCAGTCCGCCTCAGATTGGTATTTCTGCTTCAATGCCATAGCCTCAACATCAAGCATACTACACACCACATGTGGTTGCTGGATTATCAAGGTACCTTCTGGGATAAGTGAAGAGTCTCCGCGAGCTCAACAATCACTGGGTTTTGGCCGTTGCAGCTGAAAAGAGGAAATCGGAATTTTGTCTCATCTTTCATCGTTTTTAAGAAATCTCAATATGGAAGAGGCCAGGAGCCATTTGGTGAGCTGCATTTCTTGCTACATGTTCACAGACTTCCCAGTGGAAAAGCCAAACTTCACATGCCACAAATGCAAGCCTGTGTCCCTGTTGGAGGAAAAGTTGCAAAATCTCGAAGAGAGGTTAGCAACGTTGAAGATCATTAAGGAAGGTGAAGAGTTCTTGGACAGAGCAGAATTATCTCTTCATGTTACAGAAAGAGAAGAAATTCGAAGTGCACCTGAAGAAACATGTGACCAAGAGAAGCAGGAGAATCAGGAGGCAGTCAGCACCCATACTGCTCAGGAACCAGTACCAGGCTCTCACGCAGGAAAACGATGAAGAAATACATCAGGATAAGACTTTGCCAACAAACAGCAACCTTGTACGCCTTCAGAGTCCTCCTGGATGGAGAAAGAAAAATGTTGTGAAGAAGAAACGGAGAGTGGTGGTCATGGGGGATTCCCTGTTGAGAGGAACAGAGGCCGCTATCTGCAGACCGAATATAACTTCAAGAGAAATGTGCTGTCTTCCAGGTGCAAAAATTAAAGATGTGTCTGACAGGATATCAGGACTCTTCAGACCTACAGATGACTACCCATTCCTGCTACTACATGTGGGGACAAATGACACCGCAAGAAACGACCTGGAAACCATCTGCAGAGACTTTGAAGACTTAGGCAAGAAAGTGAAAGAACTGGGAGCGCAGGTGGTCTTCTCTTCCATCTTCCCAGTGGATGGCCATGGAACAAGGAGGTGGAATAAGATTCTGCAGGTGAACAACTGGCTACGTCGATGGTGCCGTCAGCAAAGATTTGGATTTCTGGATCACGGAGTGAATTATTTATACGATGGACTACTTGCTAGAGATGGGGTGCACCTTACGAAGACTGGAAAGCATGTATTTGGAAGTCACCTTGCTACACTTGTAAGGAGAGCTTTAAACTAGAACAACATGGGAAGGGAAGCAAAAGACCAGAAAAAGCCATACATCTGACAAATGCTATTGAGAACTCTGCTATTAGAAGTGGAAAGGAAGAACAAAGACAAAAGAATCTAATAAATAAAAATAATGGAGAAAGAGAAACCAATCACAAACTAAAATGTTTCTATACTAATGCACAAAGCATGGGCAACAAACAAGGAGAATTGGAGCTGCTAACACAGGAAAAGAAATATGATGTCATTGGAATCACTGAAACTTGGTGGGACAATACACATGATTGGAATACAAGACTAGAAGGATACAACTTATTTGCAAGAAACAGACTTGATAAACGAGGAGGAGGTGTCGCATTGTATGTTAGAAACGCGTATATCTGCACAGAGATTGAAGCTTCAGAGACTGGGAGTTCTGTGGAAACTGTTTGGGTAAGAATACAAGGACAGAACAATGGAAAGGACACCACTGTAGGCATTTACTACAGGCCGCCTGTGCAAGCTGAAGACATGGATGAACTCTTTATGCATCAAATGGCCAAGTTCTCCAAAAAATATGACATAGTTGTCATGGGAGATTTCAACTATCCAGACATTTGTTGGGAATCTCTCTCAGGCAAAACTAACAGGTCAAGGAAATTCTTATCCTCTCTTGCTGACAACTTTATCTTCCAAAAGGTAGGGGAGAAAACAAGGGGAACTGCTACCTTGGATCTAATCCTTATAAACAGGGAGGAAATGGTTGAGGAGGTAAAAGTGGCTGGGACCCTAGGAGGTAGCGACCATGCTATTTTAGGATTTTGGATAACTAGAGGCGGAAGACCTGTGAAGACTCAGACGTCAAGGTTAGATTTCAGAAAGGCAGATTTTAAGGGATTCAGAAAGAGAATTGGAGGGATCCAATGGTTGGATATCCTTAAAGACAAAAATGTCCAGGATGGATGGAAAATCTTGAAAAATGAAATTCTCAAAGCACAGTTGTTAACAATTCCGAAAAGAGGGAAGAATAGGAAGCATTTAAGGAAACCAGGATGGATGAACACAGAACTTAAGCACATGCTAAAAAGGAAGAAAAAAATGTTTATAAAATGGAAAGAGGGAGGCATATCTAAAGAAGATTATAATGCTGTCTGCAGAACCTGCAGGGCACAAATCAGATTATCTAAAGCTGAAAATGAATTGAGGCTGGCAAGAGATGTCAAAAGCAATAATAAAGGATTTTGGGGATATGTCAAAAGTAAAAGAAAAGTCAAAGATGCTATAGGATTTTTACAGGATGAAAATGATGAAATGGTAAGACAGGATGTTGAGAAGGCTGAACTTTTAAATTTCTATTTTGCATCTGTTTTCTCTCAGAAAGGAAATGTAACATCAACTGTTCTTCACTGTCCTATTAAGGGAATAGAAGAATCCAGGATATCTATAAACAGAAAGACAGTGAGGAAACACTTAGCTAACCTAAATGAATTCAAGTCTCCAGGTCCAGATGAATTACACCCCAGAGTACTGAAGGAGATAGCAGAAGAAATTTTTGAACCCCTCTCCATAATCTTTGAAAATACTTGGAGAACAGGAGAAGTGCCAGAAGACTGGAGAAGAGCAAATGTTGTTCCTATCTTCAAAAAGGGGAAGAAGGTGGACCCAGAAAACTATAGGCCGGTGAGTCTGACTTCTATACCAGGAAAGATCTTTGAACAAATTATTAAACAACATGTATGTCAGTACCTGGATAAGAATGAAGTGAATAAACAGAGTCAGCATGGGTTTGTAACTAATAAGTCATGTCAGACTAACTTAATTTCCTTCTATTACGGAATCACTGATTGGGTGGATCAAGGAAATGCTGTAGATATAGTATATCTTGACTTCAGCAAAGCATTTGACAAAGTCTTTCATACAATCCTTATTGAAAAAATGACTAAGTATGGAATGGACAAGGCAACTGTTAGGTGGATTCATAACTGGCTTAGTGATAGGACCCAAAGAGTGATCGTAAATGGCTGCACATCCAGTTGGAAGAATGTCTCAAGTGGGGTACCACAGGGCTCTGTCCTGGGCCCTGTATTGTTCAACATCTTTATCAACAATTTAGATGAAGGAATTGAGGGTAAACTGATTAAATTTGCTGATGACACAAAGCTAGGAGGGATAGCTAATACTAGAGAAGAAAGAGAGAGGATTCAAAAAGATATAAATAAACTGGAGCAGTGGGCAGCAACTAATAGAATGGTTTTTAACAGGGAAAAATGCAAAGTACTACATCTGGGCAATAAAATGAAAAAAGCATATACAGAATGGGAGGTATAGGGCTAAGTGACAGCACATGTGAAAAAGACTTGGGTATACTAATAGATCACAGACTGAATATGAGTCAACAGTGTGATGCAGCAGCAAAAAAGGCAAATGCAATTCTAGGATGTATTAACAGAAGCATACATTCTAGATCACGTGAAGTCATTATTTCCCTTTACTCCTCTTTGGTCAGACCTCATCTGGGATATTGTGTCCAGTTTTGGGCACCACATTTTAAAAAAGACATCAACAAACTGGAGCAAGTTCAGAAAAGAGCGACCAGAATGGTGACCGGTCTGCAAACCCTGTCTTATGAGGAAAGGTTGCAGGATTTGGGAATGTTTAGTTTTCAAAAGAGAAGACTTTTTGCTTTGGCTGTGGCCAAAGCAGCTTTCTTTTTATTCACCTTGCCTCCCTTCCTTCTGTACTTATACTCTGCTACACGCACAGCTGCCTTTTCTGCAACATGCTGATATCCATCACATCTCTCCATTAATAATTTATTCTGACATTGTGATATAACTAATGCATTCTGGACCTCACTCAACTGTTTTCCAATTCCTGTACTTTTGTTAACATATGTATTCTTTCCTTATGCTGTTTTCTATATGCAGACAACAATATCCATTCACGCCTACCAACAGCACTCAACTCTTTACCTTTCTCCACTTTCACTTTCTGTAAGCATGCAACAACATCAGCAGGTTCAGCATCCTTCAAACATTTGTCCCATGCTTCACCCAAACCAGCACTGTGCGACCACTTGGTTGCCGAAATATGATAGGAAGCCTGTTACCAGCCTGGAATTTCAATAGATTCACACACAGCCACCTTTTTCTTAAAAGAGAGGCATGTTTTACGCAATATCACACTATCACACAGAGTCCTTTTAATATTACACAGAAGGCTCAGAAGTTTTTTTGTATCCTGCCGACTACGCCAAATTATGTATTGCCAAGTTTTTAACACTAAGGTTCAGATACGGCTTTAAAGAAGGCTACTACTTGCGATATAATGCTATTTTATGTCAAAGTACAAAATTAAAGGAATAGTATGATTGAATAGTATGATTGCGTACACATAATGATAAGTACATATACTGACATCATCCATCACCAAGAGGCTTTTAAACATCATCCATCTGGAAATTTAGGGAAGCAACACCAAGACAGATCCCCTGGGAAATTCACAACACTGCACGGATGTTCCCAATTATGCAGGTATCAACACTGTACATACAGGTATCCAAGTTTTGCTTCTATCTTAGCCATGTTTCTCTGACCTTATATAGTGATTTACACTATGTGCAACTCTAGTTTCACCCTGCCCTTCAAGTGGCCAGCTTTCAGGGTAGGATGAACCCAGATACCAGGTGAACATCAAATGATGAGAAAAGCCCACATGAATTTAGATGAAACCACAATAACAAACAACAAACATATAGAAACTTAGAACTGTTTGTGAGGTGAAAAGGGTTTCAG
This sequence comes from Dendrobates tinctorius, assembly GCF_039654945.1. Lineage (NCBI taxonomy): Eukaryota > Metazoa > Chordata > Amphibia > Anura > Dendrobatidae > Dendrobates > Dendrobates tinctorius. Next base: position 4,043,884 of record NW_027361679.1, read on the forward strand.
GTCTCAAGACTGTGTCACTATGTGAGGTGAAAGAGTTTCAGGTAATAGGCAGTTCTCAAGATTGTGTCACTATGAGCATTGTCTAACAACATATAGAAACTAGACCTGTTTGTGTGTGAAAGGGTTTCAGGTAATAAACAAACAGTTCTCAAGATTGTGTCACTATGATCATTGTCTGTCTGCCTGAACTGTATGACCAGAAATGCTGCTTTGTTATGGTCTGTATGCATTCTGCATATTTCAATATGAACTCAAAATAGCCATTTTTATATTAATACTACAGCGTGTTGCTGAGGAGTAATGGTAGAGCCACACACGGGAATAGCAATTTCAGGCATAGGTAGGTTAGTAGAGGGAGGAAACACAAGGAGATCAGTTTTTGACAGGCTCCGTTTCAGATAGAGGGAGATGATGTTGAGACAGCGGTAAGACAATCACAGGTGTTTTCTAAAAAGGCAGGTGTGATGTCAGGAGAGGAGGTGTATATTGGGTGTCATCAGCATAGAGATGGTACTGGAAGCCAAACCTAGTGATTGTTTGTCCAATAGGAGCAGTATACAAAGAGTAGAAGAGGGGGGCCTAAGACTAATCCTTGAGGAACCCCAACAGTAAGGGGAAGATGAGAGGAAGAGGAGCCAGCAAAAGATACAGTGAAGGAGTGATCAGAGAGGTAGGAGAACAGTAGAGAACGGTGTCCTTGAGACCAATCGTGTGGAGCATAGTGAGGAGGAGCTGGTGATCCACAGTGTCAAATGCTGCAGAGAGATCTAGGATAATTAGCATGGAGTAGTGACTATTAGATTTAGCTGTTAGCATATCATTAGAGACTTTAGTGAGGACAGCTGCAGTAGAGTATAAAGAGCAGAAACTGGATTGAAGAGGGTCGAGTAGAGAGTTATCTGAGAGATAGCAGATAAGACGGGAGTGGACCAGGTGTTCATGGAGTTTAGAAACGAAGGGAAGATTAGAGATAGGTCTATAGTTAGCAGCACAGTTTTGGTTGAGGGATGGTTTTTTAAGTAATGGGTGTATGATGGCATGCTTAAATGAGGAGAGAAAGATACCAGAACAGAGAGAGGTTGAATATTTTTGTTAGGTGAGTGGTGACAGGAGGGGAAAGGGACTGGAGGAAATTTGAGGGAGTTGGGTCACTGGCGCAAGTAGTAAGGCGAGAAGATGCAAGGAGCCTGATCACTTCTTCTGTGACTGGTTCAAAATCAGAGTGAGCTAGATGCAGTGGGGAGGGAGGACAGGTCATGGTATAAGGGGATTGGGAGAAAATTTCCTGGCGGATATGGTCAATTTTTTCTTTGAAGTAATTGGCCAGATCATCAGCTCAGTGATCCATGGTTGGGGCCTGCACTCTTGGGTTGAGTAGGGAATGAAAAATGTCAGAGACGTTTAGGGTTATTGGATAGTGAGGTGATGAAGGTGTTGAAATAGGTATGTTTGGAGTGGAAGGGAAGTGTTGCTTGTTTTAAGCATAAACTTATAATGGATGAAATCTTCGGGTAGATTGGATTTTCTCCACAGGCGTTCGACGCGCCTAGAGCACCGCTATAGGAAACGTATTTGCAGCGTGTGCCAGGGTTGTCACTGTCTGTGCAGAGTTGTTTTATCTATAGAAGGTGCAGCTTCATCCAGGGCACTTTGCAGGGTTTCATTATAATGTTTCAGTGCAGAATCAGGACATGAGAGGGAGGAGATAGGGGCCAATGATGACTGCAAGCCCTTCATAACTTTCTGTGTGTTAATGGCCTGTATATTTCTATAAGTATGGAAAGTGGTGGTGACCTTAGTGGGATGGCAGTTCTTAATAGAGAATGAAAGAAGGGTGTGGTCAGAGAGCAGGAGAGCGGAGTGTTGTGAACTTTCTTGATCTGACTTCTGAGTCGGGGCTCCCTCTCGTGGTTACTGCGGGTAGTGGAGCTGGCCGGGTTGACAGAAGTCTGCCACCTGATGATGATTTGAAGTCAGGGGTTACTGACTGGGAGTATTTAAGTTAGCAGGCTTCCCTCAGTTGCTGCTGGTGATTGGTTTCTTCCTGTGCATTTTGAGGTCTGCTGTCTCCTGCCTGATCCTGCATTTGCTAATCCTTTGCATCTGATCTGGTTCTGCCTGTCATGGTCACGTGTGTCAGAACGCAGATGTTTCCGCAAGGCGAACCCATGTGACACACGTGACCCTGGATACACCGCCTCCAGTGGGGCGCATTTAAATAATAAAACGTGCAGGTGGATACGCCGCCTCCACCTGGCGAATTTGGGTATTACACGTTATACATACGATCTGGAAACCCCGCCTCCAGAAAGGCGAATTTAAATAATAAAGGGGGAACCTGGGAAACTTTAACAATGGTGGGCCCTGCGATAGGGAATGGGGGACGTGGAGACCTCCTAAGCTCCCCTGAGCCAGTGTCCCTGCACTCCTTACATTCCCTAAACAGGCTCCGCACCTGTCGCCGCACGCGTACCTTAACGCCCTTGCTCACCCTGACCCTAAACCCTCACTAGGGAATGGGTCGGTGCGGAGACTAATCCCACCACTGCACTAATAACACACATGAGGAAAGAGACAATACAAGGGAAACACCACTTAGCTTTGCTCTGTTGCGTGCGCTCCTAGCAACAGAGCCCTCCACCTGAGTGCATCTTCTCCTCCACCTGGATCCATCACCATAACAGGATCCTTCACCTTAGTGCAGCCTTGGAGCAGGGTCCAACACCAGTTGCAGCTGCTTAGTACCAGAGTCCCAAGGAAGTGTTCAGCTTCTGCCACGAAGTCAAGCATGCTTGAGTCCAGCTCAGCGGCCAAGTCCCACATGGTGATTGCTACTCTCCATAGTAGCCACTCCACCAGCCCATGCAGACACTTCCCGCTGACACCATCACTGCGACTCCACCACTCCATGCCAGCCCTTCGTCCAGACACCATAGCTGACACTCTTCCCCCCTGGCTAAGCTCCTCACCAGCTCCATCCTTCCTCCAGGCTCTCCAACTCAAAGTGAACAATCTCACAATATCACAGGCCGTGAGTGAACACCCTGAGCACACCTTTATAGGGTGTCACACCTGATCCATAATTAAGTGAACATTAACCTAAACCTAAGGTGCGATACCATTCCCCACCACCGGGCAACTTAGAATGAACGACACCACGTGATGATTCTAATGGCCACTGGGGGCAATCACGACACACTTTGGAACCAAAGGAAAAAAAGTTCACTTAATGCATTTAATACCGCCAGATCCAACACTGGATCATGACAGTACCCCCTCCTTAATGAGGGGACTCTGGACCCTCAGGACCACCCCTCATTAGGAAAACACCCACAGCGGGGACGCCCAGACCCTGAGTTTACCCCACCATTACCTGACACTTCAGGTTTATGACAAACGCACCGCTGGTATTGGCAATAAAGTTCATTTTGGAGGCACCACTCATCTCCACAGCGCCGACCTGGGGAACGAGTTTATGTATGTGTATGTTTGTTTGTTATGAGCTGATCAGGCTCCACAACACAATTCCACAAGATGTTTTTTGGTGGCACCCATACATGCTCGTTCACACACAGGTCCGGACCTGAACGTTTATTACACACATTCGTTTGTCAAAAAATTGGTGAACTCATTCAGGACCTGATCACAGAGGCGTCCCCCTGTGTCACCACACTCACACCCCCGCTATTCACCAAGGGATCACCACCCTCCAACCCTCTACACCATGAGATCTGCGCCTCCCAGGGTTGGTTTAATGGCGAGGGTTGAGATTTGTCCCTACTCCCCCGCAGCACACCTGCTGCTCACACCAGGAGGAGAGGGAACGCATATGGAGGAAATATACACTCACTGGCCGCCTCCACACGGCCAGGAGGGGCGGCTTCTACGGTGGTATTTGAAGATTTGGCGTAAACCCCGCAGACTCTACACCAGTCTGCTCATCACTGGAACGCACCCCTTCACCTCGGGGAGTACCAGGCAGCTCCGTGGGGCACCATTCCTCCCACCTGCCTGGGTGCGCCCGCCTGCATAAACCAGTCCTGCTCCCCAGCAGCGACTCTAGGGGCTTTTGCCAGACCGCAGCCGCCATTTTTTTTTTCTCTGGTTATCTGAGCAGAGGCCCCAGACCGTGATAACTGCTGCTGCAGCGGCTCTAAACACCTTGCCGCTCCCCACTCACATCAGTGAGGCCTGGCAGCAATTACTCAGCGGTCTCCACATGGCCAAAGCTCACCAGAAAAAAAAAACTGTATGGCCTGTGATAATATCCAGGGTCACGTGTGTCACATGGGTTCGCCTTGCGGAAACATCTGCGTCCTGACACACGTGACCATGACACTGCCTTTTTCTGCTTTCTGTTTTGCTGTGAGGGTTCAGCATGCTCCCTGCTGGGGCTGTGCTGGACGCTGCTCCATATGTTACAGCTTGTGTCAGATTGTTCAGTCCCCTGTTATATTAGTCTCTTTTGCTTTTCTGCCAGTTCACACCAGAATGCTGATATACTGGGGGAGAGGTCGTGAGACCTCAGTGTTTTTGTACATTAGATGTGTTGGATTTTTTAGGGTTTTTGCATGATTTCAGACAGTGTCTTTCCTGTCCTATCCTGTCTAAACAGTTTGGGCCCCATCATTTGCTCAATCTATTTTCTGCCTGTGTTTGTGCCTCATCTTGTCTCACCGACAATATATGTTTGGGGGCTATCTATTCCTTTGGGGTTCTACTCTGGGGCAGTTTAGATTTCACCTTTCTTGCTTTAGGCTTAGTTAGCTCTCTGGCTGTGCCGACGCGTCTAGGGCATCTTAGGTACGCACCACGGCTACTGCTAGTTGTGTTGTTAGGATTAGGGGTCTGCAATCCGCTAAGCTGCCAACCTTTCTGGTTTCCTGGTGGCCTAGCCTATTCCAGCCATCTTCCTCGATGACCAGTTCATAACAGCGGAGTTTGTGAAAACATCCACTGAGCAAAGCCAGGAGAAGATCAAGTCGGGGGAGTTTCCATCTTTATGCATAGGAGAATTAGTAAGCTTCAAAAAGAGGAGGTTAGAGATAAAAGGTGAGTAGCAGATGGGGAGAGGGAAAAAGCAATGGGGATGTTGAAGTCTCCCAGGATAAGAGTGGGGATATCACAGGAGAGAAAATGTGGAAGCCAGGTGGCAAAGTGATCCAGAAACTGATAGGAGGGGCCCGGAGACGATACATCACCGCCACTCGCATGGAGAAGGGGATGTAGAGTCTGACAGCATGGACCTCAAAAGACAGGAAGATACTGTAAGTGAGGGTACTTGAGGGATAACCTGAAAGGTACATTTGGGTGATAGAAGCAGACCAACGCCTCCACATGCTCTGTTGTCCAATCTAGGGGTATGAGAGAAGTGTAGTCCACCATATGAAAGAGCAGCAGCAGCGGTAGTGTCTGACTGCTGGATTTAGGTTTCAGAAGGTTAAGAGAATCAGAACGGAAGAAGTCATGGATGAAGAAGCGTTTCTTACACACTAAACAAGAATTCCAACTAGCACAATTAAAATAGACAGAAGGCATGCAGGGAATATTAATAAGATTAGAGGGAATTCTGAGTATAGCAGTTGAGGGGTTTGACTTACTATAACATGAGGGGCCAGGCTTGGGAGAGATATCTCCTGCGTCTAGGAGAAGGAGAATAGAAAGAGTGAGCAGATGGGTAAGTGATTTGTGAGAGCGTCTTTTGTGTTAGATGGTGGGACTGAATGGATCTGTGCAGTTTAGCAATGTGAAAAGAGCATGAGTACTATACATAGGAGAGGAGAGGACTGAGGTGCTGATATGGATGGAGTTTAAACTGTTAATGCACGGACGGTGGATGTGAGTGAATGCAGTAGCCAGGTTATTAATTATACAAATGCATATGGTGAATAATTGTTGCAATCCAAATGTACTGGGAATAGATTTGTCTAATTGTCTTACCTGTCTCCTGCCCTGTCTAACTGCCATGTTTCACTTACATCGATATTGTCCAACTATTACCTCATGGCACTTCTAAAAGCAGTTATTAGTAGCTGGTGTCCTCTTTACTTTGGGGTATAATTGCTGTGATTATATTGATGTGGCATTTTATGGATTTTTTTTAGATGAAATAAATAAAAAACAAAGTTTTAAATGAATATGGTTCTCTTCTTTTGGATATGGCATTCACGGCCATGTTATGTATTATAACTGCCATGTTTCACTGCCAGGTACTTTGATAAATGTACTTAGATTAAAGCTATCCCTACATAAATGCATCCCCAAGCTATGTCTGCATATATAGGAGGCTTGCTCTTAGATCTATCACTATTTTACCTCGTTAGCAATCAATCAACTAAGTTAAGACAGCAGGAGACAATAAAAGAAGAGACAAATAAACCAATTTGCAGGCCTTCTTGGATCATAAATTTCTATGAGAAGGTTTCATTACCTCACAGCATTAAGGGACAATCAAAGTGAGTTGAATGAGCTAAATTCCATTAGAAACTGCTTGCTGACATAGAACAGAGTAACTGAAGACATACAGGATCAATGCATGAGTTGAATGAGCTAAATACCTTTATGAAGATAATAGAGATGAGTGTTAGATTCTGCCATGTTTAACTGCCAGGTACTTTGATAAATGTACTTAGATTAAATGTAGATAAATGCTACCCCTACAAGCTCCACTGGGGCTTACATCCAAACCTCCACAAAACGGGATTCAGGCGTATGTGCCGATGGGACCATAGGCTATAATGGTGCCAACAGAGCGAACATGTGCTCTGATGTTCATAATTTTCAGGCATCTACGTCTACAAGAGGAAGACACTCAGACATAGTAGACTGTGTCTGGGTATTCGTTCACTCTGTCAGCACCATTAAAGTCTATGGTCTCATCTATGCATAAGCCTGAATCCCATTTTGTGGGTGTTTGGATGTATGCCCCAACGGAGGCACTGAACGGGTGTCTGAAGGCAGTGTGAAAGCACCCTGTGAAAGCACCCAAAGTCTTTCATCAAGGCTACAACATGGAACACTGAAAGATTGCTGCTGATATGCAAAGAAACAACCCTACACTCAAGTTTCAGTTTCATCTTGGGACAAGCAACCAACTGAAGAATAAATTGACATGCACAGAGGTTCTAGAGTTTGTGGAAGACCTTAACCAACTTTGCATCATGTAGACTGTCAAGTACTACAATAGCCTTAAGACCATATAGGTCAATCCTGGGTTACATAGATCCTCTGACACCTTTCCCAACAGTCACTAAAAACTTCTTTAAAAATAGAACACATTCATATCGGCTTAACATTATCTATCCTGTCTATTTTGGAACACCATAAATAACTGTAAACCAATCTGTAATTGTGCTGAGAATAATCCAACAGTCCTTCTCTGTTACCTTGTGTGGAGACAACTTCTGTTGATTTTTGCATTACCAGTCCATGGTCATCTTCTATCAAAATGATCCTTTTTCCTATATAATATGCCTTAAGAGAGTTACAAGATACTTCATGCCATTTCACATCAAAAGTACTTAATAATCCCTTGTAGGAAACTAAAATGTTACAAAGATAAAACAGCAACCTTACAGGATATATAAATCTTTAGTATATTTTTGCCGAAATAGCAATTCCGAAAATGTTGTTTAAATAGCAGATCTGGCTATATTGGATTTATGCTCATTATGCTTCAGTTAAAGAGAAAAGACACAATAGCGGAGACAAACACAATAAGGGTATGTTCATACTTTTTTTTACAGTGATTAAGAGCACCAAATTTTCTAGTAGAAACTGCTTCAGTAAACTCTCCTTCTTTGTGGTACGTGCACGTGGAGTCCTTTTCAGGTGGATTTCGCATGGAATCTGCCTGAAAAAAAACTGCAAAAGCACCCCATAAAATTAACATAATACATAACAATTTCAAAACAACATTGCTGTGCACATGTTCTGTCCTATGTTAATCCTTTTACCTGTTTCAGGGTTCAGAAACCAGCTGGAAAGTTACCTGCAATCTGTAATGGCAAAGCTGCTGACTTTGCATGGGAAAGCTTGACAGCTGCACTGGCATCTAATAGATGTTCTATGCACATACCCTCAGAGAGTTTTATTTTTTGGTGAAGTTTTGTATTTCCTGAAGATGATTTGAAGAGTTTTTCTAAGCATTTTGGAAGGTCTTTTTCCCAAAGTGTTTTTTGCAACCTTTTCATTGAACTGTGCCTTCTTTAGAGCTTTTTGAATTTAGGAGCTGCTTCAAAGAATTGACATGTACTTTCTTTTGTCCAATCATGCATTTTTGAGAGCCTGAATTATTTAAAAGATGCTCAAAAGCCTGAACATATGAACAGCGAGTAATTTTTTCCATACAAATGCATAGGATGATTATTTTGAGTGTTTTGTGAGAACTTTTTCTGACCTTTTTAGGAGCAGAGCTAGTCAAAAAACACCGAAAAAGAGAGTGTGAACATACCCTACGGTCTCAATCTCATGAGTCTTAAGCATCAGTAAACCACAGTGTAAAATTTAGCTTTTCTCCAAATGAAGTTGGCATCCTAAAACAAATTCATGCTTATTCCATAAAATGGTGCTGGGTGGCTAGAAGATGGGTCAAGCTAGCAGACAAAAATAGAGTTGAGCATAGGAACCTTGTATCTCAAGAGTGTTTTGTGAGAAGTGAATTTTTATCAGTAAATTGTCTGATTGTAACTGTTGCATTTTAGAAGTAATATACCATTGGTTTAGTATGAGTCAGACCACATCTGGGGAAAATCAATTGAAGTATACATTGTTGTGGGCTAATACACTTGATCTGCCTGGCCACTAGAGCATTTCTCACAAGGGTGAGATTGAAGCCTAATGGTATGTTCATATAGAGATTTTTTAAAATAGATTTAAAAAAAATTGTTCTGCTCCAAAATCCACTTCAAAAACCACTTCAAATACTATTTAAAGCTATGTGCACCCAGAGTCTTTTTGCTGATTTTGATGAGTAGTTAGAGCAGTTTTTGATGTGGATTCTAGAGCAGAATCCATCCTAAAATTTACATCACAACCTACCCCTTACTGGTTGAGGTCTTATGGAGTTTTAATTGCTCTGCTTCTATCAATTGTGCAAACACTAAAGGTACTGTCACACTTAGCGATGCACCAGCGATCCCGACCAGCGATATGACGCTGTCAGGATCGCTGGTGCATCGCTAAGTGGTCGCTAGTGAGCTGTCACACAGGCAGATCTCACCAGCGACATCGCTGGGGACGGGGGGCGCTACTTACCTGTCACACTAGGTGATCCTGCGTCCTCCCGCCGGCTCCACGCGTCGCTCGTCTCTCCACAGGAAGCGCTGCAGGAAGCTGACGACGAGAAACGGTCCAGCCTGTTCTCGCGCGATCAGTGATAAGCAGCGGGGGAGCGGGTTGTAGGTAAGTATCACACACAGCGATATCGCTAACAATATCGTTATAACGTCACAAGTTATAGCGATATTGCTAGAGATATCGCTTAGTGTGACAGGCCCTTAACTCTCAATGTCCCTGTCAACTATCTTTTAAGACTAACCTGATTAACACAGGGACAAGAGACAGTGTCCTGTTAGAATGTCAGATAGGGCCTGGAGTGCATAGAGAATGGACCTAATGTCCAATGTGAGCAGTGCTGCATTCTTGGGTTTCCCTAAGAGAGAGGAGGCCAAAAGGAAGACATAGCGAGATCCGGAGCAGAAGTGACTGAAAGACAGGGTGATCAATCAGAGACGGATCCTGGGAGATGATGCCTGACACCATTCCTCCACTCAGAATGTCTGGGACACAGTAATGGACAGCTCTGTCATCCTATTCTGTGCTGGTGCATGCTGAGCTGTCAGTGCTTTGATTGACAGTTCAGTTGACCTATCTGAAACTGGCAGGTTCAGAAATTTCCACATTCCCTTTCCCTCTGCATATACAGAGATTTCCACAGGTGCTCCCTGTTATTAATAATAGCCCTGCTATTTAGGTGCACTGTCAGGCCCAGATCAGTGCCAGTCAAAAGCTTTTTCTCTCTGGTGTGTGTTTGCCTGATTCCTGTGCTGTGAGTTCTGATCTACTGCTGCTGACATTTGGACGTGTTCTGACTACTTGTTTATTATTGCCCCTTTACTTTTACATCTGATCTACTGCTGCTGACCTTTGGACGGTATTCTGACTACCCGTTTATTATTGCCCCTTTGCTTATCCATTATTTTTCTGGTATTCTGAACCTGGAATGTGCCCTGACTTATGCCTTCATCTTTTCCTTTGGTTTACTACGTGCTCTCTTGGTACTGACCCCGGAACATCTGACTTCTCTGCCTCATGGCCTAGAATAACAACACCTAGCAAGTTTAAGACTCAAAGAGATAACAGGCCTACACAGGACTGAGTAGGAGGGATGAATAGATTGTCCTGGGCAGAAGTTCCAGACCATCAGCATTAGAGAAGATAAGTACCGGTCATATTGGCATCATAACTTCCCTAAGGGGAGAGAAAATGCAGAACCGCGGGTTGAATCAAGGACTCTTGCTAAACAGAACTGTAGTGTCGAGCTAAGACGTAGTGAAGTAGTGAGAAACATGCATTAGGTTGTGTACCCACTCTCTTAAATATTCCCTATCAAGTTGCCGTTCAGTAAAAGTTTATTTTTGAATGGTGGTCTCACTCACTGAATTGTGACAAACCAAAGTCATCGATTACATGCAGCCTGCATGAGCATAGAGCCCTCAAAGTCCACACACCCAGTAAACACCCCTACTTTCATGCAATGTGCCGGGGCCTACAAGATGAGTACCACATCAATGGCTACTCCCCCTCTCTACATTACAGACTAGCAAATAACTACTCTAACCTGTTCCAAGGTTTGTATTTTCTGGTCCCAACACAACTCCGCACTATTATTGTGAAGATGTAAATTAAAATAACTATGCGCATAAGTTCTACGTTGGCAAAGCACATCAATCTTGATATTTGTAAATAGGAGTTTCCCAACACTCCTCTGGCACTAGCATGGGTAGGACGTAATCTAGGGTTGCGTGAGCCATGGTATCATTCAGTAATGGGCGCTGCATGCATGTACATACACGTTACAGAAAAAATAGTGGTCAGGTAATCGTGGCTTGCATCCCAAGCACTGCAGTCCATCGGGAATCTGCCAGAGGGACAGATAAAATAACATTAGCCTGCTGGCCAGAGGTTCCCCACCATTGATTTATTGAAACTGCAATACACCTATTAATATTCAAATATATCATAAAAATGTAAACAATATCACCAATGCATTGAACATAATAAGCTTCCATAGTGACATACCTCATGTATTCTTGTTGGCCAATGGCATTTTGGTCATGACCAAGCACCCACACAACCTTCAAGCATGGACAGTGTGGCAGATAAGATGTTATTGCGCCAAGAGAAAGAAGAATTTTGATGATAATTGTTTTGCAATGTTTATTGTTTTACAGGTTTCTCAAAGCCTGGAAAATTCCTTTATTGAGTCTCCTTATAAGAAAAAAAAAACATAGATATTACTTATTTCCATATTTAACTTAGTTTTAGTATCCTTGTCACAATTCATTTTGTTTTCCTTGCTGCAGATATTACCAGATGTTATTACTCTTGCCAGAGGTAAGAATATATTCCAGGTTCTGTGTATATCAGCTGTTTGTATATGCGCAGCTTTTACATTTAAGCATTAATGCAGACTCAGTTTAATCCCAAGGGTAGTAATATTTTTATACATTACAAAGCTGTCGGAGATGCTTAATATATTTTCTGTATTTTATATCATTATGGTGCATTGAAAAATAAATACATCTCCTAAAAATGATCCTAGCAAAACATAAGAGGCACCTGCACACAAACCGTGTGAGGAATGGGGATAGTATTTTCTAAATGTTATACTGCTTGCTTTCAGCTACAAAGACACAGGAATCCTTGTCTACTTCTGTCAACAGTTTTACGTGGAAATGTATCGCTATTATAAGTGTGTGTTGCAAGGGCCGTTTCTAGCTTTTTCTGTTTAAGGACAAAATTAAAATGGTGACATACACCTCTGCATTCCTAACATTCCAAAAAAATAAAACACCTAAAGTGATCAGGTGAATGAATAGCATATCAAGTACCTGGTCCTGTTGTTGGTGAAAAAAAAAGTTAAGTCTGATAGAGGGACTAAGTAAAAACAGAGTTTAAAAAAATTGTAAAACTATTTTTTGGAAAAATCACAAAATAAAAAAAAAAAAAATGAAGAAAATATTCTACCAATAAATACCTTATTTTTTGGACTATAAGGCACACTTTTCTCCCAAAAAATTTGGGAGGAAAATAGGGGGTGTGTCTTATAGTACAAATGCATGTTTACCATGGGTTGCAGCGGTGGTGTAGCAGGGTCCCTTTCTCAGGGAGCCAGCGGTGGAAGAAGGGTGGAGATGCGGCAACTCGATGTTGGCAGTGAGCAGAGTGGAGTACATCATTGGCCATTTTACTGAAGCTGTGGGCCACCAGAGGCGGTGCGTGCGCAGATTGGGATCTCGGCACAGCCGCGCAGTCCTCTGGAAGGACCAAGCCAGAACAAGCAGTTTTTTCTCACGTGCCGCCTCTTTAGAGAATTACTGGAACCTCAGGTAGATGTGGATCACCAGGGAAATTAGATATTCATGGGTGGTAGGGAAGTCTCGATCATCCAGTTCATCTTTAATTATTCCAGCCAGTCCCTCCCAGAAGGTGGCTACCAGTTCCAAGTTGTTTCAGTTGAGTTCGGAAGATAGGATGCTGAACTGGATACCAAACTGACCCACAGTCAGTCTACCTTGTCGCAGACTAAGGAGAGAAGATGTGGCAGAGGTAACAGGGCCTGGCTCATCGAAAACCTACGAGGTCACAGGATCCTCTCTCTTCCATAAGGGGTTGAGCAATGCGAGAGCCTCTCCTCCTAGATGGGACATAAGAAAAGCAACTTTGGCCCAATAGGAGGAAACCAACAGTTCAAGGTGCAGCTTGCAATGATTCCTGAAGCCACAGCATTGCTTGGAACCTCCATCATATCGTGGTGGAACAGACAAGTGAGGACCTATTCCAGGTGCATGGATAGCAGCAGCTGAGGTGGTGGCAACTTGAACTGGTGCTGGTGCTGGTACAGGTTAGGCAGCTGGCATCAGAGCATTTAAAAGGTATTGACCAACTGTAGGCCAGTATTTGATGCTGCTGATTACATTGATGGGTCATATCCTGGTGCAACTCAAGGAGAAAAAGGATATTGGAGCAAGTGGGGTCCATGGCCTAAGCAAACTGTCATGCTGGTGGATGGGGACCCAATGCACCAGAGGATAGGATTACCCTGGAGTGGCATAGCTAAGCTGCTACCTGATTTTCGCTGAAGCCTCTGATGGTAAGGTCAGGTAGCCGCAAGGTACCACTCCAGGGCAGTGTTCGGAAGTGTAACAGCTGACCCCAAAGGTCAGGGATACTGTTTCAGGTTCAGAGTCTGAGGCAGGACCAGATACTGGTGCATGTGCAGCTTCTGGATAAAAGACAGGATGGCCACTGGTATGGATACAAGATGGAAAGGTCACTGGTACATGTTCAGACTGTGCAGCATCTGGTTAGAAGACAGTATGGCCACTTGTATGGGTTCAGACTGTGTGGCCTCTGGATAGAAGACAGAATGGCCCCATGTATGGATTCAGACTGAGGCTACAGGATACAAGTCAGGATGTTCACTGGTACTGATTCAGACTATGTGGCTTCTGGATACGAGGCAGGACAGGGCAGCTTCAGGTTCAGTACTATGTACTGGCAGATCAAGTACAGGAACAATTTAAGACTGGATGGTAGAGGATAAGATTCAGACAAGACAGACTCAGAGACTACACAACAGAAAGGCAAGTACAAACTGGCAATGTACTAGAGCTGCTTGGGCATCTTCCAACAGGTGAAGGTGCCTTAAGTACTAAGTGTCTCCCAGATATTGGCTGTAGACATATCAGGTGTGTGCACTTTCTCCTTAAGAGTCAGGTAGCTTGCATGCCCTAGGCATGCTGCCAGGAGATCTGCATGGCGTGCGCAGGTCCTGGGACATGAGAACCAGAGCAGAAGATGCAGTTGGGCGTTCAGGGCGGTGAGCATCACGGTGTCCCTGCTGGGAGGGAGGAGTGGAGGAATGAAGGATTGCTGTCATTACAACTGGTTATATTTGTAAAATTTGGCCTGGTCAGGAAGGTGAATACAGGCTGGGTGGTGAAGGAACTAAATACACGTGCTTCTCACAAAATTAGAATATCATCAAAAAGTTAATTTATTTCAGTTCGACCATAAAAAAAAGTGAAACTCGTATATTACATAGAGTCATTACAAACAGAGTGATCTATTTCAAGTGTTTATTTCTGTTAAAAGTCATTATCTCAGTAAATTAGGATACCTTATAATACCAGCATGAAAAATTATTTTACAATCCGAAATGTTGGCCTACTGACATGTATGTTCAATAACTGCACTCAATACTTGGTCAGGGCTCCTTTTACATCAATTACTGCATCAATGAGGCATGGCATGGAGGCGATCAGCCTGTGGCACTGCTGAGGTGGTAAGGAAGTCCAGGTTGCTTTGATAGCAGCCTTCAGCTCATCTGCATTCTTGAGTCTGGTGTCTCTCATCTTCCTCTTGACTATACCCCACAGATTCTCTATGGTGTTAAGGTCAGGCGAGTTTACTGGCCAATAGAGTTGAGCGATACCGTCCGATACTTCAACGTATCGGATCGGAATGGATCGGCCGATCTTTAAAAAAAGTATCGGTATCGCCGATTCCGATACCGGAAGTCCCATTCAAGTCTATGGGACTTCCGGTATCGGAATAAGAAAAACCCTGTTTTTGCCTTGTACAGCCTCTCTGGGGTCTGTACGGGCCTTTCGGGGGGCTGTGCCGGCCTGCCAGGGGGTCTGTGCAGGCTCCGGTGGTCTGTGCCGGCCTGCCGGGGGGCTGTGCCGGCCTGCTGGTGGTCTGTGCAGGCTCCGGTGGGCTGTGCCGGCCTGCCGGGGGGCTGTGCCGGCCTGCCGGTGGTCTGTGCAGGCTCCGGGGGGCTGTGCCGGCCTGCCGGGGGGCTGTGCCGGCCTGCCGGTGGTCTGTGCAGGCTTCGGGGGTCTGTGCAGGCATCGTCCGATGGGACTACAAGTCCCATCGGGCGATGCCTGCTGCCATGACAGTGATTGACACATTAGCCAATGATGGGACAGTAGTAGTCCCATCATCCGGCTAATGTGTTGAATGTAAAAAAAAAAAAAAAAATACTACATACATACTACATGCATGCTACATACATACTACATGCTACATACATACTACATGCTACATACATACTACATGCTACATACATACTACATACATACTACATGCTACATACATACTACATGCTACATACATACTACATGCTACATACATACTACATATATACTACATACATACTACATACATGCTACATACATACTGCATGCTACATACATACTACATACATACTGCATGCTACATACATACTACATACATACTACATACATACTACATGCGTGCTACATGCATGCTACATACATACTGCATGCTACATACATACTACATACATACTACATACATACTACATGCATGCTACATACATGCTACATGCATGCTACATACATACTACATGCTACATACATACCACATACATACTACATACATACTACATACATGCTACATACATACTACATACATACTACATGCATGCTACATACATACTACATGCATGCTACATACATACTACATGCTACATACATACCACATACATACTACATACATACTACATGCTACATACATACTACATATATACTACATGCATGCTACATACATACTACATGCTACATACATACCACATACATACTACATACATGCTACATGCTACATACATACTACATATATACTACATGCATGCTACATACATACTGCATGCTACATGCATGCTACATACATACTACATACATACTACATGCTACATACATACCACATATATACTATATACATACAATACATTCATACAATACATACATAGACATACAGTACATATAACATAGAGTAACATACTTACCAATACTTGTCACATTGTTCCCCGAAGCCATTGTCTTTTCCGGAATAAATGTTAACATAACAAACCACAAAAATACTCACCCACGATCCGAAGCAGTCCACGAGTGTGTCCCACGACGATCTTGGGTAGAGAACGGCAGCATCAGATGATGCTGCCGTTCTCTACGGGCTGCAGGAATCCAATGACGGAAGGTAGGTATCCTTCCGCACTGTATTCCTCCGCCACTTAAAAAAAAAAAAGTCCCTAGTCTCACTTTATGCCATTGCTGCGTGGGAAATTCCCACACAGCAATGGCATAAAGTGAGACTAGGGACTTTTTTTTTTTTAAGTGGCGGAGGAATACAGTGCGGAAGGATACCTACCTTCCGTCATTGGATTCCTGCAGCCCGTAGAGAACGGCAGCATCATCTGATGCTGCAGTTCTCTACCCAAGATCGTCGTGGGACACACTCGTGGACTGCTTCGGATCGTGGGTGAGTATTTTTGTGGTTTGTTATGTTAATATTTATTCCGGAAAAGACAATGGCTTCGGGGAACAATGTGACAAGTATTGGTAAGTATGTTACTCTATGTTATATGTACTGTATGTCTATGTATGTATTGTATGAATGTATTGTATGTATGTAGTATATATGTGGTATGTATGTAGCATGTAGTATGTATGTAGTATGTATGTAGCATGCATGTAGCATGCAGTATGTATGTAGCATGCATGTAGTATATATGTAGTATGTATGTAGCATGTAGCATGTATGTAGTATGTATGTGGTATGTATGTAGCATGTAGTATGGATGTAGCATGCATGTAGTATATATGTAGTATGTATGTAGCATGCATGTAGTATATATGTAGTATGTATGTAGCATGTAGCATGTATGTAGTATGTATGTAGTATGTATGTGGTATGTATGTAGCATGTAGTATGTATGTAGCATGCATGTAGCATGCATGTAGTATGTATGTAGCATGCATGTAGTATGTATGTAGCATGCATGTAGTATGTATGTAGTATGTATGTAGCATGCATGTAGTATGTATGTAGTATGTATGTAGCATGTAGCATGTATGTAGTATGTATGTAGCATGTAGTATGTATGTAGCATGCATGTAGTATATATGTAGTATGTATGTAGCATGTAGTATGTATGTAGCATGCATGTAGTATGTATGTAGTATGTATGTGGTATGTATGTAGCATGTAGTATGTATGTAGCATGCATGTAGCATGCATGTAGTATGTATGTAGCATGCATGTAGTATATATGTAGTATGTATGTAGCATGTAGTATGTATGTAGTATGTATGTGGTATGTATGTAGCATGTAGTATGTATGTAGCATTCATGTAGCATGTATGTAGCATGCATGTAGTATGTATGTATGTAGTATGTATGTAGCATGCATGTAGTATGTATGTAGTATGTATGTAGTATGTATGTAGCATGCAGTATGTATGTAGCATGTATGTAGTATGTATGTAGTATATATGTAGTATGTATGTAGCATGTAGTATGTATGTAGCATGCATGTAGTATATATGTAGTATGTATGTAGCATGTAGTATGTATGTAGCATGCATGTAGTATATATGTAGTATGTATGTAGCATGTAGTATGTATGTAGCATGCATGTAGTATATATGTAGTATGTATGTAGCATGTAGTATGTATGTAGCATGCATGTAGTATATATGTAGTATGTATGTAGCATGTAGTATGTATGTAGCATGCATGTAGTATATATGTAGTATGTATGTAGCATGTAGTATGTATGTAGTATGTATGTAGTATTTTTTTTTTTTTTTTTTAACATTTAACACATTAGCCGGATGATGGGACTACTACTGTCCCATCATTGGCTAATGTGTCAATCACTGTCATGGTAGCAGGCATCGCCAGATGGGACTTGTAGTCCCATCGGACGATGCTTGCACAGACCCCCGGACATCAGCACAGCCCCCCCCGGCAGGCCGGCACAGCCCCCCGGCAGGCCGGTACAGACCCCCACAGGGTGCACAGACCACCGGCAGGCCGGCACAGCCCCCCGGCAGGCCGGTACAGACCCCCACAGGGTGCACAGACCACCAGCAGGCCAGCACAGCCCCCCGGCAGGCCGGTACCGACCCCGGGCAGTCCACACAGCCCCCCGGCAGGCCGGCAGAGACCCCCGGAAGGCCCGAAATGACGGCGCATCATGATGCGCACACACCGCGCATCATGATGACGTCAGGCCGTCAATCAACTTTGAACTTCCGATTCCGATGCCGAATTCCGATATTGAAAAAATATCGGAAGTCGGTATCGGAATTCCGATACAGCAAGTATCGGCCGATACCCGATACTTGCGGTATCGGAATGCTCAACACTACTGGCCAATCAAGCCCAGTGATACTGTTGTTTTTAAACCTGGTATTGGTACTCTTGGCAGTGTGAACAGGTGCCAAGTCCTGCTGAAGAATTAAATTTCCATCTTCAAAAGGCTTCACACTAGACCTCAAGCAGCTTGGATTGTGTGCCTCTCCACTCTTCCTCCAGACTCTGGACCCTTGATTTCCAAATGAAATGCAAAATTTACTTTCATCTGAAAACAACACCTTGGAACACTGAGCAACAGTCCAGTTCTTTTTCTCCTTGGCCCTGGTAAGACACTTCTGGTATTGTCTGTTGGTCATGAGTGGCTTGACACAAGGAATGTGACACTTGTAGCCCATGTTCTGGATACGTCTCTGTGTGGTGGCTCTTGAAGCAATGACTCCAGCAGCAGTCCACTCCTTGTGAATCAGCCCCCAAATTTTTGAACGACCATTTCTTAACAATCCTTTCAAGGTTGCCGTTATCCCAGTTGTGTGTGTACCTTTTTTACCACATTTTTTCCTTCCACTCAACTTTCCATTAATATGCTTAGATACAGCACTCTGTGAACAGCGAGCTTCTTTAGCAATGACCTTTTGTGGCTTACCCTCCTTGTGGAGTGTGTCAATGACCACCTTCTGGACATCTGTCAGGTCAGCAGTCTTCCCCATGATTGTGAAGCCTACTGATACAGACTAAGGGACCTTTTTAAATGCTTAGGGAGCCTTTGCATGTGTTTTTGTTAATTATTCTAATTTACTGAGATAATGACTTTTGGGTTTTCATTGGCTATAAGCCATTAACAAAACCAAACTCTTGAAATAGATCACTCTGTTTGTAATGACTCTATATAATATGAGTTTCACTTTTTGCATTGAAGAACTGAAATAAATTAACTTTTTGATGATATTCTAATTTTGTGAGAAGCATCTGTAGAAGAGATGCTCACAAACCTTTTAACAGTGCAGAATTTTGTTAATGTCATACACTATGTCTGGATCAGAGACAGAAGAAGGAACTGTCCGACTGAAGGAGAGAATTTGTTGAGAACCAGAAGGCGAAGTAGGGAGATATGAAAGGCACTATTAATATTTAGCATGACTAAATTTTCTGAAAAATTTGAAATGGGACAATGAAAGTACTAGCCAACTTTTTAGATGATGGGATCAGGTAAACAATGTCTATCTGCACTTTTTGTTATTTAGCTGCAGAAAAATTGGAATGTACCTCTGTTCAGATTTTATGTATGTGTTATGAAGTGTAGCAACTCACTCAGGAAAATATGTAACACACTAAAAACTGCTACTGACCCTGCTGGTTCCTGTACAGACTAGAGATCCTGACCCTGCAGTCCCTAGTGGTTTGTGCTTGAGCTGAGATATCCCTAACCAAAGACTAGACAATAGCAACTCTAACCTATGCTGCCTGGAAGGCCATCAAGTGCTTCACATTCCTCCTAAAGATCCGGAGGGCAGAGCAGAGTGAAAATTACCTACAGAAGGAAAAGTGTGCTGAAATAGGAGGACATCCCAGATTGAGTAAAACGAACAATGAAATACAAAATAAAGGATTAAGTACATACAGTTAGAGAACATGACGCCTACTTCCTAAAAAGAAAGGGACGATAGGTGCAAGGGTAAAGATAAAGAACATAAACAGCAGTCTTTCACTTACTGGCTTAAACTACAGCAATATGGCTGGGCATCCAAATGAGACTATTGCCAGGAAGAAATACCAGCAGGGGGAAAGTATATAAAGTCACACAGGTGACTAGGTGATAGGGTTGACAAATGAGTAAATGAAAACACGTGTTACCCTAAAAAGACTGAAGCAAGGATAACAGAAACTAAACTCCCAGAGAAAAGGTTGTTGTGGCTCGGCAGACAGAGAAGCTCCACAAAGCACAGGCTCAAGGGTTCAAACCCAGACGGACGCATAATAGTATGTTCCAAAAAGCACTATTCACAGCAAAAAGCAGACTTGTAGATGCAGCTGTCAGAGAAAGACTAGTTTCTCAACCACACGCTGTAACAAATAGAGATTACCCAAAAGACTCTGGAACTAAGTTCTCATGGGCGAAATGAGCAAAAGGAAGCAAATCTAGTCAACTTTTTTGATGGGAGAAGGAAAACAATTTGTAGATTATCCTCCAGGGACTAATTAATTCTCTCAGTTTGCCCATTACATTGGGGATGATTTTTAATATCTTCCACTGTAAAAAACCTGGAAAGTAATTGCACACCACAGTCAAAGAGGGAGGGAGAATGTGGAACCAGAACATTTCTTTGAAAAACACTTGGGCCAAATATGAAGCAGACAGCAGTCCTGATAAATCAAAGTGAGACATGTTGGAGAAATGATCCACTACGACCCAGATAGTAGTGAACCCGTATGCCTCAAGAAGATCTGTAACAAAGTGCAAAGAAATTTTAGTGCATGCATCTTGTGGTATAGGTAGACAATGAAGAGAACCAAGAGGCACAAAACCTGAGAATTTGAACTGCACCCATTGAAGGCAAAATACTATGAATTGTTTGACACCCTGTCTCCATTTTGGCAACCAGTAGAAATGAGAAATACAGTCATGACCTAAATTGTAGGCTCCCTTGAAATATTTCCAGAAAATCAAGTATTTCTACCAAATATTATTGCAATTACACATGTTTCGCTATACAAATGTATAATTCCTTTGTGTATTTTGCAACTACACAAAAAAACTGAGAAAAAAAGGCAAATTGGACATAATTTCACACAAAACCCCAAAGATGGGCCAGACAAAATTGTTGGCATCTTTCCAAATTGTGGGTAAACAACTTTGTCTCAAGCATGTGATGCTCATTGAAACTCACCTGTGGCAAGTAACAGGTGTGGGCAATATGAAAATCACATCTGAAACCAGATAAAAAGGGGAGAAGTTGACTCAATCTTTTCATTGTGTGTCCATGTGTGTCACAATAAGCATGGAGAACAGAAAGGTGAGAAGAGAACTGTCTTAGGACTTGAGAACCAAAACTATTGAACAATATCAACTATCTCAAGGTTACAAGTCCATCTCCAGAAATCTTGATTTTCCTTTATCCACAGTGCACAGCATAATCAAGGAGGTTACAACCCATGGCACTGTAGCTAATCTCTATAGACGTGGATGGCAGAGAAAAATTGATAAACAGTTGCAACGCATGATAGTCTGTTGGTGGTTAAGCAGCCCAAATCAAGTTCCAAAGAAATTCAAGCTGTACTGCAAGTTCAGGGTGTATCAGTGTCAGCACGAACTATCCAACAACATTTCAGTGAAGTGAAACACTATGAAAGGAGGCCCAGGAGGACCCCACTGCTGACAAAGAGACATAAAAAACCTAGACTGATGTTTGCCAAAATGCATGAGTAAGCCAAAATCTTGCTGGGAAAACATATTGTGGACAGATGAGACCACAAGAGAGCTTTTTGGTAAAGCACATTATTCTACTGTTTGCTGAAAATGGAATGAGGTCTACAAAGAAAAGAACTCAGTACCTACAGTAAAGAACTCAGTACTCACAGTCAAATATGGTGGAGGTTCAAAGATGTTTTGAGGTTGTTTTGCTGCTTCTGTCACTGGGTGCCTTGACTGTGTGCAAGGCATCATAAAATCTGAAGATTACCAAAAAATATTGGGTTGCAATGTAGTGCCCAGTGTCAGAAAGCTGGATTTGTGTCCTAGGTCATAGGTCTTCCAGGATAATGACCCAAAACATACTTCAAGCAGCACCTAGAAATGGATGGAAACAAAGCTCTGGAGAGTTTTGAAGTGGCCAGCAATGAGTCCAGATCTAAACCCCATTGAACACCTGTGGCGAGATCTTAAAATTGCTGTTTGATGAAGACATTCTTTAAGTATGAGAGATATGGGTAGCTTGCAAAAGAAGAGTGGTCCAAAATTCCAGTTGAGACGTGTATGAAGCTTGTTGATTATTATAGGCAATAGGAAGTGATTGATTGCAGTTATTTATTCCAAAGGGTGTGGAACCAATTAATAAGTTGAGGGTGCCAACAATTTTGAAAGGAAGTACAAAGGAAGTAAGCATATTTATAACGAAACATGTGTAATTGCAATAATTTTCTGCGAGAAATACGTCACTTACTGGATCAATTTCAGGGGTGCCAAAACTTTCAGCCATGTCTCTAAGTTCAGCAATTCTTTTATCTACAAAATGACTGACCTGTTGCCACACCTTCCACACAAAAATGCAATAAAAAGCAATGAAAATACATATTTAACCCTAAATATGATACCAATGAAAACTACAGCTTGCCACAAAATTAGCAAGCCTTCACACAGTTCTATTAATAGAAAAATGTAAAAGTTATGGGTCTTGGAGAAAAAAAACAGGCTTCCATGTAGTGAGGTGAAGGTAATGAACAACAAAGCAGGAGAGCCCATTATATTTCACAACACAAAGCCTTTTACTGAGGTATTTGACGTTTGAAAGATATAATGTAAGTAAATGGCATTAGACTGGAAGATATTCACAGATGACATTAACAGATTTTTTCATAGAAATGGTTACATATTGTAGAATTGTACATTTCTTATTTATTATGATCTCACAGTAATAGGAATCCATTTTAGCAAAATCCATATTTACTAGTCTTTGCAAATCTGCTGCTGCAGCTATCTTTCAAGAAGCTCCCGTGAGTCAAGATTTGGGCTGTGTGCACACGTTGCGTTTTTTTTTTTTTGCGCTTTCGCAAAAATGCAAAAAAACACATCCCATGCAATCCTATGGGATTCCGCAACGCTGTGCTAATGCTGCGGATTTTTCTGCTGCAGAATCGCATAGCAGAAAAATCTGCAGCATGCTTATTCTTCTTGCAGAATTGCAGCGATTCCGCACCCATAGGAATGCATTGATCCGCTTACTTTCTGCATGTGGCTATACCCACCATGCGCAAAGTAAGCGGATCATGTGCGGATGGTACCCAGGGTCTGGAGGAGACTGTCCTCCAGGCCCTGGGTACCATAATCCTGTAAAAAATAGAATAAAAATAAAAAATAGTGATATACTCACCCTTCGGCGGCCCCTGGAGTCCTTCCCGCCTCTCACCAAGCTCTCGGCATCTTCCAGTCCCAGTAATGCTTTGTGCGAATGACCGCTGATGACATCTCGCTCTCGCGAGCGTGACGTCATCTCAGGTCCTTATATTATTTTAACATCCTACCTATCACATTTCCAAGCAATGCTAATCGCTAGGAATGCGCAAGCATTCCGCAAGCGAAAAACGCTTGCAAGACGCTTTTTTCCGCGGGAAAAACGCATGCGAATTCGGGTACATAGCCTTAGGGCCCAATAGATTAAGACAGGCATTGTTCATGACGGAGTTAATACGTAGATGGGCTGAAGTCAAATAAACCTGATTCATGAAGAGGCATATGCCTCTTTATAAATCAGGAATGCTGAACAAGTGGAATTCCCCTCTGTGTGCACCTTGCCAGAAATCCTACTGCAGTCCATGCGGGAGTAAGAATTGTGGGTTAGCAAATGTCACTGCAGGTCATGAAATGGACAAACAGTGATTGCCATACCTCCATTCCACCCCAGCTCTGTAAACTTTGTTGAAGCTGTGAAAAAAATGGCATAGAACGCCAAAAGTCACAATTTTAGCACAGGCGCTAGTTGCGGCAAAATTATGCAACGTTCAAAGATTTTTTTATACTCCAGAACACTGATGTTAAAGCTTTGATGAAATGGTCCCCAAAACTTCTTTCTCTAAGATTCCACACTAGGTTGGTACCTCCCAATCCAACACTGTATCAGGGTGGCCTTGTCCAACCCACAGCAGTCTCAAGACTACCAGTAGTTCTGCTCCACCAATGTTCCCAATTAGGCTCCCATTTGGGCCTCACTGTCATGATCTACTGAGACTGTCATGATCTGCTGAGTTCATGGGATCAAGTAGTTTAGAGGTTAATCTGGACAGCCTCACTCTGAGATTCTGGGAGGCTTTTTACAGCCTCATTGTAGGCTCACTCCTTGTCGCTTATACTCAGACCTTGGCTGAGTGTGTGACCCTGGTGTGCTTAGTGACTGTGATACTTTATGCTTGTTTGGTTTTGATCCGGTTCTGTCCCTGTTACGAGTTCTGCCTGTCCCCTTTGTACTACTTTGCTATCTCCGTGTATGACTCTTTTGCCTTGGACCTGAATACGCTCTGATTCCCCCTCTTGTATGCGTTGTTATCTCGGTGTATGATTCTTTGCCTACGTTCTGACTGTTCTCTGTCTGTTCCTCTGGTACCACGCTGCCCTCTCTGTGTATGACCCCTCGTTTGTCTGACCTGAGTTTCCCTAGCCTGTACTCCAGGATTCCTGTAGTAGAATCCTACAGTCATCTCCTGCAGCAGGATGCTAAGCCACACCCCCTGTGGTCACATGATCGTAGGTCCTTGTACCTCTTTCTATCTTTAGTATCGCAGGTCCTGTTGTCTGAACTTTCCCTGTAGTTTCGGACCCCAGGTCCCCCGTAGTCTGGGTGAGCTACCCTGCTCAGCCACGGCGGTCCGCCGGCGCTGACAGGATCCTGTTACTCACTCAGCTTTTCGCTAAGCTGCATTCATTTCCCAGGATGGTGTTTCAGCCACTTTTCTGGACTCCTGTCCTGGTAGTATTTACTTTCTGTATGGCTGATGCTCTTTGTACTGTAACTAAAGGCACTCTGGTGTACTAGGCTTCTACAGCCCCTTATATTGCTGAAGACCTTCCCTGAGCTTTCCACTGATTTTTAACCCTTTTCTACCGAAAAACTCTTTCAGTTAGCATTAGTTTTCATAGTACACTTTATACATCAATGCAGCAACTGAGAAATGCATCAACATAACACACTACAATTGTTACGACAAGCCTACAGCCTGCAATGACCCACAGTCTACGGAACCACCGCACAACCAGATCTACCCTCTCCTAGTGTATCCTCACCCATCCCTGTAGACTGTGAGCCCTTGCGGGCAGGGTCCTCTCTCCTTCTGTACTTGTGTGTCCCTTATCTTACACATGTTTATTGTACTTGTCTATATTTCCCCTTTTCATATGTAAAGTGCCATGGAATACATGGCGCTATATAAATGTATAATAATAATAAAATAATTATAAAATTTTCAGAGGAGGCCGCTAATCGCTCCTCCACTCTCTAAGGGTACCGTTACACCTAGCGATGCACCAGCGATCCCGACCAGCGATATGACGCAGTCAGGATCGCTGGTGCATCGCTAGGTGGTCGCTAGTGAGCTGCCACACAGGCAGATCTCACCAGTGACATCGCTGGGGACGGGGATCGCTACTTACCTGTCAGACGCGGCGATCCTGCGTCCTCCCGCCCGGCTCCACGCGTCGCTCGTCGGCGCCACAGGAAGCGCCGCAGGAAGTGACCGACGAGGAATGGTCCAGGAGCTTCTCGCGCGATCAGCAATAACCAGCGGGGGAGCCGGTCGGAGGTAAGTATCACATGCAACGATATCGCTGCAACGTCACAAAATCGGTGACTTTACAGCGATATTGCTAGCCATATCGCAGTGTGTAACGGGGGCTTTACAATGGTAAAGCTCTTTTAATAAAACAAGATAAATACTATCCATCTGTGATGCATTCGTTCTATTAGCATATCTGTGCATATATTCTCGATAAGGAAAAGTAGGTGAAAAAATTAAAGGTCTATTGAATAATCCAAATCCAATCCACAACTCTGCTTCTATGTATTTCTTGCAACTCAAGTAAATGTCATGGAAATTTCTTATTTTATTATGATAAACCGATGACACATGCAGTGTTTCAGTCATGCCAGGCTCAAGAAGTCAAGTGACAGGCAGATTATATTACTGTGCTAGTACTGCTGCTGCTAATGTCAAAAGAAAAATAAATCAACACTCAACAAGTAAGACGCCAAGAAGGGAAGCCCAGCCATCAACATATATTGATTAATGCACAGCACAAGATTGCAGAGAAATGAGCTCTGTCCTTCAGAGGCATGACTGGTGGCAGAAATGCTGGGAAGAATGATCTAGGTATAATAGATGAAGACACCATCTATGTTCTATTCAATCATTAAATCTCTTGTCAAGACTCTAAATATACTTGCATGTAATTCTGCATTTGATTGCATCATTATCACCAGACTTACTCTTGGAGAGCTCAAATCTAAAGAAGTCTCATGAATCTGGCATCCTAAGTATTTTAAAAGAAACTGAGCTTTCCCAGGATTTATCTTAATTTGCTACTAACTTTGTAAATATTCTGATTATCCAGTATTATAAGGGTTGTCTCAAGTTTGGAAGTTAAGGATAGGGAATAATTTCACGATCTTTGGGACCATAACCGACCCCGAGAACCTCCAGCTGAATGTATGAGCGGTTGATCACGGAACACAGCTGCTTCATTTATTTTTGATAGGGTTGTCCAAAACCTAACTGAAGTTAATATGATTCTCTATGTATTTAATGGAAAAAAACTAAGCCCTTTTGTAATATACTTCAATTAAAAACACCCACACTTCCTTCTCTAACTTAGTATCTGCATTTTTTTTCCTTACTTCAGATAATCTCCGACATCAGAAATAATGCACAGGAGATCCTCATACAAGACATCATCAGGGTTCTGGGCTCTGTGGTCACTGCTGCAGCTGTCGTCTACACTCTAAAATGGATCATCATCAAAGACAACCCTTTCAGGGGCTAGGCTACTCTCTGCTATACTGGACATGCGTCAGTTGTCAAAACCGACACATGTTCAGTATACTGTCCTGCTTGCCGATGTGTTCATTTTATAACGCAGTGACTGTGCATCTTCTAGTTCTTTGGTACAATTCTATCTATATAATTGCCACTTGCAGATTTAAGCAAACTTGTCCAAATTTTACAGAAATTCAAATAGCATTAGCATTGAATCAATTTTATCATCTCTAATATACAACATTTCATTTCAATTTATCAGTCCCTAAATGCCTAAAATATAAATCAGTTAGTTACCAGATGATTAGAACATGTCTGTGGAGAGCATCTTACGGAATCTGTAATTTACTCTTTGCGGTTAAAAATATCACCATGCCTAAGTTCAAACAAATATCTGAGGCTTTCAGAAAAAAAGAAGGTTGTAGCTGTCTAGAAGTTTTAAAAGGGATTTAAAAATGTAATTATAATTACTTAAGTATCTCATTATCACATAAATCAGATATAAGTTCTTCACTGTCCCAGAAGTTATTTAACAGTACCACTAAATCTGCCAAGGAACAACTTAAAAAAAAATACTTAAAATGAGTCACAATTACTAAAAAAAACAATTATTTACTTTTAAAAGATCAACGATTGTTTCTTTAGTTGTTTTTCTACTTGGTGTTTTCATGGTCTTGCAAGTCTCTACAATAAAATCAAAAGCAAATAGACCTTACTTACTGATATCAGAGATGAGTGAATTCATTCTGAGCAAATCAAATTCAGTAGAAATATTTCTAAAGTTCAAAGTTTACAAAGTTCAACAAAGTTTGCAAATACAAATTGCACTGATACCCATCATAATGCCTTGCATTTATACCACCCTAAAGCACAGCCAGTCAATCAGAGGCACTTTGAAACTGTGGTCCAGATAGCCACTGTAAAAGTCCAAGCTTGAAATTCACTGGTGGCATTAGAAGAGTGCTGAATATAAAGGATCAGCTGGCAAATGTTATGGCCAATCTAATCATTGGCATCAGTCGTAGATAGTATATGGCTGATTAACTCTGACAAATATAAGGTTTTACAGGCCTGTGGAGGAGAATAGTTTGCTTTGTGTGTCTGGTTGATGCATCAAAAGACAAAACATCTAATCCAACATGCAATATATATTGTAAAAACTGCTTCTGCTGCCTCAGCTACTTGTTGTAGCCTAGTGCTAGCATGGGCAGAGGAGAGTTGACTCTGCAGGCAGTGGAGGGGGGTCTCTTGACCAGACAGGCGGTTGGCTGGCGTCTGCTGTTAAAGCCATGCCAATCAAGAACACATTTGGAAATCTCGGCTATTTTGTTTTTATAGTGCGGGTTTAAAACCATGGCTATTCAATAACCATCTCTTTAAGACTTGATCCTAACGATACTCCTGTCATCCTCCAAGCTATCAAGCATGCAGCTTTCCATTGTCACCGTTGGTTCACTTCCTGCAATCCTCTTTGACAGTAGGTTGTCAAGGCCATCATCGTCATTTCTCTTTGACAGATACTCTTGTCTCTTGCCTGTGCCTTGGATAACTCAATGGACAATCCACATTTACCTACTGCTGTTTCTCCTTCTCTGTTTGCTCCTCAAACAATCCCCCCTCCTTCACATGCTGCTACATGTAACATTGACCTTGAGACTCTCCAACCTTTCCAGCCCAGCCATGAACAAGTGGAAGTTGCTGTTCTTCTGAAACATTGTTAGTATTTTTTGCTGTTGATTACACAGTTCTCCCTGATAAATTTAGTAGACTCTTTCAAGGGCTTCAGTAGATGACAGGCATCCTTTAACAGCTGCTGATGTTGGATTTGAAATTAACTCAAGGTCCAGTTTACCTACTTCATGATATAATCAGTCATCACTTTACACTGTTTGAACAGATGCTCCAACATATCTACCATTGAATTGCATTATATTGTGACATTGCAAATTAGGCAGTGTTCATGCAGACAGTTCTCTTTTTGCAAAGCTTGGAGGGCATGCTTAACCTTATAAGAAATGTTGAAATGATCAGTCACTTTCCTGGTCATATTTTCTTCCAAACTTTTGTAGGATTAAATTCAGTATGTACAGATTGCAGTGAACGTGAGTTATTTTTCCCAAATGACGTGCAGCCAAAATGTTACAGGCATTACGACAACGGCCAGTTGCAGAAGATAGGGAGTCATCCAGTGTGAGATTTGCTGCTTGACACAGAGTAGCTACTCATCCACTGTGTATGACTTTTCTTGCCCATGCTCACAACCTGTAGACTTATGACTGTTAATTTGCTTTCTGCAAATGCTACTTGATCAGGGTCATCACTTAGGAGCCCAAGGGCTTTAATGAATGAGACAAATGTGGGGTCACTCTGCAGCAGGGAAATGAAAAACACTGAATCTCGCACATGCTGACTCTCGGTACAAGGCAATTGTGTGCAGCGTTTGAAGAATAGCTGACATTTTTCCATAAAGATAAAAGCAGTCATCAGACTGGCAAATTCATTTTGGGTTCTGAAGCAGACAGTAGTGCGGCAGCAGCTTGGGCCTGGGCGGTTTCATAAATTTATAGCCATACCGCAAGATCCTGAACCAATTGGGTTAGGCCCTGCATCTGATTGACCATAGTAGGCTTTTGATTAAAAGTGTAAAGTCAAATTATACTGTCACTGAGGTAGTGATTGTGATAGCCTGGTCAAAGTAATAGGTTGGCAAAAAGCTGTAGGAAAACTACGTCAAAACCAGGGGCTCACAAACAGTAGAAAATCATCATGAAGAAAAATAGTCAAAATACAGACTAAGGTCAGGAAACAAATAAACAAAACCCAAAGAAATCATGCTATCAATCAGGAAGAAAAGATATAACTGATAGCCAGAGATGGCTGTGGTTGAAATAAATCGGGAGGAGCCCCGACCCTGACTCCACCAAAGAGCTAACTAAATCTTACTAATACGAACACAGCAGGGTGGATTTTAGGGTGTATAAAAAAAGAGAGAAAATCCTGTGATCCCAATGTAGTATTACCCCTTTATAAATCACTGGTAATACTAGAATATGGGATCCAGTTTTGGGCTCCACATTTTAAAAAGGATATTCAGAAGTTAGAGACAGTTTAACTAGATTTTTACAAGGGATGGAAGTCCTCTCATATGATGAAAAAGTCGGGCTTGTTTAGCTTAGAAAAAAGATGCCTCTGAGGAGATCTCATTTACATGTATAAATATAAGTGTGGTCAGCACAAAGGACTTGCACATGACTTATTCCTTCCAAAGACCATACTGAGAACCAGAGGTCACTCATTATGGGTTGAAGAAAGGTGATTCCATCAGCTAAGTAGGAAAGGGGTCTTTACAGTTAGAGCAGTCAAACTGTGGAATGTCCTACCACAAGAGGTAGTAATGACAAACACTATAACAGCTTTTAAAAAAGGCTGGACGATTTCCTTGATACACATAACATTGGGGTTATAGCTAAATTAGTGATGAAATGCACAATTGATGGAGAAAGGTGGAACTTTGTGGACCTAGGTCTTGTTTCAACCTAAGTAACTAACTATCTAGCTATGTAACTCATTATGTCACATGTTTCATGTAAGAGGAATGCATGTATTGAGTGAGACCGGACAAGCTTAGTTGGAGTGTGGCCAGAAGTATGCAAATAGAGTGACTGCAGGCTTGTAGTCTTAAGCCCCCGTCACACATAGCGTTCTCCCTAGCGAGATCGCTGCTGAGTCACAAGTTTTGTGACGCAACAGCAATCTCACCAGCGAGATCGCTGTGTGTGACACTGACCAGCGACCGGCCCCCCTGCCAGTTATCGCTGATCATCCTGGAATAGCCAGGACATTTTTTTGATCACTGGTCTCCCGCTGGCCAGCACGCATCGCTGCGTGTGACAGGTGGGAGATCAGCAATCAGCGCGCTGGTAACTAAGGTAAACGCAGGGTTTCTAAGCGGCACGCAGCGCTTAGAAACCCGCTGTGTACCTTAGTTACCAGCACGCTGTTGCAGGGAGCTGGTAACCAAGGTGTACACATCGGGTTTCTAAGGGGAGCGCGCGCCTTAGAAATCCGATGTGTACCTTGGTTACCAGCTCCCTGCATCAGCGCGCTAGTAACTAAGATACACTGCGGGTTACCCGCATGTCACCGGTCATGATCGCTGGTGAAGCTGCCTGTTTGACAGCTCACCAGCGATCAAGTAGCGACACACCAGTGATCCTGACAAGGTGATATCATTGTCGGGATCACTGGTGCGTCGCTATGTGTGACAGGGCCCTAAGCCCAGACAACCCCTGTAAGGGTAGGTGTAATATACGCAAAAGAAAAAGGATAAAAAAACGTACTCAACATTTGGACAAGGAAATAGGGTCTTAAGATTAGTAGATAGCATTAAGCTCACATTTAACTTGTTTCATAATCCTTCTTTATTTTCTTCTTCCCTCCGGTCTCCATAAATTATTATTGGAATCTATTAGAAAGGTTTATTTACAACTTAAAAATCATTATGTACACACATTTTTATAATGAAGCACTGAGTCGTTTATTTTTCTCTATGCAGAAAATAATTCATAAAAATCATGTATTTGTTAAAATAAGCCTGATTTTTTTTATTAGTAACTATGGTCTCTTTTTTGCTATACTGAATATGACCTTTTATGTGATTCTCATTCTGGTTTTGCTTAGATATTTATGGGCAGTCCTTAGTCTTAGGTTACAATCATATTTCATCTTTTTCCTAGGTCTCCAGGTACTTCGCAGACACTAAAAGCATGTCTTTTTCCTTATATCATATATAGGATAATATATAGGTTTTCGGGTATGGAAATCTGCAAATGTGGAAATCTGAGTATAAATAAGTATTTCTTCTTTACTTTCCCAAAACTAAAAATAAGAAGAAAACTCAATAAAGTTCTGTTCGTTAATGGGACATTTCAGGTTATATGTGTAAATGTTTGAGAGTTTGTAAAGAATGTTACAATTGAGACGAATCTTTACATTCTGTGTAACTTCTACGGTGTTGTTCACACCTGTGTCTCTAAATTTCATTTCTCTGTTTCGTTGCATAACTTTGGCTTTTGCTCAAAAAAATTGGATGAAAAATGTTAGTGGCAACGTTCCCAAAAACTAATGAATAAATCAGATTGGTTGTGTGGTAATTGGGCATGCATCAGAAAAGAACCAGGAATGGGAATCCTCTCTCCTTGAAAGCAGAAGGAATGGTGCCCTTATTTCACAACTCAGTCATATGTTGCTGTCAAGATAATTTATCCGGCTGGGCGAGGCTCTATATTTAGCAGACGTGAGTGAATAAAGCAGATGTAAGAGCAGAGATCAGTTTTAATCTAAATTTCTGCAGAATCGACCAGATCCGATCTACATCAAACACATTTTACTAAGTTTGATCTTAAATCCTTGGAGGGTCTTGTATCCAATACTGGTGTGACTTATTCTTACATCTCCTATATATCTATACCAGTGCATTTGTCTGGTGTTTCGTTACGACATGTTGGTCATATGAGAGGATCACACATCCTTATTGACAGGGAAACCACCCCGGCTGCTTCATGGAAAATAAGATCTGTCAAGTGAAAATAAGCTATAACATGGGTACAGATAACAGTTAAAAGTGCCTGTCAGGCTGCTGGGTGCTGACATAGTTTTCACGTAGCTGCACAAAGCCTCAAGCTCACATACAAATGCTGAAGAAGTTGTACTGGAGATGATATTTCAGTCTGGAGATTTCATTATTATTCATTTCTGATACTCAAGGATCTTCCCAACTACAGATTCTAACAGTACAGTCATTGGCGGTGAGTACCCCGATATTTGTAGCATATGAAATAATGTATGCAGCCATAGATAATATTACCAAACTTATAGAGAAGTCAGAGTTCACTGAAAAAGCTAAAGATAAGTGCAACTAAACTTCTATACACTTGGTGACATTAGATTTTTAATGAAGTGGGGTTTTTTAATGTCTTAATTTGTTACACACTATTCTGCACCTATCATTGATGTATTTTAACTTCAAGACAAATTTTTCAAATCTAACTTGTTTCATTTTATGCTGGAATAGATCTGAAACGTTTTGTGATACATTGTACTTTATCTATAAAAAACTGGAGTCTGAACTGAGAAAGTAAGTAAATGTGTGTGCACAATGTAAGTGCATATTAACACACATGACTAGAGTTGAGCGAAACGGGTCGAAAAAATTCAAAAGTCGCCGACTTTTGGCAAAGTCGGGTTTCATGAAACGAAACCCGACCCTAGGATGAGGTCGGCCACGAGGTCGGCGACTTACGCGCCAAAGTCGCGTTTCAAAAGTTTGTTTTGCGCTCTTTTTCAGCCAATCAGGATCCACGGACACTGTGGGCAACGTGATGATATAGGCACGGGTCACCACCATCTTTCAGAAGGGCATGCAAGTGATTGGCTTGCTTTGGTGGGCGTCACAGGGGGTATAAAAGGGCGTGCACGCCGACCGCCATCTTACTTCTGCCGATCTTAGTATAGGGAGAGGTTGCTGCTGATTCTGTAGGGAGAGCGTTAGGCAGGGAAGAAGACAAAAAAACTGCTTCTGCTGCTAGCGATTTGGCCTGCACAACACACCAGTCACTGTGTGTGCAGTGCAAGGGGAGGCTATATAGTGGTGTATCAGTGGTGTTGGTTGTTGGGCTGCTTTTTAAGGCTTCCTGACAGGCTGGCATTGCTGTTTACCCACTGCTCCGCAAACTGCTTTTTTAAAAGCAATCCCAATTTTTTTTTTTTGTCCTGCTGAGAAGAAAAAAAACTGCTTCTGCTGCTAGCAATTTGGCCTGCACAACACACCAGTCACTGTGTGTGCAGTGCAAGAGGAGGCTATATAGTGGTGTATCAGTGGTGTTGGTTGTTGGGCTGCCTTCTAAGGCTTCCTGACAGGCTGGCATTGCTGTTTACCCACTGCTCCGCAAACTGCTTTTTTAAAAGCAATCCAATCTCCCTTATCCTCTAGTCACTTTTGTCACAGCTGTGCCATCGAGCCTGTCACATAGCGCTCAGATATTCATTGGGCCTCACACAATCCAAAAGTGTCCAGTGTCCAAAAGTGTGTGCAGAGATTCAAAATCTCCCTTTTCCTCTAGTCACTTTTGTCACAGCTGTGCCATCGAGCCTGTCACATAGCGCTCAGATATCAGTGGGCCTCACACAATCCAAAAGTGTCCACTGTCCACAAGTGTGTGCAGAAATTCAAAATCTCCCTTATCCTCTAGTCACTTTTGTCACAGCTGTGCCATCGAGCCTGTCACATAGCGCTCAGATATCAGTGGGCCTCACACAATCCAAAAGTGTCCACTGTCCACAAGTGTGTGCAGAAATTCAAAATCTCCCTTATCCTCTAGTCACTTTTGTCACAGCAGTGCCATCGAGCCTGTCACATAGCGCTCAGATATCAGTGGGCCTCACACAATCCAAAATTGTCCAGTGTCCAAAAGTGTGTGCAGATATTCAAAATCTCCCTTATCCTCTAGTCACTTTTGTCACAGCTGTGCCATCGAGCCTGTCACATAGCGCTCAGATATCAGTGGGCCTCACACAATCCAAAAGTGTCCACTGTCCACAAGTGTGTGCAGAAATTCAAAATCTCCCTTATCCTCTAGTCACTTTTGTCACAGCAGTGCCATCGAGCCTGTCACATAGCGCTCAGATATCAGTGGGCCTCACACAATCCAAAAGTGTCCAGTGTCCAAAAGTGTGTGCAGAGATTCAAAATCTCCCTTATCCTCTAGTCACTTTTGTCACAGCAGTGCCATCGAGCCCGTCACATAGCGCTCAGATATCAGTGGGCCTCACACAATCCAAAAGTGTCCAGTGTCCAAAAGTGTGTGCAGATATTCAAAATCTCCCTTATCCTCTAGTCACTTTTGTCACAGCAGTGCCATCGAGCCTGTCACATAGCGCTCAGATATCAGTGGGCCTCACACAATCCAAAAGTGTCCACTGTCCACAAGTGTGTGCAGAAATTCAAAATCTCCCTTATCCTCTAGTCACTTTTGTCACAGCAGTGCCATCGAGCCTGTCACATAGCGCTCAGATATCAGTGGGCCTCACACAATCCAAAAGTGTCCAGTGTCCAAAAGTGTGTGCAGATATTCAAAATCTCCCTTATCCTCTAGTCACTTTTGTCACAGCAGTGCCATCGAGCCTGTCACATAGCGCTCAGATATCAGTGGGCCTCACACAATCCAAAAGTGTCCAGTGTCCAAAAGTGTGTGCAGATATTCAAAATCTCCCTTATCCTCTAGTCACTTTTGTCACAGCAGTGCCATCGAGCCTGTCACATAGCGCTCAGATATCAGTGGGCCTCACACAATCCAAAAGTGTCCACTGTCCACAAGTGTGTGCAGAAATTCAAAATCTCCCTTATCCTCTAGTCACTTTTGTCACAGCAGTGCCATCGAGCCTGTCACATAGCGCTCAGATATCAGTGGGCCTCACACAATCCAAAAGTGTCCAGTGTCCAAAAGTGTGTGCAGATATTCAAAATCTCCCTTATCCTCTAGTCACTTTTGTCACAGCAGTGCCATCGAGCCTGTCACATAGCGCTCAGATATCAGTGGGCCTCACACAATCCAAAAGTGTCCAGTGTCCAAAAGTGTGTGCAGATATTCAAAATCTCCCTTATCCTCTAGTCACTTTTGTCACAG
Source organism: Dendrobates tinctorius (assembly GCF_039654945.1). Lineage (NCBI taxonomy): Eukaryota > Metazoa > Chordata > Amphibia > Anura > Dendrobatidae > Dendrobates > Dendrobates tinctorius. Next base: position 4,079,712 of record NW_027361679.1, read on the forward strand.
CAGTGCCATCGAGCCTGTCACATAGCGCTCAGATATCAGTGGGCCTCACACAATCCAAAAGTGTCCAGTGTCCAAAAGTGTGTGCAGAAATTCAAAATCTCCCCTGTCCTATAGACACCTTGTACCTTGTTTTACATTACTATATAGTTTGTTGGATTTTGTCTACATTTCTACCAAAAATGAGGAAGGCTGGTGGAAGAGGCCGTGGAATTGGGCGGGGGTTGGCAGCTGGTAATGATGGTGTTGGTGGTGGATCTGATGGTAGTGGCAAGAGCAAAATAGGACCGAATGCAGGAGGTGCTGACCCTGCGTCATCGTCTGGCTACATAAGGCCTCGAACGCTTAGTTTTCTAGGAGTTGGCAAACCGCTTTTAAAGCCAGAGCATCAGGAAAAAGTTTTGTCTTACATTGCTGACTCAGCCTCCAGCTCTATCGCCTCCTCTTCTTCAGTTGTAAAAAGTAAAAGCACTGAGTCGTCATTGGAGGCTCATGTTCATGAACCACACCTTTCCTTGTGTCCTTCACCCCAACCAAGATTGAAGGATGACGCAGGCCATACTACTGATTACTCCATGGAGCTGTTTTCACATACCATGCCTGGATTATCAAGTCAAATGGTGAATTACCCAGGCCAAGATGAATCTGACATGGAGTGCACTGATGCACAGCCGCTGATGGATGATTCTGCTGGTACATTCACTCAGAGCACTACATTGTCCTCGCAGTGTACAGAGCCAGATTCTGACCTTGATGAGACTCAGGTGCCCCTTCCCGCACACTATACCACCATACACGGTGACACAGAGGAAGGTGCACATGACATAGAAGAGGAGGTGATGGATGACCCAGTTGTTGACCCAGATTGGCATCCATTGGGGGAAGAGGGTGCTGCTTCCAATAGCTCAGATGAGGAGCATCCACAGCAGACATCGACATCGCAACAGCTGTTATCTGGCAGGCCCGGAGCACTCCAAAGACAGGTTCCAAACATCAAAAGAGTTGCTGGACAGCTTGTCCAGAGGGTCAAAAGATCACAGCGTGCTAGGCCGCAAAATGTCTGCCAAAGTAGGAAGAGTGCAGTGTGGCACTTTTTTGAACAAAATCCTCATGATCAGGCCAAGGTTATCTGTAAGAAGTGCGCAAAGACCTTTAGCCGAGGGAAAAATCTGAAAAATTTGAATACCAGTTGCATGCTTAGACATTTAACCAGCATGCACTTGCAAGCATGGACACAACACCAAACCTCAAGTGCCACATGTGCAACTGATCACAACGAAGGTAGTCAGCAATGCTACATTGTTTCCCCCACTGTAAGCCCACCGGTTAGCACAGCAGCAAATGTTGAGGTGTCGTTGCAAGACCACAGCAGTCAGGGAATCCCACTGTTATATCAATGAAAGACTGATTCTAGGCCATCAGAAAGAACACCAACTCCATCACCATCATCAACCCTCTCTCAGTCCACCCTGTCCACCGCTACTTCCACCATATGCAGCTCTCAAGTCCAGCTCACCCTCCCAGACACTATGAGTAGGTCAAGAAAGTACTCAGTCTCTCATCCGCGTACACTGGGTTTGAACGCCCACATTGCCAAACTAATCTCGTTTGAGATTATGCCCTTTCGGTTGGTGGAAAGCACAGCTTTCCGCGAACTCATGGCCTATGCAGTACCACGCTATGACCTACCCAGTCGCCACTTCTTCTCTCGCAAAGCCATCCCAGCCCTCCACCATCATGTGAAAGACCGCATTGTCCATGCACTCAAGCAGTCAGTGAGCGGAAAGGTGCACCTCACAACTGATGCATGGTCCAGTCGGCATGGCCAGGGCCGTTACATGTCCATCACTGCGCACTGGGTTAATGTGGTGGATGCAGGGTCCACAGGGGACAGCGGTGGTGGGACAGTGCTGCCTAGCCCACGGTATAGGAAACAGTTGGCTGTAGGCGTTCGACCCTCCTCCTCCTCCTCCTCCTCCAGAAGCGAAAGCTCGTCCACAGAGCGCAGTCGTACGAGCACTCCATCTGCAGCTGCCACTGTTGCACACGATGTGTCCCCCTATCGAGCAGCTAGTGGAAAGCGTCAGCAGGCTGTGTTGCAGATGATGTGTTTGGGCGACAGACACACCGCCGAGGTGCTGGCCGAGTACTTGAAGCGACAAACTGAGTCATGGCTGGGCAGTGTACATCTTGAGGCAGGCAAGGTAGTTAGTGATAACGGCCGTAATTTTGTGGCAGCCATAGCCCTTTCAAAACTCAGCCACATACCTTGCTTGGCTCACACCTTGAACCTGGTGGTGCAGTGCTTCCTCAAAAATTATCCGGAGTTAACAGCCCTGCTCCAGAAGGTGCGAAGACTGTGCGCGCACATCCGCCGGTCGCCTGTACACTCCGTTCGTATGCAGAAGCTGCAGCGATTGCTCCACCTTCCCAACCACCGCCTCATTATCGACATTGCAACAAGGTGGAACTCCACCCTGCACATGGTGGAGCGGCTGTGCGAGCAGAGGCAGGCCATAATGCATTTGTGGGAGGATACACGGCCAGGCACTTTGAGAGCAGACATGGAGTTGACAGGTGTGCAGTGGTCGAAGCTGAAAGACCTTTGTAAAGTCCTTCAGTGTTTTGAGGAATGCACACGGCTGGTAAGCGCAGACGACGCCATCCTAAGCATGAGCATCCCACTTATGCGTCTGCTCATGCAAACTTTGACGCACCTTAAGGAGCAGGCGTCTGCAGCCAATGTTGATGAGGAGGAAGAGGAGGAGGGAATCCTTGATGACATTCAGCCATTGTCTGCTCAGGGACCTCTCCTGGACGAGGTGGAGGAAGAAGAGGAGGAGGAGGATGATGATGGGGATGATTACTTAGGGGAGGAGGATGCATCTCGTGGGGCAAGTGAAAATGTTGGCGTGGCAAGGTCTGGTACAGGGTTTGTGCGTGACTGGAGGGATGTGGATTTGCCAGAAAGTGCTCCTCCACCCAGCACTCGCAGTGCATCATTGACACCGGGAACATTGGCCCACATGTCAGATTATGCCTTGCGGATCCTAAAAAGGGACCCCCACATTGCCAAAATGATGAACGATGACGACTACTGGTTGGCCAGCATCCTGGATCCACGCTATAAAGGCAAATTACAAAACATCATGCTACAGGAGAACCTTGACCTAATATTGGCTAATAAACAAGCAACTCTGGTAAATCGGTTGCTTGAGGCATTCCCAGCACACAGCAGCGGTGATGGTTGTCACACGAGCCGTACGGGCCGGGGGCAGCTTGGCAGAGGTGTTCGTGGTGCACACAGCAGAAGTGGCGTTGGAGACAGGGGTTTCATGACAATGTTGTGGACTGATTTTTCAAATACCGCTCACACAACTGGTAATACTGCATCGATGGAAAGTGACAGGAGACAGCAGTTGTCAACTATGGTTACAAACTACTTTTCCTCCCATATCGATGTTCTCCCACACAGGTCATTCCCCTTTGACTATTGGGCCGCTAAACTGGACACCTGGCCTGAATTGGCCCAATATGCCTTACAGGAGCTCGCTTGCCCAGCTGCAAGTGTGCTATCGGAAAGAGTCTTCAGTGCAGCTGGATCAATCCTGACAGAAAAAAGGACCCGTCTGTCAACCCAAAATGTGGATGATCTAACCTTCATTAAAATGAACCACGCATGGGTTTCCAAGGATTTTGTCCCACCTTCCCCTGATGACACATAGGGTGACAGAAAAATGGCTTGCTTTGGTCCACCTCTTCCTGGTACTTCACCTATTTCGCCTTTTGCATCAGCTGAATGTCCAACATCAACATATGCCACTTTCTAAAACTCCCTAACTGTGCTGCCTCCCCCCCCATGGCCGGGGTCACCACCTACCGCACGACACCGTGCGAGTGCCGTTGCCCTGGACAGGTGGGTAGGCCGACTCTTGGGCGTGGGCACTGGCACAGGGTCCCTCATAGTGCAATCAAGTGTCTCTGACGGTGGTGGTGCACACCCGCCGTCAGACACACCGCTGTACTATGAGGGGCCCAGTGCCAGTACCGACGCCCATGAGTGGGCCCCCCTTGCTTGGGCAGGGCCCCAGCATTTGCAATATTTACCTCTCCCTGCTCCTCCGCTGTGTAATCTGGGCCGTCAAATCCATACTGTGCCTGACACCGTCTGAGCCTGCCTCCTGAGACATATATTTTGAATGTGTACGCTATCCATACATGTTATCCAGTGATACGGTACCCTTTCTAACCTTTGTGCAATCACGTGCAATCCATACTGGGCCTAACATCGTCTGAGCCTGCCTCCTGAGACATATATTTTGAATGTGTACGCTATCCATACATGTTATCGGGGGATACGGTACCCTTTCTAACCTTTGTGCAATCACGTGCAATCCATACTGGGCCTAACACCGTCTGAGCCTGCCTCATGCTGTATAGACATATATTTTGAATGTGTACGCTATCCATACATGTTATCCAGGGATGCGGTACCCTTTCTAACCTTTGTGCAATCACGTGCAATCCATACTGGGCCTAACACCGTCTGAGCCTGCCTCCTGAGACATATATTTTGAATGTGTACGCTATCCATACATGTTATCCAGGGATACGGTACCCTTTCTAACCTTTGTGCAATCACGTGCAATCCATACTGGGCCTAACACCGTCTGAGCCTGCCTCATGCTGTATAGACATATATTTTGAATATGTACGCTATCCATACATGTTATCTGGGGATACGGTACCCTTTCTAACCTTTGTGCAATCACGTGCAATCCATACTGGGCCTAACACCGTCTGAGCCTGCCTCCTGAGACATATATTTTGAATGTGTACGCTATCCATACATGTTATCCGGGGATACGGTACCCTTTCTAACCTTTGTGCAATCACGTGTAATCCATACTGGGCGTGAGAACGGCTGGCGAGCTGTTAAGCAAGCTACAGCACCTGTCCAGATAAGTACAGGGATTCCCTAGCGAGGAGACTTATTTGATTGTTTTCAATGTTGGGACAGCAATTTTTGGGGAGCACTATACTCTGGAGAATGATAGATGGGGCCCACCATACACTGGAACATTCCAAAGGTGGACATCAGACACTGGAGCAGAATTTACAGGGCCCATTATACACTAGAGCATTAGAAATGGGGCCCATTATGTTTGGAGCATTATTTGGGCCCATAAGACAGTGGAGCTTCATCCATGGGGACCAACATATACTGTAGCATTATGTGGAGCTCATCATATACTGTTTCAAACATTATATGGGACCAATGATTCTGTATGGAGAAATAGATGGGCCTCGTCATGAGATGTAAAAAGTGAGGTATTTTTCATTGGACTATACCGCTATTTCTCTGCCGTATCGGAGCATGATGAGTTGTGGTATGTGTTAAAGGGGCGCTCTTTCGCCCAGGGCACATGAAAACCTGGAGCCAGCCCTCCCCCCCCACAGTTTGTAGCCAAATAACCCCCATTTTTCAGTGCGTAACTTGTATTATGAAGTTAATTAAGGTTGACAAGCTTAAGAAAGAAGAATTGATGCTTTTGGCATTCAAATGGGCACTGTAGGTGTGTTTCCTGTCCTCTCACTGCCGACTTTTATTCCCCATTGACTTACATTGGGTTTCGTGTTTCGGGATGACCCCGACTTTTCCCTATAATCGGACGATCTTGCTCGACCCGACTTTTGGAAAAGTCGGGTTTCACGAAACGAAACGCGACCCTAAAAAACCAAAAGTCGCTCAACTCTACACATGACCATTAACCAGAGAAAACAAAAAGCTAAAAACACAAATAACCTAAAATAAAAAAGTAAAAAATAAACTGCAAATAATGCTTAAAGGTAATAGTAATAATAATAATAATGGTATTTAGTAAACATAATTTTGATCTGCAGGTAAGGTGGGTTCCCAGTGCCTGCAGAGAACAGGACCTGAGAAGCCTCCTTCCCTGCCTGTCAGATCACAATGCAGAACATCAGATTAGCGATCTGCTGTTATAAAGTAATGTCCCAACCTGGGACAATGTAAAAAAAAAGTTTTAAAAAAAATTACAAAGTGTAAAAGTATTTACAAAAACAAATTCATAAAGAAAAAAATAAAATATTTTTACAATAAATACATTTATTTATGTAAATTAAAAAAAAATAAAAGTACACATTTGGTATTGCTGCGTCTGTAACAACCCTCTCTATAAAACTGTCCTACTAGTTAACCCCTTCAATGAACACCGTAAAAAATTAAAAAAACGAGTCAAAAAACAATGCTTTATCATCATTCCGCCAAACAAAAAGTGCAATAAGATGCGATTAAAAAGATGGCTGTAAATAAAATGGTACCGTGGAAAACATCATCTTGTCTTGCAAAAAGAAGTCATCATACAGCTCCATCAGCAGAAAAATAAAAGTTAATGATTTCAGAATAAAGCGATGCAAAAATAATTTTTTTCTATAAAATAGGTTTATTGTGTAAAAGCGCCAAAACATAAAAAATATAAATTGAGTAGCGCTGTAATCATACAGACCCGAAGAATAAAGCTGCCTAACCAATTTTTCCACATGCCGAATGGTATAAAAAAATACACTAAAAGCAATTCCTGAACTGCTGGTTTTTGTTCATTCTGTCTCTCAAAAATTGGAAGAGAAAGCGATCAAAAATTGTCATGTGCCCGAAAATGGTACCAATAAAAATGTCAGCTCGTTCCGCACAAAGCAAGCCATAACATAACTTTGCCACCCGAAATATGTAAAAATTATAGCTGTCTTAATATGGTGATGCAACAACTAGTTTTCGCAATAGAAAGTGTCTTTTAGTGTGTGACAGCAGCCAAACATAAAAACCCAATATAAATCTGGTATCGCTGTAATCGTACTGACCTGACTAAAGTCACCTAATCACTTATACCGCACGAGGAACGGCATTAAAAATAAATGAAACCAATTCTTCACATGCTGATGATTTTTTCATTCTGCCTTCCAAAGATCGCAGTAAGGCTCGGCGCACATTTATTCTGCACTGACTGCTTACACCAAGGTATCCATGTAAATCTCTGATTTAGACAGAACCCATGATGCAAAATTCCCTACAATGAGGCAGATGGAGGCACTGTGGACAGTCAGTGTCTGACCTGTGATCCGGCAGTGTACGTCTTTTTAGGATTGCATAAAAGTGCTGTCAGCCGCGGTTTTGTGCTCTTCTTAAAAGAAAAACACAGCTGAACAGAGGCCAGACGGAGTCCAGAGTAACTGCTGTCTCACTATAGTGAATGGATCCATCGGGGGTTTCATCTGTCACATCACTGAGAGATTTAGATGTAAACCCTGATGTAAATGCTCAGCGTAGAGCGCAGGATAAATGTGATCATAAATGTTATCTAAAATGTTCCCAAAAAAAGCTTCAACTCAATCCATAAAAAAGCAAGCCCTCACTCATGTCTGTCATCTGTTAACGGAAAAATAGGGTCTTCCACGTTACTGGTTGCCTAAAGGCTCTGGAAAAGCGAAATAGCTCCTTGCCCTCAAGACAAACTCAGCAAATTCTCCACTCCCAAATCCAAATGCCCCCCCTTCTGCGTCCCAGTTTGCCTAAGCCTCATTTAGTACCCACATGTTTGGCATTTCTGTAGTGACGAGAGCTCACCTAATTTACTGGTGTGTGTCTCCAGAAGCATGAGCTGGGCATAATGTACTGGTCACTACAACGTATTATTCACGACAACTGCAGTTTGCAATTTTCACTCAGCAACATCAACTGCTACTTGTTTTTGGAAAAAACCCGTGGAGTCAAAATCGTCACTACACCTGTAGATAAATTCCCAAAGGGTTATAATTTCTAAAATAAGGTCACTGGAGGGAGGATTCTGCTTTTCTAGCACTTAGGGGCTCTGTATATGGAGTCCACAAACTATTCTAGAAAAATCTGCACTCCAGGAGGCAAGTAAAATTCTGCCCCTCCCAAGTCACTCTCTGTATGGCAAAGTGGTAATGTAAAGCCACACATGGGGTATTTCTACATTCAGCAGAAATTGTGGGACAAATTTTGGTGCCCTTTTTACCATTTTCTCAATATGAAAATGTAAAATTTGGGGCTAACACAATTTTGGTGGTAAAAATGGAAATTATTTTTTCTTCACTGCCTAATGGTATAAAATTCTGTGACACACCTATGGTGTCAATATAATCATTGCGCCTCTAGAAGAATTCATTGAGAGGTTTAGGGTAAGTTCACACAGGGCTTTTTTGCTGCTTTTTTTTCTGCAGCAAAACATGATCTCCCTGGCAGGAAAGAAGCAGAAAAACGCAGGTTTAGGTGAGCTTTTGGTGCGTTTTTGGTGCGTTATTAATAAATTGACTCATCAGGGGAATTTTTACATCTATCCTGCTGTATGGAAAATGGCGCTATTTTTCATACAGCAGGATAGATGGCAAAATTCCCCTGATGAGTGAATTTATGATGAAACGCGTTGGGAGACACTAATCAAGTTAAAAGCCACTCAGCAAGGCAAAGGCGCCATGGTTCATGCTGAGGTTGGGACCCCTCCATAAGAACTTGACTGCAAGCATCAATGCTTAAATTCACGATCCTCCAGATGAGTATAACAATTATTACCGTATTTTTCTGACTATAAGACGCGCCAGACCATAAGACGCACCCCAATTTTCAGAAGGAAAATAGAGAAAAAAATAATAATGTGTCAAATGGGGGTCCATCTTACAGTCCGAATTCAGCTTACCTGGGAAGGGATCCAGCACAGGTGGAGGAGTGGTCACAGGGGTCATTCAGTGGTCCAGGCTGGTGCAGTGGTGGCGGCTCTGTGCTGGGGCAGGTGGGCTGTGCTGGGGCAGCTGGGTTGTGCTGGGCTGGGGCAGGTGGGCTGGGCTGGGGCAGGTGGGCCGGGCTGGGGCAGGTGGGCTGGGGCAGCTGTGCTGGGCTGGGGAAGGTGGGCTGTGCTGGGGAAGGTGGGCTGTGCTGGGCTGGGGCAGCTGTGCTGGGCTGGGGCAGGTGGGCTGTGCTGGGGCAGCTGGGCTGGTGCAGCTGTGCTGGGCTGGGGGAGGTGGGCTCTATGAGGTGAGGGTCCATTTGAATCTCGTCTCCCGAGATCTCAGGACAAGATCTGAACCTGTGCATGCGCCGTTCCCGGACCAGCGGCCATCTTCCCGGCGTCCATATTCCCGGAGGCAACCGCAACATGCAAGCAGCCAGCAATGGATGTGCGGGGGTCTCCGGGCTTCGAGGAAATGCCAGCGGAGCCCCCATGGAGCACAGAGAGCCCCTACCCCTGCACCGGAGCACAGCCTGCTGCCACCACCGCACCACAGAGCCCTGCGGCACCAGCCACCAGCCATGGACAGCTGTAAGTATATTGTGACCATAAGACGCACCCCCACTTTGCCCCAAAATTTTGGGGGAAAAAAGTGCGTCTTATGGTCCGAAAAATACGGTATTTGATATGAGCTCACCATGAGAGTTATGTGAATGTTGGTCCTGGTTTGTAAGACAATTGACAATCAAGACACACAATCTTTATAGGTGAGAGGTTTGCAGACATTGATGTTTGGGACACAATAAGTAATATGTCCCAGGCTGTATGATATAAGAATACTGAGTATGGCTATTCATTTTTTAATAAGGAAATACCTCAATATATGGTCTTTTGGTGGGTGTATGTGAGGCTATAATGCCCTTTCAGCTGGTGTATACCCATTTAAATATAGACCTTATGCAAATGTATCATTTTGATGTATGATACTTAAGGGGGTTTCACACATAGCGAGATCGCTAGCAATATCGCTCGAGCGTCACCGATATTGTGACACAACAGCGATATCGCTAGCGATCTCGCTAAGTGTGAAATGTAGCGGTGACCGGACCCCCCGCTGGCTATCGCTGATCGAGCTAGAATGAGCAGGTCCATTTTTCCATCGTTGGCGTCCCGCTGGCAAGCACTCATCGCTGTGTTTGAAACTTAAAAACGACGAGCGACGTCGTTAGCGACGCAGAGCTCAGCAATACAGGTCTGAATCAGTTACAATTAAGTTGTGTGAAAGGTACTCAATGACCAACGACGTCGTTATGCAGATCGCTGATCTGTCTTGCGTCGTTGATGAGATTGGACTGTATGAAAGCTATCTAGCGATCATGTAACGATGCACCAGCGATCTTTGCCAGGTCGGATCGTTATCGTTATCGCTGGTGCATCGCTATGTGTGAAGGGGCCTTTAGTGTTGAGCATTCCAATACCGCAAATATCGGGTATCGGCCGACATTCGTGGTATCAGAATTCCGATACTGAGTTCCGATACTTTTTGCATATCGAATACCGGAATCGGAAGTTCCCATAATGCTGTGAGCCAGTTTGATTTGATTCAGCCAATGAGGAATCCTCAGAAGTGTGGGCACATCCTGGTAGGCATGTTAAATAATGGCATGGCTGTGATTGGCTGACGAAATTATGTCATGATGCACTATAAAAGCCGCCACCATTTAGGGTTCACTCTGCTGTGAATTCAGTTAGGGATAGGCTGCTGTTCAAGACTCTGAGGGACAGTTAGAGATAGCGATTTGCTAAATAATATTGTGCTTTACCCAGGCTACATTATCAATCACTGTAGCTTTCTTTTGCCTTGCAGCGCTGTTCACAGCTGTCTGCAAGGTCTGTGTGAGTGCAGCTCACGCTGTAGTGTGTCCTGCAGCCACCTCTGGTTGTAGGCCGCTCAGCGTGCGTCACTGCCTCATACATAGTCCTTTTTTTGTTTTATTGCAGCTCATTTTTCCTGATTTTTTTTTTCCTATTAGTGCTCTTCCATCTGTATCCATCTACATTGGTTGGTTGCAAACACTATATAGGAGTAGATAGAGGAGCCTTTTTGCTGGCTTGTGCCCTGCAGCCGCAGCCAGATTAGTATTAGCCTATTTTTTGGAGCCTCATCTATTGCATTGTAGGTTACCTTCCTGCTTTGTAATAGCTCCAAAAAGTTCGTGATACTATCGCTTTCTCATCTTTGGTCACATCCGTTTTGTTTTTTTAAAAAAAAACATGTAAATAAAGTTCACCAAACACTCCACTTGACAGTTGTGTAGGCCACATTAGCTCATATTAAAGTGTAGTCCACACACTTTATAAAATTAGTGTTTCTTATACCTGTTAGCAGCTGTTCAAGAATAAGCACACTAAGCTCCCCCTTTGTACTTTTCTGCCTATCTTTATCAGTCTACCAAGATGAAGAAGGCAGGGAGTAAGGCACGTGGGCGTGGAGTTTCAGCAGGGAGAGGATGTGGGGATTCTGTGCCTGCTGCGGGCACCAGTGACTCAGCATCCCCCAGTTTTACCAGGGAACAGTCCTTTATGCGCAGCTTTGTAGGACCTCGCTGTACCCCACTGCTGCGGGACGAACAAATTGAAGCCGTTGTCGGATGTATGGCAGCTAACGCATCGGCTTCAATTACTTCCACATCCTCTCAGGGCCAGAGCACTGAAGAGCAACCATCTGTCTCTTCACCACCTGCCAAATTGCCCAGGCAGTCAGAGAGCCCTGGACAGGAGCCATCTCTACTTCTGTTCTCTGAATCTCTTGGCTTGGAAACAGGGGGCCAGCCAAGCAGCATTCTAGAATGTGAAGAAGAGGGAGTATGCAGTGATGTGCAACTACTTTGACCCTCTGAATCTGAAGAGGCGGGTGGGCCAGTGCCTATGGTCAGCACACCTCAGTTCGCATCAGATGATGAGACTCAGGTGCCACTTTCTGGTGCGTACTGTGCTTGCGAGACTAACCAGGAGAAGCAGGTGTTTGAAGAGGGTCGGGTAGATGATGAGGTCCTTGACCCATCATGGTGTGAGGAACAGGAAGGTGGTGGGAGCAACTCTGAGGAAGAGATTCCCCGAACGGCCAAAGCAGGAGGGAGAGGGAGGGGGCAGACTAGGTTGCCTGTAGCCTCCACTTTGGCACCCATTAAGAGCATTCCTCTTCCAAAACCCAAAACGGGCGCTCCCAGGACTTGCAGTGCGTGGTCCTTTTTTGACACAGTTGCAGATGACATTTGCTTTGTCAAATGCAAGCTGTGTAATCAGAAAGTCAAAAGAGGGAAAAGTGTCAGCAACCTAAATACCACAAATATGTGGAAACATGTGCGGACCAAGCACGTGGTGGAGTTACAAAGACACACTGAAGATGTAGGCCAACCTACAGCACCACCTACCACCTCTTCAGCTCGTGTTGTAGCCTCTTCCTCCAGCTCACACACAGCTGGTTCGGCTTCCTCACAGGATCGCCATGGAAGAACCTCTGGCACTGTTGTCCAGAGACCCAGTGACATTCCACCCACAGCACCACGTTCCCTGTCATCCTCACACTCCCAGGCCACTCTACAGCCATCGGTAGCACAGGCATGGGAGAAAAGGCGGCCATACTCGGCAAACCATCCCCAAGCACAGGCTCTGAATGCTGGCATTGCAAAACTACTGGCCCTTGAAATGCTCTCATTCAGGCTGGTGGAGACTGACACCTTCCGTAACTTCATGGCATTGGCAGTCCCACAATACACTGTGCCCAGCAGCTTTTATTTCAGCAGGCAAGCCGTCCCTGCCCTGCAAAAGCATGTGGAGGGAAAAATTAAACATGCGCTACTAAACGCCGTCAGTAGCAAGGTCCACCTGACCACCGATGCGTGGACCAGTAACCATGGACAGGGACGATACCTTTCCCTCCCTGCCCATTGGGTCAATGCTGTGGAGCCAGGTACAGATCTTGAGAGTGGCGCTGTACGTGTTCTGCCAACTCCAAAGATTGCAGGAATCCAGTCTGTACACATTGACTCCTCCTTATACTCCAGTTCCTCTGAATCAGCGCTGCAGGACCCTGTTACAACCGATATGAGCACAGCCGTGGCCAAACGTCAACAGGTCATACTGAAATTAATTTCTTCGGGGAATCAAAGCCACACAGCGCAGGAGCTCTGGAATGCCATCAAGCAGGAGAGCGACGTGTTGTTTGGGCCAGCGAATCTCCAGCCAGGCTTGGTAGTGTGTGACAATGGCCGAAATCTGGTGGCAGCTCTGGGCCTAGGCAACCTCACTCACATCCCATGTCTGGCACATGTGCTCAACTTGGTCGTGCAGCGCTTTCTGAGGGACTATCCGGATCTTGATGCACTGCTGCACAAGGTTCACATAGAGTGCGCTCACTTGCAGCGTTCCAGCATGGCAAGATCGCACATTGCAGCTCTGCAGCGCCGATTCCACCTTCTGGAACATCGCATCATATGTGACCTACCCACCAGGTGGAATTCAACGTTACATATGTTGGAGCGGTTGTGTGAGCAGCAGGCAGCAGTAATGGAGTACCAGCTGCATCAGGCACAAACAAGTCGCACTGTGCGCCAGTCACACTTCAGCACCACTGAGTGGGCCTCTATGAAGGACATCTGCCACGTTTTGCGTGCCTTCGATGATTCCACGCGGATGGCGAGTGCAGATGGTGCACTAGTCAGCATGACTGTCCCCTTATCTGCCTGCTTCAAAAAACACTGCAAGCACTAAGGGAGGAGGTTTTGGAAGAGGTGGAGGATGAGGAGTCACAAATGCCATCTGCTTCTGGACAGTCTGCGCAACGTGGTTCCTCACAAAGGCCTAGGCCTAGGCCTGGGACACTTTGTGAGGGGGAGTCAATGGAGGAGGAAGACATCTCTCCAGAGGAGGGAGGTACACAATGCTCTAGTCAGTATGTACAGCGAGGGTGGGGTGATGCAGAGCAGGCAGAGATGACGCCTCAAGCAGGGGACAGCGTTTCTTGGGCAGTTGGGAGTCTGCAGCACATGATTGATTTCATGCTGCAGTGCCTGAGAAACGACCGCCGCATCGCCCACATTCTCAATACGGCTGATTATTGGATGTACACCCTCCTAGATCCTCGCTACCGGGACATCTTACAAAGCCTCATAACACAGCTGAACCGGGAGCGTAAAATGCGGGAGTACCAAGACACACTGGTGCATTCCATCATGTTCTCCATTCCACCCGAGAGCAGTGCTGCTAGTACTTTACAAAGCAGCTCTGTGCGTCGAGGCAGTGGAAGAAGCTCTGCACAAAGAGGGAGCAGAGGCAGCACGTCAGCACAAGGCAAGACCAGTATGGCAGAAATGTGGCAAAGTTTTGTGTGCCCGCCACAAATGTCTACACCATCACAGACGGCTCCAGTCAGCAGGAGGCAACGTTTTCGTCAGATGGTGACAGACTACATGTCTTGCCCTGTCAGTGTACTCCCAGACGGCTCTTTCCCTTCAAGTTTTGGATGTCTAAGCTGGATACAAGGCCAGAGCTTAGCCAGTATGCATTGGAGGTGCTGGCTTGCCCTGCTGCTAGTGTATTATCGGAACGCGTCTTTAGTGCCGCAGGTGGTGTACTAACAGACCGTCGCACGCGACTATCCTCCGATAACGTTGACCAGCTTACTTTTCTGAAAATGAACAAGGCCCGGATCTCGCCGGAATTTGCCAGTCCTCTTCCAGAATAAATAATTGGTTGGCAACAGTATCCAGGTCTCCTGTTGTGTTCATGTTTCTACCACCTGAACTGTAATCCCTGGGCTCCAACACCGCCAGTTGCTGCTCAGAAGTGCCGTCTGCACAGAGAAAAACACTAGATCCTGTGTTAGTGGGGTTCAGTAACGCCAGCTGCTCCCCTGCTGTGTGTCCGGCAATATCTCCTGCTCCCTCCACATTCAAACTACATCAGATTTTACACTTGCTCCAAGTAGGCCTCAGCCTACTCCATGAATGACCCTGGGCTCCAACACCGCCAGTTGTTGCTCAGAAGTGCCGTCTGCACAGAGAAAAACACTAGCTCCTGTGTTAGTGGGGTTCAGTAACGCCAGCTGCTCCCCTGCTGTGTGTCCGGCAATATCTCCTGCTCCCTCCACATGCAAACTACATCAGATATAAAACTTGCTCCAATTAGGCCTCAGCCTAAACTCTGATTGAACCTGGGCTCCAACACCGCCAGTTGCTGCTCAGACGTGCCGTCTGCACAGAAAAACATTAGCTCCTGTGTTAGTGGGGTTCAGTAACGCCAGCTGCTCCCCTGCTGTGTGTCCAGCAAAGTCTCCTGCTCCCTCCACATTCAAACTACATCAGATTTTACACTTGCTCCAAGTAGGCCTCAGCCTACTCCATGAATGACCCTGGGCTCCAACACCGCCAGTTGCTGCTCAGAAGTGCCGTCTGCACAGAGAAAAACACTAGCTCCTGTGTTAGTGGGGTTCAGTAACACCAGCTGCTCCCCTGCTGTGTGTCTGGCAAAGTCTCCTGCTCCCTCCACATTCAAACTACATCAGATTTTACACTTGCTCCAAGTAGGCCTCAGCCTAAACCCTGATTGAACCTCGGCTCCAACACCGCCAGTTGCTGCTCAGACGTGCCGTCTGCACAGTCAACATATGCTCCAGTGTTATTGGGGTTCAGAAATGTCACCTGATCCCCAGCTGTGTGTCCGGCAATTTCTCCTGCTCTGTCCACACTCACACAACTACAGATTTTAAACTTGCTCCAATTAGGCCTCTGTCTCCACTCTGTTTGTAATATTTTCCCTGGGTTCCAGCACCGCCAGCTGTTTCCCAGCATTGTCTTTGGCACAGATACTCCCTTCTGGCCAGCCTGGTTCCAGCACGCCTCCTGTTTCTGGATAGTGTCCATGTCACTTTGCCACCAATACGTTGTCCTGTTGTGTTGCGGTCGGGTTAGCCAAGTCTATGGTGCCTGCAGCTTATGGGCTTCCTATGTGGGCTGCGGGATCTGGCAACAATGGCTGGTTCCGTAGTGCACCCCCCTGTAGGACTGTGGGTTTCGGTAACTGTGGCCGGCTCGCGGCCTTGCAGCTTTGTTTTTCATGGTTACCTTTTGCTACCCATCCGGGTTCCAGTACAGTCAGCTGGTTCTCGGCAGTGCCTTTGGCTTAGGTGCCTCCTTCTCGGTATCCGAGTTCCAGCAACGTCTGCTGGTCCTTGGTAGTGCTTTCTAGCACAGGTACCTCCTGCTTAGTAACCAGGTTCCAGCACCGTCAGCTCGTCCTCGGTAGTGCCATTGGCTCTTGTTCCTTCTGCTGCCCCTCCGGGTTCCAGCACCGTCAGCTGGTCCTCGGTAGTGCCATTGGCTCTTGTTCCTTCTGCTACCCATCCGGGTTCCAGTACCGTCAGCTGGTTCTTGGCAGTTCCTCAGCCTTCTTGTACCTTCTGCTACATTTCCAAGTTCAAGCTTTTGGAAATGGTTTTTGGTTATCACTCTGGATCTCCCTGACGACGACCCTGAAGACGACGACCCTGAAGACCACCCCGAAGAAGACGACGACCACGAAAACGATGACCCCGAAGACGATGACCCGGAAGACCACCCCGATGAAGACCAAAAAGATGACCCTGAAGAAGATGACCAAAAGGACAAAGAACATGAAGACAACCACCAAGATACAGAACAACAAGAGACAGAACAACAAGAGACAGAAGAAGCAGCAGACCAAGAAGCAGAAGACCATTAAGCATAAGACTAAAAATCAGAGCAAAAGATATTATCTAAATTATAAGCAGAAGAAGACTAAGCAGTGTATGGGGGTGAGTCCGTTCCTCCTCGTGGTGCCCCTGGAAAATGCCTGCTGCTGCAGGCCAAACTGAACGTGGACAAATCCTGTTGAAAATCTTTTGTGACAGGCAGAACGGAAGGTGTAATCTTCAAACTTTTATAGATAAGTACTACAGGAATGCCTGTCACAAATAAGAATATGATGAAGAAGAAGAAGAATAGGAAGAAGATGAAGAAGTAGAATATGAAGAAGAATAATAGTTGAATAAGAAGAATATGAAGAATGTAAAAAAAAGAATAATAGGAAGAATGTGAAGAAGTTGAATTAGGTGAAGAAGTTGATGAAAAAGATGCTGCTGCTGCTGAGGATCATGAAGGAGAAAGTGTGGGAGAAGTAAAAAAGAAGGTGAAGAGCATGGAAGTAGTGAAACATACATATCTGACAAAATATAGAAAAGGTTAACATAGTCAATACCTTTGTAACTCCCAACGTCTTTAAAAAGAAAATTTATTCCTGCTATTCCATTTGATTGGGCTAAACCTCTATGCCTTTAAAGTCTCCTCCACCTCCCCCAATACATTCTACATTATTATTAGTTGTTTTTCTTCATGTAGAATTAACCTACAAGGAAAGAAAGGGGTTTTTTTAATTCCGATATTTCAGTCCCATTCACTTGCATTGGTTTCCGGTATCGGAATCGGTGATATCCGATACTTTTTTGGGTATCGGTCCCATCCAATCCGATATTTCACGATATCGGATGGTATCACTCAACACTAATGATACTACTATTTTGCATTTCAAAAAAGCAGGATTGGACTGCATATATAAGTCAAATAAATCTGTTGGCAGCAGGATAAATTTTGAAAAACGACCTGATATTAATTTAAGGTTAACTGGTCCTTCTAAGAGAATAGGCAGTATAGAAGTGGTTGCTATTTTACTTGTACTTTTTTCTTGGCACAAGCACTTTTTTTTGCACTTTTGGCACTTTGATGATATTTTAATATAAAATACAATAAATGTTAAGTTTTAGTTTTCCAATCTGCTAAAAATATATATGCAAATAATGATACCTTCATTTTTGCTGCGTTTTTGCAGCGTTTTTTCAACACCCATTCAAGCCAATGGGTGAAAAATGAACGCTGAAAGAAGTGACATGCTCTATGTCCAAGAAACGCAGCAAAGCACAAACTCCTGATGACACAAAAAAACAATGTGTGTGCATGAGATTTCTGAAATCTCATAGGCTTTGCTGGTACTGTAAAAATCAGCTGAAAATTAGCATAAAAAACGCAGCAAAAAAGCTCTGTGTGAACTTACTCTTAGTTTGTAAAATGGGGTCACTTATGAGGGTGTGGCAGGTCTAAGGGTCATGTAATCGATGGGAGATGTGTCTCATAAATGGCTTGTCTCCATAATGTAAGGCATAACAAATATTGCTGTTTTATTGTTTTGAAGGACCTGTGGTGAGGTCACAGTCATGTGACCAGTCAGCTGCTGGGTTCATGGGTGTGGCTACACCCTTATAATGTGGCCTGCTCTTGAACCAGGCAGCGGTATGTGAGGAGGGTATACACCTCCTGTGTGCGCTGAGGCTCGCGGACTGAGCCTGAAGGAAAGGACATGTGATGTTACTTTGTCTCCTGAACTGATGGCTGTTTATTTTGGTGACGTGCTGTTTGGTTTATAACAAGTGTTGAGCGATACCATCCGATACCGTGAAGTATTGGATTGGATCGGAAGTCCCATTCAAGTCAATGGGACAGAAATATCGGAATTAAGAAAAACCCTTTCTTTACTTGCACATCCTGTTCGGGAGGGGGGATGGGTGTGGGTGGTGCGTGGGCGGACACTGTGCGTGTCTGTGTGTGCAGGTGGGGTCTGTGCGGGCCTGCCGGGGGTCTGTACGGGCCTGCCGGGAGTCTGTGCGGGCCTGCCGGGGGTCTGTACGGGCCTGACGGGGGTCTGTATGGGCCTGACGGGGGTCTGTGCGGACTGACGGGGGTCTGTGCTGGCCTACCAGGGGTCTGTGCGGGCCTGCCGGGTGTCTGTGCGGCCTGCCGGGTGTCTGTACGGGCCTGCTGGGGGTCTGTGCCAGCTGCCGGGGTCTGTGTGGACTGCCGGGGGTCTGTGCGGGCCTGCCGGGGGTTGTGTGTGTGTGCAGGCATCGTCCGATGGGACTACAAGTCCCATCGGGCGATGCCTGCTACAATGACAGTGATTGACACATTAGCCAATGATGGGACAGTAGTAGTCCCATCATCCGGCTAATGTGTTCAATGAAAAAAAAATTATATATACATACTACATACATACTACATACATACTACATATATACAACATTCATTCAACATACATACATACTACATACATACTTCATATATACTACATTCATACAACATACATATATACTACATTCATACAGCATACATACATACTACATATATACAACATTCATACAACATACTGTGAGAATCATGTGGGAATAGTGGATGAGGGCAGGTATATCTCGCCCAGATTCCTTTCCTATGTGGCCTAGTCTGGTCAGTATCGCACCTGCTTACTAATGGATAATGGGAGGTGGATATAAAAGGATGCCAGGTGGTTGTGTGAGTGTCTCAGCCTGGGAACACAGAGAGTCTGTCTGTGTGAGAGACACACGTGAGTGGAAGCAGTGTCCACTGCTACTGTGGTTTGGCTGGACGGGAGAAGCCCGCCAGTTGGTAGTTAGGTTGTTTCATTGTTTAGTTAGTGCCGGACAGGCAAGGATTTGTTTTATGTTTTATTTCCTTTTGCATTGCTTTCACCTTTAATAAACCTGACCCAGGGTCAGTTACACCCAAATCCCAGCTCTGCGCCTGAGTTTCATGCTGAACGCACGTGACCTTTGACCCCAGCAAAGGCGATCCCGGAGTGTTTTATCACAATACATACATACTACATATATACAACATTCATATAACATACATACTACATACATACTACATTCATACAACATACATACATACTACATACATACTTCATATATACTACATTCATACAACATACATACATGCATACTACATACATACTACATATATACTACATTCATACAACATACATACATACATACTACATATATACTACATTCATACATACATACTACATTCATACTACATACTACATATATACTACATTCATACAACATACATACTACATATATACTACATTCATACAACATACATGCATACTACATACTACATACATACTACATATATACTACATTCATACAAACATACTACATACATACATATATACTACATTCATACAACATACATACATGCATACTACATACATACTACATATATATTACATTCATACAACATACATACATAGTACATACTACATATATACTACATTCATACAACATACATACTACATATATACTACATTCATACAACATACATACATGCATACTACATACTACATATATACTACATTCATACAACATACATACATAGTATATACTACATTCATACAACATACATACTACATACATACTACATATATACTACATTCATACAACATACATACTACATACATACAACATACATACAACATGCTACAGACATACAAAATGCATACTACATATATATTACATACAATACATTCATACAATACATACATATAGACATACAGTACATATAACATAGAGTACATACTCACCATCACTTGTCACTTTGTTCCCCGAAGCCAGTGTCATCTATAAAAAATATGAAAATAACAGACAAGTGATATATTCCCTGATCCACAGAAATCCACGAGTGTCCCACGAAATCTCCTGTAGAGAACAGCAGCATCAGCTGATGTTACCGCTCTCTAGGGGGCTCCAGGAATACAATGATGGGAGGTAGGTATCCTTCCACACTGTATTCCTCCGCCACTGTAAAAAAAATAGTCCCTAGTCTCACTTTTGGCATTGCTGTGTGAGAAAGTTCCCACGCAGCTTTTGCCATAAAGTGAGACCAGTGAGCTATAGTAACCTATCAGTGATGCAGTGCAGGAGATCATCGTGGGACACTCGTGGATTTCTGCGGATCAGGGAGTTTATTGCTTGTTTGTTTTTTTCATATTTTTTATAGATGACATTGGCTTCGGGGAACAAAGTG
Source organism: Dendrobates tinctorius (assembly GCF_039654945.1). Classification (NCBI taxonomy): domain Eukaryota; kingdom Metazoa; phylum Chordata; class Amphibia; order Anura; family Dendrobatidae; genus Dendrobates; species Dendrobates tinctorius. The sequence goes on from NW_027361679.1 coordinate 4,100,431, forward strand.
ACAAGTGATGGTGAGTATGCACTCTGTTATATGTACTGTATGTCTATATGTATGTATTGTATGAATGTATTGTATGTGGTATGTATGTAGCATGTATTTTGTATGGCTGTAGCATGTTGTATGTATGTAGTATGTACTATGTATGTATGTTGTGTGAATGTAGTATATATGCAGTATGTATGTAGTATGTATGTTGTAGGAATGTAGTATATATGCAGTATGTACTATGTATGTATGTTGTATGAATGTAGTATATATGTAGTATGTATGTAGTATGCATGTATGTATGTAGTATGCATGTATGTATGTTGTATGAATGTAGTATATATGTAGAATGTATGTAGTATGCATGTAGTATGTAGCATGCATGCATGTATGTTGTATGAATGTAGTATATATGAAGTATGTATGTAGTATGTATGTTGTATGAATGTAGTATATACAGTATGTAGTATGTATGAATGTTGTATGTATGTAGTATGTATGTTGTATGATTGTTGCATGATTGTTGTATATATGTATTATGTATGCATGTATGTTGTATGAATGTAGTATATATGAAGTATGTATGTAGTATGTATGTTGTATGAATGTAGTATATATGTAGTATGTATGTTGTATGAATGTTGTATGAATGTTGTATATATGTAGTATGTATGTATGTTGTATGAATGTAGTATATATGTAGTATGTATGTAGTATGCATGTAGTATATATGTAGTATGTATGTAGTATGTAGCATGCATGTATGTATGTTGTATGAATGTAGTATATATGAAGTATGTATGTAGTATGTATGTTGTATGAATGTAGTATATATAGCATGTATGAATGTTGTATGTATGTAATATGTATGTTGTATGATTGTTGCATGATTGTTGTATATATGTAGTATGTATGTATGTTGTATGAATGTAGTATATATGAAGTATGTATGTAGTATGTATGTTGTATGAATGTAGTATATATGTAGTGTGTATGTATGTTGTATGAATGTTGTATATATGTAGTATGTATGTAGTATGTATGTTGTATGAATGTTGTATATATATAGTATGTATATATATTTTTTTATTTTCTTTTTTACATTCAACACATTAGCCGGATGATGGGACTACTACTGTCCCATCATTGGCTAATGTGTCAATCACTGTCACAGTAGCAGGCATAGCCCGATGGGACTTGTAGTCCCATCGGACGATGCCTGCACACACACACACAACCCCCGGCAGTCCGCACAGACCCCCGGCAGGCCCGCACTGACCCCCAGCAGGCCCGCACAGACCCCCGGCAGGCCCGCACAGACCCCCGGCAGGCCCGCACAGACCGTGCATCATGATGCGCTCAGACCGCGCATCATGATGACATCATTTCAGCAGCCAATCACAGCCACAACAGTGGCTCATTGCATTATGGGAACTTCCGATTCCGGTATCCGATATTGTAAAAATATCAGTACTCTGTATCGGAATTCCGATACAGCGAATATCGGCCGATACCCGATATTTGCAGTATCAGAATGCTCAACACTATGACGTAATAAACCACATGAACTTTAAGGGAACCTGCCTCCTGACTGTCTCCCGTCACTCCTAAGCGAGTAGAATCCCTACAATTGGTGCTAGACGTGCAGGCAGAGTTCCCAGCAGAGACTTGAGACCGTTGCTGCATGTCCTGGGTAAAGTTTTCAGCGAGGCAGCAAGCTCTACCCGGAATAATGGAGGACCTGCTGAAACACCTGGTCCAGGCCCAGACACAGCAACAGGAGGCCAACAGGCTGTTCTTACAGCAGCTCCAGCAGAGCCAGCAGGAGCAACGGCAGCAGAGCCAGCAGGAGCAACAGCAGCTGATGCAGCTTCTGGTAACCGCCATCCAGAAGGGTAGGACGAGCGCCCCAACCCCAGGTCCGGCTGATGCCACCCATTTTTTGCAATGCGATAAGACTCGCATTGCAAAAAATGACCCCTGAAGATGATGTGGAGGCCTTCCTGATAGTGTTTGAGAGGGTGGCTGAGAGGGAAAAACTTCAGCCAGAGCGGTGGGCAGAGGTACTGGCCCCATACCTAACGGGGGAGCCCCAGAAGGCGTACTTTGACCTGACTGTACAAGACACCAGAGAGTATCCCAAATTAAAAGCGGAAATTCTTGCACGCTTGGGGGTGACAATGACTACCAGGGCACAGCGAGTTCATCGCTGGGCCTATCACCGGGACAAACCCCCGTGCTCCCAAATGTTTGACCTGTTGCACCTTGTCCAAAAATGGCTGCAGTCAGAGTCGCCTTCCCCTGCACAGATGGTAGAGCGAGTTGTGATGGATCGGTTTGTGCATTCTCTGCCGTGACCTCTACAGACTTGGGTTGGCCAGGGTGATCCCCAGAATGCCGATGAACTGGTAGGACTGGTCGAGAGATACCAGGGGATGGAAGGCTCCTTGGGGAAGCAGCCCAATCCGTATTGGGGGTGCCAAAAAGGGGCGGAGTCCCAAAAAGTGGTGGGTCGCCCAAGATCAAAAAGGGGGGGAGGCGGTGCCCAAGGTCCCCACGGGTGATATTATTTGCTGGAAGTGCCACAGGCCTGGACATATAGCTGCCCATTGTTCCCAGACCACCGAGCAGATGGACTGCAGCATGGGATGCCATAGTTCATACTACGCATATTCAGCTTGCAGTGTGAATTTGCCACCTAACGAGGGGCCACAAGCATGTCCCGTGAAGGTGAACAGGCAAGCAGCAATGGCGCTTCTAGACTCCGGGAGCTTGGTGACCCTTGTGAGGGCCAGTTTTCCTCTCAACATACTCCTGGGTAAAAAGATTGGCGTTTGGTGCATACATGGCGATGCAATGGACTACCCGGCCAGGGTGAACATTGAAATGGTGCATGGCACCGAGTCGCATGAAGTTGGCGTTGTTCGAGATTTGTTGCATCCTATAATTATTGGCCGGGATTTCTGTCTGTTTTGGGATCTGTGGGGGAAGGGTTCTGAGTGTGCTAGCAAGAGCAGGGAACCAATCCAGGTATTGCCACCACCAGAGGCAGACTGGTTTCCTTTATGTGTCCTTGTTGGGGATGAAGAGGACCTGACATCCCGGAGTTAGGGGTGGCCAGGGAGAATTTTGGGACTGCCCAACATAGGGACCCCACGCTGAGGGAAGCCTTTAACAATGTCACCGTCATTAATGGGGTTGCACAAGAGCCGGGAGCAGACACAAGGTTTCCCTATTTTATGTTGAGTGGGGAATTGTTGTACCGGGTCACGAAAATAAGAGAGGAGGTGGTAGAGCAGTTAATAGTAGCAGGCCTCTATAGACGGAAAGTGTTGGACATGGCCCATTCACACATCTTGGGGGGGGGACCTGGGGGTGGAAAAAACGCAATAACGGATTGTACAGAGGTTCTATTGAACTGGGTGTCACCGGGAAATAGCAAACTATTGCAGGCCCTGCCCGACATGTCAGTTAACTGCCCCCACATCTCATTTACGGAACCCTCTTGTGCCACTGCCCATTATTGAGGTGCCATTTGAGAGAATTGCCATGGACTTGGTCGGTCCCATAGTTAAATCAGCTCGGGGCCATCAGTATATATTAGTCATCCTGGACTATGCCACACGCTATCCTGAGTCCATTCCCCTGAGAAACTCCTCCGCAGAGAATAGCCCACGAGCTGGTCCATGTGTTTTCCCGGACAGGTTGGCCGAAGGAGATCCTGACCGACCAGGGGACACCTTTTATGAGCAAGGTGATGAGGGAATTGTGCAGAGTCTTGCAAATCTCCCAGTTGAGGACTTCAGTGTACCATCCGCAGTCAGATGGCCTTGTTGAGAGGTTTAACAAGACACTGAAGAGCATGCTGAGAAAAGTCATAGAGAAAGATGGTAGAGACTGGGATTGTCTCTTACCGTATTTAATGTTTTCTATCCGTGAAGTTCCCCAGGCCTCCATGGGGTTCTCGCCCTTCGAGCTTCTGTACGGCCGGCATCCGCAAGGTCTCCTAGATATAGCCATGGAAACCTGGGAAGCCGAAGTCACGCCCCACAGATGCGTCATTGAGCATGTGGCACTGATGCAGCAGAGGGTTGCGAAGGTGATGCCCATTGTTAAAGAACATCTCCGACAGGCACAAGAGGCTCAGGCCAGGGTCTACAACCGGTCGGCCAGAGTGAGGCAGTTCAATCCGGGAGACCGAGTTCTCATGCTAATCTCGACGGCGGAGAGTAAATTCTTGGCCAAGTGGCAAGGGCCATATGAGGTGGTGGAGAAGCTGGGAGACGTAAACTACAAGATCCACCAACCCGGAAGACGGAAGCCATACCAGGTTTACCATGTCAACCTCATCAAGCCGTGGCAAGATAGAGAGCCAGCAGTAACTCCGTGCTTGCTGGGCAACCTAGAAGGGGAGGTTGGAGCGGTTACCATAGCGGAGATGCTATCAAAGGCCCAGAAACAGCAGTGCCGGGAGTTACTCCAGAAAAACAGGGACCTGTTCTCAGAGTTTCCGGGGTGCACGAAGGTGGTGGAGCATGAAGTTCAGACCGAGCCACATGTGCGGGTGAACGTGAAACCATATCGTGTTCCTGAGGCCCGGCGAGAGGTAATCTCCAAGGAGGTGCAGCGTATGTTGAAAATCGGGGTCATTGAGGAATCCAAGAGCGGCTGGTCGAGCCCGATTGTCCTGGTCCCAAAACCTGATGGTAAATGGAGGTTCTGCAACGACTACCGGAAGCTGAATGAGGTCTCCAAGTTCGACGCTTATCCCATGCCACGTGTTGATGAGCTCATCGAGAGACTTGGACCTGCCAGGTACATAACCACTTTGGATCTGACAAAGGGATACTGGCAGATCCCCATGGCACAGGAAGCCAAGGAGAAGACGGCATTCTCCACACCAGACGGGTGCTTCCAGTATGTCCGGATGCCGTTTGGCCTGCAGGGATCTCCGGCAACCTTCCAGAGGGCTATGGATAGAATCCTTGCACCTCATAAGCTATAAGCTGCCGCGTACCTGGATGATATCGTCATCTTTACCCCGGACTGGGAGTCTCACCTGGAAAAGGTCCAAGCAGTGTTTGACACTCTAAGTGTGCCTTGGGTAAGGAGTAAGCCAGGTACCTCGGATATGTAGTGGGGCGTGGCGAGATCAAACCCCCAAATCAATAAAATGGAGGCAATTCAAACATGGTCGAGAACTCTGTCAAAGAAGCAAGTTAAAGCCTTCCTGGGGACTGTGGGATATTACAGGAGGTTCATCCCAAACTTCACCACAATGGCTGTACCTCTGACTGATCTGCTTAACCCTGCTGTTATGTTCGGTCAAAAATGACCGGTTTTGAACTTTGATATTTTTAAAAAATTAATTATGCGGTTCTGAAACTTGTGGCTACTTCTATTTTCCTAATTTGAGGGGTTCTTTCTAAAGGTACTTTTTTTTTTTTGGTTTAGTTTTTGGGCCACATTTTTTTTTTACACTTGTACTGTTCAAGTCAAAAATGACCGAATAGCATTTTATGCTAATTTCAGCCATTTTTTGAGTAAAACAAATGAGTTATAATTTCTTTTGAGACTACTTATTGCATCTACTATTGTTTATGAAGTAGACAGTTGCTTTAGGTGCAGATTTACACATGCTTTCAGTACAAACCATACACATTGGCTTTCAGTACAGTTCTGTGCAATTTTTTTTCTCTACATGTTATTTACCCTGCTTTTCCTCTAAAAATAAATAAATTCAGTTGTCACCATTGTATATTGTAAAAGAAAAGAGTTTCTTTTTTATTTTCCTTGTGTTGGTTCTCTGTGCAAAGCAGACCTGAAAAGCTAATGAGTCATGTCTGCCAAATGTTTGTTTTCTTCTCTGCTTCCCATTCCAGGGAGTGGTGTCTGGTGTCTCTTTTCTTATCTTATCAGTAAGTAAGCAGTTCAGCCAGCCATTTCAGTCTCCGTTTTGTTGGAGAGAAAATCTGGAGACATCTGAGCCTTGAATGCAAATCTGTACTGGTATGAGGCTTATAAACTTGTGTATTATTGTTGTCCTGAATGTAAACAAATACTGCAAAAAATGCCAATATCAGTCCGAAATGACAAATATTTATCATCCAAATTTACAGTATATAGCAGCAAATGAGATAAAATATAACTTTTAATACAACAAATTAAAAGTACCAAAAAATAATAATGTCACCCACAAGTGAATTTAAAATGAGATGCAAAATAAATGGGTGATCCTCAAAGGATAATTGCAAACACCCAAGTGCATCACATAGGGATATAGAATGTAACTGTTAAATCAGAAAACAATCTATATAATGGATACAGCATAAATAAAAAATTAGCACAATGCTATAGCCAATTGCACATGTATGCACATATATATTTCATAGGCCAGACCAACAGGTTCATAGCCTTCCATAAACGAGATTTAAAAAAAAGGAACAATCTCATCGGTTTATGCAGACGGTCAGGAGTCATCAGGGATAGTCTGTATCCTCCCGCTCTCTATGCTATCTGAGACAGCAGATAGCATAGAGAGTGGGAGGATGTATGTCATGCAAGCTATAGCACTATGGCACTTTAAACAAGTTAGTCCCCTGAAGAGTTACTTGGATGAAACGCGTTGGGACGCTCCTTATAGGGAAAGTGCAGGGCATGTGCAATATAGGGCTAGCTGTGGACTGCCCTCGTAAGGGCAGGAGCCTGGGGATCAGTTAATGGTTAGCATGTAAGGGAATTGAGAGGGTATTGTCTTCCCATCGCTACCTTCCTGTAGGTATACAGAGTATCCCTGGTGACTCCTGACCGTCTGCATAAACCGGTGAGATTGTTCCTTTTTTTGAAATCTCGTTTATGGAAGACTATGAACCTGTTGGTCTGGCCTATGAAATATATATGTGCATACATGTGCAATTGGCTATAGCATTGTGCTAATTTTTTATTTATGCTGTATCCATTATATAGATTGTTTTCTGATTTATCAGTTACATTCTATATCCCTATGTGATGCGTTTGGGTGTTTGCAATTATCCTTTGAGGATAACTCATTTATTTTGCATCTCATTTTAAATTCACTTGTGGGTGACATTATTATTTTTTGGTACTTTTAATTTGTTGTATTAAAAGTTATATTTTATCTCATTTGCTGCTATATATTGTCCTGAATGTAAACAATAGAATTATGTGAAGATTTTCTGAAAAAAAAATGATTTTTTTATTATTTTTACTATTTTTTTTCAAAATGTTTGCACGCATTTTATACTATAGTTAATTTTAGTTATATTTATAGTTAGTTATAGTTGTTATAGTAGTAGTAGTAGTAGTAGTAGTTTTAGTTAGTTAAGCTCAAATTTGTAATTTCTGTGCAGAATTCAATAAGCCCTTGTAACCTTTATAAACACAAAATAAATAAAAAAAATTGCGTTTTTTACGTATTTTTTTTTTTTATAATGACCAACCATGTTCACATACAGTATAATAATGCAACAGGTATTCACAAAAAAATTTTTAAGTAGCTAAAACAGCATTTTAATAGGTCCGGTCAAAAATGACCGGAGCAGTACAAGTGTATAGTGGAAACGAACAAAACAGCAGGGTTAAGGGGACAAAGTCAGTGATGGTCAGCTGGTCCGAAGAAGCAGAGTCAGCCTTCCAAGAAATGAAGGTAGCTCTTTGTAAGCACCCGTTTTGGTGGCCCCAGACTTTGAGGCATCTGTCTGGAGGACAAATTCACGTTTAGATGTCGGGGTAGGAGCAGTCCTTTCCCAAGAGATACGTGGGGAGGAGCATCCTGTTCTCTACTTGAGTTGGAAGTTGACTTCTTGTGAGAGAAATTACTCAGTTGTAGAGAAGGAGTGTTTGGCCATAAAATGGGCAGTGGATACATTACGGTACTACCTGGTGGGACGGAAGTTTAGATTAATATCCGACCATGCCCCACTCAGGTGGATGAGGGGAACAAAAGGTAAGTATGCTAGGGTCACCCGCTGGTTCTTAGCCCTACAACACTTCAGCTTCCATGTAGAGCATAGGGCCGGGAAGCTACATGGTGTTACGGCGGCGGAACACGCTTTAAAAAAATATAAATAAGCGTGTTCGCCGCCCGGGGTCCACCGTGCGGCAGATGGAAAGACCGCTGCTAACAGAGGCAAAGCACTACGGCGGTAGTGCACTGGGTATAACTGCATCCAGTATGCACTGAGGCAAGCTCTGTTCACACACAGAGCTGCACGCACAGAGTATACAATAACGCTGAGTCTGTTCTATGTCACAGACTGACAGCAACACAGATGCGGTATTTAAGGTCACAGGAGTAGCCTTAAACCGCAGGACTACTCCGTCTAGACCTACCGTAACAAAAGATGCGGAACGTCGCAACTGCGAACGTCCGACAGACTGCAACCGCAGCGTGGTGTGCACGGACCCACAGAAGAGACACCGCAAACTCGCTGGCGCGATGCAGGACGCTAGCTGCTGGAAAAGTATAGCTGGAGCGCGCTGACGCTAGCGCTGCTACTGGCGGCTGCCCAATCACTCACACAATCGTAATATCAGAGGAAAGGGGTTTCAGGGTCAGTCACCAGTCCATGCATCCATCACCATACATACAGCAGCAGTATGAAAATACTAGCGCATGGCATAGCGGCCATGCGCACTTTTTATAGCGTACGGGACCTGCCGGAAATCTCCAGAGCCCTGAGCATAACCAATCAAATCAGGAGCAGCACCTGAGCACCTGACTCCTGAACTCCAATGAGAGCTAGTCCCATGAGCATGCACAGAAGCTGGGACAAAGGACTTAGCCTCTGGAGACAAATGTGTGGATCTTGATTCCCGCATAGGCATTATAGAACCCAGATTCCTAACATTACCCCCCCTCCTAGGGCCCCCTCCTCCCTGAACCCTCTGGTCCACCAAACTGTGCCCGACAGAGGTACTGGTCTCAACTCGTCAAAAGGCGAGCCTGATGTCCCGGTAGGTGAAACCGAAAAGCGGGACACACGGACGGTATCAGGAGAGGCCAGGTCTCAGGAGGGATACCCGGGAGACAATGGGAGTTTTAGGAGATGGCCGCCGTGTATCCACGGGTGTAGCCACACTCCATTCGGGAAGACTATCCCGAGCACATAGGGTGCATGCCCGAATAAATTTCTTTACGTCCCGTGCCCTGTGCGGCCACCAATACGCACCGGCCAAAGACTTCGTGGTCTGCATATAGCCACGATGGCCGTCCGCATTGGGCGCGTGTGCCCACGCGAGGACTTTAGGCCACTGGCAAGGAGGGACAAAGGTCTCGCTTACCGGCTCACAGTCAGAGCATTGCGGGAAACTGTCTTCCTGGGAAGCAGCTAGTAGGTGGTGACAACCGCATACAGGCTCTTGAACCGGACATGTCTCAGACATGGCGCGAGACACCTCCATGGGCTCGGGTGGCGGAACCTCTGGTTCAGACACCTCCAGAGGCTCAAAAAATTTTGGAGCCGGAGTACCTCTCCGTTTGGAGTGTGCTCGCTCCAAACCACGCTCCGAAAAACGGAGGTCAATCCGCGAGGAGATTGATATTAACTCCTCGAGATTGGTAGGAATTTCTCTCGTGGAGAGGGCATCCTTTACATGCTCCGCTAATCCCTTCCAGAACACAGGAATTAGAGCCTTGTCGGACCACTCCAACTCAGACGTCAATGTCCGAAAACGGACGGCGTATTGACTGACCGAGAGTGATCCTTGGGACAAGGCGAGCAATTGCAGAGAGGTATCATGTGTGACCCTTGGACCCAGAAAGACCTGCCTGATAGCAGTTAACAAATTAGCTGCGGTCCGGATATCCGGGTCACCACGCTCCCATAATGGCGTGGCCCATTCCAGCGCCTTGCCCGACAGTAGGGATATAATAAAGGCCACCTTGGCCCGCTCTGTAGGGAATTGCGCAGCCAGCAGCTCAAGGTGAATCGAGCACTGGCTGATAAAACCTCTACAGGAGGCGCCATCCCCAGAATATTTTTCAGGTAACGGGAGGCGGGTAACTGTCGGTGCAAGGGCAGACATGGACATACGCCCAACCGCGTCCGTAAGTGCTTGGAAAGCAGCATCTGTGGCCTGCGAAGCTGCGAGAGCTCTCTCAAGGGTAGCAAGATGAGCCTCGAGCTGACGCACAAGCTGTAACAGCTGCTGCTGGTCTGCCATCTTTAGCCAGACCCTGGCGCTAGTATTATGTTACGGCGGCGGAACACGCTTTAAAAAAATATAAATAAGCGTGTTCGCCGCCCGGGGTCCACCGTGCGGCAGATGGAAAGACCACTGCTAACAGAGACAGAGCACTACGGCGGTAGTGAACTGGGTATAACTGCACCCAATATGCACTGAGGCAAGCTCTGCTCACACACAGAGCTGCACGCACAGAGTATACAATAACGCTGAGTCTGTTCTATGTCACAGACTGACAGCAACACAGATGCGGTATTTAAGGTCACAGGAGTAGCCTTAAACCGCAGGACTACTCCGTGTAGACCTACCGTAACAAAAGATGCGGAACGTCGCAACTGCGAACGTCCGACAGACTGCAACCGCAGCGCGGTGTGCACGGTGCCACAGAAGAGACACCGCAAACTCGCTGGCGCGATGCAGGACGCTAGCTGCTGGAAAAGTATAGCTGGAGCGCGCTGACGCTAGCGCTGCTACTGGCGGCTGCCCAATCACTCACACAATCGTAATATCAGAGGAAAGGGGTTTCGGTTTAAGTCGGTCACCAGTCCAAGCAACCATCACCATACATACAGCAGCAGTATGAAAATACTAGCGCATGGCATAGCGGCCATGCGCACTTTTTATAGCGTACGGGACCTGCCGGAAACCTCCAGAGCCCTGAGCATAACCAATCAAATCAGGAGCAGGACCTGAGCACCTGACTCCTGAACTCCAATGAGAGCTAGTCCCGTGAGCATGCTCAGAAGCTGGGACAAAGGACTTCGCCTCTGGAGACAAATGTGTGGATCTGGATTCCCGCATAGGCATTATAGAACCCAGATTCCTAACACATGGGAATGCAGATGTCCTCTCCAGAATCCCTTGCCTGGTAGGTGAAAGTGCCAAGCCCCACAGCATTTGGCAGAGGGGGGTATGTGGCAGGGCTAAGGGTCGTGTAATCGATGGGAGATATGTGTCTCATAAATGGCTTGTCTCCATAATGTAAGGCATAACAAATATTGCTGTATTATTATTGTTTTGAAGGACCTGTGGTACGGTCACAGTCATGTGACCAGTCAGCTGCTGGATTCATGGGTGTGGCTACAGCTTTATAATGTGGCCTGCTCTTGATCCAGGCAGCTGTATGTGAGGGGGTATACACCTCCTGTGTGCGCTGAGGCTCGCGGACTGAGCCTGAAGGAAAGGACATGTGATGTTACTTTGTCTCCTGAACTGATGGCCGTTTATTTTGGTGATGTGCTGTTTGGTTTATGATGCAATAAACCGCATGAACTTTAAGGGAACCTGCCTCCTGACTGTCTTCCATCGCACCTAAGCGAGTAGAATCCCTACAGGGGATTCTGGCACATCAGGGTCTCTGCCAATGTGACATGGCACCCTCAAACCAGTGCAGCAAAATTTGCACTGTAATATGGCGCTACTTCTCTTCTGAGCTTTGCACTGTGCCTTAAAAGTAGGTTTCGACCACATAAGGGGTATCGATGAACTCAGGAGAAATTGCACAACAATTTTTGGGTCCATTTTCTCCTGTTACCCTTATCAAAATGCGAAATTTTGAGCTAAAAAAGACTTATCTGGGAAAAATTAGATATTTTTTTATTTTCACGGCTCTACGTTACAAACTTCTGTGAAGCACCTGTGGGTTCAAGGTGTTCAATACACATCTAGATAAGTTACAAAGTGGTGTCACTTATTGGGGGTTTCCACTGTTTAGGCACATCAAGGGCTCTCCAAACGTGACATGGCATCTGCTAATTATTCAAGTAAATTTTACACTCAAAAAGTGAAATGGCGCTCCTTCCCTTCCAAGCCCTGCCGTGCACCCAAACAGTTGTTTTCCTCCACATATTGGGTATCTGTGCAGTTTCTCCATTTACCCTTATGAAAATGCAAAATTTTGAGCTAAAAAAGATTTATCTGTGAAAAATGTGATTTTGTTTTATTTTCACGACTCTAAGTTATAAATTCCTGTGAAGCACCTATGGGTTCAAGGTGCTCAATACACATCTAGATAAGTTCTCTAAGCGGTCTAATTTCCAAAATGGAGTCACTTGTTGAGAGTTTCCACTGTCTAGGAACATCAGGGGCTCTCCAAATGGAATATGATGTCCGCTATTGATTCCAGGAAATTTTACATTCAAAAAGTCAAATGACGCTCCTTCCCGTCCGAGTCCTACCTTGCACCCAAACAGTAGATTTCCCCCCACATATGGGATATTGCCATGCTCAGGATAAATTGCACAACAAATCATATGGTCCATTTTCTCCTATACCCTTACGAAAGTAAAAACATTAGGTCTAAAGGAAATTTTTTGTTAAATGTTTATTTTTTCCTTCCACATTCCAAAAATTCCTGTGAAGCACTTGAAGGGTTAATACACTTTTTGAAAGTGGTTTTGAGTACCTTGAGGAGTGCAGTTTTTATAATGGTGTCACTTTTGAGTATTTTCTGTCATATAGGCCCCTGAAAGTCACTTCAAATGTGTGGTGGCCCTTTTGCAAATTTTGTTGTAAAAATGAGGAATCGCTGGTCAACTTTTAACTATTATAACTTCCTAACAAAAAGAAATTATGTATAAAAAATTGTGCTGATGTAAAGTAGACATGTGGGAAATGTTATTTATTAACTATTTTGTGCGATATGACTCTCTAATTTAAGGACATAAAAATTAAAAGTTTGAAAATTGAAAAAATGTTCGCCAAAAGTCATATCAAAGAAATTTTCCCACTATCATGAAGTACAATATGTCATGAGAAAATAATCTCTGAATCAGTGGGAGCTTTCCAGAGTTATGACCTCATACAGTGACAGTGTAAAAATTAGCTATTGTAAACAGCTGACTTCCCGCTGCATTTTCACCCATAAGGGGTATGCTATTCAAAATTGTTCACTTGTTATGAGCGCCGACCACCGGGCGGCACTCATAGCAATCCGGCAGTGACAACCATAGAGGTCTGCTAGAGCAGACCGTGGCCATTGTTTCATCTCTTCTGCTGTCTTGGTCTGCGGTCCAGACTGGAACAGCAAGAGTGCCAGATATGGCAAGTGGGCAAAGTTTGTCCAAGTCTGGTATAGACTATTATTATTATTATTATATTGAAAATATATGAAACATACATGAAACTTTTTTTGTGTTAATCTACCCATCCCGGGAATTCCTTCAAATAAATTATGAACAGCAGACTTCATACTGGTCTATAAGTAGCCAATTTGGAGTTGCTTCCTGCCTGAGGGATAACTTGGCTGATTTACAAATAACACAAAAATTATTATTATTGATATACTGTATAGCTGCAGTAACATGCACAGTAATATCAGCAAAATGTAGGACGTTTGAAATGGCATGCCTATCGGCAGGGAAATCTATATAGGTTGATAATCATTTGCTCTGGGGGTCCAAGATATGCCAGTTCAAGAGTGATTGCCTCTAAGCTAATCATATAGAATTGATCAGGTTAGAAAGGACTAAATAAACTAGTATAACAATATCACTTTTAGCATCCCATTCATTTATGGCTGAATAACTGTTTTCTCTGGTAACAGATAAGAAGACTGTGCTACTCTGTTTAGGTAAGTGCAATAAAAGCAACTATGAGTTAAGGTACTGTCACACTTAGCGATGTACCAGCGATCCCGACCAGCGATATGACGCGGTCAGGATCGCTGGTACATCGCTAAGTGGTCGCTAGTGAGCTGCCACACAGGCAGATCTCACTAGCGACATCGCTGGGGACGGGGATCGCTACTTACCTGTCACACCAGGCGATCCTGCGTCCTCCTGCCCGGCTCCACGCTCGTCGCTCGTCGTCACAGCAGGAAGCGCCGCAGGAAGCTGACGACGAGAAACAGTCCTGAACGTTCTCGCGCGATCAGCGATAACCAGCGGGGGATCCGGTCGTAGGTATCAGACATAGCGATATCGCTAGCAATATCACTATAACGTCACTAGTTATAGCGATATTGCTAGCGATATCTCTTAGTGTGACATGCCCTTTACGGAAACAGCTAAGCACAGGAGCTCGGCTATTCATGAGGTCCTGACCTCCTGTGGTTGGGCCATAGATACTCATGGCTGAGATTGAAATAAGCCTTTAAAGGAAAACCAGTAAGGTCCAAAAAGGCAATTAACCAGCAGATATAGGGTTAATCTTCAGGTTAGCAGTATTATATAGCTGTCCGACCACTATACTGAAAGTGTAGAAAATGAACTTTATTTCTACCCAGAGTCCCTGGCTTTCAGTCTTGCAGGTGTGTCCGGCGCAATTACCATCAACAGTCACAACACAGTTAGTGGCAGCTGTGAGCATGCCCCGGCAATGACTGACAGCAAGCTTTACACTAATGCACTTCATTTGCAGCTGTCAATCAGTGCCTGGACATGCTTACAGCTGCTGCTCTCAGTTCTATGAGCAGTGACTGTAGTTGCTCTGAACATACATACATGACTGAAAGTCAGTGGCTCCTGGGAAAAATAAAATTAATGTTCTCCTGGGTGTTATCAGACTTGACAGGTTCCCTTTGGCTGGGGTCACACTTGCGAGTGCACTGCGAGAAACTCGCGCGAGTCTCTTGCTTCAATACCCAGCACATGGGACCAGAACGTGCAGATGGATGTATTTCTATGCAGTTGAACGCTCCGGTCCCGAGTGCCGGCGGCAGTGCTGGGTACTGAGGCGCGAGTTTCTCGCATTGCACTCGCAAGTGTGACCCCGGCCTTTGAGATAGGTCATCAATATTTGTTTTATTGGTTCCAGCGAATGTTTGATTCTCTTAATTTTTTTCCCAGCCACAATCCTGTGCATATACAGTGGCACCTAAAAGTGCGGCATGTTAAAGACGACACACTTACTTTGAATTTTAGGCAAAAATTATATTATATTTATATAATATATATATATATACTAGCTGAAGAGCCCGGCGCTACCCGGGCATAGTAACTAACTGTGGTTAGTTCTAACAAATTATAATTATCCTCCATCCCATAGGCCCGTGCCCATATACCCATCATACATATCCTCCATCCCATAGTCCCGTGCTCATATACCCATCACACATCCTCCATCCCATAGGCCCGTGCCCATATACCCATCATACATATCCTACATCCCATAGTCGAGTGCCCATATATCCATCACACGTCCTCCATCCCATAGTCCCATGCCCATATACCCATCACACATCCTCCATCCCATAGTCCCATGCCCATATACCCATCATTCATATTCGCCGTCCCATAGTCGAGGGCACATATACCCATCATACATATCCTACATCCCATAGTCGAGTGCCCATATACCCATCACACATCCTCCATCCCATAGTCCCATGCCCATATACCCATCATACATATTCGCCATCCCATAGTCGAGTGCAGAGCCCGGCGCTGCCCGGGCATAGTAACTAACTGTAGTTAGTTATAGCAAATTATAATTATCCTCCATCCCATAGTCCCATGCCCATATACCCATCATACATATCCGCGATCCCATAGACCCGTGCCCATATACCCATCATACATATCCTCCATCCCATAGTTGAGTGCCCATATACCCATCACACATCCTCCATCCCATAGTCCCATGCCCATATACCCATCACACATCCTTCATCCCATAGTCCCATGCCCACATACCCATCATACATATTCGCCATCCCATAGTCGAGTGCCCATATACCCATCATACATATCCTCCATCCCATAGTCCCATGCTCATATACCCATCACACATCCTCCATCCCATAGGCCCATGCCCATATACCCATCATACATATCCTCCATCCCATAGTCCCATGCCCATATACCCATCATACATATCCGCCATCCCATAGTCCAGTGCCCATATACCCATCACACATATCCGCCATCCCATAGTCCCATGCCCATATACCCATCATACATATCCGCCATCTCATAGTCCCATGCTCATATACCCATCATACATATTCTCCATCCCATAGTCCCATGCCCATATACCCATCATACATATTCTCCATCCCATAGTCCCATGTCCATATACCCATCATACATATTCACCATCCCATAGTCGAGTGCCCATATAACCATCACACATCCTTCATCTCATAGTCCCATGCCCATATACCCATCATACATATCCTCCATCCCATACTCCCGTGCCCATATACCCATCATACATATCCGCCATCCCATAGTCCCGTGCCCATATACCCGTCATACATATCCTCCATCCCATAGTCCAGTGCCCATATACCCATCACACATCCTCCATCCCATAGTCCCGTGACCATATACATATCCGCCATCCCATAGTCCCGTGCCCATATACCCATCACACATCCTCCATCCCATAGGCCCATGCCCATATACCCATCATACATATCCTCCATCCCATAGTCCCGTGCCCATATACCCATCATACATATCCGCCATCCCATAGTCCAGTGCCCATATACCCATCACACATCCTCCATCCCATAGTCCCGTGCCCATATACCCATCATACATATTCTCCATCCCATAGTCCCATGCCCATATACCCATCATACATATTCTCCATCCCATAGTCCCATGCCCATATACCCATCATATATATCCTCCATCCCATAGTCCTGTGCCCATATACCCATCATACATATCCGCCATCCCATAGTCCTGTGCCCATATACCCATCATACATATCCTCCATCCCATAGTCCAGTGCCCATATACCCATCACACATCCTCCATCCCATAGTCCCATGACCATATACATATCCGCCATCCCATAGTCCTGTGCCCATATACCCATCACACATCCTCCATCCCATAGGCCCGTGCCCATATACCCATCATACATATCCTCCATCCCATAGTCCCATGCCCATATACCCATCATACAAGTCCTCCATCCCATAGTCCCATGCCCATATACCCATCATACATATTCGCCATCCCATAGTCGAGTGCCCATATACCCATCACACATCCTTCATCTCATAGTCGAGTGCCCATATACCCATCACACATCCTTCATCTCATAGTCCCATGCCCATATACCCATCATACATATCCTCCATCCCATAGTCCCATCCCCATATACCCATCATACATATCCTCCATCCCATAGGCCCGTGCCCATATACACATCCGCCATCCCATAGTCCCGTGCCCATATACCCATCACACATCCTCCATCCCATAGTCCCATGCCCATATACCCATCATACATATCCGCCATTCCATAGTCCCATGCCCATATACCCATCATACATATTCTCCATCCCATAGTCCCATGCCCATATACCCATCATACATATTCTCCATCCCATAGTCCCATGCCCATATACCCATCATATATATCCTCCATCCCATAGTCCTGTGCCCATATACCCATCATACATATCCGTCATCCCATAGGCCCGTGCCCATATACCCATCATACATATCCTCCATCCCATAGTCCAGTGCCCATATACCCATCACACATCCTCCATCCCATAGTCCCGTGACCATATACCCATCATACATATCCTCCATCCCATAGTCCCATGCCCATATACCCATCATACAAATCCTCCATCCCATAGTCCCATGCCCATATACCCATCATACATATTCGCCATCCCATAGTCGAGTGCCCATATACCAATCACACATCCTTCATCTCATAGTCCCATGCCCATATACCCATCATACATATCCTCCATCCCATAGTCTCGTGCCCATATACCCATCATACATATCCTCCATCCCATAGGCCCGTGTCCATATACATATCTGCCATCCCATAGTCCCGTGCCCATATACCCATCACACATCCTCCATCCCATAGGCCCGTGCCCTTATACCCATCATACATATCGTCCATCCCATAATCCTATGCCCATATACCCATCATACATATCCTCCATCCCATAGTCCCGTGCCCATATACCCATCATACATATCCTCCATCCCATAGTCCCGTGCCCATATACCCATCATACATATCCTCCATCCCATAGGCCCATGCCCATTTACCCATCATACATATTCGCCATCCCATAGTCCCGTGCCCATATACCCATCGCACATCCTTCATCTCATAGTCCCATGCCCATATACCCATCATACATATCCTCCATCCCATAGTCCCGTGCCCATATACCCATCATACATATCCACCATCCCATAGTCCAGTGCCCATATACCCATCACACATCCTCCATCCCATAGTCAACCACTATGACATCATAATGAGCGGTGGGGCTTGCAATATATGATGACATCAGCGTCGCCATGGCAACCATTGTGACATCATAATGAGGGGCGGGGCTTGATACGCACACAGTTTCCCCATTATGCAAATAGGGGCATTATGACATCATGAGGGGCGGGGCTTGACACACACTTTTTTCCCCAGTATGTAGATAGGGGCAAAATTGTTTGGTGAATTGGAACGCGCAGGGTTAAAATTTCGCCTCACAACATACTGTAGCTTAGGACGCTCTCGGGGTCCAGACGTGTGACTGTGCCAAATTTTGTGGCTGTAGCTGCGATGGTGCGGATGCCTATGCCGGACATACACACATACATACATACATAAATACATACACAACTTTGAGCTTTATATATTAGATATATACACACTGTCATTTTTTACGTTTTAAAAATTACAAAAGGGTAAATGGGCTGATGCAAATGTTTGGGCACCCTGCATGGTTAGTGCTATTAGCACCTCCTTTTGCAAGTATTATAGCTTGAAAATGGTTTTTGTAGCCAGCCAAGAGGCTTTTTATTCTTGTTTGAAGGTTTTTCATCCATTCTTCCTTGGAAAATTCTTCCATTTCTGTGAGATTCCTGGGTCGTCTTGCATGCACTGCTATGTTGAGGTCTAGCCACAGATTTTCAATGGTGTTCTGATCAGGGGCTGTAAAACCTTCAGATTGCTCCTTTTGAGGTTGTCTATTGTGGATTTTGACTTGTGTTTAGAATCATTATCCATTTGTAGAAGTCATCCTCTTTTCAACTTCAGCTTTTTTGAAGATGGTGTTATGTTTGCATCAAGAATTTGTTGAAAGTTCATTGAATCCATTCTTCCCTCTACCCATGAAATGTGCTCTGTGTCATTGGCTGCAACACAACTCAGCACATGATTGATCCACCCCTAGTGCTTTATGGTTGGCGAGATGTTCTGTTCCTGAAATTCTGGTTGAAACTGAAGATGAAATGATCTCTAAAAGGGTTTAAGTTAAGATGACATATTTCTTTTGCAATTTAGGCAAAAAAAATTATATATATATATATATATATATATATATATATATATATATATATAGTCATTTTTTTACATTTCAAAAATTTACAAAATGGAAAATGGGCCAGTGTAAATGTTTGGGCACCCTTGGAGACTTGTGTGCTCAGATAACTTTGACCAAGGTTTCAGATCTTAGGTAGCCTGTTCGGGTTATGGCTTGGTCACTATCATCTTTAGGAAAGGCCAGGTGATGCATATTTCCCAGATTTACAAAAACGCAGCCTCCTCTAATCTTGTGTTAAAAACTGCAACCATAGGTTCTTTTAAACAGCTGGCTAGCACTCTGAAAATAAAAATGGTGGAGGCCCGCAAAGCAGGAGGTTATAAGAAGATAGCAAAGCATTTTCAAGTTGCCCATTCCTCATTTAGAAAAGTAATTAAGAAATGGCAGTTAACAGGAACAGTATAGGTCAAGATAGTGTCTGGAAGACCAAGCAAATTTTGAGTGAGAGCTGCTCGGAGGATTGCTAGAGGCAAATCAGAACCCCCTTTAACTACAAAAGATATTTAGAAAGTTTTAACAGACTCTCGAGTTGTGCTACATTGTGGTACATTGTTCTACTGTTCAGAGATACCTGCACAAATATGGCCTTCATGGAAGAGTCATCAGAAGAAAACCTCTCCTGCATTCTCTCAATAAAATTCAGTATTAGATATATGCAAAATAACACCTATACAAGCCTGATGCATTTTGGAAACAAATCCTATGAACCAAACCGATGAGGTTAAAATAGAACTCTATGGCCTCAGTGATAAAAAGGTATGTGTGGAGAAAAAAGGACACTATAGTTTTTTCGTCCAACGGCAATCTATTGCATTTTTTTGTGTGATAACATCTCTACTAAGTTCCCAATATACAAAAACACATGGCTCGGCACAGGAATGCTCCTCTGGCAGAAGCTTATCAACCCAGAAAAAAAAGGATCAGTGGTCAGAAATCAAGTGATCTGCATAGTTCTCCCCCCCCCCCAAATCATCTGTTCGAGGAAAGTCTATTGGCCCGTAGGTAAATGCCGCCATTATCAGCGAGTTTGGCCAGCATTAGTATATTGTGTTTGTATGTAGCATTGCCCCAAGTTGGGCTGACCTCAAATCTTAAAGGGTGAGCAGTGATTTTTTTATATGATTATATTAATCAAAGTAAAAATATGTCTGCCACCTTTTTTATTATTAATTTCAAAATCATCGGGCCATCATATTTAATATACACTGCTCAAAAAAATAAAGGGAACCCTAGGCACTATTACTGAGCAGACACATGGATGTTGGTGACCTTCCTATCATTTCTACCTGTTGCTTATTCCATTGGCACAACATCAAGATAAATTGAATCACAATCAGTGCTGATTTCACAGAAGTGTGACTGACTTGGAATCACATTTTGTTGTTTAAATGTTCCTTTCATTATTTTGAGCAGTATATTTCCTCTTGTGTCTAAAGAGTCAGAATAACAAATCTCCTTTTATTATTACAGATATTTCCTTGGTGCTTCTACATGGATCTCCTGTCTGCTGAACCCATCATTGGAGATGCTCTATCTTTTGTGAGAACCTGCCATTTAGTGACAATGTTAGAAAATAGCTTGTATAGGGCAAAAAGTACAAAACTTCAGTGTTCAAAAGTTCTGGTCCCCAAAGAACTCACCACAAAGGTGGCCCTGGAGGCCCTAAAATTATCCTTGAACGAACCCTGTGGATTGCGAGGTTGTATTATATACTTGAATCTGGAAAACAACAATAAGCAAGCAGCCTTGGACACGTTGGTGTACGACTGCTCAGTGGAACCAACCTTTGAACTGAAGCTTGTTCTAAAGCAGGACACTCAAGGATGGGACTACCTAAGAGACCTTCTCATCAACAGGACCTGTTTCCCACAACTTTTCAGGAGTGTCATCAAATTAAGTCCCAAATTTCATATATCCAAGAGGAGATTGTATTTTTCAGTCCTAGGAGCAGAAAATGAAGAATGTTAGTAATAAGTGCAGAACTGCACATTCTCTGCATACATTAGATGTACAATGGGTACGGAAAGTATTCGGACCCCTTTAAATTTTTCACTAATTGTTTCATTGCAGCCATTTGGTAAATTCAAAAAAGTTCATTTTGTACACTCTGCATCCCATCTTGACTGAAAAAAAACAGAAATGTAGAAAGTTTTGCAAAGAAAAAAGAAAAACTGAAATATCACATGGGCATAAGTATTCAGACCCTTTGCTCAGTATTGAGTAGAAGCAGCCTTTTGAGCTAGTACAGCCATGAGTTGTCTTGGGAATGATGCAACAAGTTTTTTGGAGGGATCCTCTGCCATTCTTCCTTGCAGATCCTCTCCAGTTCCGTCAGGTTGGATGGTGAACGTTGGTGCACAGTCATTTTCAGGTCTCTCCAGAGATGCTCAATTGGGTTTAGGTCAGGGCTCTGACTGGGCTAATCAAGAATGGTCACAGAGTTGTCCTAAAGTCTCTCCTTTTGTTATTTTAGCTGTCTGCTTAGGGTCATTGTCTTGTTGATAGGTGAACCTTCGGCCAAGTCTGAAGTCCAGTACTCTGGAAGAGGTTTTCATCCAGGATATCTCTGCACTTGGCTGCATTCATGTTTCCTTCAATTGCAACCAGTCGCCCTGCCCCTGCAGCTGAAAAACACCCCCATAGCATGATGCTGCTACCACCATGTTTCACTGTTGGGATTGTATTGGGCAGGTGATGAGCAGTGCCTGGGTTTCTCCACACATACTGCTTAGAATTATCACCAAAAAGGTCTTTCTTCATCTCATCAGACCAGAATCTTATTTCTCATAGACTGGGTGTCTTTCATGTGTTTTTTTAGCAAACTCTATGTGAGCTTTCATATGTCTGGCACTGAGGAGAGGCTTCTGTCGGGCAACTCTGCCATAAAAGCCCAAATGGTGGAGGGCTGCAGTGACAGTTGACTTTGTGGAACTTTCTCCCATCTCCCTACTGCATCTCTGGAGCTCAGCCACAGTGATCTTGATCTTCTTTATTTTTCTCACCAAGACTCTTCTCCCACGATTGCTCCATTTGGCTGGATGGCCAGGTCTTGGAAGACTTCTGGTTGTCCTAAACATCTTCCATTTAAGGATTATGGAGGCCACTGTGCTCTTAGGTACCTTGAGTACTGCAGAAATTCTTTTGTAACCTTGGCCAGATGTGTGCCATGCCACAATTCTGTCTCTGAGCTCCTTTGCCAGTTCATCTGACCTCATGATTCTCATTTGATCTGACATGCACTGTGAGGTGTGAGGTCAAAATTACAAATCAAGTCCTATCAGTTTAATTAAACACAGCTGGACTCCAATGAAGGAGTAGAACCATCTCAAGGAGGATCACAAGGAAATGGACAGAATGTGAATTAAATATGAGTGTGTGAGCAAAGGGTCTGAATACTTATGACCATGTGATATTTCAGTGTTTCTTTTTTAATAGATTTGCAAAAATTTCTACATTTCTGTTTTTTTTTCAGTCAAGATGGGGTAGATAGGGTACAGAGTGTACATTAATGAGAAAAAAATGAACTTTTTTGAATTTACTAAATGGCTGCAATGAAACAAAGAGTGAAAAATTTAAAGGGGTCCGAATACTTTCCGTACCCATTGTATATACAAGACATGCAATGTTGGTTTCTAACTCTATGTTCATTTGAATGAAAATATGTAAAATATATAAAAGTCCAACATTTGATAGTTCAACAACTCTCATAATTCATTTCCAGAACAAGTTTTCAATGAAATCTGAAATCTCGTAAAAAGAAAACAACAAAGATAATAAATTAGGAGAGATCTTATTAAAATAGGATTGCATGTTTGCATTTAATGGGAATATGTCAGTAGATTTTGCTATTTAGGCCACATGCACACACCATGCACACACCAGTATTTGGTGAGTTTTTTTACCCCATTATTTGTAAGCCAAATCCAGGAGTGGGTAAAAAATGCAGAAGTGCTGCAAATGTTTCTATTATGCTTTTCCTCTGACCATTCCACTCCTGGTTTTGGCTTACAAATACTGGGTAAAAAATTCACCAAATACTCATTGTGTGCACATGGCCTTAATCTGAGAGTAGCATTGTGTCAGGGCAGAGAGCTTGGTTCCAATGATGTATCACTTACTAGACTGTTTGCTATAGTTTTAACACAATCTTTGTTTGCTCTGCTGTAGATGTAGCAGTGGTCAGAATGCTAAACTGTGTATAACCCCATCCACACCCCCTGATTGGCAGCTTCCTGTGTACACTGTGCATTGTTATCAAGATGCCAATCAATACTGGGGGCGTGGTTACACAGAGTAGCTGGACAGACCTGCATGTAAGACCTAGTCCTGTAGTGATAATCTCCTGTTGATAAAATACTGATTGTATTGAAACCATAGCACACTGCCTAGTAAGTGATTCATCCCTGGAATTAAGGTCTCTTGCCCTATATTATGCTGCTCTCAGACTAAATAGCAAAAAACTGCTGACAGATTTCCTTCTTTAATTGTAGTCGACTTTTGGAGAGGTTCTATCCTTGTTAATTTATTTCACAACCATTTTTGAGTGGATTATCAAATATTCTGGACTATCAAGGTCTATTAATGTTATAAATGTTACTAAAATATTATATTGCTGCAACACTACTTGTATTAGTAAAAAAAAACACTGTGGATGGGTTAGATGCCATATGGCAACAAAGCTTTAATATTATTTTGGGGGCATGAGACAACGATATATTTGGTCCTTCATTAGAAAGTGATTTAAATAACTTTAATCCCTTAATGACTCAGGAATTTTTTGTTTGTTCCCCCCCCCCTTTGTTCCAAGTGTCATAACTTTTTTATTTTTCTGTTGACATAGCAGGGTTTTTTAGGGACAAGTTATAGTTTTAAATAGTACTATTTAATCATATAATTTACATAGAAGTGCGAAAAAAATTGCGGCTTGTGGAATAACAAAAGAGCAATTCTGCTATAGTTTTTTTTTTAGTTTAGTTTTTTCACCATTCATTGTGCTGTAAAAATTACCTGGAAACATGATTCTCCAGATCAGTGTGATTGTGGAAATAATTTTGTCTATTTTTACCATTAAAAAAAACTCTGAAATTTATGAAAAAAATATTGTTTGTCTGAATTTTTTTTACGTGTGATCTGTAACTTTTAATTTTTTACATTCATAGTTTTGTATAAGGACTTGTTTTTTGCAGGCTGAACGGATGTTTTAATTGATACCATTTTGGGGTACATATCACATCTTGATCACATTTTGTTGTATATTTTGTGGGAAATACGGCAGACAAAAAGTCGCAATTCTAGCATTTTGACTTTTTTTTGTTTTAACATTAACGTACAGCTTCAATAATTTTATATATTTAATTTTCCACAGAAGAGGGCCCCAGTGCAACAGCAATATATGGCTCTTTTCCAGTCCAATAAGTCATCATAATGGACAATTTCACCAATTTTGGAGGTGGAAATAGGTCCTCTTACCTCTTGGACCCCTGTGTGGCTGCACAGGTTGCACCATTTATGTTCACCCCTGGCTTAAACTATACACTGCAATACAATAATGGTATTTGGAAAATTGCAGTTCTTCTATGGCAGTTACAAGGGCCATCAGCTAGCCCCCGGATTCCATGGTAGTCCATATATTTTAATAACTAATTGTTCAATGTACATAAAATTATTTTACAGCACCATTCCAGTGTTTTTTTTTTTTATTGCACTGCTGGAGGGATGCTTTAAATGTATTTTGCACTGCCCTATCTCATACTCACCTGCTGCCTACATAATTTTCCAGCATCGCTCTCATCGGACTCCAGTGAAAACTGACCTGCCGGCTGCTCCATTGTTTCATGGAGTGGCGCAGAGGTCAATTTTCAATACAAGTCTATGAAAGCCTTATGGTTCTCATAGTCTTGCATTGAGAGCTTGTGACATAGCTTCTGACTTCCAACCAGTCTGATGCTGCACTTACAAGATGGTGCCGCAGAGCGGAGCGGTGCCAAAGAACGGTGAAGACGCCAGAGGGTGAGTATATGACTGGGGGCTTACATATAAAGCACCACTCCAGTGGTGAAAAAAACACTTGAGTGGTGCTTTAATGAACTAATTTTCATTTCTATGTAAATAAATGTATTATTATTATTATTATTATTATTATTATTATTATTATTATTATTATTATACATTTATATAGCGCCATATATTCCATGGCGCTTTACATGTGAAAAGGGGAAATATAGACAAGTACAATAAACATGTGCAAGACATGGGATACACAAGTACAGAAGGAGAGAGGACCCTGCCCGCGACGGCTCACAGTCTACAGGGATGGGTAAGGATACACTGGGAGAGGGTAGAGCTGGTTGTGCCGTGGTTCAGTAGACTGAGGATCATTGCAGGCTGTAGGCTTGTTGGAACAGGTGGGTCTTCAGGTTCTTCTTGAAGGTTTCCATTGTGGTGAGAGCCTGATGTGTTGCATCAGAGAGTTCCAGAGTATGGGGGAAGCATGGGAGAAGTCTTGTATGCTGTTGTGGGAAGAATAGATAAGGGGGGAATAGAGAAGGAGATCTTGAGAGGATCGAAGGTTGCGTGTGGGTAGGTACCGGGAGACCATGTCACAGATGTATGGAGGAGACAGGTTGTGGATGGCTTTGTATGTCATGGTTAGGGTTTTGAACTGGAGCCTCTGGACAATAGGAAGCCAGTGAAGGGCCTGTCATAGGGGGAGGCTGGGGAATAGCGGGGAGACAGGTGGATTAGTCGGGCAGCAGAGTGTAGGATGGACTGGAGTGGTGCCAGAGTGCTGGGAGGCCAGAGTGTAGGAGGTTGCAGTAGTCGAGGCAGGAGATGATAAGGGCGTGCACTAGTGTTTTTGTGGTTTCATGGTTGAGGAATGCGCGGATCCGGGAAATATTTTTGAGTTTGAGGTGGCAGGAGGAGGCAAGGGCTTGGATATGTGGTTTGAAAAAAGAGAGGAAAGAGTCGAGGATCACCCCAAGGCACCGAGCATGTGGGACTGGGGAAAGCAAGCAGCCACTGACATTGATGGATAGGTCTGATGGAGGGGTAGAGTGAGACGGGGAAAGATGATGAATTCTGTTTTGTCCATGTTCAGTTTGAGAAAGCGAGCAGAAAAGAAGGCTGAAATAGCAGACAGACATTGTGGGATTTTGGTCAGTAAGGAGGTGAGGTCAGGTCCAGATAGATGCAAGCCATGGGATCCTATGAGCTGTCCCAGGCCAAAGGTGTAGATGGAGAAGAGTAGGGGTCCTAGGACTGAGCTTTGAAGAACACCGACAGACAGGGGGCGAGGTGAGGAGGTGGTGTGTGAGAGGGAGACAGTAAATGTTTGGTCTGTTAGGTATGATGAGATCCAGGATAGGGCCAAGTCTGTGATGCTAAGAGATGAGAGAATCTAGCAGGAGGGAATGGTCCACGGTGTCGAAGGCAGAAGACAGGTCCAGGAGAAGGAGGACAGAGTAGTGTTGCTTGCTCTTGGCGGTTAGTAAGTAGTTAGTGACTTTAGTTAGGGCAGTTTCAGTTGAGTATTGCAGTCGGAAGCCAGGTTGTAACCGGTCAAAGAGGGAACAGGAGGAGAGGTGGGAGGACAGTTCAAGATTTACATGCTGTTCCAGTAGTTTTGAGGTGTAAGGGAGAAGAGATATCAGGCAATAGTTAGACACAGAGGATGGGTCGAGGGAGGGCTTTTTGAGGATGTGTGTGATTGAGGCATGTTTGAAGGATGAGAGAAAGACGCCATTTGTAAGAGAGAGGTTGAAGAGGTGTGTTAGAGTTGGGATGAAGACTGTAGCAAATTTAGGGATGAGGTGGGACGGGAGCCGGTCAAGCACACAAGTGGCAAGGTGTGATCTTGACAGGAGGGTGGAGAGCTGATCTTCTGTCATGGTGGAGAAGCTGGCTTTGGAAAAACAGGGCTGAGCGGCTAAGAGGGGCATTGGGGGCTGTGGGCCAAAGCTTTCTCTGATTGTATCGATCTTCTGCTTAAAGAAGGAGGCAAAGTCTTCAGCAGAAATGAGAGGAGGTGCTGTGGGACGGAGTAGAGAATTGAAAGTGATGAAAAGCTGTTTAGGGTTATGAGACAGTGAGGATATAAGGCTACTTTCACACTTGCTTTTTTTGCTGCGCGTTTTTTGCGCACACAAACGCATGAAAAAATGCATCATGCATTTGTGTGCTTTTTTTGTGGGTTTTGGTGCATTTTTTAAAAAAATGCATGCTTTTTTTGCGCATACGTGCGTATTACAATGCGCATTTATGCGCACCCATAGACTTTAATGGGTGTTTTGCTGTAAAAAAAAAACGCATTGCGTGCGCATGCGTTTTTTGGGGGCAAGTCGGACGCACAAAAAATGCAACAGGATGCATTTTGTGCGCCCGAGCGCACACTGAAAAAAAACGCATGCGCATACAGATGCGTACGTGCGCATACGTATGCGCACATATGCGCACCCATGTAAAAGTATAGGGGGAAAACGCATGCAAACAGTACTAGTTGGCTAGTCAGCAGTCACAACTAGCACAAGAAACAAATAAGCTGTTGATACAGCAGCTTCAACAATCTCAACAGCAGCAGCGGCAGCAACAGGAGGTGCTAACGCAACAAATGGAGCTTCTCGCAGAGGCAAATCGGGTAAGGCCGGCCTTCTCCTCCTCATCTCCAGAAGGTGACGCATACGCCTGGAAAATGGTAAAGCAAGCTATACAGAAAATGACCCCGGGGATGATGTGGAAGCCTTCTTGACAGTTTTTGAGCGGGTGGCTAAACGGGAGAGACTTCTGCCGTAGCAGTAGGCAGAGGTACTGGCGCCATATTTGACGGGGAGCCCCAGAAGGCATATAATGACTTAGCCCTCAAGGATGCCAAGGAGTATGGGAAGGTAAAAACTAAGATACTGACACGCTTGGAGGTTACAATGTCTGTATGGGCTCAACGAGTCCACTGTTGGTCATATGCTGGCGATAAACCACCCCGCTCACAGATGTTTGACTTATTACACCTGGTCCAAAAGTGGCTTCAGCTAGAGTCATTCACTCCGGCCCAGATGGTCAAGCGGGTGGTGATGGACCAATTTATTAATTCCTTATCCAGGTCAATACAGACCTGGGTTGCCCAGGGCGACCCCCCGGAATGCAGCCAATTTGGTTGTACTGGTTAAGAGGTACCAGGTGGTGGAGAAATCCTTGGGGAGACCAGACATTACTACGTCCCTGTACTGGGATACCCAAAAGGGGGCCAGATCACCAAAGAGAGTGGCTAGGCCCACAGCTGGGGGATGACCCAATCCTGCCGAGGGGACCTCTAAGACTGGGATGAAAGACATGGTCTGTTGGCAGTGTCACACTCCCGGGAACATAGCCGCCTGATGCAATATTCCCCTGAACCTATGGACTGCAGTCTCAGCAGACAGTGCTCATATTATGCTTACCCAGTATGTGGTTTGGACTGTAAACCCAGAGCTGTGGGCTGACACCAGGTTCCATCATTTTGCTGTGAGTAGCGAGCTACTGTGTCGGGTGACTAAATTGAGGGGTGGCGAAATTGTGGAACAGCTGTTAGTTCCAACATCATAATGGCGGAGGGTTCTAGATATGGCCCATGTACATACACTGGGTGGTCATCTAGGGGTAGAGAAAGCCCAGGAGAGAGAACTGCAGAGATTTTATTGGCCAGGTTGTTACCATGAGATTCTAGATTACTGTAGGTCTTGCCCTACCTGCCAGATAACTGCCTCTGTGTCTCACTTCAGAAGCCCCTTAGTTCCATTGCCAGTGATGGAAATTCCCTTTGAGAGAATCGCTATGGACTTGGTGGGTCCACTTGTTAAGTCGGCACAAGGTCATCAATACATCTTGGTGGTTATGGATTACATGACCCGAGACCTTAAAGGCCATGCTCATGAGGGTCATTGAGAATGATGGTCGAGACTGGGACTATCTGCTCCCATTCTTACTTTTCTCCATTAGAGAAGTTCCACAGGCATCAACAGGGTTTGAGCTTCTGTATGGCGGATATCCATGGGGGCTCCCGGACCTCACCAAGGAAACCTGGGAAACCGAGGTCACGCCACATTGAAGCGTGATAGAGCATGTCACCCAGCTGCAGGAGAGGATGGCCATTGTACTGCCGATCGTGAAGGAACATCTGCTCCAGGTGCAGGAGGCGCAAGCCAGGGTGTACAACCGATCAGCAAGGCTGAGGCACTTCCAGCCCGGCGACCATGTACTAGTACTCATAATAACGATGGAGAGCAAGTTCCTGGCCAAGTGGCAAGGCCCATATGAAGTCGTGGAGAGACTTGGGGACATGAATTACAAGGTACACCAGCCCGATCGCAGGAAGCCATACCAGGTGTACCATGTGAACCTGCTCAAACCCTGGCGGGACTGTGGTGGCTGGGCTGCGGGGCTGGAAGCTCCTTGCCTGGGGGCCCATCCCGAAGCCAAGGTTGAGGAGGTCATGATTGCAGAAACGTTAACGCCAGCCCAGAACCAGCAATGTCGAGAGCTGCTGCAGCAGAACCGTGATCTATTCTCGGAAATGCCAGTGCACTCACAGATCGCTGAACACGACATACTAACGGAGCCACATGTATGGGTGAACCTAAAACCCTACAGAATCTCCAAAGCACGCCGGCAGATATTCTCACAAGAGGTGAAGAGGAAGCTGGACCTCGGGGTAATAGAAGAATCAAAAAGTGGCTGGTCCAGTCCCATCGTCCTTGTACTGAAGCCCAGTGGCAAGTGGCAGATTTGCAAAGACTACTTCAAGCTCAATGAGGTGTCTAGTGTTGACGCATAGCTTTAAACTAGAACAACATGGGAAGGGAAGCAAAAGACCAGAAAAAGCCATACACCTGACAAATGCTATTGAGAACTCTGCTATTAGAAGTGGAAAGGAAGAACAAAGACGAAAGAATCTAATTAATAAAAATATTGGAGAAAGAGAAACCAATCACAAACTAAAATGTTTCTATACTAATGCACAAAGCATGGGCAACAAACAAGGAGAATTGGAACTACTAACACAGGAAAAGAAATATGATGTCATTGGAATCACTGAAACTTGGTGGGACAATACACATGATTGGAATACAAGACTAGAAGGATACAACTTATTTGCAAGAAACAGACTTGATAAACGAGGAGGGGGTGTTGCATTGTATGTTCGAAACGCGTATATCTGCACAGAGATTGAAGCTTCAGAGACTGGGAGTTCTGTGGAAACTGTTTGGGTAAGAATACAAGGACAGAACAATGGAAAGGACACCATTGTAGGCATTTACTACAGGCCGCCTGTGCAAGCCGAAGATATGGATGAACTCTTTATGCATCAGATGGCCAAGTTCTCCAAAAAATATGACATAGTTGTCATGGGAGATTTCAACTATCCAGACATTTGTTGGGAATCTCTCTCAGGCAAAACTAACAGGTCAAGGAAATTCTTATCCTCTCTTGCTGACAACTTTATCTTCCAAAAGGTAAGGGAGAAAACAAGGGGAACTACTACCTTGGATCTAATCCTTATAAACAGGGAGGAAATGGTTGAGGAGGTAAAAGTGGCTGGGACCCTAGGAGGTAGCGACCATGCTATTTTAGAATTTTGGATAACTAGAGGCGGAAGACCTGTGAAGACTCAGACGTCAAGGTTAGATTTCAGAAAGGCAGATTTTAAGGGATTCAGAAAGAGAATTGGAGGGATCCAATGGCTGGATATCCTTAAAGACAAAAATGTCCAGGAAGGATGGGAAATCTTGAAAAATGAAATTCTCAAAGCACAATTGTTAACAATTCCGAAAAGAGGGAAGAATAGGAAGCATTTAAGGAAACCAGGATGGATGAACACAGAACTTAAGCACATGCTAAAAAGGAAGAAAAAAATGTTTATAAAATGGAAAGAGGGAGGCATATCTAAAGAAGAATATAATGCTGTCTGCAGAACCTGCAGGGCACAAATCAGATTATCTAAAGCTGAAAATGAACTGAGGCTTGCAAGAGATGTCAAAAGCAATAATAAAGGATTTTGGGGATATGTCAAAAGTAAAAGAAAAGTCAAAGATGCTATAGGATTTTTACAGGATGAAAATGATGAAATGGTAAGACAGGATGTTGAGAAGGCTGAACTTTTAAATTCCTATTTTGCATCTGTTTTCTCTCAGAAAGGAAATGCAACATCAACTGTTATTCACTGTCCTATTAAGGGAATAGAAGAATCCAGGATATCTATAAACAGAAAGATAGTGAGGAAACACTTAGCTAACCTAAATGAATTCAAGTCTCCAGGTCCAGATGAATTACACCCCAGAGTACTGAAGGAGATAGCAGAAGAAATTTTTGAACCCCTCTCCATAATCTTTGAAAATTCTTGGAGAACAGGAGAAGTGCCAGAAGACTGGAGAAGAGCAAATGTTGTTCCTATCTTCAAAAAGGGGAAGAAGGTGGACCCAGGTAACTATAGGCCGGTGAGTCTGACTTCTATACCAGGAAAGATCTTTGAACAAATTATTAAACAACATGTATGTCAATACCTGGATAAGAATGAAGTGATTAAACAGAGTCAGCATGGGTTTGTAACTAATAAGTCATGTCAGACTAACTTAATTTCCTTCTATGATGGTATCACTGATTGGGTGGATCAAGGAATGCTGTAGATATAGTATATCTTGACTTCAGCAAAGCATTTGACAAAGTCTCTCATACAATCCTTATTGAAAAAATGACTAAGTATGGAATGGACAAGGCAACTGTTAGGTGGATTCATAACTGGCTTAGTGATCGGACCCAAAGAGTGGTCGTAAATGGCTGCACATCCAGTTGGAAGAATGTCTCAAGTGGGGTACCACAGGGCTCTGTCCTGGGCCCTGTATTGTTCAACATCTTTATCAATGATTTAGATGAAGGAATTGAGGGTAAACTGATTAAATTTGCTGATGACACAAAGCTAGGAGGGATAGCTAATACTAGAGAAGAGAAAGAGAGGATTCAAAAAGATTTAAATAAACTGGAGAAGTGGGCAGCAACTAACAGAATGGTTTTTAACAGGGAGAAATGCAAAGTACTACATCTGGGCAATAAAAATGAAAAAAGCATATATAGAATGGGAGGAATAGGGTTAAGTGACAGCACATGTGAAAAAGACTTGGGTATACTAATAGATCACAGACTGAATATGAGTCAACAGTGTGATGCAGCAGCAAAAAAGGCAAATGCAATTCTAGGATGTATTAACAGAAGCATACAGTCTAGATCACGTGAAGTCATTATTTCCCTCTACTCCTCTTTGGTCAGACCTCATCTGGAATATTGTGTCCAGTTTTGGGCACCACATTTTAAAAAAGACATCAACAAACTGGAGCAAGTTCAGAAAAGAGCGACCAGAATGGTGACCGGTCTGCAAACCCTGTCTTATGAGGAAAGGTTGCAGGATTTGGGAATGTTTAGTTTGCAAAAGAGAAGACTGAGAGGAGACTTAATAGCTGTCTACAAATATCTAAAGGGCTGTCACATTGTAGAAGGATCAACTTTATTCTCATTTGCACAAGGAAAGACTAGAAGCAATGGGATGAAACTGAATAGGAGGAGACACAGATTAGATATTAGAAAAAACTTTTTGACAGTTAGAGTGATCAATGAGTGGAACAGGCTGCCACGAGAAGTGGTGAGTTCTCCTTCAATGGAAGTCTTCAAACAGAGGCTGGACAGACATCTGACTGGGATGATTTAGCGAATCCTGCTTTGAGCAGGGGGTTGGACCAGATGGCCCAGGAGGTCCCTTCCAACTCTACGATTCTATGATTCTATGATTCTATGATACCTGATGCCCCACGTGGATGAACTTATTTAGCGACTAGGGCCGTGAGGTATATCACAACCCTCAACCTAACAAAGGGAACCTGGCAGATTCCCATGTCACAGAGCGCCAAAGAGAAGACGGCTTTGTTGATGCCAGGTGGCTGCTTCCATAACACCAGGTTGCCATTCGGTCTGCAGGGGGCCCCCTCTACATTCCAGAGGGCGATGAATTAGATCTTGGCGCTGCATAGGAAGTATGCCACCACTTACTTGGATGTTCGCATCTCCCAAAAGTACAGGCAGTCCTCGATGCCATGAGGAAAGTGGGGTTTACAGTAAACCTGAAGTAAAGTACCATCGCGAAGGAGGAAGCCAGGTACTTGGGCTACATCATTGGGCATGGAGTAATCAAGCCCCAATTGAATAAGATAGAGGCAATTCAGTAGTGGCCACAACCGCTTTCCAAGTAGCAAGTGAAGGCCTTTCTTGGGATTGTGGGGTATTACCGGCGGTTTATCCCAAACTTCTCCATGATTACCACACCGTTAACCGACCTCCTTGGCAGAACCAGGCCAACTGTGGTAAAATGGGCTCCTGACACAGAGCGGGCATTTCAGGAACTCAAGCGAGCTCTGTGTAGGCATCCGGTCATGGTCGCATCAAACTTTAAGGCGTTCATGTTACAGACCGATACTTCAGAGGCTGGATTAGGAGTGGTACTCTCATAAGAAATAAACAGAGAAGAGCATCCCGTCCTGTATCTGAGCTGAAAACTTTCTTCTTGCAAGAAGAATTATGCAATTGTGGAAGAGTGCTTGGCCATAAAGTGGGCCATAGACACACTAAAATACTGCCTTCTGGGCCGTAGATTCAAAATAGGTGTCAGACCATGCCCTGCTGAGATGGTTGAGTGAGAAAAAGGGTAAGAATGCCAGGGTGACTAGGTGGTTTCTAGCACTTCAGGAATTCTCGTTTCATTTTGAACACAGGCCAGGGAAGTTACATGGTAATGCGGCTGCCCTCTCCCGAATTCCCTGTCTGGTGTCTGATGGTGCCAAAACCCGTGGCTTTGGGTGGAGAGGGACAATATGTGACAGAGTCACTAGCTTTGTAAAGGAAGGGAGGTACGTGTCACTGTGCATGCAGCAGAGTGTTTTTGTGTTTCCAGCACACTAGGTGCTGAGAGGCCATGTACAGAGCTCAATGGGCTGGTTTCATTTGAGCAATCGCAGTGTGGGAGGGAGGGTGCTCATCGTTCCTCTTTCCCTGCAGAACCTGCTGGTGTTTGAAGACCTGCAGTGAGGTTAATCAAAAAAATGTGCACAGGACCAGGGAAGAACTATCAAAAGTGCAATCATATAATCCCTTTAAAAACATGAAACTTTAATAAATTTACCTTAATTTCTTAAAGTTTCATGTTTTAAAAGGGATTATATGATTGCACACAGGACCTGCAGTGAGGTCATGATCACGTGACCAGTACTTGTGATCTATACCTGGACCTATGGTTCAGTCTGGAAATTTGTAAGCAGCGGATGAGTCAACCCCTCAATAGAAAAATAGATTGAGACATAGATAGATATATTGTGTGTACAGAATCAAATTGTACTGTACATACTTTATATATGTATACACAGCGAAGGAAATAATTATTTGATCCCTTGCTCATTATGTAAGTTTGCCCACAGAAAAAGAGATGAACAGTCTATACCGTATTTTTTGGACTATAAGACGCACCGGACCATAAGACGCACCCCAAATTTTCAGAAGGAAAATAGGGAAAAAAATAATGTGTCAAATGGGGGTCCGTCTTACAGTCCAAATTCAGCTTTCCAGGGAAGGGATCCGGCACAGGTGGAGTGGTCACAGGGGTCATTTAGTGGTCCAAGCTGGTGCGGTGGTGGCAGTTCTGTGCTGGGGCACTGTACTGGGGCACTGTGCTGGGGCAGCTGGGGCACTGTGCTGGGGCACTGTGCTGGGGCAGCTGGGCTCTATGGTGTGGTGGTGGTGGCGGCGGGCTGTGCTCCGGTGCAGGAGTGGTGGCTCCAATGCAGGAGCAAGCGGCTCCGCCGGCATTTCCTCAAATGCCCTGCACATCCGTTGCTGGCTGCTGTCATGTTGTGGTGGCCTCTGGGAACATGGACGCCGGAAAGATGGCCACCGGTCCAGGGACGGCAC
Source organism: Dendrobates tinctorius (assembly GCF_039654945.1). Classification (NCBI taxonomy): domain Eukaryota; kingdom Metazoa; phylum Chordata; class Amphibia; order Anura; family Dendrobatidae; genus Dendrobates; species Dendrobates tinctorius. Next base: position 4,135,853 of record NW_027361679.1, read on the forward strand.
ATGCTCAGGTTCAGATCTCGTCCCGAGATCTCGGGAGATGAGATTCAAATCTCTGCAACGAGATCTCGTCCCGAGATCTCGCGACGAGATCTGAACCTGAGCATGCGCCATCCCCGGACCGGCGGCCATCTTCCCGGTGTCCATGTTCCCGGAGGCCACCGCAACATGGCAGCAGCCAGCAACAGATGTGTGGGGGCCTCCGGGCTTTGAGGAAATGCCAGCGGAGCCCCCCACGGAGACCAGAGAGGCACTGCCCCTGCACCGGAGCACAGCCCGCCGCCACCACCACACCACAGAGCCCCACGGCACCCGCACCAGCGACCAGCCATGTGAGTATATTGCGACCATAAGACGCACCCCCCACTTTCCCCCAAAATTTTTGGGGAAAAAAGTGCGTCTTATGGTCCGAAAAATACGGTAATTTTAAGGGTAGGTTAATTTTAACATTGAGAGATAGAATATCAAAAATAAAATCCAGAAAATCAAATTGTATAAATTTATTTGCAATTTGCGGTGAAAAAATAAGTATTTGATCCCTATGGCAAACAAGACTTAATACTTGCTGGCAAAACCCTTGTTGGCAAGCAAACCAGTCAGATGTTTTTTGAATTTGATGAGGAGTTTTGCGCATAAATCAGAAGGAATTTTGGTCCACTCCTCTTTGCAGATCATCTCTAAATCATTAAAATTTTGAGGCTGTCGCTTGGCAACTCGGAGCTTCAACTCCCTACAAAAGTTTTCTATGGGATTAAGGTCTGGAGACTGGCTAGGTCACTCCATGACCTTAATGTGCTTCTTTTGGAGCCACTCCTTTATTGACTTGGCTGCATGTTTTGAGTCAGCCATGACATATTTTTAATGTCCTGGCAGAGGGAAGGAGGTTGTCATTCAGAATTTTACACTACATGGCTCCATCCATTCTCCCATTCATGCAGTGAAGTAGTCCTGTGCCCTTAGCAGAGAAACACCCCCAAACATAATGTTTCTGCCTCCATGCATGACAGTGGGGACGGTGCTCTTTGGGTCATAGGCAGCATTTCTCTTCCTCCAAACACGGCGAATTGAGCACAATTTTTGTCTCATCTGACCACAGCACCTTCTCCAAATCTCTTGCAGAATCATCTAGGTGTTCATTGGAAAACTTCAAACAGGTCTGCACATGTGCCTTCTTGAGCAGAGGGACCTTGCGAGCACTGCAGGATTTAAAACCTTTACGGCGTAATGTGTTACCAATCGTTTTCTTGGTGACTGTGGTCCCAGCTGCCTTGAGATTATTCACATGTTCCCCCATATAGTTTTAGGCTGATCGCTCACCTTCCTCATGATCAAGAATAGCCTACAAGGTGAAATTTTACATGGTGCCCCAGATTGATATCGATTGACAGTCATTTTGTATTTCTTCCATTTTCTTACTATTGCACTAACAGTCGTCTCCGTCTCACCCAGCACCTTACGTATGGTTTTGTAGTCCATTCCAGCTTTGTGCATGTCTATGATCTTGTCCCTGACATCCTTAGAAAGATCTTTGGTCTTGCCCACGTTGTATAGGTTATAGTTTAACTGATTAATTGAGTCTGTGGATAGGAGTCTTTTATAAAGGTGACTATATAAGACAGCTGTCTTTAATGCAGCTGATGAGTTGATTAAAAGTGTCTAGCTGGTCTGTAGGAGCCAGAACTCTTAATGGTTGGTAGGGGATCAAATACTTATTTGTAACTGCAAAATGCAAATAAATTTTTATAATTTATACAATGTGATTTTCTGGATTTTAGTTTTGATATTGTATCTCTCTCTGTGTTAAAATTAACCTACCCTTAACTGTTCATGTGTTTGTCAGTGGGCAAACTTGCAAAATCAGCAAGGGGTCAAATAATTATTTCCTTCACTGTGTGTGTATATGTATGTGTAAAATATATATATATATATATATATATATATATATATATTTTGCAGGGATTCAACTCACTCAGGAGCCATGGGAGTCAATCAGGAGGCACGTTCCTTTAAAAGTTCATGCGGTTTATTGCTTCATAACCCATAAAGCAGCACATAACACCATGAATGGCCTTTAGCTCAGGCAAAAACAAGCATAAGTGTCCATTATTTCAGGCTCAGTCCTGGAGCCTCAGCAAACACAGGAGGCTTATCCGTCCTCACATACAGCCAATATCCACAGGCCTCACCGGGTCAGCAGCCTCAGCACGTGGTCTATAGGAAGGTAGCACACCTTCCTCCACCTAGGCCTGCCGGGACCTTCCACATGGCCCAATCAGATCCATGCGCTCTCTCTACATGTGACCTACCCTGGCCACATTATATGGTCCATAGCCACGCCCACCGGGTCACATGACTGACCTCATCACAGGTCCTTCAACCACTCACACTCTTTACAACAGCGTTATTAAACACACCCCCTGGGTGGGTTTGTAGGTAACTGGCCTGCCCATCTCCCTAGTTACCTGGAGACTTCGCCCTGTCACATTAAAGCAGCACCTCAGCAGTATCACTGCTGATCAACATATAAGTCTCCATCTCAAAGCTACCCACTTTGAGATACATAATGGCCATTCAGTATGCTGCCATTCATCCTTTCTCCTGGGACATCCACACAGCGCCCCCCCAGTGGACACAGTGGTTACTACACCACAATATATATATATATATATATATATATATATATAGTGGGTACGGAAAGTATTCAGACCCCTTTAAATTTTTCACTCTATGTTTCATTGCAGCCATTTGGTAAATTCAAAAAAGTTTTTTTTTCTCATTAATGCACACTCTGCACCCCATCTTGATGAAAAAAAAAACAGAAATGTAGAAATTTTTGCAAATTTCTTAAAAAATTAATAAACCGAAATAGCACTTGGTCATAAGTATTCAGACCCTTTGCTCAGACGCTCATATTTCAGATCTGGCCGTCCAACCAAACTGAGCAATTGTGGGAGAAGAGTCTTGGTGAGAGAGGTAAAGAAGAACCCCAAGATCATTGTGACTGAGCTCCACAGAATCAGCAGGGAGATGGGAGAAAGTTCCACAAAGTCAACTATCACTGCAGCCCTCCACTAGTCGGGCCTTTATGGCAGAGAGGCCCGACAGAAGCCTCTCCTCAGTGCAAGACATATGAAATCCCGCATAGAGTTTGCTAAAAAACACACAAAGGACTCCCAGACTATGAGAAATTAGATTCTCTCGTCTGATGAGATGAAGATAGACCTTTTTGGTGATAATTCTAAGTGGTATGTGTGGAGAAAACCAGGCACTGCTCATCACCTGCCCAATACAATCCCAACTGTGAAACATGGTGGAGGCAGCATCATGATATGGGGGTGTTTTTCAGCTGCAGGGACAGGATGACTGGTTGCCATTGAAGGAAACATGAATACGGCCATGTAGAGATATCCTGGATGAAAATCTCTTTCAGAGGGCTCTGGACCTCAGACTTGGCCTAAAGTTCACCTTCCAACAAGACAATGACCATAAGCAGACAACTAAAATAACAAAGGAGTGGCTTCAGAACAACTCTGTGACCATTCTTGACTGGCCCAGCCACAGCCCTGACCTAAACCCAATTGATCATTTCTGGAGAGAGGGGAGTGAATGCTCACAGGTTTAAAAAATTTGGATGACATAGATAGATAGCCACTGGAAAGTATATATTCCAGCTGCTTTCCATTTTTTAGTTGGATCAAGAAAGTTAGTCTATACAATTTTTTTTCTGCCCAAAAAGAAAAAGAAAAAGGAACCCCTCCCCTCCTCCCCAACTTCATAGTAACATAGTAACATAGTTAATAAGGCAGAAAAAAGACATTAGTCCATCCAGTTCAGCCTATAAAATTCTGTCAGAATAAATCCCCATATCTACGTCCTTCTAAAGAACCTAACAATATTGTTACGCTCCAGGAAGACATCCAGGCCTCTCTTGAACCCTTCGACTGAATTCGCCATCACCACCTCCTCAGCCTGGGAATTCCAGATTCTCACTGCCCTAACAGTAAAGAATCCTCTTCTATGTTGGTGGAAAAACCTTTTCTCCTCTAGACACAGAGAATGACCCTTGTGACCGTCACCTTCCTTGGTATAAACAGATCCTCGGAGAGATATTTGTATTGTTCCCTTATATACTTATACATGGTTATTAGATCGCCCCTCAGTAGTATTTTTTCTAGACTAAATAATCCTAATTTTGCTAATCTCTCTGGATATTGTAGTTCCCCTATCCCCTTTATTAATTTTGTTGCCCTCCTTTGTACCCGCTCTAGTTCCATTATATCCTTCCTGAGCACCGGTGCCCAAAACTTCATTTCCACCATTTTTATTCAATATATATCTTATGCATCACGTGTACAAGTATGCACCCCTAATAAACCCATCTATTTTCTGCCATATTTAAGATTTATATATTTTCGAATAATGGTTGCCTTTCGTCTTAGTATTTTTAATGCATATTTGATAAAAGATAAACATTAGTGGGGGGTTTGTCCTTGATTCTTTTTTTTTAAATTGTGCCCCAATTATTTATATTTCGTTTGTTTTTGCTTCCTGATATTTTTCTGTTAACTTTGTATATGGGAAACAAAATAACGGATGGGAATTTAATATGTAATTCGTTAACTGATCCATTTTTTAGCACTGTGCATGCCATCACTGGAGGTGTTTAGAGACACATTAATAAAAACGGATCCTGGAAAAATGGAACAAAAAGGAAAGCAAAATGAAAACTAAATTGTCCATTTTTAAAATGACCCACTTAACTGGATTTGTGAACAAAGAATTACAGAAAAATACTTTGGACAAAAAGATACTAAAGCACAATCCTGTTCTGCAGCTCAGATTTGTGATCATATGGCTGTTTCGGAAAATAATACCAGTAGCAACTCAGAGGGTGTTATAACAATTGAGTGACCAGGGTCAGTTGTCGGATAGCTACTTATATAAGGCAAAAAAAAAAAAACATTAATGGATGTTTTTCAAACAGTGATGAGTTTTCCAGGAGTGATTTTCCTTTCTGCACTCACCGACAAATTACATTTAATGAATTAAATACTTTACCTTTACATAAATATTGATTTATATAAGTGTGGTAATTCTTCAGTTTCACAACCATGTGTGACAGTTTCAGTTCTCGGTTGCAATCCATACTGTAGAATACATTTACACATGTTATTTACTTCTGAGCCAAACTCAACAGCCTCATAGATGTGAGTGAACGTATTAGGAAAACGTTTGCCAATTTCAAATTCGGCACGAACATAGTACATTTGGATTCGTGTTCGCTTTCACAAGCAGTTTTACTCAAAGTCGGCAAAATTCGGTCACATTTCGGTAAATCATCACGTTTCCACCAGTGCGATAGTTATTACTTTATGCTAGAAACAAAAATAACCTGTATGGGAGAGAAGAACAGACAAAACACAGTTCCCTAAGTGCGTACACACAATATATAATAGTCTTTGATGGGTGTACAACTTCATGCTCTCACCTGATGGAAGACTAATATGGCTTTAGATCGTGTATCCTCAAAAATTCCTCTGGGATACTTTTCAATGGACAGGGCTTGCAGCTTGCATTGGGTAGATCCAAGTGAAAGAGCCAAACACAGGCTCACACAGGACAAGTAAATCAAAATGAACACATCCAGTCTATGAACGGCAGTCCAAAGATGATATTTTGAATTTTTTCTTTTTTATTATTTTATAGGAGGAGATACAACACGTTTCGGATACAGTATATATCCTTCTTCAGGTAGAAGGTAGAATAAGAAGAAACTGTACTAAAGCTAGATGACAAATTAAAGCAAAGATTACAACAGAATGATATAAAATTTGTTGGCAAAAAAGTTCCAAATTTAGGTTCAGTCTTGTCTCCCAGGTTATTTTCAAGTCTCCCTAGTGCATTAGTCAGGGTTTTGGTGAGTCAACCTTTCAGATGTGTTTTTTTTTTTTAATTTTTGGGAATTTTTTCCTTATGCGCGCTGTTCAGATTTAGTGTTAGGGACTCACAAAATTTGGGGACCCTTGACGTTGGGTTGTGAGCTTATCTGCTTTGGCCAAAATAGCAACTAATACCCCATATCTTTTTATCTTTTTGCACTTTTTATCATTTTTGGGGGATGCAGCTAGATCTCTTCATGTTGACTTGGTTTATTTCTGTGAGATGCATATATATAGTGCTGAGCGGCCCGCCTGATAATACTATGGGCGTCATTAATAGGCTGCTCAGACACTTTGCACCACACTTATCTGTGTGACCGATGTCCTACGCAAGCCCTATTTGTGTGCATTTTTTCCACTAGGCAGCCAGGCCCTCTTGGGTTACTGGCTGTTCTCATCAGTGGTTTTGCACCTATGGTGCCCCAGCCGTTATCAATGGAGGTCTGTCTCATCCTGCTAGTGCATTAGTCAGGGTTTTGGTGAGTCAACCTTTCAACTGTGTTTTTTTTTTTATTTTCAAGTCTCCCTCAACAAGTGAATCGAGCAACATGATTAAACGCCACAGGGTTTTTTTTACATGTGGAGCAAGCTGCTGCAAAACATGCAATTTCGTCCAAAAAACAAATAAATTTTGTTCCCTGCATAAACATAACCAATTTGAAATACATAATTATATCAAATTGTAATACTGAGAATGTGGTGTATCTTACTGAATGCACTGAATGCAGAGTCCAATATACTGGATGCACCACATGTCCACTAACAGTGCGCATCAGAAGACATTTATCTGACGCAGTGAATTCTAAAGCAATTTCTGCTTCTGCCGTCTCTATTTTTTTAATGTGCACAAAGGTAATTTATCTCACTTCAGATTCTGCGGGATTGAAAAAGTATATAAACCTCCGAGAGGAGGCAATATACAGCAGAAACTCCTGAATCGTGAAATGTATTGGATGTTCATGCTTGACACCCAAATTCCCCATGGTCTTTGCCACCTGGCTTCCACATTTTCTGTCCTGTGACATCCCCACCCTCATCATGGGAGACTTTTACCTCCTCATTGCTTTTCCCCTCTGCCCATCTAGCACTCACCTTTTATCTCTAACCGCCTCCTTCAGCCTTTCACAGCTTACTAACTCTCCTACGCATAAAGACAGAACTTCCTCGACCTGGTCTTCTCCTGGCTTTGCTCAGTGTATGATTTTACCAACTCCATTCTCCTGCTCTCTGACCACAACCTTCTTTCATTCTCTGTCAAGAACTGTCATCCCGCTCAGGACACCTCCACTTTCCACACTTATAGAAATATGCGTGCCATTAAATCCCAGAAACTTAAGATTTTGCAGTTATCATTGGCCCCTATCTCCTCCCTCTCATGCCCTGACTCTGCACTGAAACATTATAATGAAACACTGCAAAGTGCCCTGGAAGAAGCTGCACCTCCTATACATAGAACGGCTCAGCACAGATGGCGACAACCCTGAACCCTGGCACACACTGCAAACAAGTTTCCTACAGTGTTACAGGTGTGCCGAGCGTCTGTGGAGAAAATTCAATCTGCCTGAAAATTTCATCCATTATAAGTTTATGCTTAAAACATACAACTCTGCCCTTCACCTCTCCAAGCAAACCTATTTCAACACCCTCATGACCTCACTATCCAATAATCCTAAATGTCTCTTATACACTTTTCATTCGCTGCTCAACCCAAGAGTGCAGGCTTCAACCACGGATCTCTGCGCTGACAATTTGGCCAATTATTTCAAAGAAAAAAATGACCATATCCGACAGGAAATTTTTTCCCAATCCCCTCATACCATGCATTGTCCTCCCTTCCCCACTGCATGTAGCTCATTCCCTGACTTTGAACCAGTCACAGGAGAAAAAGTGATCAGGCTCCTTGCATCCTTTCTTCCTACTACTTACACCAGTGACCCGATTCTGTCACATCTCCTCCAGTCCCTTTCCCCTGCTGTCACCACTCACCTAACAAAAATATTCAACCTCTCTCTTCTGGTATGTTTCTCTTCTCATTTAAGCACGCAATCTTAAATCCATTACTCAAGAAAACATCACTTTACCAAACCTGTGCTGTTAACTAAAGACCTGTCTCTAATCTTCCTTTCATCTCTAAACTCCTGGAACGCTTGGTCCACTCCTGTCTAATCCGATATCTCTCAGATAACTCTCTTCTCGACCCTCTTCAATCCGGTTTCCGTGCTTTACACTCTACTGAACCTGACCTCACTAAAGTCTAATGATTTACTAACAGCTAAATCTAATAGTCACTACTCCATGCTAATTCTTCTGGATCTCTCTGCAGCATTCGACACTGTGGATCATCAGCTCCTCCTCACTATGCTCTGCTCCATCAGCCTTAAAGACACCTTTCTCTCCTGGTTCTCCTCCTACCTCTCTGACCGCTCCTTCTCTGTTTATTTTGCTGACTTCTCCTCCTCTCATTTTCCCCTTACTGTTGGGGTTCCTCAAGGATCAGTCCTAGGCCCCCTTCTCTTCTTGTATGCTGCCCCTATTGGACAAAATCAGTAATTTGGTTTCCAGTACCATCTCTACGCTGATGACACCCAATTATGCACCTCTACTCTTGACATCACACTGGCATTATTACAAAACACCAGTGATTGTGTTACCTCTGTCTCCAACATCATATCCTCCCTCTATCTGAAACTGAACCTGTCAAAAAACTGAACTCCTTGTGTTTCATCCCTCTACTAACCTACCTATACCCGACATTGCCATTTCTGTGTGTGGTTCTACTATTTCTCCCCAGCAACATGCCCGCTGTCATGGGGTCATACTTGATTTAGAGCTTTCATTCATCCCCCACATATGATCACTGGATCACTCTTGTTGCTTACACCTCAAAAACATTTCTAGAATTAAACCTTTTCTTACTTTTGACTCTGCAAAAACTCTTACTGTTGTTCTTATTCATTCTTGTCGACTATTGTAACTCTCTATTAATCAGTCTGTCTCTGTGACGTGGACCCATCCTGTGTGACACAACCAGCAGGCCGGTAACAAGACGCGGCACGTGATACTGTCCTGTGCGACACGGCTCGCAGGCCGGTAACTAAAACAACAAGACAAGGGGTAGGGAAACGGTTACAACGGAGGGCCCTGTGATAGGGAAAGGGGACGTGGAGACTTCCTGCACTCCCCTGAGTCAGTGTCCCTAACGCTCCTAACGTTCCATATGCCGGTTCCGCACCGGGCGCCGATCAGGAACCTGTCGCCCTAGCACACCCTACACCTATCCCTTGCTAGGGAGCTGGGTGGCGCAGGCACTGGCCCCACCACTGTACTAATACATACTAAGGAAAAACACAAACAGGGAAACACAACTTAGCTTTACTCTGTTGCACTTTCTCCTGGCAACAGAGTCCACCACCAGAATGCAGCTCTCCTCCTGAATCGCTGCCACCAAGCTCTGTCAGAGCAACAAGGAAATCCCCTATGACTCCTTTCACACCAGGGCTAAGACAGTGTTGCCAGGACCTCTCTAGATCCTTCCTCCACCAAGGATGGTTGAAATGAACACTATCACCAACACTGATTGCAACACCTGTGACTCTTTTATAGCAGAGCCAGCAATCACACCTGCATTATAATCATGTGCACTTAACTAAAGAAACTAGAGTGCAATGACGCTCACCACAACCGGGGGAAAACTTAGAACAAAACAACACCACAGTGCAATAATCTTAATGGCCACCGGGGGCAAAAACCAACCTTATGCACAGCTTAGGGAAAAAAAAGGTTACCTGTGCTTTATATATGTCCTGATCCAGCATGGATCATGACAGTCTCTTAACAAACACTCCCCTCTCCAATCTGGCTTGAATGTTGCAGCCAGAATCATATTCCTCACCAACCGTTACAACGATGCCTCTACCTTGTGCCAGCCATTGCATTGTTTACCCATCCACTCCAGAATTCAATATAAACTTATCACTCTCACCCACAAAGTACTCCATGGTTCAGCACCACTCTACATCTCCTCCCTAGTCTCAGTCTACCACCCTACCCGTGCCCTCCGTTCTGCTATTGACCTGAGGTTAACATCCTCAATAATCAGAACATCCCACTCCCATCTCCAAGACTTCTGACAGGCTGCGCCAATTCATTGGAATGCACTACCCAGGATAATTTGATCAATCCCCAATACCCACAGTTTTAAGCGTACCCTAAAAAAAGCATGTCTTCAGACTGGCCTTCCACCTCAATACATTTATTTAACTATCCTTGTGTTGCCCATTCAAAGTTTTCACCAGAACCAGGTTCCTGGTATCATGCTCTCACACGCTTTGTGCATTTAATAACCCTCTGTGTCTGTACTTTTACATATTCTAGCTGATAACCGATTCATGCAGCATTACATGAACACCCGATGTCTTACATTATGGCTGGTCAGAACAATAAAAGCAATTGTTACCATCCACCTTTCGTGTCTCCCCTATTTCCTCACTAGTGTATGCCCTGATCATATCCTGCTTCAAGTACCGCAATCTCCTGCTCTGTGGCCACCCTTCTAACACTATTGCACCCATTCAATCTATCCTAAACTGCTGCCTGATTAATCCACCAGTCACCCTGCTATTCTCCGGCTTCTCCCCTCTGTCAATCCCTGCACTGGCTCCCTATTGCCCAGAAAATCCTATTCAGAACCCTAAGTTTGGCATAGAAAGCGATCCAAAACCTGTCTCCTCCACACATCTGTGACCTAGTCTCCTGGCACTTACCTGCACGCAACCTACAATCGTCACAAGATCTCCTTATCTACTCCCCTCTTATTTCCTCTTCCCACAATTGCATACAAGATTTACCCCTAGATTCCCTCTACTCTGGAACTGTGTCCCTCAACATATCATACACTTGCCTACCATGGGAACCTTCAATGGAACCTGAAGAAATACTTCTTTTGACAAGCCTGCAACCTATCTCTCTATACCTGGGTTGGGAAATATATACCAGGATAGAGATTGTATATGCCAGGATGGAAGATATAAGTACCGAATTGGGGGACATTACCCCTATAACAGTGTAAGCAGCTTCATGATTTTTTTCCTCCTCTAAAACCTAGGTGCGTCTTATGGTCCATTGCGTCTTATAGTATGAAAAATATGCTATATAGTATTTGACTCATTGATCCATTCTGCTAAGGATGGGAGATCAGGATCTCTCCAGTATCTTGCAATAAGCGAGTTAGATGTTGAGAGCTTTTTCTCTATGTTTGTTGATTTTTTTTCCCAAAGGTATGATTTTAGTACAATGGTACCAAATATGGGAGGGTTTACCAAGTTCTGAGCTGCATCTCCAGCAATTTGGTAAGATTTGGCAATCTTGTGGAGAATGTCGGGAGTTTTATACCACCTAGATATTATTGTATAGTTGAGTTCTTCATATTTAATTGAAGGAGAGCTGGAATGTACACCTTTTAGGATTTTGTAATATCCTTGGCATTAATGGTCATATTTAATTTTCTTTTTCATTTAATGAATTGGGGGGTTTCTCAGTTATCATAAATGATTTTGTATATTTTTCTTTTGTTTTCTTTCATTTTATCAATAAATCTCATATTGGACTGTCTGCTGTCTGGTTTGAAATATTTGGTAGATGAACTCTGGTTGTTTCTTTAAGGATTAAATCTTCAAGGTCTGGAAGTCTAATATTAGAGAATGAAGATTTTATCTTGCTTTCAGTAAGAACATTACTTTTATGTATTAAATGACCAATTAATGTATTGGATAGATATTCTGAAGTTTTCAGTTTATTGTTTAAAAATTTATATCTATTTGGGATCAGATATAATAGTGGAGAATAGATACAAATATAGGAATTAGATTGTATCTTTGCTGGTTTTATTCCAGAAACTTATCGTTAATTTAGTGAGTGGGTTTGTTATTTCGCAATATTTGGTTCTGTTGTATGGGGTTAACCCAAGATACTGGTTCATGTTTCCACTTAGAGAACTAATTTCTAGGTTAACACAAAAAGTTTCCTGGGTGGGGATATATGCATTAACTAGATCTAGCTAAATGTGTGGAATGTCTGTATTTTTCAAAGTCTGGGAGTCCCAGACCTCCTTTATTTTTTGCTTTTGTTCGTATCAAATGTTTAATCCTATGGACTTTGTTTTGCTAGATAAACTTGGAGACTAAGGTTTTGATTTTTTGGAAGAAAACTTGTGTGATATCAATAGGTAGAACTTGGAGAAAGTACAAGATTTTGGGCACAGTGATTACTTTTATCAAATTAATTCTTCTGGGCCAGGAAATGAGGCCTTCTTTCCATGAAGAGATGTCAAGTTCTAATTTAAGGAGTAACAGTATAAAGTTTATATCATAAAGGGAGGAGAAAGAATTGCTGAATTTTGTCCGTAGATATGTAATATGGGAACTATTATATTTTTAAATGGGGATATGCGATGACAATTTTCTGGATTTATGCTAATGTTTAGCAGCTCAGACTTGGAGAAATGTATTTCAAAGTTTAACACAAGACTGGGATCTGTTAGGTAAAAGAATAAATTGTCTGCAAATGTGGTTATTTTATGTTCTATTCGATCACATTTTATACCCTGGATTTAGGGGTTTGGTCTTATTTTTTGTAGAAAAGTTTCCATTACAAGAATGAATAAGAGGGGTGACATAGGGCAACCCTGTCTGATCCCATTTCTGATATCAAAGCTAGGGGAAAGCTTTTAACCTTCAGCCTAGACGAGCGTTTGGTGTTTCAGTGAAAAGGGTCGGGAAGCCAAATTTCATCAATGTTTGATCCATGAAATTCCAATTGACACGGTCAAATGCTTTTTCAGCATCTGTTGATAAAAAAGCTGTGTGGAGACATGGGAGTTAGTGGGTGCTCTTGTCCGCTGGCCTGGCTGCCTTTAGAAAGACTGCATGGACCATTTTTGTTTTGCCAATTCTGTAAATTCAGCGCGCCGATCTGGGTAATCCTCGTAGAGATGCTGCAGCAGCTGGATTTTGGAAGGGTGCCATTTGTGAGTAGCTAATATCCGAAGGGATGTTCGACTGATGCCAGATCGGCGCGCTGAATTTGCAGAATGAGCAAAACAAAAATTGGAACAGGACCCTCAGTTTACACAGAAAATTATGTTCAGTGATGAGGCAAACTTTTTTGGGTGGGCCATTTATATGGATGCACCTAAATAAAATGGGAATGGTGACAGTTTTCTTGGGTAGGGTGTCTTGCATTGAAATCTGCTGTAATGATCTGGGCAGTGTGTTCACCAGACATCTACACAATTTTTATCCACTCTTCATGTGTTAACCTCTGCGACATGTCAATGGCTGTAAACAAAGAGAAACTTGTAAATAACTGATGAAAGAATAAAGTCACGTTAAAACCAAGCACACCATTGTTTTTTTGTGAAATTCTCAATAAGTTTGATGTGTCACATGACCCTCTACCCATTGGAAAAAATAAAGTTGGATCCAAAATGGCCAGAGGTCACCACCCATCTTGAAAATTTTTCCCCCTCCCATATACTAATGTGCCACAAACAGGAAGTTGATATCACCAACCATTCCCATTTTATTTAGGTGTATCCATATACATGGACCACCCTGTATTTGCATAGTTTTTCCTCCTCTGTTTGGGAATGCCAACAAACTGACTAGCATGGAAAATGTATGTAATCAACATATCAGCAAACATCATTGTTCAGTGGCCATACATTACTGTTTTGCAAAGATAACAGAAAATAAACTGTAGGGATTATATCAGAGGTAAATATCCATCCAACAAGAAGAATCAATACTTCAGACAACAGTTTATGATTCTGGGCCTACATAATTTTCGTCTAGCATAAATATGAAGAAATGCTGTGTCATCACGAGCTGTTTGTGTGTTTCTTAGCTTTGAAAGATGAATGATGCTCAAGGTTTTAATGACGTTGTCATTAGCCTCCCTACCCTTTACTTGTTTGAGGTTAAACAGACTAGGTAAGATGGTTTGAATTCAGTTGGCAATGATTTTTGCGTAGAGTTTAATGTTATTTTTTAAAGAAAAAAGTCGGTAGCTACCGCATAGAGTCTGATTCTTTCCCTCTTTTGGAATGAGTGCAATATGTGCAGAGAGGGCTTCTATCTTAAAGGGATTTATTTTGTTTATATAATTGAAATATTTTGTCTGGGCCTGGGCTTTTCCCTTTGAGGCTCGACTTGATGGCAGATTGTAATTTACTTATTGTGATTGGACTGTTTAGGAGTTGTTTTGTGGGTCTGTTTGTGTTAGGCGTCAGGTTCCTGCAGCTGAACAGCGGGAATCCAGAGCCTTGCATCCAGCGGTCTCCCATTCTCCTCCGACCGCTCAGGAGCCTGCACAGCAATCTTGGTGTCTCAGACGCTCTGCTCAGACCAGCTCTGTAGGACTGGTTGCTGCTGCCACCTCTGGGTCAGCAATAGCAGTGCAGGCTCTCCTGCAGCAAGCCACTCCAGTGGCTAAGTCCTCTCGTCACGCTACTGGGCATGCTCACGAGATGATCTCCCTTTGGAGATTGGGAGTCACGTGCTCAGGCCCTTCTCCTGATCTGATTGGTCCATCCCAGAGATCTGGAAGGTCCCGCACGGCTATAAAAGGTCCGCATGGCCGCTCGGCCATGCGCTAGTATAGACTATACTTGCTAATGTGTGAAAGATGATGGATGCATGTACCTGCGAATGACTCATTAACATCCCCTCCCTCTGATATTACGTGTGTGGATAGGGACTTAGTCTTAGAGTCAGTGCCAGTCAGTGGCACGCTTCAGGCCACATTGCACATCTACACAGTGCTAAGAAGGAACCGATAGTTGTAGAATCCCATTAAAAATAATCACTTTATTAGATACAAATAGTTTAAAATAGATCAAATACAATGATGGGGGCAGAAAAAGTTGTACACATCAAGTGGTCACACAACATTAGGGGCATACAGACCAAACCCTCTGTAACTACGTATACTACTAATTGTAGTATACTACTTGTAGTATACGTAGTTGCAGAGGGTTTGGTCTGTATGCCCCTAATGTTGTGTGACCACTTGATGTGTACAACTTTTTCTGCCCACATCATTGTATTTGATCTATTTTAAACTATTTGTATCTAATAAAGTGATTTTTAATGGGATTCTACCACTGCTATCAATTTCTTCTTAGCATGCTCTCTACAGTTTACCCTTTATTTGTCCGTTGAAGATACACATGAGTGAGTGGTAGGTGGCAACTTGCCTTGTTATTATTGTGATCACTCCCTGCCTACATGTGTTATGTTTACCACAATTTGTTCACATCTACACAGTGCTAGCGTCCGACAGTGCGCCCCCTCTTGGGCATTGTCGTACAGCGGCTGGTTCGGTCGTCACGCTGCAGTCTGCAGCACTTGGGGCGTCCACGGTAGCGACGCCGCTCGCACGATAGGTCTAGATGGACACCGACCCTGTGTCTTGGACCAGAGTCCTGTGACCATATACCGTGCGTGCACACCGCTGAGACCTGTGAGGTCAACAGGCTCGGCATTTATGTTTATGCCTTAAGGCGCCTCTGTGAACATAATAGTGTACGCCCAGTGCACACCGGGTGATGTTCAGCCCGTGTGCGATATACCGCCATATTGTGCGTCTGCCATTATATAGCAGCAGTTTAACACCTCTGCACGGTGGACCCCGGGCAGCGAACACACTTTCTATTTTTATATTTAGTGCGTTCCGCCGTCCCTAACATTATACTAGCGCCATGGTCTGGCTAGTAATGGTGGACATGCAGCAGCTACAGCAGTACATTCGGCAGCTGGAGAGCAGGTTGGCAGCTATTGAGAGCTCCACCTCAGCTGCGAATGCTACTATGACCGCTGCCCAGACAGTCGCAGAGGCTGTCTCGCGTGTGCCCACATCCACGCCTGTGCCGACAATGTCCCGCCTCCCGTTGCCCGATAAATTCTCTGGTGACAGCGCCACCTGCAGGGGTTTCGTGAGCCAGTGCTCTATTCAGCTTGAGTTACTGGCCACGCAATTTCCTACAGAGCGGGCGAAAGTGGGGTTTATCATCTCCCTCTTGCCGGGGAGGGCATTGTGGGAGCGTGGTGACCCTGTGGGTCTGAGCGCTGCTCAGTTCCTTACCTCTCTAAAACAGGTCTTTTTGGGACCATGCGTCACTCACAACACCTCTCTCCAGTTATTAGCTTTAACACAGGGCTCCCTCTCTGTTAGCCATTACGCCGTCCATTTTCGGACACTGGCTTCCGAGTTGGAGTGGCCTGATAAGGCACTCGTCCCTGTGTTCTGGAGGGGTTTGACGGGGCATGTCAAAGATGCCTTAGCTACCAGGGAGGTCCCTGTAACTCTGGAGGAGCTTATTGCTATCTCCACCCGCATTGATCTCCGTTATACGGAGTGCGGGTTGGAGCGAGCTCAATCCAGACAGGTTAGGTTGGCTCCAACCTTCTCTGTACCTCTTGTACCCACGGAGGTGTCTCGCATCGGCTCCAAGCTGAGTCCGGCGCAAAGCTTCACACGCTGTTACCAATGTCGACAGTTTGGTCATCCGGCTAACAGGTGCCCGCAACGCTCGAAAAAACGAGCAAGTACCATGGTAGTAGGTGAGGGGCTACCTGATATGAAACCCTTTTCCCCCAAACCAATATTCCGAGGGACGTTAGATAGCGGTGCTTCCACCTGGGAGGTAGATGTCACGGTGGACTCCGGGGCAGAAGGAAACTTCATGTCCTCGTCCTTTGCCCAAAAACACACTATTCCGCTGGTACTACTGCCCCGTCCCTTGACCATCAGGGTGGTTGACGGTGCGCCTTTACCATCTCAGGTTACACACCAGACAGCACCTCTTGGTTTCTCAATCTCACCCTCTTATCACTAGACGTTGTCCCTGTTCATTTTGCCAGATGGCATCGACCAGGTGCTTCTCGGACTTCCGTGGCTCCATTACCATTCCCCTCATATAGATTGGTCTTCGGGGAGTATACTGGGTTGGAGCAAGGACTGTGAGGGAAGGTGCATGAGGGACAGTGTTCAAGTAGCATCCACGGAGGTGCCCGCGGATCTTTCCACGCTCCCTGGACACTACCGGCAGTACGCGGACGTCTTCTCCAAAAAATCAGCGGAGACGCTTCTGCCACACCGTCCTTACGATTGCCCGATAGACCTATTGCCAGGCGCGGAGCCTTCTAGAGGTTGCGTGTACCCTCTATCTCTCCCGGAGAGAGAGGCCATGTCACAATATATCTTGGAGAATCTGGCAAGAAGGTTTATCAGAAAATCGGTGTCGCCAGCTGGTGCAGGGTTCTTCTTCGTGCAGAAGAACAGTGGGGAGTTGCTCCCCTGCATTGACTAGAGAGGTCTCAACGCCATTACCGTAAAAAACAAATACCCTCTTCCTTTAATCTCTGACTTGTTTGACAGGTTGCGAGGGGCCTGGATCTTTACGAAATTTGATCTACGGGGGGCGTACAACCTCATCCGCATACGCGAAGGAGACGAGTGGAAGACAGCCTTTAATACCAGGGATGGCCACTATGAGTATCTGGTCATGCCCTTCGGCCTCTGTAATGTGCCTGCTGTCTTCCAGGACTTCGTAAATGATGTCTTTCACGATATGCTCTCTACCTCGGTGGTGGTCTATCTGGATGACATCCTCATCTTTTCTCCAGATGTGGCTTCTCACCGGAGAGACGTCTGCAAGGTCTTCGACCGTTTGCGGGCGAATGCTCTCTTTGCCCAACTGGAGAAGTGCCAGTTTGAGCAGGAGTCCTTGCCGTTCCTGGGCTATATCATCTCGGCCCAGGGGTTGGCTATGGATCCTGCCAAATTGCAAGCGGTGATGGACTGGCAGGAGCCCCATTCTCTAAAAGCGATGCAGCGCTTTTTGGGGTTCGTTAACTATTACCGCCAGTTCATTCCCCACTTCTCCACACTGGTAGCTCCTTTGGTCGCTCTCACCAAGAAAGGAGCCAATCCAAAGGTTTGGTCAGAGCAGGTCTCCACGGCCTTTTCGTCTCTGAAAACCCATTTTGCTGGTGCTCCCATCCTCCACCGTCCCGATGTGGATAAACCCTTTATCCTAGAGGTAGATGCCTCGTCTGTTGGTGCAGGAGCAGTCCTTTTCCAGAAGGATGCTCAAGGTCAGAAGCATCCCTGCTTCTTCTTTTTCTCAAAGAACTTCTCACCGGCGGAGAGAAACTACTCCATCGGGGACAGGGAGTTGCTGGCCATGAAATTGGCCTTTTCTGAGTGGAGACATCTCCTGGAGGGAGCCCGGTTTCCCTTCCAGGTGTACACTAACCATAAAAACCTTGTCTATTTGCAAACGGCCCAGCGCTTGAACTCTCGTCAAGCTAGGTGTTCGCTCTTCTTCTCCCGCTTCCGCTTCACCTTGCATTACCTGTCTGGAGAGAAGAACGTCCGTGCGGATGCTCTTTCTCGCTCAGTGGTCTCAGCGGAGGAAGAGGAGGCTGAGCCTCGGCTAATTGTCCCCACGGAGAGCCTGAGGACGGTGGCTACGGTCGCTCTTGAGGCAGTTCCGCCGGGCAAGACCTTTGTCCCTCCTCGCCTGCGGCCGGAGGTCCTCGCGTGGGCACATGCGTCCAGGGTGGGTGGTCACTTTGGCATTAAGCAGACCACAGAACTCCTGACAAGGTCATATTGGTGGACGCACATGGCTCGGGACACTACATTCAAGCATGCGTCTCTTGTGCTCGGAACAGGTCCTCTAGGCAGAGGCCAGCTGGGTTACTGTATCCCTTGCTGGTGGCAGACAGACCCTGGGAGATGGTCGGCATTGACTTTGTGGTCGGCCTGCCCAAATCTGGTGGCAGCACGGTAATCTGGGTGGTCACCGATCATTTTTCTAAAATGGTGCATCTGGTGCCACTCACGCGGCTGCCTTCCGCTCGTGGTCTCGCCGCACTGTTCATAAAGCACGTACTTCGTTTGCACGGTATGCCAGACAAAATAGTCAGTGACCGAGGTCCCCAGTTTGCGTCTCGATTTTGCAGGGAGCTCTGAAGTCTACTCAGTATCGAGCTCAATTTGTCCTCCGCATATCATCCCTGTTAGGAACGGCGGAACGCACTAAATAAAAATAAATAATAAAGTGCGTTCAACGCTCTGGGTCCCCCGTGCAGTAGATGTAAACACTGCTGCTAAGTAGTGACAGACGAGCAATATGGCGGAAATGCGCACGCGGCTTGAACGTCACCCAAGTGTGTGCTAAGCAATCTCTGTTTGCTCACAGAGATGTCAGCAGAGGTAAACACAAAAGGCTGAGCCTGTTAGTGTCACAGGTCTCAGGTAAATGCACACATGGTATCTGGTCACAGGAGAAGGACCCAAGACAGAGGAGCTGCGTCCTTCTAGACCTACCGTGTGTGCGGCGTCGCTACTGCGGACACCAAAGAGGGCTGCAACTGCAGCGCGGCGTAGGACACTGCCGCTGGTCGACAAAGCAAGGAAGCTGGCGCAATGTCGGACGCTAGTACTGTGGATGATGCTGTAGTGGCTTGAGGCTTGCCACGCGCTGGCGCTGACTCTAATCTAAGTCCCTGTACACATTCGTAATATCAGAAGGAGGGGATCTTAAAGAGTCATTCGCAGGTTCATACATCCATCATCATTCACACAGTAGCAACTAGATACTATACTAGTGCATGGCCAAACGGTCATGCGCGCTTTTTATAGCCGGGACCTTCCGGAAGCTTCCAGATCTCCGAGATGAACCAATGAGATCTGGAGCAGGACCTGGGCACATGACTCCCGATCTCCAATGGGAGATTGTCTCGTGAGCATGCCCAGTAGGAGAACAGAGGGACTTAAGGTACTGTCACACTAAGCGATATCGCTAGCAATATCGCTATAACTTGTGACGTTATAGCGACATTGCTAGCGACATCGCTGTGTCTGATACTTACCTACGACCGGCTCCCCCACTGGTTATCGCTGATCGCGCAAGAACGTCCAGGACTGTTTCTCGTCGTCAGCTTCCTGCGGCGCTTCCTGTGGAGAGACGAGCGACGAGCGTGGAGCTGGGCGGGAGAACGCAGGATCGCCTAGTGTGACAGGTAAGTGACTTCCCCTGACGAAGCTGCAGGTTAGCAGCGACACGCGTTGGGTTCTGTGGGCAGTGTGAGTATGCTTAGGTAATTTTCATGTGATCCAGCAACTGCCTTCCCTCATCTATGGACTTGCATGGTAATCATTTGGATTGTTTACATACCTGCAAGTGACTATTAGACTGATCGGACTTCATTTCTGCAAATTGTCCATATGTTTATACTAAACAATTTATGCATATTATATGGTGATAGAGGGCATTGTTGTGAATGCATTTTTTTGAAACACTTATTTATATAAAACATTTCTTCCTTTGTATACTGCATGTGTTCTCCACCTGCCCATTTTTGTTTCATTTGTGGTTTTTAATTGTTTTTATTGTACACTTGGATCTCTCTGGCTATTGTATGTCAATAAAAGCCTTTTTTCACATGGACATTCTGCTGTTGCGTGCATGTTATCCTGTGTCTCTTTTCTCCCTTTTTTTCATTTGATGTACTTGGCACAGTGTTGCACCCAGTTATCATATTCATGTTATATTTTCCGTGGTGCCCACCTATATACATATATAAGGTAAGTACCGACCCCCGTTCCCAGCGATGTCGCTGGTGAGATCTGCCTGTGTGGCAGCTCACTAGTGACCACTTATCGATGTACCAGCGATCCTGACTGTGTCATATCGCTGGTCGGGATCGCTGGTACATTGCTAAGTGTGACAGTACCTTTAGTCTCTGGAGCGATCTGCTGCAAAGTAATCTCCTCTGCGGCAGATAGACAGCAGGAGACCGCAGAATGTGAGGCTCTGGATTCCTGCAGAGCAGATGCAGAAACCTGACGGCTAACAATCCCGAGACAAATGGGTTGGTTGAGAGAGCCATTCAAACTCTGGTCACATACCTGCGACATTTTGTCTCTGCCAGGCAGGATGACCGGGCATCCTTACTACCATGAGATGAATTTGCCCTGAATAACGCAGTGGCTGATTCCACTGGTCAGACGCCGTTCCTTCTCAATTATGGCCAGCATCCCCGCGTCCCTATCCCGATGCCAGTGTCTTCCATTGATTCCAGGGTGGCAGACTGGGCAGTGGAGGCTCGCGACATTTGGGATCGCACCCAGTATGCTATTCGAGCCTCTAAAGAGAGAATGAGAGCGTCAGCTGACACATCGGCGTCCCGCTCGAACTTTTGCCCCTGGCGACTTGGTGTGGCTCTCTGCATGTAATATCAAGCTGCGGGCCGAGTCCTCCAAGTTCGCTCTGCGATACATTGGTCCCTTCAAAGTCCTCGAACGCATCAGCTCAGTGGTCTACCGTCTGGCTCTTCCACCACACTTGGCCATCTCTGACGTCATCCACGAGTCCCTTCTCAAGCCTGTTCACATGGCTCGGTTTCCCGAGTCATCTGCCGGGACATCAGACCTCTCCTCAGATGAGTTTGAGGTTAACGCCATTGTGGGACGCAGGATTGTGCGTGGCAAAAAAATTTATTTGGTGGACTGGAAGGGTCATGGTCCTGAGGCCCGGACCTGGGAGCCAGTGGAGAACATCAATGCTCCGCTCCTGATCGCGGCGTTTGAGCATACCGGGGCTCAGAGGGGAGGGGGCCCTAGGAGGGGGGGTAATGTAAGGCCTGTTTCACACTTCCGTTTTTTCAAATCCGTCAAAATCCGTTGGTTTCCGTAAAAAAACGGAAATTTTTTTGCAGGATCCGTTTTTTTGGTCCCATAGACTTCCATTAGTGGTTACCGCGGATCCGTCAAAAAAACGGATCCTTTTTTTTAAAACGGATCCGTTTGCATCAGTTTCCGTCAAAAAAACGGAAACGGATCCGTTTGGCGGACACAAAAACGGAAGTGTGAAACAGGCCTAAGGCATCGGGTTCCTGCAGCTGCACGGCGGGAATCCAGAGCCTTGAATCCAGCAGTCTCCCATTCTTCTCCGACTGCTCAGGAGCCAGCACAGCAATCTCGGCGTCTCAGACGCTCTGCTCAGACCAGCTCTGCAGGACTGGTTGCTACTGCCACCTCTGGGTCAGCAATAGGAGCGCAGTCTCTCCTGCAGCAAGCCACTTCAGTGGCTAAGTCCTCTCATCACGCTACTGGGCATGCTCACGAGATGATCTCCCTTTGGAGATGGGGAGTCACGTGCTCAGGTCCTTCTCCTGATCTTATTGGTCCATCCTAGAGATCTGGAAGGTCCCGCACAGCTATAAAAGGTCCACATGGCCGCTCGGCCATGCGCTAGTATAGACTATACTTGCTACTGCGTGAATGATGATGGATGCATGTACCTGCGAATGACTCATTAAGATCCCCTCCCTCTGATATTACGTGTGTGGACAGGGACTTAGTCTTAGAGTCAGCGCCAGTCAGTGGCACACTTCAGGCCACATTGCACATCTACACAGTACTAGCGTCCGACAGTGCGCCCCCTCTTGGGCATTGTCGTACAGTGGCTGGTTCAGTCATCACGCTGCAGTCAGCAGCACTTGGGGCGTCCACGGTAGCGACGCCGCACGCACGGAAGGTCTAGACGGACACCGACCCTGTGTCTTTGGCCCGAGTCCTGTGACCATATACCGTGCGGCACACCGCTGAGACCTGTGAGGTCAACAGGCTCAGCATTTATGTTTATGCCTTAAGGCGCCTCTGTGAACATAAGAGAGTACGTCCAGTGCACACCGGGTGACGTTCAACCCGTGTGCGATTTACTTCCATATTGCGCATCTGCCATTATATAGCAGCATTTTAACACCTCTGCACTGTGGACCCCGGGCGGCGAACGTACTTTCTATTATTTTATATTTAGTGCGTTCCGCAGTCCCTAACAGTTTGAGTTGGTAAATTTACTGTTTTTAAGTAGTTATTAGTTAATTCAGAGTTCTTTTTCGAGAGTTTTGGATCCTCTTTTTTGCGGTTATAGAAGTTTGATCAGAATGATCTAAATATATTAGCAATGTCATCTGTTTTGTGGTGCATGCTAGATTTATTTGCTTTCTGATCATGTTTGCTAGGTTTTCGCTGCATTTGTTTGCACAAATGTAGAATTTAAACCTAGAGTAATGCATATATTTTTCTGATTTTTATTTTAACAAGTTTTTTTTCCTTCTTTTTTTCCTAGAGCCAAGTTCTATGAGAAGGCCTCTAAGCACCTCTTTGTGTGCCTCACAAATAATAGAATCGCAGGCATCTTCAAGACAGTTTTCTATTAAGTAGTTTTTGATACTCACATATTTCTGTTACTCGATTTTGTAAATTAGATTATTTAGCTTGCAATTGAAAGGACATTTCTTTTGTTTAATGTAATATTTAGAAATAATGGAGCATGGTCTGAATATATTATAGTGTGATAAGTGATTTTCTTTACTTGACTCAGTAATTAATGGGGTATGAATAAGTAGTCTATTCTTGAATATGTTTTAGGTACTGTAGAAAAAAAATTATCTTTAGTTGATGTATCTGAAATTTTCCAAGTGTCTACCAAGAGTAGTTCAGTCAGGGATTTTTTGATGAATCTGAGTGTTTTCTGTGGTACCAATGAGTGTCCATTGGAGGTATCCAGGGGAGGGTGCAATGGTATATTGAAATCTCTCCCTAGTATTGTTATTCCTTTAGTGAAATTATTTAAGATTTTTTTAAAGAAAGTAAGTTGGTTCACATTTGGGGCATATATGTTTGTCAATGTATACACTGTACTGTATTGTATTGTAAACCATTCATTTCAGAAAAATAAATCCTCAGTCTTCATCGTGTATAATATCTTTTAAAGTGAAAGGGAGTTTTTTGTTTATGACAACGGAAACTAGTTTATTTTTTTTTAGCCGGTGAGGTGAAGTTGTACAATTTAGTATATGTCTTGTTTTCAGTTATGGGGGTGTATGTTTTTTTTAAAATGAGTCTGAATGAGTGAGAAAAGCTATATCAATTTAGTTTTTTTCTAGGTATCACAAAATTTGTGTTCTCTTCTGTGGGATGTTTATACCTTTTACGTTAAAAGTTACGGTGTATAAGTTGGCCATATTATGGATTTATGGGCACAGGTTTTTTGTTAGGGGGTTTTCAATAGGACTTTGGATAGGTACAAAATGGATTTGAGTCGTTTTGATTAAGATGGAAAGGATGAACAAATTTTTTCTGAGGTATGTGGATATCTTTAACTAGGGTTTTCAGTTTGCAGCTGGTTGGTAAAAGAGAAGCTGGTGCTATTTCCAACCAGGAATCACGGCAAAATATGATCAACAGATCCGTGGGGGGCATAGACCTGCAAATTAGAAATAGATAGTGGTAGCGGTGTAGAAGTGTGGGTGTTGTCCCACAGAAAAAGTCTTAAATACTAAAGAGATAATACAGAATGAAGATGCTGAAGTCTTTTCCCTTGTTGAGCCAGCTTCATGTGTTGAGAAGGCTCATACTTCCTCTCCTTTGTTGTATCTATTTGGCATTTTGTTGGAGTCAGTGTTCAATCTTCTAATTTTCCTGGGCTTATTTAGTGTAGCCATCTTCCACTTCTCAAATTTGGGCTAAGGTGGAAGTCAGAGAAGATCTTCCGCTGATGTCCAATCTGGGATTTGAAGCTGAGAAAGGTCCAGTTTGTTGAGGACAAAGGGTAAATCATCCGGGGTTTTGATAATTAGGGTTTTACTGTCAAAGGATAGAGCAAGTCCAAACAGGAATGTGGTGGGCCACTGAGGAGGCCCCAGATGTTGCAGAAGGGCCAGCTAGGGCATGTAGTCCCACTGGCAGCAGAAAATGATGGCATGGTAGCTGAAGTGGGTCACTGGACCCCTAAACACTTCCCATGTGTCCACAATTGTCAATAGCAGGAGGTGGCACTTGTGGATGGTATAGGACCCCCGGGGCACTCCTGTAGCAGTGGGGTCTAGGTGCAGGTTTGGAGCGCCCATGGTTTTTATGCAATCTCAAACAGCCGGACACGAAGGTGAACTTGTAAACATAACAATTTTACTGAAAGAGGTAACAGGGCACAGTATCTTTCCTAAAGGAAATGTTAACAGTATATTGTGCATAGGAAAGTAATTGTTCTCTCCTCATGAGACAAGCGAGGTGATGGCCTCTCAGGGTGGCTGGAGCAGAATTCTCTTCACTTGCTATTAGAGGAAATGCTATGCGCAGTCCAAGAAATATTACACTGATGGAGTGACTTTCACAGATTGGCTCTCCGTAGAAACACACTAAAGTGTAGAAGTACTCACAATTTTGAGCCTACCGTTCCCTTTTACAGGGGGTAGGTTAAAGAAAGTCAGTGGCATGGCAGCCACGTGAATCTGGTCCTGGCTAGAAGCAAACAGGATAACCAGCTTGCAGAAAGCACATGTGCAGCTTTCTCTCTACTAACTGGAAGAGGCTTCACATCTTTGTGGAGGAGATTATGTAGAGAAAGATGTTCCCCCAGCATGGACTGGCACTTAGAAGGAATAAAAAACATTCCTGTGTGAGGCAGTGACCGGGATCATATGTGAGGGTCGCTATGCGTCCCCCAGGATGCCCTGTCACGGGCCTTCAGTATGGTGACAAATATTCAACCCCACAAGTTTGAACAGGAAGGGGTATATGAGGCAGTAACCAGTGTCATATGCGAGGGTCGCCATGTGTCCCCAAGGATGTGTAAAGAAGCATATTGAGGCAGCAGGAGTGCATTGCAGTCACAGGTATAGCTGTAACTGCAATGCAGAATAAAAGTGAGTGTTGGTCTTGGGCAAGCTATTTGTTCAAGGCAGATTTAGGAAATCCTGCCATGGGCTTTTATTTTTGAAACGGACTACAGAAAGATAGTGGGGTGGTCTGTCTCCTCCTCCGGTGAGGCTTTCCATGTGGCCTACAGCCACAGGTTGATAGTAAAAACCCCTGCAACAGAGGGTTGGGTGTATCAGTGTGGAGTTTGCAAGATGCAGAGCAGAAGGCTCTGCAAAAACTACATAGAGCCAAGCGGAGCGAACTCCTGGCACCCCGCAGCGTAATACGGTAGTGCAGTCGCCCTCAGCAACCGGACGCTTTTATGGACTGTCTTGTTTCCTGCAATCTGGAGGAAACCGTTTGTTTTGTTTGCAAGTTTTGGACATTAAAACTACATTTACTTTGAACTTTCCTGGGTCACTGCCTCATCATTGCACAGTGAGGACACCGCTGCACTACACCTGTTAGTGATGCCAAAAATTATGGTGGGCCACTGGAGAGGAGCCACATGTTGCAGAATGGCCAGCTGAGGCATGTAGTCCCATTGGCAGAATATAATGTGTCAGTGTGGAGTTTGCAAGATGCAGAGCAGAAGGCTCTGCAAAAGCTTAGCCTGTTAGTGGGAACACAGAGCCAAGCGGAGCGAACTCCTGGCACCCCGCAGCGTAATACGGTAGTGCAGTCGCCCTCAGCAACCAGACACTTTTATGGACTGTCTTGTTTCCTGCAATCTGGAGGAAACCATTTGTTTTGTTTGTAAGTTTTGGACATTAAAACTAGTTACTTTGAACTTTCCTGGGTCACTGCCTCATTACTGCACAGTGAGGACACAACTGCACTACACCTGTTAGTGATGCCAAAAATTATGGTGGGCCACTGAAGAGGAGCCACATGTTGCAGAATGGCCAGCTGAGGCATGTAGTCCCATTGGCAGCATATAATGATGTCACGGTAGCTGAAGTGGGTCGCTGGACCCCTCAACACTTCCCTCGTGTCCACAATTGCCAATGTTGAGAAATGACACTTGTGGATGGTATAGGGCCCCCGGGGCACTCCTGTAGCGGCGGTGTCTGGGTGTAGGTTTTGGAGCGCCCGTAGTGTTTGTGAAATGTGAAGCAGCCAGGCACGCAGGTGAACTTGTAAACATAACAATTTTACTGAAAGAGGTAACAAGGTATAGTCTCTCTCTTAGCAAAGTTCACATTAATTGTTCTTTCCTCATGAGACAAGCGAGGTGATAGCCTTTCAGGGCGGCTGGAGCACAGTTGTCTTCACTTGCTATTAGAGGAAATGCTATGCACAGTCCAAGAAATATTTCATGATGGAAGTACCTTCACAGATTGGCTCTCCGTGGAAACACACTAAAGTGTGGAAGTACTCACAGTTTTGAGCCTACCGTTCCCTTTTACAGGGGGTAGGTTAAACAAAGTCAGTGGCGTGGCAGCCACGTGAATTTGGTCCTGGCTAGAAGCAAACTGGATCACTAGCTTGCAGGACATCACATGTGCAGCTTTATCTCTCTTGACTGTGGATGAGGCTTCACTCCTTTGTGGAGGAGATCATGTGGAGAAAGATGTTCCCCCAGCATGGACTGACATGGAGAAAAAAAAACAACAGTCCTGGTAGCAGTAGTGTCTGCTTCCTCTGCCTTCCTTAGACAGCTTGAACTGCCCCGCACTGGTTTGCACCAGTGTTTAGGAAGTGTGAGAGCCCCGAGCTGCCGTTTCTATGGCAACTTGTTTTGAGAACAATTATTTAACTGTTATATACACACATTGGCCAGTAGATGGCAGCAAAGCACATTTATGAATCGTCGTTATGCAATGCAATGTATTACAGCTCCTAACTCACAGTGCCCAAACTGATTCTGACACACTGGGACAAAACTACTGTCACACAAGAACTGTTTCATTCAGCACCTGTAGTACGGGTACCGGGATATCACAGGAACATTCATTTATAGATTGTTTTTATCTCTGAGAATTTTCATCAAGGGTTGGATGCCTTCTAAGGTCGTGGGTCAATTTTGAGAGGGCTTGGAGGATTTGGATATCATTTTCTTCATATTAAATCTTAATGGGGAAAGCCCAAGCAAAATGCTTGTGGCCTGGTGGCATTCTGTACTACATGGGGACTATGGGTAAGATTTAAAGGAGCCACATTATCTTGATTTTAATGTATCCTTAAAGTGGTATACACACCCTTATTTATAACTGAGCCCTTTTGCCATTAATATGATATTCTCCTTTTATTATGAAACAATAAGAAATTGTATATATGGGCATTTGAGGTTCATTTAAGTGGATGCTTGCAGTAAGATGTTACTGATTATATGACCACTAGCACTTTATGCAATTTCTGGTTATCATTTGTCTTCCCACCCACTAAAGACTATATTGTGGACAGTATGTTCTTTATACCTGTGTCAAACTAACAACTTTTTCGGTACTATGTATTTTGATGTAGAGTTGTGCTCAAAAGTTTAAATACCCCACCAGAATTTTTGCTTTCTTGGTCTTTTTTCATAGAATATGAATGATAGCACCAAAACTTTTTCTCTACTCATGGTTAGTAGTTGGGTGAAGTCATTTATTGTTAAACTACTGTGTTTTCTCTTTTTAAATCATAATGACAACCCAAAACATCCAAATGACCCTGATTAAAAGTTTACATACCCTGGTGATTTTGGCCTGATAGCATGCACAGAAGTTGGCACAAATGGGTTTGACTGGCTACTAAAGGAAACATCCTCACCTGTAACCTGTTTGCTTGTAATCAGTGTGTGTGCATAAAAGCTAATTGAGTTTCAGAGATCTAGATAGACTCTTGCATCTTTCATCCAGCCACTGACATTTTTGGATTGTGAGTCATGAAGAAAGCAAAAGAATTGTCAACGGATCTATGGGAAAAGGTAGTTGAACTGTATAAAACAGGAAAGGGATAAAGATATCCAAGGAATTGATAATGCCAGTCAGCAGCGTTCAAACTGTGATTAACAAGTGGAAAATCAGGGGCTCTGTAAAAACAAAACCACTCTCAGGTAGACCAACAAAAATTTTGTCGACAACTGCCAGGAAAATAGTTCGGGATGCAAAGAAAAACCCAAAAATTACATTAGCTGAAATACTAGACTCTCTGAAAACTAGCGGTGTGGTTGTTTCAAGATGCACAATAAGGAGCTGCTTGAAGAAAAATGGGCTGCATGGTCGAGTCACCAGAAGAAAGCCATTACTGGGCAAATGCCACAAAGTATCTTGCCTAAAATGTGCAAAACAGCATAGAGAGAAGCCTTAAAACTTTTGGAACAAGGTAATTTGGAGTGATGAGACCAAAATTGAACTTGGCCACAACCATAAACATTACATGATGAAAGGAACACCTTTCCTACTGTAAAGCACGGAGGTGGATCGCTGATGTTTCAGGGATGTCTGAGCTTCAAAGGCATAGGAAACTTGGTCAAAGTTGAAGAAAGATGAATGCAGCACGTTATCAGCAAATACTGGAGAAAAATTTGCGATTATCAGCCCGGAAGCTGCGCATAGGACGTACCTGGATTTTCCAACATGACAACAATCCAGAACACAAGCCCAAGTTGACCAGTCATCAGCTACAGCAGAACAGAGAGAAGGTTCTGGAGTGGCCATCTCTGTCTCCTGACCTCAATATCATTGAGCCAATCTGGAAAGATCTCAAGCGCGCAGTTCATGCTAGACAGCCGAGGAATTTATAGGAACTGGAGGCTTTTTGTCAAGAAAAGTGAGCAGCTTTGCCATCTGAGAAAATAAAGAACCTCATCCACAACTACTACAAAAGACTTCAAGCTGTCATTGATGTTAGAGGGACAATTAAGAAATGGGGTATGTACATTTTTGATCAGGGTTATTTGGATGTTTTGGGTTGTCATTATGATTTAAAAAGAGAAAACACAGTAGTTTGACAATAAATGGCTTCACCCATGTCTTTTTTGGATGCAGTTCAAATGAGAGTGTCCTTAATGCATGATGTTGGCCCTTTTTAATCTTGGACATAGGGTTTTATTTATTGCTTTACAATGTACTCTGTTCTGTTGATTCTCTTGTCAATCTTAGTGGTATGTCAGGCTTTGTGGTAAATTTCCACTTTGACTTTGAAGCCCTGTAGACAGAAGAGTACATATCTTGGTTTGTCTGGATTTATGTTCTTTGGTCGGTTTACTCTGTGGCCTCTTTCCAAGCCTATATTGTTTGTGTCTTCTTTTCCTAGCAGATCATCAAATACTCGGGTGAGAGTTATTGAAATGTCTTTGTCCGGGATTGTTTCCAGTAGTCCTCTAATTCATTGAAATCTTCAGCAATTTTCTAGGTCGTCTATGTGGACTTTTGAAGAAACATTTATTTTTGTCTATCGATTTTGATTTCTGTTACCCTTTCAGAGTGTTTAGAGATTTGGTCACAGGTGTCTTCCAATGTTTGTAGTCTTGTGTGAACCTGCATAACATCATTTTTGAGATTGGCTATTTCTGCCTTGACAGTTTAAGTTCTCTAAAGAGGCTCCTTATGCAGACTTTTAAGGGTAGGACATTTATATAATGTTTAAGTTTTGTTCCTTCTTGTGTAGAATCATCCTCTTCGCTGTCAGAACAATGAGCTAGAGAGGAGGAACTCTGCTTGTGCGGTTGTGAAGGATTGCTCAGTCTGCTAGTTTGTGAATCAAGGGGTAGTTGTTTCCTGGGTCTTTCTCTTTCTTGGCTTTTCTTGGGAATATTTGTGGTCTTGATTATCTCTTCAGCTTGAGATTTGGTAGTTTTTCCCATCGTTGAATCTGGTCTCGATATAACTTTATTGGGAGAAAGCGATAGGATTAAGTTATTTAAGTGGTATACATGGCTGTTTTAATAACTTCACTTAACAGTGGTTTTTATCACATTCAAATATGCATATCTTGTATATATCACTGTCTCAGGAGTTGAGAGTAATTGTTCCAGATGTTGAGTGGAATTTTATGGATATTATTGTAGGGAAGGAGTAGAGGTTTTTTTAATTTAAGGATGTGTAAGAAAATGTAGATAAATCAGTAGTTGGACTTGTAGTACTACTGTTGGTCAGTAGATGGCAGCAAAGTCTTGTTTATGTATATTATAGCAACATTAGGATTAGATGGAGGTTAATAACCCTTCAAGCCCCAATGGCTTATTAGAGATGGCAAGTACTGATAGGATCAGAGATGGTAAGGAGACTAAATTAACATTCTTCTCTCTTTTTTGTTTAGTTCTCTTTTATCCTTCCACTTGTATGGTTTTTCCTGCTTTCCTTATTCTTTTTCTCTCCCCTCTTCTTATCTATATTTTTCATTCACTTTGTTTTATCCCGTCTTTTGCTCTCAGCCTCCTTCCTCTTTTCCCCTCATTTGTCTTTTTCTCCCCTCTCGTCTTGTTCTTATATGGAGAAAAGCCCCAAGGATGAGTGAGATCTCCCAGGACCCTCTCTCAGCTGCTCCAAGTGCCCGGCTCTCACACCAGATTGCAGCACTCCGAGATGGCATTGGGAGAAGAGAAGAGTGGTTGGGGGGCGTCGGAGCAGCAGCACAGGTAACTTTAACGCTTTGACTGAGGTAGCTGGAGGGAGTAGTTTTGCTGGCTGGTATGCGCAGCAAGAGTGGAAACCCTGGATCACAGTAAGCCGGAAAGCAGGATCCTGTTGGTCCCTGAGGGGAGGAGAAATAATGGCGCGCAGGAGAGGCCCGCTTTATTACACCCAGAGCTGAGTGTGGTCTCACTATTCAAACGCTTTGGAGGAGAGGGGGTGAGTAAGCAGCCAGAAGTGGGGAGCCTGGAAACTGCATGAGGCGTCTGCAGTTCTTCCTATATTTACGGG
This sequence comes from Dendrobates tinctorius, assembly GCF_039654945.1. Classification (NCBI taxonomy): domain Eukaryota; kingdom Metazoa; phylum Chordata; class Amphibia; order Anura; family Dendrobatidae; genus Dendrobates; species Dendrobates tinctorius. The sequence continues at coordinate 4,167,417 of NW_027361679.1, forward strand.
ATCCTAACGTCTCCCTGGTCTCGTCTCTGGAGCTTGGAGGGAAGATGGCATCCGCGTTCTCTTTGTGGGTCCCACTTGTTCAGCTCCATGAGAGTCTGTGGGGCCGGCAGAGTCTTTTCTGAAATCCGAGAGTCCCCCAGTTGACTTTGTGGTGTTCCAGCTAGAATATGAGTAGTTTAAGGACATGAAGATCTGTAGGTCCTCTATTATGAATGGGTCACCGAGGAGAAAAAAGCAAAACAAGCTAAGTCACAGAAAACCAGAGAGGTTGGTAACTATGCAGTTTGCAGATCCCTGATCTTACCACACAACTAGCAGCAGCCGTGGAGTGTACCTACGATGATTCTAGACACTTCGTCACAGCCGGAGGACTAAATAAGCCTCAAGCATGAAAAGGGGAAAACTAACTGCCCCAGAGCAGACCCCAAAGGAATAGATAGCCCCCACACATGTATTGACGGTGAAACAAGACGAAAGCACAAACACAGGCCGGAAAATAGGCTGAGCAAACGATGGGTGTGACGAACGGCCCACCGCCGTTCGTCCAAATACCGAGGCGACTGACGGGGGTCCCGCTGCCACCAAAACGCGACGGACAGTGGACCCTGTGTCACCACTATGTCACAGTCCCACCACTGACACGGGTGTATCAGCGGACGGAGGGACGAGACACAATGCCGGCACACGGCTATCACAGGCCCAGTTGGGGCTTATCTTAGTTATCCCACCACTGGCACCATGTGACAAAAATATCCAGCAAGCTAATCTCGCTCTACAATTTGGCGCAGGGGGAGTTTAATTTGGATGCCCCACCACTGCTATCAATCTTCCAAGTACTGCGGGGATTTATGTATATCCCACTTTCTCAGTTCCACTTTGGAACTCGCAGCTCTCCGGCGCCCCCCTTACCCTCAGGTCAGTCAGGGAACTGCACCTAGGATAATTAGTCACCGGACGGGCTGCCTGTTGTGAACCGGCAATTAGGCTTCTGCAGTAAGGGAATTATCAATGCTGTGGCCGCAGCCACTCATTCAGCAATATAAGACCCTTCTGTACTGCCAGCAAGCCGCAATAGCCGTACACAACGCGCTGCCACCAGTCACTTAATTCACAGTGTTAAATTAAGAGGGTCCGTGGCAAACCCCTTGAATTAGTAGCGATTATCTATCAAAGGCGTATAGTTCGATTCTTAGAGCATGGAGATAGGCTAAATATTAAATCATTTATTTTCCGAAAGAGGACAGTGATTACAGATAAAAGTTGCTATAAAGTTGAGACATAAAGTATGTACAGTACAAATATAAAATAAAGGATGGATGAACATAGAAAGTACACTCACGGTTGTTCATGGCTCTTTAGGCAAAACCATGCGCCGGAGAAAGAAGGCGGAGCCACACATCTCCACTCATCTGGAGTTCTTGTCAGCACAAGGATTGGAGCTCTTCTGAGCTGGTTTTGCCCAGGGAATGCCTTATAGACTTTTCTATGTGACATCACGGAGAGGTGCATTCTGGGTTAATCCCACCTCTTTCATCCCAGTTATAATTTGGCTACAAAACTTAGATTAGCTATAACTTTATGGGAGAAGCTGGTATGGACTCATCAGTGGTATCATGTTTCCCAGCGTAATGAGCCCATCAAGAAAACATCAAACATCTATACGATATGACCGTCCATTTGGGAGCAAATCATATCTCAGGTTCTGGACATGGTAGAACTGCGGAAGTGACACTGTAGCGGAGCTGGGACCGCTCTGATCACAAAAATATGATTTTTATATTTCTGCTGTGTATGGTGTTCGCGGGACAATCCCTTATAGTTTTATCAAAAACTCCTGGCTTCAGACAAAGAGGTTTTTCCCTCTCTTTTTTTTCTCAGCTGTGGAGAGGAACCAAATGGTTGTAACAGCAGGGGGTCTCCTATTACTAGTGCGAACACAGGCTGTAGAGGAGGGGGGTGGCACTGCTCTGTGTGTGTGAAGGGAGGAGGGGTGAAGCTGCAGAGCTAGCAGCCTGCATTGTCATATGTGCTGGATCTTTCTGGAAAGTTACAACAGAAAACATCATATTTTTGTAGATAAAACCCCGTACCTCACAGACATTGTATATCACAATGGGGCCCAAACTAACTAGAAAGGAAAGAAAAGACAGTCTGCAACCTACAAAAAACCCTACAAAAATAATGTTCAACACTTCTGATAGCAAAATTAACCCTGAAGTCACTAGACTTCTCCCACTATATCAGCACTCTGAAATATTCTGAGACAGAGCAAAAAGAGACCAAACTAGTAAGGGACAAAAAGCAAATTGGCAAAATACTGATAAATAAGAGTGGAAATTCAGCACAGCCCCCAGCCAGGGCTGGCTGGCCACACAAAAAAAACTGAATAGACCAACAAAATCAAGTGTGAACATACATTAGCAGAAAAACTTAGCTTTAGATGACTGGAACAGAGCTGAAAACCAAGAGCTGACAAGCCAGAAGGAATTACCAGCAACTGAATAGGGCGTCGGCTGTCTTAAATCCAATCTGAGACTCCTGAGGTCCAATAGTCATCCTCATTCTCAGGTGGCAGATCTCCAGTGATCAAATCAGCCTCACTACCTCCTGTTACCACCAGAGGGAGTCTGGAAGGAGAACTTACAACTGGTGAACCAGAGAATGAACTCACAACAGTACCCTCCCCTTGAGGAGGGGTCACCGAAACCCTCATCCACGCCTCCAGGCCGATCAGGATGGGCCCGGTGAAAAGCACAAACCAATCTATTGGCATGAATATCGGAGGCAGAGACCCAAGAATTATCCTCCTGACCATAACCCTTCCATTTGACCAAATACTGGAGTCTCCGTCTAACCAAACAAGAATCCAATATTTTCTCTACCTCATATTCCACATTGCCTTCAACCAACACAGGGTCAGGAGGTGCTGCCATAGGAACCACTGGCTCAACAAACCTCTTCAACAGAGATTTGTGAAATACGTTATGGATCTTGAACGTAACTGGAAGAGCCAATCGAAATGAAACAGGATTAAGAATTTCCAAAATCTTATAAGGACCAATAAATCTTGGCTTAAATTTAGGAGATGCAACCTTCATAGGAATATTCTTAGACGACAACCAAACCATATCACCCACTTTAAACCGGGGACCAATGGTCATATGCCGGTTGGAAAATTGCTGGGCCTTTTCCTGAGAGAGTAACAACTTATCCACCACTTGGTCCCATATCTGCTGCATTCTCTTAACCACAGTGTCCACACCTGGGCAGGTCGAAGATTTCACTTGCCCTGAAGAGAATCGAGGATGAAACCCAAAATTACAGAAAAAGAGTGACATCAAAGTGGCAGAACTAGCTCTATTGTTCAGTGCGAATTCGGCCAAGGGCAAAAATGAGACCCAATCATCCTGATCAGCAGATATAAAACATCTCAAATAAGACTCCAAGGTCTGGTTTGTTCTCTCAGTCTGTCCATTGGTCTGGGGATGAAACGCGGAGGAGAAGGATAACTGAATTCCCAGATTGGAACAAAAGGCTTTCCAGAATCTGGAAACAAACTGGACTCCTCTGTCGGACACAATGTTCTCAGGAATCCCATGTAACCAAACCACCTGTTGTAAAAACAAGGGCACCAACTCAGCGGAAAATGGCAACTTTGGGAGTGGTACAAGATGGACCATCTTCGAAAATCTATCACAAATCACCCAGATAACAGTCATTCTCTGAGAGACAGGAAGATCAGAAATAAAATCCATTGAGATATGGGTCCATGGCCTCTTGGGCACTGGCAAGGGCATCAGCAACCCACTAGAACGAGAACAGGGTTTAGACTGAGAACAAGTCCCACAGGACTGTACAAAATTCCTGACGTCACGAGATAAGGCAGGCCACCAAAAGGACCGACTCACCAAATCTCTGGTACCAAAAATACCTGGATGACCAGCCAATGTGGAGCAATGAATTTCAGACATCACTCTCTTTCTCCACTGGTCAGGAACATACAATTTTCCCATAGGGCAACGCTCAGGTTTATCCTCCTGAAATTCCTCCAGGGCGCGTCTCAAATCGGGCGAAATGGCAGAAAGAATTACCCCCTCACCTAGGATGGTAGTAGGCTCGGTCACACTAAGAATCGGCAAAGAAACTCCTAGAAAGGGCGTCTGCCTTAACATTTTTAGTGCCTGGAAGAAAAGAGAACACAAAATTAAAACGCGTGAAAAACAAGGCCTATCTAGCCTGTCTATGATTCAAGCACTTGGCTGACTCCAGATAAAACAAATTCTTGTGATCAGTGAGGACCACAACTTGATGTCTAGCTCCCTCCAACCAATGTCTCCACTCCTCAAATGCCCACTTCATGGCCAACAATTCCCTATTCACCACGTCATAGTTGCGTTCAGATGGGGAGAACTTTCGAGAAAAGAAGGCACAGGGTCTTTTTGGGACAAAACAGCTCCTGCACCAATCTCAGAAGCATCTACCTCCACCTGAAATGGAAGTGAGACATCAGGTTGCCGTAAAACTGGAGCTGAAGTAAATCTCTGCTTAAGCTCCAGAAATGCTGAGATAGCCTCAGGAGACCAATTCAGCACATCAGCGCCCTTCTTGGTCAGATCAGTCAGTGGTTTGACAATACCAGAAAAATTACCTATAAATTTACGATAGAAATTAGCAAAACCCAAAAACTTCTGGAGGGCCTTCAAAGAAGTAGGCTGAACCCAATCATAAATGGCCTGTACCTTGGCCGGGTCCATTTCAATAGTCGATGGAGATAAGATAAATCCCAAAAATGAATTCCTCTGTACACCAAAGAGGCATTTCGATCCCTTAACAAACAGGGAATTCTCCCTCAAAATCCGGAACACAGTCCAGACATGTTCCACATGAGAATCCCAATCACTAGAAAAGATCAAAATATCATCCAGATAGATGATCAAAAACTTATCCACAAAGTCACAGAAAATATCATTCATAAAGGACTGGAAGACAGAAGGGGCATTAGTGAGCCCAAAAGGCAATCACCAGGTACTCAAAATGTCCCTCCGGAGTATTAAACGCCGACTTCCATTCATCCCCGTGCTTGATGCGAATAAGATTATACGCCCCCCCTGAGGTCATGCTTAGTAAACCAGCAGGCACTCTTAACTCGGGAGAATAAATCAGACATCAGAGGTAACGGGTACTGATATTTAACCATCATCTTGTTAAGGGAACGATAATCAATACACGGTCTTAATGAACTATCTTTCTTGGCCACAAAAAAAAACAGCACCTAAAGGTGATGAGGATGGTCTAATATGACCCTTCTCCAATGACTCCTTAATATAGGATCGCATAGCATCATGTTCAGGTACTGATAAGTTGAAAAGCCGACCCTTGGAAAATTTACACCCAGGCATCAACTCAATTACACAGTCATAACTCCTATGAGGAGGCAAAGACGCAGACTTGCTCTCACTAAATACATCAGAAAAATCGGCTAGATAATCATGAATGTCATGAGACTGAGGAGAGGTGGAGAAAACAGGAGCGTCCCTAAGAACACACTGACAACCCCAACTCACCATAGACCCAGATTTCCAATCCAAAACTGGATTATGAGTTTGCAACCAAGGAAAACCCAGAACAATAGTATCATGCAAATTATGCAGCACTAAAAATTTACAATTTTCTTGGTGGTCTGGGGCAACTCGCGTTGTCACCTGTGTCCAAAACTGAGGTTTATTCTCCGCCAAAGGAGTAGCATCAATACCCCTCAAAGGAATAGGCGTGCGCAGAGGCGACATGGAAAAACCACAACGTTTAGCAAAGTCAAAATCCATCATATTCAATGCTGCTCCTGAATCCACAAAAGCCTTCGATGAAAACGTGTATAAGGAGCAGATCAGAGTAATTGCCAAAAGAAACTTAGGATGTATACTGCCCACAGCAAATGTGTGTGCAAAACGTTTCTCTCGTTTTGGGCAGACAGAAATAGTATGAGAGACGTCTCCACAGAAAAAACACAGCTTATTACGCCTTCTAAACTCCTGACAAAACCCCATCACATTGCATAGGTTCAGACGTTTGTTCAAAAGGTGGCAGCGCCTCCCGTGTAGTTTTACGTTCACGTAAACGCCGATCAACTTGAATGGCTAATGACATAGAATCATCCAGACCAGAGGGAACAGGAAATCCCACCTTAACATCTTTTACGGTCTCTGATAAACCCTTCCGAAAGAGAACTGCCAATGCACTATCATTCCATGTAGTAAGGACCGCCCACTTTCTGAATTTTTGACAGTATAACTCTGCAGAATCCTGACCCTGGTTTAATGCCAACAGGGTTCTCTCAGCTTGATCAACAGCATTAGGTTCATCATACAACCACCCCAAGGCTTGAAAAAAATGTATCCACATAAGTCAGAATAGGATTTTCAGGTGTCAGAAAAAGCCCAATCCTGGGGATCGCCGCGCAGCAAGGAGATGACAATTTCAACCTGTTGCACAGAGCTCCCCGATGAGTTAGGCTTCAAGGCCAGAAATAATTTACAATTATTCTTAAAATTCAGAAATTTAGACAGATCCCCAGAAAACACATCAGGAGTAGGGATCTTAGGTTCAGCAGCATGTGACTGAATGAGGTAGGTGGAAATTCCCTGCACTTCAGCAGCCAGCTGCTCCACACGATCAGACAATTGCTTAATCTCCATTAGGAAAAAGGAAAAAAAAAATCCTCCTACGGCCCCAGAGAAAAGAGGAAAAAAATATATAAAAAAAAAAATTCTGACACTTTTTTTTTAACAACCTTTTCCTGCTTTTGAGTACCCTAGAATCTGCGGTATGGCTGGTGATTCTGTTATGTATGGGTCACGGAGGTCAAAAAAGCAAAACAAGCTAAGTCACAGAAAACCAGAGAGGTTGGTAACTATGCAGATTGCAGATCCCTGATCCTACCACACAACTAGCAGCAGCCGTGGAGCGTACCTACGATGTTCCTAGACGCTTTGTCACAGCCGGAGGACTAAATAAGCCTGAAGCATGAAAAGGGGAAAACTAACTGCCCCAGAGCAGACCCCAAAGGAATAGATAGCCCCCACACATGTATTGACGGTGAAACAAGATGAAGGCACAAACACAGGCAGGAAAATAGGCTGAGCAAACGATGGGGCCCAAACTAACTAGAAAGGAAAAGGAAAGAAAAGACACTGTCTGCAACCTGCAAAAAATAATGTCCAACACTTCTGATAGCAAAATTAACCCTGAAGTCACTAGACTTCTCCCACTATATCAGTACTCTGAAATATTCTGAGACAGAGCAAAAAAAGACCAAACTAGTAAGGGACAAAAAGCAAATTGGCAAAATACTGATAAATAAGAGTGGAAATTCAGCATAGCCCCCAGCCGGGGCTGGCTGACCACACAAAAAACTGAATAGACCAACAAAATCAAGTGTGAACATTAGCAGAAAAACTTAGCTTTAGATGACTGGAACAGAGCTGAAAACCAAGAGCTGACAAGCCAGAAGGAATGACCAGCAACTGAATAGGGCGTCGGCTGTCTTAAATCCAATCTGAGACTCCAGAGGTCCAATAGTCATCCTCATTCTCAGGTGGCAGATCTCCACCGATCAAATCAGCCTCACTACCTCCTGTTACCACCAGAGGGAGTCTGGAAGAACTCACAACTGGTGAACCAGAGAATGAACTCACAACAGTCCTCCTCTGAACCCTGACATACAAAGATCATCAATGTAACAGTTCCAAAACAGAACTTACTCACATAATGGTATCAGACTAGACATAAAGATGTCCCTTTCTCAGAGCCCCAAGGAAAGGTTCGCATGTGAGGGTGTGCAAGTGGCCCCATAGTGGTTCCCTGGGACTGTAGGTAAACAGAACTGCCAAAAAGAACGAAGCTGTAAGTTAAGGTAAAATTAAGGAGTGTTGTGATGAGATCATATATTTCCTTTTAGTGGTTGGACATCTTCAAAAAGTATGATACAGCCTTGATGCTATTAGTTTGCTGAATAGACGTATATAAAGATTCCACATCACTTTCAAAGTCTCAGTACCCAATTGTATTACATCAAGTTTCCTCAGAATACTGGAAGCATCCTTTAAATAAGATGGAAGTGTCTCAGCGAGAGGTCTCAGAATGTGATCTAAGAACTTACAGATTGGTTCACGTTACCCATACCTGATACTATAGATCTTTCCGCATTATTGTTTACTTTCAGCAACATATAACAAGTAGCAACTTTCTAATCCTTGAGCAGGAGTTACTCTGACTCGTTTGGAGAGCAATCTCTGCAATACATCTTGATTAAGAATTATATTGAGTTGATTCTTGTAACTAAAGGAGAGTTAAAGGTAAGTTTCTTTTAGGCCACTGGGTTTTTTAAGTGGCGTCTCCCTTTCATAAATCTGTATGGGCCAAAGGATCACATTATCCCCTTTGTCTGTTGGTTTGATGACTAGATCGGTCATCTGGCTAAGTTGCCTAAGTGCCATTCTCTCATCAATGGTGAGATTGTCATTTTGAGGCATAGGGGAGATATTTTTAAATTCTTCACTCAACAGTTTGACAAACAATTCTATGTCAGGAAACATAGAAATACGGGGGAAAACGGGAAAATGGTAGAATAGCTTTCGGAAGCTTAACCAAAGTATGTTGTTGCTGTTCATTAAGAAGACTCTGTAGAACGTTCACTGCCTCACATTCTTCTGCAGTTGTCAGAACATTCTGATCATGCTGTCTATGGAACATTTTCTTAAAAATTAACTTGCGTGCAAATATATGTAAGTCCTTTAATGCTGTGAAATATTCAAAGCCACATGATGGAGAGAAAGTCAAAACATCCATTTGTGGTTTACTTAAGATTTTGTTCATTAAGTTAATTACATGAAAGGGAATCTGTCACAGAAAAAAAAGCTATTAACCTGCAGATATGTGGTTAATTCATTTTATTCCCACACCCCCCCCAGTAGTGTTTGGGTTTCAATCACAAGCGTGTCGCCGATGCAGGTTTAGTCACTGCTCTGGAATGTAACCGCGTCCCCGACTCTGACTGACACTATCTCTGTATTGGGGCAGTCCATCAGTCAGGAACAGGGGTGCGGTTATAGCTGCCGCTCTGAACCAGCGACGGCGCCACCCCCATCACTGAAACCCGAATGCTGCCAGGGAAAATAAAGTTCATTTTCGACCTGCAGTGTTCGGCTAAGTGCAGGCTCTGGGTAGGTTAGTAACCTTTTTCCGGTGGCAGGTTTGCTTTAAGAGAGAAACGTTGATCTTCATACGGCACTCACACATTGGACATATACTGCATACAACCTCACACAATGGATGTCTACTGCATAGCACACTTGCACACTGGACTTATATTGCCTACGGCAGTCACACTCTGGTAGTATATGACCTGGTACTATCACGACTCTGTTGTCGCGTGTTCCGGAATCAGGGGTTCCTTCCCTGTCCCTAATGCAAGGTGTGCCCTAGATTGACTTTTTCCCCAGATTACTTGTGATGGTGAAGATGCCAGGGCCATGTACCTTGCCTTAGCTCCTGAATCCGCCCTCAGTCTGTACCCTTCCCTCACCCAGGGAAAAGGGGAGTAGTAGTATGCCATAATACACCAACCAGACTGCCAAGGTAATACAAACAGGGGTAACGAAAAATACCAAACATACAAATATAATCACATATACAACAGAGGAGTGCACCGGGAAGTAGAGGATGGGGTTAAACCAAAGTAGGAGAAAAAAGGAAATTATCACACACTCAAAACCTTGAAACAGTCACAGATAAATCCATTAAACACCTTCTCCAATAACAACCACAAATAACCACAAGCCATGCAGCAAAAGCTAGCTCTGACAATGAGCGCTAGCCAGGACCCAGATTACATAGGATATGGGAGAGGCTAACAGAGCACAGCTGAGAGCGTTAACATAGGAAAGCTGCTAGTGTGTCTCAAGTAAGCAGATTAACCCCTGTACTGCTAAAAGAAACTTACACAGTTTAATATGAAGGTGAAGCGCTTCTAATCAGTGCAGGAGGAGAAATCAGACCGTGCTGTCTCCTGGCTTCTCTGTGTCACGGTAAACCCATGACAATACCCCCTTTCTATGAGGACCTCAGAACCGGGTTTATCAGAGTGCGCCACGTGAAAAGACCGGATAAGCCCGGCCACATGAACGTCAGATGCTGTTACCCACATCCTCTCTACAGGATCGTATCCCTTCCAGTGTTCCAAAAAGTGGGCGGAATGCTACGGGATTTACGACGGACACAATCTTATAAGGACCAATGAACCTGGGACCCACTTTCCAAGAGTGAACCTTTCAACTTAATGTTCCTTGAGGACAACCACACCAAGTCACCATCACACAGGTCCGGATCAACCAAATGCCGCCGATCAGCCACACTCTTATATTTGGACCCAATCTTCCTATAAATAACGCCTTGCAACACATACGTAATTGATGAAAATTGTTCTTCTTCAGGTATGTTGTAAGAATGATTCCTATTAAATGAGCTGAACTAAGGATGAAACCCTTATGCCCCGAAAAACCGGGGACTTACCAGTATACAAATGACAATTATTATTTACCGCAAATTTAGCTAGAGGTATGTAGGTAACCCAATCCTCTTGATTCTCAGACACAAAATAACTAAGATAAGTCTCAAAATTCTGGTTAACACTTTCAGTTTGTCCATTAAACTGTGGGTGAAATGCTGAAAAGAATGACAGGAGGATCCCCAAACACGCCCTCCAAAATATGGAAATAAACTGCACCGCCCAGTCAGAAACAATATCGGTAGGGATCCCATGTAATTTTGCAATATCACTGATGAAAATTTGCGCCAAGGTCTTGGCGTTAGGTAAAGCGGGTAGCGCAATAAAATGTGACACTTTACTGAATCTGTCCACCACCATCAATTTTACAGTATTAACTGCCAACTCAGGTAGATCAGTGATAAAATCGACCAATAAATGAGTCCAAAGTCTACTGAGAATCGCCAATGGTTGGAGAAACCCAGACGGACGAGTGTGAGAGTTTTTACAATGTTCACAGACTTCAGGCAGCTACATACTCTCAGACCACCAAAAGCGCTAAGACGATCTGTTGGGGCTTTATTACCGGGATGTTCGGCCAAGACCAAATCATGATGTTCACTGAGAACTCTCAGCTGGAGATTCACAGTTACAGTTTCCCTAATGGAGAGGCAGTAGAGGCATCCTCCTGAGGGTCAACAACCTCTTTCTCAAGATCGGAGCATATAGATGCAATAACCAACCCTTTTTGTATTATAGGAACCGGTTCACCATTATCTCCACCCCCAAGAAAACAACCAGATAAGGCATCTGCCTTAATGTTCTTGTTTCCCGGCCTATATGTAACAAAAAAGATAAACCTGGTGAAGAACAATGCCCATCTTGTCTGTCAAGGCGTAAAGCCCCCGTCACACATAGCGATCTCGCTGAGTCACAAGTTTTGTGATGCAACAGCGATCTCACCAGCGCGATTGCTGTGTGTGACACTTCTCAGCGACCGGCCCCCCCTGCTGTGTATTGCTGATCATCCTGGAATTGCCAGGACATTTTTTTAATTGCTGGTCTCCCGCTGGCCAGCACGCATCGCTGCGTGCGACAGGCAGGAGACCAGCGATCAGCGAGCTGCCGCTGGTAACTAAGGTAAACATTGGGTTTCTAAGTGGCGCGCAGCTCTTAGAAACCCGATGTGTACCTTAGTTACCAGTGCGCTGGTGCAGGGAGCTGGTAACCAAGGTACACATCAGGTTTCTAAGTGCCGCGCGTCGCTTAGAAACCCGATGTGTACCTTGGTTACCAGCTCCCTGCACCAGCGCGCTGGTAGCTAAGATACACAGTGGGTAACTAAGCGATGTGCGTCGCTTATTACTCACGTGTTGCTGATCGCTGGTGAAGCTGCCTGTTTGGCAGCTCACCAGCGATCATGTAGTGACACACCAGCGATCATGATAAGGTAATATCGTTGTCGGGATTGCTGGTGCGTCGCTATGTGTGACGGGGCCCTTAGACGTTTTGCAGACTTTAGATATATGAGGTTCTTATGAGCCATGATTACCATAACCAGATTAACTGCCCCCTTCAAAAAATGATGCTACTCTTCAAACTCGATTAAGTTAAATCCCACCCCACTGTCCGGAAAGGAAGAAAGCACCACCTTATTTTTGCCCAGATGGATTTCAGCAGGCAGTAGGAGATATGTACACCCAAGTTGCTAATCTCCCCACAATGCGGGCTCCTTCATTTTCCAGCGGCTACTTACAGTAAGATAGGGAAGGACACATGCCCACAAAATGGCCCATTCTACCACAGTAAAAACATACTCCTCTTTGCGCCGAACATCAGACTGCTTTCCAGAACAAGTAGCCCCACCCAAATACATAGGTTCCTTAGATGACTCAGACCAGGTTTCCCTTGGCCCTGGACCTCCCACACATTGGGGTGTCTCTTTATGTCTCTGGAGAAGATGGAGATCCACCCGGATAGCCAGAGAGATGACCGCCTCAAGTGAAACTGGAGTCTCATACAGGGATAAGGCATCCTTCACCCTTACTGATAGCCTTTCACAGAACTGGCTACGGAGCGCGGGGCCGATACACTTAGTGTCAGTGGATCACCTCTGAAACTCAGAGCAATACTCCTCCGCCGGCCGGTCTCCATGCTGAAGCTGATGTAGTGTGGACTCAGCCAGGGAGATGCGGTTGGGGTCGTCATATATATGACCCAGTATCAGAAAAAAATCCTCCACCGTCTGGAGCGACTGGGAGTCAGACAGGAGAGAAAATGCCCATGCTTGGGAGTCACCCTGAAGGAGAGAGATTATCCCCACCCATTGCTCCTCGGTTCCTGAGGAACAAGGACGTAATCTGAAGTATAGCTTACAGGCCTCCTTGAAAACAACAAACCTGCCACGCCCCCAAGAGAACCAGTCAGGCAAAGCGATCTTGGATTACACTAAGGGTTGCCTGGTAGTCACAATCTTCAAACCTGATATGTTAGGGTGCTGGAAAATGAAAATGTGTAGATCTGCCACCTCCAGGCTGAGCTGCTGCAGTTGCCCAGTGAGAGGATACATAATGGATCAAAAAATGGTTTCGATCAGAGCTAATATCATGACTCTGTTGTCAGGTGTCCCAGGAGCAGGGGCTCAGTCTGTACCCTTCCCCTACTCAGGAAAGAGGTGAGTAGTAGTGTACCGTAATACACTAACCAGATTAACAAGATAATATGAACAGGGTATAGGAAAATACCAATCATACAAATACACACACACAAACAACAGAGGAAACATCGGGGAGTGGAGGATGGGGTTAAACCAAAGTACGAAAAGAGAATTATCACACACTCAAAGCCTTGAAACAGTCACAGATAAATCCACCAAACACCTTCTTCAATAACAACCAGCAACCACCAGCCATGCAGCAAAAGCTTTCTGACAATGTGTGCTAGCCAGGACCTAGTTTATATAGATGGGAAAGGCTAACAGAGCACAGCTGAGAGCCTTACCAGAGGAAAGCTTCCAGGATCTCTCATATAAGCAGATTAACCCCTGCACTGCTAAAAGAAACTTGCACTGTTTAATATGAGGTGCTTCTAATCAGTGCAGGAGTAGGGGAAATTAGACGTTGCGGTCTTCTGGCTCCTCTCTGTCGTGGTAAACCCATGACAGATAGATTGTAAATGCCATGTCACATTTGAAGAGCCCTTGCCATTTGAAGACAGTAGAAACAACCAACAAGTGACATCATTTTGGAAACTGGACCCCTCAGAGAATTCATCTAGGGGCGTACTGAGTATTTTGAACCCATAGGCGCCTCACAGAATTTTATAACATTGAGACATGGAAATATGACATTTTAGTGGTAAAAATTTATTTTTTTGTATTTGCTGCAAATTTGTCAGGTCCACAAGTGTTAATAGGTGACAATTTGTTGCACAATGAACAAATGATAATAATGAACAAATACTAAATATATTAACAGTATTTAATTTATTGATCTCAGAATTACACAAAGCTTAAAACCAAATTAAAATTTAGGAGGAAGCAAGCTAATGGAAGACTGAGGCATCATAATATACTAATGCGTTACAGAAAAATGTCCAGAAGGTGGCGCAGTAGGCTCAGTAAAAGTATATGCATATATTTTTGATGCATAAACAAAAAGCCAGATATTGTTCATAATGTCAGAGACTCAAAGTTATTATTTCATAATAAGTCCACAGCTTATAAATATGCATAATAGAAAAAAATAATACTGATTATTCATTATGATTAGAAGAATCAACACATCAGCCTCCAACTCAGACCCCAGTGCGAATGTGAACTGTTTTACTTGTGACATATACATATCTAGGCGTGAATGACTTGTATTTTCAAGTGTTTTTGCTGTCAAGAGCGTTTTCAGAAAACCCTTGTCAATCACTGCAGTTTGTTTAACCCTTTAGTGACAGCCACTTTTGACCTTAATGACCAGGTCAAATTTTTTAAATTTGACCATTGTTTATACGGTTATGACTCGAACGCTTCAGCAGATCCCACTGATTCTGAGAAAGTTTTTTTGTGACATGTACTTAATGTTAATAGTAAATTTTGGTCGACATGATTTGCGTACATTTATGAAAATGGCGAAAATTTGACAAAAAAATAGAAAGTTTAGCAATTTTCAACCTTTAAATTTGTATGCCCTTAAACCAGTTTGTTATACCACACAAAAAAGTTAATAAATATCGTAAATGTTATGTCTACATATGCTGTGAAGATACGAGATGTGCAGCATCTGAAATACCGGATACTGGAAGCCTGTGCTAGCATTTCTTCCTGGGTGTTGCTATCAGTGTGTCAAGAGTGGGAGAAGAGGGTTGCATTGACAATCCAACACAATGGGCAGCACTTTCTACACATTTCATAAGTGGTCATAAACTTGTAAATAAAGAATAAAGTTACATTAGAACCAAGCACACAAGTGTTTTTCTTGTGAAATTCTAAATAAGTTTGATGTGTCACATGACCCTCTTCCCATTGGAAAAAATAAAGTTGGATCCAAAATGGCCTACTTCAAAAAGGCCACCATGGCCACCAGGAACACCTAAAGCATTTGCTAATATATGGGTATACTCAGTTGAACCACCATAAAGAAAACCCAAGACCTGTTTAAAAAAATTTTTTTTTGATACAATAGAGTAAATATATGTAGACAAATATACTGTAGCTGAAAGCACCTAGACCAAGGTAGGTTTTGAAAAAACGGTACACATCATCTCAGAAAAAGAGGGGAATATCAAATATAAGCCCTCTTGAATACCAATTGAAATAATATTTTTACTTGACAAAAATATATAAAAGTAGTCCTATTGCAATAAAGGGCTACAAAGACGACATGGTTAATAAATAGTACATTACAAAAAAAAAAAAAACAACCTATCACCACCCAACCACAAACACACAAAAAAATAGCTGAATAGCCAATAGAGTTTATATGGCTTTGAGGAAAAAAGCACCTGCTCCTAAATAGTTCACACTGCTTCAATTTAGGAGCAGGTACTTTTTTCCTCAAAGACATATATACTCTATTGGCTATTCAGCTATTTTTTTGTGTGTTTGTGGTTGGGTGGTGATAGGTTGGTTTTGTTTTTTTGTGGATGACGCAGGGATGCATCATCCGCATGAATCAAGAAGAAGGGCGGCATCACAAGAAGATGGGAGGCGCTGGACCAAGAAGACACCCATCGGTCCGGACCACCCTGCAGGGGAGTATAATAAAAGTTATTTTTCTTCTCTTACAGGTCGGGTTGGGGACAGATATACAGCATTTTAGAATGCTGTATATCAGCCCTGAAAAGTGATGGCTGTAACTTATATCGGCAGAACTGGTGACAGGTTCCCTTTAACCCTCTGTAGTGCAGCGGGGTTAGTGCAGTGCGACAAACAGGCAGGGACCACAGAAAGTTCTACATAAACAGTGTCTTTATTTGCAGCCTTACATACAGGCGTGATATCCTCCGGATCGCAGCCGGGTTTCCAAATATACAGTCTGTGTTCAAAACCCCTTGTTGTGGACAATGACACCGCTGTGTCTCTTGGGTGCATCAGGCGCCTTGAAGCCCCAGGCTCTGTGCTAAATCCACACAGACCTGGGTTGCAAAGAGCCTGCTTCTCTGCAGCTTGCAAACTCCAAACTGACCCACCCAAGGCAAAACTGACAGATTTAAATGGAATCGTGGCCATAGAGCTGCTTCCAACACCCGGCTTGGAGAGAGGGATTCTCCCCACTACCAAACCTGCAAAGCCCTCTAAAAATAAAAGCCTTTAACGAGTTTAACTAAAATTCTGACTGAGTCACTACTTGGACCCAATCCACTATTTATTTTATTTTGCCTTGTGACTCACAGGCATCCTGCTGTGAACACAAAGCCCTCCAGCGGGTTCAATAGGACTCCGTCCACATCCTGGGAACACATATCGACCCACGCATATGATCCCCCCTCACTGCTTTACATCCACTTAATGCAGTATCAAATCATATTGACTATTTAATTGGCTCTGTCAACCAGCAGCATTTAAATCGTACGTGCATCGCAACTCGCACTTACCAGCTCTCTTCTGCACCCTGTGACTTGATAGCGGGGCGCCAATGGGTTGCTAAGGCAACAGAAGGCTTGCTCAAGGCTTCTGTTGCTGCCATCTTGATACTTTATGCTGAGCTTCAAAGAAGACTGACTTATACAGTAATGACCGAAAGTGTTGGCACCCTTGAAATTGTTTCAGAATATGAAGTATTTCTCCCAGAAATTTATTGCAATTACATGATTTCCTATACACACGTTTATTACTTTTGTATGTATTGGAAAAACACGAAAAAAAACAGAGAATAAAAGGCAAATTGGACATAATTTCACAAAAAACACAAAGAATGGACCAGACAAAATAGTTGGCACTTTTCCAAAATTGCGGGTAAACGATTTTGTTTCAAGCATGTGATGGTCGTTGAAACGTTGAAACTCATCTGTGGTAAGTAACAGGTGTGGGCAATATGAAAATCACACCTGAAACAAGATAAAAAGGGGAGACGTTTTCTCAATCTTTGCATCTGTGTTGTGTTTTTCAACAGTAAACACGGAGAACAGAAAGAAGATAAGAGAACTGTCTGAGGACCTTAGAACCAAAATTGTTGAACAATATCAACAATCTTAAGGTTACAAGTCCATCTCCAGATATCTGGATGTTCATTTGTCCAAGGTTACAACCGACGGTACTGTAGCTAATCTCCCTGGACGCTTACAGAAGAGAAAAATTGCTGAAGCGTTGAAATGCAGAATAGTCTAGAGGGTGGATAAACAGCCCCAATCAAGTTACAAGTTACATGATCCACTTACATGGCTGGCATCCCCGATTCCAAGACAATCCCGCTGTCCACGGGAGGACATGGTGATGGATCTGAAGCATTCCCTGAAGTGCCTCCATGGTTCTGTCACAATCTCCTCCAGAAATTACCTAATTTCCAGTAGGCTTCCAGCACATCACTTCCAGTGGAACGTCACGTGCGAGTTTTTAAAGTGCTCCTCGGGGCTCTGCCGTGTACTCCTGTGTCCGCAGGAAAAGTAAGCTCCCGTCTGGGACAGCGGGGCAGGATCTCAAAATCGCGACTGTTCCACTGGATCCAGGACGGTTCGGAGGTATGAATGCTCCCCACCATACACCTTGTACACGCACGGCTCCGCACACCTCATACATACACAGTTCTGCTTTGTACACACATGGCTCTGCTCCGTACACCTCGCACACACATGGCTCCACTCAGTACACACATGGCTCCATGCCGTAAACCTCGTACACATGCGGCTCTGTTCCGCTCCATACACATGGCTCAGCTCCGCTCACCTCATACAGGTGTGGCTCCGCTCCGTACACCCCGTACACACACGGCTCCGCTCCGTACACCTCGTACACACACGGCTCCACTCCGTACACCTCGTACACACACACGGCTCCGCTCCATACACCTCGTACACACACGGCTCCGTTCCGCACACCTCGTACACACACGGCTCCGCTCCGCACACCTCGTACACACACGGCTCCGCTCCGCACACCTCGTACACACACGGCTCCGCTCCGCACACCTCGTACACACACGGCTCCGCTCCGTACACCTCGTACACACACGGCTCCGCTCCGTACACCTCGTACACACACGGCTCCGTTCCGCACACCTCGTACACACACGGCTCCGCTCCGCACACCTCGTACACACACGGCTCCGCTCCGCACACCTCGTACACACACGGCTCCGCTCCGCACACCTCGTACACACACGGCTCTGCTCCTTACACCTCGTACACACACGGCTCTGCTCCGTACACCCTGTACACACACGGCTCTGCTCCGTACACCCTGTAAACCCCTCCAGACCCCACACAAACTTCCCCTCATCCAGCACCCTGACAACCAGAACAGTAGAGTCCTGCAAACACCGAGGCCCCTGATCAAGTGGCCCCTGACTCCTCCCCTCCTGTGACCTCATCACAGGTCCTAAGCGCACAGAGCAGCTTAGGAATGTCATTGCTGGGATTTATCAGTGAGGGGCTGCGGTGGCGGGTCTCTCTGGGAGGGCGAGGAATGGATGGGGTCGGTGCATGGGGGGCCTTGCGGCTCAGTGCAGTGCGGTAAAAATAAGCTCCCGCCCGGGACAGCGGGGCAGGCGGTCAAAATCGGGACTGTCCCTCTAGATCCGGGACGGTTGGGAGGCTTGCAAAATATGGTAAAATCAATGGTATAATTCAAATGTACAACTAATCCAATAAGAATTGAGCCCTCAAATGGCCATGTGGATGGAAAAATAAAAAAGGTATGGCCGTGGGAAGAAGGGGAGCAAAAAACGAAAGCGCAAAAATGGAAAATCAAAAGGTAGTGAGAGGGTTAATATTTCCCTGCACACCCTTATGAATAAATAACTGCAATCAATTGCTTCCTATAACCATCAACAAGCTTCTTGCAGCTCTCAAGTGGAATTTTGGACCACTCTTCCTTTGCAAACTGCTCCAGGCTTCATATTTGAAGGCACCTTCTTCCAACAATTTTCTAGGAAAAATACTTCATTTTCTGGAACATTTTCAAGGGTGCGAACACTTTTTGCCATGACCGTATGTGGTATTGCCACATTCACTAGAAAATGCATAATAAATTACGGGGTCCATTTTCTCCAATTACTTCTTGTGAGAATGTAATATTTGAGGCTAAATTAACATATTAACAGAGCTAAAGTATTTTTTAATTTTCACATCGCGATCTTAGAAAATTGTGGGAAACACCTATGTGTTAAAAAATGGTCATAAAATCCCTAGATGAATTCCTTGATTTTAGCATCCAAAATGTCGTCACTTGAGGAGAGTTTCTGATGTTTTGGTACCTCAATTGTTCTGCAAATGCAACATCCACAATCTATTCCAGCCATGTTTGCCCTCTAAAAATCAAATAGCGCCATTTTCTTACCTAGCCCAGCAGTGTGCACAAACATTAGTTTTTGACCACACATGGGATATCAGCGCATTCAGGAGAACTTGTGTAATAAATTGTGGTGTATATTACCCCCTATTATTCCTTGTGAAAAAGACAAACTTGGTACTACAGCAACAACATTTTCCTGGGAAAAAAATGGTTATTGTTTTCATGTCCCAATGTTATAAAGAAGATTATCCAGCCATGTTGCAATTGCAGAGCCCCTGAGGTACTCAAAAAGAAGAAACCCACAAGTGACCCCATTTTGGACACTAAACCCCTCAAGGAATGCATATAGGGGTGTTGTGACAATATCTAACTCATAGGTGTTTCCCATGATAAGTCTCCGGTCGCAGAGTGACTACAGACTTGTAGTTTAAGACCTGACCACCCTTTCAATGCGAACTGGCAGTGTACTCCCTGGCTGCTCTAAAGGGAAAGGACGAACTGGTCAGTGAGCTCCTAGTGTGCATTGAATGGCAGTGGGTACAGCGAGCAGGTAAGAGTGTACTGAGCAGGCGTCTGAATTAACAATCTGCACATGCTCAGTACAGCAGTGACAAAACAAGTCTTTGAAATGGATGTCACTAATGACATCCCATTTCAGGGAGGAAAAAGCAGCTGTAGATTAATGGCAGCACCCGTCCAATGATGACGTCCCATTTCAGGGAGGAAAAAGCAGCTGTAGATCAATGGCAGCACCTGTCCAATGATGACGTCCCATTTCAGGGAGGAAAAAGCAGCTGTGGATTAATGGCAGCACCCGTGCAATGATGACGTCCCATTTCAGGGAGGAAAAAGCAGCTGTAGATTAATGGCAGCACCCGTGCAATGATGACGTCCCATTTCAGGGAGGAAAAAGCAGCTGTAGATCAATGGCAGCACCCGTCCAATGATGACGTCCCATTTCAGGGAGGAAAAAGCATCTGTTGATTTAATGGCAGCACCTGTGCAGTGTGCAATGATGACGTCCCATTTCAGGGAGGAAAAAGCAGCTGTAGATTAATGGAAGATTTAAAATCCGGAAATCTAAAAATAGCCTTAGGCTGCCTTCACATATCAGTTTTTTACATCACTCACAATCCGTAGTTTTTTTAAAAACGGATCTGCCGACTGACGCCGTTGGATCCGTTTTTTTCTCATAGACTTGTATTAGCGACGGATTGCGATGGATGGCCTCAGGTTTCGTCCATCGTTCGCCGGATCCGTTGAAATTTTTTTGTCCGGCAGCCGGAGACAATGCACAAGGCAACGTTTTTGTGTCCGTCGAAAAAATGGACAGCAACGGATCCGTCGCTTGCTAGAATGAAAGCCTATGGGCGCAGGATCCGTTGTCATCCGTCAAATGACATATGCCGGCGACGGATCCTTTTTTTTTTAACTGAGCATGCTCTTGACAGGTTAAAACACAAAAGAAAGAATACATACAGTTGTGGCCAAAAGTATTGACACCCCTGCAATTCTGTCAGATAATACTCTTTTCTTTGGTATTATTATCTTCATTTAATTTGTCTTAAATTAAAAAACACAAAAAAGAATGAAGCAAAAAGCAAAACATTGATCATTTCACACAAAACTCCAAAAATGGGCCAGACAAAAGTATTGGCACCCTCAGCCTAATACTTGGTTGCACAACCTTTAGCCAAAATAACTGCGACCAACTGCTTCCGGTAACCATCAATGAGTTTCTTACAATGCTCTGCTGGAATTTTAGACCATTCTTCTTTGGCAAACTGCTCCAGGTCCCTGATATTTGAAGGGTGCCTTCTCCAAACTGCCATTTTTAGATCTCTCCACATGTGTTCTATGGGATTCTGGTCTGGGCTCATTGCTGGCCACCTTAGAAGTCTCCAGTGCTTTCTCTCAAACCATTTTCTAGTGCTTTTTGAAGTGTGTTTTGGGTCATTGTCCTGCTGGAAGACCCTTGACCTCTGAGGGAGACCCAGCTTTCTCACACTGGGCCCTACATTATGCTGCGAAATTTGTTGGTAGTCTTCTGACTTCATAATGCCATGCACACGGTCAAGCAGTCCAGTGCCAGAGGCAGCAAAGCAACCCCAAAACATCAGGCAACATCCGCCATGTTTGACTGTAGGGACCGTGTTCTTTTCTTTGAATGCCTCTTTTTTTCTCCTGTAAACTCTATGTTGATGCCTTTGCCCAAAAAGCTCTACTTTTGTCTCATCTGACCAGAGAACATTCTTCCAAAACGTTGTAGGCTTTTTCAGGTAAGTTTTGGCAAACTCCAGCCTGGCTTTTTTATGTCTCGGGGTAAGAAGTGGGGTCTTCCTGGGTCTCCTACCATACAGTCTCTTTTCATTCAGACGCCGACGGATAGTACGGGTTGACACTGTTGTACCCTCGGACTGCAGGGCAGCTTGAATTTCTTTGGATATTAGTCGAGGTTCTTTATCCAACATCCGCACAATCTTGTGTTGAAATCTCTTGTCAATTTTTCTTTTCCGTCCACATCTAGGGAGGTTAGCCACAGTGCCATGGGCTTTAAACTTCTTGATGACACTGCGCACGGTAGACACAGGAACATTCAGGTCTTTGGAGATGGACTTGTAGCCTTGAGATTGCTCATGCTTCCTCACAATTTGGTTTCTCAAGTCCTCAGACAGTTCTTTGGTCTTCTTTCTTTTCTCCATGCTCAATGTGGTACACACAAGGACACAGGACAGAGGTTGAGTCAACTTTAATCCATGTCAACTGGCTGCAAGTGTGATTTAGTTATTGCCAACACCTGTTAGGTGCCACAGGTAAGTTACGGGTGCTGTTAATTACACAAATTAGAGAAGCATCACATGATTTTTCGAACAGTGCCAATACTTTTGTCCACCCTCTTTTTTATGTTTGGTGTGTAATTATATCCAATTTGGCTTTAGGACAATTCTTTTTGTGTTTTTCCATTTAAGACAAATTAAATGAAGATAATAATACCAAAGAATTTGTGTTTGCAATCATTTTCAGGAAGAAACTGAGTATTATCTGACAGAATTGCAGGGGTGTCAATACTTTTGGCCACAACTGTATATACACAAAGAATACATATATACAGTGCCTTGCGAAGGTATTCAGCCCCCTGGAACTTTTCAACCTTCTCCCACATATCATGCTTCAAACTAATACCAAATGTAAATTTTTGCTGAAGAATCAACAAGTGGGACACAATTGTAAAAAGTTGAACAAAATTTATTGGTTATTTTAAATTTTTGTGGAAAGTCAAAAACTGAAAAGTGGGGCGTGCAATATTATTTGGCCCCTTTACTTTCAGTGCAGCAAACTCACTCCAGAAGTTCATTGTGGATCTCCGAATGATCCAATGTTGTCCTAAATGACGAATGATGATAAATATAATCCACCTGTGTGTAATCAAGTCTCCGTATACATGCACCTGCTCTGTGATAGTCTCAGGGTTCTGTTTGAAGCACAGAGAGCATCATGAAGACCAAGCAACACAACAGGCAGGTCCGTGATACTTTTGTGGAGAAGTTTAAAGCCGGATTTGGATACAAAATGATTTCCAAAACTTTAATCATCCCAAGGAGCACTGTGCAAGCGATCATATTGAAATGGAAGGAGTATGATATACCAAGACCCAGCCATCCCTCTAAACTTTCATTTCAAACAAGGAGAAGACTGATCAGAGATGCAGCCAAGAGGCCCATGATCACTCTGGATGAACTGCAGAGATCTACGGCTGAGCTGGGACAGTTTGTCCATAGGACAACAATCAGTCATGGCACTGCACAAATCTGGCCTTTATGGAAGAGTGGCAAGAAGAAAGACATTTCTCAAAGATATTCATAAAAAGTGTCATTTAAAGTTTGCAACAAGCCACCTGGCAGACACACCAAACATGTGGAAGAAGGTGCTCTGGTCAGATGAAACCAAAATCGAACTTTTTTTTGGCAACAATGCCAAACGATATGTTTGGCTTAAAGGCAACACACCATCCCCACTGGCAAACATGGTGGTGGCAGCATCATGGTTTGGGGCTGCTTTTCTTCAGCAGGGACAGGGAAGATGGTTAAAGTTGATGGGAAGATGGATGAAGCAAAATACAGGATCATTCTTGAAGAAAACCTGTTGGAGTCTGCAAAAAAACTGAGACTGGGACGTAGATTTGTCGTCCGACAAGACAATGATCCCAAACATAAAGCAAAATCTACAATGGAATGGTTCACAAATAATCTTATCCAGGTGTTAGAATGGCCAAGTCAAAGTCCAGACCTGAATCCACTTGAGAATCTGTGGAAAGAGCTGAAAACTGCTGTTCACAAACGATCTCCATCAAACCACACTGAGCCCGAGCTGTTTGCCAAGGAAGAATGGGTAAGAATTTCAGTCTCTCGATGTACAAAACTGAGAAATACCCCAAGCGACTTGCAGCTGTAATCGCAGCAAAAGGTGGCACAACAAAGTATTAAGTTAAAGGGGCCAAATAATATTGCACGCCCCACTTTTCAATTTTTGACTTTCCACAAAAGTTTAAAAAAAAAACAATAAATTTCGTTCAACTTCACAATTGTGTTCCACTTGTTGTTGATTCTTCACCAAAAATTTACATTTGGTATCTTTATGTTTGAAGCATGATATGTGGGAAAAGGTTGAAAAGTTCCAGGGGGCTGAATACTTTTGCAAGGCACTGTATATATACAAGTCATTGAGACACACACATATATATATACATATTTATAATTCATAGAGTTGTACATAGCATAGTAGCTGCTAAATCAATTGCCGGCTTCAGTAAAATCATTCCCGAACCCGACATGATAGACACATGGTTTACATATAGTAAAAAAACACATTTGAAAGGTTAACTCACCAAAACCCTGACTAGTGCACTAGCAGGATGCAGCAGACCTCCATTAATAAAGGCTGGGGCAGCACAGGTGCAAAACCACTGATGAGAACAGCCAGTAACCCAATATGGTCTGGCTGCCTAGTGGAAAAAAATGCACACAAATAGGGCTTGCATAGGACATAAGTCACACAGATAAGTGTGGTGCAAAGTGTCCGAACAGCCTATTAATGACACCCATAGTATTAGCAGGCGGGCTGCTCAGCACTGTATATATGCATCAAAATGATAAAAAGTGCAAAAAGATAAAAAGATATGGGGTATTAGTTACTATTTTGGCCAAAGTAGATTAGCTCACAACCCAACGTCAAGGGTCCCCAGATTTTGTGAGTCCCTAACACTAAATCTGAACAGCGCACATACGGAAAAATGGGACCGGGAGCGTGGAGAGAGGCGGGAAGGCTGCACGGGACGCCGGAAGGTGAGAATAACAATATTTTTTATTTTTTTAATTATTTTTTACATTTTATCTTTTACTACTGAGGCTGCATAGGCAGCCTCAGTAGTAAAAAGTTGGTCACACTAGTCAAACACTAAGTTTAACGAGTGTGATCAACCAGTCAATCAGTTCTCCAAGCGATGCTCCAGATCGCTTGGAAAACGCTAGCATTTTGCAAGCTAATTACGCTTGCAAATCGCTAGTTTTTCCACGGGAAAATCGCGGGAATTCAAAATGCGATTTTCCCGCAGAATGGAATTCCGGAATTCTCACGGTAACTTCCGCGAGAGTTCCGCTACGTGTGCACATAGCCTTATCCATAACCTGAGGTTAGCATCCTCAATAATCAGAACCTCCCACTCCCGTCTCCAAGACTTTACACGTGCTGTGCCAATTCTTTGGAATGCACTTCCCAGGTCAATACAATTAGTCCCCAATCTCCACAATTTTAAGCGTGTCCTGAAAACGCATTTATTCAGACTGGCCTACCGCCTCAACACATTAACCTAACTATCCCTGTGTGGCACAGCCAAAAGTTTTACCATAACCAGGTTCCCCGCATCATGTTCCCACATGCTTTATGCATCCATTAGCCCTCTGTGTCTGTACTGTTACACACTTAACATTATGGCTGGTCCATACAATCAGGGCAACTGTTATGGCTGGTCCATACAATCAGGGCAACTGTTACCACCCACCTTTCGTGTCTACCTCTTTCCTCATAGACTGTAAGCTTGCGAGCAGGGCCCTCATTCCTCTTGATATTTGTTATAATTTATGTGATTATTGTTATGCTGTAATGTCTATTGTCTGTACAAATTCCCCCTGAAATGTAAAGTGCTGCGGAATATGTCGGCGCTATAGAAATAAAATTTATTATTATTATTATTATTCCTGAAATTCAAAAATTTTGACCGATCCCCGGAAAACACATCAGGAGTAGTGATCTTTGGTTCTACAGCAGATGATTGAGCGAGATAGGCAGAAATTCCCCGCACTTCAGCGGCGAGCTGCTCAACACAATTGAACATTTGTTTAGTCTCCATTAAAGAAAAAATCCTCCTACGACCCCAGAGAAAAAGAGGAAAAAATATATAAAAAAAATTCTGACACTTTTTTTTTTTTTCACAATTCTTTCCTTCTTTTGAGTACCCTAGAGTCTACAGTTTGGGCTGGTGATTCTATTATGAATGGGTCACCGAGGAGGATGGCAGGAACAGGCTAAGCCACCAGAAAACCAGAGAGGTTGGTAACTAAGCGGATTGCAGATCCCTGATCCTATCAACACAAACTAGCAGTAGCCGTGGAGCGTTCCTACAATGCCCTATATGCCTCGGCACAGCCGGAGAACTAACTAAGCCTAAAACCAGAAAGGTGAAATCTAAACTGCCCCGGAGCAGATCCCCAAAGGAATAGACAGCCCCCAAACATATATTGCCGGTGAGACAAGATGAGACACAAACACAGGCAGAGAATAGACTGAGCAAACGGTGGGCCCAAGCTGTCTAGACAGGACAGGACAGGACAGGACAGAAAAGATACTGTCTGCAATCACGCACAAAACCCTAAAAAATCCAACACATCTGATATACAAAAAACCTGAGGCCACACGATCTCACCCCCGCCCCGCTAGATCAGCACTCTGGTATGAACTGGAAGCAAAGCAAAAGATACTAACATAACAAGGGACTGAACAAACTGACACAAGCTTTAACATATGAGTGGGGCCCTGCACTGCCCCCAGCAGGGAGTACGCTGAACCCTAGCAACAAAGCAGCTAGCAAAAAAAAAGGCACAACCAGATTAGATGCAAAGGATTAGCAAAATAATCACTTAACTGAACCATGCAGATCAGGCAGGAGACAAAAGAACTCCAAATGCACAAGGAGGAAATCACCAGCAACCACCAAGGGAAGCCTGCTCAATTATATGCTCCCAGCCAGTAATGCCAGATTCCCAATTATCGTCGTCAGGTGGGAAACTTCCATCAACCTGGCCAGCTCCACTACTCCCAGTAACCACCAGAGGGAGCAGAGGGAGCTCCAGCTCAGAAGTCCGAGCAAGGGAATTCACAACAGGTGGCTCATGTGTTAATAATAATGGGTTAAAGTCACCTTGCTACTGAAAGGTGACATTAAGCCGGGTTAATAAAGGAGAGGTGTTAATAAGACACCTATCCATTATTAATCCTACTTGACACAAAAACACACATGGGCCATGCACACTGCAAACAAGTCTGTATGACAGTGTTCACATCACCAAAAGACAAGCACAGAAAAATACAGTAAAACAAACGTTAAAATAATCTGTTGTAAAAAAGTAACAGTAAACAGCAAGAGCTAGTAAAAAGATGATAAAACAGGGTATTTAGTTGATACCTTTATTGCACAAAATGTATACTAAGCCGCTCTACCAAACGTCAAGGTATACCCATCTTAGAGCAGTCCTAACTGATGTATTTAAAAGCCTGATCATGTGAATAGTACCTGTATAAGCAGGATTCAAGCAGGCAACGTCCGATGTGGACACGCTATAGAAGACGGCTTTTGTGTGCACGGCCCATAAGAGAGGGGTGGAACCTCCCCAGACTTGCAATAGCAAGAAACCAATTTGACACAAAAACACACATGGGCCATGCACACTGCCAACAAGTCTGTATGACAGTGTTCACAACACCAAAAGACTGAAGCACAGAAAAATACAGTAAAACAAGCGTAAAAATACTCTGTTGTAAAAAGTAACAGTAAACAGCAAGTGCTAGTAAAAAAATGATAAAACAGGGTATTTAGCTGACATGTTTTTTGCAAACAATGTACAGTATACAAAGCCGCTCTACCAAATGTCAAATTATACCCATCTTAGAGTAGTCCTAACTGATGTATTTAAAACCCTGATCATGTGAATAGTACATGTATAAGCAGGATTCAAGCAGACAACGTCCGATGTGGACACGCTATGGAAGAGTATTTTTATGTTTGTCCGAGGACAAGCTTGATGTTCCAGTAGGTGACTCCGAAAACCGTGACATGTGAATGGGCATAAGGAGGGACACGTGGAAGGTGTCAGTGATACCCAGGTGTGGAGAAGAGCCAGACGGTAGACCACAGGGTTAACCTGCTCGAGGACCTTGAAAGGGCCAATAAAGCGAGGCGTGAACTTAGTGGACTCGACCCGCAGCCTGATGTTACGGGCGGATAGCCACACCAAGTCGCCGGGAGCAGGGCCGGTGTCAGCACCCGGTGTACCTGGGCAAGTGCCTGGCGAGACGGGGGGGCCCACTCGGCACCTGAACAAGTTTTTTTTTTTAATTTATAAGTCTGGGGTTGGTCCCCCGCAAAACATCATACTCACCACTATCTTTATTCCTGTGAGAGTGCGCGGTCCACATGTTACCGCTCATTAAGGTCATGAATATGGACTCCACTCCTCTCCCATAGGCGTGACGCCCATATTCATGACCTTAATGAGTGGTACCACGTGACCGCGCACTCTCACAGGAAAAAGTTACCGGCACCTGGGAATCAGGTGAGCGGCATTGAGAATGAGCGGCAGCGGGGATGAGGGAAGAATGAGCACAGCCCCGGGGGAGATGAGAGTGAGGGGGGGAAATGAACCCAGCTGAGATGAGAATGAACCTAGCAGGGGAGATGAGCCCATTATTCTCTATGGTGCATTATATGGGGCCCATTCTATATGTATGGAGCATTATATGGGTCCCATTATCCAGTATGGAGCATTATATGGGCTCATTATCCTGTTTGGAGCATTATATGGGGCCCATTATCCTGTTTGGAGCATTATACGGGGCCTATTATCCTGTATGGAGCATTATATGGGGCCCATGATGTATGAAGTATTATATATTGTCCATTATTCTGTATGGAGCATTATATTGGGCCCATTATTCTGTATGAAGCATTATATTGGGCCCATTATTCTGTATGAAGCATTATATTGGGCCCGTTATTCTGTATGGAGCATTATATTGGGCCCATTATACTGTATGGAGCATTACATGGGGCCCATCCGGTATGAAGTATTATTTGTTGTCCATTATTCTGTATGGATCATTATATTGGGCCCATTATTCTATATGGATCATTATATTGGGCCCATTATTCTGTATGGAGCATTATATTGGGCCCGTTATTCTGTATGGAGCATTATATTGGGCCCGTTATTCTGTATGGAGCATTATATTGGGCCCGTTATTCTGTATGGAGCATTTTATGGTTTCCATTATTCTGTATGGAGCATTATATGAGGCCCATTTTCTGTATGGAGTTCTGTATGGAGCACTGTATGGGGCCCATTATTCTGTATAGAGCAGTATATGATGCCCGTTATTATGTAAGGAGCATTATATGAGGACCCTTTTTCTGTATGAAGCAATATATGGGGCTCATTATATTGTATGGAGCAATATTTGGGGCTCATTATTCTGTATGAAGCAATATTTGGGGCTCATTCTGTATGAAGCAATATATGGGGCCCAATAAACTGTATGGAAGACTATGTGATGCCCAGAGTACTGTATGCAGTTCTATACTGTCCGGTCTTAATTGAAAATTTTTGAATCCCCACTAGGGCACGCACTGTGCTCTGCGAGGATTTGCTGGTTTCTGAGCTATTGTAGAATTTACAATAGAGATCATTCATGTAATGTAAGAAGTAAGTGATATCTTTGGCATTGTGCTATACCCAGGGCCGGTTTTAGGCAAAGTGGGGCACTAGGCAAAGTTTAAAATGGGGATACAAATGCTAACATATTGCACATCACAGAAGCATTTCGATTGTATTTACATGCGCTGAGTTCAGGCCGCTAAATGAGTGTGATCGACAAAATTGAAGAAGTCGTTCAACACTTGTTTCCAGGCCTCTTTCCACCGTCTGAGAAAGAATGATGGGAACAGAACGATCACTAATGGATCACTAAGGGTGTGTGCACACATTGCGGTTTTTGCTGCGGATCCGCAGCGGATTTGGTCCTGCAGATCCGCAGCAGTTTCCATGCGGTTTACAGTACCATGTAAACCTATGGAAAACCAAATCCGCCGTGCACATGCTGCGGAAAATTCCGCGCAGATTTGCTGCGGTTTATTTTTCGCAGCATGTTACTTCTTTTTCGCGGAACCGCAGCTGCAGTGTTCCTTCAGGGACATACAAATCAATCAATCAATCTCTCATCCGCACTGCCAAACCGCACTAGAACCTGGATCAAATCCGCTGTACACATGCTGGGAATCCGCAGGAAAAATGCATGTGTTTTACCCTGCGGTTTCTGCCAAGAGATATGGATTCTCTGCAGAAAAAGCAACAGACTATTCCGCAACGTGTGCAAACACCCTAACAGATCACCATACAGTATCATGTTATCAGCAGCACACAGTTTACACCCCATAGTCCTCCAAATAATATAATCTGCCCCATAGTCCTTTATATAGTATAATACACTCCTCATAGTTCTCCATATAGTATAATGCACCGCCATAGTCACCCACATAGTACAATTCACTTCCCATAGCATAATGCACCCCATAGTTCTTAATTTAATGTATTCCCCATATTCCTTGATACAGATTGGATTGGAGAAGCAGGAAGCTCATCTGCATATTTCCAGTGCATTCTGGGAAGAGAAGAGTCGCCTTAAGCTGATCGATCGCTGGGACTTGCCGGGTCTCGCTGTTTGAGGACATCGCAAAACCGCGCGCCGTTTCCACCCATCATAGCCTGTATCAGCAATATGGAAGAGAAGAAAATCCACATGGTCACCTGCAACACATGCTACATGTTTACGGATCTTCCGGCCCAAAAACTCAACTTTACCTGTCAGAAGTGCAAACTTGTTGCCCTCTTAGAGGAAAAGGTGCAGGGACTGGAAGAAATAGCAACACTGAAGGTAATTAAAGAACATGAGGACTTCTTGGATGAAGCAGAAGCAACCATTCAGGATTTGGAAAGTGAGAAAAGCTTCAAAGCACATACAGAGGCTGAAAAGTGGAGCCATGTTGACGAAAAGAAGCAAAAGGATCAAGTGGTCATCACCACCCACACAGCTTAGCAACCAATATGAAGCCCTCATGCTGGAGAACGAAAATGGCACAGCTCAGGATGATACTGTATCTACAAGAGAAGACACACTATCAACAAAAGTTACTCTGTCAACAAAAGCGGAAACAAATGACACTCAAAAACACTCACGAGCAACAAGCAGTGCGTCCGGCAAGAAAAGAAGAGTGGTAGTTGTGGGTGACTCACTACTAAGAGGCACGGAGGCAGCTATCTGCAGGCCGGACATAACCGCACGAGAAGTATGCTGCCTCCCAGGAGCAAAAATCAAGGATGTGGCCAACAGGATACCAACTATCCTCAAATCCAAGGACGACTGCCCTTTCCAACTGATACATGTAGGCACAAACGACACAGCAAGAAATGACCTACCAACTATCTGCGAAGACTTTGAAATTCTGGGGAAGAAAATAAAGGAACGGAACGTACAGGTTGTTTTCTCATCAATCCTCCCAGTCGATGGCCATGGCATCAGAAGATGGAATAGGATACTAGAGGCGAACAACTGGCTACGACAGTGGTGCAGGCAGCAAGGATTTGGATTCTTGGACCATGGCGTGAATTACCTCTACGATGGACTTCTCGCAAGAGATGGGATACACCTCACAAAACCTGGGAAACACACATTCGCCAGAAGACTTGCCACACTCATCAGGAGGGCTTTAAACTAGAAGAAGAGGGGATGGGAGGAAAAACAGCAGACAACAACATGCAGCAGAAGGACAAACTAATCAAGGATACTAGATGTGGTAAAGCGGACCCATGACAGGGTACTCAGAAGGAAGCTAAGAAAAATGAAGCAAAACTTCTTTATGCATGCTGACCAACGCAAGAAGCCTGACCAATAAGATTGAAGATCTGGAGTTGGTAATGTATGAGGAAAAAATACGACATATTACCTCCATGGGGCTTTACATGTGAAAAGGGGAAATATAGACAAGTATAGTAAACATGTGTAAGACAAGGGACACACAGGTACATAAGGAGAGGGGACCCTGCCCGCGAGGGCTCACAGTCTACAGGGATGGGTGAGGATACAGCAGGAGAGGGTAGAGCAGGTCATGCTGTGGTTCAGTAGACCGAGGATCATTGCAGGCTGTAGGCTTGTCGGAACAGGTGGGTCTTCAGGTTCTTCTTGAAGGTTTCCGTTGATGGTGAGAGTCTGATGTGTTGCGGCAGGGAGTTCCAGAGTATGGGGGAAGCACGGGAGAAGTCTTATATGTGGTTGTGGGAAGAAGAGATAAGGGGGGAGTAGAGAAGGAGATCTAGAGACCATGTCACAGATGTATGGAGGAGACAAGTTGTGGATGGCTTTGTATGTCATGGTTAGGGTTTTGAATTGGAGCCTCTGGGCGATAGGAAGCCAGTGAAGGGCCTGGCATAGGGGGGAGGCTGGGGAATAGCGGGGAGACAGGTGGATTAGTCGGGCAGCAGCGTGTAGGATGGACTGGAGCGAAGCCAGAGTGCTAAAGGGGAGGCCAGAGAGTAGGAGGTTGCAGTAGTCGAGGCGGGAGATGATAAGAGCATGCACTAGTGTTTTTGTGGTTTCATGGTGGAGGAATGAGCGGATCCGGGAAATATTTTTGAGTTTGAGGCGGCAGGAGGAGGCGAGGGCTTGAATATGTGGTTTGAAAGAGAGCACAGAGTCGAGGATCACCCCATGGCACCGAGCACACGGGACTGGGGAAAGAGAGCAGCCGTTGACATTTATGGATAGGTCTGGTGGAGGGGTAGAGTGAGATGGGGGAAAGATGATGAATTCTGTTTTGTCCATGTTCAGTTTGAGAAAGCGAGCAGAGAAGAAGGCTGAGATATCAGACAGACATTGTGGGATTTCAGTCAGTAAGGAGGCGAGGTCGGGTCCAGATAGGTAGATCTGCGTGTCATCGGCATAGAGGTGATACTGCAAACCGTGGGATTCTATGAGCCGTCCCAAGCCGAAGGTATAGATGGAGAATAGTAGGGGTCCTAGGACAGAGCCTTGGGGAACACCGACAGACAGGGGGCGAGGTGAGGAGGTGGTGTGTGAGAGGGAGACACTAAATGTTCGGTCTGTTAGGTATCATGAGATCCAGGATAGGGCCAGGTCTGTGATGCCAAGAGATGAGAGAGTCTGTAGCAGGAGGGAATGGTCTACGGTGTCGAATGCAGAGGACAGGTCCAGGAGAAGGAGGACAGAGTAGTGTCGCTTTCTCTTAGCGGTTAGTAAGTCGTTAGTGACTTTAGTTAGGGCAGTTTCAGTTGTGTGATGCGGTCGGAAGCCAGATGGTAACCGGTCAAAGAGGGAACAGGAGGAGAGGTGGGAGGACAGTTCAAGATATACATGCTGTTCCAGTAGTTTTAAGGCGTAAGGGAGAAGAGATATTGGGCGATAGTTAGACACAGAGGATTGGTCAAGGGAGGGCTTTTTGAGAATGGGTGTGATTGAGGCATGTTTGAAGGATGAGGGAAAGACACCATTTGTAAGTGAAAGATTGAAAATGTGTGCTAGAGATGGGATGAGGACTGGCCAAGTTAGGGATGAGGTGAGACGGGAGTGGATCGAGGGCACAAGTGGTGAGGTGTGATCTTGACAGAAGGGTGGAGAGCTGATCTTCTGTCATGGTGGAGAAGCTGGCTTTTGCAGGACAGGGCTGAGCGGCTAAGAGGGGCATTGAGGGCCAAAGTTTTGTCTGATCATGTCGATCTTCTGCTTAAAGAAGGAGGCAAAGTCTTCGGCAGAAATGAGAGGAGGGGGAGGAGGTGCTGTGGGACGGAGTAGAGAATTGAAAGTGTTGAAGAGCTGTTTAGGGTTGTGAGACAGGGAGGATATGAGAGATGCGAAGTAAGTTTGTTTTGTGGCAGAGAGCGTGGACTTAAAGCTGGCAAGGGACTGCTTGTATGCGTTGAAGTGCTCAGTAAAATGGGTTCTCTTCCATCTCTGCTCAGCGGCCCTGGAAACCCGTCTCAGTTCTTTGGTCAGGCTGGTGAGCCAGGGCTGCCTGTTGATTGTTCGAGTTTTGCTCTGCATGAGGGGGGCAGCCGAATCAAGCGTTGCTGTTATTGTGGTGTTATATAAGATGGCAGCAGCATCTGAGTCATGAAGGGAAGCTATGTCTGTAAGAGGGAGAAGGGATTCAGAGAGTGATTGTAAATTGAGGTGTTTGAGATTCCTGCGAGGGTGAGTGAGTTTATGGAGCGGGGGTTGCGTAGTAGGAGAGGAGAGGGAGGAGAATGTCAGTAGGTTGTGGTCAGACAGGGGGAGGGGTGAGTTATTGAGATTAGTGAGGGAACAGAGTCGGGTGAAGATAAGGTCCAGCGTGTGACCATCTTTGTGAGTGGCCGCAGAGGACCATTGAGTGAGGCCGAGGGAAGCCATGAGTGATAGAAGTTTAGAGGCAGCCGGGGTGGAAGTGTCAATGGGGATGTTGAAGTCGCCCATGATGATGGTGGGGATGTCAGCAGAAAGGAAATGGAGTAGCCAGGTGGTGAAGTGGTCGAGAAAGGTGGAGATGGCTAGTTCTGGGGGGCGGTAGATGACAGCCAGTTGGAGGTTGGAGAGGGAATAGATGCGGATGGAGTGCACCTCGAATGAGGGAAGAGTAACAGAGAGTGGCAAAGGAATTGGGGTAAAGGAGCAGGTATCAGACAGGAGCAAGCCAACTCCTCCACCACGTTTGTTGCTGGGGCGAGGGGTGTGAGAGAGATGGAATCTGCCATAGGAAAGCGCAGCTGGAGAGGCTGTGTCAGAGAGAGTGAGCCAGGTTTCAGTGATGGCGAGGAAGGAGAGTGTGTTGGTGATAAAGAGGTCATGGATAAATGATAGCTTGTTGCAGACACAGCGTGCATGCCATAGGGCTCCAGGTAAGGGGATTGAGGGAGTGGGGGCTGGATGAATGTGTATGAGGTTATCATGGTTGCGAAGACGTGTAGAGGATCGTGGCAGGGTGGTAGAAGTGAGTGTAGGGAGGTGTTGAGGAGGGCCAGGATTTGGGGATACCTCGCCAGCAATAAGGAGTAGTAGACAGAGCAATAGAAGGTGGCCGTGTGGGTCTGGAGAAAAAGGATTGTATGTGGAGGAACAGTTGTGACGAAGAGGTGAGATGGCAGGGAAGGACGGAGGGGGAAATGACAAGTTCCTTACTGGGTGGAGGGATTGCAGGAGTTAGGGAGAAATAGAGTAGTATGGGGGTGATAGTAAAAAGGCGAAACATTGTTGTGGTGTTATAGTCCGTTACCTTTCAGTCAATTCCAGTCCAATTCAAGTCTAATTCAAAGTACTTAGAAATTAGTACTTTGAAATTGATGGAGCCGACTACGTCTGGAGCAGACCCATGGTGGTGAATATATGTGCAGCTAAAGACAATCAGGTGTGAGTGAAAGTGGGGTGTGACTGCCCAGGCCAAATGCACAGAGTTAAGCAGAGGTCATAAAAGGGGGAAGGGGTTATACAGACCACTTAGATGTGTGGCAAAGATAACAAGATGGAGTACAATTATGATACAAGAAGATGGGTAAGCTATGCATACCATATAAAATACAATGCAGTTCACATAGGGCATTCAGGAGCATGAGAAAGTGGTGGAAATTCAGCAATGCATACTTCGAAATTGATGGAGCCAACTACGTCTGGAGCAGACCTATGGTGGTGAATATATGTGCAGCTAAAGACAATCAGGTGTGACATAGAAGGAGTAACTGAGACATGGTTAGACGACAGCTATTACTGGGCGGCTAACTTGCAAGGATATGATTTGTTTAGGAGGGATCGTAAAAAAAGGAAAGGGGGTGGAGTCTGTCTATATATAAAGTCCACTTTAAAGCCCACACTAAGAGAAGATATACAAGAGGGAAATGAAGAGGTGGAGTCTCTATGGGTGGAGATACAAGGAGAGAAAAGTAATAAAATCCTCATAGGGGTTTGTTATAAGCCACTAAATATAACAGAAACCACTGAAAATGTATTATTGAAACAAATAGACAAAGCAGCAAATCACAATGAGGTGATTATTATGGGGGACTTCAACTACCCTGACATAGACTGGGAAACTGAAACCTGCATATCTCAGAAAGGAAACCAATTTCTGTCAGTGACCAAGGATAATTATCTGTCACAGCTTGTGCAGGGCCCAACTAGAGGGACAGCCCTTCTGGACTTACAGTGCCTACAAAGTAGTATTCAACCCCCTGCAGATTTAGCAGGTTTACACATTCGTAATTAACTTGGCATTGTGACATTTGGACTGTAGATCAGCCTGGAAGTGTGAAATGCACTGCAGCAAAAAAGAATGTTATTTCTTTGTTTAATTTTTTTTTAAATTGTGAAAAGTTTATTCAGAGGGTCATTTATTATTCAACCCCTCAAACCACCAGAATTCTGTTTGGTTCCCCTAAAGTATTAAGAAGTATTTCAGACACAAAGAACAATGAGCTTCACATGTTTGGATTAATTATCTCTTTTTCCAGCCTTTTCTATTTAAGACCCTCCCCAAACTTGTGAACAGCACTCATACATGGTCAACATGGGAAAGACAAAGGAGCATTCCAAGGCCATCAGAGACAAGATCGTGGAGGGTCACAAGGCTGGCAAGGGGTACAAAACCCTTTCCAAGGAGTTGGGCCTACCTGTCTCCACTGTTGGGAGCATCATCCAGAAGTGGAAGGCTTATGGAACTACTGTTAGCCTTCCACGGCCTGGACAGCCTTTGAAAGTTTCCTCCCGTGCCGAGGCCAGGCTTGTCCGAAGAGTCAAGGCTAACCCAAGGACAACAAGGAAGGAGCTCCGGGAAGATCTCATGGCAGTGGGGACATTGGTTTCAGTCAATACCATAAGTAACGTACTCCACCGCAATGGTCTCCGTTCCAGACGAGCCCGTAAGGTACCTTTACTTTCAAAGCGTCATGTCAAGGCTCGTCTACAGTTTGCTCATGATCACTTGGAGGACTCTGAGACAGACTGGTTCAAGGTTCTCTGGTCTGATGAGACCAAGATCGAGATCTTTGGTGCCAACCACACACGTGACGTTTGGAGACTGGATGGCACTGCATACGACCCCAAGAATACCATCCCTACAGTCAAGCATGGTGGTGGCAGCATCATGCTGTGGGGCTGTTTCTCAGCCAAGGGGCCTGGCCATCTGGTCCGCATCCATGGGAAGATGGATAGCACGGCCTACCTGGAGATTTTGGCCAAGAACCTCCGCTCCTCCATCAAGGATCTTAAGATGGGTCGTCATTTCATCTTTCAACAAGACAACGACCCAAAGCACACAGCCAAGAAAACCAAGGCCTGGTTCAAGAGGCAAAATATCAAGGTGTTGGAGTGGCCTAGTCAGTCTCCTGACCTTAACCCAATTGAAAACTTGTGGAAGGAGCTCAAGATTAAAGTCCACATGAGACACCCAAAGAACCTAGATAACATGGAGAAGATCTGCATGGAGGAGTGGGCCAAGATAACTCCAGAGACCTGTGCCGGCCTGATCAGGTCTTATAAAAGACGATTATTAGCTGTAATTGCAAACAAGGGTTATTCCAAAAAATATTAAACCTAGGGGTTGAATAATAATTGACCCACACTTGTATGTTTAAAATTTATTAAAATTTAACTGAGCAACATAACTTTTTGGTTTGTAAGATTTATGCATCTGTTAATAAATCCTGCTCTTGTGTGAAGTTTGAAGGCTCTAACTTATTTGCATCTTATCAAACCTGCTAAATCTGCAGGGGGTTGAATACTACTTGTAGGCACTGTAATTTTAAGCAACAGGCCAGATAGAATAACAGAAGTACGAGTCGATGGGCACCTAGGGAACAGTGACCACAATATAATACAATTCCACTTGTCCTTCAGTAAGGTGCCCTGGAAGGGGGTTACGAAAACGCTGAATTTCAGGAAAGCAAAGTTTGATCAGCTTAGAGAGGACCTTCGCCAAATTGATTGGGACAAGGTCCTCAAAAATAGGAGCACAGAAAATAAATGGGAAATATTTAAATCAGTTTTACACACCCACTGCGAGCTAGCCATACCGTACAGAAATAAAAGGGCTAGGAACAGGAGAACATCAATGTGGCTAATAAGGATGTAAAAAGGGCAATAAATAACAAGAACAAGGCATTTAGGAAGCTAAAACAAGAAGGCAATGAAGAAGCATTAAAAGGTTATAGAGAAAAAATAAAATGTGTAAAAAACAAAAACATTTAGCAAAAGTGGAAACTGAGAGACGCATTGCTAAGGAAAGTAAAACAAACCCCAAACTATTCTTTAATTATATAAACAGTAAAAAGATTAAAATTGATGGTGTCGGCCCTTTAAAGAACAATGAGGGTGAAATCATAGAGAGCGATGTGGGAAAAGCAAATATTTTAAATACTTTTTTCTCAACAGTGTTCACACAGGAAAAGGATTTGCCAGGGGAAATGCAGAGTGATAATGTAAACTCCCCATTAAGTATTACCTGCCTAACCCAGGAAGAAGTGCAGAACCGCCTTTGTAAGATTAAAATTGACAAATCACCAGGCCCTGATGGCATTCACCCTCGGGTATTAAGGGAGTTAAGTAATGTGATAGACAGGCCTCTATTCCTTATATTTAAAGACTTTATAGAAGCAGGGTCTGTTTCTTTTGATTGGCGGCAAGCAAATGTGGTACCAATATTCAAAAAGGGGTGTAAAAGGGAACCTGGAAACTATAGGCCGGTAAGCTTAACATCTGTTGTGGGTAAAATTTTTTAAGGGTTTCTAAGGGATACCATTTTGGAATATCTCAATGTTAATAAATGTTTAACTCCATATCAACATGGATTTATGAAGGATCGCTCCTGTCAAACTAACCTGATCAGCTTCTATGAGGATGTAAGCTCTCAAATGGACCAAGGAGAATCATTGGATGTCATTTATCTCGACTTCTCTAAAGCATTTGACACTGTCCAACATAAAAGATTGGTAAGTAAGATGAGAAAGCTTGGGCTAGGGGAAAATGTGTGTAGATGGGTAGGTAGCTGGCTTAGTGATAGAAAACAAAGAGTGGTTATTAATGGTGCATACTCAGATTGGGCCAGGGTTACTAGTGGGGTACCACAGGGTTCTGTATTGGGCCCCCTACTATTTAATATATTTATTAATGATCTAGTGGATGGCTTACACAGTAAAATATCAGTATTTGCAGATGATACAAAACTATGTAAGGTAGTTAACACAAAGGAGGACAGTTTGCAACTACAGACAGATTTGCATAAATTGGAGAATTGGGCTGAAAAATGGCAAATTAGGTTTAACACAGATAAGTGTAAGGTTATGCACATGGGAAGGAGAAACAGATGCTATAATTACTTACTAAATGGGAAACTGCTGGGGAAATCAGACATGGAAAAAGACTTAGGCATCTTAGTCAATAAGAAGCTAAATTGGAGTGCCCAGTGTCAGGCAGCAAATAGGGTCATGGGATGCATTAGAAGAGGTCTGGGGACACGAGATGAAAACATAATTCTCCCTCTGTACAAATCACTCGTCAGACCACACTTGGAGTATTGTGTGCAATTTTGGACGCCGTTGCCCAAGAAAGACATTACTGAACTTGAAAGGGTTCAAAGCCAGGCTACTAAAATGATAAATGGAGTTGGTTCACTACAATACCCAGAAAGGTTATCAAAACTAGGTCTATTTACTCTAGAAAAGAGAATACTTAATATATATGTACGAGTATATCAGAGGGCAATACAGAGATCTGTCCAATGAACTGTTTGTACCAAGGACTGTCAAAAGAATCAGGGGTCATTCTCTTCGTTTGGAGGAAAGACAATTTCTGCACCAGCATAGAAGAGGGTTCTTCACGGTTAGAGCAGTGAGGCTCTGGAATTCTCTTCCTGAGGAAGTGGTGATGGCCAACTCACTGAATGAATTTAAGAAAGGAATGGATGCTTTTCTTGTGAGTAACAGTATAGAAGGTTATGAATAACAGAATATTATAGGTAGATGGTTGACCCAGCGTAGGGGAAGGAATTTTTTTCCCTATGGAGAAAATTGGCTTCTACTCTGTGGGTTTTTTGCCTTCCCCAGGATCAACAATGCAGAACAGCTGCACTAAATAGGCTGAACTAGATGGACATAAGGTCTTCCTTCAGCCTTCAAAACTATGTTACTATACCATGATGGGCTGTATTATACTATCCTGGGCTGTATTATACCATGCTGGGTTGTATTATATTATTCTGGGGTGGCTGTATACCATGTTGGGCTGTATTATACCGTGATGGGCTGTGTTATATCATGCTGAGCTGTATTATAGTGTGCTGGGATGTATTATACCATTTTGGGTGGGCTATATACCATGCTGGGCTGTATTATACCATGATGGGCAGTATTATACCATTCTGGGGGGGCTATATACCATGCTGGGCTGTATTATACCATGCTGGGCTGTATTATACCGTGCTGGGCTGTATTATACCGTGCTGGGCTGTATTATACCATGCTGGGGGGCTATATACCATGCTTGGCTGTATTATACCATGCTGGGCTGTATTATACCATTTTGGAGGGGCTATATACCATGCTGGGTTGTATTATACCATGTTGGACTGTGTTATACCATTCTGGGGGGCTATATACCATGCTTGGCTGTATTATACCGTGATGGCCTGTATTATACTGTGCTGGGCTGTATTATACCATTTTGGAGGGGCTATATACCATGCTGGGTTGTATTATACCATGTTGGACTGTGTTATACCATTCTGGGGGGCTATATACCATGCTTGGCTGTATTATACCGTGATGGCCTGTATTATACCATGCTGGGCTGTATTATACTGTGCTGGGCTGTATTATACCATTTTGGGGGGCTATATACCATGCTGGGTTGGATTAAACTGTGATGGGCTGTATTATACCATTCTGGGGGGCTATATACCATGCTGGGCTGGATTAAACTGTGATGGGCTGTATTATACCATTCTGGGGGGGCTATATACCATGCTGGGCTGTATTATACCATGCTGGGCTGTGTTATACCATGCTGGGCTGTATTATACAGCCCAGCATGGCATACAGCCTGTATACCATGGTGGGCTGTATACCATGATGGGCTGGGGTATATACCATGTGGTGCTGGACTATATACCATGTGGTGCTGGACTATATACTATGCGGCTGTGTTATATACCATGGGGGGTACATTTTACATTATATTCTATAGTGCAAATGAGAGATTGATTGATTTGTATGTCCCGGAAGGAACACTTCAGCTGCGGTTCCGCAAAAAAGTAGTAACATGCTGCGAAAAATAAACCGCAGCAAATCTGCGCAGAATTTTCCGCAGCATGTGCACGGCAGATTTGGTTTTCCATAGGTTTACACGGTACTGTAAACCGCATGGAAACTGCTGCGGATCTGCAGGACCAAATCCGCTGCGGATGCACAGCAAAAACCGCAAGTGTACACACCCTTAGTGATCCATTAGTGATCGTTCTGTTCCCATCATTCTTTCTCAGACGGTGGAAAGAGGCCGGGAAACAAGTGTTGAACGACTTCTTCAATTTTGTCGATCACACTCATTTAGCGGCCTGAACTCAGCGCATGTAAATACAATCGAAATGCTTCAGTGATGTGCAATATGTTAGCATTTGGGGCCCCATTTTAAACTTTGCCTAGGGCCCCACTTTGCCTAAAACCGGCCCTGGGTATAGTACAATGCCAAAGATATCACTTACTTCTTACATTACATGAGTGATCTCTATTGTAAATTCTACAGTAGCTCAGAAACCAGCAAATCCTCGCAGAGCACAGTGCGTGCCCTAGTGGGGATTCAAAAGTTTTCATTTAAGACCGGACAGTATAGAACTCCATACAGTACTCTGGGCATCACATAGTCTTCCATACAGTTTATTGGGACCCATATATTGCTTCATACAGATTAATGAGCCTCATATAATGCTCCATACAGAATAATGAGCCCCAAATATTGCTTCATACAGAATAATGAGCCCCAAATATTGCTCCATACAATATAATGAGCCTCATATATTGCTTCACACAGAAAAAGGGTCCTCATATAATGCTCCTTACATAATAACGGGCATCATATAATGCTCTATACAGAATAATGGGCCCCATACAATGCTCCATACAGAACTCCATACAGAAAATGGGCCTCATAATGCTCCATACAGAACAACGGGCCCAATATAATGCTCCATACAGAACAACGGGCCCAATATAATGCTCCATACAGAACAACGGGCCCAATATAATGCTCCATACAGAACAACGGGCCCAATATAATGCTCCATACAGAATAACGGGCCCAATATAATGATCCATACAGAATAACGGGCCCAATATAATGATCCATACAGAACAACGGGCCCAATATAATGATCCATACAGAATAACGGGCCCAATATAATGATCCATACAGAATAACGGGCCCAATATAATGATCCATACAGAATAACGGGCCCAATATAATGATCCATACAGAATAATGGGCCCAATATAATGATCCATACAGAATAATGGACAACATATAATACTTCATACCGGATGGGCCCTATATAATGCTCCATACAGTATAACGGACCCAATATAATGCTCCATACAGAATATCGGGCCCAATATAAAGCTCCATACAGAATAACGGGCCCAATATAATGCTCCATACAGAATAATGAGCCCCCATATAATGATCCATACAGAATAATGGGCCCCATATAATGCTCTATACAGAAAAATGGACAACATATACTTCATACAGAATGGGCCCCATATAATGCTCCATACAGGATAATGGGCCCCATGTAATGCTCCAATTGGGATAATGGGCCCCATATAATGCTCCAAACAGGATAATGGACCCCATATAATGCACCAAACAGGATAATGGGCCCCATATAATGCTCCATACTGGATAATGGGCCCCATATAATGCTCCATACATATAGAATGGGCCCCATATAATGCTCCATACATATAGAATGGGCCCCATATAATGCCCCATAGAGAATAAGGGGCTCATCTCCCCTGCTGGGTTCCTTCTCATCTCCGCTGGGCTCATTCCCTCCCCACTCACTCTCATCTCCCCCGCTGGACTCATCCCCCCCCTCACATTCTCAACGCCGCTCACCTGAGTCCAGGCGCCGGTAACTTTTCCTTGTGAGAGTGTGCGGTCACGTGATACCGCTCATTAAGGTCATGAATATGGGCGTCACGCCTATGGGAGAGGAGTGGCGTCCATATTCATTACCTTAATGAGCGGTAACATGTGGACTGCGCGCTCTCACAGGATAAAAGATAGTGGTGAGTATGATGTTTTGCGGAGGGCGGGGGACCAACCCCGGACTTATGAATAAAAAAAAAACAAAAAAAAAAAAAACACTTGTTCAGGTGCCGAGTGGGCCCCCCATCTCACCAGGGCCCTGGCACTTGCGCAGGTACGCCGGGTGCTAACGCCGGCCTTGCGAGTCCTTATGGAACAGGACCGCTCCAGCATCGACGGAAGAGGCATCCACCTCCAGAATGAAGGGTTTATCCACATTGGGGCGATGTAGAATGGGAGCGCTAGCAAAATGGGACTTAATAGAGGAGAAGGCCTTGGAGACAGGTTCCGACCACAACTTGGGGTTTGCACCCTTCTTGGTGAGGGCTACCAAGGGGGCTACCAAAGTCGAGAAGTGGGGGATGAATTAGCGATAGTAATTTATGACCCCATAAAGCGCTTCACCGTTTTGAGAGAATGGGGTTCCTGCCAATCCATCACCGCTTGTAGCTTGGCAGGATCCATGGCCAATCCCTGGGCGGAGATGATATAGCCCAGGAAAGGCAAGGACTCCTGCTCAAACACACACTTCTCCAACTTGGCATAGAGGGAGTTTGCCCACAGGAGGTCGAAAACTTTGCAAACATCTCTCTGGTGGGAGTCAATATCTGGGGAATAGATGAGGATATCATCCATATAGACTACTACCGAGGTGGTAAGCTTATCCCAGAAGATATCGTTCACAAAGTCTTGGAAAACGGCCGGGGCATTACAGAGCCAGAAGGGCATCACCAGGTATTCATAGTGCCCATCCCTGGTGTTAAATGCCGTCTTCCATTCGTCCCCTCACGGATGCTAATCAGGTTGTAAGCCCCCCGCAGATCAAGTTTGGTAAACACTCTCGCTCTCCGTAGCCTATCAAACAGCTCCGATATCAGGGGAAGAGGATACTTATTCTTAACGGTGATGGCGTTAAGACCCATGTAATCGATGCAGGGACGTAATTCCCCATTCTTCTTTTGGACGAAGAAGAATCCCGCCCCCACTGGTGACACTGACTTCCTAATGAATCCTCTTGCCAGATTCTCCCTGATGTATTGAGACATGGCCTCTGTCTCCAGGAGAGATAGGGGATAGACTCGACCCCGGGGAGGCTCAGCACCAGGCAAGACGTCAATAGGATAGTCATAGGGGCGGTGCGGCGGAAGGGTCTCCGCTGCCTTCTTGGAGAACACGTCTGCGTACTGTTGATAGTGTTTGGGGAGAGAGGAAAGATCTGCGGGGACTTTGGTGGAAGCAACCTGAACGCCCTCCCTCTGACATCTACCCTCACAGGCTTTACCCCAACTGAGAATCCTCCCCGAGGATCACTCAATATGGGGAGAGTGGAACTGCAACCAGGGAACCCCTAAAAGGACCTCATCGATACCCTCGGGCATGACGAGGAGGGATATCGTCTCCTGATGAGATGAAGACACCAAGAGTATCAACGGGGCGGTCTGGTAGGTAATTTGTGAGGGT
Source organism: Dendrobates tinctorius (assembly GCF_039654945.1). Lineage (NCBI taxonomy): Eukaryota > Metazoa > Chordata > Amphibia > Anura > Dendrobatidae > Dendrobates > Dendrobates tinctorius. Next base: position 4,212,074 of record NW_027361679.1, read on the forward strand.
AGAGTTGCACCGTTCACCACCCTGACGGTGACTGGCTTGGCCATCATGACCAGAGGTATTGCGTGCCGTTGAGCAAAGGCAGAAGACATGAAATTGCCCTCCGCTCCGGAGTCCACGCAAACCTCCACCGCCAGAGTGGATGAACCGACCTCAAGAGTTCCCTTAAAGGTCAGCTTGGAGGAAAACGCCACTGATTCTAGTGAACTCTCTCCTATGTTCACTAGAAGCGAGCGTTTTCCCGACCGCTGTGGGCACTGGTTGGCAAGGTGACCAGACTGCCGGCAAACATGACAGATCACAGGTGCTTGAGCAGACCGAGACCAGGATCTCTGGCAGAGAAAAATGCACGGGAGCCCACGCTATTTTTTTTCGCGATTATAGCCTTACATTTAACCCGTAGAGTTCCACATTTTTCCTAACACAAACTACTAAATTGATTAAACACTGACATATATAAATCATTTTGATATGACATGATTTACTATATGTAAACCATGTGTCATATCATGTCGGGTTCGGGAATGATTTTACTGAAGCTGGCAATTGATTTTCTATGTAGAACTCGATGAACTATATATATATATATATATATATATATTCTATGTGAATATATCTATTCTTTCTATTCATGCCAGTATGACTTTACTGTACAGCGCACTGAAGTGCCGGCTTTTAAAAAACGGATCCATCGAAAAATGGAAGAAATGGATGAAAAAAAATGATGCGACGGATCCGGTGAGCTGACGGATTGTGACTGACCTTAAAGGGAATGTCACTCTTTTTTTGGCCTTTCACCTGCCGACATAGACATCGGGGGCTTATCTACAGCATTCTGTCATGCTGTAGATAAGCCTCCGATGTAACCTGAAAGAGAAGAAAAACACGTTATATTATACTCACGGAGGTGGGCGGTCCGGTCCGATGGGTGTCGTCGTCCTGTCTGACACCTCCCTTCTTCATGCGATGACGTCCTCTTCTCCCGTCCTGAAATGGCTCCGGCGCAGGCGTATTGCTCTGCCCTGTTGAGGGCAGAGCAGAGTCCTGCAGTGCGCAGGCGTCGGGAGAGGTCTGGCGCCTGCGCACTGCAGAATTCTGCTCTGCCCTCAACAGGGCAGAGCAATACGCCTGCGCCGGAGCCATTTCAGGACGGGAGAAGAGGACGTCATCGCATGAAGGGAGGCACCGGACAGGACCGCAACACCCATCGGACCGGACCGCCCACCTCGGTGAGTATAATATGTGTTTTTCTTCTCTTTCAGGTTAAATCGGAGACTTATCTACAGCATTACAGATTGCTGGAGATTAGCCCCCGATGTCTATGCCGGCAGCTAATAGGGGAAAAAAAGGGTGACAGATTCCTTTTAAAAAAACTGAAGTGTGAAAGGGGCCTTAGTCAGACATTCAGCATTAGGTTGGCTATTACTTTTCACACAACCGCATTAGAGGTGTAAAACATTCAGAGTTTGAAAACTGACAATTTTCCTACATTTTTGTAAAATTACAAATTTCCTAACAAACCATAAAACATAGCAACCTAAAGTTACCAGTACCATAAAGCACAACGTGGGAAAGAAATGTCAGAATCAGGGAGCCATCTAAAAGCTTCACAGAGCTATTACCACAAAAACTGATAACATGGGGCTCAGTCACTAAGCTCAAAATGGCTGCCACTGAGGGGATGGGAAGTCATCTCATAGACAGGAAGACCACTCCATTCTAGCGTGCAGTACAGGCAGGATCACCGACGGCAGAGACGCTCCTCCTATCCATCCACTGCCGCAACCTTTCTATTATGCGTGCAGCCATACATACATGGCAACCTCCATGGTTTTCAAGAAAATGGCCACCACTACCGTCACAATTACATGAGAACCTTATATACTTAAGACGGCTTTCTTTACTGGTCTTCATAAAAATGGCCGCCCACTACCGACTCAATTAGAGAGCATAGGAAGTAACAGCCCCCAGTCACCAACAACATGGCGACCTCCTTGGACTACACCAAGATGGACGAGGCGACGTGCACAGCGTTAGAGAAGCATACGACTATGTGATGACGTAACACCCGATCGTCGCGTGACCCTCATTGAAAGCAGCCATAACCATATTTCAACCCGCGCTTCTGACCTAGCTGTTCACATCACTGCCACCAATGGTAAGCGGGCGACATGATATGTGTATGAGCGGTGGTAGCAGGCTTTCATTAGACGTGTGTGTGACCACTGATAACGGACCTGCATTGTGTGTGTGACACCACTGATAACGGACCTGCATTGTGTGTGTGTGACACCGCTGATAACGGACCTGCATTGTGTGTGTGACACCACTGATAACGGACCTGCATTGTGTGTGTGTGTGTGACACCACTGATAACGGACCTGCATTGTGTGTGTGACACCACTGATAACGGACGTGTGTGTGTGTGACACCACTGATAACGGACCTGCATTGTGTGTGTGTGACACCACTGATAACGGACCTGCATTGTGTGTGTGACACCACTGATAACGGACGTGTGTGTGTGTGACACCGCTGATAACGGACCTGCATTGTGTGTGTGACACCACTGATAACGGACCTGCATTGTGTGTGTGTGTGTGTGACACCACTGATAACGGACCTGCATTGTGTGTGTGACACCACTGATAACGGACGTGTGTGTGTGTGACACCACTGATAACGGACCTGCATTGTGTGTGTGACACCACTGATAACGGACCTGCATTGTGTGTGTGACACCACTGATAACGGACCTGCATTGTGTGTGTGACACCACTGATAACGGACGTGTGTGTGTGTGACACCACTGATAACGGACCTGCATTGTGTGTGTGACACCACTGATAACGGACCTGCATTGTGTGTGTGACACCACTGATAACGGACCTGCATTGTGTGTGTGACACCACTGATAACGGACCTGCATTGTGTGTGTGACACCACTGATAACGGACGTGTGTGTGTGTGACACCACTGATAACGGACCTGCATTGTGTGTGTGTGTGTGTGTGACACCACTGATAACGGACGTGTGTGTGTGTGACACCACTGATAACGGACCTGCATTGTGTGTGTGTGTGACACCACTGATAACGGACCTGCATTGTGTGTGTGTGTGTGACACCACTGATAACGGACCTGCATTGTGTGTGTGACACCACTGATAACGGACCTGCATTGTGTGTGTGTGTGTGTGTGACACCACTGATAACGGACCTGCATTGTGTGTGTGACACCACTGATAACGGACCTGCATTGTGTGTGTGTGTGTGACACCACTGATAACGGACCTGCATTGTGTGTGTGACACCACTGATAACGGACATGTGTGTGACACCACTGATAACAGACCTGCATTTTGTGTGTGACACCACTGATAACGGACCTGCATTGTGTGTGTGACACCACTGATAACGGACCTGCATTGTGTGTGTGACACCACTGATAACGGACCTGCATTGTGTGTGTGACACCACTGATAACGGACCTGCATTGTGTGTGTGACACCACTGATAACGGACCTGCATTGTGTGTGTGACACCACTGATAACGGACCTGCATTGTGTGTGTGACACCACTGATAACGGACCTGCATTGTGTGTGTGACACCACTGATAACGGGCCTGCAGTGTGTGTGTGTGTGTGTGTGTGTGTGACACCACTGATAACGGACCTGCATTGTGTGTGTGACACCACTGATAACGGACCTGCAGTGTGTGTGTGTGTGACACCACTGATAACGGACCTGCATTGTGTGTGTGACACCACTGATAACGGACCTGCATTGTGTGTGTGACACCACTGATAACGGACCTGCATTGTGTGTGTGACACCACTGATAACGGACCTGCATTGTGTGTGTGTGACACCACTGATAACGGACCTGCATTGTGTGTGTGTCACCACTGATAACGGACCTGCATTGTGTGTGTGTCACCACTGATAACGGACTTGCATTGTGTGTGTGTGTGTGACACCACTGATAACGGACCTGCATTGTGTGTGTGACACCACTGATAACGGATGTGTGTGTGTGTGTGACACCACTGATAACGGACCTGCATTGTGTGTGTGACACCACTGATAACGGACATGTGTGTGTGTGTGTGTGTGTGACACCACTGATAACAGACCTGCATTTTGTGTGTGACACCACTGATAACGGACCGGCATTGTGTGTGTGACACCACTGATAACGGACCGGCATTGTGTGTGTGACACCACTGATAACGGACCGGCATTGTGTGTGTGACACCACTGATAACGGACCGGCATTGTGTGTGTGACACCACTGATAACGGACCTGCATTGTGTGTGTGACACCACTGATAACGGACCTGCATTTTGTGTGTGACACCACTGATAACGGACCTGCATTTTGTGTGTGACCACTGATAACAGACCTGCATTTTGTGTGTGACACCACTGATAACGGACCTGCATTTTGTGTGTGACACCACTGATAACGGACCTGCATTGTGTATGTGTGTGACACCACTGATAACGGACCTGCATTGTGTATGTGTGTGACACCACTGATAACGGACCTGCATTGTGTGTGTGTGTGTGTGTGTGTGTGTGACACCACTGATAACGGACCGACATTGTGTGTGACACCACTGATAACGGACCTGCATTGTGTGTGTGTGACACCACTGATAACGGACCTGCATTGTGTGTGTGTGACACCACTGATAACGGACGTGTGTGTGACACCACTGATAACGGACGTGTGTGTGTGACACCACTGATAACGGACCTGCATTGTGTGTGTGTGTGTGACACCACTGATAACGGACGTGTGTGTGTGACACCACTGATAACGGACCTGCATTGTGTGTGTGACACCACTGATAACGGACCGGCATTGTGTGTGTGACACCACTGATAACGGACCGGCATTGTGTGTGTGACACCACTGATAACGGACCGGCATTGTGTGTGTGACACCACTGATAACGGCATTGTGTGTGTGACACCACTGATAACGGACCTGCATTGTGTGTGTGTGTGACACCACTGATAACGGACCTGCATTGTGTGTGTGTGTGTGACACCACTGATAACGGACCTGCATTGTGTGTGTGTGTGTGTGTGTGTGTGTGTGTGTGTGTGTGACACCACTGATAACGGACGTGTGTGTGTGACACCACTGATAACGGACCTGTGTGTGTGACACCACTGATAACGGACCTGCATTGTGTGTGTGTGTGTGTGACACCACTGATAACGGACGTGTGTGTGTGTGTGACACCACTGATAACGGACGTGTGTGTGTGTGTGACACCACTGATAACGGACCTGCATTGTGTGTGTATGACACCACTGATAACGGACCTGCATTGTGTGTGTGACACCACTGATAACGGACGTGTGTGTGTGTGTGACACCACTGCTAACGGACGTGTGTGTGACACCACTGATAACGGACCGGCATTGTGTGTGTATGACACCACTGATAACGGACCTGCATTGTGTGTGTGACACCACTGATAACGGACGTGTGTGTGTGTGTGTGTGACACCACTGATAACGGACGTGTGTGTGTGTGACACCACTGATAACGGACCTGCATTGTGTGTGTATGACACCACTGATAACGGACCTGCATTGTGTGTGTATGACACCACTGATAACGGACCTGCATTGTGTGTGTGACACCACTGATAACGGACGTGTGTGTGTGTGTGTGACACCACTGATAACGGACGTGTGTGTGACACCACTGATAACGGACCGGCATTGTGTGTGTATGACACCACTGATAACGGACCTGCATTGTGTGTGTGACACCACTGATAACGGACCTGCATTGTGTGTGTGACACCACTGATAACGGACCTGCATTTTGTGTGTGACACCACTGATAACGGACCTGCATTGTGTGTGTGTGTGTGACACCACTGATAACGGACCTGCATGGTGTGTGACACCACTGATGACGGACGTGTGTGTGTGTGTGTGACACCACTGATGACGGACGTGTGTGTGTGTGACACCACTGATAACGGACCTGTATTGTGTGTGTGACCACTGATAACGGACCTGCATTGTGTGTGTGACACCACTGATAACGGACCGGCATTGTGTGTGTGACACCACTGATAACGGACCGGCATTGTGTGTGTGTGACACCACTGATAACGGACCGGCATTGTGTGTGTGTGTGTGTGACACCACTGATAACGGACCGGCATTGTGTGTGTGTGTGTGACACCACTGATAACGGACCGGCATTGTGTGTGTGTGACACCACTGATAACGGACCTGCATTGTGTGTGTGTGACACCACTGATAACGGACCTGCATTGTGTGTGACACCACTGATAACGGACGTGTGTGTGTGTGTGACACCACTGATAACGGACGTGTGTGTGTGACACCACTGATAACGGACCTGCATTGTGTGTGTGACACCACTGATAACGGACCTGCATTGTGTGTGTGACACCACTGATAACGGACCTGCATTGTGTGTGACACCACTGATAACAGACGTGTGTGTGTGTGACACCACTGATAACGGACCTGCATTGTGTGTGACACCACTGATAACAGACGTGTGTGTGTGTGTGTGTGTGACACCACTGATAACGGACCTGCATTGTGTGTGTGTGTGTGTGACACCACTGATAACGGACCTGCATTGTGTGTGTCACCACTGATAACGGACGTGTGTGTGTGTGTGACACCACTGATAACGGACCTGCATTGTGTGTGTGTGTGTGTGTGTGACACCACTGATAACGGACGTGTGTGTGTGACACCACTGATAACGGACCTGCATTGTGTGTTTGACACCACTGATAACGGACCTGCATTGTGTGTGTGTGTGTGTGACACCACTGATAACGGACCTGCATTGTGTGTGTGACACCACTGATAACGGACGTGCATTGTGTGTGTGTGACACCACTGATAACGGACGTGTGTGTGTGACACCACTGATAACGGACCTGCATTGTGTGTGTGACACCACTGATAACGGACCTGCATTGTGTGTGTGACACCACTGATAACGGACTTGCATTGTGTGTGACACCACTGATAACGGACCGGCATTGTGTGTGTGACACCGCTGATAACGGACCTGCATTGTGTGTGTGTGTGACACCACTGATAACGGACCTGCATTGTGTGTGGCACCACTGATAACGGACCTGCATTTTGTGTGTGTGTGTGACACCACTGATAACGAACCTGCATTGTGTGTGTGTGTGACACCACTGATAACGGACTTGCATTGTGTGTGACACCACTGATAACGGACCTGCATTGTGTGTGGCACCACTGATAACGGACCGGCATTGTGTGTGTGTGGCACCACTGATAACGGACCGGCATTGTGTGTGTGTGGCACCACTGATAACGGACCGGCATTGTGTGTGTGTGGCACCACTGATAACGGACCGGCATTGTGTGTGTGTGGCACCACTGATAACGGACCGGCATTGTGTGTGTGTGGCACCACTGATAACGGACCGGCATTGTGTGTGTGTGGCACCACTGATAACGGACTTGCATTGTGTGTGTGGTCACACACACGTCCGTTATCAGTGGTGTCACAATCTTGTAACTGTAAATGTCAGATTGTTTCAGACTTGTGATTTTTCATGTAAACAAAATGTGTTCCTTTAGTGTTTGGTTAGTGTCTGTTTTTAATATCAGTGATTTTTCTCCCATATTGATAAATAAGCTACAAAAAGCCTCTCCTATTACAATGTTAATCGTAGACTGCACCCTGTTGCCGCTCGTGACTTTTCACAGAGCAATAAATTAGTTTGGTTCTCTTCATCGGTGATCCTGATTTAAAAAAAAAAAACAAAAAAAAACAGCTTCATAGCCTATAATGGGTATGTGCTCTGTCACTGAAAGTCAGACAGAACTAGTGCATGAAACACAGACGTGGCCTTAAAGGGGTGGTCCAAAGGTCAAATAAATTTTAATCTAAATATCTATTAGTGCCCATTTAAAGGTGTTTTCCGCTTTTGGGGAAGTTGACCCTAAATGCTGCTGAGCTCTGCAATTGGCTGCAGGCGTAATGTGTGATGTCAACATGTCACTGCTGTAGACAATATCCAGAGCAGTGGCAGCGTGAACACTGGGAGGGTGAGTACCTTTTTGGCTTTGTTCACACTTCCAAGCGGGTCCATTTTATCTCAATTTTACTCTCTATTTTACACTTGCCGCAAAATTGAATCCAATATTGGGCATTTTAAGGATGTGTGGCCAACATCCAGGTTGGCTAGATATTAAAGGTTTTGTCCTGAACTACCATTTATGACTTTTGTAGGGTAAGTTATCAATATGAGATTAGTGGCAGTCTGACACTTGGCATCCCATCTAATTATATGAATGGGTCACTAAACAATATATGGAGCTGCAGAGTTCTGACTCGTATATTGATTCCATCTGGCTTCAACAGGAACAGTCATCGGCTGACTGGTGAAAGGGGTGCTCTGAGACTAATATTGCTTTTCCATCTCAAATGTCTCTCCATTTTAATAGTTTTATTAATGTGGTTTAATTATAAAGTCCATATTCTTCCCTCTCTAACCTTACTGATTGAATTAATTCTTGTTTAACATTTTTTTTTTTTTTTTTTTTTTTGCTGGGATACCCAACAAGACGTCATCTGCGGTCAGTGGCTGTGGTCACTGCCACAGCCTCTATCCCCACCCTTAAACGAAGAGTGATTATTGACACCTGTTTCGGGGCTTGGGCTAGTCCGTGCTCTACTGAGGATGCATCGGTTGTCAATCCCGACGTATGTTCAGTACCTGTTCCCTTCTTGCAGTGCAAAATTCTTCTCCGTGCACAGTGACATTACGCTCCCTCACCGAGTCTAATTAGAAATGAAAAGTCGGCAACAGAGGGCACTGTCACTGTGACTGGCAAGGAGCATATGCTGCTTGAAGTCTCTCTTCTTTAATGACTGTAAGTACTGCTCTAAAGCTTGCTTAATTGGTCAGCTTAAGTCCCCTAAGCTTCTCTGATGCTGCAGAGGCAACATTTCCTATGCTGACATGAGGTTGCTCAATTTGGACCCATAGTGCGCTCGTTCTGCTGTTCCAAACTATCAATCTGCAGGAAAACATTGCCTCCAGCAAGCTGGCTCAGGGGAGCGGTGCACTCCTTTAAAGAAATATATAATAATGACCTATCTTAATTTTTTAAGATAAAATAGGGGACAAATTACTGGAATTGGTGTCTCTTCCCCTTACATTATGCTGTTCTCAGATCAGGTAGCAAGAACCTGGTGACGGATTCGTTTTACACCATGGGCCGGAGTTATCAAAACAGTCATTCATGCCCGTCTTAATGAGGAAGCATGCTGGAGTCAGGCGCTCCTTGCCTCTTCATGATTCAGGACTGTTGGACGACCGGTGTACACCTGTGTGCGCCTCTCCCATGCTGGAGTAAGATTTGTGGTATAGCAAACGTTCATCATGAATTTGACAAACGGCAATCACACACAAGCCTGTCCAACCCAGCTCTGCCTATTTTGTCAGAGGTGGAAGAAACTGGTGTGAAAACGTGCCCACATTTTTGTGACACCAAATTGCACCTAAATTTTGCTCCCTTTTTTTGCAAAGCTTTTAGGCCATAATTCTGCTGTGTAAGCTTTGATTCTGGCCCCATCTCCTTGTATCCGGAGGGATAACTGACTTTTTAGCTATAATGAAAAGTGTGGGGAGGTCCCTTCTGGTTAGTTGACATTTTCATTGTCTTGTAGTTTAAGGTGCACAATGATGTTAAATTTTAGGCCTCATTCAGACATTTGGTTTTGACGCATGTATCCATGGTTTTCATGGATGAAACGCATATTTATAGTCAATGGTGCTGCTAACGTGTCTGTGTTTTTACTTTTTATTTTCTTTGTACCATGTTTGCACAAAGAAAATAGTATAAAGACGTGCTCCGTTTTGATTCGTGTCACATATCAATATCCACTATGCAAGTTTATGGGTTAGAGATTAGAGATGGCCGGACTTCTGGATGTTCGGGTCCAGCGGATTCATCCGAACGGTAAAAAAATTCAGGTACTAGAACAGTGCCCGAACATCCAGTGTTTGCCATGCTGTTATGTGCATAACAGCGCGGCAAATACCGCTTCTGATCGGCGGTGAAATCATCCCCACCGGCCAGAGAGCTACGGTGAGCGCTCAGCTGTAATCAGAGGTATAAAGTTTACCTCCGGTCTCTGCGGTCAGCTGATGGGACTACCGCTCCCATCATCTGACACCTGCAGCCGATAATAACAGTGACAGCAGGAGCGGCTGATGGGAGTATTCATCAGCCGCTCCTGCTCTGTATATAAATAATTTAACACCTGGCGTGGGTCACCCAGTATTTTTGATAACCAGCCTTGCTAAAGCAGACAGCTGAGGAATGGTATTCTCAGGCTGGTAAGGGGCCATGGATATTGGGGCCCCCACAGCCTAAAAATAGCAGCCTGCAGCTGCCCAGAAATGGCACATCTGTTAGATGCGCCAATTCTGTCTCTTTGCCCGGCTCTTTCCACTTGCCCTATAGTGGTGGCAAGTGGGGTTCATATTTGTGGAGTTCATGTCACCTTGGTATTGTCAGGTGACATCAAGCCCATGGATTAGTAAGGGAGAAGCATCTATAAGACACCGATCACTAAGCCTATAGTTACATGGTAAATAAACACAGCCAGAATAAAGTCTTTTATTAGAAATAAAAAAAAAACACAGTTTTCCATTTTTATTTAAAAACAACAGTTCTACTCACCAAACACCTCGTTCTCCAGTAATAAACCAAAAATAAAACAATATACCATACCTGTCTGTCGTTTTGTCCCAGGCCATAATCCATGTCTGGGGGATAAACGTTTTTCAATCTTGGATGGTGCCAAGATGTGACCGTCCAGGCTGAGAACCACTGGTAACTGAACTGCGAGCGCGGCGTCAGTGACTGCTGGTGATTTCATCGAGGTTACCACTGGTCACTAATGCTGCGTTTCCTGCCGGGCTGAACGGCCGTGACCTCGGTGAGATCCCTGCTAGCACCGTGAGAATAACCCGGCTGGGTATAGAGTCTGTGACCGGAGGTAACCTCGACGTCACTCCCAGTCACTGACGCCGCATTCGCAGCAGCTCATTCACCAGTAGTTCTCAGCCTGGACGGTAACTTCGCCACTGATTTGATATCCATCATCGGGGCAGAAGTCAAACAATGCCTAAGGTCCTTCTCTCAAAAAGGGCTTCATAAAAGAAAGGATAGAAGGGCTATGCAGTTATCCCCAGTGTCAGACGCTAGTAAATCAGATAGCGATGACGATTCCTCTGATTCCTGCTCATTAGCCTCTTCAGACGGCAACACAGGGCGTCTGTTTCCCTATGGAAAAGACTGATAAACTAAAAAGCTGTGAGAGCCACGATGGGGATAGTGGATTCCAAACCAGAGAGGTCGGTGCAAGACATTGTTTGGGGGGCTTAGATTAAAAGAACCTAGGACATTTCCATTAAATGAAAAGATCCAGGCACTAGTCCAGAAGGAATGGAAAGACAAGAGAGGTTCTCTTCCCCCGTCATTAAAGAGGAAATATCCTTTTGATAAGCCTTTCTTTTCTAGCTGGGATAAAGCCCGAAAACTCGTTGTGGCTGTAAAAAAAAAAAAAAAGCTTCTTAGAAATCTTCACTCTTCTTTGACATGGGGATACTGAAAGATCCCCTCTATAGAAATTAGATATTTTCAGAGGTATGTGGGAGTCGTCAACCGGAGCCCTAAAACCTGCAGTGGCAACAACTTGTACAGCTAGATCTTTAATCTAGCTGCATCATCTAGAAGCCTAGTTGAAGGACAAGGTGTCAAGGGACAATATTTTGGCCACTATCCTGCTTATGCGAGGAGGAGGTGCAGCAGCAGCTTTTCTATTGGATGCCTCAGCTGACGATTCGTGGAAAGCTCGGCAGCCCTTTCAGACATGCCTATTAGGGCTTTGTGGTTGAAGTGCTGGCCAGGAGATATTCAGGTGAGAGCAAGGCTGTGTGCCATTCCATGTGAAAGAGAATATATCTGTTTAACGCTGCCATCTTTCTCCAGAATTTCATTCAAAGCAATATTAAGAAGGGATTCCCTAATTATCTGTCCCAGCCTACAAGCGATTTTCTCTGGAAGAGAAGGTTAACCAAAGGAAACCCTCCAGGGAGCAGGATGGATGGGAGGACTGAAAGTAAATCTAGAGGCTTCACGTTTTGGAATCTCCTCACAGGCTGCCAAAAAACCAGGCCAATGACTCCTGTCTCAGGTGGGGGAAGGCTTTCCACCTTCTTCCCTGCCTGGGAAAGAATAGCTGATAGCAGCTGGATTCTTATTCTGATAAGATCTGGATTAAAGTTATAATTCCAGCCAATCCCACAAAGGAAGTTCATTTTGATTCCCCTCGGTCTTCGTCGAGAAAGCGATGGGACCTAGAAGCTGAAGTCTTGGATCTGATTTTGAAGGCAGTCCTCCTGGAAGTTCCAATGGGGGAAAGTGCTTTGACTCCTCGCTAATAAAAAAAAAAAGCCAGACAATTCTTTTTAGGGCTATAATCTGAAAGGCCTAAATAAATTCTTGCAAATTCTATCATTCAAATTGTAACATATTAAGCCAACAATAAAGATGCTCTTCCCAGATTGCTTCATGGTAGTCTTGGATCTGAAAGATGCTTATACTGTCATGTGCCCATACACCTGGATCACCAAAAATACCTCAGGGTGCAGAAGTGTTATCTCCCAGAAAACAAAATAGAGAGCATCCTATTTCAGAAGCCTTTAAGTCCACGCCATGTCCGTTAGAAGCGCAATGTCCCTCCGAAGTTATTTTGACCTTGTGCAATTCTGCTGTCCTGAAGGCCAACTTCCATTCCAGAGTCTTGCAATGGGATGTTTTGGAGAGCGAGATTTCACTTAAGGGGCTCTTGGAAGGGAGAATGATGTTAACCCTAAGGAAAATGCAGTTCCTCCATTGGTGGCTAATGTATAAAATTTGTCCAAAGGGGTTCCCTGGGTAAATAAAGTTATGCAGGTGGTCATCACAGATGCTAGTTCCAGGGGGTGGGGGAGCTCATCTAATGGATATAATGGTCCAGGGGGTCTGGACAGGGAACAAGACACTTCCATCATACTCAAAAGAATTACTAGCAGTAGGGCGTGCAGTAAGGAAACAAGGTATCCCTACAGGGTCATCATGTCGGAATCTTCTCAGTCACGTGTCAGTGGCGTACATAAATCACGGGGGGAAAACCAGATCCAAACCCTTGAAGGAGGTGGAAGATTGCTTATTCCAACTAGCGGAGGGTCATCTACTTTCTTTGACCTCTCCATGTAAGAGGAAAAGGGAACGACTAGGCGGTCTTCCTAATCTGCAATCAACTAAGGCAAGGGTAGTGGGAGCTTAAATCGTTTTATCTTCAGGTTCTTTTTGAAGGTTTCCACGGTAGGCGAGTTTCTGATATGCTGTGGTAGAGAGTTCCAGAGTAGGGGTGATGCGCAGGAGAAATCTGGTATGGCATTGTGGGAAGAGGAGATAAGATGGGAGTCGAGAAGGAGGTCTTGTGAGGATCGGAGGTTGCGTGCAGGTAAGTACCCGGAGACAAGGTCACAGTTTATGAAGGACACAGGTTGTGGATGGCTTTGTATGCCATGCTTGGGGTTTTGAAGTTGAAGTCTGCAGGAAGTGGAAAGGGCTTGGTTATGTGGCTTGAAGTAGAGATCAGTGAAGAATTAAACCGAGGCAGCGAGCTTGTGAGACTGGGGTGAGTGAGCAGCCATTTATTTTAGTTGATAGGTTCGTTTGGGGGGGGGGGTCGAGTAAGATGGGGGAAAGATGATGAATTCTGGTTTATCTATATTAAGTTTTAGAAATAAGGCTATGTGCACACGCTGCGGATTGGTCTGCGGATTTTTATATGCGGAACCGCAGGTAAAATGACCTGCGGTTTTACCTGCGGATTGGCCTGCGGTTTGCCACCTGGACAATGGAATAGGTGGCAAACCGCAGCAGAATACGCAGAAAGAATTGACATGTCAATTCTTTCTGCGGATTTAAAACCGCAGCTTTTCCGCAGTTAAAAATCTGCAGCATATGCACAGCAGAATGTAAATCCCATAGGATAACATGCTACTGTACACTGTCTGCAGAAGTGCTGCAGTTAAACCGCAGCATGTGCACATAGCCCAAGGATCAAATTGCAGACAGACATTGTGGGATTCTGTTTAGTAGGGAGGTGATATCTGGTCCAGAAATGTACTGTAGATCTGTGTGTCATCAGCATAGAGATGATGCTGAAAGTCTTGAGATTCTATGAGCTGTCCGAGGCCGAAGGTGTAAATGGAGAAGCACAGGGGCCCTAGGACTGAACCTTGAGGGACTCTGACAGATAGGGGGCGAGGTGAGCTCAATTGATGGAAAAATAAAAACTCCATAGGTTTTGGAACATATTATTATTATTATTATTTATATAGCACCATTGATTCCATGGTGCTGTACATGAGAAATTGCCACAAAGCTGCTATTTACCACATTTATTTTTACACATTTCTGAGTATTATATAAATTTTTACAATAAAAAATAAAAATCTGTACAAGTTTGGTATTACCAGCATCACATTGACCAGGAGAATCCTGTTACCATCAGAGTTGTGGAGTCGGAATAAAATAGACCGACTCCTAAAATATAGAATACACTAGCCGGGCATACACCCCCTGTGCAGTGTGAGACCCCCTGTGTATTTTGAGTACCCCTTCCCTTGCAGTGTGAAAACCCCTGTGTATTGCGAGAAACCCCCCCCCCCCCCCGCGTATTTTATGCACCCTTCCCTTGCAGTGTGAGACCCCTTCTGTGTTGAGACACCCCCCCCCCCCCATGTATTGTGAGCCCAGCTTGCGTGCCAGCCATGACAGAGCTGTTGTATTACAGAAACACGGAGGGCACCATCAAGAAGTCAAACCAATGGAGAGGGATCCAACCACCGTATGTCTTAATTAAATAGTACACAACCAGAGGCAAAGAAGACATACACAAACAGCAGGGATCACCATGAAAACAATCACAAATTTAATTCTTAGAACACACAAAGCACAAAAAGATGCTAAAAACATTTAAAATATACAGTGGTTAATAACCATAAGCTGTATATATGGGAGCGAACACAAGCCCTATACAAAATCCACTAATTATGCACAGAATGTCACATGCAGCATGTCCGCAATATATACCATTATAATAAGAAGAGGTCTTGTGTTAAAGTACAGGAGAAATTCCTAGTTGTAAATATGATTTATATACACAAGAAATACAATAAAATGACCTATACAAATAAACTGCAGAGTATTTTTGCACCAGAGTGTGAGCCTAAATTCCTTGCTGCAGCCGATGATAATATGCAGATAAAGTGTACAAAATTGCTGAAGCAAAGAATCACAGCTATGGCTAGTGGGGATAGGGTTAAGGCACCAAATAACAGTCCATTAGGGTGGAGGTTGGAACACCAACCAGTATCCAATAAATAAATCAATATACGGTACCAAAGGCTAAAAAATAGCGCCAGTAGCAATAAAATTAGCAACCCTTCCTAGAATACTTTACCACCCCAGCAAGCTGAAATAGGAGATAGTCAGTCATTCAGTATAGGTAGCCATTATGCATAGATTAGTATGGAGGGGCATAGTATCGCTCCCTTAACCCGACGCGTATTGTCACCGTCGTGACTTCATCAGGGGTAGAAGAGAATGAGAGCCCATGACAGGGCTGTGACAGGCTGAGGGCAGCGGAGTCATGTGAGGACATGGGGAGAGTGCGTTCGGTGAGAGAGGGAGGATGCAGAGAAGTGGTCTGCGCTCCCGTCCGCGGCTGCTGCCTCCTCCCTCGGAGCTCCTGCTGCCCTCTCTATGGCCCCCTGTGCGGTGATTACCTGCGCTTTGTGAGAGGGGGAGGACACGGAGAAGTGGTCTGTGCCCCCATTCCCTCCTGTCTGCGGCTGCTGCCTCCTGCCTTGGAGCTCCCACTGCCCCCTCAACGGCCCCCCTGTGCGATGATCACCTGTGCCCGACTCCCACTCTGTCCTCCACCGCCCGAGCACCAAATCCACCATTCCTATGTCAACTGTCACCCGAAATACCCCCATGGTCAGTCCCGGCCCCTTCCAATCCACCGCCACTCTCCATTGGCTATGGAGTTGGTGGGGCTTTTGTGAAGTGGACGTGGCTTGACACACACAGCGCTCTCTCTCTCTCTCTATATATATATATATATATATATATATATATAGTAAAGTAGCTTATTGTTAGTGTTGGGGGACACTCACTTGGCAGCAGATTAATAGGGTCAGGGACAGGTTTTTTTCACATAAACAGTCCATTTTTGTTTATTCAAGCATCATAAACCGCTGTAAGACATGTTACACTTCACAGGCTTAACACATCGTCCAGATCATTTACAGGTTATGGCTTTTCCTTGCAGTCCCTAAGCATGCTGGACCTCTCTGTCCAGTGATCGTGGGCGACCGCACGCCAAACAGTTCATTAATGTTCATAGAACCTCAAAAGCACCAACTGTTATTTCCCCCCCTGTCCGGGGATACCTCTTAGGAGCTCCTGCTCCGCACATGGAATCGTCAGTACTCTCTCTCCTAGGGAAGCTGCTGAACTGGGATCACCATCCCGGACAACGCCTCGCTCACCAGGCCACCTGACAGTCCAGATCCACAGACGGACAGTAGCTCCCCCAATGCAGTGCCGTCACTGACTCTGCAAACACACGTGGCCTGTCTGTGTGCTATTCAGGACGTCCGTCCCCACTTTGGAACCGTCCAACACACAGGCCTCACCGGGTGCTATTCAGGGATCCAACCCTCCTCCCAGGGTCTCCCAACACACCGGCCACCAGGTCCAGGGCCTCAGCGGGTGCTTTCCAGGACGTCCGTCCTCTCCTGAGACCGTCCAACACTCACGCCTCACCAGGTCCAAGGATCCGATCCTTCTCCCAACACTGACCCTCCAGGACCTTGCACCCTGAACCATTAAGGTACACACTCTCCATGTGACCAGTCCTCAGGCACATTATATGGTACATAACCACACCCACAGGTGAGGTATGGATCACATGGTCATGACCTCACTACAGGTCCTATTCCACACACAGCCACACACATACATGCTTTACATTAGGCGTTCAGACACATGCCCCTGGGTGGGTTGGAAAGGTGACTGGTTCACCCATCTCACCAAGTCACCTGGAAGCTTTCCTGATACACACTAACAAACCCTCAGCAGTTACTCTGCTGATCAATACACGTTCCAGCTTCCATCACAAGGCACCCACCCTTGTGATACATATCGGCGATTTACAATCCTACCGCTCACCCTTTCCCCATCACAATAAAGGAAACGCCTGCATGCATGTCCTGGGGAGCCCATACAGCGCCCCCCTAGCTGTCACAGGGGTCACTGCATCAATATATATATATGTGTGTGTGTGTGTATATATATATATATATACACACACACACACACACACAGTATTGCAATGCAGGATGGGCTGTAAATGAAATGTTTTCATAAGAATTTGGTAAGAAGTTATGAATTATCCTATAAATGTCTGTGTTCCTTTCCTGATCTAAGGATCTCTGCTTTCAGGTGAGATAAATCTGTGCTGCACTTTATGTGCATGCTCAGT
The DNA here is from genome assembly GCF_039654945.1 of Dendrobates tinctorius. Classification (NCBI taxonomy): domain Eukaryota; kingdom Metazoa; phylum Chordata; class Amphibia; order Anura; family Dendrobatidae; genus Dendrobates; species Dendrobates tinctorius. The sequence continues at coordinate 4,229,760 of NW_027361679.1, forward strand.
AGTGAGGCAGGGCTATGGAGTTGGAGTCATGGAAATTGAGGAGTTGGAGGTTTGGCTTACTGACTCCACAGCCTTGCTTATCAGGTCATTATTACCATACAATGCACTCCATTTAAAATAAGAAATTGCTTTACTGCATGCTTTTATTGCACTGTGGGGAGACACCATTTCAGTGTCTGTCTCTGCTAGAAAAGGCTAAATCCGCCCCCAGCCAACAGTCCTGTATTACACTGTCTACATGTCACTCTCACATTTTAGTCACCAGCAAAATGACCCTACACTATGATCCAAATCTTTATCCCCCCTCTTACCTCCCCACCTTTAGCAAACTCCCAGATTAGGAGCCGGAGTGGCGCGAGACACTGATTCGTATTCACTTGCATTATACTAAATTTTCATGTCAGATGTCAGCAGCTGCTGCCCTTAATGTTCAAGTTAAAAATCCCAAACCTTTTTAAATTTCTCATATATAGTACAATTATTTAAAAAAAAAAATTCAAAAAATTTAAACAATACTTTTTTTATGATACATTCCATTTAAATAATACTGCTCTTGCAGAGCATGACTAAATGGAAGTGTAAAAAATTAAAGTCTAAATTATAAATGATCATCTGGACGATATATAGTTTTACCAATAGTTACTTGTTAAACGGGATGCACAGTATAAGAAGGCATTATGATTTTGAACGATGAGCATTATTGTCCTTGCTGTGTCCAAATGATGGTGACTGATGGATGAGCTGGGTATGGAGGAGTCCATATAATGGGGTGTTCGACAGGTGTAGTTCCAGCATTCCTGCCACTAGAGGTCCTCGGCATAGTCCTTTTAGCTGATTTGATGCAATAAATCCTTCAATCCTTATCCATGTGATTGAACTATGGAATGACCTCGGGTTGTGTTTCGTCCTTGTGGTTATAAAGTGCAGAGTTTAACCATCCTGAAGACTTACTTTGTTTTTCAGGATCTCAGATCTATTGTATGCACACGTATGATCGATGGGTGTATGATGTTTATCTAGTCTGCCATGTAGCATTTTTAGAATCCTGCCAACGTACTGTCGTTGACATGGACGATCTAGCAGGCATATAACATACCTCCTTTGGCACATTAGATGTTCTTTGATGTGAAATGATTCACCTGGTTTGGGTGACTTATGTGCTGTAATATGGCAGCACAGATGCGGAGCGTGGTTACATTTGGAGCTGCTGGGTCAGTGGTGCTTTAGTCTGCTAGGGGAATGGATGTTGTGATTAGGGCTTTAGTGAAGCGAAAGTTCTAGATGGCAATAAGACTGGTATCATAGTTCCGCATCATTGTACTTTTCGATCTACTTTTCAGGCTTACTCTCTTAGCAGAATCAATACTGTAGATTATCCAAGTGAAAAATATAGAAAACAATTTTTTTTTTTAAAAAAAACAGGAAAGTTGGTATAAGGTGCATCGTATCCACTGATGGCTATAAATCGTGTACAGATATACATAGCTACAAGCGTGACTACAGTAGTATATACCACAATCTCAGTACTGCACATAAACAAGCACCAATATGGTGTAATCCTCTCCTCTACATGGCGTCTGTGAAGGGTGTTATGTTTAAAGTGCTAAGAGTGCTTCAGCTACCAGAGGGAAAGACCAACATGGATGTCATGGGTTCATACCCGAAGTGCCAATGATCAGAACCACCTCAAAGAGGTCCCCCAATGCGCGCTTCCCAATCTAAGTATAATGTTTCATCAGAGGGAGATCCAGACCAGGGATTCACCTTATTATACAACCTTTCCTCTGTTTTTAAACTATTTTATAAGTTTTTCACTTGGATAATCTACAGTATTTCAATAGAGTTTCCAATTTAACCCCCAGAGCTTTTTTCGCTCCCCTCCTTCCCAGAGCCATAACTTTTTTTATTTTTCCGTCAATATGGCCATGTGAGGGCTTATTTTTTGCGGGATGTGTTGTACTTTTAAACGACACCATTGGTTTTACCATGTCGTGTACTAGAAAACGGGGAAAAAAAATTCCAAATGCGGTGAAATTGCAAAAAAAGTGCAATCCCACACTTTTTTGTTTTGGCTTTTGTACTAGGTTAACAAAATGCTAAAACTGACCTGCAATTATGATTCTCTGGGTCATTACAAGTTCATAGACACCAAACATGTCTAGGTTCTTTTTTATGTAAGTGGTAAAGAAAAATTACAAACTTTACTAAAAAAAAAAAAAAAAATTGAGAAATTTTATGATGCCCGTAGCGTCTCCATTTTCCGTGATCTTGGGTTAGGTGAGACCTTATTTTTTGTGTGCCAGGCTGACATTTTTTAATGATGCCATTTCGGTGCAGATACGATCTTTTGATCGCCCGTTATTGCATTTTAATGCAATGTAACGGAGTCCAAAAAAATGTAATTCTGGCATTTTGACTTTTTTTCTCACTACGCCGTTTAGCGATCAGGTTAATCCTTTTTTTTTTTTTTTTTTTTTATTGATCAGGCGATTCTGAACGCGGCGATATTGAATGTGTGTGTTTATTTTTATTGTTTTATTTTGAATGGGGCGAAAGGGGGGTGATTTGAACTTTTATATTTTTAAACACTTTTTTTTAACTTCTGCATTCTTCAAGAGTCTCCATGGGAGTCTAGACGCTGCCACAACCTGATCGGCTTTGCTACATAGAGGCGATGGTCAGATCACCTCTATGTAGTAGAATTGCTCACTTGCTATGAGCGCTGATCACTGGGTGGCGCTCTTAGCAATCCGGCACTGACAACCATAGAGGTCTCCAGGAAACCTCCGATCATCATGCCGACACACCGGTGACCTGCGATCACAAGACACTGGTCACCGGTGTGCGTATTTCTGGCGTGATTGCTGGAAGCGCTTGTTAAATGCCACTGTCAGGTTAATAGCCGCGGGTGAATCGTAATTCCACCCGCGGCTATTGCGGGCACATGTCAGCTGTTCAAAACAGCAGACATGTCCCGGGAAATATGTGGGCTCACCGCTGGAGCCCATATCAAAGGGAGGAAGTCCGACATTGGTGTAAATGTACACCCGATGTCGGAAAGGAGTTAAGCATTAACCCCTTGTGTCCTCCCTTCTGCTGATACGTCTTTGGCGTTGCTTTAAGCCATTTATATGCGGTTAGATATTGCTTGATGGCTACTCTTTGAATAATGTATCTTTTGGATCATATACAGGTGCTTCCCACAAAATTAGAAACTCTCACAAAATTAATTATTTTAGTTCTACAATACAAAAAATGAAACTCGTATATTATATAGAGTCATAACAGACAGAGTGATCTATTTAATGCTTTTTGAACACCTCAGCAGTGTCACATGCTGATCGCCTCCATGCCACGCCACATTGATGCAGTAACTGATGCAAAAGAAGCCCCGACCAAGTATTGAGTGCATTTACTGAACATACATTTCAGTAGACCAACATTTTGGATTTTAAAATAATTTTTCAAGCTGCTGTTATAAAGTATTCTAATTTACTGGAATAATGACTTTTGTGTTTTTCATTGGCTGTATTCCATAATCATCAACATTAACAGAAATAAACATATGAAATAGATCACTCGGTTTGTAATGACTCTGTATATGAGTTTCACTTTTTGTATTGAAGAACTGAAATTAACTTTTTGATGATATTCTAATTTTGTGAGAAGTATGGTACATGTATAGCTGACTCTTAGTCTGCCACCCTTTTTTGTCTATTTAAACTGCGTGCACACGATCAGGAATAGCAGCGTTTTGGACACAACACATTTGTGTTTCTACTTTAGAAGCATAGTGGATGTGATTCATAGAAATCCTGTGCCCACTGCGTAAACTCACCCGCTGTGTGGATGTACAAGCCACAGCATGTTAATTTTGACAGCGGAGACGCTAGTCTTCCCTGCATAGTTTCCCCCATAGCCAATCATTAGATGCGTTATAGTTCGCTAAGTAACTGCGTGACTGGAATGCAGCTTTTTTGAGGGAGCCAAAATACACTGCGTCCAAAACGCTGATATGCCCTGTCTTAGAGTAAATGCTTTGGACGTTTTTATTTCTGGAAATACGGTAAGTTTTAGAGCCGATTAAAAACAACCACACTGAGAACATCTAGCGGCAATCACATAAGGCTAGCTTCACACTAATGTTGTGTAGCGCTGCAGATGGCAGCCTACTTCCTTCTTTCTTCCTCCGTTAAGCCCCGCCCACTGCTGCATCTCTTCAGCTCTGCCTGCGTACCCTATCTTTAACATTGGGTACAGAGGCCACGTGGATGTATGCTGACGCATCCGCATGCGTCGTTTTGACGCTGCGCCGAGCTGCACTAAACGCAACAAGTTGCACTTTGTTGCGCTCGGCGGGCCCGTCAAAACGGCGCATGCAGATGCATCAGCATACATCCACGTGGCCTGCGTTCCCCAATGTTAAAGATAGGGGACGTAGGCGGAGCTGGAGGAAGAGGTGCGGCAGTGGGCAGGGCTTAACAGAGGAAGAAAAAAGGAAGTAGGCTGCCATTCGCAGCCCTGCCAATCGCTAGTGTGAAGCTAGATTTAAACCTGCAACCTCGGAACATCCTAAAATAAGTTCTGCAGTGACATCTACTGGCCACATAAATTATCACATCTAATAGAATAAGGGTATGTGTACACGTTGCGGATTCGTCTGCGGATTTTTCCGCTTAGAATCCGGAGGTCAAAATGCCTGCGTTTTACCTGCGCATTTAGTGCGTTTTTACACCTGCAGATTCCTAGAATGGAATAGGTGTAAAAACACTGCGGAATCCAGATTTTTCCGCAGCATGTGCACAGCGGTTTGTTTTCCATAGGATAACATGGTACTGTACATCCCTTAGAAAACTGCTGCGGATCCGAAGACAAATCCTCAACTTGTGCATATACCCTAAATGTACTGTAAAAGCAGTCACCCTGAGGACCTGTTTCAGCTTCTGTAGCTAACTCAATGAGCCGACTACTATTTTAGCAAATGTCTACAACTCTGACAACACCTTATAAAATAATACTTGTACTCTCCTCCAACGCCGGTCCAGCGGAATCGGCACTGGCTCTCCTGGGAACCCCGTAGCATTGGCCGCAGGGGTCACATGACATAACAATCAGTGCTGACTTCTCTCCCCTCCTTCAGACAAATCACATACATTGCTGCTCGCGAACATCCTCATTATATACTGTATTTTTCTGACTATAAGAAGCACTTTTTTCCCCAAAAATGTGGGGGTGCATTTTATAGTCCGAATGTACTTACCAGGAGTCTCATCCCATGCTGATGCGTGACAGTTTTGCTGATGCTCGGTGGTGCAGGGACTCTGCAGACATTTTGTGAAATCCCGGAGCCCCCACACATCCATCCCAGGCTGGTGCGCGGCAGTTTTGGAGATGCTCGGTGGTACGGGGGCTCCGCCAACATTTTGTGAAAGCCCGGAGCCCTCACACTTCCATTGCTGTAATGCATTGGTCTCCAGGAAAATGTGGCACATGTGTAGATTGAGATCTTGAAAAAAGTTTTTCTTATATTTTTTTTTTTTTTTTTTCTTCATGCATGCTTCAATAGTCTCCATGGGAGACTAGAAGCTTCACTTTTCCGATCGGCTCTGCTACATACAGGCGATGATCAGATCGCCTGTATGTAGCAGAATTACTCACCTGCTATGAGCGCTGACCACTGGGTGGTGCTCTAAGCAATCCGGCTATGACAACCATAGAGGTTTGCAGGAGACCTCTAGTTGTCATGCCAACCCATCAGTGACCCGCGATCACATGACGGGGGTCACCAATGGGCAGGATTTCCAGCGTGCTTGCCGGAAGCCAGAGTTAAATGCCACTGTCAGAGTTTGACAGCAGCATTTAACGGGTTAACAGCCGCGGGTGGATCACAATTCCACTTGTGGCTGTTAACCTCAAAGGGAGGGTGTCCGACATCGGCGTACTATTGTGCCCGATGTCGGAAAGGGGGTTAATAGGTCATATACGTCCAGGGTAGTGACAGATTCCCTTTAATCAAATTTTGAGTTCTCTTTTCCACAATGTCTATTAGAAAGCCTGTCTAAACAGGCTGCCGACCACCTGATGAAAGGAGAAAAACTCACAATTTGTCTGGTGAAATGTTTTTTTTTATGCTGCATAAAAGATCCTTAGGCTATGCACCCACGTATGCAGAAAAAACGGACTCCTTCCCAGGAAAAACGCGCGTTTTTTTTGTGCGATTTTTATGCGTTTTTGACAGGAGCATCCTCCTCATAGAATATAGTTAGAAATGCGGATTTTTCCACAAAATTAATGAGCATGCTGCGTTTTTTTACCGCGATGCGTTTTTTTGTGGAAAAAAAAACATCAATATGCACAAAAAGTGCGGAATTCATTAAAATGAACGGGAAGCTTCTTGTAAGCGTTATTTAAGCGTTTCTGCTGGTAAAAAACGCTTAAAAGCGGAAAAACCGCTTACATGGGTACACAGCTTGATTCTCATCCGGGCATCGTATGGTGTAAACAAGACACAATGTGCCCAGAAGAATGGCAGCCTATGGGCAATGAACGATCTATTGCAGATGGTTCGGGGCTCATCTGAAGCCAGATCGGTCTGTGTAAGGCCGGGGTCACACTGGCGAGGAATATGGGAGAGTGAGAGGCGCAAAAAGCACGCATTAGACACGGACCAATGATTCTCTATGGGGTCACTCGCACCAGGCGTATATTTCTCCTCAGTATCCTACGCTCCGTGCCACTCGCAGCATGCTGCGATTGTCAGCGTACTACGCCCGTAATACGCCAATGCAAGTCTATGGGTGCGCAAAAAATATAGATTACACACGGACCACACATGTGACTTGCGAGAAATACGCACCAGGTGTCTTTTAGCAAAGCCGGCAATTCAGTGCGCTATACAGTAAACTCACACTGACAGTTTTAATAAAGAAATGAAAGAATAGATATACACACATAGAATACATATATATATATATATATATATATATATATATGCATTCTATGTGTGTATATCTATTCTTTCATTTCTTTATTAAAACTGTCATAGGGCTCCATTATATGTCCATTTTGCAAGCCGGCGAGAAAATCTCGCCATACGGATTACATACGGATGCTGACATGCGCAAAATACGCGACCACACCTTGATTACGGATGACATACGGAGCACTGTTTAGGGGTCTGTCATCCGTATTACACATGTAAAATACTGACCGCATTTTGCGCAGGTTAGTGTGACTCCAGCCTAAGTGTGCTAGAACAACTGCCAATCCCCAAACTAGGCAGTCATTTAGATGCAGTGAAATAAGTCCACTGAGGAAAGATCACTACAGTGCAAGATCTAATATACACTAAGCTTTAGGGAAGAAAGAAAATAAAAACACAATGGACGTGGTCATTTAGGGAACACTGGCAGGGATCAATATTTTGGGTGAAGTGGAACTGATTTAATCCAAGCTTTGGCCGCGGCCGAGTAGTGTGATTTAGTGATGTTTCAGCAAATGTGGCCTAGCATAAGAACATTGGTAGGGTATGTGGAACACTTGAGGGGTTGTCCCCATTCAGAAAACTTTTTAACCCTATATGTACACTGTTCTTTAGTAAAAAACAAACTGTGCTTTACTTGCCATCTTGGGGTCCAGCATAATATCGGCGCCTCTTTCTCTATTTGGCTGCAGTGATGTCTGTGGCATCATCAATGCAGCCAATCACTCAGCTGAGTGGCTATGGGCATGAAGCTATGGTGAAATGATGTCATCACTGCCGCCAAATATTGGAGACTGGAACAGTAGTCAGAGACTCAGAGATGGACCTGGTAATAAGTAAAACAGTATCATCCATCCATGACCATCCATTTTGGGGTACTTATGACTTTTTTAACTCTAACAAAAATAATTAATGTGACAAACTGGAATTCTGTCTTTCTCCTAACCACCATATGGTGTTTAGTGTATGGGATAAACCACTACTGGACAACCCCTTAGGCCTGTTTCACACTTCCGTTTTTTCAAATCCGTCAAAATCCGTTGTTTTCCGTAAAAAAAAGGATCCGCCATTTTTTGCAGGATCCGTTTTTTTTGTCCCATAGACTTCCATTACGGTTACCGCGGATCCGTCAAAAAAACGGATCCGTTTTTAAAAAACCGGATCCGTTTGCATCAGTTTCCGTCAAAAAAACGGAAACGGATCCGTTTGGCGGACACAAAAACGGAAGTGTGAAACAGGCCTTAAAGGAAATCTGTCACCAGGTTTCTGCTACCTCATTTAAGAGCAGTCTTATGTAGACAAAGAGAAGCTGACTCCAATGAAGTATAACTTAGATTACTGTTTTCACACAGAGTTTCTAGATTTAGCAATCAAGCAGAGGTCAGAGAGCTAACCCTGCCCACACGAGGCTCTCCATATACAATGTCCTTAGACAGTGAGCAGCCTGTCACAGGAGGGGGCAGAGTCAGACCAGGAACCTGGAGCTGCTCTGTCCCAGCAGTGATATACTCCTTGTGCTAAAACAATCATTGCAGGCAAACACAACCACAGCGCTTGATTATTGAGACATCCCTGAAATCTGTTTTGTGTGTATAATTACAGTGGGGAAAAAAGTATTTAGTCAACCACCAATTGTGCAATTTCTCCCACTTAAAAAGATGAGAGAGGCCTGTATTTGACATAATAGGTAGACCACAACGATGAGAGTCAAAATAAGAAAACAAATCCAGAAAATCACCTTGTCTGATTTGGCAAGATTTATTTTGCAAATTATGGTAGAAAATAAGTATTTGGTCACCTAAAAACATGCAAGATTTCTGGCTCTCACAGATCTGTAACTTCTTCTTTAAGAGGCTCCTCTGTCCTCCACTCATTACCTGTAGTAATGGCACCTGTTTGAACTTGTTATCAGTATAAAAGACACCTGTCCACAACCTCAAACAGTCACACTCCAAACTCCTCTCTGGTGAAGACCAAAGAGCTGTCAAAGGACACCAGAAACAAAATTGTAGCCCTGCACCAGGCTGGGAAGACTGAATCTGCAATAGGCAAACAGCTTAGTGTGACGAAATAAACTGTGGGAGCAATAAAAAGACCACTGATAATCTCCCTTGATCTTGGGGCTGTACGCAAGATCTCACCCCGTGGGGTCAAAATGATCACAAGAATGGTGAGCAAAAATCCCAGAACCACATGGGGGGACCTAGTGAATGACCTACATAGAGCTTGGGCCACTGTAACAAAAGCTACCATCAGTAACACACTACGCCTCCAAGGACTCAGATCCTCTCCTGGTTCTCCTCCTATCTCTCTGACCGCTCCTTTACTGTATCTTTTGCTGGCTCCTCCTCCTCTCATCTTCCCCTTACTGTTGGGGTTCCTCAAGGATCAGTCCTAGGCCCCCTCCTCTTCTCTTTGTATACTGCCCCTATTGGTCAAACAATCAGTAGATTTGGTTTCCAGTACCATCTCTATGCTGACGACACCCAATTATATGCTTCTTCTCCTGACATCACGTCAGCCTTTCTAGAAAACACCGGCGATTGTCTAAATGCTGTGTCTAACATCATGTCCTCACTATATCTGAAACTGAACCTGTCAAAGACTGAACTCCTTGTGTTTCCTCCTGATACTAATGTACCTATACCCGACATTGCCATTTCCGTGTGTGGTTCTACTATTACTCCCCAGGAACATGCCCGCTATCTTGGGATCATACTTGACTCTGAGCTTTCCTTTGTCCCCCACATCCGATCACTGACTCTCTCTTGTTATCTGCACCTCAAAAACATTTCTAGAATTCGACCTTTTCTTACTTTTGACTCTGCAAAAACTCTTAGTTTCTCTTATTCATTCTCGTCTCGACTATTGTAACTCCCTTCTAATTGGTCTCCCTCTTACCAAACTCTCCCCCCTCCAATCTGTCTTGAATGCAGCTGCCAGGATCATATTCCTCGCCAATCGTTACACCGATGCCTCTACCTTGTGCCAGTCATTACACTGGCTACCCATCCACTCCAGAATCCAGTACAAACTTATTACCCTCACCCACAAAGCCCTCCATGGCTCAGCACCACCCTACATCTCCTCCCTTGTTTCAGTATACCACCCTACCCGCGCCCTCCATTCTGCTGATGACCTGAGGTTAGCATCCTCAATAATCAGAACATCCCACTCCCGTCTTCAAGACTATACACGTGCTGCGCCAATTCTTTGCAATGCACTTCCCAGGTCAATATGATTAGTCCCCAACCCCCACAATTTTAAGCGTGCCCTGAAAACGCATTTATTCAGACTGGCCTACCGCCTCAACATATTAACCTAATCTATCCCTGGGTGGCACAGCCAAAAGTTTTACCATAACCAGGTTCCCCGCGTCATGTTCCCACATGCTTTATGCATCCATTAGCCCTCTGCATCCGTACTGTTACACACTTAACATTATGGCTGGTCCATACAATCAGGGCAACTGTTACCACCCACCTTTCGTGTCTACCTTTTTCCCCATAGATTGTAAGCTTGCGAGCAGGGCCCTCATTCCTCTTGGTATCTGTTATGATCTATGTGATTATTGTTATGCTGTAATGTATATTGTCTGTACAAGTCCCCTCTGAAATGTAAAGTGCTGCGGAATATGTCAGCGCTATAGAAATAAAATTTATTATTATTTATTATTATTGTTTTAGCACAAGGAGTATATCACTGCTGGGACACAGTAGCTCCAGGTTCCTGGTCTGACTCTGCCCCCTCCTGTGACAGGCTGCTCACTGTCTATGGACATTGTATATGGAGAGCCTCGTGTGGGCAGGGTTAGCTCTCTGACCTCTGCTTCATTGCTAAATCTAAAAACTCTGTGTGACAACAGTAATCTAAAGCTGGTTTCACATTTGCGCTTTTGTGCGCAGCGCATCGTGCGCACCCGTGCACCTATGTTTAACATGACGTGCGCATAGTCTTGCGCACACTTGCGTTTTCGTGCACATGCGTTTTTTTGTCTTTCGCGCCAGACGCAACATGTTGCATTTTTTGGTGCGCCCTGTCTTGGCAAAAAAACGCATGTGCACGCTTGCGCACGGAATGCGCAAAAACAACACATTGAAGTCTATGGGAACGCATGCGTGCGCATGGTCTTGCGCACGGTTGCTTTTTTTGCGCATGCGTTTTTGAGTTAAACAAGTCTAGAATGTTCTCTAGACAATGGAAAAAATGTCACACCTAAAAACGCATGTGCATAAAAAAACGCAAACGCATGTAAAACGCAAGCAACGCTGCGGTTTTTTTTACGCATCAGCATGCGCATGACGTTAAAAAAACGCGCGTTTGTTTTTCGTTTTTCTTTGCGTTTTTTATGCGCCCGATGCGCTGCGCAAAAAAACGCTAATGTGAAACTAGCCTTAGTTATACTTCATTGGAGTCAGCTTCTCTTTGTCTACATAAGACTGCTCTTAAATGAGGTAGCAGAAACCTGGTGACAGATTTCCTTTAAGGGGTTGTCTATTTTTATTTTTGAAATTTACCAGTAGCTGCTGCATTTTCCACCCTAGGCTTATACTCGAGTCAATAAGTTTTCCCAGTTTTCTTGTGGCAAAATTAGGGGCCTCGGCTTATACTCGGGTCGGCTTATACTCCAGTATATACAGTACTTTTTTACCCACTGTAACTTTAGATCAGGCTATCCCTTTAATAGACTCCTCTAGCAGCAGCTTATCTTCATGGAGAACACAAGTAAATTCTGAAGATCAGCTGTCACAATCATTCACTCTCAGGAAGCTCACATACACTTTAGACCAGCGCTTCCCAAACTCCAGTCCTCGTGGACCCCAACAGGTCATGTTTTCAGGATTTCCATAGTGTTACACATGTGAGAGAATTCCTAATGCCTTGATGATACTTCCATCACCTGTGAAATACTAAGGAAATCCTGAAATGAAAACATGACCTATTGGGGTCCGCAAGGACTGGAGTTTGGGAACCATTGCTTTAGACGGTCCACTGATGCCATCAATATCTGCACGTTTAACTGAATGTATACAGGGACTCCTATCCAGAGGAAGGCAAAGACCCCCTCGAACCAGAAGCAATGTATTTTTAAGAGGGAAAATTCCATTACTATTCCAAATAATCCGGGGGGAGGGGTTTAATAGAATTCAAGGGGGTCCCTTAGCAGAAGCAATGCCCCTGCCCAATAGAAGAAAAAAAAAACATTTGGCAGGGTCTCACAGAAGAGCATATCTCACAACTTTGTGGCCTTTACAAAGTAATCTTCCTTCTACTAGAGCCATAGGCTGCCCTTTCATTGCACTTAAAGTATGATGTTAATGCCGGAGTCACACTAACATATAAGGCTATGTGTGCACGTTGTGTATTTCCTTGCAGAAATTTCTGCAAAGTTTCTGCATCTCTTGGCAGCAAAAACGCTGCGGAAAAATATGCCGCATTTTTGCATGCATTTTTCCTGTGCATTCAATGGGTTAAAAACGCAAGCAAAAACTCAAAATGAATTGACAAGCTGCAGAAAAAAAAAAAGCGCACTGCTAATGCGCGTGGAAATTTACTGATCATATGCACAATACTTCATTATTGTAATTGAATAGGCTTGCATAAGTATTCCATTGTATTTTTTGGACCATTTACGCGCAGGAAAACACATCAAATACGCAACGTGCGCACATAGCCTTACATGGTCGAGTGCTAGGTGACAAAACATTGCATAGCACTCGACCCAGTGTTATTCTGTGGGGCAGCTCAGATCTGCAATTATTTTCTCATGCCGATTCGGCATGAGAGCACAATCGTAGCATGCTGCAATTGGCAACGAGACTTGGCTCACTCAGATTTATATGGGTGCGAATGAAACATCGCACTGCACTCGGATATCATTCAAGTGCAGTGTGATAAACGCTGGCAACAGATTAGAAGGAGAAATTAATTTCTCCACCACCTCCTTACAAACTCTGTAAGGTACCACACACAGTATGATGTCCCTATTGTACACCACCCCTCAATTCCTGCAGAAAAGTATCGTGACACCAACACAATATGGTCTCCAAACTATGACATCCACACAGCCCTCCATGCAGTATAATAGCCCCACACTGTATAATGGACCCCACACAAACCTTCACACTATAATTTCTTGCATACAGTATAAAGGCTCTTACCTAGCCTTCCATATAGTATTAAGTACTCCCCAAAGTCCTCCGTATAGTATAATCTACTCCTCATAGTCCTCCATATATTATTATGGCCACTGCAACATTTTCACTGATTTAAAAAAAAAAAAAAACCTCTCCTCCTCGTTCTTCCACTGCTCCAGTCTTTGCAGCAAGCGTTCTGAAGCATCGCACATCTCAGTTCAGGGGGCACCATGTAGTGACGTCATCATGCCCGCTATGCTGAGACATCAGACTCCGGGGAAGAATGATGGGGGAGGAAGCATCAACTGATTCTCCCTTTTTCATCATTGCTTTCAACTGTACTGGCATCCAGGATGTCGATACAGTTGAACATGCGATTATGGGTGGTGAATAAGATGTGATATTGTTACATGCAGAAATGACTCTAGGACCCTTTTAAAAGGTCTAATTCACATGTGTGTGTATATATACACACACACACTATAAATAAGCCGGATTACTTACCGGTAATGCTCTTGTAATGAGTCCACGACAGCACCCACTGGAGGTAGCGGGATCCGCCCCAAAGGAACAGGAATCCTACAGAGACATAAAAGGGGGCAGTCCGCTTCTCCTCCTCAGTTGTATTTCAGAGTATCAGGAGAACCGCCAATAGTTAGGCAAAGTTATTGCACTTTAAGTTTAACCTATTTACTTCATATTTAGGGAATACACTCTATTAATACATGGTGTATCTATCGCTGTTATCTTTATAGGGAGGGTAGTGAGCGGGCGCTGTCGTGGACTCATTAAAAGAGCATTACCGTAAGTAATCCGGCTTTTTACCCTTCGCCACGACAGCACCCACTGGAGAGATTCCAGAGACCATCACCTGGGTGGGACCACCGTGCCAAGGACAGTCCTGCCAAAGCTTAGGTCGGACAGCTTGATGAGAGGTCACGTCTATAGTGATTATAGAAAGTAGAAGAGGTTGACCAAATTGCCGCCTTACACATGGCTTCGATTGGAACGTCTCCCCTCTTGGCCCAAGATGATGCCGTTGCTTTAGTAGAATGAGCTCTGATGTTCTCCAGAGGATCTTCATTTCTCGCGGAGTAAGCTAATTGGATGGCATCCCTGATCCATCGGGATAAGGTGCGCTTCGTGGCTCCGTACCCCTTTTTTTCAGCCCTGAAAAGATATGAACAGAGCCCTACACTGCCTCCAGCTCCTGGACCTTTTGATGTATTTTAAGACCGTTCTTTTAACGTCTAAGGTGAAATTTCTGTTCTTCAGGAGTGGAGGGATCCCTGAAAAAAGTGGGGAGAAGTATCTCTTGTGACCCATGGACTTTTGCTGATACCTTAGGAAGGTATAAGGGATCTGGTTTTTTGATCAACCTATCCTGATCCTCTTGTAGGAAGGGTGGATCTATGGATAAGGCTTGAATGTCGCTAACTCTCCTAGCGGATGTTAGTGCTACTAAGGGGCCCGTTTGAGTGACAAGTATTTAGGAGAAGTATTGTCTATTGGTTCAAAAGGGCCTTCCGTTAGGGCGTCTAGAACCAAATTTAAATCCAGGAAGGGATTCTAGGTATGTGAACAGGGGTCATTCGTTCACAAGCTGTAATAAATCGGGACACCCACCTATTCCGGCTATATTATGGCCGTAGAGTGCTCCTAATGCAGACACTCGAACCTTTAGTGTATTTACTGCTAGACCCCGTTCTTTACCTTTTTGTAGAAATTCCAGGATAGGAACTATCGGAATTTCCGTGGAGTGAGAGGCTGTATGGAACTGCAGAAAATTTTTTTCCATATTTTTGTATAAATCTGAGTAGTAGACTGCTTCCTATTCTGTAGAAGCGTAGCAATTAGTGTCTCAGAAAACCTTCTTGTTTTTTAGTAGCTGCCTCTCAAATTCCACGCCGACAAGTGTAGGCTGTCCACTTGGGGGTGGAGAAAAAGGGCCTTGGGAGAGTAGGTTGGGGATTGACGGCAGGACCCAGGGATCTGATATGGACATGGTTCGTAGCCATAAGAGCCACGGTTTCTTGGGCCAGAACGATGCTATCAAAATTATCCTTGCCCTGTCCTCTCTGATCTTCCGAATGACCAGTGGTAGGAGGATTATCGGAGGGAAGGCATATGCTAGGTTTATAACCTATTGAAACTGATAGGCATCGGGTTCCAGGCGCTGCACAGCGGGAATCCGCAATCATTGGTCTCCCATTCCTTTCCATCCGCAGTGGATCCTGCTCAGCAGACTCCACGATCCCGGCATCCTGCCCATACCAGCATTGTGCCATCTAGTATGTCTGGATGATCCATCAAGGACAGGGAGGCGAATGTTTTATCTTGTCTGTTCTCTCTCGTGGCAAACATGTCTACTTGAGGTTGCCCCCCATAGAGCTATTGTGTCCCTGAAGACATGGCGATTGAGGCGCCATTCCCTCTGCTGCCAAGGGGGATCATTTTGACCTCACGGGGTGAGACCTTGCGTGGAGCCCCAGATCGAGAGAGATTATCAGTGGTCTTGTATATCTTCCATTTTCTTATTATTGCTCCCACTGTTGATTTCCTCACACCAAGCTGCTTGCCTATTGCAGATTCAGTCTTCCCAACCTGGTGCATGGCTACAATTTTCTTTCTGGTGTCCTTTGACAGCTCTTTGGTCTTCACCATAGTGGAGTTTGGAGTGTGACTGTTTGAGGTTGTGGACAGGTGTCTTTTATACTGATAACAAGTTCAAACAGGTGCCATTACTACAGGTAATGAGTGGAGGACAGAGGAGCCTCTTAAAGAAGAAGTTACAGGTCTGTGAGAGCCAGAAATCTTGCATGTTTTTAGGTGACCAAATACTTATTTTCCACCATAATATGCAAAATAAATCTTGCCATATCAGACCAGGTGATTTTCTGGATTTGTTTTCTCATTATGACTCTCATAGATGTCTAAATATGTCGTCAATTACTGGTGTTTCTCATCTTTTTAAGTGGGAGAACTTACACATTTGGTGTCTGACTAAATACTTTTTTCTCCACT
This sequence comes from Dendrobates tinctorius, assembly GCF_039654945.1. Taxonomy (NCBI): domain Eukaryota; kingdom Metazoa; phylum Chordata; class Amphibia; order Anura; family Dendrobatidae; genus Dendrobates; species Dendrobates tinctorius. The sequence continues at coordinate 4,245,903 of NW_027361679.1, forward strand.
GTATAAGTCTGTACTCACTCTGACTAAAATAAAAAAAAATGAGCCTGAATCTAAGTTGGTATACAAGCTACATGATGAGTCTTGTCAGTAAATTTGTTTCTAAGCTAAAAACAAAATGAGCATGTACCCCGCAGCAAGTCGGAATGTGACCAGTAGTATGCATATTGCATATTTGCCTTCACATGAGCACTCACTACTGGCGCCAGCATCGGAGAATCCTCACAGCTCGCAATACACGCAGTGTGCAAATTCACAAGTACCTTTTACACCAGACAACACCTTTTTAAGCTGAATTCACACTGAAAGATAATGGCTAAAGATTGTTCTCAGTAACACTCATTTCAACGATTCCCTTTTATTGTAAATAGGCTGAAGCGCAAAAGATCATCGTTCTCGGCAGTGAGTCGTCCTTTGTAAACGGAACTCTGTCGAACTATGGCAGAGTCTATAGGCCCCGTTACATTTAGCGATGCACCAGCGATCCCGACCACGATTTGACCCTGTCAGGATCGCTGGTGCATCGCTAAATGGTCGCTAGTGAGCTGCCAGACAGGTTGATCTCACTAGCAATGCAGCAGCGGTCGTACTCACCTGTAAGACGCGGCGAGGGTGACCGTCTTCCGCCTGCGTCCATGACTCGCTCGTCGGCGCCAGCAGGAAGCCGACGACGAGAAATGGACCAGGTCGATTTCGCGCGATCAGCGATAGCCAGAGGGGGAGCCGGTCGGAGGTAAGTGTCACATGTAGCGAGATCGCTAGTGATATCGCTGCTGCGTCACAAAATCGGCCTGCCTGCGTAAACAGGCTAATAAATGATCGTCAATTGTTAAAGGTTTACCGATCAGGGGTCATATCATGCATCCCATCTGTACGTGTAAACGGACCTTCAGAAAACACGGAAGCACTCTGCCAACTGGAGCCTTCGTGTGAATGGGGTAGTTGGCTTAATGTACAACTAATGTGCATGGGGACTTTTAGGCTGAATGGAGTGTCCTTATTGATATCCCTTTTTCCTTTAATGTTCTAATGCTTTTAAAGGGAACCTGTCACTTCGTTTTGCCGCTATAAGATGCGGCCACTGCCCTTTTGAGGCTTATCTACAGCATTCTGTAATGCTGTAGATAAGTCCCCGGTCTGACCTGAAAGAGATGAAAATCAAGTTTTATTATACTCACCCGGTCCGATGGGTGTCGCAGGTCCCGTGTCCGGCGCCTCCCATCTTCATGCGATGTCATCATCCTGCTTGCTTCGTGCCATGCTCCTGAGCAGGCGTACTGATCTGCCCTGTTGAGGGCAGAGCAAAGTACTGCAGTGCGCAGGCGCTGGGCCTTTCTGACCTTTCCTGGTGCCTGCGCACATAATTTTGATCAAAATAATGTACAAGCCATCCCGCCACGTCACGGCAACCCTTGTGGGACAGTCCTACTCTAGTATTTAACCCCTTAATGACCAGGGGTATTTTTGGTTTTACATTTTCATTTTTCCCTCCCCTTCTTTCCAGAGCCATAACTTTTTTATTTTTCCGTTTATATGGCCATGTGAGGGCTTATTTTTTGCGGGACGAGTTGTACTTTTAAATGACATCATTGGTTTTACCATATCGTGTACTCGAAAACGGGAAAAAAAATTCCAAGTCCGGTGAAATTGCAAAAAAAGTGCAATCCCACACTTGTTTTTTGCTTGGCTTTTTTGTTAGGTTCACTAGATGCTAAATCTCACCTGCCATTATGATTCTCCAGGTCATTACGAGTTCATAGACACCAAACATGTCTATGTCCTCTTTTATCTAAGTGGTGAAAAAAAATTCCAAAGTTTGCTAAAAAAAAAAAATTGCGCAATTTTCCGAGACCCGTTGCGTCTCCATTTTTCATGATCTGGGGTCGGGTGAGGGCTTATTTTTTCCGTGCCGGACTGACGTTTTTAATGATACCACTTTTGTGCAGATACGTTCTTTTGATCGCCCGTTATTGCATTTTAACGCAATGTCTTGGTGACCAAAAAAACGTAATTCTGGCGTTTTTAATTTTTTTCTCGCTACGCCGTTTAGCGATCGGGTTAATGCTTTTTTTTTATTGATAGATCGGGCGATTCTGAACGCGGCGATACCTAATATGTGTATGTGGGATTTTTTTTTTACTGTTTTATTTTGATTGGGGCGAAAGGGGGGTGATTTGAACTTTTAGTTTTTTTTTAATTTTTTTTTATTTTTAAACATTTTTTTTTTTTTACTTTTGGCATGCTTCAATAGCCTCCATAGGAGGCTAGAAGCTTGCGCAACCCGATCGGCTCTGCTACATATGGGCGATGAGCAGATCGCCCATATGTGGCAGATTTACTGCTGTGCTTTCAGCGCCGACCACCGGTTGGTGCTGAAAGCCATATGCCTGGAACAACCATAGAGGTCTCATAGAGACCTCTGGTTGTCCAGGCAACATGACGCCGACCCCCGATCACGTGACGGGGGTCGGCGGTGACGTCATTTCCGGCCCGGCGGCCGGAAATGCTATTTAAATGCACGCTGTCAGCTTTGACAGCGGCATTTAACTAGTTAATAGGCGCGGGCGGACGGCGATTCCGCTCGCGCCTATTGCGGGCACATGTCAGCTGTTCATAACAGCTGACATGTCCCGGCTTTGATGCGGGCTCAGCGCCGGAGCCCTCATCAAAGCAGGGGAAATGTCTGATGACGGACTGTGTCCGTCATTGGACATTAAGGGGTTAAAACCTTTTCACTTGCCAAGTGACGTGAATGTGAACAAGGATCGAGCGACTGAACCACTAGTAAAAGCTTAGGCCAGACAGGATGGTTTTCCCAGCTCATAAAGAGGGCGGTCACACCCATATATGTACAGAATGCACAATGAAATTAATAAAAAACTGGAGTCTGAACTGAAAAATTTAATTAATGTGCTTTTTTTTCAAAAATAAGAAAATTTCTGTGTGACCCTAAGCTTTTCAACAGTAGTGTAAGTATTTGATACACTTCTGATTTTACAAGTTTTCCCACCTACCAAGAATGGAGAGATCTGAAATACAGCTCTGACAAAAATTTAGAGACTTCTGCACAATTTTATAAAAATCAGCTTCTCTACATGTCTGGCTTCCATTCCAGTGTCAGTTGAATTCTAACCAGAGTACACCTCATTCTACTTAATGTGCTTCTGATTAGGTGATCACCTGAACCAAATCTTATTTAACGAAGGAAAGTATAAAAAAAACCCTGCTGTGGTGTTCACAATCCTCTTGCAATAGGACAAGCTGGATGGCAAAACAAGTGCTAGTAATATCGCAAAAGTAACAGGAATGAAAAAAAACTTTTAACCATGCCAAAGGAATTGAAAAGAATAGTCTTGAGTAAGGAAAAGAAGGGCTCAATTCTGGCTTTACTAGCAGAGGGATACAGTGAGCGTCATGTTGCCTCCATTCTTAAAATTTCTAAGACAGCAGTCCATTACCACGAGGTCAAGGTCAAGCAGCAGACATTGGGGACAACAAAGCTACAGACCGGCAGAGGGCGAAAACGATTCTCCCCTGACCGGGATGACCGTCATCTTATTCGAATGTCACTCGGCAACTGCAGGATGACATCAAGTGACCCTCAAAATGAATGGCAAATGGCAGCTGGGGGTGAAGTATATGGCAAGAACAGTTCGTAACAGGCTCATAGAGGCAGTGCTCAAGTCATTTAAAGCTAGAAAAAAGCCTTTCAATGAGAAGCAAAGGGAGCCAGGCTGAAGTTTGCCAAAGACCATAAGGATAGGACTATAGCGGACTGGAGTAAGGTAATCTTCTCTGCTGAGTCTAATTTTCAGCTTTGCCCAACACCTGGTTGTCTAATGGTTAGGTGGAGACCTGAAGAGGCATACAAGCCACAGTGTCTTGCACCCCCTGTGAAATTTGGTGGAGGATCGGTGATGACCTGGGGATGCTTCAGCCAGGCTGGAATTGGGCAGGTTAAACTTTGCGAAGGATGTATGAATCAAGCTGCATACAAGGTTATCCTGTAAAAAACAGTTGATTCCTTCTGCTCAGGCAATGTTCCCCAAATCAGAAGGCTGGTTTTTCCAGCAGGACAATGCGCCATGCCACACAGCTAGGTCATTCAATGTGTGGATGAAGGACCACCACATCAAATCCCTGTCATGGCCAGTCCAATCTCCAGACCTGAACCCCATTAAAAACCTCTGGAATGTAATGAAGAAGAAGATGGATAGTCACAAGCCATCAAACCAAGAACTGCTTACATTTTTGTATCAGGCGTGGGATAAGGTCACCCAAAAGCAGTGTGAAAGACTGGTGGAAAGCATGCCAAGACTTATGAAAGCAGTGAAAATCATGGTTATTCCACAAAATATTGATTTTTGAACTAGTCCTGAGTTAAAACATTAGTATTGTTGTTTCTAAATGATTATGAACTTGTTTTCTTAGCACTATTTGAGGTCGGCAAGCACTGAATTTTTTTTTTGATCTTTTTGACCATTTCTCATTTTCTGAAAATAAATATAAAATTTAGTGCTTGGAAATTCGAAGACATGTCAATAGAATAAAAGAGCAGTTTACATTTTACTCAAAAATATACCTATAAAGAGAAAAATCAGACAAACTGAAAATTTTCAGTGGTCTCTTAATTTTTACCAGAGCTGTATGTATCAAAAGAACACTTCAACTGTGAGACAGAATCTAAAAAAAAAAAAACAGAAAATCACAGTATGATTTTTAAATACTTAATTAAATTGTATTTTATTGTATGAGATTATTTGATCAACTACTAACCAGCAAGTATTCAGATTCTCATAGACCTATTAGTTTTTCAATAAGAAGCCCTTTTACTCTGCACTCATTAACTGTATTAATTGCACCAGGAACAAAATTGTAGACCTGCACAAGGCTGGGATGGGCTACAGGACAATAGGCACGCAGCTTGGTGAGAGGGAAACAACTGTTGGCACAATTATTAGAAAATTGAAGAAACAGAAGATGGCTATCAATCTTCCTTGGTCTGGGGCTCCATACAAGATCTCGCCTCGTAAGGTAAGGATGATTCTGACAAAGGACACAAATCAGCCCAGAACTACACAGGAGGACCTGGTCAATGACCTGAAGAGAGCTGGGACCACAGACTCAAACATTACCGTTAGTAACACACGACTCAGTCATGAATTAAAATCAAGGCAGCACATATCCAAGTTTGCCAATGACCATCTGGATGACCCAGAGGAAGCATGGGAGAAGGTGGTCAGATGAGACCAAAATAGAACTTTTCGGTATCAACTCCACTCGCCGTGTTTGGAAGAAGTACAACCCCAATAACACCGTCCCAACCGTGGGGGAAGCATCATATCTTGAGGGAGCATTTCTGCAAAGGGGACAGGATGACTGCACTGTAATGAAGGGAGGATGGATGGGGTTATGTTTTGTGATATATCGGCCAACACTTCCTTCCCTCATTAAAGGCATTGAAGATGGGTTGTGGCTCAGTCTTCTAGTGGCCTAGCCAGTCTCCAGACCTGAACCCAATAGAAAATCTTTGGAAAAGCTGAAACACAAATGTTGCCCAGTGACAGTCCCGAAACCTCAAAGATCGGGACATCATCTGTATGGAGGCGTAGGACAACATCCCTGAATCGGTGTGTGCAAACATCACGTGAGACTTGGTGATTTCTGTGACGTCAGGAATAGAGATGAGCAAATCTGATCTGGTCCCTGCTTATTCGGCAAGCTATAGCGCTTATCGAATAAACTGCAGAGGGAACTTGGATACATGGAGCGTGCTGGCTGATCAGCTGCTCAGCTTCGCAGCTGTATGTGTCGCGGGCTGTGTCACAGTCACAATGCATGCATGGATAGCCTGTGTGTTGGGCACCCCATGCATGTGTTGTGACTGACACAGGCGCTACACATGCAGATACGGCACCGAACAGCTGATCAGCCGGCGCACTCTATGTATCCGGGTTCCCTCTGCAGTTTATTCGGTAAGCACTATAGCTTGCCGAATAAGCAGGGACCCAATCAAATTCACTCTCTACACAGAAGACTTCAGAGTACCCGCAAGAGAAGTTGACATGCGTCTTGGAAAAATGCATCGCAGGCAAGTTTATGCAGCGTAATACAGCTTAGTGGGCATGTGATTTATGTTAATACCATCCATTTTGCTTGTACTGTAAGGGTATGTGCACACATAGTTTTTTGTCTCTGCGGATTTTGTTGAGAAAACTGCAGGAAATCCGCAGGACAAAGTGCTGCGGTTTTTCTGCGGTTTATCTGCGCTTTTTCTGCGGTTTTGCCCTGCGGTTTACACTTCATAATGGATGAGGTGTAAAACTGCAGCGTTTCTGCACCAAACAATTGACATGCTGCGTTTTGAAAACCGCAGCAAAACCGCGCGGAAAAAAACGCAGCATGTGCACAGCTTCTTTTTTATTTCCATAGGAAATAAAGGTACTGTACAACGCAGCAGAATCTGCTGCGTTTCTGCAGAGCCAAAAACGTTGCGGAAACGCAGCAGAAACCGCAAAGTGTGCACATACCCTAAAAGGCAGTGAAAGTACGAAAGTACAGTATGTAGCGTGCAGAACAGAATGCTAGAAACACTGATCCTGGGAATGTAACCTCAGGGTGACTTTTTACAAACCTACCAGCCTCTTAATTCAGTCCTGCCTGTCTCCTCAGTGAAAAAGCTATGGTAAACTAAAGGGATAGGGTATTTGTTACTCATTCTGACATTTGTGCACTTAGTAGCTGCAAGCTTTTTTTTGCGCACAGCATATATACAATGCTGTATCAATTTACAATTTGTTCTATTCAGTTCATCCTCTGTGGCTCAGTTACATCTGAATAGATCTGTTTTTCTCACCTCCTGCTGTGATTTTTCTTATGTCTGACATAAGTACATTACCTGTAGAAAACAAAACTCTGCAGCCTTTGTGACTGTTCCAAACTGATTTATTGAATTTCCAGTGTAACTGCGCCTGCAGTCACCAGAGAACACCCCTTATTACCTATGTATAGGATAGGTAACAACTGAATGGAGTAAATAAGGCTATGTGCACACGTAGTTTTAGGTGCTGCGGATTTTTACATGCGGATTTGAAAAAATCTGCAGGTAAATTCTCAGGTCAAAAGACCTGCGGATTAACCTGCGGATTAGCCCGGCGGTTTCACACCTGTACAATGGAGAAGGTGTGAAACCGCTGTGGATTCCGCACAAAGAATTGACAGGCTGCGGATTTGAACCCGCAGCATGTGCACAGCGTTTTTCAGTTTACCATTGAAAACAATGATACTGTACAACACATCTAAATCTGCTGCAGACCCGCAGAGCCTGAAACACTGCGGATCCGCAGCAGAATCCGCATCGTGTTCACTTGGCCTAAGGGTCAAGCATGCACATTGCTGCTTCATACTAACTGGATAAAAGACCTCCGCTCTGTCGGTGAAGAAGTGATCACCTATGCTGTCCTTACTGGAACATTATTTGCAATTGTGTAATTTATTTAACCCCTTTCTGACATCAGACGTACTATCCCGTCCATGGGACCCGGGCCCCTATGCCTATGGACGAGATAGTACGTTTAGCGCGATCAGCTGCGCTCACGGGGGGAGCGCAGCTGATCGCGGCCGGGTGTCAGCTGATTATCACAGCTGACACCCGACACTGTGTCAGGAGCGGTCACGGACCGCCCCCGACACGTTAACCCCTTGCACACCGAGATCAAACATGATCGCGGTGTACCAGGGGTTAAAGGGAAGCTTTCCTGAGCCCCCCACAGCAGTGCAATGTGCAGCGCTGCGGCAGGGGGCTCCATCCATGCAGGTCCCCGAATCCAAGATGGCGACGGGGGCCTGCAGGGAGCTGGCTTCCTCAGTGCCTGCAAAGCGCAGGCATGAGGAAGTCTGCGTCTATGCCTGTGACAGATCGCTGATCTGTCACAGTGATCTGTGATGCGCCCAAATAGTCGTTACCCCCACATGTGGGGTATCAGCGTACTCAGGACAAATTGCACAATAACTTTTAGGGTCCTGTTACCCTTGGGAAAATAAAAATTGGGGGTGAAAAGATCATTTTTGAGGAAAAAATATGATTTTTTTAATTGTACGGCTGTACGTTATAAACTTCTGTGAAGCCCTTGTGAGTTCAAAGTTCTCACCACACATCTAGGTAAGTTCCTTGGGGTGTCTAGTTTCCAAAATGGGGTCACTTGTGGGGGGTCTCCACTGTTTAGGTACATCAGGGACTCTCCAAACATGACATGGCGTCCGATCTGAATTGCAGCCAATTTTGCATTGAAAAAGTCAAACGGCGCTCCTTCCCTTCTGAGCTCTGCCATGCGCCGAAACAGTCGTTCCCCCCACATATCAGGTATCAGCGTACTCAGGAGAAATTGCACAATAACTTTTGCAGTCTAATTTCTCCTGTTACCCTTGGTAAAATAAAAAAATTGGACCTGAAGTAATTTTTTTTGTGAAAAAAAGTTAAATGTTCATTTTTTTTTTTTAAACATTTCAAAAATTCTTGTGAAGCACCTGAAGGGTTAATAAACTTCTTGAATGTGGTTTTGAGCACCTTGAGGTGTGCAGTTTTTAGAATGGTGTCACTTTTGGGGATTTTCTATCATATAGACCCCTCAAAGTGGCTTCAAATGTGATGTGGTCCGTAAAACTAAAATGGTGTTGCAAAAATGAGAAATCGCTGGTCAACTTTTAACCCTTATAACTTGCTAACAAAAAAAAATTTTGGTTCCAAAATTGTGCTGATGTAAAATAAACATGTGGGAAATGTTATTTATTAAGTTTTTTGTGTGCCGTATCTCTGATTTAAGGGCATAAAAATTCAAAGATGAAAAATTGCGAAATTTTCAAAATGTTCGCCAAATTTCCGTTTTTTTCGCAAATAAACGCAAGTTATAAGAATGAAATTTTACCACTAACATGAAGTACAATATGTCACGAGAAAACAATGTCAGAAGCACCGGGATCCATGGAAGCGTTCCAGAGTTATTACCTCATAAAGGGACAGTGGTCAGAATTGTAAAAATTGGCCCGGTCATGAACGTGCAAACCACCCTGGGGGGTAAAGAGGTTAATATTCCACACATGCTTTTATATAAAGCTTTAACTATAAAATTGCATATGTATTTCACAGTAGGGGTTATCAGAGAGTACAAAATTACTAGGGGGAACAATAAGGCCCACTTAATATACGTGATAATTTTCCATCATTAAACTTACAGAACTCAAAACAAGGTTCAGATCCAAGCCCATCTTCCCCTCTGCGTGTTCTCTGCTTATGTTACACTGATGTAAATCACTGATCTGACCTCAGTTTCCCATTTTCACCCACAAGAGCGGAGGAAAGGAACAATGCCCCACCTCACCTCTACAGTAATGTCTTCCAGATCGACAGACACCCCCATACAGTCATAGACTCACATTGTCTGAACCTGCCTCTTTTGGTATGGCAGCCTGCTGATTAGTGATGAGTGAATGTTCTTAGGTAAAGTGTTATCCGAGCATCCTCCAGTGCTAAGCGAGTGTCTGCGGTGTGCTCGAAAAGTGATTGAGTCCCCACCCCTCCGTGGCTGTTCGACTGCCACAACACGTGGGGATTGCTTAACACATAGGCTATTCGAGCTCGCCAAAGTCACTCGGTTAACTCCCAAGCATGCTCGCTCATTGCTGCCGCTGATCCCACCAGTGGAGTATAGCAGCGGCTCCCATAGAAAACAGTAGTGTTGCAACATACATGCAACATACATACTACATATATACCAAATGCATGCAACATGCAAACTACATATATACCACATATACAGTGCCTACAAGTAGTATTCAACCCCCTGCAGATTTAGCCGGTTTACACATTCGGAATTAACTTGGCATTGTGACATTTGGACTGTAGATCAGCCTGGAAGTGTGAAATGCACTGCAGCAAAAAAGAATGTTATTTCTTTGTTTAATTTTTTTTTAAATTGTGAAAAGTTTATTCAGAGGGTCATTTATTATTCAACCCCTCAAACCACCAGAATTCTGTTTGGTTCCCCTAAAGTATTAAGAAGTATTTCAGGCACAAAGAACAATGAGCTTCACATGTTTGGATTAATTATCTCTTTTTCCAGCCTTTTCTGACTATTTAAGACCCTCCCCAAACTTGTGAACAGCACTCATACATGGTCAACATGGGAAAGACAAAGGAGCATTCCAAGGCCATCAGAGACAAGATCGTGGAGGGTCACAAGGCTGGCAAGGGGTACAAAACCCTTTCCAAGGAGTTGGGCCTACCTGTCTCCACTGTTGGGAGCATCATCCGGAAGTGGAAGGCTTATGGAACTACTGTTAGCCTTCCACGGCCTGGACAGCCTTTGAAAGTTTCTTCCCGTGCCGAGGCCAGGCTTGTCCGAAGAGTCAAGGCTAACCCAAGGACAACAAGGAAGGAGCTCCGGGAAGATCTCATGGCAGTGGGGACATTGGTTTCAGTCAATACCATAAGTAACGTACTCCACCGCAATGGTCTCCGTTCCAGACGAGCCCGTAAGGTACCTTTACTTTCAAAGCGTCATGTCAAGGCTCGTCTACAGTTTGCTCATGATCACTTGGAGGACTCTGAGACAGACTGGTTCAAGGTTCTCTGGTCTGATGAGACCAAGATCGAGATCTTTGGTGCCAACCACACACGTGACGTTTGGAGACTGGATGGCACTGCATACGACCACAAGAATACCATCCCTACAGTCAAGCATGGTGGTGGCAGCATCATGCTGTGGGGCTGTTTCTCAGCCAAGGGGCCTGCCTATCTGGTCCGCATCCATGGGAAGATGGATAGCACGGCCTACCTGGAGATTTTGGCCAAGAACCTCCGCTCCTCCATCAAGGATCTTAAGATGGGTCGTCATTTCATCTTCCAACAAGACAACGACCCAAAGCACACAGCCAAGAAAACCAAGGCCTGGTTCAAGAGGCAAAAAATCAAGGTGTTGGAGTGGCCTAGTCAGTCTCCTGACCTTAACCCAATTGAAAACTTGTGGAAGGAGCTCAAGATTAAAGTCCACATGAGACACCCAAAGAACCTAGATAACTTGGAGAAGATCTGCATGGAGGAGTGGGCCAAGATAACTCCAGAGACCTGTGCCGGCCTGATCAGGTCTTATAAAAGACGATTATTAGCTGTAATTGCAAACAAGGGTTATTCCACAAAATATTAAACCTAGGGGTTGAATAATAATTGACCCACACTTGTATGTTTAAAATTTATTAAAATTTAACTGAGCAACATAACTTTTTGGTTTGTAAGATTTATGCATCTGTTAATAAATCCTGCTCTTGTGTGAAGTTTGAAGGCTCTAACTTATTTGCATCTTATCAAACCTGCTACATCTGCAGGGGGTTGAATACTACTTCTAGGCACTGTATACTACATGCATACTACATATATACCACATGCATGCAACATACATATACAACATATATACTACATGCAACATACATACAACATATATACTACATGCATGCAACATGCATACTACATGCATGCAACATGCATACTACATATATATACTACATGCATGCAACATACATATCTACTACATGCAGCATGCAACATACTACATATATACCACATGCATGCAACATGCATACTACATATATACCACATATATACTACATGCATGCAACATATATATACTACATGCAGCATACATACTACATATATACTACATGCATGCAACATACATACTACATGCATGCAACATACATACTATATATACCACATGCAAACTACATATATACTACATGCATGCAACATACATATATACTACATGCAACATACTACATATATACTATATGCATGCAACATACATACAACATATACTACATGCATGCAACATACATATATACTACATGCATACTACATATATACTACATGCATGCAACATACATACAACATATATACCACATGCATGCAACATGCATACTACATATATACCACATATACTACATGCATGCAACATACATACAACATATATACTACATACATATATACTACATGCATGCAACATACATGCATACTACATGCATGCAACATACATACTACATAAATACTACATGCATGCAACATACATATATACTACATATATATTACATGCAACATACATACTACATATATACTACATGCATGCAACATACATATATACTACATGCATGTAACATACATACTACATATATACTACATATATACCACATGCATGCAACATACATATATACTACATGCATACTAGATATATACCACATATATACTACATGCATGCAACATACATATATACTACATATATACCACATGCAACATATATACTACATGCATGCAACATGCATACTACATATATACTACATGCATGCAACATACTACATATATACCACATATATACTACATGCATACTACATATATACCACATGCATGCAACATACATATATACAACATATATACTAGATGCGTGCAACATGCATATATACAACATATATACCACATGCATGCAACATACATACATACAACATATATACTACATGCATGCAACATACAGACCGCGCATCATGATGACGTCATTTCGGCAGCCAATCAGAGCCACAGCAGTGGCTCTTTGCATTATGGGAACTTCCGATTCCGATATTGAAAAAATATCGGTACTCGGTATTGGAATTCCGATACAGCGAATATCGGCCGATACCCGATATTTGCAGTATCGGAATGCTCAACACTATGTAGTATATATGTGGTATATATGTAGTATGCATGTTGCATGCATGTGGTATATATGTAGTATGCATGTAGTATGTATGTTGCATGCATGTAGTATATATGTAGTATGTATGTTGCATGCATGTCGTATATATGTTGTATGTATGTTGTATATACAGTGGGGCAAAAAAGTATTTAGTCAGTCAGCAATAGTGCAAGTTCCACCACTTAAAAAGATGAGGCGTCTGTAATTTACATCATAGGTAGACCTCAACTATGGGAGACAAACTGAGAAAAAAAAATCCAGAAAATCACATTGTCTGTTTTTTTTTCATTTTATTTGCATATTATGGTGGAAAATAAGTATTTGGTCAGAAACAAGCAATCAAGATTTCTGGCTCTCACAGACCTGTAACTTCTTCTTTAAGAGTCTCCTCTTTCCTCCACTCATTACCTGTAGTAATGGCACCTGTTTAAACTTGTTATCAGTATAAAAAGACACCTGTGCACACCCTCAAACAGTCTGACTCCAAACTCCACTATGGTGAAGACCAAAGAGCTGTCAAAGGACACCAGAAACAAAATTGTAGCCCTGCACCAGGCTGGGAAGACTGAATCTGCAATAGCCAACCAACTTGGAGTGAAGAAATCAACTGTGGGAGCAATAATTAGAAAATGGAAGACATACAAGACCACTGATAATCTCCCTCGATCTGGTGCTCCACGCAAAATCCCACCCCGTGGGGTCAGAATGATCACAAGAACGGTGAGCAAAAATCCCAGAACCACACGGGGGGACCTAGTGAATGAACTGCAGAGAGCTGGGACCAATGTAACAAGGCCTACCATAAGTAACACACTACGCCACCATGGACTCAGATCCTGCAGTGCCAGACGTGTCCCACTGCTTAAGCCTGTACATGTCCGGGCCCGTCTGAAGCTTGCTAGAGAGCATTTGGATGATCCAGAGGAGTTTTGGGAGAATGTCCTATGGTCTGATGAAACCAAACGAACTGTTTGGTAGAAACACAACTTGTCGTGTTTGGAGGAAAAAGAATACTGAGTTGCATCCATCAAACACCATACCTACTGTAAAGCATGGTGGTGGAAACATCATGCTTTGGGGCTGTTTCTCTGCAAAGGGGCCAGGACGACTGATCCGGGTACATGAAAGAATGAATGGGGCCATGTATCGTGAGATTTTGAGTGCAAACCTCCTTCCATCAGCAAGGGCATTGAATATGAAACGTGGCTGGGTCTTTCAACATGACAATGATCCAAAGCACACCGCCAGGGCAACGAAGGAGTGGCTTCGTAAGAAGCATTTCAAGGTCCTGGAGTGGCCTAGCCAGTCTCCAGATCTCAACCCTATAGAAAACCTTTGGAGGGAGTTGAAAGTCCGTGTTGCCAAGCGAAAAGCCAAAAACATCACTGCTCTAGAGGAGATCTGCATGGAGGAATGGGCCAACATACCAACAACAGTGTGTGGCAACCTTGTGAAGACCTACAGAAAACGTTTGACCTCTGTCATTGCCAACAAAGGATATTTCACAAAGTATTGAGATGAAATTTTGTTTCTGACCAAATACTTATTTTCCACCATAATATGCAAATAAAATGAAAAAAAAACAGACAGTGTGATTTTCTGGATTTTTTTTTTCTCAGTTTGTCTCCCATAGTTGAGGTCTACCTATGATGTAAATTACAGACGCCTCTCATCTTTTTAAGTGGTGGAACTTGCACTATTGCTGACTGACTAAATACTTTTTTGCCCCACTGTATGTAGTATGCATGCATGTAGTATATATGTTGTATATATGTAGTATGCATGTATGTAGTATATATGTATGTTGCATGCATGTAGTATGTATGTGGTGTATATATATATAGTATGCATGTTGCATGCATGTGGTATATATGTAGTATGTATGTATGTTGCATGCATGTGGTATATATGTAGTATGTATGTATGTTGCATGCATGTGGTATATATGTAGTATGCATGTACAGTGGTGGTCAAAAGTCCTGCATAGGATAAATTGATTTTTCAAGTTTTAAAGGTTTTCTGTCGAATATCTTCGATGCTAATATGACATATTATATATGGTTTTGTTCAGAATACAATTTTGCATTCTCTCCCTGTAATATTTTTAGCTTTTGAAGCAGTTTTGCCTGAATTTATTGCAACAATATGGGAATTGAAATCTGGTCGGCTCAGAAAGTCTACTAAAAGGGAGGCTAGAGTACTGATAAGAACATCCCTTGTCAATCGAAAGCTCACCTCTCCTCAGCTTCTGCGAGAATGGCAAGGAAAGTGCAATATTGAGGTAGCAACATCAACTGTTAGGAAGAGATGTTTGGAAGCAGGATTGCGAGGGTGCAAGGCCCGAAAGAAGCCATTGATGACAGCCATACAAAGACAAAGGCGAAAACGGTGGGCATTGAAATATTTAAAATGGTGGAAGGAGGAGTGGGAAAAAGTGCTATTTAGTGATGAAGGCACTTTTTGCGTTTTAGGAAATGATGGCAAGTCTTATGTGAGAAGGTTCCCACATGAAGAGTACAAGCCAGAGTGTTTGAGCTTCTCTGTGAAACATCTGATGAAAGTAATGGTCTGGGGCTGTATGGCAGCCAATGGTGTTGGAAGGCTTCATATTGTGGAGGGTATGGTTAATGCAAAAAAATACATAGACATCCTTAATAAGAAAATGCTGCCTTCTGCTCAACACCTGTTTTCAGGGGATTATATCTTCCAGGATGATGCTCCTTGTCACAGAGCTAAGACAGTAACGGAATGGAAAACAAAGAACAAGGTGGCTACTATTGACTGGCCAGCTCAGTCCCCGGACCTCAATCCAATTGAAAATTTGTGGCACAAGGTATCATTAGAGATATCTAGAAAATAGCCAAGGACCAAGAGTGAGTTGATTGAGGCTCTGATACAGGCCTGGAACCACATCATCACTCGTGAACATCTGCAGAAGCTTGTTCACTCAATGCCACAGAGATGCAAGCTGGTGCTCAAGAGCAAAGGCTGGCCAAAAAAGTATTAGAAGCTAAAGATGCACTCAAAAGGCCCTTCTCAGGGCTCTGAATTAAATAAAAAATAATAAATCTTAAAAAGTAAAATTTAAGTCTGTGTGAACTTGCATTGGAAGTTAATGAAATTAGAAACCTGTTCACCATTCTACACACTGTACTGGTGTAGGTATGGTTATGCTGTAAAAAAAATTATCAAAAATGCGCATACCATAACAATTTATACACTTGGGACATTCAAAAATGAGTATGGCATACAATGAGGGATTACAAAAACATATGTTCCACCAGTTTCACTGTAGAGATGCAGAAGTATGAAACGTATAGTTTTCTTCACGCCTATGCAGGACTTTTGAACAACACTGTAGTATATATATGGTATGCATGTTGCATGCATGTAGTATGTATGTTGCATGTAGTATATATGTAGTATGTATGTTGCATGCATGTATTATATATGTGGTATATATGTAGTATACATGTTGCATGCATGTGGTATATATGTAGTATGCATGTTGCATGCATGTGGTATGTATGTATGTTGCATGCATGTAGTATGTATGTTGCATGCATGTAGTATGTATGTTGCATGCATGTAGTATGCATGTTGCATGCATGTGGTATATGTAGTATGCATGTTGCATGCATGTAGTATGCATGTTGCATGCATGTAGTATGTATGTTGCATGCATGTTGCATGCATGTGGTATATGTAGTATGCATGTTGCATGCATGTGGTATATATGTAGTATGTTACATGCATGTAGTATATATGTGGTATATATGTAGTATGTATGTTGCATGCATGTAGTATATATGTAGTATGCATGTTGCATGTAGTATATATGTAGTATGCATGTAGTATATATGTTGTATATATGTATGTTGCATGCATGTAGTATATATGTAGTATGTTGCATGTAGTATATATGTATGTTGCATGCATGTGGTATATATGTAGTATGTATGTTGCATGTAGTATATATGTATGTTGCATGCATGTGGTATATATGTAGTATGCATGTTGCATGTAGTATATATGTATGTTGCATGCATGTAGTATATATGTAGTATGCATGTTGCATGTAGTATATATGTATGTTGCATGCATGTAGTATATATATGTAGTATGTATGTTGCATGTAGTATATATGTAGTATGTATGTTGCATGCATGTAGTATATATATATATGTTGCATGCATGTAGTATATATGTAGTATATATGTACAGTGCCTACAAGTAGTATTCAACATGCATGTAGTATATATGTTGTATGTATGTTGCATGTAGTATATATGTTGTATATGTATGTTGCATGCATGTGGTATATATGTAGTATGCATGTAGTATACAGTGCCTAGAAGTAGTATTCAACCCCCTGCAGATGTAGCAGGTTTGATAAGATGCAAATAAGTTAGAGCCTTCAAACTTCACACAAGAGCAGGATTTATTAACAGATGCATAAATCTTACAAACCAAAAAGTTATGTTGCTCAGTTAAATTTTAATAAATTTTAAACATACAAGTGTGGGTCAATTATTATTCAACCCCTAGGTTTAATATTTTGTGGAATAACCCTTGTTTGCAATTACAGCTAATAATCGTCTTTTATAAGACCTGATCAGGCCGGCACAGGTCTCTGGAGTTATCTTGGCCCACTCCTCCATGCAGATCTTCTCCAAGTTATCTAGGTTCTTTGGGTGTCTCATGTGGACTTTAATCTTGAGCTCCTTCCACAAGTTTTCAATTGGGTTAAGGTCAGGAGACTGACTAGGCCACTCCAACACCTTGATATTTTGCCTCTTGAACCAGGCCTTGGTTTTCTTGGCTGTGTGCTTTGGGTCGTTGTCTTGTTGAAAGATGAAATGACGACCCATCTTAAGATCCTTGATGGAGGAGCGGAGTTTCTTGGCCAAAATCTCCAGGTAGGCCGTGCTATCCATCTTCCCATGGATGCGGACCAGATGGCCAGGCCCCTTGGCTGAGAAACAGCCCCACAGCATGATGCTGCCACCACCATGCTTGACTGTAGGGATGGTATTCTTGGGGTCGTATGCAGTGCCATCCAGTCTCCAAACGTCATGTGTGTGGTTGGCACCAAAGATCTTGATCTTGGTCTCATCAGACCAGAGAACCTTGAACCAGTCTGTCTCAGAGTCCTCCAAGTGATCATGAGCAAACTGTAGACGAGCCTTGACATGACGCTTTGAAAGTAAAGGTACCTTACGGGCTCGTCTGGAACGGAGACCATTGCGGTGGAGTACGTTACTTATGGTATTGACTGAAACCAATGTCCCCACTGCCATGAGATCTTCCCGGAGCTCCTTCCTTGTTGTCCTTGGGTTAGCCTTGACTCTTCGGACAAGCCTGGCCTCGGCACGGGAGGAAACTTTCAAAGGCTGTCCAGGCCGTGGAAGGCTAACAGTAGTTCCATAAGCCTTCCACTTCTGGATGATGCTCCCAACAGTGGAGACAGGTAGGCCCAACTCCTTGGAAAGGGTTTTGTACCCCTTGCCAGCCTTGTGACCCTCCACGATCTTGTCTCTGATGGCCTTGGAATGCTCCTTTGTCTTTCCCATGTTGACCATGTATGAGTGCTGTTCACAAGTTTGGGGAGGGTCTTAAATAGAAAAGGCTGGAAAAAGAGATAATTAATCCAAACATGTGAAGCTCATTGTTCTTTGTGTCTGAAATACTTCTTAATACTTTAGGGGAACCAAACAGAATTCTGGTGGTTTGAGGGGTTGAATAATAAATGACCCTCTGAATAAACTTTTCACAATTTAAAAAAAAATTAAACAAAGAAATAACATTCTTTTTTGCTGCAGTGCATTTCACACTTCCAGGCTGATGTACAGTCCAAGTGTCACAATGCCAAGTTAATTCCGAATGTGTAAACCTGCTAAATCTGCAGGGGGTTGAATACTACTTTGTAGGCACTGTATGTTGCATGCATGTAGTATATATGTAGTATGTATGTTGCATGTAGTATATATGTAGTATATATGTATGTTGCATGTAGTATATATGTAGTATATATGTATGTTGCATGTAGTATATATGTAGTATATATGTATGTTGCATGCATGTAGTATATATGTAGTATATATGTATGTTGCATGCATGTGGTATATATGTAGTATGCATGTTGCATGTAGTATATATGTATGTTGCATGCATGTAGTATATATGTGGTATATATGTAGTATGTATGTTGCATGTGGTATATATGTAGTATGTATGTTGCATGTGGTATATATGTAGTATGTATGTTGCATGTGGTATATATGTAGTATGTATGTTGCATGTAGTATATACAGTATGTAGTATGTATGTTGCATGTAGTATATACAGTATGTAGTATGTATGTTGCATGTAGTATATATGTAGTATGTATGTTGCATGTAGTATATATGTAGTATGTATGTTGCATGTATGTAGTATGTATGTTGCATGTAGTATATACAGTATGTATGTTGCATGTAGTATATATGTAGTATGTATGTTGCATGTAGTATATATGTAGTATGTATGTTGCATGTGGTATATATGTAGTATGTATGTTGCATGCATGTGGTATATATGTAGTATGTATGTTGCATGCATGTGGTATATATGTAGTATATATGTAGTATGTATGTGGTATATATGTAGTATGTATGTTGCATGCATGTGGTATATATGTAGTATATATGTGGTATATATGTAGTATGTTGCATGCATGTAGTATGTATGTTGCATGCATGTTGCATGTAGTATATATGTATGTTGCATGTAGTATATATGTATGTTGCATGCATGTAGTATATATGTTGTATGTATGTTGCATGCATGTAGTATATATGTATGTTGCATGCATGTAGTATATATGTGGTATATATGTAGTATGTATGTTGCATGCATGTAGTATGTATGTTGCATGCATGTAGTATATATGTAGTATGTATGTTGCATGTAGTATATATGTATGTTGCATGCATGTGGTATATATGTAGTATGTATGTTGCATGCATGTAGTATATATGTAGTATGTATGTTGCATGCATGTAGTATGTATGTTGCATGCATGTAGTATATATGTAGTATGTATGTTGCATGCATGTAGTATATATGTGGTATATATGTAGTATGCATGTTGCATGCATTTGGTATATGTAGTATGCATGTTGCATGCATGTGGTATATATGTAGTATGTTGCATGCATGTAGTATATATATGTAGTATGTATGTTGCATGCATGTAGTATATATGTAGTATGTATGTTGCATGTATATATGTATGTTGCATGCATGTAGTATATATGTGGTATATATGTATGTTGCATGCATGTAGTATATATGTATGTTGCATGCATGTAGTATATATGTGGTATATATGTAGTATGTATGTTGCATGCATGTAGTATATATGTGGTATGTATGTTGCATGCATGTAGTATATATGTGGTATATATGTAGAATGTATGTTGCATGCATGTAGTATACAGTGCCTACAAGTAGTATTCAACCCCCTGCAGATTTAGCAGGTTTACACATTCGGAATTAACTTGGCATTGTGACATTTGGACTGTAGATCAGCCTGGAAGTGTGAAATGCACTGCAGCAAAAAAGAATGTTATTTCTTTGTTTAATTTTTTTTTAAATTGTGAAAAGTTTATTCAGAGGGTCATTTATTATTCAACCCCTCAAACCACCAGAATTCTGTTTGGTTCCCGTAAAGTATTAAGAAGTATTTCAGGCACAAAGAACAATGAGCTTCACATGTTTGGATTAATTATCTCTTTTTCCAGCCTTTTCTGACTATTTAAGACCCTCCCCAAACTTGTGAACAGCACTCATACATGGTCAACATGGGAAAGACAAAGGAGCATTCCAAGGCCATCAGAGACAAGATCGTGGAGGGTCACAAGGCTGGCAAGGGGTACAAAACCCTTTCCAAGGAGTTGGGCCTACCTGTCTCCACTGTTGGGAGCATCATCCGGAAGTGGAAGGCTTATGGAACTACTGTTAGCCTTCCACGGCCTGGACAGCCTTTGAAAGTTTCCTCCCGTGCCGAGGGCAGGCTTGTCCGAAGAGTCAAGGCTAACCCAAGGACAACAAGGAAGGAGCTCCGGGAAGATCTCATGGCAGTGGGGACATTGGTTTCAGTCAATACCATAAGTAACGTACTCCACCGCAATGGTCTTCGTTCCAGACGAGCTTGTAAGGTTCCTTTACTTTCAAAGCGTCATGTCAAGGCTCGTCTACAGTTTGCTCATGATCACTTGGAGGACTCTGAGACAGACTGGTTCAAGGTTCTCTGGTCTGATGAGACCAAGATCGAGATCTTTGGTGCCAACCACACACGTGACGTTTGGAGACTGGATGGCACTGCATACGACCCCAAGAATACCATCCCTACAGTCAAGCATGGTGGTGGCAGCATCATGCAGTGGGGCTGTTTCTCAGCCAAGGGGCCTGGCCATCTGGTCCGCATCCATGGGAAGATGGATAGCACGGCCTACCTGGAGATTTTGGCCAAGAACCTCCGCTCCTCCATCAAGGATCTTAAGATGGGTCGTCATTTCATCTTCCAACAAGACAACGACCCAAAGCACACAGCCAAGAAAACCAAGGCCTGGTTCAAGAGGCAAAAAATCAAGGTGTTGGAGTGGCCTAGTCAGTCTCCTGACCTTAACCCAATTGAAAACTTGTGGAAGGAGCTCAAGATTAAAGTCCACATGAGACACCCAAAGAACCTAGATAACTTGGAGAAGATCTGCATGGAGGAGTGGGCCAAGATAACTCCAGAGACCTGTGCCGGCCTGATCAGGTCTTATAAAAGACGATTATTAGCTGTAATTGCAAACAAGGGTTATTCCACAAACACTTTTATGTTTAAAATTTATTAAAATTTAACTGAGCAACATAACTTTTTGGTTTGTAAGATTTATGCATCTGTTAATAAATCCTGCTCTTGTGTGAAGTTTGAAGGCTCTAACTTATTTGCATCTTATCAAACCTGCTAAATCTGCAGGGGGTTGAATACTACTTGTAGGCACTGTATATGTGGTATATATGTAGAATGTATGTTGCATGCATGTAGTATATATGTAGTATGTATGTATTTTTTTTTTTTTTTTTGTACATTCAACACATAGGCCGGATGATGGGACTACTACTGTCCCATCATTGGCTAATGTGTCAATCACCGTCATGGTAGCAGGCATCGCCCGATGGGACTTGTAGTCCCATCGGACGATGCCTGCACAGACCCCCGGACAGTCAGTATAGACCACCGGCACGCCGGTACAGACCCCCGCAGCCTGCACAGACCCCTGGACAGTCAGTATAGACCACGGGCAGGCCGGCACAGCCCCCCGGCAGGCCGGTACAGACCCCTGGGCAGTCAGTATAGACCACAGGCAGGCCGGTACAGACCCCCGCAGCCTGCACAGACCCCTGGACAGTCGGTACAGACCCCCGGCAGGCCGGCACAGACCCCCGGAAGGTCTGTACACCCCCCGAGAGGCTTACAAGGACAGAAAAGGGTTTTTCTTATTCCGATACCGGAAGTTCCATAGACTTGAATGGGACTTCCGGTATCGGAATCGGCGATACCCGATCCTTTTTTCGTATCGGGCCGATGCCATCCGATCCGATATTTTAGGGTATCGGATGGTATCGCTCAACACTACACAGGATCTGAGTATAGCACTATGTATGGGAGAGATGGCTGGTGGCCAAGAGACATGATGGCAACTCTGGGGTCCACGCCTTGGACATGCATTTAATAAACGATGTCCAGGTTGTATAGTAACCAGGACCTTTCATCCTCCTACATCTATGCCTATGAAACTAGACTTGTGTGGTCTGATTTTCTCTTTTCCAGTCCCCGCTGCCCCTGTGTGGACATGGCCGTGTGGGATGAGGCCAAGGCGTGATGCCACTGTTCACATTCCCACATGCGGTTTGGGGATGACGGTGGAAGCCCCCACTCACTTGTGTGTGTGTGTGAGGTGGATGCACATGGCCGCCTCACAGTGACCATGTTACCAAAGGTGTTTCTCGGCCATCACCATCCATTTTATTGAAGGACGGCACTGGCGGTGTGGTAACCGTGCCGGCCTTTGCTGCGGGGCCGTTCGGTTTCCCGGGCCTCTTTCTCCTGCTCCCCCCGCCCCATTCCTCTCCGCCTCCAAACAATGAGGCCGCCCGCCATTGGTCGCCTCTGAGCTCCAGTTCCTGAATGTGTGGAACTCCCTATAAATGGTGGCAGTGAGCGCACGAGGCTTTGTGGATCGTGTGAGCTCCAGTCATGGTGAGTGTGCGGCCTCCTGCAGGCCTGGGTGGGAGCGCGCAGCCTTGTGTCTTCCCCGCGTCATTTCTCGCCATGTTTCCCGCCTGAGGGAAAGTCTTGCTGTAGGTTTCCGCAGTGTACATGATGCTTTCCAGCCTTCCCTGTGCAGAGCAGCCATGGCCGCACTCAGTGTGTGATCCGGCCATGTAATAGGAGCCCCTGGGCCCCTCCTCAGCTGCTGGAGAAGGAAGCCCTCTGCTCGCCCCTTTCTTTCCAGCCCGCTCCCCTCCCCCATGTGCTCAGGGCTTTTGCTTTCTTTGTGGCGCTTTCTTGGCGGGTTGTTGCCCAAACACAGGCAGCTCGCAGGGGTTTGTGCTGCTGGGATCACGGGGGGAGACGAGCGTTCATTTATTCTGAAGGAGACACGTAGAGCAGAACATGCGGCCTCCTGGAATGGAGAGCAGAGAGCGGGAACTGTGCCGGGCCCTGTGCGGGGATTGTGGGGTGGTGGGAAGCAAGTAAAGGTTAATAATTTGTTTAAGGGGCTTTATCACATTTGAAGTGATTTTCATCAGAATATATATTTAGAATTATTTTTTTTTTTTTCAATGGCTTGAGTTGGGTCTTCTATTGGGAACATTCGACCTAACCATTTGGATTTTAATTACTGATCACTTTCATCAAGGTTTCCATCTAAATCAGTGATGTGATTCAGATGAACCCATCCATTCACTACAGTGAGGCAGCAGAGTTACTCTGGATGCTCTCTGTCTGGCCTCTGTTCAGTGCTACCCTTTTCAGAAATGCACAAAACTGTGGCTGATGGCACTTTTCTTCAATCCTAAAAAGACGGACACCGACGGATCACAGGTCAGACGGCGTCCACAGTGCCTCCATCTGCCTCATTATAGGGAACCTTCCACCGAGGGTACAGCTTTGATCACGTATTTCAGAGATGTACATGAAAACCTGTGAGCGCAGGATAAATGTGTGCTGAGCCTCACTGCGGTTTGAGAGGCAGAATGAACAAATCAATAGCAGGTGAAGAACTTGGTTTTATTTTTTCATGCCTTTCACCATTTAGAAGAAGTGATTAAATGATTTGATTCTCCGAGTTGGTGCCACTACAGCTATTTTGTTTGGCTTTTATACAACTTATTAGAAGAGAGAAATTTTGCATCACTACATTCTGTGTACTTTTTAACCCCTTAATGACCGGAGCTTTTTCCAGTTTTGCGTATTTCACCCCCCTTCTTCCCAGAGTCATAACTTTATTTTTATGTCAAGAAGGAAAAAAAAGTCCAATGTTTGCTTAAAAAAAAAAAAAAAAAGTCATTTTCCAAGATCCGCATGTTGTGATCTCGGGTTGGGTTTTTAACCCTTCCCGACCTTTGCCACGTAGGCGTCATGGAAAGTCGTGCCAATCCGGCCTGTGACGCCTATGTGACGGCATGAATTGATCGCGTTCCTGAGGGTCGAGTGACCGGGGTCACTGAAAGGTCACCCGACCCGCAGGTACAAAACCCTTTGTATGGCTTGGCACCCCGTGGCTACGATCGCTCTGACTGTTAAAAGTGAAACAGCCAATCAGAGCAATTGTAATATTTCACCAATGAAATTTGGTGAAATATACAATCTAGCCATAGCCAATGCTGCAATATCATCGACCATGGCTGGAAACCTCTATCTGACCCCCACCGACTGACAGCAGCGATCTGCTGCCACCGTCAGTATTTGCCCTGCCCTCCACTCCCCCCGTTTATCACCCCCATAGGTAGGGAGAAATGGTAACAAAGAAAAAATGTTATATTGGGGTTAGGCTTGTGGCTAGGGTTAGAGTTGGGGTTTTAGTTGAGATAGAATTGAGGGGTTTCCACTATTTAGGCACATCAGGGGGTCTCCAAACGCGACATTGCGCCACCATTGATTCTAGCCAATTTTGCAGTCAAAACAGTGCTCCCTCCATTCCGAGCCACGACGTGTGCCCAAACCAGGGCTGTGGAGTCGGTAAGCCAAACCTGCGACTCCGACTCCCACATATATTGCTTATATTTAAGTGAAAAATTTATTGTAGTACAATGTGAACATCAGACATTTAATAATTTCTATGATTCAATAATCAAGATATTTAGAACATAATATCTATTTATTGGAATACAACTTTAGAACACAAAAAACTAAGAAATTGTAAATATGTAATACACTGTATAATATCGATTACATACGGTACAGACCAAAAGTTTGGACACACCTTCTCATTCAAAGAGTTTTCTTTATTTTCATGACTATGAAAATTGTAGATTCACTCTGAAGCCATCAAAACTATGAATTAATACATGTGGCATTATATAATTAACAAAAGTGTGAAACAACTGAAAATATGGCTTATATTCTAGGTTCTTCAAAGTAGCCACCTTTTGCTTTGATTACTGCTTTGCACACTCTTGGCATTCTCTTGATGAGCTTCAAGAGGTAGTTACTGGAAATGGTCTTCCAACAGTCTTGAAGGAGTTCCCAGAGATGCTTAGCACTTGTTGGCCCTTTTGTCTTCACGCTGCGGTCCAGCTCACCCCAAACCATCTCGATTGGGTTCAGGTCTGGTGACTGTGGAGGCCAGGTCATCTGGCGTAGCACCCCATCACTCTCCTTATTGGTAAATAGCCCTTATACAGCCTGGAGGTGTGTTTGGCGTCGTTGTCCTGTAGAAAAATAAATGAGATGGTCCAGCTAAACACAAACTGGATGGAATAGCATGCCGCTGCAAGATGCTGTGGTAGCCATGCTGGTTCAGTATGGCCTGTTTCACACTTCCGTTTGTGTCCGCCAAACGGATCCGTTTCCGTTTTTTTGACGGAAACTGATGCAAACGGATCCGTTTTTTTTAAAACGGATCCGTTTTTTTGACGGATCCGCGGTAACCGTAATGGAAGTCTATGGGACAAAAAAAACGGATCCTGCAAAAAATGGCGGATCCGTTTTTTTACGGAAAACAACGGATTTTGACGGATTTGAAAAAACGGAAGTGTGAAACAGGCCTATGCCTTAAATTTTGAATAAAGCACCCCCACACCATCACACCTCCTCCATGCTTCACGGTGGGAACCAGGCATGTAGAGTCCATCCGTTCACCTTTTCTGTGTCACACAAAGACATGGTGGTTGGAACCAAATATCTCAAATTTGGACTCATCAGACCAAAGCACAGATTTCCACTGGTCTATTGTCCATTCCTAGTGATCTTTAGCCCAAACAAGTCTCTTCTGCTTGTTGCCTGTCCTTAGCAGTGGTTTCCTAGCAGCTATTTTACCATGAAGGCCTGCTGCACAAAGTCTCCTCTTGACAGTTGTTGTAGAGATGTGTCTGCTGCTAGAACTCTGTGTGGCATTGACCTGGTGTCTAATCTGAGCTGCTGTTAACATGCGATTTCTGAGGATGGTGACTCGGATGAACTTATCCTCCGCAGCAGAGGTGACTCTTGGTCTTCCTTTCCTGGGGCGGTCCTCATGTGAGCCAGTTTCTTTGTAGTAATCTCAGAATCGCTAATGCCTGTTTCATACTTCCGTTTTTGACAATCGGTCAAAATCCACCGTTTTTGCAAAAAAACGGATCCGCCATTTTTTTTTTTTTTTTTTTTTGCGGATCTGTTTTTTCCCCATTGATTTGCATTACCGGCGGATCTTGACGGATGGCCATTCGTTGGATCCATTTTATTGGCGGATCCGTTAATTTTTTTTGTTTCCGCCGAGATGCCTGGACGGACCATGTAACGTTTTTTGTGCTGCAGGATCCGCATTTTTATAGTGCGCATGCCCGGAGGAATGAAGTCAGGTGGAAATTTAACCCTGAAATCATTTCTGGCGGACAGAAAAAAATTATCTCCCTCTCCCAGCGGTTCCTTTAAAATTCTTCATTTGGCGGATCCGTCAAAAAAAACGGTCCGGTGGCATCCGTTCACGTCAGTTAACAACAGATCCGCTTTCCACCATTTTTGCGGATTTTAACTGACACAAAAAAACTGTGTGAAACAGGCCTAAGATCCGTTGAAGCGTTCCCGAGTTATTACCTCATTAAGGGACACTGGTCAGAATTAAAAAAAAAAAAAATGGCCAGGTCAAAATAGGCTGGGTCATGAAGGGGTTAAAATTTTATTTTGGCATGCTTCAATAGCCTCCATGGGAGGATAGAAGCTGCCACAACTTGATTGCCTCTGCTAAATACAAGAGATGCTCAGATCGCCTGTATGTAGCAGAATTACAGCATTGCTATGAGCGCTGACCACAGGGTGGTGCTCATAGCAATCCAGCATCAGCAACCATAGAGGTCGTGATCATTATATTGTCCACAAATTGAGAAAATAGATATCCGGCACCGTTGTGTGGAAAAATACCCTGGATGTCTGCACATATATTTTTCACATTAATAAAAAGACACCTTAATCCCACTTGGAAGGGGTGCTCAATCACATGTTGAAAAAACAGAACCTGTTGAAGCGTATTGAGCGCGAAACGGCGGTTGTCCATCTTCCAGCACATTGCTCCCGTGCCTATGCCGATGCCTTGTCTATGTAAAATAAAGTGATTTGATTCACATGAATGGTGAGTGCCATCCTATTTTTTTTTTCTTTCTCTTCACAATGATCATTATATTGATAACAGCATCTAGAAGATAACAAAAGATTACCATAATTAGGTCCCAAGCCAATCGGCTCTTGATATCGTTGGTGCACAACTACATTTCTGCACCATATTCCCAACACTTGGACGTGTTTGGGGGGTCCTTAAGCACTGCAAGACCGCCAACCATCAAATGTCTGTGGTCAACAAGCAGTTAAGGGGGGGTTAAATAATATGGGTCCACTAAACTTGCACCACCATCATGCCAATATACATGTAGCTGTATAAACACGCATCAGGGCACCACGCTGCTTTGCATTTTATTATTGTGATATTTATTTTTTTTTGCGTTAAAAGAAAAAAATTGCTGAGTAAACAAGTTCAGCATTTGCAGTAATATGGGGAATGAAACCAGTAGCTATAATGAAGGAGCCTCTGGTCTGCAGACCTCCATACACAGTGGGGACTTGGGTTAATATACCTTTCTTGCTGGGTGTTCACACAAGTGCGCTGTATTGTGTTCTCCATATCTGCTGAATGACTATGCTATGTTAGAGATTTACCAAACTCTTGGAGTATATTTACGATACATAGTAAATGTCGGTTCTGGCATCCAGTGACCCGTCCTACAGGTTTCTCACATGCCGGTCACCCCCATGTATGACCCTAATGTTGTGCTATAACAATGCCTCCCTTCAGCAGTTGCTTATAATAGTCCTATGAATATAATTACATATTAGTCTGCAGAACAATAGCTGTATTATCAAATGCCACTAACATTGCAACTAAATGTACTGAAACTTTACATTAACTGGTGGATTTTTTTTATTTTTTTTTTTGTTTTATAGGCTGGTGGCAAAGCTGGTAAAGATTCTGGCAAATCCAAAGCGACTTCTGTTACTCGCTCTTCAAGAGCAGGACTTCAGGTAAGCAATGGTTAACACCTTTCTCTTGAAATAACTGTGTATTGTGGTGTAATGACCACTGTGTCCGCTAGGGGGCGCTGTGTGGATGTCCCAGGAGAAAGTATGAATGGCCATTAATCCTATCTCAAAGTGGGTGGCTTTGACATGGAGACTTGTGTTGATCAGCAGTGATACTGCTGAGGTGCTGCTTTAATGTGACAGGGAGAAGTCTCCAGGTAACTAGGGAGATGGGTGGGCCAGTTGCCTACAAACCCACCCAGGGGGTGTGTTTCAAGAACACTGTTGTAAAGAGTGTGTAAGTGCTTGAAGGACCTGTGATGAGATCAGTCATGTGGCTATGAACCATATATAGTGGCCAGGGTAGGTCACGTGGTGAATGCTTGGACCCGGTTGGTCCAGTGTGAAAGGTCCCGCTGAGATGGGGCTTCCTGCCTGACGGCTTGTGTGGACGCTGTAATGGCTGCAGGTGCCTGAGAGTTCCCTGGAGGGAGTATGGAGAAGCAGCCATGAGAGAACCCTGACTGGGTGAGATATAACTGTGTGGCTGAAAAGCCTGCATATTGGACATTGCTAACAGAGTGAAGCTCTGTCATGGACGCTATGCCGTTTATATATTGCTGGTCATGGTTTATGATGTTTAATAAACCGCATGGACTATACTGGTTTATGGAAAACCTGTGCTGGATCTTATTTTGTGGCTGCCAAGCGAGTGATCCCCTACTTATGACAGCGCTACCTCACAGTATGTATACATATTTACATTTCCTGTTTTGGAATTAAACTGTCTTGAGTGGTTTAGTTTTGTATCCATAAGAATATGCCAATATATCCTTATACCAGAAATGTCTAATAAGTAAGGGTTCTTAAGTTAATACTAGGTATTTTTGCTGCGTGTTTGGTTTTTTTTGTTTTTTTTTTTTCATGCGTTTTTCTCCAGTCAATTCATTGGGTGAAAAAAGACACGTGACCATGCTCTGTCCAAACAACCAAGCAAACCACAAAATGCTGATGATAAAAAAAAAAAAAAAAAGTTGCGTGGATGAGACTTCTGAAATCTAATACACATAGCTGGTACTGTCAAATGCAGCTGAAATTGGCCTTAAAAAAGCTCTCAGTGTGAACTTGGCCTTAACCTGGTGAGTGCAGGTTTTTTATGTTGCTTATTAACCCCTTTCCGACATCGGGTATAAATTTACACCAATGTCAGACTTTCCTCCCTTTGCAGGCTCTGGCAGTCTTTCCTGGGACATGTCAGCTGTTTTGAACAGCTGATGTGTGCCCGGAGTAGCCGCGGGTGGATTCCATCTGCGGCTAATAACCCGTTAAATGCCGCTGTCAAACTTAGCGGCATTTTACTCGTGCTTCTTGCCATCGGCTGGAAAGCAGCCCATCAGTGACCACCCCCTGTCACATGATCGCGAGTCACCGATGGGTTGGCACGACTACCAGAAGTCTCGGGGAGACCTCTATGGTTGTCACTGCTGGATTGCTATGAGCGCCACCCGGTCGCCACTCATAGCAATTCTGCTACATACAGTCGATCTGATCTTCGCCACGTAGCAGAGCTGATTGGGTTATGGCAGCTTCTAGCCTCCCATGGAGACTAGGAGATTGAAGCATGATAAAAACACAAAAAAATGTAAGTTCAAATCTCTCCAAAACCCCCCCCCCCCCCCCCCATCTTCTGTCCCCATTCAAAAAAATAAAAAATCAAACATGTACATAATTGGTATCACCACGTTTTAGAATCGCCCGATCTATCAATTAAAAATAGGATTAACCTGGTCGCTAAACGGCGTAGCGGGGGAAAAAAAGGTCAAAACGCCAGAATTGTTTCGCTGGTCGCCGCGACATTGCATTAAAATGCAATAACGGGTGATCAAAAGATCGTAACTGCACCAAAATGGTATCATTATAAACGTCAGCTTGGTGCAGAATAAATAAGTCCTCGCCCAACCCCAGATCACGAAAAATGGAGACGCTATGGGTATCTGAAAATGGCATATTTTTTTCCCGTTTTCCAGTACACGATGTGTTAAAAACCAAAGGTGGTGTTCAAAAGTACAACTTGTCCCGCAAGAAACTCCATCACATGGCCATATTGACCCAAAAAATTCATCAATTAATTCTTTTGGTTTTAACAGCTATGGGAATTATGGAAATAACCAAGCAGCAGCATTGTACCTAATTTCACAGATAGATCCTAATCTCTGGGACCTGCAACTATCTGTTGGACATTTGTGCTTCAGTATAAGATATATATAAATATGAACTCTGGGGCATCAAGATTAGTGTCTTGCATGCCAGTCTTAATGAATTTGGTGCATCCTATTGGTGCGCACAGTTAATTAAGAGACGGACTTTCACTAATGAATTTGGTGTATCTTTTGGCTGCCGGGCATTGCCGCAGTAAATATACCATATTTTCCGGCGTATAAGACACACACAACCCCCCCCCCCCCCCAACTCTTCCAGTTTTCCTGACGGGTATCGCTGATCGTGCAGGAATGTCCTGGGCCATTTTTTGATCGTTGGTCCTCCCGCTGGCCAGCGCGCATCGCTGCGAGAGACCAATGATCGGCGACGCTGGGAGCTGGTATCCAAGCCGCGCGGCTCTTAGATACCCACTGTTTACCTTGGATACCAGCTTGCTTCCTGATCGCTTGTGAGTCTCTGTGACAAATCAGCAGCGATTAGCTATGTCCCAGCGATCCAATCCACGTCGGATCGTTGCTGGGATCGCTGCGACATTGAAGCGTGTAACGGGGCCCTTAGAACGAACACTCGCAATCCCTAAATGCCAGAGGGGAGTGGCCAACACTGAACAGCTGAGACAATCCAGGTAGGAACCCTCCAGGAGCTTCAACTGAACAGACTAACCCTTGGACTGCTAAAAAGGGAAAAAATGCACTGTTTGATACAATAGTGAAGTACTTCTAACCAATGCAGGAGAGCATGAAACCAGACTCCATGGCCTTATGCGCCCTCTGTCACCTTATCCCCGTGATAGTGAGTCAGTTCAATCCGTTTTATCTGAATACTTTAGGCTGTGTGCACACGCTGCGGATTCCGCTGCGTTTCCGCAGCGGTTTTGGCCGCTGCGGACACGCAGCAGTTTTAGCTGCGGTGTACAGTACCATTCATTTGAATGGGAAAAAAAAAACGCTGTGCCGACGCTGCGGAAAAAACCGTGCGGATTTGCTGCGGTTTTGAATCCGCAGAAAGAATTGCATGTCAATTCTTTCTGCGGAAACCGCTGCGGGTTCCTATCTCCACCATTGTGGAGATAGTGAATCCGCAGGACAAAACCGCAGATAATCCGCAGGTCTTTGGACCTGCGGATTATCTGCGGTTTTTGCAAAATCCGTGCGGATTAATCCGCAGCGGATTCCGCAGCGTGTGCACGTACCCTTAAAGTGCCAAAATCTATTTATCAGTAAATAGTAACTTTTACTAGATGATGGTAAACAAATCTTCAAATATTGGCAGAAGCTTGCTTAAGAGTCCAGCTACTGTAATATTTTACTATAACTTAATTTACATCTATTTCTGGTATTAAATTAAGCAAATATCAGTCTGAGGTTGGTTACGCTGTCCCGCATATCTTTGAAAATGTTTTATACTTGTTTACCTAGACATCTGATTTTACTTTTGATCTTTAGTTTCCAGTGGGTCGTATCCATCGTCTTATGAAAAATAGAACTACCAGTCATGGACGTGTTGGTGGAACGGCTGCAGTTTACACAGCAGCAATCCTGGAGTATCTTACTGCTGAGGTAAGCCTTAAAGGACTTTCCCTCCTTTCTATTCCACTTAAGGGGAGCCTGTTGTACTCTAAAAATGTGATTTACTTGCAGATATAAGGTTAATCTGCATGTAGGTGGTAGTACAATGCTCCCTTGCCACTTTACTGAAAGCTACTGTAAGGAAATGCGTTTATCCTCCAGGCAGCGGTTGACTTTGGCACTCTAGATACTCTGTGCATACACCTGTCACTGCTTAGTATACTGTGTGCAGTAGCAAAAAAATCATTCCCCAATACCTTTGTTTGACATATTGCTCCGCACACATCCTCCAGAGCAGTCAGTGGCAGGGAGTGATGATGGCTGCCACTTACAGTATACTGAGTACTGAGCAGTGTCTGTAGCTGCTCTTGTGCACCTGTGACTGAAGGCGAGCCACTCCCAGGAGGCTATAAATTCATTTCCTCCCTGTATCTTTCCATAAGGCGGCAGGGAGCATTTTAACACTTTCTACCTGCAGAGTAACAGTGTATATCTGCAAGTAAATCGTAATCACTACACAAACTGCCTCTTCAGAGAGGAAGAGGACTTGAACTCTATAGCGCCACTTGTTGGAAGCAGCAATGCTACAGGTCAAACTTCAAGGCCCGTTAAAAGGTCAATAGTGACTTGTAGGATTACTGCTTCTAACAGATGGTGCTATAGAGTTCAAGTCCTCTTCCTCTCTGAAGAGGCAGTTTGCATATTAAGTTTCCCAGAGGAGCATTGCACGGCAAAAAATCCTCGTTTCCTTGGCACTTCAGAGCCGGTATGTCGCTCTCCTCAAGGAGAAACATTGTCTCTTAGTCTTCACTACAGAATGGGGGGGGGGGAGAATACTACTTTTAAAGCTATTACAATGCAGTTTTGTGATGTTGGTTAGTGACTGATAACTGGTCAGTGATGACTAGCCCACTGCGCAATCTTAGTTCAGATGAACAATATGGTAGAAATAGTGCTGTATGTGTCTGAGACCAGTTATTGATGGCATTTGTTGTGCAGTGCAATTACTACTGTTATGGGACACATTTCCTGTGGTATTGGACACCTTTCCTAAGTAAGATTGTTTTTGTTGGTGCATAGTCTTTTTGGACAGAAAGGTGTCTGTGCACAAGTGATAAGAGAATCTGCACTATTTATTTCTATGGCTCACTCCAACCAGGTGGAATGTGAAGTTCAAAAAGAAATATACACTTTCTACAAGGCATGCTGATTTTGTTGAGTCGTACAGATACATGGTTTGACATTTTTTGCTCTTCACTTTAAGGTACTTGAATTGGCAGGAAACGCTTCAAAAGATCTCAAAGTGAAGCGTATTACACCACGTCACTTGCAGCTCGCCATAAGAGGGGATGAAGAACTGGATGCCCTCATTAAGGCTACTATTGCTGGTGGTGGTAAGTACGCTGATGTTTCCTTGCAGGTCTACAGCAGATTACTATGAGGGATTAGCTTTGTAGATAGTAACTGTGGAATGGTACCAAAAAATGACCTACCACTGAAACAGTATGCTCGCAGACTGGAGCACTGTACCTCCAAACAATATCCCAACAATTCTTTTCTCTAGTCCTCTTTAGTTTTCCCCTTTGACCATTATTTCTATAGTATACTGAGCTGAGTAGACAAGTAGAAATTTTCTTAAAACTCTACCAAGCTATGTTCCCATGATGAGTTTTTGATGAGGTGTTTTGTTTTTTGTTTTTTTTTTTGTTTTTTTAATGTTGCAGTTTTTCTGCACCCACTAATCACATACCGACATCTGCCGTACATACATGTAGCATTAACAAACACCAGCATGGTGGTACGTCATTCAATGCGACCAACGGGAGTCCTGTGATGTGACAGCAGGTGGTCTGTTGAAGACCTCCATGTTTGTCATTATGGAGCTCCCTTGATGCCCAAGCTTTAACCCCTTCACCCCCAAGGGTGGTTTGCACGTTCATGACCGGGCCAATTTTTATAATTCTGACCACTGTCCCTTTATGAGGTCCTAACTCTGGAACGCTTCCATGGATCCCGGTGATTCTGACATTGTTTTCTCGTGACATATTGTACTTCATGTTAGTGGTAAAATTTCATTCAAATAACTTGCGTTTATTTGTGAAAAAAGCGGAAATTTGGCGAAAATGTTGAAAATTTCGCAATTCTCCAACTTTGAATTTTTATGCCCTTAAATCACAGAGATACGGCACACAAAAAACATTTCCCACATGTTTACATTACATCAGCACAATTTTGGAACCAACATTTTTTTTTTTTTTGTTAGGAAGTTATAAGGGTTAAAAATTGACCAGCGATTTCTCATCTTCGCAACACCATTTTATTCTTACGGACCACATTACATTTGAAGCCACTTTGAGGGGTATATATGATCGAAAATACCCAAGTGACACCATTCTAAACTGTACCCCCTTAAGGTGCTCAAAACCAAATTCAAGAAGTTTATTAACCCTTTAGGTGCGTCACAGGAATTTTTTGAATATTTAACCCCTTACCTACAATTGACGTAATATTCCGTCCATGTGACCATGGACCTAATTACCATGGACGGAATATTACGTCACCATGATCAGCGGCGCCCACGTGGTGAGCGCCGCTGATCGCGGCCGGGTGTCAGCTGATTATCACAGCTGACATCCGGCACAATGTGTCAGGGGCGGTCACGGACCGCCCCCGACACGTTAACCCCTTGCACACCGCGATCAAACGCGATCGCGGTGTACCGGGGGTTAAAGGGAAGCATCGGCAGGGAGGGGGCTCCCTCCGTGCTTCCCTGAGCCCCCCACAGCAGCGCAATGTGCAGCGCTGCTGCGGGGGGCTCCTTTCCTCCAGGCCCCGAATCCAAGATGGCGACGGGGGCCTGAGGAAGCTGGCTTCCTCAGTGCCTGCAAAGCGCAGGCATGAGGAAGTCTGCAGCAATGCCTGTGACAGATCGCTGATCTGTCACAGTGATCTGTGATGTGACAGATCAGCGATCTGTCACAGGACAGTGATGTCCCACCTGGGACAAGGTAATAAAGTAAAAAAAAAAGTGTTAAAAATAATTAAAAAAAAATCGCTAAATAAATTAGTAAAAAAAAAAATATTCCCCAATAAATCCATTTTTTCAAAATAAAAAAACCCAAAAACAATAAAAGTACACATATTTGGTATCGCCGCGTCCGTAATGACCTGCCCTATAAAACTGTCCCATTAGTTAACCCCTTTAGCGAACCCCTTAAAAAATAAAAATAAAAAACGAAGCAAAAAATAATGATTTATTATCATACCACCGAACAAAAAGTGCAATAACGCGCGATCAAAAAGACACATATAAATATCCATGGTACCGCTGAAAACGTCATCTTGTCCCGCAAAAAACGAGCTGCCATACAGCGTCATCCGCAAAAAATAAAAAAGTTATAGCTCGCAGAAATAATTATTTTTTTATATAAAATTGTTTTCATTGCAAAAAACCGACAAAACATAAAAAAACGACCTAAATGAGGTATCGCTGTAAGCGTACTGACCCGAAGAATAAAACCGCTTTATCAATTTTACCGCACGCGGAACGGTGTAAACGCACCCCCCCAAAAGAAATTCATGAAATGATGGTTTTTGTTTATTCTGCGTCCCAAAAATCGGAATAAAAGGCGATCAAAAAATGTCACGTGCCCGAAAATGGTACCAATAAAAACGTCAACTCGTCCGGCAAAAAATAAGACCTCACATGACTCGGTGGGTCAAAATACGGAAAAATTATAGCTCTCAATATGTGGTGATGCAAAAACTATTTTTACAATAAAAAGCGTCTTTTAGCGTGCGACAGCCGCCAAACATAAAAACCGCCATAAATAGTAAATCAAACCCCCGTTATCACCCCCTTAGTTAGGGAAAAATAATAAAACTAAAAGAAAATGTATTTATTTCCATTTTCCCGCTAGGGTTAGGGCTAGGGCTCAGATTAGGGTTAGGGGTGTGTTGAGGTTAGGGTTGGAGTTATAATTGGGGGGTTTCCACTGTTTGGGCACATCAGGTGCTCTCCAAAGGCAACATGGCGTCTGATCTCAATTCCAGCCAATTCTGCGTTGAAAAAGTCAAATGGTGCTCCTTCCCTTCCAAGCTCTGCCATGCGCCCAAACAGTGTTTTACCCCCACATGTAGGGTATCAGCCTACTCAGGAAAAATTGCAAAACAACTTTTGGGGTCCAATTTCTCCTGTTACCCTTAGGAAAATAAAAAATTGGGGGCAAAAATATAATTTTGCGGAAAAAAATGTTTTTTTTATTTTCACGCCCAGGCGTTATAAACTTCTGTGAAGCACTTGGGGGTTCAAAGTGCTCTCCACACATCTAGATAAGCTCCGTGGGGGGGTCTAGTTTCCAAAATGGGGTCACTTGTGGGGAGTTTCAATAGTTTAGGTACATCAGGGGCTCTCCAAACGCACATGACACCCGCAGACCAATCCATCAAAGTCTGCATTCCAAAACGTCACTACTTCCCTTCCGAGCCCCGACGTGTGCCCATACAGTAGTTTTCTCCCACATATGAGGTATCAGCGTACTCAGGCCAAATTGGACAACAACTTTTGGGGTCCAATTTCTCCTGTTACCCTTGGGAAAATAAAAAAATTGGGGACTAATTGATCATGTTTGTGGAAAAACGATATTTTTATTTTCATGCCTGGGCATTATAAACTTCTGTGAAGCCCTTGGGGGTTCAAAGTGCTCACCACACATCTAGATAAGTTCCTCAGGGGGTCTAGTTTCCAAAATGGGATCATTTGTGGGGGGTTTTTACCTTTTAGGTACATTAGGGGCTCTCCAAAGGCAACATGACACCCACAGACCATTCCATCAAAGTCTGCATTCCAAAACGTCACTACTTCCCTTCCGAGCCCTGACGTGTGTCCATACAGTAGTTTTCTCCCACATATGGGGTGTCAGCATACTCAGGACAAATTGGACAACAACTTTTGGGGTCCAATTTTTCCTGTTACCCTTGGGAAAATAAAAAAATGAGGACTAAAAGATGATGTTTGTGGAAAAAATACGATTTTTTTTTTATTTTCACGCCCGGACGTTATAAACTTCAGTGAAGCACTGGGGGGTTCAAAGTGCTCACCACACATCTAGATAAGTTCCTTGGGGGGTCTAGTTTCCAAAATGGTGTCATTTGTGTGGGGTTTCTAGTGTTTTGGTACATCAGGGGTTTTCCAATCGCGACATGGTGTCAGATCTCAATTCTAGCCAAAACCGTCAAATGGCGCTGCTTCCCTTCCGAGCTCTGCTATGCGCCCAAATAGTCATTTACACCCACATATGGGGTATTAGTGTACTCAGGACAAATTGCACAATAACTTTTAGGGTCCTGTTACCCTAAAAAAAAATGAACATCTAACTTTTTTTCACAAAAAAAAAACTTCAGGTTCAATTTTATTTTACCAAGGGTAACAGGAGAAATTGGACTGCAAAAGTTATTGTGCAATTTGTCCTGAGTACGCTGATACCTGATATGTGGGGGGGAACCACTGTTGTGGCGCATGGCAGAGCTCAGAAGGGAAGGAGCGCCGTTTGACTTTTTCAATGTAAAATTGGCTGGAATTCAGATTGGACGCCATGTCACGTTTGGAGAGCCCCTGATGTACCTAAACAGTGGAAACCCCCCACAAGTGACCCCATTTTGGAAACTAGACCCCCCCCCCCCCCCCCCAAGGAACTTATCTACAGTCATGGCCCAAAGTTTAGAGAATGACACAAATATTAATTTTACAAAGTCTACTGCTTCATTTTTTCTAATGGCAATTTGCATATACTCCAGAATGTTAAGAGTGATCAGCTTAATAGCAATTACTTGCAAAGTCAATATTTGCCTAGAAAACCAACTTTATCCCCCCAAAACACATTTCAACATCATTGCAGCCCTGCCTTAAAAGGACCAACTAACATCGTTTCAGTGATTGCTCCATTAACACAGGTGTGGGTGTTGATGAGGACAGGGCTGGAGATCAATCTGTCAAGTAAGAATGACACCACTGGACACTTTAAAAGGAGGCTGGTGCTTGGCATCATTGTTTCTCTTCTGTTAACCATGGTTATCTCTAAAGAAACACGTGCAGTCATCATTGCACTGCACAAAAATGGCCTAACAGGGAAGAGTATCGCAGCTAGAAAGATTGCACCTCAGTCAACAATCTATCGCATCATCAAGAACTTCAAGGAGAGAGGTTCTCTTGTTGCCAAAAAGGCTCCAGGGCGCCCAAGAAAGACCAGCAAGCGCCAGGACCGTCTCTTAAAAGTGTTTCAGCTGCGGGATCGGGCTACCAGCAGTGCAGAGCTTGCTCAGGAATGGCAGCAGGCAGGTGTGAGTGCATCTGCACGCACTGTGAGGCGGAGACTCTTGGAGCAAGGCCTGGTCTCAAGGAGGGCAGCAAAGAAGCCACTTCTCTCCAGAAAAAACATCATGGACAGACTGATATTCTGCAAGAGGTACAGGGAGTGGACTGCTGAGGACTGGGGTAAAGTCATTTTCTCTGATGAATCCCCTTTTCGATTGTTTGGGACATCTGGAAAACTGCTTATTCGGAGAAGACCAGGTGAGCGTACCACCAGTCTTGTCTCATGCCAACTGTCAAGCATCGTGAAACCATTCATGTGTGGGGTTGCTTCTCAGCCAAGGGAATGGGCTCTCTCTCAGTCTTGCCTAAAAACACAGCCATGAATAAAGAATGGTACCAGAATGTCCTCAAAGAGCAACTTCTCCCAACCGTCCAAGAGCAGTTTGGCGATCAACAATGCCTTTTTCAACATGATGGAGCACCTTGCCATAAAGCAAAGGTGATAACTAAATGGCTCAGGGAACAAAACATAGAGATTTTGGGACCATGGCCTGGAAACTCCCCAGATCTTAATCCCATTGAGAACTTGTGGTCAATCATCAAGAGACGGGTGGACAAACAAAAACCTTCAAATTCAGACAAAATAAAAGCATTGATTTTGCAAGAATTGACTATCAGTCAGGATTTGATCCAGAAGTTGATTGAGAGCATGCCAGGGAGAATTGCTGAGATCATGAAGGGTCAACACTGCAAATATTAACTTGTTGCATTAACTCATTCTAACTGTCAATATAACCTTTTGTTACTCAGAATATGATTTGCAATTATATTTCTGTATGTGATAAAAACATCTGACAAATACACATAAAAACCAGAGGGAGGCAGATCATGTGAAAATAT
The DNA here is from genome assembly GCF_039654945.1 of Dendrobates tinctorius. Taxonomy (NCBI): domain Eukaryota; kingdom Metazoa; phylum Chordata; class Amphibia; order Anura; family Dendrobatidae; genus Dendrobates; species Dendrobates tinctorius. The sequence continues at coordinate 4,285,482 of NW_027361679.1, forward strand.
AATATTTGTGTCATTCTCTAAACTTTTGGCCATGACTGTAGATATGTGGTGAGAACTTTGAACCCACAAGGGCTTCACAGAAGTTTATAATGTACAGCGGTACAATTAAAAAAAAAAAAAAAAATCATATTTTTTTTCCACAAAAATGATCTTTTCACCCCCAATTTTTATTTTCCCAAGGGTAACAGGACCCTAAAAGTTATTGTGCAATTTGTCCTGAGTACGCGGATACCCCACACGTGGGGGTAAACCATTATTTGGGCGCATGGCAGAGCTCGGAAGGGAAGCAGCGCCATTTGACGTTTTTGGTCGGAATTGAGATCGGACACCATGTCACGATTGGAAAACCCCTGATGTACCAAAACAGTGGAACCCCCCCCCCAAGGAACTTATCTAGGTGTGTGGTGAGCACTTGAACCCCCCAGTGCTTCACAGAAGTTTATAACGCCCGGGCGTGAAAATAAAAAATTCGTATTTTTTTTTTTTTTTTCCACAAACATGATCTTTTAGTCACCAATTTTTGTTATTTTCCCAAGGGTACCAGGAGAAATTGGCCCCCAAAAGTTGTTGTCCATTTTGTCCTGAGTAGGCCGATACCCCATATGTGGGAGAAAACTACTGTATGGGCACACATCGGGGCTCGGAAGGGAAGTAGTGACGTTTTGGAATGCAGACTTTGATGGAATGGTTTGCGGGTGTCATGTCGCGTTTGGAGAGCCTCTGATGTACCTAAACTATTGAAACTCCCCACAAGTGACCCCATTTTGGAAACTAGACCCCCCCCCCCCCACGGAACTAATGGGACAGTTTTATAGAGCGGGTCGTTATGGACGCGGCGATACCATTACACTCACCAAAAACTCATCATGGGATCTAGTTGTTGCTGGAGAGGGAAAAATCTGCAGGCAAAGGGGATATATCTATGTGCTGATGGTCCAAGCTCTATGACCTCCACACAATTAAAGTAGCATGTATGCTTGAGTACAGTTCCATTCATTTTTATGTATTGTAAAATCCTCTGCTATGACTAATTTGATCAATTAAAATTATAAACTGTTAACTATTGTATTATATATCATACTGATGGCTTGGTCAGTAACAGTGATCGCTGGCCTAAATGTGTTGCGGTTACTAAACATCCATTTAATTGCTTTCCTTGTAGGTGTCATTCCTCATATTCATAAATCCTTGATTGGCAAGAAAGAACAACAGAAGGTTGTCTAACTGAACCATCAAACATGGATGTGAACTTCACGTCTCTGGAATCTGCTTGACTTCCCATCTGAGTTACAGCCCGGCATTAGGATTGTAACCAGTTTTGCGTTTTGGCTTCAAAGAAGCCAGTTCTGCATTGCAACGGCTGGGAATTTTTTAAGCTTTGGAGGGTTAGAGGGGGTTTTTTTTTTTCTATTGAAATATAAATGTTTTGCTTATTTTCAATAAATGTTAACCATTCCTTTTTTGCTGTTTTAGATGTGTTGTAAGGGATCTACTTGGATGGGTTGATTGATTTTAGTTATTACACTGTGATTATTTCAACCACAGTGAATGAAAATTGTTGTGAGAAGGGTATATTGTAGTAACTAGAGAGCCACAGTTTGTACTTTAATAAACGTATGTTACACGAAAAAAGGTATTTGGGAAACCATAAGGGGAAAGTTGTTTACTAAAATCATCTCTTGGATACCTGTATCTTTACAATAAATGTAACACTTTATGGTCAGTTGGTGAGGGTTTTTTTTCTTTAAAAACAAAGGGGTTGTCAAAGTTACATAAAATATTGCACAAGTCAGTGGTAAACTAATAAACAATGCATACTCAGCCTCTGCTCATCACTGCGTCCTAATGCTCCCTGCCAATATATTGTTTATATGGCTGCACAAGTTTCCTTCATGTCACATCTGCCTCATTGGACACACCAACAAGATGAGAATTTCTTAACGCATGATAAAATGATGTCTTTCAAAAGTACAACTTGTCCTGTAAATAACAAGCTCTCATACAGTTATGTGGGTAAAAAAAAATGGAAAATCGTCCAGGTGTGTTCTCCACTACATACAGTATTAAGACTGATGTGCAATACCAGTCTAAATTAATTGGACCTCATGTTCAGAAGTAGTGCATGGGAAGTAAAATGTGCCTTACTCAAGCTAGGAAAATCTACAGTGTTAAATGGGTGATGCTTGACAATTAAAAAAAATAATTTTATTAAATGACAGAATATTAGGTGCAGAATACAAAACTGCAGAAATTACATTGTACTGAAGTGCATAAATAGATAATATTGAAAACCACAAATTCGTTATTGTGAAGAACTAGTGCAATTTTTTTAAAGGAAATAATGTATCTCTTAAGGCTCATTCACACGTCAGTATTTTGCGTCAGTGTTTGTGTACCAAAGCCAGGAATGGAACTTGTAGATTTGTGAGCCTTCGTGGGCAGGGTCCTCTCTCCTCCTGTACCAGTTATGACTTGTATTGTTTAACATTATTGTACTTGTTTTTATGTATACCCCCCCCTTACATGTAAAGCGCTATGGAATAAATGGTGCTATAATAATAACTTACCGAGAAAATATATTATTGAAAGACTGACTCCTGTTCTTTGTTTTGGAGACACTCCTGGTTTTGGCATACAAATACTGATGAAATACTGATCAAAAATACTGATGTGTGACTGAGGCCTTAGAGAGGTCCACTGCTTTAGCGTTGATAGCCTGTTCTTTCATGTATAATGACTTTTATATAAGGCACAATTTAAAAAAAAAAAAAAAAAAAAATTTTCAATGTAAGAAAACTAATTGACATTTTTAGTAAAAAAAAATAAATGTTACTGTAATTTATGAAGGAACCAAAAACTGTCAAAATGTGATGTAAGAGGGACTCGGATACACCCTGTTTTAGACATAAAGGAAGGCCTCATACTCATTCTGTTCAAATTATCATGTAGTGGTACTCCTAGACTCAAAGGCTATGCACTAAGTGCAAAACCTGCCAGAAATTAGCAGCGGGGTAATCAATACACCCTTGAAGGCACCAACTGTAGTGCCTCATACAAATATTGTGCGCAAAGTAGTGTTATGGTACTTCTCCACTCAAAAAGGTTCTGCACAGTGCAAAGCCTGCCAAAAACTGCAAGCATTGTCTTGAAGTCAACAACTGGAAGGCCTAATTAAAATATTGAGAGTGTACACCTGAAGCAGGCCATTTTTGGGTTTTGTTTCAATCCAATAAAATGTCACACAAAGTGGGTTCTACAGTATATCTATAATAAATGCACTAAGCAGCTTCCGGTTGTAACCGGTGACATCACCGCACACCTCTTTCCATGTTAACCCTCAACACACACTCTTCACCTTTCACCATCTCCACTCACTCTTTCACTCCACATACGACCCTTTCTCTCATACTCGCGCCGTCATCGCCGCTGATCCACGATCTCCGACATCTTCCGCCGGCGCCATCCTGGATCCAGACGTCCTCCACGCCGGTGACATGTTCTTGCGGCGACGCCATTTTGGATCGGCGAAATCCCGCGATACTCAAGATGGCGTCGCTGCAAGAACATGTCGCCGGCGAGGAAGACGTCGGGATCCAAAATGGTGTCGGTGAAAACTCGTGAGATTTCGCCGATGCCATTTTGGATCCCGACGTCATCCACGCCGGCGACATGTTCTTCCGGCGACGCCATCTTGAGTATCGCGGGATTTCACGATACTCAAGATGGCGTCGCCGCAAGAACATGTCGCCGGCGTGGACAACGTCTGGATCCAGGATGGGGCCGGCGGAAGAAGCTATTGGGGATCGTGGAGCAGCGGCGATGACGGCGTGAGTATGAGAGAAGGGGTCGTATGTGGAGTGAAAGAGTGAGGGGAGATGGTGAAAGGTGTGTGTGTTGAGGCTTAACATGGCAAGAGGTGTGATGCTATCGCATCCTCCCGATGCGCTAGCATCGGGCCATAATCTAGTAAGACAAATATGCTAAGCAGCTTCCGGGTTGTAACAACTTCCGTCCAGTTGTAACTGGTGACGTCACAGCACACCTCTTGCCATGTTAACCCTCAACACACCACTCCTCAACACACACCTTTCACCAGCTCCACTCACGTCCCCATCCCCCCCCCCCCTTTTTTCACTCCACATACGAACCTTTCTCACTCCCGTCTCTCATACTGACGCCGTCATCGCCGCTGCTCCACGATCCTCGACATCTTCCGCCGGCGCCATCCTGGATCCAGACGGCGTCGCCGCAAGAACATGTTGCCGGCGTGGACGACGTCTGGATCCAGGATGGCGCCGGCGGAAGATGTCGGCGATCGTGGAGCAGCGGTGATGTCGGCGTCAATATGAGAGACGGAGTGAGAGAAAGGGTCGTATGTGGAGTGAAAGGGGGGGGGGGACAAGAGTAGAGATGGTGAGAGGAGTATGTGTGTTGAAGGTTAACATGGCAAGAGGGTGTCACTATCCTCCCAATGCGATAGCATCGGGCCTTAATCTAGTAGACAAATTTGTGATGCTTTTTTGGATTGTTACATACAACCGAAATGTACCCCAGAACGTGTAATACACTATGGATGAGTAACTGAATTCGGATACATTTTTGAACTTTTTTTTTTGAGGATTACATATCACAGAAATTTACCCCTGACCGTGGAATAGTGTGTGGCCAAGAAATTTAACCCCTTAAGCCCCAAGGGTGGTTTGCACGTTCATGACCGGGCCAATTTTTACAATTCTGACCACTGTCCCTTTATGAGGTTATAACTCTGAAATGCTTCCATGGATCCCAGTGATTCTGACATTGTTTTCTCGTGACATATTGTACTTCATGTTAGTGGTAAAATTTCATTCATATAACTTGCGTTTATTTGTGAATAAAACGGAAATTTGGCAAAAATTTCGTAAGTTTCCAAATTTGAATTTTTATGCCCTTAAATCACAAATACGGCACACAAAAAACTTAATAAATAACTTTTCCCACATGTTTACATCAGCACAATTTTGGAACCAAAATTTTTTTTCTGTTAGGAAGTTGTAAGGGTTAAAAATTGACCAGCGATTTCTCATTTTTGCAACACCATTTTATTTTTACAGACCACATCACATTTGAAGCCACTTGGAGGGGTCTAAATGATAGAAAATACCCAAAAGTGACACCATTCTACAAACGGCACCCATTAAGGTGCTCAAAACCACATTCAAGAAGTTTATTAACCCTTTAGGTGCGTCACAGGAATTTTTTTTAATATTTAAAAAAAAATGAACATTTAACTTTTCACAAAAAAAAACTTCAGGGTCAATTTTTATTTTACCAAGGGTAACAGGAGAAATTGGACTGCAAAAGTTATTGTGCAATTTGTCCTGAGTACGCTGATACCTGATATGTGGGGGGGGAGCCACTGTTTCGGCGCATGGCAGACCTCAGAAGGGAAGGAGTGCCGTTTGACTTTTTCAATGCAAAATTGACTGGAATTCAGATCGGACGCCATGTCACGTTTGGAAAGCCCCTGATGTACCCAAACAGTGGAAACCCCCCTACATGTGACCCCATTTTGGAAACTAGACCCCCCAAAGAACTTATCTAGATATGTGGTGAGAACTTTGAACCCACAAGGGCTTCACAGAAGTTTATAACGTACAGCGGTACAATTAAAAAAATCATTTTTTCCACAAAAATGATCTTTTCACCCTCAATTCTTATTTTTCCAAGGGTAACAGGACCCTAAAAGATATTGTGCAATTTGTCCTGAGTACGCTGATACCCCACATGTGGGGGTAAACCACTATTTGGGCGCATGGCAGAGCTCGGAAGGGAAGCAGCGCCATTTGACGTTTTTGGCTGGAATTGAGATCGGACACCATGTCGCGTTTGGAAAGCCCCTAATGTACCAAAACAGTAGAAACCCCCCACAAATGACACCATTTTGGAAACTAGACCCCCCCCCCAAGGAACTTATCTAGATGTGTGGTGAGCACTTTGAACCCCACCCAGTGCTTCACAGAAGTTTATAACGCCCGGGCTTAAAAATAAAAAAATCGTAATTTTTCCACAAACATGATCTTTTAGTCACCAATTTTTTTATTTTCCCAAGGGTTCAAGGAGAAATTGGACCCCAAAAGTTGTTGTCCAATTTGTCCTGAGTACGCTGATACCTCATATGTGGGAGAAAACTACTGTATGGGCACACGTCGGGGCTCGGAAGGGAAATGGTGACGTTTTGGAATGCAGACTTTGATGGAATGGTCTGCGGGTGTCATGTTGCTTTTGGAGAGCCCCTAATGTACCTAAACTATTGAAACCCCACAAGTGACCCCATTTTGGAAACTAGACCCCCTATGGAACTTATCTAGATGTGTGGTGAGCACTTTGAACCCCCAAGTGCTTCACAGAAGTTTATAACGCTCGGGCGTGAAAATAATATTTTTTTTCCACAAAAATGATATTTTTGCCCCCAATTTTTTGTTTTCCTAAGGGTAACAGGAGAAATTGGACCCCAAAAGTTGTTTTGCAATTTGTCCTGAGTAGGCTGATACCCTACATGTGGGGGTAAAACACTGGGCGCATGGCAGAGCTTGGAAGGGAAGGAGCACCATTTGACTTTTTCAACTCAGAATTGGCTGGAATTGAGATCAGACGCCATGTTGCATTTGGAGAGCACCTGATGTGCCCAAACAGTGGAAACCCCCCAATTCTAACTCCAATCCTAACCCCAACACACCCCTAACCCTAATCTCAGCCCTAGCCCTAACCCTTATGGGAAAATGGAAATAAATACATTTTCTTTTAATTTTATTATTTTTCCCTAACTAAGGAGGTGATAACGGGGGGTTTGATTTACTATTTATGGCGGTTTTTATTTTTAGGCAGCTGTCATACGCTAAAAGACGCTTTTTATTGTAAAAAATAGTTTTTGCTAGAGTTGAGCGAAACGGGTCGAACAATTTCAAAAGTCGCCGACTTTTGGCAAAGTCGGGTTTCGTGAAACGAAACCAGACCCTAGGATGAGGTCGGCCACGAGGTCGCGTTTCAAAAGTTTGTTTAGCGCTCTTTTTCAGCCAATCAGGATCCACGGACACTGTGGGCAACGTGATGACATAGGCAGGGGTCGCCACCATCTTTCAGAAGGGCATGCAAGTGATTGGCTTGCTTTGGTGGGCGTCACAGGGGTTATAAAAGGGCGTGCACGCCGACTGCCATCTTACTTCTGCCGATCTTAGCATAGGGAGAGGTTGCTGATTCTGTAGGGAAAGCGTTAGGCAGGGAAGAAGACAAAAAAACTGCTTCTGCTGCTAGCGATTTTGCCTGTGCAACACACCAGTCACTGTGTGTGCAGTGCAAGGGGAGGCTATATTGTGGTGGATCAGCGGTGTTGGTTGTTAGGCTGCCTTCTAAGGCTTCCTGACAGCTGCATTGCTGTTTCCCCACTGCTCTGCAAACTGCTTTTTTAAAAGCAATCCCAATTTTTTTTTTGTCCTGCTAAGGTACTGAGCGTGCATTTATTCACACCATACAGCGGTGTACGCTCCTCACACAGTACCGTGTAACGGCTGTTATCACAGCCACAGTGAAGCTATCTGTGTGTCACTGTGGAAGGATAAGTGGAGGACTTGTTCCGTTCTTACAGACCTACACTCTAGGGAGATTCCTATTCTGCCCAATTCTACAATTCACTTTTTTCACACCTGTGCCATCGAGCCTGTGACATAGCGCTCTGATATTCAGTGAGCCTCACACAATCCAAAAGTGTCCAGTGTCCACAAGTGTCTGCAGAAATTCAAAATCTCCCTTATCCTGTAGTCAATTTTTTCACACCTGCTGCATCGAGCCTGTGACATAGCGCTCTGATATTTATTGGGCCTCACACAATCCAAAAGTGTCCAGTGTCTGCAGAAATTCAAAATCTCCCTTATCCTGTAGTCACTTTTTTCACACCTGCTGCATCGAGCCTGTGACATAGCGCTCTGATATTCATTGGGCCTCACACAATCCAAAAGTGTCCACAAGTGTCAGCAGAAATTCAAAATCTCCCTTATCCTGTAGTCACTTTTTTCACACATGCATCGAGCCTGTGACATAGCGCTCTGATATTCATTGGGCCTCACACAATCCAAAAGTGTCCAGTGCCCACAAGTGTCTGCAGAAATTCAAAATCTCCCTTATCCTGTAGTCACTTTTTTCACACCTGTGCCATCGAGCCTGTGACATAGCGCTGTGATATTCAGTGGGCCTCACACAATCCAAGTGTCCAGTGTCCACAAGTGTCTGCAGAAATTTAAAATCCTTATCCTGTAGTCACTTTTTTCACACCTGTGCCATCGAGCCTGTGACATAGCGCTGTGATATTCAGTGGGCCTCACACAATCCAAGTGTCCAGTGTCCACAAGTGTCTGCAGAAATTCAAAATCTCCCAGAAATTCAAAATCTCCCTTATCCTGTAGTCACTTTTTTCACACCTGTGCCATCGAGCCTGTGACATAGCGCTGTGATATTCAGTGGGCCTCACACAATCCAAGTGTCCACAAGTGTCTGCAGAAATTTAAAATCTCCCTTATCCTGTAGTCACTTTTTTCACACCTGTGCCATCGAGCCTGTGACATAGCGCTGTGATATTCAGTGGGCCTCACACAATCCAAGTGTCTGCAGAAATTCAAAATCTCCCAGAAATTCAAAATCTCCCTTATCCTGTAGTCACTTTTTTCACACCTGTGCCATCGAGCCTGTGACATAGCACTGTGATATTCAGTGAGCCTCACACAATCCAAGTGTCCAGTGTCCACAAGTGTCTGCAGAAATTCAAAATCTCCCTTATCCTGTAGTCACTTTTTTCACACCTGTGCCATCGAGCCTGTGACATAGCGCTGTGATATTCAGTGGGCCTCACACAATCCAAGTGTCCAGTGTCCACAAGTGTCTGCAGAAAATCTAAATCTCCCCTGTCCTATAGACACCTTGTACCTTGTTTTACATTACTATATAGTTTGTAGGATTTTGTCTACATTTCTACCAAAAATGAGGAAGGCTGGTGGAAGAGGCCGTGGAATTGGGCGGGGGTTGGCAGCTGGTAATGATGGTGTTGGTGGTGGATCTGATGGTAGTGGCAAAAGCAAAATAGGCCCGAATGCAGGAGGTGTTGAGCCTGCATCATCATCTGGCTCCATAAGGCTTCGAAGGCTTAGTTTTCTAGGAGTTGGCAAACCGCTTTTAACGCCAGAGCATCAGGAAAAAGTTTTGTCTTACATTGCTGACTCAGCCTCCAGCTCTATCGCCTCCTCTTCTGAAGTTGTAAAAAGTAAAAGCACTGAGTCGTCATTGGAGGCTCATGTTCATGAACCACACCTTTCCTTGTGTCCTTCACCACAACCAAGATTGAAGGATGACGCAGGCCATACTACTGATTACTCCATGGAGCTGTTTTCACATACCATGCCTGGATTATCAAGTGAAATGGTGAATTACCCAGGCCAAGATGAATCTGACATGGAGTGCACTGATGCACAGCCCCTGATAGATGATTCTGCTGGTACATTCACTCAGAGCACTACATTGTCCTCGCAGTGTACAGAGCCAGATTCTGACCCTGATGAGACTCAGGTGCCCCTTCCCACACACTATACCACCATACACGGTGACACAGAGGAAGGTGCACATGACATTGAAGAGAAGGTGATGGATGACCCAGTTGTTGACCCAGATTGGCATCCATTGGGGGAAGAGGGTGCTGCTTCCAATAGCTCAGATGAGGAGCATCCACAGCAGACATCAACATCGCAACAGCTGTTATCTGGCAGGCCCGGAGCACTCCAAAGACAGGTTCCAAAAATCAAAAGAGTTGCTGGACAGCTTGTCCAGAGGGTCAAAACATCACAGCGTGCTAGGCCGCAAAATGTCTGCCAAAGTAGGAAGAGTGCAGTGTGGCACTTTTTTGAACAAAATCCTCATGATCAGGCCAAGGTTATCTGTAAGAAGTGCGCAAAGACCTTTAGCCGAGGGAAAAATTTGAATACCAGTTGCATGCTTAGTCATTTAACCAGCATGCACTTGCAAGCGTGGACACAACACCAAACCTCAAGTGCCACATGTGCAACTGATCACAAAGAAGGTAGTCAGCAACGCTACATTGTTTCCCCCACTGTAAGCCCACCGGTTAGCACAGCAGCAAATGTTGAGGTGTCGTTGCAAGGCCACAGCAGTCAGGGAATCCCACTGTTATATCAACGAAATACTGAATCTAGGCCATCAGAAAGAACACCAACTCCATCACCATCATCAACCCTCTCTCAGTCCGCCCTGTCCACCGCTACTTCCACCATATGCAGCTCTCAAGTCCAGCTCACCCTCCCAGACACTATGAGTAGGTCAAGAAAGTACTCAGTCTCTCATCCACGTACACTGGGTTTGAACGCCCACATTGCCAAACTAATCTCGTTTGAGATGATGCCCTATCGGTTGGTGGAAAGCGCAGCTTTCCGCGAACTCATGGCCTATGCAGTACCACGCTATGACCTACCCAGTCGCCACTTCTCTCGCAAAGCCATCCCAGCCCTCCACCATCATGTGAAAGACCGCATTGTCCATGCACTCAAGCAGTCAGTGAGTGGAAAAGTGCACCTCACAACTGATGCATGGTCCAAGTCGGCATGGCCAGGGCCGTTACGTGTCCATCACTGCGCACTGGGTTAATGTGGTGGATAGAGGGTCCACAGGGGACAGCGGTGGTGGGACAGTGCTGCCTAGCCCACGGTATAGGAAACAGTTGGCTGTAGGCGTTCCACCCTCCTCCTGCAGAAGCGAAAGCTCGTCCACAGAGCGCAGTCGTACGAGCACTCCATCTGCAGCTGCCACTGTTGCACACAAGGTGTCCCCCTATCGAGCAGCTAGTGGAAAGCGTCAGCAGGCTGTGTTGCAGATGATGTGTTTGGGCGACAGACACACCGCCGAGGTGCTGGCCGAGTACTTGAAGCGACAAACTGAGTCATGGCTGGGCAGTGTACATCTTGAGGCAGGCAAGGTAGTTAGTGATAACGGCCGTAATTTTGTGGCAGCCATAGCCCTTTAAAAACTCAGCCACATACCTTGCTTGGCTCACACCTTGAACCTGGTGGTGCAGTGCTTCCTCAAAAATTATCCGGAGTTAACAGCCCTGCTCCATAAGGTGCGAAGACTGTGCGCGCACATCTGCCGGTCGCCTGTACACTCCGTTCGTATGCAGAAGCTGCGATTGCTCCACCTTCCCAACCACCGCCTCATTATCGACATTGCAACAAGGTGGAACTCCACCCTGCACATGGTGGAGCGGCTGTGCGAGCAGAGGCAGGCCATAATGCATTTGTGGGAGGATACACGGCCAGGCACTTTGAGAGCAGACATGGAGTTGACAGGTGTGCAGTGGTCGAAGCTGAAAGACCTCTGTAAAGTCCTTCAGTGTTTTGAGGAATGCACATGGCTGGTAAGCGCAGACGACGCCATCCTAAGCATGAGCATCCCACTTATGCGTCTGCTCATGCAAACTTTGACGCACCTTAAGGAGCAGGCGTCTGCAGCCAATGTTGACGAGGAGGAAGAGGTGGAGGGAATCCTTGATGACATTCAGCCATTGTCTGCTCAGGGACCTCTCCTGGACGAGTTGGAGGAAGAAAAGGAGGAGGATGATGATGGGGATGATTACTTAGGGGAGGAGGATGCATCTCGTGGGGCAAGTGAAAATGTTGGCGTGGCAAGGTCTGGTACAGGGTTTGTGCGTGACTGGAGGGATGTGGATTTGCCAGAAAGTGCTCCTCCAACCAACACTCGCAGTGCATCATTGACACCGGGAACATTGGCCCACATGTCAGATTATGCCTTGCGGATCCTAAAAAGGGACCCCCGCATTGCCAAAATGATGAACGATGACGACTACTGGTTGGCCAGCATCCTGGATCCACGCTATAAAGGCAAATTGCAAAACATCATGCCACAGGAGAACCTTGACCTAATATTGGCTAATAAACAAGCAACTCTGGTAAATCGGTTGCTTGAGGCATTCCCAGCACACAGCAGCGGTGATGGTTCTCACACGAGCCGTACGGGCCGGGGGCAGCTTGGCAGAGGTGTTCATGGTGCACACAGCAGAAGTGGCGTTGGAGACAGGGGTTTCATGACAATGTTGTGGACTGATTTTTCAAGTACCGCTCACACAACTGGTAATACAGCATCGATGGAAAGTGACAGGAGACAGCAGTTGTCAACTATGGTTACAAACTACTTTTCCTCCCATATCGATGTTCTCCCACACAGGTCATTCCCCTTTGACTATTGGGCTGCTAAACTGGACACCTGGCCTGAATTGGCACAATATGCCTTACAGGAGCTCGCTTGCCCAGCTGCAAGTGTGCTATCGGAAAGAGTCTTCAGTGCAGCTGGATCAATCCTGACAGAAAAAAGGACCCGTCTGTCAACCCAAAATGTGGATGATCTAACCTTCATTAAAATGTACCATGCATGGGTTTCCAAGGATTTTGTCCCACCTTCCCCTGATGACACATAGGGTGACAGAAAAATGGCTTGCTTTGGTCCACCTCTTCCTGGGACTTGACCTATTTCGCCTTTTGCATCAGCTGAATGTCCAACATCAACATATGCCACTTTCTAAAACTCCCTAACTGTGCTGCCTCCCCCCCCCATGGCCGGGGTCACCACCTAGCGCACGACACCGTGCGAGTGCCGTTGCCCTGGACAGGTAGGTAGGCCGACTCTTGGGCGCGGGCACTGGCACAGGGTCCCTCATAGTGTAATCAAGTGTCTCTGACGGTGGTGGTGCACACCCGCCGTCAGACACACCGCTGTACTATGAGGGGCCCAGTGCCAGTACCGACGCCCACGAGTGGGCCCCCCTTGCTTGGGCAGGGCCCCAGCATTTGCAATCTTTACCTCTCCCTGCTCCTCCGCTGTGTAGTCTGGGCCGTCAAATCCATACTGTGCCTGACACCGTCTGAGCCTGCCTCCTGATGTATAGACATATCTTTTGAATTTGTACGCTATCCATACATGTTATCCGGGGATACGGTACCCTTTCTCACCTTTGTGCAATCACTTGCAAGCCATACTGTGCCTGACACCGTCTGAGCCTGCCTCCTGATGTATAGACATATCTTTTGAATGTGTACGCTATCCATACATGTTATCCGGGGATACGGTACCCTTTCTCACCTTTGTGCAATCACTTGCAAGCCATACTGGGCCTTACACCGTCTGAGCCTGCCTCCTGATGTATAGACATATCTTTTGAATGTGTACGCTATCCATACATGTTATCCGGAGATACGGTACCCTTTCTCACCTTTGTGCAATCACTTGCAAGCCATACTGGGCCTTACACCATCTGAGCCTGCCTCCTGATGTATAGACATATCTTTTGAATGTGTACGCTATCCATACATGTTATCCGGGGATACGGTACCCTTTCTCACCTTTGTGCAATCACTTGCAAGCCATACTGTGCCTGACACCGTCTGAGCCTGCCTCCTGATGTATAGACATATCTTTTGAATGTGTACGCTATCCATACATGTTATCCGGGGATACGGTACCCTTTCTCACCTTTGTGCAATCACTTGCAAGCCATACTGGGCCTTACACCGTCTGAGCCTGCCTCCTGATGTATAGACATATCTTTTGAATGTGTACGCTATCCATACATGTTATCCGGGGATACGGTACCCTTTCTCACCTTTGTGCAATCACATGTAACCCATACTGGGCGTGAGAACGGCTGGCGAGCTGTTAAGCAAGCTACAGCACCTGTGGTTTGCACACGTAAGTTTTTCATTTTTTTCAGGAATGACGGTTAGGCCTAATTCCAGAACTGCGGTTGACCTGCACTTACTGGGAAATCATCGTTCGCGAGTAATAATTGTAATCAGTGATCCCCATCACTAACGTTGTCCAGCGGGTTATCTGCACCTGTAAGCGACAAACGCTGGCCTTTTCAGTGTAGCGCACATGCAGCCACGGACATGTAAGGGCATGACACACCAGTTATTGGCCAATCTCATGTGCCAGAGCCTCACGTGTCCCTCTAGTAAGCCGGACTCGGACCGCGGGGCATGACGGAGTCTCGTTCGTTAACGGAATTAAGCTTGCAATGTGTGCATCTGTTCTGTAGCTGGCATGGTTGAGGTTGCCCGTGTTGAGTCAAATTACGCCGTAGGCTCCACTCCTGGTGGTGCCCTTCTGGACATTCCTTTAAGGTTCAGCTTTGCAACCATACTGCCCACGTAAAACAAACACTTTGCCTTCATGAACGCTGTTTGGAGGGTCATGACTCGTGGGAATAACGCCGCCCAATCAGTTAACCTGCTAGAGAGATCCTTCGTTGCTCCCAAGCATGACATCACACTCCCTAGGAGGAAGGTAATGCCACTGTGGCGACCGTACTCCTGGGGGCGACACAAGTGCACTGATGCCCAGCCACTGCTCGATGAATCTGCAGGTACATTGACCCAGACCACTACATTCCCCTCGCACGCTACACGGCCTGAATCTGACCCTGATGAAACTCAGGTTACCCTTCCCATATACAGTTCCATCTTACACGGTGACAAAGAGGAAGCTGCAGATGAAAGTGCAGGTTCGGCCCACCCGCCATCAGACACACCACCGTACTATCAGGGGCCCTGTGCCAGTGCCGTCGCCAACGAGTGGGCCCCCCCTGCTTGCTCAGGATCACAGCACTTGCAAGGTTGAAATACTGTGCAGTGAGATGGAAGATGGGGAAGACGAGGAGTCCAGAATAGTACAGGGATTCCCTAGCGAGGAGACTTATTTGATTGTTTTCAATGTTGGGACAGCAATTTTTGGGGAGCACTATACTCTGGAGAATGATAGATGGGGCCCACCATACACTGGAACATTCCAAAGGTGGACATCAGACACTGGAGCAGCATTTACAGGGCCCATTATACACTAGAGCATTAGAAATGGGGCCCATTATGTTTGGAGCATTATTTGGGCCCATAAGACAGTGGAGCTTCATCCATGGGGACCAACATATACTGTAGCATTATGTGGAGCTCATCATATACTGTTTCAAACATTATATGGGACCAATGATTCTGTATGGAGAAATAGATGGGCCTCGTCATGAGATGTAAAAAGTGAAGTATTTTTCATTGTACTATACCGCTATTTCTCTGCCGTATCGGAGCATGATGAGTTGTGGTATGTGTTAAAGGGGCGCTCTTTCGCCCAGGGCACATGAAAACCTGGGGCCAGCCCTACCCCCCCCCACAACTTTAGCCAAATAACCCCCATTTTTCAGTGCGTAACTTGTATTATGAAGTTAATTAAGGTTGACCAGCTTAAGTAAGAAGAATTGATGCTTTTGGCATTCAAATGAGCACTGTAGGTGTGTTTCCTGTCCTCTCATTGCCGACTTTTATTCCCCATTGACTTACATTGGGTTTCGTGTTTCGGGACGACCCCGACTTTTCCCTAGAATCGGCCGATCTTGCTCGACCCGACTTTTGGAAAAGTCGGGTTTCACGAAACGAAACTCGACCATAAAAAAACAAAATTCGTTCAACTCTAGTTTCTGCATCACCACATATTGAGAGCTATAATTTTTCCATATTTTGACCCACCGAGTCATGTGAGGTATTATTCTTTGAGGAACGAGTTGACGTTTTTATTGGTACCATTTTCGGGCACGTGACATTTTTTGATTGCTTTTTATTCTGATTTTTGGGACGCAGAATGAACAAAAACCAGCGTTTCATGAATTTCTTTTGGGGGCGGTGCGCTTACACCGTTCCGTGTGAGGTAAAATTGATAGAGCGGTTTTATTCTTCGGGTCAGTACGGTTACAGCGATACCTCATTTAGGTCTTTTTTTATGTTTTGGCGCTTTTATGCAATGAAAACTATTTTACATAAAAAATAATTATTTTTGCATCGCTTTATTCTGCGAGCTATAACTTTTTTATTTTTTGCAGATGACGCTGTATGGCGGCTCGTTTTTTGCGGGACAAGCTGACGTTTTCAGCGGTACCATGGATATTTATATGCGTCTTTTTGATCGCGCATTATTGCACTTTTTGTTCGGTGGTGTGATAATAAATCATTATTTTTTGCTTCGTTTTATATTTTTTAAGGGGTTCGCTAAAGGGGTTAACTAATGGGACAGATTTATAGGGCGGGTCGTTACGGATGCGGAGATACCAAATATGTACTTTTTTGTTGTTTTGTTATTTATTTTCAAAAAATGAATTTATTGGGGAATATTTTTTTTTTTTCTAATTTATTTAGCGATTTTTTTAAAATTATTTTTACACTTTTTTTTTTTTACTTTATTACATTGTCCCAGGCGGGACATCACTGTCCTGTGACAGATCGTTGATCTGTCACATCACAGATCAGCGATCTGTCACAGGCACTGCTGCAGACTTCCTCATGCCTGCGCTTTGCAGGCAGTGAGGAAGTTAGCTCCCTACAGGCCCCCGAAGGTCCCCGTCGCCATCTTGGATCCGGGGGCCAGTAGAGAAAGAGCCCCCCGCAGCAGCGCTGCACATTGCGCTGCCGTGGGGGGCTCAGGGAAGCACGGAGGGAGCCCCCTCCCTGCCGATGCTTCCCTTTAACCCCCGGTACGCCGCAATCATGTTTGATCGCGGTGTACAAGGGGTTAACGTGTCGGGGGCGGTCCGTGACCGCCTCTGACACATTGTGCCGGGTGTCAGCTGTGATAATCAGCTGACACCCGGCCTCGATCAGCGGCGCTCACCACGTAAGCGCTGCTGATCGCTATGACGTACTATCCCATCCCTGGGAATTAAGTCCCAGGGCACATGGACGGGATAGTACGTCTCATGGCAGAAAGGGGTCAACCTAGCAAAAAATTTTAACACTTGTGAGTGTTATATTTCACAGAATAGTGTATGTGTGAAAAGTTTAACACAGGAAAAAAATGTTAACTTTTTTGGAGGGTAAAATATCATTTATCCCAGACCATGGAATAGTGCATGATTGAGAAATTAAACCCATCCAAATTTTTTGCTGCTTTTTTTTTTGTTTGTTTTACATACCACTATAATGTACCAATAGCCATATTAAACTGTATGGATGACTAACTGAATCCACAAATAAATCTCTACTGCCCGATGGTTGAACAAGATGTGACGATGGGTCCCAAACTTTTCAATGGACCCACTTCCACTGACGGTTGTAAATAACGATCAAACCCAACTCTTGGAACCTTGCGGCTAGCTTGCTTGATAATATTTTTACAGACCTAGTCCTGGCTCACCTTGTCTCTACCGACCAGCCTAGGCCCCACAGTCTGCTTACCGGTTCCTGAATCCTGGCTCTCCCATCTGAAGTTTGCAAGAACCCCAACTGTAAAAGATGCTGCCTAGGTTCAGGCCTTGGTGGTTCCATGTAATCGCCTGGATCTGGACCACAAGCTCCTGCTACCTCTGCTGTTGTGCCAGCTTCCTCTGACTCCAATATTCCTCCAGTCACTCCCTCGGGAGTCTCGTGTGGTTCAGCCTCCTTTGTCGCTCACTCAGCAAGTTACACTGTATGGATGACTAAATGAATGCAGCAAAAATTTTAACACTTTTCTGGAGTGTTATATATCACAGAAATGTACCCCAGACCACGAAATAGTGTGTGGCTGAGAAATTTAACAAAGGAAAATATAAAAATGCTTTTTTTGGAGTGTTGTATATCACAAAAAAGTACTCCAAACCACGGAACACTATGAGTGAGATCTTTCACACAAATTTTTTAATTGATTTTTTTTGTAGTGCTATGTATCACAGAAATGTACCCCAAACCACAGAATACTGTATGGCTGAAAAATTTAACCCACCAAAATTTTTATTTAAACGCTTTTTTTTGGAATTTTAAAGAGCACAAAAATGTAGCTCAGACTACAGAATACTGTATGGCTGAGAAATTTAACCCAGCAAAAAATGTGAATGCTTTTTTGGAGTGATAGACAGAGGAGCAACGATAGCAGTCGCTCCTGTGACTGGGCCCGGTGGGTTAGGGGCCCGTTAACGCCAGCACCTACTCCAGCTGAATGTGCATCCTGAGACGCACTTTCAGCTGTAGTGTATTACAGCATACGGATCCATCAGGTCTGTGCACCGCAATACACACTGCAGGCCAATCAGAGGCCAGCAGCTGACGTCGGCATGCACAGTGACTGGGCGCATGGCAGTAATATCATGCACTTCTACCACATGACAAAATCAGCTGCCAGTTTCAGAAGTGGACGACACGCAGGAACGGAATGTTGGGAAGGTCAGTAGAAGCGTTTTTTTTTCAGCCAAATGAACAACAGTGGGGCCATATAATAGGTTGGTGACATATACCAGGATGGGTGACATATCAGGATGGAGTCTATATAACCAGATGGAGGGGCCATATACCCGGATGGGGGCTATATACCAGGATGGGGGAGCATGTACCAGAATGGGGCCATATAAGATGAGGGACATATTCCAGGATGGAGGACTTATACCATGATGGGGACATATATCAGGATAAGAGACAGGATAGGCTGGACATTATACTATAAGGAGGACTATGGGCTGTCCATTATACTACATGTAGGACTATGAGCTGTGCGTTATACTGTATGGAGGACAATGAGTTGTGCATTATACTGCTTGTAGCACTATGGGCTGTGCGTTATACTACATATAGGGCTATGGGCTGTGCATTATACAGTCATATGTAAAAGTTTGGGCACCCCTATTAATGTTAACCTTTTTTCTTTATAACAATTTTGGTTTTTGCAACAGGTATTTCAGTTTCATATATCTAATAACTGATGGACTCAGTTATATTTCTGGATTCAAATGAGGTTTATTGTACTAACAGAAAATGTGCAATCTGCATTTAAACAAAATTTGACCGGTGCAAAAGTATGGGCACCCTTATCATTTTCTTGATTTGAACACTCCTAACTACTTTTTACTGACTTCCTGAAGCACTAAATTGGTTTTATAACCTCATTGAGCTTTGAACTTCATAGCCAGGTGTATCAAATCATGAGAAAAGGTATTTAAGGTGGCCACTTGCAAGTAGTTCTCCTATTTGATTCTCCTATGAAGAGTGGCATCATGGGCTCCTCAAAACAACTCTCAAATGATCTGAAAACAAAGATTATTCAACATAGCTTTTCAGGGGAAGGATACAAAAAGTTGTCTCAGAGATTTAACCTGTCAGTTTCCACTGTGAGGAACATAGTAAGGAAATGGAAGAACACAGGTACAGTTCTTGTTAAGCCCAGAAGTGGCAGGCCAAGAAAAATATCAGAAAGGCAGAGAAGAAGAATGGTGAGAACAGTCAAAGACAATCCACAGACCACCTCCAAAGACCTGCAGCATCATCTTGCTGCAGATGGTGTCACTGTGCATCGGTCAACAATACAGCGCACTTTGCACAAGGAGAAGCTGTATGGGAGAGTGATGTGAAAGAAGCCGTTTCTGCAAGCACGCCACAAACAGAGTCGCCTGAGGTATGCAAAAGCACATTTG